>NC_139386.1:15192500-16392500 GCF_054392235.1 Sus scrofa
GGAAGTTCCCGAGCTAGGGGTCAAGTCGGAGCTGCAAATGAAGCCTACATCACAGCCACGGCAACAGTGGATTGGAGCCACATTTGCAACCTACATCTGCAGCTTGTGGCAACGCCAGATCCTAAACCCACTGAGCAAAGCCAGGGATGGAACCTGTCGGTTCAAGGAGACAATGACAGGTTCTTCACCTGCTGAGTCATTGCGTGAACTCCAAATTTAACATCCTTAAACATAAATTTAAAACTGAACACTTGGAGTTTCCATTGTGGCGCAGTGGAAACGAATCTTGACTAGGAACCATGAGGTTGTGGGTTCGATCCCTGGCCTCAATCAGTGGGTTAAGGATCCGGCGCTGCCGTGAGCTGTGGTGTAGGTCACAGACTCGGCTCAGATCTGGTGTTGCTGTGGCATAGGCCCGCAGCTGTAATTCCGATTCAACCCCTAGCCTGGGAACCTCCATAGGCCGAGGTGCAGCCCTAAAAAAAACAAAAAAATAAAAATAAAACTGAACACTTGATTGTCCTTCTGACATCTGTTTTCCCCCCTCTCTTCCCTATCTCAGTAACACCACCACCAAACTCCAGATGTTGAAGCTTAAAACCTGGAACTCATTCTTGATTCTTCCTTGTCCTTCATCCCTAATAACCAATCATGCTTCCTATCTCTCCAAACAACATCCTGAATCTCCTTCCAATTCCACCGCATCCACTCTAGTGCTGGCTGCCATGATCTCTGAACTAAAACTACTGCAATAACCCCTTACCCTCTCCACTATATTCTTCAAACTACAGCAAGATCGAGCTTTTTAAAATATAAATCAGACATCATGAGTTGAAAAAAAAAATGCCCATAGCACTAGTGGCGAAAGTTAAGGGAATGTTGAGTAGAGCAAGGTAAGGAGGCCAAGGACTAGGGAGGGGAAGTGGGGGAGGCAAAATTAGAGAACAGAAAAGCCAAAAGACCAGGGAACACATTTTAATCTATTTTTAAGACAGGTGCAGATGTTCCATTTAACACACTTGAAAGTGAAAGTATATCTGAGAGGCAAGGGGCCAAAGTAACTGTCAGAGCTGGAACCTGGACCTCTGCACATGGGGAACAGAACCTCAGCTCCTTCTGGGTGTTGACCAAAGAAAAACATAGGCAAGACTCACCTCTCGCTCCCAGCTTTCTCTCCGAAGTCTCTTCCACTGCTCTCTCTTGGCAAAGTAATCAGGATACATGGCTTTCTCAGAAGGATGCCAGTCATCTAAGCACCACTCAGGAACCTGTCGGGAGAGGAAATCACAGCGTCATTCTACGGGACATTTACATGGCATGGGAAGGGTCTGCTCGTGAGATAGAAAACAAAAATCAAGGAGATTTTTTTTTTTTTTTTTGTCTTTTTGCCATTTCTTGGGCCACTCCCATGGCATATGGAGGTTCTCAGGCTAGGGGTCCAATCGGAGCTGTAGCCGCCGGCCTGTGCCAGAGCCACAGCAACACCAGATCTGACTGGGTCTGCAATCTACACCACAGCTCACGGCAACGCCGGATCCTTAACCCACTGAGCAAGGCCAGGGACCAAACCCTCAACCTCATGGTTCCTAGTTGGATTCCTTAACCACTGAGCCACGACAGGAACTCCCCCAAGGAGCATTTTTTAATTGGACTCTTTTGAACACTACGCAATGGTTAGCAGAGGACCGAGATAAAGGAGTATGCCTTAGAGTAAAACAGCCTAGGGTTGAAAACATACAGCAAGTCAGTCCAAAGAGAACCGGCACCATTCCCCCATCTGCGTTGTCCAGATATCCAGAGTGCTTTATGTTACTTGGACACCACTTAGAATTTCTTAGAAACACTGAGCACCAAATGAAACTGGTTAACTCTGAAGTCTGAAAAAGAATTATTTTCCAAGTCCTTTAGCCCTCTGCCAAAAAAGTATACTGCAAGACCTTGGAACTAAATTTGGAGAGAAAATTCTTTCTTTCTTTTTTTTTTTTTTTGGTCTTTTGTCTTTTTAGGGCCGCACCTGCGGCATAATGGAGGTTCCCAGGCTAGGGGTCAAATCGGAGCTGTAGCCGCCAGCCTACACCACAGCCACGCCAGATCCGAGTCGCGTCTGTGACCCACACCACAGTTCACGGCAATGCCGGATCCTCAACCCACTGAGTGAAGCCAGGGATTGAACCCGAAACCTCATGGTTCCCAGTCAGATTCGTTTCCGCTGCGCCAGGGCGGGAACTCCTGGAAAGAAAAGTCTTGATAGCACCTGGGAGAGAGCAAACTAACACATGAGAAAAAGGCTAACTGTCAGGAAAGGAATCTCCTAGCTGCCCCTAAAAGGGCAAGTGGTTTCCGCGGCTGAGGTTTGGGGCTCGAGACCCCTGTGGTGCTCACCCACCTTGTAACACTCGTATCTCTCGTAGGAGGTGCCCCCAGGAGACTCGGGGAAGATGTATGGCTGAGGGTGCTGACCGTACCAGAATTCCTCCTCGGCCTGCCTCAGCAGCTGGGTGGCCTTCACCATATCCTTTTCATTCTTGTGTTCATCAAATCGGGCTCTCATCAAACAAGCAAAGTACCGGTATTTGTCCCTTCAACCAGAATGATTGAGAGATTAGAAATGTTTTATCTACTCAATTGGGCAGTATTACCATCTGACAAGGGGCGGTACTTCCGCTAACGCCTTCCAGGTGAGTAGGGGAACTTCCCAGGCCCTGCCTATGGAGCAGCTGCATCATCACGACAGCTTCCTTGGCAGAGTCCCGAACACCAGCAGCAAAAGCTACTGTACTGTTGTCCTCTTAATGAATTTCCTCCTACCTTGTGCTGGGTGCTAAATTCTGGAGATACAAAGATGTCGAAGGCAGGGTAGAAACAATACTGCTGTAACAGACAAACCTGGGTTTGAATTCTGACCGACACCTTAGGCAAGTGTCAGTTTCTAGAAGAAACCACGGGCAGAGATCATTTCTGGGGTTTTGATAGTATTCCAGGCCTCAGATGACAACGGCCTAAAGCAGGCAATAGTGATGGATGGTGACAGGAGAGAAGCACTTAGACTACAAAGCTATTAGAGTGGGCTATCAGGTCAGATTGCTTAGGGCTAAATCTTAGCTCAGCAGTTACTTGCTGTGTAATCTAGGGTAAATTAAAGTAATTAGGCCATGGGTTCCTCCTCCTCCATGACCTTATCGATACCTTAGGGTTGCCCTAAAGACTTGAGAAGGTAAAACATATAAACACACTTCAGACAGTGCTTGGTACACCCCAGGGCCCAGTGTCAGCTACTAATATTATTATATTGGGAAGAGAATTTACAAAAACCACATCCAATTGTACGTGGCAAACAAGTATGTATGTCGTTGGCATAGTGGTTTAGTAGGGAGTTCTTGAAAATAATGCTAAGACTTAAAGCTGAATGATCACTAGGAATACCATTAGCTGAGCCAGGGAATTTGGGAGAAGAACCAAAATGAGGTAGTGAAAAGAGAACAGGTTCCGTTTCAGAGAACTGTAGGTAATTTAACAGCTGGAAATACAGCTCTAGCGACAAATGAGGCTAGGTGTAACAAAGTCCCAGTGTTAGATGGGTTACCCAAACTTTACATAGCAATAACCAAGGGACTAGGACGGACCCATGCAGAACAAACAGCACTTTGAGGGCAAATGGAAGAAAAAAAAAATCAATCAAGTACTGGAGAAAAGATTTTAATGAGACTTAAAGAAATGCTAAATTAGTTTTATCATAGTTACTACTTTATCCTTTCTTCTTAAGACTGAACTTTTTCTAAGATGTAGAAATTTTTTTTTTTTAAGGGCCACACCTGTGGCATGTGGAAGTTCCCAGGCTAGGGGTTGGATGGGAACTGGGACTGTCGGCCTATGCCACAGCCGCAGGAACGCTGAACCCTTTAACCCACTGAGAGAGGCCAGGGATCAAACCTGCATCCTCTTGGATACTAGTCGGGTTGGTAACCCACTGAGCCACAACAGGAACTCCCTCAGATTAAAATTCTTTTTTTTTTTTTTTTGTCTTTTTGCCATTTCTTGGGCCACCCCCGTGGCATATGGAGGTTCTCTGGCTAGGGGTCGAATTGGAGCTGTAGCCACTGGCATACTCCAGAGCCACAGCAAAGCAGGATCCAAGCCGAGTCTGTAACCTACACCACAGCTCACAGCAATGCTGGATCCTTAACCCACTGAGCAAGGCCAGGGATCGAACCCACAACTTCATGGTTCCTAGTCGGATTCGTTAACCACCGAGCCACGATGGGAACTCTATATGTAGAATTCTTGACGGCTCAACTTCCTTCCTTTTTATATAACTGATAATTCTCCATGTTATCTATTTGTTTATAGGTCCATCTTCCCCATTTATCCACTAGTTGCTACAGATGAGAAAGAAGCCTTATAGGCTTATTTATGCATCAGTCAGCATACACCTGGAATGCAAATTCTGTCAGATGAATGAATAAGGAGAAATTAGGGAAGTAATTAATCTTACAACCTTGAACCTGGCCATCTTCCTACTTAGCAAAGAGAAGTAGGTCAATGACTTTACAATAAGCCCATATATGCAATCAAGGATCCTTTCCACAACTCTTCCAGATGTACTCAGTTTCTCATTGTTTAGAGGTTTTTCTCAAAGGCCCTTCTTTGTGGGACAAGGTTTTAGGATTTGGCTAAGGGAGTGGAGGTCTGGCATTCACACATTTTGGGTTGTCACCCCACCATGCATTGCGTGTAGGTCACAAAAATCTGTATGTTTTATGAATATGTTCTATGACTAATCTTAGATGAAGAGAGAGAGATGATGAGAATTCATGCAATGTGAAGATAATAAAAAGGAATGGATGAAGCTAAAACAAGAAAAGCTGATGGGAAGGATAATGATGCTTTGTGGTTAAGACACCTGAGTTTTAATCCTGGCTGGCCACTTACCAGATTCAGGGCCTTGAACAAATTACTCTCTAGCTTCTCTCTCCTCATCTATAAAATAAGGCCAAATAATCCCTAACTCCCAGAGTTGTGAGGACAAGAGAAAATATGCATAGATTATTACTGCTAATATTAGGAACGAGAAGGTCATGAAGAAAACTATTACTTAGTGAACGCCGGAGGCACTTTCTTAATCGACATGCCACCCTCGACACTGGGTCCTGTGTCCATTTTCCTGATCAGAAAAGTGAGGCCTGGGCCAAATAAGCAATTCTTCAAGGTCTCGCGCACCTGCGGGCGACGAAGTCTGCATTCGAACCCGGGTCTACGCGGGGGCTCTGTGGGTCGAGACGTCGCCTTCCACCCCGTTCCCGAAGTCCTTGACACCTCTCTCCCCTCCCCCCGGGTCACTAGGGCCTTTCGGCCTCCGTGGAGGCCTCCGCCTCACCTCCCCGCGCCGTGGGTCCCCCTCTCTCACCTGTGGACGCACCACGACTCCAGGTGGCGCAGCGCCCGCTTATAAAGCCGCAGCACCTTCTGCTGGTGGGTCAGGTAGGCCGCCGGCGCCGAGAAAGCCATGACGGCCCGCTCACCTTCAGCGGCCGCGGGCGCTGCCGGAAAACGAGGGGTGGGGCTTCCCCGGAAGGGCGGGGCGAGCGGCGGCCACTTCCGCTTCCGCCGGGGAGGAGCCAGGGCTGCAGTCATGAGCCGGTTCAAGTTCGTGGGTAAGACTTTTCCTGGATCTTTGGCCTTGCAATCCTCAGGCGTCGCCCACCGCCGCCGGAGGGCCCAGGATGTGAGCTCTCCGGCTCTTTGCGGGTTGAAAGTGCACCCTATGGAAGAGGGCGCGGGGAGGTTTCTGGGTGCTAATAATGTTCAGGATCGCGGTTTGGGTGCTGGCTTCACGGGTGTGCTTATTTGTGGAAATTCACGAGCTGCATTATGATTTATGCTTTTCCCAGCATGCGTTGTATTGAATAAAAAGATAAAAGGAGGCAGAGCTACCAAAAAAACCCCAGAAGGCCAGTCCCTAGCTGACCCTCCATCCCTTCTGCACCTCCCGCCTTTTCCCGTCTCCGCGGTGGAGAGGAGGATAGCTTCGAGGCACCCGTTTATTCGCTAATTCGTGCGTTCATATCGCAGTTACTGAACGACCCTGGTTCGACCCTGGTTTGCCCGGCACCGGCCTAGGAATACAGGCCAGGTCCCTGCTCTGCTGTCATCCCCATCTGGTGGGGAAACTGACGGCATAAATAGCGGGAAGAGAAACAAGTTCTATTACCTGACAAGTACGGTAATCCATTCAGCATGGGTAGAACAAGAGAGGGAAAATGCGACAGAAACTAAAGGAATAAGCATACTTGTATCAGGCATTTACAAGTATGGGACAGTGTGAGAGCTAGGATTGGAAGGGTAACTTGGGACTCGAATGTCTTGATGAGGTTAATTTTACTGTGTATAGAGTAGAGCCTCGCTGAAGACTTTTCACCAGGAGCATTCATTAAGTAAATCATTGAGGGCCAGTACATATTGGGGGCCCTGGGCTATGGGATACAGCAGTGGGTAAAGCTGGGCATGATCCTTGTTTTTGTGAAGTTTCCAGCTACTTGAAGGTGGAAAATGACAGTGATCACATCTCTGCTTTAGTACAGTAATCCTGACAGCTGTTAGGTTTGGTGGGGCGTAGGGAGAGGCAGAGAAGCATTTCAGAGCTTGAACTACGACACCGGAAACGGGAGAGACAAAGAGAAGAGAGATACGTATGCAGCGTTTAGCAGCTGAGTGTTTATGTCAGATAAAGGAGAGAACAGAGATGATTCAGGGTTGGGATAAATAACCTAAATGTGAAATGGAAACGTAATGGGAGTGGCTGGGTGCTACAGCAAGATCCGTTTGGATTCGGTTAAGTTTCAGACTCTTATAGGACCTTTTGGGTAGAGATATTTACTGAGCAATTGGAAATGTCTGGCACTCAGGAGAGTGGTTAAGATTATAAATTTAGATCTGAGAGTTAATTTAAGTGACATTTTTTACAAAGACATTGTACTAAGTATGTGGAATTGTAAAAAGAATCTGGGGAGTTCTGCTGTGCTGCAGTGAGCTAAGAATCCAACTGTAGCAGCTCAGGTCGCTGCTGAGGCCAGGTTAGGCCCCCAGCCAGGTGCAGTGAGTTAAAGGATGCGGTTTTGCCGCAGCTGCAGCGTAGGTTGCAGCTGCAGCTTGAATTCAATCTCTTGCATATGCTGTGGGCGTGGCCACTTAAAAAAACAAAGAATCTCATGGTATAGTTAGTTTTCACACAGGAGGGTCTGTACAGTCAAAAGCAAGGGCAGGGAGAATGTGTTAAGTGCCACAAAAGAGTTTTTTTTTTTTTTTTGGTCTTTTTGCGTTTTCTAAGGCTGCTTCCCACTGCATATGGAGGTTCCCAGGCTAGGGGTCAAATCGGAGCTGTAGCTGCCGGCCTATGCCACAGCCACAGCAACGCAGGATCCGACCCGAGTCTGCAACCTCCACCACAGCTCACGGCAACGCCAGATCCTTAACCCACTGAGCAAGGCCAGGGATCGAACCTGCAACCTCATGGTTCCTAGTCGGATTCATTAACCACTGAGCCACGACGGGAACTCCACAAAAGACATTTTTTTAAAAGGCTGAGGGAGAGCCTTGGGTGGGGTTGAGGGGCAGGTAGATCCTCACAAACTCTAAACTTTCCAGATATCTCAGCCTCTTTACTCCAATCTCTGATAAACTGATGGGGGAGATGGAGTAAGAGCCATGAAACACTTACCAAAGAAAAGACTTTTTTTTTTTCAAGGTTTGTGTTTATAATAAAAAAAATTAACCCCCTGTCTCAAGTTTTGTCTCCTTAAATTCATCCTCTGTGTAGCCTCCACAGTATAAAAAAACATATCAGCTACATTTTTCTTCTCCTTCAAATATTTCAGTCACCATCCTTGGGCCAGCTGAAATGTCTTAACATGGCACACAGAATGCCTTTCTGTGGCCCGGTCCTGCCGCCTTTTCCAGGCTCACTCTTTTTATGCCCTATGAGCCCTTTGGAGGTGCTGTTTCTTGTCTCCGACAAGGTTTTAGAGTGGTAGTTTAGGGCCACTGGGCCCTACCTCTAATATCCTACTGACTACTCTCTTGCCTAGTTGATTTTTCACTTGTTCCTTAAGACTTTATAACTCTACCCTATGTCACATTAGTTTTTAATTAAATATGTATCTGTCTTTCCCACTAGATGCACTCTTTTCAGGCAGATAATCGGTGGTATTTACCTTTGTTTCCTAGGGCTGGTACGGTGACTATTCAGTGGAAGTATGAATGAGTAGGTCAAAGAATGTGTAATTTTAGTACCAAGATGGCAAGAAAATTGATAAAGGAATCTAAACCAGATAAGCTAGAAAAAACTTCTTTAAGAAGATGAATTTCATTGGAATAACTTTTTTTCTGCATAATCCCCTGAGGTAACTGGTGTTTAAATTATATCCATCCCTAATTTTTAAATAAATTTATACAGGATCATAAAAATACACAAATAGATGTTTTGGTCTTATAACAAAAATGGGATCATACTACACATTCTGTCTTTGTTGTTCTGACTTACTGATAGTTAATATTTATTCCATGCTGTTTAAAAAGTTCTGCTTATGACCTGCTGCATGAATGTCTGCCTGAGCAGGAGTTCCCACTGTGGTGCAGTGGGTTAATGATCTGGCTTGTCTCTGTGGCAGCACCAGTTCAGTCTCCAGCCTGGCCCTGTGGGTTAAGGATCCGGCATGGCCACAGCTGAGGCTCAGATTTGATCCCTGGCCTAGGAACTTCCACATACAGTGGGGTGCTGCCAGAAAAGAAAAAAGTCATGAGCCGTACTTTGAAAAACACCATATCAGACCCAGGGACAATTGGTCCATGAACAAGCTGTACATGAAACACGTGCATGAGAAACTAAACCAGAGTTTAAAGACAGCCTTAGCTTTTGATTTAGAACAGCTTCTACATCTTTCCCTTCTCAAATTGCGTGACTACTGGCTGCCCAACACAACTACTTCGGTGTTTCTAACATGGGGGTGGAGGGCAGGAAGCAGAAGTATGTATTTTGTGTTTTATCAGAAACATTGCTGTCTCCTAGAGGACCCTTCAAGATTGTGTCCTAGGTTATGCTTGAGACTAATTTCTGTGACATTGAGTTTCATACCACAGGTGATTATATCCTCAAGCTGCGTAGTAATACGAATCTATGCTTAATTATTGCAAGGTGATAGAACTTGGGACATAGTGGAATGTCCCTTTTCAGTGCTGGCCCATCTGTGCTGGGGAACTTGCCCGCCAAAGTTCACTTAAGGGCATGGAGTGGATTATATATCCCAGGGTGGTAGGGGTGGTAGCAATGATGTGTAAATCTTGATGTATTTACAAAATTTCCTTGGATATTTTGTGTTACCTCTGAAATAACATGGTGTCCTTTTAAAATTAAAAGAATCTGGAGTTCCCTTCATGGCTCAGCGGTTAATGAACCCCACTAGAATCCATGAGGATGCGAGTTCAGTCCCTGGCCTGGCTCAGTGAGTTCAGGATCCGGCATTGTGGTGAGCTGTGGTGTAGGTCGCAGACTCAACTTGGATCCTGCTTTGCTGTGGCTGTGGTGTAGGCTGGCAGCTGTAGCTCCAATTCAACCTCTAGCCTGGGAAACTCCATATGCCGAGAGTGCAGGCCTAAAAAGCACAATAAATGAATAAATAAAATAAAAAGAATCTTCCAAAGTAAAGTTGATACTCCAGGGAATCTCAAGAGTGACAGTGTCCTCTGAAACACCCCTAGTTTATGAAGCACGGGTTAGATGATGCCTATCCTAGTAGCCTCTGCTCCCACTCCCACCAAATGAGCCAGTGAGAAAGGAGCTGGCAGTAATTAGTAACATAACTACATCTTGGGACCAACTAGCTGGGGCCTCTTAGGTATCTAAGGTTTATCTATAGCTGTGTTCTTTTAACAGGGTTCTGATCCTGCCCTTTGTCCCTAGAAGCAGGCCGGTTGGGGTTGCTGGCTGTCTCTTCTGAATCTCATTTCGATAGGGACTGCGCCTTATCGTCTGTTCTTTGTCCTGAATTCCCCTGGGCAACCTGGTCCTCATTCATTCATTAACTCTGCAAATACTTCACTGAATCTCCACTGTGTGCCACACAGTGTGCTGAATGCTGGGACTCCGTGGGTAGGTCAGGGTCTGGTGGTGGAGACAAACAGCCCCTTAAGTGCCACGATGACTTTTTACCACAAGAGGGCACTGAAGAAAAGGAACATGGGTCTCTGGGCATTTGATGAGGAACAAAACTTAAGACTGGAAGGTCTGAAAAGGCTTCCTTGAGGAAGCTCACTTGGGCTGCGTTCCGAATGATTGAGCGTGAGGCAGAAGGAAGGTCCCGAACAGAACAGCCTGTGCAAACATCCTGTGGCAGGAAGGTGCATCGCACTTATGAGCAAGCGAAAGAAGACCAGTGGGTCTGAAGGGGTTGAGGGAGGAGGGAGAATGATATGGAATGCATTGGAGATTTGCAGAGCTGTGATTATTTGTGTTAATGATGTGAGTATCAAGAGTGACAGTGCAGAGTCCCGTGAATGAAAAGAAACCTTCATCAAATGCAGAACAGAATGAATGGGGGCCGAAGTGGATCCAGGCTGGCTTTGGCTGAGAGTGTTGTAGTAGTGGAGGCGGCAGAGTACACAGATTCGAGAGATGAGAGAAAACCCACCTATTTGGTGTATACAGATTGAGAGAGAAGGTGACATACAAGATTGCCTTAGTCTGTTTGGACTGTGGTAACAAAACACCACAGTCTGGGGAGCTTATAAACAATAACTTTGGAGTTTCTGTCGTGGCTCAGCGGTAACAAACCCAACTAGCATCCATGAGGACACAGGTTTGATTCCTGCCCTCGCTCAGTGGGTTAAGGGTCCGGTGTTGCCATGAGCTGTGGTGTAGGTCTCAGATGCAGCTTTGAACTCGAATTGCTGTGGCTGTGGTATAGGCCAGCAGCTGCAGTTCCAGTTCATCCCCTAGCCTGGGAACCTCCATATGCCGCAGGTTTGGCCCTAAAAAGATAAAAGAAATACATTTTTTTTTTTTTTTGTCTTTTTGCTATTTCTTGGGCCACTCCCGAGGCATATGGAGGTTCCCAGGCTAGGGGTTGAGTCGGAGCTGTAGCCACCGGCCTACGCCAGAGCCACAGCAACGCGGGATCTGAGCCACGTCTGCAACCTACACCACAGCTCACGGCAACGCCAGATCGTTAACCCACTGAGCAAGGGCAGGGACCGAACCTGCAACCTCATGGTTCCTAGTCGGATTCGTTAACCACTGCGCCACGACGGGAACTCCAAGAAATACATTTTTAAAAATAGGTTTATTTCTCACAGTTTTGAAGGCTGGGAAATCCTAGATGAGGTGCCAGCATGGTTACGTTCTGGTGGGGACCCTCTTCCTGGCCTGCAGTGGGTGCCTTCTCACTCTGTCCTTACATGGTGGAAGGGGCACGGGATCTCTCTGAAGGAGCCTCTTTTCTAAAGTGGTCTTGTGCAAGACAGCATCCAGTCCAGGGCCCTGCATTTGCGCGTCCTTTAAATTCTTGAATCTAGTGGAGAGATTGGCCAACTTTTCCTCGAAGGGTCATAGATATTTTTTTGTTTGGCAGGCCGTATGCAACTACTCAGCTCTGACTTTGTCACTCAAAAGCAATTGTGGATACTCTGTAAACAAAGGGTTATGTGTTCCAATAAAACTTTTTTGGATACTGAAACTTGAGTTTCTTATAATTTTTACGTCACAAAATATATGCTTCTTCTGACTTTTTTCTTCCAACTGTTTGTAAAACTAGGAAACAAATTCGACTAGGAACCATGAGGTTGTGGGTTCGATCCATGGCCTCACTTGGTGGGTTAAGGATCCGGTGTTGCCATGAGCTGTGGTGAGGTGGCAGATGCAGCTCGGAACTGGTGTTTCTATGGCAGTGGTGTAGGCCGGCAGCTATAGCTCTGATTAGACCCCTAGCCTGGGAACCTCCATATGCTGCTGGTGCAGCCCTTAAAAAGACAAAATAAATAAATGTAAAACTATCTTTAGCTCAGGAACAAACAAAAATAGGCAATGGCACACAGGCCATAGCTTGCCCTCCGCTTGATCGAGCGAATTTCTTCATGGCAGTGTCTTGCACAAGCCATTTGGCTGGTTGTCCCACAAAAGACTTGTCTCCTGGATATGTCTGTTTGCCAGGTGGTGATGTTTATAGCTTGTTCTCCAGTCACCTTTATTTCCTGTTAGCTTGAAGTTATATCTAAAGGCTAAGTCAATCTGAAACCATCTCTATCAAATGCTCTGTTGGCTGACCCTTTGTATCCCTAAGTCATGGCAACAGCAGGATAGACCAGACAGGGAGGCGTCGGCTTGGAGATGTGGTTTTCTTCTGTTTTGAAAAAATAAATCTCCTTTGATACTGGAGACAGCTCTTAGCAGTAATGCAGATACAGCTTTTAAAGGCAGCTAATAAAAGAAGAAAATTAATGGAAAAGAAACATTACTTCTCCTTATAAGGTGACGTGCCACTAAATGATGAATCCCTCAGTATTCCCCCCAGCCAGGGGTAGTGATTGTCCACTTTGCTTCCTTATCTTCCTGTTGGGCTCTCTCGCCCTTATCTCTCGTATACTTAGTTTTTCAAGCTAAAAATTGATGTTTGTACTGGATTTAATTTTTTTAGTTTATTCTCAATAGGCATACTTTTTTTTTTTTTTTGGTCTTTTTTGTCTTTTTAGGGCCACACCTGCAGCATATGGAGGTTCCCAGGCTAGGGGTCTAATCAGAGCTGTAGCCTTCGGCCTATGCCAGAGCCACAGCAACGCAGGATCTGAGCGGTGTCTGCAACCTACACCACAGCTCACGGCAACACCGGATCCTTAACCCACTGAGCGAGGCCAGGGATAGAACCTGCAACCTCATGATTCCTAGTCTGATTCGTTTCTGCTGCGCCACAACAGGAACTCCATCAGGAGGCATACTTCTGATAGGATAGGAATTTTTCAAGTGAGAAGATACTGTTCCATATGTGCCAGAACATTTTGAACAAGTTAAACAGGATTTTGGCTTATTTTCATGGTTGCATCCTGAATCTAAAATATAAACAAACTGACTTACATTTGGCTATTATTTATTTATTTAGTTTTTAGGGCCACACCTGCAGTATATGCAGGTTCCCAGGCTAGGGGGTCGAATCAGATCTGCACCTGTCAGCCTACCCTACAGCTCACAGCAACGCGGGACCCTTAACCCCCTGATTGAACCTGCATCCTCATGGATACTAGTCGGGTTCCTTACCGCTGAGCCACAGCAGGAACATCCACATTTGGCTATTTAGTAATGATGTTGAGGGGGTTCCCATGTGGTACAGAAGGTGAAAGATCTGGTGTTGCCACAGCTGTGGTGCAGGCTGCAGCTGCAACGCAGGTTTGATCCCTGGCCCGGGAACTTGTACATGCCATAGTTTCGGGAAAACAAAAGTGATGTCTTGATTAGGAGCATCAACCACTTAAGGTAGTCTGACACTACAGCTAATGCCGACTAAAATTCCATTTGTTATGGGCATGGTACAGAATTTATACTGTGCTCAATAATAATAGTGGAATAATTACATTTTATAAGGCTTTTAATTTGCAAGATACTTTCACATTCATTTTCCAGTTCGAGCCACAGTTCTTTCCTAGAAGGAGAAATTTTATGCCCACCCGACTAGTGAGGAAACCGAAGCTCGAAGCTCGGAAGGCCTACTGATTGGCCTAGAATCGTTCAGCTAATTAATTGTATTTCTGAGAATTCTGACTCCAAAGCACATTCTGTTTCCATAACTGCTTTAATTGTATTTCTTGGAATTTGCTTACAGATTGAATACCTTCTGGTGATCAGTTTGACCTTTTCATTGACCTCTCCATGTTAATTTGTTAATTATTTTAATCACTCTGCTGTGTTTTCTGGGGAGTGGGTGGGTGGGGAATCGGCAGCCCAGAGGCAGACCAGTGTAGGAGGGAGGAGGACGTCTCATAGGAAACAGAAGCGAATCAGAGTGTCCAGAAAAAGGAGATACTTCTTCACTAGAGGAGGAAAAATTTCCTCCTGCTCTCTTAGTTTCTGTGGCTGGGCCTAAGAATAAAACTGACATAAGGCAGATTGACAAGAGGAAAGCATACAGTTGTTTTTTTTGTTTTTTTGTTTTGTTTTGTTTTCTCTCATGTACATGAGTGTTTTCAAAAGGAAAATGAATATCCAAAGACCCAAAAGCTTACCAAAAGCCCAAGCGGGAAAGTGCTAAGACAAAGGGGCTTAAATTATGTAAATTGTGGGACAGGGACTAGGAAAAAAATGGGGAAACTAATGGGAAATAAGAGCTATTTGGGGTTTGGTTGTACAGATCCGTTTTGACTTTGATTCCCAGTCTCTGGTGATAAGAGTGTTCTTCTCTTCCTGGTACAGAGAGAGCACCTTTCTCATGGGAAATATTATTCTATTTTTAGGTAGAAAGGGGAGATCAGAGAGCCTTTCCTGCATCTGCTGTTTCTAGGCACCTTCAGCTCAGAATAACCAATATGCCAAAGTGGCGTATTTTGGGGTGGCATCCAGAACCCCTTCACCAAACTTGACTAAGGTGAAGCAGCTTTTTTGATTTCAGAGAGAGAGCAGTGAGTGATGGCTTGAAGCGAGATCTTGATTCTTTGCTCAGGAATTGAACCTGGGCAGCCTGGATGAAAACCTGGAATCCTAGCCGCTAGACTAACTAGGGGTTAGAAGTAGAATTGCCCTGATTCTTGCCCCCTGTTGAAGGCAAGACTGTTTCAAGGAGGCAAAGACTGTAAAAACAGGTATACAGTTGTTAGAAACACAGTACAACATGTGGGAGAGCACAGAAATACAGAGAATTCGTCTATTTATCTAAAGCAGACACAAAGCAATAATACACACCCAAAGGAGTTGAGGGTGCTGGTGTCCCCCTCCATGAGAAGCATGCCAGGGAAGTGACTTAAACAACTTATATGGGGCAATTCCTCTGGGTCTTTGTCTTCCTTTGGCCAGTTGTCTTGTTGTGTCTTTTACACCTGACCAGACCCAGGGCCCTCCCCCAGTCTGTGTGTGCGTCTTTTGGCCAAGATGGATTCCAAAGCAAAGCATGGCGGGAAGGTTACCAGACTTATTGTGGCCTGGCACCCCCTCCCTTTCTGACCTAAAGGACGCATGCGTAGTTGAGATCTCCCTGACCCTGAAGATGGGGAGTACGTGACCTCTTTGTCCTTCTGTCCAAGCAAGGCTCAGCCCCTCTTTTGATCCTGTCATTACCACTGTTTAGCAAGTTCACAGAAGACAAGTACCAGTTATTTGCCTTGTGCCTGTGTTATTTCATTCTTGAAGTATAAATACGTGGCTGCTTGTAAATGTTTGTCCTGGAGCCCATTTATCTCCTGCCTCAGGAAGTGTAAATAAGAGGCTGGTTGCAAAGGTCTATCCTGGGGCCCATCTAACTCCTGCCTCATAGTCATCAAAGGACAGAAAGCAGCTTTAATAACTGGCTGAGGAATACTCTTCAGGCAAACTGAATATCAGGAAGAAAAAAAAAAGGGGGGCCAAGAGCCACAAGTCACAAGAGATTCTTACAGAAAGGGGACGAAATTGGTGGCGGGGCCAGTGCAGGATACCGTAAAGCCTAAGGCTTACCTGGGTCCAAAACCGATTACAGATCTTTGAAGTACACTATGACTTGGAGCCTGAAGGACTGACCCACCTCAGGAAGAGGCAGGTTCTAAGAGGAAGTGGCATCACCTGGAATTGGCCTCAGGCTGAGCGTGGAAGAATGATTTATCATCCATTCCCCTTAGGGCTGAGACAAGAACATGCCAAAACGTCATGAATTGAGCCTCCAAGTTAATCTTCAGTTTGCTTCTAAAATTAGTATCGTAAAGATCACTGGTTAAATTTGCTTGATGTTCTACTTCATTTCTTTTTCACTTTGTTTTCCAGTAAAAGACTGCTTTGGAAAAATTCTCATCTGTTGATGGCGGAAAGGGGTAAATGGGCCGGAGGAGATGCGGGCGGTTTCTGTGCTCCTAGCGGTCACCCATGGTGGGTGACTCCAGACCAACCCTGGGGAGGATTATTCCAGGCGGAAAGCCCTCTGCTCTCTTCCCTGCATTTCCTTTCTCAGTCTGCCCCTTCCCTTTCCTTATTTGAGAAGAAAGTAGATGCCGATTTCTTGTGATTTGGGCCATTGCATGGAGCCGCTATATTGTATTTTAGCGTTCGATAACATTTGTGTGTCAACAGCCCTTTAAAAGGTTTCAGTTGTGAACTCCTCTCCTGCCCTCTATTGGCAGACATGCTGCTGCCCAAATATCTTTGACGTTTTCTGCATCCTGCCTTTGCCTTGCTGTCACAAAGGGCTAGAATACTCTTCCCCACCATCTCTTGGATCATCTAAATGCCCATTCGTCCTACAGGGTCTGTCTTAACACTGAAGCAGCACATCTCCTTGAAGCCCAGCTTGGTAGAAATCGGGAGTGCAAATACACCAAGAGGAAGCTGGAACTCAGCAGCAATAATTTCAACATCTATAATGAGGCCACTGCCCTCCCCAGCCATGAACTTGGGAGATTCTCCTAGTGCTAAAAGCTAGAGTGTGTAATTTAAATAAGGAAGGTATTTTTTATTGCCTGTGGTCATCACAAGCTGACACCACATCTTATTTATTCCTCATGTTCCCTTATACTCTACAGCAGGATTTATTAAGAACAGCTCTTGGTTTGGGGGGGTGGATGAGAGGAGTCAGAGAGTTTGTTGGAAGAGGCTATCCTGGGACTTGAAGGATATTTAGCAGTATCCATGGCCTCAAACCTGGATGCGAGGAGCACTCCTCTCAGTGTGACAGCCAGAAGTGAATGCAGACATTGCTGGAGTTCCTGTCATGGCTCAGTGGTTAACGAATCCGACTAGGAACCATGAGGTTGCGGGTTCGATCCCTGGCCTTGCTCAGTGGGTTAAGGATCCAGCGCTGCCATGAGCTGTGGTGTAGGTTGCAGATGCTGCTCGGATCCTGCATTGCTGTGGCTCTGGCATAGGCCGGAGGCTACAGCTCTGATTCGACCCCTAGCCTGGGAACCTCCATATACCATGGAGTTGCCCTAGAAAAGGCAAAAAGACAAAAAAAAAAAGTGAATACAGACATTGCTGAATGTTGGGAGTGGGGACAGAGGGGAAGGGTCAGAAGACGAGGACTGCAAAATTGAGCTCCAGTGAGAACTCTGCTCTCCAGGCACAACGCTTTCTTCCCATCTTCTAGATACAATAGGTATCTATGCACACTGTATGTAGACTGTATGTCAGCTTCTGAGCTTTAGCTTTCTTCAAGATCTAGCTCTTCTGTGAAGTTTTTTCATCATCTTTCCCAAAGGTGTTATTGATGTTTCTTGGTGCTCTCAAACACAAAACTGGAAAATAATGATTTACAGACTTAAAGTGTACAGAGCTTCTACTATATACCAACCATTATGCTAGGTTTGAGGGATACAGCACCGAAGAAGATAGACCCCTCTTGCCTCCTGTGGCTTACAGTGCAGCTTATTATATGACAAATCATATTTGCAGTTTCCACAGAAACTGTAAATTCCTGGAAGGCAGGGACCAAGGGTGGGGTCTTGTTCATTTCTGAATCCCTTAACCCCTTATGTAGTGTTTGCCCAGAATTGGTCTTCATACGTATTTGATGAGTAAAGGAAATAATTTATTTCTCTCTGCATTTCTTGCATGACCCTAATTCAGGGTCTCTTCATTGCAGACGTGAGCTCCTCCCTGTTTACAAATGAGGTATCTCGCCTCCATTTGCCCTCTTGAGATCCCACCTTCCACAAAGGCACCTGAATGAGATAGATGTCCAGAATTCAAACCTTAGAAGCCATCGGTGCTTCTTGTTGCATCTGGTATTTTAAAGACAAGTGTCTGTAACACAGCTGAGTCTGTCCTTTTCAAGCCAATCTTCCCTCCCCTTCTCTCTAGCAGCCAGATTGGCCTATAGCTCTTCATGATCACTGTGCTGTTTCAAACCCCAGATGCTCTACTTCTGCTGCTGCTTCTTACATATGATTTCCAGCCTTCTCCTGGGTAACTGTAACTCATCCTTTATAATTCAGTTCAAGGATCCCTTCTTTCATGAAGCCTCTTCTGGGCTAATTACCAGTCGAAGTTGGGTGGTCCTCCTCTGTGTCCCACACGCCAGTATCGACCTGTAACTTCCATATTGTCTGTTGCTGAGTCTGACTTCCCAATTCTGCAGTGAGTTTCCTGAGAGCAGGACGTACATCTTTCATCTTTGTATCCCAGGTGTCTAACAAGTGACTGACAAGCAGTAGGCACTTAGATTTTGTTTGAGTGAATGAATGTGTGAATGAAAAAGTTAGTAACAGTCTTTTATTTAAAATAAAAATGTGAAACAGAGGTTCTTAATGAAGTGTTTTATTTTTGCTTTCCACAGATATTGGTATCAACTTGACAGATCCTATGTTCAGAGGAATTTATAGGGGAGTTCAGAAGCATCAAGGTAAATATTTCTTTTATTAAGGTAAATAGTCAGTCTGTGAAGACACATTTTCTGCCTCAAGGGAGATCATAAAATGCCTGATCCACTCTTATAATTGGAATATTAAAGGGTTTATTATGCATCTTGGATAAAACTATAAACAAAGTGAAACATATATAAGCCATATTGGTAAACCATGATCATGAGCATTTCTTTTTTTTTGTCTTTTTGTCTTTTTGTCTTTTCTAGGGCTGCTCCCTCAGCATATGGAGGTTCCCAGGCTAGGGGTCCAATCAGAGCTGCAGCCGCCGGCCTATGCCAGAGCCACAGCAACACGGGATCCGAGCTGCGTCTGCAACCTACATCACAGCTCAGGGCGATGCCGGATCCTTAACCCACTGAGCAAGGCCAGGGATTGAACCTGCAACCTCATGGTTCCTCATGGTTCCTCGTGGTTCATTAACCACTGCACCATGACGGGAACTCCAATCATGAGCATTTCTAAAACACCTATTATAACAAAGCATAATCAATCCCTCTTTATCTATAGATGTTTATAACTTTGAATATAGAACTTTAGATAACGACATGCATAAAAACCAAATCATATAGCCAAACAAATTTTTCCCCCTTTTGGTCAGCAGAATAAAAATACAGTTGAATAGATAACTACTCATCTATTTTGCTTTATATGGTTTTCTCTTTTTTTATGTATCACTGGGTCTGTTCTTATTATGTGATAAGCACTCATCAAATAGTACTGACTTGACTTTGATTTAGTAAATTTGATTATTTCTGTGTATTTTTCTCTCAATAAAATTATAATTAAATTATGGGTAAGTGAATTTTTATTTACCGGGTTTTCTTAATATTGGGTTCATCTTTTGCAGATGACCTGCAGGATGTAATAGAGAGAGCTGTTCAGATTGGTGTTAAAAAGGTAACATTTTGCTTTTGTTACACTTGTAATTTTTTTTTTAATTGAATTTTGGTTAAAATACTGCAGAATAGAAGAGAATGAGCCAATGCCACACTTAGCATTTTGGGTTTTGTATTATCAACGTATAATATTATTAGCAAGTTAATGAAATACAGTATCAAAATATTCTGTTTGGAGTTCCTGTCGTGGTGCAGTGGTTAACGAATCCGACTAGGAACCATGAGGTTGCAGGTTCGATCCCTGCCCTTGCTCAGTGGGTTAAGGATCTGGCGTTGCCGTGAGCTGTGGTGTATGTTGCAGACGCTGCTCGGATCCTGCATTGCTGTGGCTCTGGCGTAGGCCGGTGGCTACAGCTCTGATTCAGCTCCTAGCCTGGGAACCTCCATATGCCATGGGTGCGACCCTAGAAAAGACAAAAGAAAAAGAAAAAAAAAATTCTGTTTGCAGCCATTTAAGTAACACAGGCTCTGGGGGTGGTTCTTCCATGTAATCAGAAGTGTAGCAAATGGAAACGTCTCCTTGAAAACATTTTTAAAACCTGTTTGAATTACCAGATTTCTTAAGAGACCCCTTTTAATACATTTTGTAACATAATTTAGCAGTTGTTGGAAGAAAGCAATCATCAAAAAGACCTATCACCAAGTTTAGCTTTTTTTTTTTTTTTTTGGTCTTTTTGCCTTTTCTAGGGCTGCTTCCTGTGGCATATGGAGGTTCCCAGGCCGGGAGTCTAATTGGAGCTGTAGCCACTGGCCTACGCCAGAGCCACAGCAACGTGGGATCCGAGCCGCGTCTGCAACCTACACCACAGCTCACGGAAACGCCGGATCCTTAACCCACTGAGCAAGGGCAGGGACCGAACCTGCAACCTCATGGTTCCTAGCCAGATTCGTTAACCACTGCGCCACAACGGGAACTCCAGCTACTGCTTCTAAGTTAAATAACCTCAATTTTTAAAAGCGGTACTGCTGACTGAATGAGCTCTGTATAATCCTCAAACTCCAAAATTGTGTTAGTTATTATTCACAAGTAATAAGACAGGATACAACAACAACAAAAAGACAAAAGACAAAAAAAAAAAAAAAAAAAAAAAAAAAAGTGTTGCAACTCATATTCAGCAGCGACAACAACAAAAAGACAAAAGACAAAAAAAAAAAGTGTTGCAACTCATATTCAGCAACAACAACAACAAAAAGACAAAAGACAAAAAAAAAAAAAAGACAGGATAAAAATTGCAACATTAATTTCTCATGATGTTGTCATTATTTGCTTAGTAAATCACTTTATAAAATGCTTTTCTGTAAACTCTGAAATACCAAGCTCCTAAATGCTGTCAACTGAAAAAAAGTGCTAAATTCATTAACATCTCACGTTAATGAATTTAGCACTTTTCTCTGTACGGGAAGATGTAAGAGTCTTAGTTCATTGAAATCGTTCTTTTGCTGTGCACCTTACCTATCCAGGGCCAGTATCTCATTTTTCTCCATCATAAATCTCTGCCAGATGCCCAGTCAGGGCAGCATGATGGCTGTGACAAGCTTGGTTTACTGATACAGCAGGAGACAGTTTTTGTCTGCAGTTTTCATGTGTCATCTGTGCATAGTTTAATGTTAACATTTATAAACATACACACAGAGATTTAGGAATGACAGAGCTGAAATTGAAATTTACTTGGACATGGTTCCAAATTGAAATTTAATTCAGTAGCTTGCAGTTTTATGGTAGTTACCGCATCTGCCGTGGGTGCAGCCCTAAAAAGCAAAAAAAAAAAATTGTTCATATCTTATGTTTTATGGGCAGTCGAGGAGTTAATGACTGTGCCGTCCCTGAATACTCAACATTTATCATATTAGAAGTTTAAGTCACTCTATGAAAATGTGTATCAGTTGCACTCTCTCCTGTGTTTTCTGTTTTCTCTTTATGTACCTGGTAGGAATTCTTCATTTTAGCTCAGTGAGCTGCTTGACATATGCTTTGAAAAATATACCTCAGTGTGTAAATCACTTCTTCAGGAGACTGCATTTCAGCAGCACTGTCTCACCATGAGCCCAGAACTCTTGAGTGGCATTTCCCCTTAACCAGGTCAGCAAAGACAGTGTTCTAACTGCGGTGCCCTGACAGCTCCCTCTGTAGACGTGCTTCTTTAGCAAGAGCTATACATTTCCCTACAAAGAATTTATCAAAATACATTGGGAGTTCCCGTCGTGGCGCCGTGGTTAATGAATCCGACTAGGAACCACGAGGTTGCAGGTTCGATCCCTGGCCTTGCTCAGTGGGTTAAGGATCTGGTGTTGCTGTGAGCTGTGGTGTAGGTGGCAGACGCGGCTCGGATTCCGAGTTGCTGTGGCTCTGCTGTAGGCTGGTGGCTACGGCTCCGATTAGACCCCTAACCTGGGAATCTCCATATGCCGCGGAAGTGGCCCAAGAAATAGCAAAAAAAAAAAAAAAAGACCAAAAAAAAAAAAAAATACATTGAATCCAGCAATTGACAACTTTTTGGCTTCAGAATACCTTCATATTCTTTCATCTTATTGAGGAACCCCAAGGAGCTTTTATCTATTGATATACACTGTACTAGAAATTAAAACAGAGAAATTTTAAATGTAGTTGATCTTTGAATAACGCAAGACACAGATTTTTTTCTTAAGTACATACTAGAGTATTATATAATCCAAGGTTGGTTGAATCTATGAATGCAGACCCCCGGATATGGCGGGACCCCAGATACTGAGGGATGACTCTTGAGTTATACATGGATTTTCAGTGGCACCTCCAACCTCCACGTTGTTCAAGGGTCAACTGTATCTATTTATTAATTCATATAAAAATAATAACAGACCGTGATATAATGTAAAGAGCATACTTTCATGATAAGTGTATTTTAAACCCAAAACATGTAGTGACACGACTGTAATTTGTACTTTTTAAAATATCTCTTTAAAGTCTGGCTTAATAGGGAGTTCCTGTCACGGCTCAACAGTAACAAACCTAACTAGGATCTATGAGGATTCGGGTTCAATCCCTGGCCCTGCTCAGTGGGTTAATGATCTGGCGTTGCCATGAGCTGTGGTGTACGTCGCAGATGTGGCTCGGATCTGGCATTGCTGTCACTGTGGCATAGGCTGGCAGCTACAGCTCTGATTTGGCCCGTAGGCTGGGACCGTCCATGTGCCGCAGGTGTGGCCCTAAAAAGCAAATAAGTAAATAAGTAAAGTCTGGCCTAATAGGAAACTGCTGAGTTTTCATACCTGTTTCTGCAGTCAGTCTGTTGTGTTACACATCATGTAACTTCTGGAATACCTCACTGCACACATGTGACAGGTGAGAGTGAAAAAGGCAAATAGCATCTTAGTATTATTATGATACTAGTTTTGACCTTACATATCCCCTGGGGGTTCCAGGACCACATCTGGAGAACTGTGTAATCAACACTATTGAATCTCTAATTTGGATCAACAGAATTCTAAATCAAAGGTCTTTAGTTTTTCATTCTTTCCTAAGGTGATTTCTGTCCTCAAACTTATGGCCTAAGAAGAAAGACAGACATGTGAATACATTTTAAAAGGAAGAGTACCAAATTCTGTGCATGTGTGCTTGTGTACACGTGTATGGAAGCAGGTAGTTGCATGTGTGCTTGTGTACATGTGTATGGAAGCAGGTAGTCAGGATCCACTCTGCATAGGAGGTCATCTTTCAGCTCAGTTTTCTTTTTGCCTTTTTTGGCTACACCAAAGGCATATGGAAATTCCCGGGCCAGGGATCAAATCCAAGCTGCAGCTTCAGCCTACCCCACAGCTGTGACAATGCTGAATCCTTCTTGTTTATTTATTTATTTGGCCACACCCACCACACGTGGAAGTTGCAGGGCCGGGGATCCCACTAGAGCCACTGCAGCGACAGTGCCATGTAGCTATGCTCTAGGCCACAGGGGAAGTCCAGTGCTGGATCCTTCTTAACCTACTGCACTGGACTGGGGATCGAACTGGCACCACCACAGAGACAACACCAGATCATTAACCCACTGTGCCACAGCGGGAACGCCTCAGCTGAATTTTAAAAGCAGAGTTGGTGTGTGACAGCCAAAGAGAGAAAAGCATTTGGAAAAAAGCAGCAGGAAGGCTGGTTTGGGAAACCGTTGTTGACACCCTGTTAAAGTGGGCTTTTTTCCTTTCTTTTCTCTTTCAGTTTATGATTACAGGTGGAAATCTACAAGACAGTAAAGATGCACTGCATTTGGCACAAACAAATGGTATCCTCATATTACTTTTACCCCCCAAAATCTGAATTAAGTTGTTCTGAAGAAGTCTTTCTGAGAACTGCCTCAGGTACACATTCAGTGGATCATGACTGGAGAAACAACAGGAAGATAGACTGAGTCCAGTGGGACCTGATTAAGATGAGAAAGTTCAAAGTATCCATTGTTATATCAGATGCTTGATTAACCCTCTGGTATTGAATAAGGATTCTTTTAAGATTTCAGTTAATGAGAATTAAATTCACTAAGCACGGAATTCAACCTCACATATTCCCGATGTAGAAGTGTTGTGTGTATGTTGTGTTTAAGACGTATGTTTTTTATTTGCTCTTTGTTTTTAACTTAAGCTGTGAATGATTATTACTAAATATTCATCATACAGACCAGAGACACTGTGCAAGGCCATAGGGATGCAAATGATAATATATAATCTTTCGTATGTTCACTTTATGTTCATACATTTGCGCTTATCTAAAATCTATAGAGTTTTATGGTAGATTCCTGCAAGTATCCATGTTACATAAAACACCAGCTTTATCTGGTATCCATTTACGTAACCTTTTGTTTGTTTTTACCGGGGAGAGGTGCGGGGCACGTTTCATGTGCTAGACATGAAGAATTAGGCATTCCACATTATTTTTCCAAATACTGATTTTCTCAGGAAAAGCTGTTTGGTTTTTTTTTTTTTTTTTTTTTAATCTTTCTAAAATGCATACTTCTCTTCAGGATCCCCTGACAATTTTTCTTAGTGATTAAACTCATAATCATCTTTCCAGGAGCTTTTGATGTATATTCCATCCTTGTTTTCCCCAAACAGATATGTTTTTTAAAGTTCCGGGGTCTCCATGGTCAGCCCTCTACCACTCCTTTCCATGCACCTGCTACCTCACTGCTTTAAAAGCTCTGCTTCCTTTTACATATGAATGTCTGTGTGGGAGCCAGAGGAAGGTGCCACACCTCTCCCATGGGATCAGATGCAAGAGCTTTAAGCCTCTCAGAAGCCCTTTTCAACTTCACATGTGTTCCATATAATTAAAAATGTCGGAGTTCCCATCGTGGTGCAGCGGAAGCAATCTAGCATCCGTGAGGATGCAGGTTCTATCTGTCCCTGGCCTCAGTGGGTTAAGGATCTGGCCTTCCCGTGAGCTGTGGTGTAGGTCACAGATGCAGTTCTGATCCTGCATTGCTGTGGCTGTGGTGTAGGCTGGCAGCTGTAGCTCTGATTTGACCCCTAGCCTGGGAACCTCCACATGCCACAGGTGCAGCCTTAAAAAGACAAAAAAAAGAAAAAAAAAAAAAAAAAAGAAAAAGTCAAAATGCAGCCTCCAAATAAGTGAGTTTTATTTTTTACTAGAAAAACCACTCCTCCTTCTACCTCTGTGACCCTTTTTAAGGAAATGTGTTTTAACTCTTTTTTTTTTTTGCCTTTTTAGGGCCGCATTTGCGGCATGTGGAAGTTCCCAAGCTAGGGGTCTAATTGGAGCCATAGCTGCTAACCTACACCACAGCCACAGCAATGCCAGATCGGAGCTTCGTCAGCAATCTACACCATAGCTCATGGCAACACCGGATCCTTAACCCGAAGAGTGAGGCCAGGGATCGAACCTGCAACCTCGTGGTTCCCAGTTGGATTCATTTCCACTGCACCACGACGGGAACTCCTGTTTTAACTCTCAATACATGAAACGTGACAGTCACATTAACAGTGACTATTACAGATAAAACTAGGTAATGATACTTCATTCTATGAGAAATTGCTTCATTTTCCATTCAAAAGGCTCAGTAAATACCAAGCTTTGGAAAGAATTGAATTAATTATTTTTACCAATATGTTAAGGCTATTTTCATATTCATGTCCTATTTGTTAAAGTATTCCAGAAATTCTTATGTGATTAACCCAGTGCAGTTCTAGTAGTTTGAATGGTTCATGCATATTGTTAAAAAGTGACCAGTTGAAATTATTTTCTATTCCGTCATTTTTGTATATTAAATATAGATATGGAAAAATATTTTAAAAATCCTCCTGACGTTATTTTGTGCTAGATATGTTTTTCAGTACAGTTGGCTGTCATCCTACAAGATGTGGGGAATTTGAAAAGAATAACCCCGATCTGTACTTAACGGAGTTGCTAAATCTGGCTGAAAACAACAAGGGGAAAGTTGTAGCAATAGGGGAATGTGGACTTGGTAAGTGCCAGCCTATCCGGTTGGAGTGACTTTGTTTGAAAACAATTGATTTGTTTGCACAAGTCATGAGTACTTACTGATTCTTTTTTTGTCTTTTAAAGATTTTGACCGACTACAGTTTTGTCCCAAAGATACTCAACTCAAGTAAGAAAATGTGTTGTCTTTAAAAATTATTGTCCAATCTTAAGAGCAATTTTTAAATAGCTTCTTTAGCGTGTCGTTAGATTAAGCATCAGGATTTTTGTTCTTCCTCTTGGACATTGAAAGTTAAGTGAAACCAATTCATGAATACTTGTATGGAATTTATCAGGGAGGAAGCATATAGTTCCCTCATTATTTAACCATCTAATTTGATTTTAATGGTAGGAGCAGGGACGCATTTTATTGACATGATAGAATTTTGATCTTTGTTTTCTGGTTTTGTTGTTGTTGTTGTTGTTTTTGTTTTTTTTTTGTCTTTTTAGGGCCGCACCTGTGGCATACGGAGGTTCCCAGCTAGGGGTCTAATTGGAGCTGTTGCCCCAGCCTACACCACAGCCACAGCAATGCCAGATCCAAGCCACGTCTGCAACCTATACTGCACCTTATGGCAACGCTGGATCCTCAACCCACTGAGTGAGGCCAGGGATCGAACCTGCAACCTCTTGATTCCTAGTCGTTTCCACTGCGCCACGACAGGAACTCCTGTTTTCTGTTTGTTTAGTAAGAAGTATATTCATAATACGAATCATTTCAGTAAAATGAATCAAATCCAGTTGTGGAGCATATGATTTAAGAGTAAAAAATATTGTCGTTCTCCTTTGGCACAGCAGAAGTATTCGGCACTGTCACTGCAGTGGCTTGGGTCGCTGCTGTGGCACGGGTCCAGTCCCTGGCCCACGAGCTCCCATGTGCTGCAGACAGCCAAGGGAAAAAGAAAAAAGCGTAAAAGATATTAAAAAGAGATTATAGGATCAATCACCAAAGCTAGAAAAGCCTATTCTATTCTTCCCGGGCACTGCATATTGTCATTTTGAAACCTGAGAATCCTTTCATAGGAGCCATGCTGAGAGTGTTGGCTTCTGAGAAAACCTCAAAGCACACAAGTCTCAGAGACTTCTTCTTCTTCTTTTTTTTTTTTTTTGTCATTTCTAGGGCCAATCCCATGGCATATGGAGGTTCCCAGGCTAGGGGTCAAATCGGAGCTGTAGCCACCAGCCTACGCCAGAGCCACGGCAACTCGGGATCCGAGCCGTGTCTGCAACCTATACGACAGCTCATGGCAATGCCAGATCCTTAACCCACTGAGCAAGGCCAGGGATGGAACCCGCAACCTCATGGTTCCTAGTCAGATTCATTAACCACTGAGCCACCAGGGGAACTCCACAAGCCTCAGAGACTTCTTACAACGCATTGCCTAAAGCTGTTACTTGGAGCTCCTATCATCATTATGGGTGGGTAGTGTTGAAGGCTGAAATGAAAACTTATGTTATAGGCTTAATTTAAGACACAAGGTTTTTTTTGTTTTTGTTTTGTTTTGTTTTGTTTGCTTTATAGGGCCTCACCTGTGGGATATGGAGGTTCCCAGGCTAGGGGTCAAATCGGAGCTGTAGCCACCAACCTACACCACAGCTCACAGCAACGCCAGGTCCTTAAACCCACTGAGCAAGGCCAGGGATCACACCAGTGTCTTCATGGATACTAGTCGGATTCATTTCCACTGCACCATAACAGGAGCTCCAAGACACAGCATTTTGTTAAATTTCAAAAACGATGTGTTAATTATTAAGACGGTAGAGGATTAGAATGAGCTTCTATAGGAGGCTGATTTTGTTATTCATCCATTCAGCACATATTCAGGGAGTAACGTGCGCCAGAAACTGCTGGAAACTCAGTATACAAAACTATGAAGGAGGTATAATATCTACTCCTAGAGCTATTTAAGAATAAACGCCCCTTCACCCTGCTTAGTCTTTCCATGCATAATGGAGGAATCTAGGTCAGATTCTCTCAGGATACCATCTAGCTCCCTCATGATATTTAATTAGCCTTTTTTTTTTTATATGATTTTGACTAAGCCAGTGCTTAATGGCCTGAAGGCATTTTTAAAATGATTTATGCTCAAAGTGTACTGCCTCCTCCCCCTCCCCCCAAACACAGTTCTGCTCTGCTCAGTCCAGTTCTAAGCGCCTACAGTGAGGAGCAGACTGGCCAGTGCATCTGTCATACCCTGGAATCAGGGTCCACAATTCCTAAAGGACCATAATCAGGTGACCCGGGGTGGGGGGGGGCGGTTAGACTATGTTCTATGGCCTCTTCTTTTGGGCCTCTCACTCTGTAGAACTTTTCATAGCTATTCAGCTAGTGGCCGTGATTTGCTGTTGTTTTTCAGGGGCATTCACATGGTGGCTGGCAGGATTACTCAATCTGCTTCTCTCTTGAACATCATGTAGGTCAGCTCACTTTACCTTAAAAGTTCACATGTTCACATTTAAATAGAATAACAGTTGTCTGTGATAGTTTCTTAGGTTAAGCCGACAGATCCTAATTCTATGCTCCACTTTCATGTCTGTTTTTGGCAAGATGAGCCTCCTGGTCTGACCATCAAGGGCGGCAGCAGAGTCCCTCAAGAGTTCTTGCCCACATGACTTTTCATCCTGATTCTGAAGTGTAACCTAAATTCTTTAAACCCGATTTTTTGGTGTGCGTTAAATGAAAACGATAGGATCAGTTCTCTTTTTCGACGAGCCTCATGGTCTGACCATCAAGGGCGGCGGCAGAGTCCCTCAAAAGTTCTTGCCCACATGACTTTTCATCCTGATTCTGAAGTGTAACCTAAATTCTTTAAACCCGATTTTTTGGTGTGCGTTAAATGAAAATGATAGGATCAGTTCTCTTTTTCTGCTGAGTATGTTTCATCATCATCTTAAGATCAAAACTTAAAACAGGAGTTCCCGTCGTGGCGCAGTGGTTAACGAATCCGACTAGGAACCATGAGGTCGCGGGTTCGGTCCCTGCCCTTGCTCAGTGGGTTAACGATCCGGCGTTGCCGTGAGCTGTGGTGTAGGTCGCAGACTCGGCTCGGATCCCGTCGTTGCCGTGAGCTGTGGTGTAGGTCGCAGACTCGGCTCGGATCCCGCGTTGCTGTCGCTCTGGCGTAGGCCGGTGGCTACAGCTCCGATTCAACCCCTAGCCTGGGAACCTCCATATGCCGCGGAAGCGGCCCAAGAGATAGCAACAACAACAACAACAAACAACAACAACAAAAGACAAAAAGACAAAAAAAAAAAAAAAAAAAAAAAAAAAACTTAAAACAATGTGTATAGAGCAGGATGTAGTTTAGGCCTCAACACCTGCCAGTGGTGCACGTGTTGATCTGTAACAGAGCTGAAGCCCATTTGCTAAGTAAATGATTACCACGCGCCTCTGAAGTCTGTCTTAGGCCTCTAGAGACAAGAGAGGACATAAATAATAAAATAAGTTGGAAAGTGCTATCTAAAAGGTGTGTGGGAGTTCCCACTATGGCACAACGGGATTGGCAGTGTCTCTGCAGCACCAGGACGCGGGTTCTATCCCTGGCCTGGCACAGTGGGTGAAAGGATTAGGCTTTACCCCAGCTACGGCATAGGTTACAACTGCGCTCAAATCTGATCCCTGGCCTGGAAACTCCATATGCCACAGCGCAGCCAAAAAAAAAAAAAAATGGTGTGTGACCAGCAGAGGGAATGACTAAATTTCTGGGGGCATCAGGATTTGCTAAGGTGCCAGGATGTGAGCTAGGCGTCTTCCAGAGCAGATAAAACTAAGGACAAACTGAAGTACAGTAGCAATTTTGAGATTTCGTTTTATCATAAAACATCAAATGACTTAGTAAAAACATGACAAACCAGGAATAATTGCATTTGGATTGTTATGGAAACAAGTACCTATGCTTTCTCCCTTTGCTCGCAACCTTCCCCTAGCATGTTGTTCTCTGCCACGGCACTATGCTTGTTTCAGCATTTCTCACACTGTCATGAAAACGTGTTTGTGTTACCCCTTCCGCCCCCACAGCAAACTGGTGTCTCCGTGTTTTTCAAAGGCACAGATCAAGTCTTACTCATGTTGTCGTGGCTATAGCACCTAGCACAGTGCCCTTGGCACATGGTGGATGGTCACTGAATTTTTAACAACGAAGGAAGTGTCTTTGAGTTCTAGAGCATCATGGTGAAAAAAGCCTGTAATTCAGCTTTTACTCTTGGGTCTCTTGGAAGCATTTAGATTTTGGTCTGTGCTAATATGTGCCAATTATCTGGTACAGTTAACTAGTGAGCAATTTGTCATTTTTTTTGTTTTTTAAGTAAAAATGTAGTAGGAAAAAAAAGATGTATGAGAAGAGAAAAATAGAAAATAAATATGTGTAATGGATTAGGAGGCAAGACCAAAAAATAACACTACTGTGCAGGAGACAAAGTGTCTGAGAAATAATGGCAGTAAGGCTGTAGTTAACACAGTGCTAAAGGGAAGATCTTTTGATTCAACAGATCTTTAGGTTGAAATCATAACTAACTTTTGGAGGCTATATGTCCCTTTGTAAATCTCAATTTCCACTTTTAAAATGGGGATATATTGCCTGCCTTTTTTTTTTTTTTTTTTTTTTTTTTTGCTTTTTAGGGCTGCACCCACGGCATATGGAGGTTCCCAAGCTAGAGGTTGAATAGGAGCTACAGCTGCCGACCACAGCCACAGCCACAGCAACTCAGGAAGCCGTGTCTGCGACCTACACCACAGCTCATGGCAACGCCAGATCCTTAACCCACTGAGTGAGGCCAGGGATCGAACCTGCAACATTATGGTTCCTAGTTGGATTCTTTTCTGCTGCACCACGACGGGAAGTCCTTGCCTGCCTTTCTTAACATGGGGTATGTAAAGTCCATTGCATCACGCCCAGCACAGGGTCAGTGCTCAATAAATTGTGGCCACTGTACTATTCTTAGAAATATTGCCATCCTAAAGGAAGATTCTGGCTATAGGATTTGAGGGTTTTAAAGTATTTTTTAAAGAGCATAAAGCAAAGAAAAGCAGAGTTCCCATTGTGGATCAGCAGTAACGAACCCAGCTAGTATCCATGAGGATGCAGGTTTGATCCCTGGCCTTAATCAGTGGATGAAGGATCTGGCATTGCCGTGACCTGTGGTGTAGGTCGCAGATGAAACTCAGATTCAGCGTGGCCATGGCCAGCAGCTGCAGTTCCAATTCAACCTCTAGCCTGGGAACTTCTATGTGCCGAGGGTGCGGCCCTAAAAAGCAAAAAAAAAGGCAGGAAAACAAGGAAAAAGCCTGATTTTGTTAGCCTTTAAGCATACCCTGTGTATTCAGTTTCTCTGCTGGTGTTTTCCATGTTGCAAGTTAGCGCTGTGTTCACTTGAGCAAGAGGAATTTGCTTTGGGCATTTTTCTCAGAGGTTGAGAATGTTAATACTGTGCAGGTTTTTTTTTTTTTTTTTTTTAATCAGACATGAGACAAAATTTCAAAATAATCATTTGGGAATTTTTTTTTTTTTGGTTTTGTCTTTTTGCCATTTTCTTGGGCCGCTCCTGTGGCACATGGAGGTTCCAGGCTAGGGATCGAATCGGAGCTGTAGCCGCCAGCCTACACCACAGCCACAGCAACATGGCATCCTAACCGCATCTGCAACCTACACCACAGCTCACGGCAACACCGGATCCCTAACCCACTGAGCAAGGCCAGAGATCAAACCCGCCACCTCATGGTTCCTAGTCGGATTTGTTAACCACTGAGCCATGACGGGAACTCCTCATTTGGGAATTTAAGGAACCTCAGAGATGCAAGATCGAGGCCACTCCTAGCTTAGAGGAAGGATAACACTCTGTGTTAAGGTAAACTGTGGAACACTTGGGGTTTTTGGATTTGCCTCAATCCAAATTATAGGCATCCCTCTGAGATATTGTAGGTTCAGTGCCAGACACCACAATAAAGCAAGTCACAGAAATGTTTTGGTTACCCAGTGCATATAAAAGTTGTGTTTACATCATACTGTAGTGTGTTAAGTGTGTGATAATATTATGTCTAAAAAAATGTACAGACTTTAATTGAAAAATATTTTATTGGGGAGTTCCCATTGTGGCTCAGTGGTTAACGAATCTGACTAGGAACCATGAGGTTGCGGGTTTGATCCCTGGACTTGCTCAGTGGGTTAAGGATCTGGCGTTGCCGTGAGCTGTGGTGTAGGTCGCAGATGCGGCTCGGATCCCGCATTGCTGTGGCTCTGGCATAGGCCCAAGGCTACAGCTCCAATTAGACCCCTAGCCTGGGAACCTCCATATGCCGCGGGAGTGGCCCAAGAAATGGCAAAAAGAAAAATACTTTATTGCTAAAAAAGAAGCTAACCATCATTTGAGACTTCAGTGAGTCGTATTCTTTTTTTTTTTTTTTTTTTTTTTTCCTTTTTAGGGCCGCATCTGCGGCATATGGAGGTTCCCAGGCTAGGGGTTGAATCAGAGCTACAGCCGCTGGCCTACACCAGAGCCACAGCAACTCAGGATCTGAGCCTTGTCTGCAACTACACCCCAGCTCACGGCAACGCTGGATCCTTAACCCACTGAGCAAGGCCAGGGATCGAACCTGCAACCTCATGATTCCTAGTCAGATTCACTTCTGCTGTGCCACGACGGGAACTCCAGTAAGTCGTATTCTTTTTGCTGGTGGAAGGTCTTCCCTCAGTGTTTTTGGGTGTTGAATGATGAGGGTGATGATTGCTAAAGGCTGGGGTGGCTGCGGCAATTAAAAAAAATTTTTTTTAATTAAAGTATAGTTGATTTACAATATTCTGTCAATTTCTGCTATATAACAAAGTGACCCAGTCACATATATATATATATATGTAATGATACACACACACATTCTTTTTCTCATGTTATCTTCTATCATGCTCTATCACAAGTGGTTGGATATAGTTCCCTGTGCTGTACAGCAAGACCTCATTGCTTATCCATTCTAAATGTAATAGTGTGCATCTACTAATCCCAAACTCCCAGTCCATATGGAAATTCCCTGGCTAGTGTCCAATCAGCTAGTGGTCTGCGACCTATACCACAGCTTGTAGCAACACCAGATCCTTAACTCACTGAGTGAGGCCAGGGATCAGACCTGCATCCTCATGGTTACTTGTTAGGTTCGTAACCCACTGAGCTACAACAGGAATTGCTGTGCCATATTTTAGATTCCACATATAAGTGATATCATATGGTATTTGTCTTTTCTTTCTGACTTACTTCACTTAGAATGAGAATCTCCAATAGCATCCATGTTGCTGCAAATGGCATTATTTCATTCTTTTTCATGGCTGAATAGTATTCCATTGTGTATAAGTACATCTTCTTAATCCATTCAGCTGTTTCCTTGTCTTGGCTATTGTGAATAGTGCTGCTGTGATGTACAGGTGCATATATCTTTTTGAATTGTAGTTTTGTCTGGATATATGCCCAGGAGTGAGATTGCTGGATTGTATAATAGTTCTATATTTAGTTTTCTGAAGAACCTCCATACTGTTTTCCCTAGTGTTGTACCGATATACATTCCCACATACAGTGTAGGAAGATTCCCTTTTCTCCACACCCTCTCCAGCATTTGTTATTTGTAGACTTGTTAATAATGATGACCACAACACAGAGTACGAACCACTGTATGCTTATGTTCTGCAATTTCTTAAAATAAGACAACAATGATATTGGCTGCATCAGTTGACTTCTTTCACCAGCAGTTTCTCTGTAGCATACATGACTGTTTGACAGCATTTTTACGCACAGTAGAACTTCTTTCGAAAAATTGTAGTTAGTCCTCTCAAACCTTGTCACTGCTTTATTGGCTATGTTTATGTCATACTCTAAATCCTTTGCTGTCATTTCAACAATCTTCACAGCATCTTCAAAGGAGTAAATTACATCTCAGGAAACCATTTCTTTTGTTCATCCGTAAGAAGCAACTCCTCATCCATTAAAGTTATATCATGAGATTGCAGCAATTCAGTCACATCTTCAGGCTCCACTTTTTTTTTTTTTTTTTTAATTTCTTTAGGGCTGCACATGAGACATATGGAGGTTTCCAGGCTAGGCGTTGAATTGGAGCTGTAGCTGCTGACCTATGCAGCTTCTAATTCTAGTTCTAATTCCACTTCTAATTCTAGTTCTCCTGATATTTCGACCCATCTGCAGTTTCTTCCTCCACTCCAGAGGTTCCTCCACTCTTGAACCTCGCAGAGTCATCCATGAGGGTTGAAATCTTCCAAACTCCAGTTCATGTTGATATTTTGATCCCTTCCCACAAATCATGAATGTTCTTAATGGCATCTAGAATGGTGAACCCAGAGTTCCTGTTGTGGCTCAGCGGTAACGAACCTGACTGGTATCCATGAGGATGCTTGTTTGATCCTTGGCCCTGCTCTGTGGGTTAAGGATCCAGTGTTGCCATGAGCTATGGTGTAGTTCACAGATGTGGCTTGGATCTGGCATTGCTGTGGCTGTGGTGTAGGCTGGCAGCTGTAGCTCCGATCTAACCCCTAGCCTGGGAACTTCCACATGACACAGGCGCAGCCCTATTAAAAAAAAAAAAAAAGAAGAAGAAGAAGAAGGAAAAAGAAAGAAAATGGTGAATCCTTTCCAAGTTTTCTAGTTTACTTTGCCCAGAACCATCAGAGGAATCACTATCTGTGGCAGCTGTAGCCTTTTGTTAAATAATAAGACTAAGACAAAATTATTCCTTGATCCATGGGCTGCAGAATGGATGTTGTGTTAACAGGCATGAAAACAACATGAATTTCATGGTACAGCTCCATCAAAGCTCTTGGGTGGATGGGTGCATTGTCAGTGAACAGTAGTATTTTATTTTTTATTTATTGCTTTTTAGGGCCGCACCCATGGCATATGGAGGTTCCCAGGCTAGGGGTCGAATCGGAGCTACAGCTGCCGGCCTACACCACAGCCACAGCAGCATTAGATCCGAGCTGTGTCTGTGACCTACACCACAGCTCAATGCAACGCCGGATCCTTAACCCACTGAGGGAGGCCAGGGATCAAACCCGCAACCTCATGGTTCCTAGTCAGATTCGTTTCTGCTGTGCCACAATGGGAACTCATCAACAGTAGTATTTTAAAAGGAATCTTTTTTTTCCTGAGCATTGTCTCAACAATAGGCTTAAGACAGTAAACCGCATGGTAAATAGATGTGCTGTTATCCAAGCTTTGTTGTTCCAATTTACAGAGCATGGTGTAGATTTAGCATAAGTCTTTTTCTTTCTTTCTTTCTTTTTAGGGCCACACCATGGAAGTTCCCAGGCTAGGGGTCCAATCGTAGCTGTAGCTGCTGGTCTACACCACAGCCACAGTCACACAGCATTTGAGCTGTGTCTGCAACGTACACCACAGCTCATGGCAACACTGGATCCGTAACCCACTGAGCAAGGCCAGGGATTGAACTTGCATCCTTGTGAATACTAGTCGGATTCATTTCCACTGAGCCATGATGGGAATGCCCAGATTTAGCATAATTCTTAAGGGCCCTGGGATTTTTACAGTAAGTAAGCATTGGCTTCAGCTTAAAGTCACCGCTGGCAGTAGGTCCCAACGAGGGAGTAAGCCTGTCCTTTGAAGCTTTGAAGCCAGGCATTGATGGCTCCTCTCTAGCAATGAAAGTTCTAGATGGTATCTTTTTTCAGCATAAGGCTGTTTCGTCTACATTGAAAATCCATCGTTTAGTGTAGCCGCCTAGATTCATTATCTTCCCCAGATCTGAGTAACTTGCTGCAGCTTCTTCATCAGCACTTGCTGCTTCATCTTGCACTTTATGTTACGGAGGTGGCTTCTTTCCTTAAACCTCATGGACCAACCCCTGCTAGCTTCAAAATTTTCTTCTACAGCTTCCTCACCTCTCTCAGCCTTCATAGAATTAAAGTGAATTAGAGCCTTTCTGTGGATCAGGCTTTGGCTTAAGGGAAGGTTGTGGCTGGCCTGAACTGATGTCTGGACCACTGAAACATCCTCCATATCAGCAGTAAGTTTGTTTTGCTTTCTTACCATTTTTGTGTTTAGGGGAGTAGCATTTTTAATTTCCTTCAAGAACTTTTTCTTTGCCTTCACAACTTGGCTAACTGGCTCCAGAGGCCTGGCTTGGCTTTAAACATGCCTTTCTCACTAAGCTGAAGCATTTCTGGCTTGTGATTTAAACTGAGACATGAAACTCTTCCTTTGACTTGAACACTTAGAGGCTGTTCATTGAGGGTTATTAGTTGGCCTAATTTCAATGCTGTTGTGTCTCAGGGAACAGGGAAGCCCAAGGAGAGGAAGTGAGATGCAGGAACAGCTGGTAGGTGGAGCGGTCAGAACACACACAATACTTACTTCTTTGTTTGCTTTTTAGGGCCATACCCACGGCACATGGAGGGTCCCAGGCTAGAGGTTGAATCGGAGCTGTAGCTGCCGGCCTACACCACAGCCACACCAGGTCCCAGCCACGTCTGTGACCTACACCACAGCTCACGGCAACGCTGGATCCTTAACCTGAGTGAGGCCAGGGATCGAACCTGTGTCCTGATGGTTACGAGTCAGGTTCGTTTCCATTGAGCCATGACGGGACTCCACACACAATATTTATTGATTAAATTCTCTGTCATGGGCAAGGTTTGTGGTGCCCCCCCCACAACAATTACTATAGTAACATTAAAGACCACTGATCACAGATCATCACAACAAATACAATAATGAAAAAGTCTTTTAAGTAGAGTTTTGTCCGGATAGATGCCCAAGAGTGGGATTGCAGGGTCATATGGAAGTTCTATGTATAGATTTCTAAGGTATCTCCAAACTGTTCTCCATAGTGGCTGTACCAGTTTACATTCCCACCAGCAGTGCAGGAGGGTTCCCTTTTCTCCACAGCCCCTCCAGCACTTGTTATTTGTGGATTTATTAATGATGGCCATTCTGACTGGTGTGAGGTGGTATCTCATGGTAGTTTTGATTTGCATTTCTCTTATAACCAGCTATGTTGAGCATTTTTTCATGTGTTTGTTGGCCATCTGTATATCTTCTTTGGAGAAATGTCTATTCAGGTCTTTTGCCCATTTTTCCATTGATTGATTGGCTTTTTTTCTGTTGAGTTGTATAAGTTGCTTATATATTCTAGAGATTAAGCCCTTGTCAGTTGCATCATTTGAAACTGTTTTCTCCCATTCTGTAAGTTGTCTTTTTGTTTTCTTTTGGGTTTCCTTTGCTGTGCAAAAGCTTTTCAGTTTGATGAGGTCCCATGGGTTTATTTTTGCTCTAATTTCTATTGCTTTGGGAGACTGACCTGAGAAAATATTCATGATGTTGACGTCAGAGAGTGTTTTGCCTGTGTTTTCTTCTAGGAGTTTGATGGTGTCCTGTCGTATATTTAAGTCTTTCAGCCATTTGGAGTTTATTTTTGTGCATGGTGTGAGGGTGTGTTCTAGTTTCATTGCTTTGCATGCAGCTGTCCAGGTTTCCCAGCAATGCTTGCTGAATAGACTTTCCTTTTCCCATTTGATGTTCTTGCCTCCCTTGTCAAAGATTAATTGACCATAGGTGTCAGGGTTTATTTCCGGATTCTCTATTCTGTTCCATTGGTCTGTCTGTCTGTTTTGGTACCAATACCACACTATTTTGATGACTGTGGCTTTGTAGTATTTCTTGAAGTCTGGGAGAGTTATGCCTCCTGCTTGGTTTTTGTTTCTCAGGATTGCTTTGGCGATTCTGGGTCTTTTGTTGTTCCATATAAATGTTTGGATTGTTTGTTCTAGTTCTGTGAAAAATGTCATGGGTAATTTGATAGGGATTGCATTGAATCTGTAGATTGCTTTGGGTAGTATGGCCATTTTTTTCAAAACTCTACTTAAAAGAGATACATGCACCCGCATGTTCATTGCAGCACTATTCACAATAGCCAGGACATGGAAACAATCCAAATGTCCATCGACAGATGATTGGATTCGGAAGATGTGGTATATATACACAATGGAATACTACTCAGCCATAAAAAAGGATGACATAATGCCATTTGCAGCAACATGGATGGAACTAGAGAATCTCATACTGAGTGAAATGAGCCAGAAAGACAAAGACAAATACCATATGATATCACTTATAACTGGAATCTAATATCCAGCACAAATGAACATCTCCTCAGAAAAGAAAATCATGGACTTGGAGAAGAGACTTGTGGTTGCCTGATGGGAGGGGGAGGGAGTAGGAGGGATGGGGAGCTTGGGCTTATCAGACACAACTTAGAATAGATTTACAAAGAGATCCTGCTGAACAGCATTGAGAACTATGTCTAGATACTCATGTTGCAACAGAAGAAAGGGTGGGGAAAAAACTGTAATTGTAATGTATACATGTAAGGATAACCTGACCCCCTTGCTGTACAGTGGGAAAAAAAAAAAAAAGTCTGAAGTATTTTGAGAATGACCAAAATGTGACACAGAGACACAGAGTGAGCAAATGCTGTTAGAAAAATAGCACCAATAGACTTGCTTCACATAGGGTTGCCACAATTTTTTTTTCAATTTGTAAAAAAAAAAACAAAACAAAACCAAAAAACAGTATCTGAGAAGCTCAATAGTTCTTATAATTATGTTACTTTATATAAGTATATATATATATATAATGTATATTTTTTTACATATATTATTGTTGACCCTAAAATATAAGAAGCAGTAGTAATATGATAGAAAACAAATTTCCTCTTGGCTAAAATGAGCAAATCTAACCCAAGTAAAAAACAACCCTCATTTACGAATATTTAAAAACCCTAAATAGGGAGTTCTCGTTGTAGTTCAGGGGGTTAAGAACTCTACTAGTACCCATGAGGATGCAGGTTCAATCCCTGTCCTTGCTTACTGGGTTAAAGATCTGGTGTTGCCGTGAGCTGTGGTGTAGGTCGCACACGTGGCTTGGATCGCGTGTTGCTGTGGCTGTGGTGTAGGCCAGCAGCTGTAGTTCCGATTTGACCCCTAGCCTGGGAACTTCCGTGTGTTGCAGGTGCAGCCCTAAAAAGAAAAAAAAATTGACGTAATTATTCTTCTCATGCTGAAATAAAATTCATTATGGGGAAATTTTTTTGGATCATGCAGATATTTTGAAAAACAGTTTGAACTGTCAGAACAAACAAAATTACCAATGTTTCTTCACTGTCGGAACTCACATGCTGAATTTTTGGGTGAGTTAAGCTAACAATCTCATTTAAAATTTAAGAATTTGCAGGCATCAAGCTATTTGCTAAAAGTTGTTTCTGTTTCTAACTCACAGACATAATGAGAAGAAATAGAGATCGGTGTGTAGGCGGAGTGGTAAGTATAAAATTGCTTTTAATAAATGAGGCACAAAAGCACCTCGGTTATTAAGGTCGCCCTCTATAAAGTAATTCAGATGTCAGCAATAAAGTTATTAAAATTCTGGGAGTTCCCGTTGTGGCTCAGTGGTTAACGAATCCAACTAGGAACCATGAGGTTTCAGGTTCGATCCCTGGCCTTGCTCAGTGGGTTAAGGATCCGGCGTTGCTGTGAGTTATGGTACAAACATAAACCCCACTATTTAGTTACATTTACTTTGTTCAAGTACAAGAATGAGATCAAGATTGTTCCCAAGAAAACCCTGTGAATTTAGTCCTGCACATTGTAAATATCTGCATGATCTTTCTCTGCCTCTTCCATCAGCCATTCTTTAATGTTCTTCAGTTTTAATTCTGAGCAAATATAAACTTCATAATTTAAAATATTTTAGCATTTATTTCAGGTTTGCCTCCTTAATTTCTTGTCAACTGCATTTATTTAGTATTATCACTGATTAGAGACACATTCTCATTTCTATAGTTTTTTTTTTTTTTTTAAAGGGCCACACCCACAGCTTATGGAGGTTCCCAGGCTAGGGGTCTAATCAGAGCTGTAGTTGCCAGTCTACTCCACAGCCACAGCAACACCAGATCCAAGCCGCATCTGCGACCTACACCACAGCTCATGGCAACACTGGATCCTTAACCCACTGAACAAGGCCAGGGATCGAACCCACGTCCTCATGGATACTAGTTGGGCTCAATACCACTGAGCCAAGATGAGTACTCCTGTAGTTTGCTTCTTCTTTGTGGCCATTTCAATCATTAGTCTTAGGACAGTTCCATAAATATTATCTTCCTATCACTTAGCTCAGGTATCCATAGCAGTGATTTTTAATTTCTTTTGTATCATGGACTTTGAAAATCTGCCTCAGAAAAATGCTCAGATGAACACTTCTCATGTGTAATTGTAGCACTCACTGGCCTCTAGCAAAAAGGGTGTTATCCAGGTGTACAAAATCCCATCATTGCGCTGTACCAGCCGAGGAAGAGAGATGGCACGGGGCACTTGCTATGTGCATGCCCATGTTGCATTGTTTTGATAGTTTCGTTTATGTTGTCTCCAGTTTTTAGCCTCCGCTTCCTGGTTTGTACTACTACCCAGAAGCGTGTTTTCCGCGTTGCTGTGATGTTAATATCACTACACATCTTCATCGGTACTTTACCGACCCTGTAATTCCGTCCTCGGGAATTGAGAGGCTTTCAGCAATGCCCTTAGGATTACTGGTGGCACTTACAACCTTTAGGCTCGTCCTCTCAGCCTATTTTCTTTTGGATGATTTCATAATACAGTTGACCTTTGAACAACATGGGGGTTAGGGACACCAGCCCTCTTTGCAGTGAAAGATCTGAGGGTAACTTAGAGTCAGCCCTCCATATGCACGCTTCCTCCACAGTTCTTTATGTGCAGATTTAATAAAGCAAGGACCACGTTGTACTGTACATATACGGTGGAAAAAAATCTGCATGTAAGTGGGCCTTCCCAGTTCAGACCTGTGTTGTTCAAGGGTCAGCTGTAGTTGGGTTTTTTAAGTAACAGCAACAAATCCAACCTAAATGTTTGACTTTTATCAAAAAAAGATTGCCAAATAAAGAGGAGTTCCCGTCGTGGCTCAGTGGTTAACGAGTCCAACTAGGAACCATGAGGTTTCAGGTTTGATCCCTGGCCTTGCTCAGTGGGTTAAAGATCTGGCGTTGCTGTGAACTGTGGTGTAGGTCACAGACACGGCTCAGATCCCATGTTGCTGTGTCTCCAGCGTAGACTGGTAGCTACAGCTCCGATTCGACCCCTAGCCTGGGAACCTCCATATGCTGTAAGAGCAGCCCTAGAAAAGGCAAAAAGACCAAAAAAAAAAAAAATATATATATATATATATATATATATATATGGGAGTTCTCAATGTGGCTCAGAGGGTTAAGAACCTGACTAGTATCCATGAGGATGTGGGTTCAGTCCCTGGCTTTGCACTGTGGGTTGATGACCTGGCATTGCTGCAAGCTGTGGTATAGTTCGCAGACATGGTTCGAAGACATCGAGCCAGACATCCCACATTGCTGTGGCCGTGGGATCTGACCTCTGGCCTTGGAACTTCCATTTGCTGCAGGCGTGGCCCTATAAAGAAAAAATACATATATATTTTACATATATATGTGATATATATATATTTCCTAAATAGTTCTGTAACATATCTAACTTTTCATCATGCTTTTGCCTGAGAATATGGCTTCCCCCCTCCAGCCTCCTTTCCAGGGGGTTCAGCAGTAATGCTGGCACACAGAGAAATTCTAGGCAGCCATCTCCTTCTTGCCTTACTGCATTGAGATGATAATAGGTTATAAAGTTTGATTTAAAAAAAAAAAATTGTTGGAGCTACATTTGAAACCTTTTGTTCCAAAAACCTCTACTGCATCTATATTTTTGCTTAGAAAGTCCTATTAATGTTATTTAGAATTTTAAAGAAAAAACACTTTTTATAATAAAATTATGCCTTCATGTCCTTAGGTGCATTCATTTGATGGTACCAAGGAAGCAGCAGCTGCTCTGATGGACTTGGGTCTCTATATAGGATTTAATGGTTGGTAGGTCCTTGAGGGTTTTTTGTTTGTTTGTTTTAAGTTTTATATTAAGCGGATTCCTTAAATTGTTTTATAGTAAATCGCTGGTAAAGGCTTAAATTTGTTTTTTATTAAAATTTGTGTGTGCTTTGCATTGATCTTGGTCTGTGAATTTTAGTAATAAATGTCAGAAATTACATAGTATATTACAAGTTAAGGCTCAAAAGTTATAAATTGCTATTCTGTATTCCAGTAATAGAAGACAGTTTTGAGATCAGCAGCTAGATTTCTCTAGCAATGCAATTTATTCTCTGGTCATTTTATCCCTCTAAAACATATATGTTCACATCTATATACGCACATATAGAAGTAAGTGTACATACACACACGTGTGATGTCCAACTATGGGGGAAAGGTCATAGTATCATGTAATTGTCTCATATATCTCTGTAGGCCAAGAAACCGAGGCTCAGAGAAGTTAAGAAACAGGTAGAGGAGTTCCTGCCGTAGATTGGCCACGTCTCTGCAGTGCCAGGACGTAGGTTCTATCCCCAGCCTAGTTCAGTAGGTTAAAAGATGCAGCATTGCCTCAGTTGTGGTGTAGGTCTCAACTGCAGCTTGGATCTGACCCCTGGCCCAGGAACTCCTATGCTGCGGGGCAGCCAAAGTAGAAGAGAAGCAGGTGTAAAGTCACTCAAGGTGTAAGAACCTGTGTCCTCTTGCTCACTCAGTGAACGTCCCACTATTTGACACACTAAGCCTCATGCACCCAGGGCAGTCAGCCAGCACATCTGGGTCCCCGGGGCCATTTTCTTCCAAATAATTTTGTGAGCTTCTATCAGTGTCTCTTCCCAGGGTGTCAATGAAGCTCATTAAATAAATTGCCGAATAGTATGACTTGCTGTCCCTCTTCAGTGTTTCATTTCCTTAAAATGACTACTTTCTCAAGTACATTATTTTTTACTAAATTCCCCCTTTGGAAAATAGAATCAAATATTTACCATGGAGTCAGACTTCTTCCATATTCAAGATGCTTCTTCCATATTCTAAATTAATGACTTAATTCATTTGTATTGATATGGAGAGAATACATTCATAAAGTAGTAGTTCTGAAAGACTTACAGCCTCCCAGCATGCCCTCCACCCCGTTAACTTTTCCAGACAACCACTTTGTTGCCTTACAAATATTTATATGCCTAAATATTATGTACATGGCGTTATCTTTTAATTCATTCCCTTTGTCTGCTTCCATTAAGGTTTACAGGTATTTAGTTCTCATATCCAGAACCAACCCCCCCACCTCCATTACTTCCTCTATAGCCCTCTCAGTGTAGTTGAGAAATTTGGTGATATGCATATTTTGTGTTTTCATTATTATGTCTGTTTAAATACTGGTGACTGCTGAACCACGTGATATACCACTTTTATTATCCTGGAGTATCTTTCCTCATACTTTTGCTTGGCTTTCTTCAAAGCTTGGAAACCTTCACACTTTCTAATAGTTCTGTAAAATTTTTTTGTTTTTCCACACGAGGAAACCTGTCTGGCTAATCAGATAATTCCATTCGTTCCTGACACTTCCTTTCAGCTACAGTTTGGATGAGTGCCTTTTCTGTGATAGATTTTTATTTTCTATTTTTAGATCCCACATTTTCCATTTTGCTTTGATGGAACACATTCAAAAATGAATTAATTCTACTCTTCCTCTTTAAAGATTGGGTAGTCAGTGAAAGAAAAAAAACAAACAATGTCTTTTCTAGGTGTAAAATTCTAGATTAGAAATCATTTTCACTGAGAATTTACAACATTCCTGTTCTAGGTTCCAGCTGCTATTGTGTTTGCCAGTATGTTACCTGTGACATACATTTTTCCTGTGTGGAATACTTTAGTTCTTTATCTATGGTATTATCAAAATGTGCAGAGGTGTTTTGCTGGGTTTTTGTCATTCTCTGCTGGCCCCTTCCAGCAAGAGGCTTTGGCAGTCCTGAGAATTTTCTTGTTTTTTTTTTTTTTTTTGGCTTTTTGCTATTTCTTGGGCCGCTCCCGTGGCATTGGAGGTTCCCAGGCTAGGGGTCTAATCGGAGCTGTAGCCACCGGCCTACACCAGAGCCACAGCAATGCGGGATCAGAGCCGTGTCTGCAACCTACACCACAGCTCACGGCAACGCCGGATCTTTAACCCACTGAGCAAGGGCAGGGACCGAACCTGCAACCTCATCGTTCCTAGTCGGATTCGTTAACCACTGCGCTACGACGGGAACTCGATTTTTTTTTTCCCCTTTCTTTGGACCTCCCTAATACTCTGATCTCATTTTTTTATGCTACAATTTGTAACTTTTTTCCTCCTTTCAAAAAAATATTTTTCAACCTTTTTAATACAACTTACTTGAGCTTTTGTCTCTGAAAGTTCTTTTTTTATTTGGCAGATGCAGCATCGTCCCATCTCTTTAAAGAGACAAATTATATATTTTTCAGTTATTTTGCTTGCCATTTAATACTTTTATTTCCTCTGAGTTTCTTTCCCTTTTTGTTTTGGTCTCTATCATGACTGGAGGCTTTCTTCAAATGTCAGGCAGTTATTTGCTGTACATTTTTAAAGTGAAGGGGAAAAAAAGCGGTTTGGAAGTTCTGGAGGAGATAGCCCATCAACTGCAGGTCCAGATGGCCAAGTGACTTTGTCCCTGGGGCCTCCTAAATATCAGCTTGTCAGGCTCTTCCTGTGGGTTGGTCCACTTTCTCCAGAGAGGGCGCCTCTGATCCCTGCTGGGAAATGGCATGGGGGGTTATAATGTACCTGTGTTCTGGAGCGGGGTGACGCTGAAGAGACGGTGCCTCTGTCCAGTAAGCAGTCTCCATTTCCAGTCCTTGCCTCACCCTGCTCTCCTCTGTGCTGCTTGACCTCCAGTCCAGAGACTGTCTGGAAATGAAAATTAATCTAGGAAAAGATGTATGAAAGAAACAAGGCCGCATATGCACACCGAGGTATATGCAATGACTGGCCAACAGGGACCCACTGTATAACACAGAGAACTCTATCCAATATTTTGTGATCATCTATGTGGGAAAAGAACATGGGAGAAAATGGATAGGTGTGGATGTGTGTACTTTGTTGTACAGAAGAAATGATCACAAATGGGCGCTCCCATTGTGGCTGAGCAGGTTACGAACCTGATTAGTATCCATGAGGATGCGGGTTCGCTCCCTGGCTTTGCTCAGTGGGTTAAGGATCCACTGTTGCCTTGAGCTGTGGTGTAGGTTGCAGACATGGCTCAGATCTTGTGTGGCTGAGATGTAGGCCAGTAGCTGCAGCTCTGATTTGACCTCTAGCCTAGGAACCTCCATATGCTTCAGGTGTAGCCCTAAAAAAAGGAAAAAAAGAAATTATCACAACCTTGCAAATTAACACTTCAATAAAACTTTTTTTAAAAAAAAAGAAACAAAGCCTAGCAGACCAATCCTAATGAAAGACCCTGAAAGAAGAGATAAAATGAGAGAAAAACTCATTTTTCCATGTTTTCCTAGAGTTGGGGGTGGGGAAGAGTCTAAACGGGAAGGTGCCAACTGCTTGAATGGATGAAAAAAAGTTTTATGCCCAGACACATTATCAAGTTTCAGAAATGTCAAGAGTAAGGGAAGATCCTAGGTCCTCGTATTTTGGAGGGGGGTGGGAGGGTTGATCTAAATAGGAATGAGAATAAAACTGGTATCTCCTAACCAGCTTTCTAGTTTCATACCATTTCTAACAGTGATTGAGATATTCATCCTTTGTGGAGATTCTTTTTCTGATTAGTGAAATGTGAACTTTGAGTATCTGATTCCTTCATACCAGTGAATCCCTGGGTATATGGTCCATAAAGAAATTGGCCTTACCTTCAAATTCAGAAAAGGTCCCATCAGGACCTTCTGAGTTATGCAAATAATCCAGAGAAGTAAATTCATAAAAAAAAAATTGTTGAACATAGACTGTTAATGGAAAGTTATTGGACAGTCAACTGATAAGCACAAAAAAACTACAACCCCTACAAGGCAGGATCTAGGTGGAATAGATCAATCTGGAGTCTGTAAGGATAGGAATGTGCAAATACTTTCTAAAGCATACAGCCATTGTAGCCAACCAAAGTGTTGTTTCAGAATTTGGGGTTAGTTTTGTAGTTTGTTTAGGCAAATCTATAATATGAAAAAGTTGTTACTCATTAAATGCATCTTTTAATTTCATATGTGAATAACATTTTTTAAAGCTCACTGAAAACTGAGGCTAATCTGGAAGTGCTGAAGTCAATACCTAGTGAAAAATTAATGATTGAGACTGGTAAGTCTTCTTTTAGAACATTTTCATATTAAACCATACCCAAAAAGAGCTAGAAAAAGTGAACAAATATTTTTAAAAGCATGCTCAACCTCAATAATGATACTTTTCAGAAAGTCTTTGGGAGTTGTAATGGAAAAATACTTATGCAAGCAGTTTTTTCAACTTTAGAAGTTTGACTAAGCCTAAGCACTTAAAAATGGAATGTCAGGGAGTTCCTGTCGTGGCGCAGTGGTTAACGAATCCGACTAGGAACCATGAGGTTGCGGGTTCGATCCCTGCCCTTGCTCAGTGGGTTAACGATCCGGCGTTGCCGTGAGCTGTGGTGTAGGTTGCAGACGCGGCTCGGATCCTGCGTTGCTGTGGCTCTGGCGTAGGCCGGTGGCTACAGCTCCGATTCGACCCCTAGCCTGGGAACCTCCATATGCCGCGGAAGCGGCCCAAGAAATAGCAACAATAACAACAAAAAAAGACAAAAGACAAAAAAAAAAAAAAAATGGAATGTCAGAATATGTGGTAACTAAGAAGGTTGTTTTATTAAACAAGGAATCTTAACTAAACGTCAGGGTTTCAAAAACCATTCAAAATTTTTTCTATACAATGTCCTCTTTGTAATGGCTTAATAGTACAATACTTTTTCAGTAAAGTACAAACATTTAAATCAAACTGGGTTTAAGAATTTTAGAAACTAATCTGCTGCCTCTTAAGACAAAGTTGGAAGATAAAAATTTTTTTATCTACACTCTGAACTCAAGGCTCTATACACATGGACTTTTTCAGTAAAGTCAAGACTGAGCCATTCTGGAAAAATCACGTATATTTCCTTGGAGAGTCATGAAAATTAAATCATCTTATTAAAAATACAAAGGTTGTAAAATGTGAATTCTTTATTAAAGAATTAGGTAAGTAAATAATCCCAGTATTCAAAGCCATAAACAGAAGCAAACAGTAGTTTAACTCAGAAGTCTTCATGTTATAATTGTATTTCTTTTAGCTTGAGGTCTTTTCTGTAAAAGAGGAATAAAAGTCATAAAGCATTTAAGAATTTGTACAATTCAAGATTTTATCTTGTACTTTGCTTGGAGATGTTTTCTGTTGCCTTTTACCATTTTTTAACCTGAATTATGGCTTATATTTTAAAGGATATATAAGTTTGGTAATATTCATTAAAAAACAATTTTAAGGAGTTCCCGTCATGGCTCAGTGGTTAACGAATCCGACTAGGAACCATGAGGTTGCGGATTCGATCCCTGACCTTGCTCAGTGGGCTAAGGATCCGGTGTTGCCGTGAGCTGTGGTGTAGGTTGCAGACAAAGCTCAGATCCCACGTTGCTGTGGCTCTGGCGCAGACTGGTGGCTGCAGCTTCGATTAGATCCCTAGCCTGGGAACCTCCATATGCTGCGGGAGCAGCCCTAGAAAAGACAAACAGACAAAAAGACGAAAAGAAAAATAACAATTTTAAAAGGCAACCTCTTTAAGAGACTTGTTTCTCTGCTTAACTTGAGATGCACCATGGTGTGGAGTCAAAAGTACACATGCTGGATCAAAATATATAAAAACTTCATTTCCTACCAAGAAGAAATGGGAAAACGGGCACTGTTTGAAAGACAGAAATGAACCCTGCCATATAATGTAAGTATTTTGCTTTCATGGTCTTCAAAACATTAAAGTCAACCAGCAAAATACATTTACCAAATCAACTCAAGGGACAGAATTAATTTGGGTGAAATCCTTATCAAGTTACCAAAGACCATTTTAGTGCAGTGATTTGGAAGAATGTGTACCAATGTGCTTTATATCAGCTCCTCTTTTCATATCCTCTCAATCTGAAGTGATTTTGGTCATTTGAATTTTGTAGGACGGAAAAAGATCTTAAAGCTGTCCATACAATCAATCACCGTACCTGGCCTAAGTTCTCTTATCTTGCAGGTTTCGTGCTGATCGTTATAAAAGCACAGTCTTAAGCAGGAGAGCTTTTTAATGGTATTTGTATTTTACAGCGATTTGACAGCCTGAATTAACCTAAGAAATAACCTGGGTATTTAAGCCTCTGAACAAAAGAACAAATTATAGAAAGGATTTCCTGCTTCCAACCAAAAAAAGGGGGGGCAGAACTTTATAGAATTGTATTTCCCTAGGAAAAAACCCCAGTAATTCAAAATCACTTTTTAATACTATATAGCACATGTGAAAAGAAGGGCTGTTACCCATCTGTCAAGGAGCTAGCTGTAGGGCATGTTATAATTTACAGGAAATGTTTCTTTTAATGGGCCTGTCATCCAATTTCTTTTGTTGCACAAGCAGATAATTTAGACTGTATCAGTGTAGTGTGGCTTACCAATTCAGGCAACCGGATGTATTTATCACACATTCATAAAAATTAATATTGAATTACTGCTCTTGTGTGTGGGGTGGGGTTATTGCTCTGTTGTGGATATTCTGGGGCCAGGGATGAAACCTCCGCCACAGCAGTGAACCAAGCTGCATCAGTGACAGTGCTGAATCCTTATCCACTAAGCCACCAGGGAAGTCCTGGACTGCTGCTTTTAGATTGTGCTAATTCCTTTAATATGCACCATCATTTTTTAGTAGCTTAACAGGTAAGGGTATTAGGTGAGCCAGCTCTAACATTCAGCAGGCAGAAAATTGAAGGAACCCTTGTGGAGTTCTCACTGTGGCACAGTTGGTTAAGAATCCAACTGCAAACTGCTCCAGTCACCATGGAGGCTCGGGTTTGATCCCCAGCCCTGTGCAGTGGGTTGAAGGGTCCTGTGTTGCCCCAGCTGCAGCTTGGGTTGCAGCTGTGGTCACATTCAATTCCTGCCCTGGAACTTTCATATGCCATGGGTGTGGCCATTAAAAAAAGAAAGAAAAGGAATACTTGTAATTTTCAATGTAATGTTAAATACCTGCAAATTTGGTCAGCAGAGAGCATCTAGGAATAATTCTTTGGAGATTTGACACAAAAGATAAGAAACTGGTGTTTTTCCAGCAGCCAGCTTAATGGAGGCAGTTGCCAACAGTGTATCCCAGTTGGTTTTCTATACTGCCTTAATTTTAAGTATAGCTTTTTATTTTAGCTACACAGATACAAAACAAAATTTTAAGGTGTTTCTAAATGCAGTCTATTAAGAACCAAGAAGGCTCTTTGAGTATCAACTGCAATCATGAATACCAGTAGCTTGGAAAAATCAACATTTGCAAACTAATTTTAAACCACATTTCAGAAATACACAATTTCAGTTACAAAGTCATTTTTATAAACTCCAACAGTTTTAATTATTTGTATAGAGATCTTCCCCCCTTTTAGATTATAATTAGAAATACATTTTAGAATTCTTGCCTTGTATCAGGAAAGGTACAAATTACTGAGGCTACACAGAAGAATCAAGACCATCCCCAGCCTCATCCCTCCACCAGATGAGTAGGTACCCTGTGCCAGGTACTTTGGATAAGGCATGAAATAAGTCAGACAGGGATCCTCCTGGAGCAAACAAGCAGGTAAAAAGTGTAATCCAGGGAGTTCCCGTAGTGGCTCAGTGGTTAATGAATCCGACTAGGAACCATGAGGTTGTGGGTTCGGTCCCTGCCCTTGCTCAGTGGGTTAAGGATCCAGCATTGCCATGAGCTGTGGTGTAGGTTGCAGACGCAGCTTGGACCCCGAGTTGCTGTGGCTCTGGCATAGGCCGGCAGCTACAGCTCCAACTCGACCCCTAGCCTGGGAACCTCCATATGCCACGGGGGTGGCCCTAGAAAAGGCAAAAAGACAAAAAAAAAAAAGTGTAATCCAGGATGGTAGTGCTGTTACAGAGGTACGAACCCATAACTAGGACTACAGGACAGAGCAGCTGCCTCCCCTGAGGGAAAAGAGGACGCTTAACTACTGTGGCATTTCAACTGTATACTGAGTTGAACTGCGAGTTAGGTAAGAGCCAGACAAACACGTGGAGCAATGGCTTTCTGGGGAAGGGCTCGGACAATGACTTCAGTGTGGCAGAAAGTAGGATGCACAATAGGGAAGGTACAGTGAGGCCAGAGGGTGGGGACTCTCAAATGATACCTTTAGGAAGTTTAAATTTTATCAAGACCCAAAGGGTTTTAAGCTGTTAACTGGTATCAGTGTGGAGAAAGGACTGGAAGGGAGGTTGGTAGCGGGAATCATATTGATTTCTCAGTATTATCTATTTCTAATTCCAAGTAATTAATAGAGGAAAAATCTGCAATATACTAAGAAAATTGGGTCTTTAGCCTGTTAACAGATTTGTTTTTAGCATATTTTAACTGTAAGATAAAAATGTTGTATAGTCAGTTAATACATCTATTAAACAAGGCTTCTGTTACTATAAGAGAATTTAAAAGTTCCAGTTAAATCTCTGTCCCTAATTCCTTTAGGTGTTCATATTTAAGAAACCCATAGGAGTTCCCACCATGGCTCAAAAGTAACAAACCCGACTAGGATCCATGAGGATATGGGTTCAATCCCTGGCCTCGATCAGTGCGTTAAAGAACCAGCATTGCTGTGAGCTGTGGTGTAGGCCAGCAGCTGTAGCTCCAATTGGACCCCTAGCCTGGGAGCTTCCCTATGCCGAGGGTGTGGCCCTAAAAAGCAAAAAACAAACAAAAAACCAAAAAACCAGAATGGGAACAAAAAGCTTAAGACAAAGAATATCAGAACATTTAATTTTGATTTTGACCTAATTCAAGTATAACAAATATTCTGTCTACATACAATATAAAACACTACTGATAACTATCGTTATTCTAGGCAAAGAAACCTTGGGGGGGGGGGGAATACAGGAAGAGAAAGTGCCTTTCCTCCTCCCCACTTGCTAATCACCATACATTGTTCCAAGTAAATGTAAACAACGTCTAACTTCCTTTGCTGTCACTGTGCTGGTGATGACGCAGCAATTTCGGTTGTCCTTTATGACCAGTGCTCTTAGCTGTGGCTTTCAAACTTTGTTATCCCCACAATACCACGCTGTGACTCAGTACACACAAGCATATATAAAAATAAAACCCAAACTAAAATGAAACAGCACTTCCCTTACAGTGTGCTTTTCCTTTTATTTTTTTAAAAGCGCATCATGACCCACGAACACGTAATGACCCACAGTTTAAAAGGACTCCTCGTTTCCACTGGTTAATTCCATAATTATGGTACACATATGAGCTGGTTTTAGAATTCATTTCATCCTGGTTCCTGGCTCTAGTTTATATGCAAGACTCTCAAATTTGTCTCTGATTGCTCTGTTTTAAATATCCTAGCAGTTTAAAAAGTTTTCAGCATCATCAATGGATGGGAGTGTAAATTGGTACAGCCACGATGGAAAACAGTATGAGGTTTCTCAAAAAGCATATGATAATACCTGTAAGTAAGTTAAAGGTCTAAGACAGTATCTTCCTCTATGTGGAAAAAGAGAATTAAATGTCTTTAAAACAGAACATGTGCTTAGAAATTTAACCATCCATTTTTGCTTTCTTTTAGTCAAATACTGGAGATAATGTCAGCAGTAAGGGATGAAGATCCGCTGGAACTAGCCAATACCCTATATAACAACACCATTAAAATCTTTTTTCCTGATATATAATTGGCATGTCTCCCCCAGTTTTCCATCACGTATGTAAAATTTCTTGGTAAAACTTAAAATGTTTCAATAAAGGAGTTCTCTGGAAGCTGTCTAAAGAGGTGCTGTATCACTGCATACCACCATGAAGTCTGATCAGAATTTTTTAGTCACTTAATGTCTTAGTTTAAAACAATGAAAACCCCCAAGAATTTCATTTTGTAATCTCTTCAGAAGTTTGAAAGGACAATTAAAATGTCAATGCTGCAAACACAGAATGGCTAACAGATCTATAACGGTTTTTACATCAAAATTAAAACACATTCTGGCTTCTACCAAAGTTTAGTTGATATAAGCCTATTTTTCAATAAGCCTGTTTTTCAACTCTCACACAATCTCTGAATCATGACTTTCAAACCCAGCTCAACTTTCAAACCGACTCTCAAACTTCAAAAAAGTGTCTAAATCACTTCTGGCAGCCTATTTTTTTCCCTTAATTTTGAAATACTCTACATACAGCATTTGTCCTCTGGTCCAAATTATTTTATTTCCTTGATTACCTCCAATTTCCATTTTCATTCTCTTCCACCCATTTTAAAGAAAAACTAGGGTTCAGAATTAGATACATTATATCTTTCATTGAGGAATCTTTGGCACAGTTGACGCACCATATTCATTACATCTATTAAAAAGCTATTTGTTCAAATTTGTCATAAAAACGTGAAAACATTTTATTCTATGTACAATAATGTACACAAATTTAAATAGGTCACCAAAGAGACCAGAAGTAATTAAAGAGGTATATTTACAGTAGCACATCACAGTAAACGGAAAACCATTCACAGATTCAACATTGATACTGTTTTTGTGCTTAGTTACACACTGAAGTGAAGCATATTACTCCATTTTGGATGAACTGAATTTTAAACAAATACCTCAATGATTAGTAAATGCTATTTTAATCAGTATCATCATTAATCAGTTCTTCAGTCGCTGTGCCTGTGTGCTGAATCACGCCATTTCTTTCTCTCTGAGCATCATCGTCACAATCCGTACTGTCATCTTCGTTCAATTCCCTGTCAGGTTCAGCAGCAGCTTCTCCTACAGCTTCCTCTGGATTTTCATTGGGTGCAATAAATCCATTGTTATTAGATATATTTGAATTATCCTTGACATCATCTTCGATGTACACTTTTTGATGGCACATTGGACAAGTATCTTGAATGTACAACCATTTCCGAAGGCAAAGTGCATGGAAGTAATGATTACAGGGTGTGATGCGAGCAGATGTGGTAAACTCATGATAGCAGATTGCACAAACATCATCTATTTCTTGTAGGCGGCTCCCTTTTAGTTCAGGAAGTGAATTGATTTTCTTTACAGCAGTTCTCCGATTCATGAATGTCTTCCAGCCATTTTTTGCTTGTAAGTAGATATTAAAATATGCATGTAAGCACATCATACAAGCCCGAATCTTACTTCCTGATTCAAACATCATAGTATAAGCCCCATTTCCAAACATTACTACTCCGAATATAAATTCAATAATATTGCCTGTTGAACGAACGTAGTAGACATAATCATCCAGCTTTTCCCAGAGGACATTATAGTAGCCATCAATCATGAATAACGTATAAACAGTGAGGGAAACAATTACTTTTAAGCAGAGTTCCACACAAAAGGCTGTAACTGCAAACAACCATGTATTTAGTGCATAGTGATGCCAAAGAACATAACTGAGTAAAACAGGCAGAATAAACAGGCAAGCAGAAACAAAGAGCACAGGAAAATGTCTACGAAAAGATGACACATGAGAGGCACTGAGAGACATTAATACAGGGTCTGTCATTCCATGGATGAAATGCAGGACTGCAGTTAATAAAAGGCACATGTTTCTACTTAAGCGAATAAGTCTCTCTTCCGGTCTTAGCCCACTTAAACCAGTCTGAAGAGCCAAAATAAAAAATAAAACAGGTGCCACAAAGCCAAGCCGCCTGTCATCTTCTTCAGTTGAGCCAATAAAGGCCAATATTCCAAGGCCCAAATAATGGGCTATTGAGGAAATTACAGCACTCATGCCCAGTACAGTGAGTGTAGAATCACATCCACTAATTATAAGATTGCAAATGAGGTCCCAGAAATCATCCCAAGAAATAAAGAAGGACTCAGTTTCATTTGCCATCCTTAAAATGTACATTAATACTGTCGCCTGAGCTGTAATTCTGGTTAGCCAAAAGACTCGCAGGACATCTGGGAAGCGAATCCTCTTCCACGTGTCCTCCATTAGTAACTGTAATCCATAAATTCGGTACATGTGCCTCACTAAGAGATAAACGTATCTTGTGGAATAATAAAACCACTTAAGTTTCACAGCCAAGACAAGCACTGTATTTAATGTGAGAATCAAGGAAGAAGTAAAAACTAAAGTCTCTCGGATATGTAATGGTAGCTCTGTGATTAAGCCTATTACAGGAACCAAGAGATCCAGAATAATTAACTGTGAATAGACGGAATGAATTTGGAGTAGTGTAATGTATCCGATTCCAAATGTTAGCTGTAGAACGATGAGTGCCATCCATAGTGAGGGTCCTTTTCGAGGCAGCAGCTCAATTCCAAAAGCTGACGTGTTGTAGGCACCATAGAAGTCAATGTGCAAAGCAGCATAATAATTTACCAACACTGAAGTCGCAGCTAATAGAAAGGCTGAGCTGTACATGTAAAATTTGAAAAGTGATCGCTGTGACAAGATCAGAACAATACTGGATACAAGTATACCTAAAAAAAGAAAGAAAAGTCATTCAAATAAAACACTGTTAAAGAATGTTTTTCTACTAACATGATATTCCTTTCATTAGGAAATATAAACATTTTCAAACTAATGAACAGAAAGCCTCAAGACAAGCTAGGCCTCGGAGTTCCTGTCGTGGCTCAGTGGTTAACAAATCCGACTAGGAACCATGAGGTTGCGGGTTCGATCCCTGGCCTTGCTCAGTGAGTTAATGATCCGGCGTTGCTGTGAGCTGTGGTGTAGGTCACAGACGTAGCCCGGATCCCGAGTTGCTGTGGCTGTGGTGTAGACCGGCAGCTACAGCTCCCATTAGACCCTTAGCCTGGGAACCTCCATATGCCATGGGAGCGGCTCAAGAAATGGCAAAAAGACCAAAAAAAAAAAAAAAGACAAGTTAGGCCTAAAAGCCAATAAAGGTTTTGTAAAGTCCAAGCTGAACAGGAGAAACCAAACTTACTAGCCTTAAAAATCTTGCCTCTATTTTCTAACTTCCAAAATAATTCAAGCAGTCTGTATATCCATACACACCAAATCACTTAACTATCTTCAAGGTGAGTTTGTCATGATACATACAGTTTAACAAGTTTTTTGTTTGTTTCAATGGTCACACCTACGACATATGGGAGTTCCCAGGCTAGGAGTCGAATCAGAGATATAGCTGCCAGCCTACACCACAGCCACAGCCACATCAGATTCAAGCCATATCTGTGACCTATGCTGATGCTTATGGCAATGCCAGATCCTTAACAAGTTCTAAACTTGAAAGAACAAGAATTCCCATCATGGCACAGTGGTTAATGAATCTGACTAGGAACCATGAGGCTGTGGGTTTGATCCCTGGCCTTGCTCAGTGGGTTGAGGATCCGAGGTTGCCATGAGCTGTGGTGTAGGTCACAGATCCCACATTGCTGTGGCTCTGGCGTAGGCCAGTAGCTACAGCTCCGATTAGACCCCTCACCTGGGAACCTCCGTATGCCTCAGAAACGGCCCTAAAAAAGGCAAAAAGACAAAAAAAAAAAAAAAAAAAAAAAAAAAAAAGAACAAGTACTTTATAATTTCATAATCATTAAAAATATTTAAGGTAATTCCATTTTAAAAAACAAGAGTTGAAAGTAACCAAAATGAGGAGCTCCCATTGTGGCTCAATGGGTTAAGAACCCAACATAGTCTCCATGAGGATGTGGGTTCAATCCCTGGCCTCACTCAGTGGATTAAAGATCCAGCATTGCCGCAAGCTCCAGCAGAGGTCACAGATGCAGCTCGAATCTAGCACTGCTGTGGTTGTGGCATAGGCCTCAGCCACAACTCCTATTCAACTCCTAGCCCAGGAACTTCCTTCCATATGCTGCAGGTATGGGTGTAAAAAGAAAAAAACAAAACAAAACAAAACAAAACCCAAAAAAAACCAGAATGGAAAACATTTGTTCCTATTAAATCTGAGATTGCTGATGGGATTAAGATGGCAGAGTAGAAGTACTAGAGCTTACCTTCTCCAAAACAACAAAATTACAATCAACTGCTGAACAACCTTCAACAAAACAGCGTGCAAACTATCAAAAAAGATATTCTACTCCAAAAGACAAAAGAGGAGGCAACATCAGACAGGAGGGGTGATTACGTGATACAAGCAACCCCACACCGGCTGGGTGGGGAGCCCACAGACTAGAAAGTAATTATCGGAGTTCCCGTCATCATTGCGCAGTGGAAATGAATCCAACTAGGAACCATGAGGCTGTGGGTTCAATCCCTGGCCTCGCTCAGTGGATTAAGGATCCGGTGTTGCTGTGAGCTGTGGTGTAGGTGGCAGATGTGGCTCAGATCTGGCCTGGCTGTGGCGTAGGCCAATGGCTGCAGCTCAGATTAGACCCCTAGCCTGGGAACCTCCATATGCTGTGGATGCAGCCCTAAAAAGAAAAAAAGAAAAAAAAAAGAAAAAAAAAAAAAAGAAAGTAATTATCACAGAGGCTCGCTCACCCATGGAAGTGAGAGTTCTGAGCCCCACATGAGGTTCCCACACCTGAGGCTCTGGCATTGTGAGGAGGAGCCCCAGGACCATCTGGCATTGAGGGCCAGTGGAGCTTGTGCACAGGAGCTCCACAGTACTGGGGGAAACAGAAAATCCACTCTGGAAAGGCCCACACAAGCTTTCATGTGCATTGGGCCCTAGAGCAAAGCAGAGACTTCACAGGAGAGAATTATGACTCAGATAAGGGAACAAGAAAAAAAAAAAAAAAACAGAAAAATAGCTAAGTGATCTGGAGATTACCAACCTCCATGAGAAAGACTTAAGACTAATGACAGTAAAGATGAGTCAAGATCTTGGAAATAAACTGGAGGCAAAGATTGATAAATTTACAAGAAAAACTGAGCAAAGAAATGGAAACGTTAAGAATTAAGCAAGCAGAAATGCAAAATACAATAACCGAAATAAAAAATTCACTAGAAGCAACTAACAGCAGAATATAGGAGGCAAAAGAATGAATAAGTGAGGTGGAAGACAGACTAGTGGAAATCACGACATGGAACAGAAAAGAGAAAAAAGACTGAAAAGAAATGAAGACAGTCTAAGAGAACTCTGGGACAATGTTAAACACACCAACATCCATATTGTAGGGGTGCCAGAATGAGGAGAGAAAGAGAGGGCCAGAGAAAATATTTGCAGAGATAATAGACGAAAACTTCTCTAACATAGGAATCACTCACTCAAATCCAGAAAGCACAATGACTACCATATAAAATAAACCCAAGGAGAAGCACCCCAAGACGCATATTAATCAAAATGACCAAAATTAAAGACAATGAGAAAATACTGAAAGCATCTAGAGAAAAGAAACAAATAACATTCAAGGGAACCCTGATAAGGTTCATTAGCTGATTTTTCAGCAGAAACTCTGCAGGCCAGAAGAGAGTGGCATGATATACTTACAGTGATTAAAGGGAGGAAAAAAAAAAAAAAAAAAAAAAAACAACCACCAAGATTACTCTACCCAGCAAAGCTCTCATTTAGATTTGAAGGAGAAATCAAAAGCTTTACAGACAAGCAAAAGCTAAGAGAATTCAGCACCACTAAACCAGCTTTACAACAAATAATAAAGGAGGCAAGCTTAGGTGGAAAAGAAAAGGCCGCAACTAGAAACAAAAATATTACAAATGACAAGGCTCACCAGTAAAGGCATACATATAGTAAAGGTAGGAAATCATACACACTCAAACATGCTACCAAAACTAGAAATCATAAGAGGAGGGTACAAATTCAGGATACTGGAGATGCACTTAAAACAATCATGTATATATAGATTCCTATAACAAAACTTCATTATAATCACAAACCAAAAGCCTGAAATAGATACATACACAAATAAGAAAAAGCAATCCAAACACACTAAAGATGTCATCAAACCACAAAACAAGCAAACAAGAAAAAAGACCAACAAAAACAAATCCAAAACAGTTAATAAAATGGCACTAAGAACATACATATCAATAATTACCTTAAATGTAAATGGACTAAATGCTCCAACCAAGACATAGACTGGCTGAATGGATACAAAAACAAGACCCATATACATGCTGTCTTCAAGAGACCCACTTCAGTTCTAGGGACACATACAAATTGAAAATGAGAGATGGAAGAAAATATTCCATGCAAGTGAAATCAAAAGGAAACTGGAATAGCAATACTTGTATGAGACAAAAATAGACCTTAAAGGAAAGAATATTATGAGAGACAAGGACATTACATAATGATCAAAGCATCAATCCAAGAAGAAGATATAACAATTATAAATATATATGCACCCAACACAGGATGACCTCAATATATAAGGCAACTGCTAACAACCTTAAAAGGAGAAACTGACAATAACACAATAATACCAGGGTACTTTACCACTTACAGCAATGGACAGATCATCCAAACAGAAAATCAACAAGGAAACACAGGCCTTAAATGATACATTAGGCCTGATGGACTTAACAGATATTTTTCGAAAATTTCATCCCCAAACAGCAGAATACACATTCTTCTCAAGTGAACATGGAACATTCTGTTGGATAGATCACATTCTGGGCCACAAATTAAGTCTCAGTAAACTTAAGAAAAGTGAAATCATACCAAGCATCTTTACTGACCACAACACTATACGACTGGAAATCAACAAGGAAAAAAAAAAAAAAAAAAAAAAAAAAGACCTGCAAAAAAACACAAACATGTGGAGACAAAACAACATGCTCTTAAATAACCAATGGATCACTGAAGAGAAATTTAAAAAAAAAGAGGAAATTAAAAAAATACCTAAACAGAGATGACAACAAAGACACAATAATCCAAAACCTGCTATGGTATGCAGCGTTCTAAGAGGGACATTTACAGCAATACAAACCTTCCTCAGGAAACAAGAAAAATCTCAAATAACTTAACTTTACACCTAAAACAACTAGAGAGAGAAGAGACAAAGCCCAAAGGTAGCAGAAGGAAAGAAATCATAAACATCAGAGCTGAAATAAATGAAATAGAAACAAAGAAAACCACAGCAAAGATCAATGAAACTAAAAACTGGTTCTTTGAAAAGATCAACAAAATTGATAAATTCTTAGCCAGACTCATCAAGAAAAAAAGAGGACTCAAATCAATAAAATTAGAAATAAAAAAGAAGTTAAACAGACATCACAGAAATACAAAGGATCATAAAAGACCACAAGCAACTATATGCCAATAAAATGGACAACCTAGGAAAGTACAATCTTCCAAGACTAAACCAAGACAAAATAGAAAAGACAAGCGGGCCTATCACAAATACTGAAATTGAAACTTGTGATTAAACTTGTGATTAAAAAACTTCCAACAAGCAAAAAAGTCCAGGACCAGATAGCATCACAGGTGAATTCCATCAAAAACTTAGAGAAGAGTTAACACCTATTCTTCTGAAACTATTCCGAAAAACTGCAGAGGAAGGAACACTCCCAAACTTATTCTCTGAGACCACCATCACCCTGATATCAAAACCAGACAAAGACACCACAAAAAGAGAAGAGAAAAGAAAAGAAAAAAACTGGCCAATATCACTGATGAACATACATGCAAAAATCCTCAACAAAATAGTAGCAAACCAAATCCAGCAATATATTAAAAGGGTCTTATACCATGATCAAGTGGGATTTATCCCAGGGATGCAAAGATTATTCAATATGCGCAAATCAATTAGTGTGACACACCACATTAACAAACTGAAGAATAAGAAACAAGTGATCCTCTCAATAGATACAAAAAAGCTTTTTTACAAAATCCAACACCCATTTCTGACTTAAAAAAAAAAAAAAAAAAAAAGAAAAACCAAAAAAACCCTCCAGAAAGTGGGCACAGAGGGAACCTAACTCAACATAATAAAGGCCATATATGACAAACCCACAGCTAACATTCTCAATGGTGAAAAGCTGCAAGAATTCCCACTGACATCAGGAACAAGACAAGGATGTCCACTCTTACCACCACTATTCAACATAGTTTTGGAAGTCCTAGCCACAGCAATCAGAGGAGAAAGGAAATAAAAGGAATTCAAATTGGAAAATAAAAAGTAAAACTATCACTATTTGCAGATGACATGATACTATACCTAGAAAACCCTAAAGATGCTTCCAGAAAACTGTTAGAGCTTATCAATGAATTTGGTAAAGCTGCAGGATACAAAATTAATACACAGAAATTGACTGCACTTCTATATACTAACAATGAGAGATCTGAAAGAGTAAATTAGGGAAACAATCCCATTTGCCACCACATCAAAAAGAATGAAATAACTAGGAATAAACCTACCTAAAGAGACAAAAGATCTGTACTCTGAAAACTATAAGATGCTGATGAAAGAAATAAAAGATAACACAAACAGATGTAAAGATACACCATGCTCTTGGATTGCAAGAATCAACATTGTCAAAATGACTATACTATCCAAGGCAATCTACAGATTCAATGCAATCCCTATAAAATTACCAATGGCATTTTCCACAGGACTAGAACAAAATATTTTAAAGTTAATTTGGAAGCACAAAGACCCAGACTAGCCAAAACCATCCTAAGAAAAATGGAGCTGGAAGAATCAGGCTCCCTGACCTCTGATTATACTACAAAGCTACAGTCATCAAAACAGTATGGTATTGGCACAAAAACAGAAATATACATTAGTGGAACAGCACAGAAAGCCCAGAATTAAACCCACACACCTACAGTCAACTAATCTATGACAAAGGAGGCAAGAATATACAACAGAGAAAAGATAGTCCCTTCAATAAGTGGTTCTTGGAAAACTGGACAGCCACATGGAAAAGAATGAAATTAGAACACTTTCTAACATAACACCATACACAAAAATAAACTCAAAATAGATTAAAGACCTAAATATAAGACCGGACACTATAAAACTCTTAGAGGAAAACATAGACTGAACATTGTCTGAGATAAATCTACAGCAATTATCTTCTCAGATCCACCTCCTAGAGTAATGACAATAAAAATAAAAGTAAACAAAGAGGACCTAATTAAACTTAAAAGTTTCTGCACAGCAAAGGAAACCCTAGAAAAAACAAAAAGACAAGCCACAGAATAGGAGAAAATATTTGCAAATGAAGCAACTGACGAGATTAATTTCCAAAATACCTAAATACCTCCTGCAGCCCAACACACACACACAAACAAAAAACCCAATCCCATCAAAAAATGGCCAAACATCTAAACAGACAATTCTCCAAAGAAGACATATAAATGGCCAAAAAACATATTAAAAATGCTCAATATCACTAATTATTAGAGAAATGCAAATTAAAACTACTATGAGGTATCACTGTACACCAGCCAGAATGGCCATCATCAAAAAGTCTACAAACAACGCTGGAGAGGGTGTGGACAAAAGGGAACCCTATTACACTGTTGGTGGGAATTTAAATTGGTGCAACTACTATGGAAGTTAGTACAGAGATTCCTCAAAAAACTAAAAAGAGAATTACCATATGATCCAGCAATGCCACTCCTGGGCACCTATCCAGAGAAAACCATGATTCAAAAAGATACATGTACCCCAATTCATTACAGCACTATACGCAATAGCCAAGACATGGTAGCAGCCTAAATGTCCATTGACAGAGGAGTGGATAAAGATGTGGTACATATACACAACAGAATATTACTCAGCCATAAAAAGGAATGAAATAATGGCATTTTTAGCAACATGGATGGACCTAGAAATTATCATCTAAGTGAAATAAGACAGTGAGACACAAACATTATATGCTATCACTTATATGTGAAGTCTAAAAAAAAGGATACAATGAATTTCTTTGCAGAACAGAAACTGACTCAGACTTTGAAAAACTTACGGTCTTTGATGGAGGACAGGTTGCAGAGGGATGGGCTGGGGGTTTGGGAGAGAAATGTAAAACTGGGTTGTGATGATGGTTGTATACCTAAAATATAATGAAATCCATTTAGTTAAAAAAAAAATCTGAGATTTAAGTGCTGCACCTGTGGCATATGGAGGTTTCCAGGCTAGGGGTCGAATCAGAGCTGTAGCTGCCAGCCTATACCACAGCAACATAGGATCCAAGCCACATCTGCAACCTACACCACAGCTCGTGGCAATGCAGGATGCCCAACCCTCTGAGCAAGGCCAGGGATTGAACCTGCATCCTTGTGGATACTGATCGGGTTCATTTCTGCTGAGCCACAACGAGAACTTTCTGAGATTTCTTTTTCTTAAAGGTATTCTTTAGGAAATCAAGTTTAAGTTTTACACTTACCCCCTAAATCCTCCTTTTACTCAGTGAACTCCTGCAGGCTCTTATTTTTCCTGCTCCTTAAATTTGAGTATTCTCCCATGGGTCCAAATTCACTTTTTTTCTCTACATACTTTCCTACAGATAGATATCAGACATGTCCTCCTCCAAGTTTCCCTTTTCCTATATGTGTGAATCTTTTTCTTCAAATAGTCAATCCTTTTTCTTGTTCTTCAAATTACAAAAGCAACATTCAGGAAACCAAAACATGTTTTAATAAATCTTCCCCCTCCCCACCCCTTAAGTAACCAGTGTATAGTCTGATGGACATCCAGCACCATCTTTCTGTGTGGTCTGATAAGGTTTCAACTATGGAAACCACATCCAAATATTCACCTATTTTCACTTCTACGTTACAATTTCAACACTCAAAATTTTTAAAACCTAACTTGCCTCAAACCGCTGTTCCTTGGGATTTCCAATTTCAGATGGAGGTATCATTCTTAATTCTCTTAACAGTACCTCTAGGCCAGCATTCTCAAACTCTGATAATTAGTGGCAAGTTCTACTAACACCTATACCTCCCTTTTTTCAGTGACACCAACTTTAATACTCTGTCTCTAAAAACTCATCTTGTTCAAATCCATCTACAAGCCATCACAAACTGTCTTTTTTCATGTCTCTGCTCAAAATACTGCAGCAGCCCTAAAATTACTACCAATTAAAACTACACTTTGTCCTAACATTCAAGAACCCAATTTGCTTTAAAGTAATACTCCTCTTAGCACACACACCAACGCTCCAGGATTTCTTTCCCTAGCATACCCCTTCTTCTCTGCCATAACTGCAGCTGTGTTTACATTTTTTTCTCTTTGCTTGGCAGGACGGCTCCATCAACTTCCCAAATCCCTGAATGTGCAAATCCTGCCCATCTTACAGACCCACTTTTTCTGATAGTGACTGTTCCTTTAGCATATCTACAGAACTTGTGGAAATAACCTAATACTCATATACTACCTGATATTGCAGTTTTTAGTTATCTGAGTAGATATCATCTACCCTATTATTTGTCCTGATACAAGCGAGGATCCTACCTTTTCCATCTATGGATCCAGAAATATTTTATAGAAAATAAATGCAATTAGTATTCATTGGGAAAATAAACATTTCTATAGAATTCTGAGTTATATTTTTTACAGCAAAACTACAACCCCCTTAGAAAATAAAATCTATGAAAAAAGATACAGCTGAGAAATCAGACCTTGGAATATAGAAAAAGTGATAAACTCCAAATTAAACATTCTTCTAGCCACCTGATTTCAGCATATAATCAAAACTAACACTGTGTATTACTATAGAGGCATTTCACAATCCATTGCACTTAAAAGGGCTAAGTTCTTCTAAGTGACGACTTTGCCCATAAAGTTAAATTTTATCCTGTGCCAACGTGTCAGGTCATTTTGAAAAGAAAAGGAAATAATCGCCCAGAAGATACATCAACCTCTGCACAAGAACCACTTGACTACCTGAGCAAGTGGGCCACTAATAATCTCCCTAAGACCTAACAGCTGGGAATGGGTCATTTCAGTAGAAAATGGGTTTTGGAGCAGGATTATAAACACTTCTGTTGAAGGTAACAGGAAATGGAATTAACTCATGCCATGTGCAATATTACTTTCTCTATAAAGGAAAACAAAAGTATTTTTTTCCTGAGGCAAACTTTAAACTGATCTCATAAAATGAGCCAAACAAACCAAAATAACTTTTTACTGCCACTTCTTTTCCCCCCCAGGGCTGCACCTACAGCATATGGAGGTTCCCAGGCTGGGGGTCAAACTGGAGCCACAGCTGCTGGTCTATACCACAGCTACGGCAACCTGGGATCCAAGCTACATCTGTGACCTACACCGCAGCTCTCAGCAAAGCTGAATCCTTAACCCACTGTGTGAAGCCAGGGATCGAACCCATATCCTCATGGATGCTAGTTGGGTTCTTAACTGGCTGAGCCACAATGGGAACTCCTGTGCCACTTTTAATAGGGGAGAAACTCAACCAGTGATTGTAATTTTTTTTTTTTTTGTCTTTTTGTTGTTGTTGTTGCTCTTTCTTGGGCCGCTCCTGCGGCATATGGAGGTTCCCAGGCTAGGGGTCGAATCGGAGCTGTAGCCACCGGCCTATGCCAGAGCCACAGCAACGCGGGATCCGAGCCGCGTCTGCAACCTACACCACAGCTCACGGCAACGCCGGATCGTTAGCCCACTGAGCAAGGGCAGGGACCGAACCCGCAACCTCATGGTTCCTAGTCGGATTCGTTAACCACTGCGCCACGACGGGAACTCCTGTAATTATTTTTAACTTGCTAGTCACAAAGTGGTAAATTAATCATTACCTGTGAATATTCATGAACTTTGCTGTAATTTATAACCAGATATTTTTATTCTAATACTTTTTTCCCCTTGGAGCTTATTATTTTTCTTTTTCTTTTTTTTTTTTAGGGCCGCACCCAAAGCACATGGAGGTTCTTAGGCTGGGGTCTAATCAGAGATACAGCTGCTGGCCTACGCCACAACCACAGCCATGCCAGATCTGAGCTACATCTGCAACCTACACCACAGCTCACCGCAAAGCCAGATCCATAACCCACTGAGCAAGGCCACGGATCAAATCTGCGACCTCATGGTTCCTAGTCAGATTCGTTTTTGCTGCACCACGATGGGAACTTCTGAAGCTTATTTTTAAGATTAAGTAATAATTTGGATTTTAGAAATACTTCTGTGAAAAAAGTGCCACTGTTTGTGTAAATGTAAAATGTACTAAAAGAAAAAAGAATGCGACAAATAATGCAGTGAGACTATAATCTCAAAGTTTGAGATGTCTCCTAAAAAGTAATAATCCAATACTACTCTTCTTTCCTTTTTTTTTTTTGGTTGCATCCACAGCATGTGGATGTTCCCAGGCCAGGGATCGAACCTGCACCACAGCAGCAACAAGAGCTACCATAGTGACAACACCGGATACTTAACCTGCTGAGCCACAAGGGAATTCCATAATACTACTCTTTTTTGATTAAAATTATGCCCCAAGATTCAAAAATGACCAAACATTTCAAGAATAGTATTAAAATATTTTAATTCCTACACAAAGTTTGCACATATATGAGGTTCTTACATTTTTCTTTTATACTCATGTTCCTGTGAGTGGAATGTAGAAATAGCTCTTGTTTCACAGGGAAAAAAGTCAACCTTCCAAGTAACAAGTCTCGAAAAATAATATTATCTCATGGGAGGTGCTATCAATAACATCAACGTTTCATTGCATTTTCACAACTTTTTTTTTTTTTTTTTTTTTTTTTGTCTTTTTGCTATTTCTTTGGGCCGCTCCCGCGGCATATGGAGGTTTCCAGGCTAGGGGTTGAATTGGAGCTGTAGCCACCGGCCTACGCCAGAGCCACAGCAACGCGGGATCCGAGCCGCGTCCGCAACCTACACCACAGCTCACGGCAATGCCGGATCGTTAACCCACTGAGCAGGGTCAGGGATCGAACCCGAAACCTCATGGTTCCTAGTTGGATTTGTTAACCACTGCGCCACGACGGGAACTCCCATTTTCACAACTTTGGACATGAAACTCTTGTTATTAACCTGTAGGCCTAAGAAAATTAAGCCCACGGATAGTGTTTCTCAGGATTTAAGAGTGACCGCCAATCTAAATGCTGCTTTATGTAAGAAAAATCACCTTGGGACACTGGCAAATAGAATTAACTGAAATCACAATTCAGGGATCCAATTCTCCAGTGATTAGAGAGTTTCACTAAAGTTCTCAAGGTAGGAAAAGAAGCAGGTATCAAAATCAATTTAGGAGTTTTGAAGATGTCTATGGACTCATTAAAGAGTTCAGAGCCTCTTTTTTTTTTTTCCTTTGGCTTTTTAGGGCCACACCTGTGACACACGGAGGGTCCCAGACTAGGGGTTGAATTGGAGCTGCAGCTGCCAGCCTATAGCACAGCCACAGCAATGTGGGATCCGAGCCATGTCGGCGACCTATATCACAGCTCACGGCCAATGCCAGATCCTTAACCCACTGAGCGAGGCCGAGAATCGAACCCGAATCTTCAAGGATCCTAGTCAGGTATGTGAACCGCTGAGCCATGAAGGGAACTCCCAGAGAATTCTCAATTTGGATTACCAAAAATGAGCAAGCAAAAACAAAAAACACCATGCATTTTACACAAGTGTTTAATTCTTTCATGTGTAAAGTCCAGTCACACCCTTAGCCTTTTCTGAAAGTTTGGTGCTAAAAATCAGAAGGAAATAAGGCATAACACAACACCCAGTTACCTTAAATACTTTAAAAATATAAACTAAAGCAAGATGTGGAAAAACACTTCAATGTCTGACAAATTAAAGATTTAACAGCACAGAAATAAATGCTCTATCCTACCCCGGAGGGAATCCTATGCAATGAAATGTAGGAAAAGTAAATAAAATATCTTGAAACATTAATTCGTTAAGGGTACTTGACAAACTACAGCATAAAAATTTTTCTATCAAACTCTTACTTTGGGCTAAAAAGGAAAAGGGTATTCTAGGTTTTTTATTAATAAGATAAAACTCAAAGTTTGCTTTTGGAGTTCCCGTCGTGGCGCAGTGGTTAACGAATCCGACTAGGAACCATGAGGTTGCGGGTTCGATCCCTGGCCCCGCTCAGTGAGTTAAGGATCTGGCATTGCCATGAGCTGTGGTGTAGGCTGCAGATGCGGCTTGGATCCCGCGTTGCTGAGGCTGTGGCATAGGCTGGTGGCTACAGCTCAGGTTAGACCCCTAGCCTGGGAACCTCCATATGCTTCAGGAACAGGCCTAGAAAAGGCAAAAGAGAAAGACAAAAACAAGAACAAAAAACTCAAAGTTTGCTTTTAAACTAAACAGCAACAAGTTTGTTTTTATTAGAAAGAAATACACGAACTTTGTTTTTAAGTCTAACTCTATAGGTATTAAATAAAGAACAACCAAGTTCTGCATAAAAAGACACACATTCATAGATATTCTTTTTTTCCTTCTTACTCAAAAGGGAACGCATACAAAACTGGAGGGTTTTAGGGGAGTTCCTGTCGTGGCGCAGTGGTTAACAACTCTGACTAGAAACCATGAGGTTGCAGGTTCAATCCTAGCTTGGGAACCTCCATATGCCATGGGAGCGGCCCTAGAAAAGGCAAAAAGATAAAAAACAAAAACCTGGATGGAGGGTTTTGGTTTTTTGTTTTTTATATATAATGATTTTTTTTCATTATAGTTGGTAAAACTGGAGTTTTGTTAATCTTTTCAAAAATTTTCATTTTTGATTTTTCATCAAAGGCAGCTTCTGATTTATTGATCATTCATCTTTCTTCCTCTGTTGCTCATTTACTTATGGAGTTGTTTTTCTTGTTGCACTGTAGCCATTTAAATAATATTCTGACAACAGAGTCTTTGTAGTTACCTGTAATACTAGTATCTTCTCCAGATATGTGGCTGCTTTTTTTTTTATTTTGTCTTTTGTCTTTTGTTGTTGTTGTTGTTGTTGCTGCTATTTCTTGGACCGCTCCCGCGGCATATGGAGGTTCCCAGGCTAGGGGTTGAATCGGAGCTGTAGCCACCTGCCTACACCAGAGCCACAGCAACGCGGGATCCGAGCCGCGTCTGCAACCTACACCACAGCTCACGGCAACAATGGATCGTTAACCCACTGAGCAAGGGCAGGGACCGAACCCGCAACTTCATGGTTCCTAGTCGGATTCGTTAACCACTGCGCCACGATGGGAACTCCACTTTTTTTTTTTTTTTTTAATGGCCACACCCACAGCATATGGAAGGCCAGGGATTGAACCCGCAACTCTGCAGCAAAACTAAACTGTCACAGTTGGACTTTTAACCCACTGCGCCATGGTGGGGAACTCTTTTCACTTTTTTGATGCTGCCTTTTAACAGAAGTGTTTAATTTTTTTTTTTTTTTTTTTTTTCCCTTTTTAGGACCAGACCCTTGGCACATGGAAGTTCCCAGGCTAGGGGTCAAATTAGAGCTACAGCTGCCGGCCTACACCACAGCCACGTGTGATCTGAGCCGTGTCTGTGACCTATATCACAGTTCACAGCAACATCAGATCCCCAACGCACTGATGGAGGCCAGGGATTGAACTTACATCCTTGTTGATACTAGTCGGATTTGTTTCGGCTGTACCACAACAGGAACTCCCCAGAAGTGTTCAATTTTAATATTGTTGAACTTCAATACTTTATATTTTGCTTTTATATATTTTTAAGGAATTCTTCCTTTAAGGGAAATGCTTTTCATATTTAGATATTAATCCACTTAGAACTATTCGTATATACGATGTCAGGTAGGGATCCAGTATAATTTTTCCCATATGAATAACTAAATAACCACTAATTGAAGTACCCTTACTTCAATTCTATCTGTGAAATACATCGTTTCTCTATATGGGTGGTCTGTTTCTGGGCTTTCCATTCTGTGCTATTTACCGTTCTATTTGTCCATCTCAGTAGTTCTCAATCGGAAGAGGATTTTGCACACCCTATCCCACACCCTAGTCATTTGGCAATATCTAGAGACATTTCTGGTAGTCACAACTAGGGAAAGGGGAGTGCTTCTGTATCTAATGGGTATAAACAGGAATACTACTAAAAGTTGTACAATTCACGTAACAGCCACAATCATCCTCGCTCAAGAATTATCCCATCCAAAGTGTTAAAGGTATCTCTGCTGAGAATCCCTAGGTTATCCCAATGCAGTCTTAGTTAATTACTTCACAGGTTTTTTGAGTTCTTTCTACAGCACCAAAACACTGTCTTATTCAACAACTTCACTGCATGGCTGAAACATACAATAAACAGATTCCCCTATTTATAAACATTTAATTAACAATTTGTTTTTATCACCAACGATGCTGCAATGAATATCCCTGCCTACAGTTTTTGCACAACTATATCTTTAAGCCAAATTCTTAGACCTGGAATTATGAGTCAAAAGGTATAATGATGAATTATATAATGACTTTACATAGAGGAGCCCACCAAAACTGCCGAATTTCATCTATTACCCCATACCTTTGCCAAACTGGTTTTTATTCAAACTTTTAACTCTTCACCAATCACATAAGTGAAATTCTGTTTTACCTGCATTTCTTTAATTATAAACAAGACTAATTTTTGTCTTGGTTACTGACCACATGCATTTTATTTACGGTGAAATTTTTTCCTGCAGTATACATTTTTCTTACTAACAGAGTAAAACATATACTAGGACTTCAACCTCAAATGATGCAAATATTTTCCCTTGTGTGTGTCATTTTTAGGAATCTTTTAAAAACAGTTTTGTCATAAAGGAGTTTTTCATTTTTATGTAAATTTATCAAAATTTCCCTGTAACTTCTAAATTTTCTTTTATGTTTAGAAAGGCCTTTTCACTTCAGTGAATTATTATATGGAGCAATACTATTAAAACAAACTCCTACGCTTGCATTTTCCGCCTTGGATTTAAATTTGCTAATCAGCATTATGCTGCACTGGGTTGCATTTCATTTGACATTTAACACCTCCTAAGAATAACTTAATATTCTTAAATATATATATTGTGATATGGGTGGTTTTTTTTTGGCTTTTTAGGGCTACACCTGAGGCATATGGAGGTTCCCAAGCTAGGGGTCTAATCGGAGCTGTAGTCGCAGGCCTTTGCAAGAGTCACAGCAACACCACATCCAAGCCACGTCTGCAACCTACACCACAGCTGAGGGCAACGCCAGATCCTTCCCGCACTGAAGCGGCCAGGGATCAAACCGGCAACCTCATGGTTCCTAGTCAGATTTGTTAACCACTGTGCCACAAAGGGAACTCCTGTGACGTGGATCTTAATGCGATCTCCAAATTGAGATGCTTTGCATTCTGATCTGCTAAAAATCTCATATTACTCCAATACCAAATAAAAGCATAGTGATAGTTTTTTTGTAGGGACAGAATAAATTCTTCAGACACTATAGAAAATTGGATGAAGAGATTTTCATTTTTACAATTCTGTTTTAATGAAAAAGATGAGACTGACAAATTTTGAGATTTATAGATTTATAAACAGAAGTACAGAGAGGTTTACAATTTTTTTTTTTTTTTTTTTTTTTGCCTTTCTTGAGCCACCCCCATGGCACATGGAGGTTCCCAGGCTAGGGGTGGAATCGGAGCTGTAGCCACCGGCCTACGCCAGAGCCACGGCAACGAGGGATCCGAGCCGCGTCTGCGACCCACACCACAGCTCACGGCAACACCGGATCATTAACCCACTGAGCAAGGGCAGGGACCGAACCCGCAACCTCATGGTTCCTAGTCGGATTCATTAACCACTGTGCCGTTGCCCTGAGCTGTGGTGTGGGTCGCAGACACGGCTCGGATCCCACGTTGCCGTGGCTCTGGCGTAGGCCGGTGGCTACAGCTCCGATTCCACCCCTAGCCTGGGAACCTCCATGTGCCATGGGGGTGGCTCAAGAAAGGCAAAAAAAAAAATAAATAAAAATAAAAAAATTAAAAAAAAAACCACCTATACAGAACAACTGATTTCAACCAAACTTTAGTATCTTTTTTTTTTTTTAATGGCTGCATATGGAAGTTTCTGGGTCAGGGACTGAATGAGACACAGCTGTGACCTATGATGAAGCTGGGGGAACGCCAGACCCTTTAGCCCACTGAGCCATAGCAGGAACTCCCCTTCAGCATCTTTTACACACAAATCCTGTCACTTTCAGTAACAAAAAAAAAATGCTTCACTGAATGGTCCTTAAATATTTAATACATTTGTTTTTATTCAGGGTGAAATTTTTAGCACCAAAACAAGTTTTTAACTATTTTATCATTCTTACAAAATGTGAAAAATTAGCACTGATTACACTGATATAATGTGAAGAGCAGTCAAGTGATAGATTTGGGGAAAGGTTTATTTCACATAAAGTCTAACCCAGAGACTGCTCTGGGATCAAAATTTTCAAATAAATAGCACCAACATTTATTTTGCTGATGACTTCCAAAATCCAAAATATCTATGACACCGCATGGTTTTAACTGAGGTATTAAAAATTTTTTTTTTTTTTTGGTCTTTTTGCCATTTCTTGGGCCACTCCCGTGGCACATGGAGGTTCCCAGGCTAGAGGTCGAATTGGAGCTGTAGCCCCCGGCCTACGCCAGAGCCACGGCAACGTGGGATCCGAGCTGCGTCTGCGACCTACACCACAGCTCACGGCAGCGCCGGATCGTTAACCCACTGAGCAAGGGCAGGGATCGAACCCGCAACCTCATGGTTCTTAGTTGGATTCGTTAACCACTGCGCCACGATGGGAACTCCTAAAATATTTTTTTAAAAGCCACCGTATTTACTAATAGCTAACAATTAAATGACCTTTACTGGATTCAGGTACTGTTTGTACCAAGAGCATACATCCTGTTTATTGCCCTTAACACCCTAAAAGAGAGATACATCGTTATGGTCCATCTTTAAAAAGGTAAAGATAAGAAAAGGGACACAGAGGTGTTTCCACTGTGGTACAGTGGGTTAAGAATCTGACTGCGGTGGATTGGGTCACTGAAGAGGCCTGGGTTCAATCCACTCCCCCATCTTCCATATGCCACAGGTGTGGTCATTTAAAAAAAAAGAAAAAAGGGAGGCACAGAGCAGGTAAGTAACTTGCCTGAGGTCACATTCTTTAACCTATCAAATAAACTTCTATGATTTACTACAAAAATAAGCGTGGATATAGTACAAGGAAAATACCAGATTACTTTATTCACTCTAGAGTAAAAAAGATTTAAATATTCCTTTAAAGCTCCCTAGCCTGAAGCTTAACTCTGAGAGCACTGCATTAAAGCACCTGGGCCCAAGGGGGCTCTCAGAGGTTCTGCAGTTACATGCCATAAGCACATGAAAGGCAGGGCTACACTCCTGGCAAAGTAATAACCCAGCCTCAAACCCCCACTCCCCAACTCTACTACTCCACCATGGCCTCCTCCCTCTTCTCAAAGCAGAAATGGGGGATGCTCCTTCTCCCACCCTTAAGTCCATGTTACTTTTGGCTTTAGTGCCCCCAAACAACACTTGGTTATCCTAAATTTCATAAAGTTTCCTAGAAGTCTTTTAGCTTCCAATGTCTTACTAGCAAGCTTTCTCCTGATGTGGGGTTGAGGAACAGAAACAACCATCTTCTCCACTTTTCTGTCTCCCCATCCCAGAAATCAGCACAGGTCCTGACTGCAATGTCCTCCAATTAATGTGGATAGATGTGGGGGGAGGGGCTGGCAAGGCTATCTGGGCTGGCTCAGCTGGGACCACCTTTCTATAATGAGATAAGTAACTGCCTGTTAATTTATGATCGTGATGAGTGACTTCTGGCGGGAATAAAATGCCTTCCCAACAGGTCCCCATTCTTATTAATTTCATTGTTAACGTTATTTAACTAACCTTACTTTTGCCCAGAATTAAGCAAAATACATAAAACGTGTGAAGTACCAACATTAAAGCTAATGCTTTCTATCTGACGTATAATTGACACACAGCATTAGTCTCAGGTGTACAACACAATGACTCACTATTTGTATACACTGGAAATCACAAAGCTTCATTTCTGCCACACATAATGAGGGCATTACACTTTTTCAGCCTTAAGTAGGAATGGCTGGGATTAAGTACCCGGTAGGGTACCGACAACTCCCGTGCTAAGGAACATCATGTCCATCCACATCTGCTAATATACGATCAGCATATGATCATTACGATACCATTCTGTATCTGGACTGCAGCTGTGCTGAAGAGGAAAATGAATGAGGCCTGATGTCAGAAGACTTAAAGCTAGGCTCTGGCAACCAATTACTTACAGTGTATCAAACGCAAAACACAACCTCTAGGACCCTAAGTTTCCTCATTTGTAAACCACCACCACCCACCCTTCTTTGAGGGATTTTTGTAGTTTGGGTTAGATAACACTAGTGAAAACGCACTGCAAAAGTACCAAACAAAGGCAAAGTGCTGCTATTTACTAAAAGCAAAGCTCACCATTACCACACTTTCTTTTAAAAGGAGGAAAAAACCTGCAACAGATGGCTCCCCATTCAGAAAGGCCTGGTAAGGATCTCACCAGCAGCTCATCCTAGCAACACTTCAAAAGCACTACCCCACTAAAAGCTGACACAAGAATTACCTCATCAACAAAATTCGCCAAGTTTCAATTACTTAAAAAATTCTAAGCATAAACGTTTCTCACTCTGGGAGTGCAAGTGAAGATAGGGAGGGAAGTATAAGATGTTTTTAACATTCCATTCGTACACGACGAAGACAATGATTTTCAGAAGTGTCATCACTTCCTAGCCACGTTTTTATAACCGTTCTCAGTATCTTCCCTATTCGCGGGAAATTTTAGGACTCATTATAAGTACTGCCTGCTTCACGAGGATTTTTGGTAATGGTTTCAAGGTCTGACATTCGAAACCTTGTCTCCTCCGTTTGGATGTCATTTAAATGGCAACATAAGAGTACTCTGCATTTTGGAAACCGGGAAACTGAGGCCCAGGCTTTGGCTCCACGAGCCCAAGGTCACGCACTGCGAGACGGGGCAAAAACAGTTGCTGTTTTTCCAAAGCTGTCGCATAGGACGCGGTAAACCAGTACTCATTTCCCAAGAGAAACAGCAGGCTCAAAGCCGCACGCTCACACATTGATGTTTTCTCCCAGCCCTTAGAGGCAAAAATGAACAGGAGGCTGAGTCGCTGGGAGGACTGCTCCGCTGTCAAGTCTGAGACAAGTGTCATCTCCTCCCCTGGCTTGCAAAGACGCCCCCGGGGGGGGCTGGTGTGTGTACATACACACATACACACACACACACCCTGCGCGCGGCCGCCCGCCCGCTCCCTGCAGCACGTCTCGGCCCAGCGGGCAGTCTCCGGACGCAGGCTACCCAGTCCCCCTTACCAAAGAGCCGGAGGAAGACCTGGAGCCCGAAGCAAAACCGGCTTTGGCTGGAATCGTAGTAGGAGTTGAAGATGGCGTCGATGATGTAAAGGCAGGGCACCCGGAGCGCCACTTCGAGCGCCGCCCAGACCTGCTGATGGGCCATCCGCACCTGCTGCTGCGGGGGCCCCACCGCCGCCATGAGCCGCTGCCACACCGGGGCTGGGCGGGCCCGGCAGGGCCGCGTGGGGCAGGGCCCGGGACGCCGGCTGGGGGCGGAGGCGGGCGACTCCGCCCCCGCCCTCCCTCCTCTCGAGTCTTTCTCACGGCCCGCCCCGCCGCCCGCTCGCGTCTCTCGAGCTGGAGCAGGCGGCGGAGGCGGCGGCTGAGGCTGCGGCGGCGGCTTCCGGGAGGCCTCTGGGTGTCGGTGTTTCCGGCCGGCTATCGCCTGGCTCCTCCCCCCTCCACCGCCTCCCCCGCCCGCGGAGCCACCATCTTGACCTCGCCCGCCTGCCTCTGCCGTTGTTGCTGTTGCCAGGCCGGGAGGCTGCGCTCGCGGTTACGCGAGACCGCGGAGCCCGCGCGCCGACGTCGCGTCATAATCCGGCGCTTGGAACGCTCCCCATTCGGTCATCACGCTCGTCGTACCAGACGTCCCTGAGCGTTGCCGCGGTTCCCGCCCACCTCCGCGGCTGCGCCGTCGTCACGGCTTTGGGCGCCACCTGTTGGCGCAGACGCTCTTCCGCAGCCGCGCCCTCTGGCCTCAGAGTGGCCGCGTCACCCACGGCGGTGAAGGCTCAGTGAGGGATTGGGCCGCGGGAGGGAATTATTAGTCGCTCTACTAGAGACCATTAAACGTCCCGTAAACATGATATAGAGCTGCTAGGAAGGAGGAAAGACAAAGGGCGCCGAACGTCAGACCTACCCCACCCCACCCAAAGGCGGGATCCGAGCTGCTGACTCTTCGGGGAAGATGCTGCAAGGCCGTTTGGGGACCTGTTGGAGGCATCGCCGCATGCGCAGTGCTGAGTGGCTGCTGTTTTGGGTTGGGCTGGGTGCGGTAGGCATTACCAAGGAAAGTAGCCCTCGCATCCCTCTGCGCATCAACTTTCCTGTTTCCTACCCGATTGGTTACAACTGCGGACACTTGCTGGCCACATTTTACTAATATCAAGGGCCACTGTAACTTAAGGGCAAGAATTCTGGCCTCTTCGTTTCTAACCTTTGAGGTATGCACGCCCAGGCAGTCCGTTCTTTCTCAGGGCAGAAGAAGCCATTCTTTTTTGTAGGGAATCAGAACATGCCACCCCAAAGTATGCCACTTTGACATGATTATGTTTGAGTTGAAGACAGTTGAGAAACAGAAACAAAAAACTCTCCACCTCAGCACTTAACCGTCCTCCCATTTGCCTAAAAAGCGAACATAAGTTTCCATTTTGTAAAGGTGACTCCCTCTCCTTTACCAAAAGGAAACTTGTAGACTCAGTCACAAGTCTTACCAATCCTTATCTTTATTAGTTTCCCCCACATACTTACCTTACACAAGTTTGCCACCCCTAAAAGCCTAAACTCCTTTTCCTTTGTCTTATCACTTCTCTACAATGCACTGTTCTTTGTTAAGAAGCTTTATAAGCCCCAAATTGTAGCCACCTGAGTTGTCGATCACTTAGTTTCTCCAAGCCTGTATACACCGGAGAAACTTGTTATTCTCCTGTTAATCTCTTTTGTTGGTTTAGTTTTAGGGTCCCAGCAACAAACCTAGGAAGGAAAAGATCTAAATTTGTTGCCTATACATGTAATTAATATAACCTGGCTATCCTTTCTGTTCCTTAACCAGCAGGAGTGTAAGTTAGGTCAGAGTCTTAATTATAAACCAAGACAGATTAAGGGGGATAGGAGTACCCGTCCTGGCACAGCGGAGAAGAAACTGACTAGGAACCATGAGGTTATGGGTTTGATCCCTGGCCTCGCTCAGTGGGTTAAGGATGAGTGGGTTGCCATGAGCTGTGGTTGTAGGTTGCAGAGGCTGCTTGTATCTGGTGTTGCTGTGGCTGTGGTGTAAGCCAGCAGCTACAGCTCTGATTGGACCCTAACCTGGGAACCTCCATATGCAGCAGGTGTGGCCCTCAAAAACCCAAAAAAAAAAAAAAAAAAAGGGAAAGAAAGAAAGAAAAAAGATTAAGGGGGATAAAATAGTTAAAACCTGGCTCACTTGGGCTCCTAGCCCATACTGCACTGGCAGTCCAGCTTATACCAAGGCTTTATATGGGTGATTATCCTGTCAATTAAGAACCCTCCAGAGGGGAGGATTATAAAACTCCAACAACACCCCTTTTCTCTTGGTAGAGGTATGTGTGATAGAATGGCTGATCTCATACCCCAACTTCTTACTCATTTCCTGTGTTTAACCTTGTGCTGTTATCCCCCACTAATAATGGCTGCCACGTGTAGTGAGTGCTTAATGTGTACTAGGCTACTGTGTACTATGCTAGGGGTTTTACATTTTACTGAAATCTGTCATCAGCCTCATTTTAGTAGGTGGTATTATCTGTTTTAGAGGAGGAAACTGAGGCTTAAATAAGTTATCGGGGTCACGAAGTAAGTGGTGGGTGGCAGCCAGTATGGCCATAGATAGTAAGACTTGAACCCAGGTACCACTTGAAGCTTAAAACTTCACCCACAATCTACAACCAAATCTTATCTATCCTTTCTTAGCCGTCTCTTGTGCCCCCCTCCTATTGTCACTGTCACTATCCCAACCCAAGATCCTACTGTAGCTTGCCTGATTTACTGCGTCATGATCACTTTTTCTATTCTGGCTTAATTCTGTTGGCTTACTTTTCCTAAACAGCACATCTGGGGAATAACCTAAAATTCCCAAAGGAAAGCAAACTTGGTAAAATGAAAAGACTATGAAGACTTACAAAGAGAACCTCAGAGATGTAAATGAGCTTCTCACCCCACCTACTAGCAATTTAAAGCAAAATGAGCAACACTACTATGGAGAAAAGTTTCCACAAAGACTAATCCCAAACAGGAGTGTGGAAGAGGAGACGGAAAGTAAGGACAATTATAATATGATCATGCAAAATGGAGAGTAAAAGAGTTCATGGGCTTTCCTACAATTTTTATTTTAAAAGTTAAATGTAGTAAACAAATAAAAAGCTTTTTACAATGAACAAATGCTCCAGTCCTTACTGTTTTAATGGTTTTTGACCTTAATTTGATGTGCAAATTTTATTAGTACAAGAATTTTTTTTTTTTTTTTTGCCTTTTGCCTTTTGCCATTTCTGGGGCCATTCCCGGCATATGGAGGTTCCCAGGCTAGGGGTCTAATTGGAGCTGTAGCCGACAGCCTGCGCCAAAGCCACAGCAACTCGGGATCCAGCCGTGTGTGCGACCTATACCACAGCTCACGGCAACACCAGATCCTTAACCGGCTGAGCAAGGTCAGGGATCGAACCCACAACCTCATGGTTCCCGGTCAGATTCGTTAACCACTGAGCCACGACAGGAACTCCCCACCCCGCAAGTATAAGAATTTCTAATTAGGAGCTCCCATCGTGGCACAGCGGAAAGGAACCATGAGGTTTTGGGTTCGATCCCTGGTCTTGCTCAGTGGGTTAAAGATCCGGTGTTGCCGTGAGCTAAGGTGCAGGTCTCAGACACGGCTCGGATCTGGTGATGCTGTGGCGTAGGCTGGCAACTGTAGCTCCAATTAGACCCCTAGACTGGGAACCTCCATATACCACAGGTGCAGCCCTAAAATGCAAAAAAAAAAAAAAAAAAAAAAGGAATTTCTAATTAAAACTAAATTCTATATTGGGCCCAGAACTTTCAGTGGTGGCACAGTCATTCTTATCTTCCTCACATACAACTTCAAGCAAGTCTCTTAAACTCACTAGCTCTCACTTCCCCCATCTATAAAATGAAGGTTTGAATAACATCCTAGCAAGTATTTTTAAATGCTACCTTAAAACTATATTAATGAGGTACATTTTAAAATGCTTGTAGGAATTTTTAGATAAAAGATAGCTTTCAAAGAAATAGCTGCAATTCACTGAATCTCATCTCTTTGGCTTCTGCATTGACTTGAATGTTGCACAATTCAGGTATATATTGAACTGAGTCTACCCAGAAGAGTATGTGGGGTATGTGGGTATTCATAAATTACCCATGTTCAAAAATAACAATTGGTTCATTTGGCTTTAATGGTTCAAAAGTCTTTTAGTAGCTAAAAAGCCTTTAGGTGTAGAATGTGTGAAAACTAGCCAAATCTTTGTTACACATCAACTTACAGGAACTGATTCTGGGCCATCTTAAGCAAAAGGGAATTTATTAGAAGATTATTTTAATTATGCATCAAGATTGCAAGTTCCCGGAGTGACCATGTAATTGGTCAAGCTTACTGGACCATGTGTCTGTATCCAAGCTGTATCAGAGGGCAGGTGCAAGCAGCTTCCTTAGTGGGAGGAAGCAGAAGGAAACAAGCTCTTAGAATTACCTTCCCCCTTCTTCCTACCAATGTATTACATATTCCCATCAAATGGAAGATGGGATGCCAGTAGGATGGTAGGGTTTGACAGACCTCAAAAGGATGAATACACACCATAACTTTATCTTGGGAATTACTTAAAAATATCTCTGATCCTAAATTACCTTATAGCTTTAAAGTAAATTTCAGGTATGATCATCAAAATCCAGCTATTTGAATTTTATACTTTCATAAATGCCAAATGAATATAAAGATTCCACTGTTGTTTACTTAACAAAGGAAACATCGAGAATATAACGACAAAAGTCAACGCTGAGAACATTCATTCATTCAACATTTATCGAGCACTTTCTATATGCTTGGCAGTGTGCTTGCCCACTTCTGCATTCTTTGGCTCGTGGTCCCTTCCTTATATCACCCCATCCTCCGGCTTCAGTCATCACATCTCCTACGACCTGCTCCCGCCTCTCAAAGGATCACTGAGATTATATTGGGCCCACCCGGATCATCTAAGTTTTGCTTGCTCCTCATCAGGAGACCCTTAACTTAATCAGAGCTACCAAGTCCCTCCCACCATGTAAGATAACATGTTCACAGGTTCTGGGCATCAGGACATGAATTATGGGGGGGGGGGGAAAGGACATTATTTAGCCCACTGAAAGGGGAATTCTATTTTTTCCCCCTAGGGCCTCACCTGCAGCATATGGAAGTTCTCAGCTAGGGGTGGAATCCGAGCTAGAGCTGCTGACCTACACCACAGCAATATCACATCCAAGCTGCATCTGCCACCTACACCACAGCTCACGATAACACTGGATCCTGAACCCACTGAGCAAGGCAAGGGATCGAACCCGCATCCTCATGGATACGAGGTGGCTTCCTAACCTGTTGAGCCATGACAGAAACTCCAATTCTCCTATTCTTACCCTTTCATTCCTAGACTTGCATTTTCTATCTATACTGGACCTGGCACTATATAATGAGTGATTTAGAGTGTAGACTGAGTTGCGGTGGAGAGCAGCCCATCTTCACAGGTTACTCTCTCCAAGCTTTTCCTTCAGTTTCAAAAGGTTTTTCCACCACTCCATCCAGCCAGCATTTTCTAGGTTCTGTTATTATGTGATAAGACCAGTGAATTCCATGAGCATGTGCCCACTGAAACACCTCCTTTGCTGTAAAGTGGGTCCCTAGGTCAAAGGCAGTGTTACACAGGATACATGTTGATAGATCAAACCCTTGTGAACCCTTGGTTAAATAACTTGGCCAACATCCTGTGGGCAGGAAAGGCAAACTCGTATCTGGAGATGTGAAGATTCTAGTGAAGGTGAATCTCTGTCCTTTCAGGAATGGAGTCCAGTGTAGTCAACTTGCTACTAAGTAGCTGCTTGGTTTCCTTAAGGGATGATGTGTATCAAGGGCTCAGTGTTGAATGTGAGGGAGTGGCCACTTGGTCAGCGGAAGCCACGATGTTGGCCTCTTGCAACCTGCATCCCTGCAAAATGACTGCGAATGTGAGCCCATTATGCCAGCACTGGGATAGCTGATGACTGCAGCTGCGGAAGATAACTGGCCGAGTCTTTTTGTTTATTTGGCTGAGTGCCTCTTCCGTGGTGGACTGCCCCCGGCAGGCATTGTTATATGACCCAAAGTTCTTTACTCACGTGCCCAATCCTACAGATTTCTCCACCGCTCCTTCTCCAGGCTTCCTTGGGCCTGATCATCTCATCTTTCTCATTCCAGGTCCAAGAAGATACAGTCTTACTTCAGGTCACTTCTTCCACAAAAAGTGGATGACTAGGAATACTGCCCTCAATTCTGCCTTTTTTGGAGAATTCCTGTCTCTTAGCACCACTCCTGAGTAGGGCTGTAGGGCAGCAAGTTTTGCACTTCTTTTGTTTTGAACCCATATTCCAAGAAAACCCATCAGCGAACTTACCTGGGGCTTTTTTGTCCTCCATCAGTTAGATGTAAGAGCCTCTCATGCAGCCATAATTGTGAGTTGAAGGAGGGACTTTGGTGCAAGAGTTCTAAGTATGACATGGGAGTCTGGGTCACCTGCCTGTGCACCTACTCACTTCCTCTGGCCCTACCTGCCACTGATCCCAGATGTACCACTTCCACCTTATGATGGAGTAACTTGGTGTCTGACAAAACCTAGCTCACGACGGGCTACAGGGTCACCTGATGTCCCATGAGATGCTCGGTTCTTACCAAGGCATACAAGAAACCATTTCTGAATGACATGTGGTTCTCTACCTTGTGATTCTCCAACTGGAGCTTGCCATAAACCCCCATGGCTGCTTTGTTTATCACAGATACTCTTGACTCATAGAACCTCCAGGACTAAACGGCCCAGGCAATAGGCTAGTTATACTGCAGCCTGTACCTGCTAGATCCTTTATGTGCTCTGGATCCAACTGAAAACTGTTACCCAATACACGAGTCAGAGCAGAATTCCCAAGTTCTAATTCCCACAAAGAAACCTGGAGCTTGATGTGCTTCCTTGGTGGCAGAATAATATTGATAAGGAGTTCCCATCGGGAGGGCAGTGGAAACAAATCCGACTAGGAACCATGAGGTTTCGGGTTCAATTCCTGGCCTTGCTCAGTGGGTTAAGGATCTGGCGTTGCCATGAGCTGTGGTGTAGGTGGCAGCCGTGGCTCGGATCTGATGTTGCTGTGCCTGTTGTGTAGGCAGACAGCTGTAGATTCAGTTCAGCCTCTAGCCTGGGAACTACCATATGCCGCAAGTGCAGCCCTAAAAAGGGGAAAAAAAAAAAAAAAGAAAGAAAAAAAAGGAAAAAAAATACATAAATAAAATAAAAAAAGAAACTAAGACAGTCTATATCTAACTACCTACCTAATATGTGGGTTATACCAGAATTCAGTTTTAGCTTCGTATTTAATATTTTCTACTTTGACCTTTAAAAATCCAAAGAGACAGATACCCACTCTCTGTCTCTTCTGGGCTCTCTAAAATTGTGTGGTCAAGAAATCTTGCAGGTTAGGAGTTCTGTGATTCAGTGGGTTAAGGATCAAGTGTTGTCACTACAGCAGCTTGGGTTGCTGCTGTGGGATGAGTTCGATCTCTGGCCTGGGAACTTCAACATGCCATGGATGCAGCCAAAAAAGAAACAGTCTTTCAGATTATTACCATCTAATCAGAAAGATACCACTGTATTTATTGCTACTATTTTAACATTCACTTTATAATATAGGTAAGCCTTTTTCAAAATAATTATAGCAAGAAATTCTTAGGTGCTTTAGATATTGAAACATTGTGTTAACTGAAGTACAGTATGTGTATTTATAATTGCGAAAGTGAATTTCCCCAATAAAGACTGTGAATGCTACTGTATTTATGTACAATTATTATAAACTTCTAAATAGTTTAAAAAAATAGAAAACATTTATGAAACAATGGCCCACAAAGCATTGGACATAGGCCATGAAGGGCAATGGTCCATGAAAGATGGAAAACAAACACAGTGAGTAATACGATTACTCCAACTTACAGCACAGAGCTTTCCAGGCTGTGGCCTAGCAGATTCCAAGGTGAGGAGATGCCACTGGGAGTCCTGGGAGCCCAAGTAACGAGCTCACAGAGAGATGCCAGAGAGGAGAGAGCCACACACAGAGGGAACTCCAGAGATGCTAACCGTTCCCTTACTCAGGTGAGTAATGATCAGCACTGGTGACAGGAAACTAGCCTAAGGCCAAGAAATGAACCACCTGAAAGGACTACAGGAAACCACACTCAGCGCTCACACAATGAGTGAATAATTCCTGTCCCTACCAGCCAGAGTAGAAAATCACAGAACGCAAACGGCATGGGTTAGAGAATTCAAAAGGAATGATTAGGGAGTTCCCTTCGTGGCTCAGCAGTTAATGATCTATGAGGATGTGGGTTCGATCCCTGGCCTCGCTCAGTAGATTATGGATCCAGAGCTGCTGTGAGCTGTGGTGTAGTCCACAGAGGCGGCTCAGATCTGGCGTGGCTGTGGTATAGGCCGGCAGCTTTAGCTCCAATTAGACCCCCAGCCTGGGAACTTCCATATGCTGCAGGTACAGCCCTAAAAAGGCCCCCCCCCAAAAAAAAGGCATATTTGAAAGGTCTTGCTTCAATAATGGAAAACAATCCTAGACTAAACGCTGCTCTAACAAACGTTTAAAAGCAAGATTCCAGAGTTCCCGCTGTGGCACAGTAGGATAAGGGTACATCATTGCCTCTACTGTGCTCAGGTCACTGCTGAGGCTCAGGTTTGATCCCTGGCCCAGGGAATTCCATATGCCACAGGTGCGGCCAAAAAAAAAAGCAAGACAAAAGGATCAAACTGTTCCCAAGCAACTTAACTATATTCCAGAACAAAGCTCAAAAGTGTTATTAGAGACAAGAAAACAGTTTTAACCACTTAAAATAATAGTTTAGTTTTATGGCTTGCTCAATGCAAAGTGGCTGCACTCTGAGGCTATTCAGAACAACTCATATTGTGTTTTTTCTTGCACGTGTGCCCAGGGTGGGAAAAACTGAATTTAAAATGCTTTTTCTACTTATTTGTTTCTCATTATTTTAAGTTTCCATATTTCTATATTTTAAATGTATACTTGTATTCATGTGTTAATACATGCATATCATTGATTAAAACTATACAGCTAATGAAGACAACACCTCACAGTTGAGGGAGTTTTATAAAATCATTATTCTTGTTTCTTAATCACAACTTCTCCATCAAGTGAGTACATTAATCAGCAACTAATACCGATGCTTGCAAAGGAAACCTTTAGAGCTTTTACCAAGTTCTGGATTGAGGCAACAAGGATTCTGAGCCTCCTGACCCCTTCTGTCTTTTTGCCTTAGCTCCATTAGATGGCTCTTCTGGATCAGGCCAATCCACCAAGTGCTCGGAGAAAACTATAACGTACATGGATATACTCAGTGGAGAAAAAGCCTCCAGGGCCCTCATTTTCTTTCATTCACACACAACTCCTGCTCACGCTAAAACTCCCAGCTGGAGTTCCCGTCGTGGCACAGTGGTTAACGAATCTGACTAGGAACCATGAAGTTGCAGGTTCGGTCCCTGCCCTTGCTCAGTGGGTTAATGATCCGGCGTTGCCGTGAGCTGGGGTGTAGGTTGCAGACGCGGCTCGGATCCCGCGTTGCTGTGGCTCTGGCGTAGGCCGGAGACTACAGCTCCAATTGGACCCCTAGCCTGGGAACCTCCATGTGCCGTGGGAGCGGCCCAAAGAAATAGCAAAAAGCCAAAAAAAAAAAAAAAAACAAAAAAAAAAACCTCCCAGCTTAGGCAAGAAACCCTGCTCCCACCTTCCTAGTCACCCTCCTCACCTCCCACAACACAGAATCCCAAATGTGGGTGGCTGCCCCCCCTATGTGTGCCTGTAAAAGCCCCTGTGCTCCTACATGTGCACCACGTACACAGGATTGCGTTGTTTCCTCTGTGTTCATGTCACCAGACGGTGACTCCACTGTTGGCAGGACTCAGCTTTACTCACCTCTACGTCCCTGGCCTTCGGCAGAGCCTGATGGCGAGAGTGCCCAGAAGATCCTAATTCGCCAGTGAATGGCTTTTCAAAATAAGGACATTCTGCTGTTAGTGAAGCGAATGGACAGCAGTCCCTCACAGGCAAGCTGGGAAATGGTAGTTCATCTCCTCCAAAGGCTGACTGACGGGGAATTCACGATAACCATCACGACATGTCACTGTGATAACAGTTCATGCATGTTAACTCATGTGGACCCAACAACCACCTTTAGGAAAAGCTCAGTTGTTCACTCTAACGAGAGATTCATGACTTGCCTCAGGTTACACTCAAAGTAGAGGAACCAGGAGTTGAATGAGTGGAACCTAAATTCCATGAAGACAGAGCCCATGACAATCTTCCTCCACTACTAACACTCAGGGCCTGTTCAAGCTTTCCTTTCTCTTTCTTTTTCTTTTTCTTTTTTTTTTTTTTTTCTTTTTTTGGCCACCCCACGGCATATGGAGTTCCTGGGCCAGGGATTGAATCTGAATCAGAGTTGCACCCTATGCCACAGCTGTGGCAACATCAGATCCTTAACCCACTGTGCCAGGCCAGGGATCGAACCCGTGTCCCTGCTGTCATAGAGACACTGTGGGTCCTGTTGCGCCAAAGCAAGAACTCCTCAGGGCCTGTTTTATATACTAGGTCAAATGAAGTCATTCAGGTGCACCTCTCCTTGGCTTGTGGCAGGAAGGGAACTCCTCAGCTCCTGGACAGTGGCTCCCTGACTCATCTTCCTCATTGTTTCTCCCCTGCCCTCCTCCCTTTATTGGCTCAAGCCCCAGCTCAGCATCTTTAATTTGCAAGAAAGCCAAAGGCACACATGTGAGAAGAAACTCAATATGTAGAAAAAGAAAAGATGAAGACAAACACAGGAGGGCTGTTCTGTGGGATGGGAATGGAAATGAGCAGGCACCCTCTGCGGGATCGCATAATAGCCAACATTCCCGGGGGGCGGGGGGGGGGGCGCTACAGTGCACAGGACCCTGTTCTTTGATCCCGACAATAAGCCCCACCTTCCACACATCTCTCACCACTTCTTCTGTCCCAAAGTGACCTAATGGCAATGCTCCAAAGTGTTCAAACTTCGGCACCTGTATTCTCTTCAAACCGCACCAGCTTCTGCCCTGACTCCACTTATCAAAACTTTACCTTTTTTTTTTTTTGGCCATACCTGTGGCTTGCAGAAGTTTCTGGGCCAGGGATCAAACTGGAGCCATAGCTGTAACCAGAGTCACAGCAGTGACAACATTAGATCCTTAACACACCAAGTCACTAGGGAACTCCCAAAACCTTAGCCAATTTTTAAGAGCCAATACAAATAATACCTCTCTGAAAACCTTCCCATTCAATTCTCGAAGCTTTTCTTCCCCACCTGTTTACTCCTACAACTCAATGTCACTCCTATGGAACTTACTGTGCTCCGAATCTTTCAGCAATTGTGTTATTTTTGCTGCAAGCTTGGGAGCTCCTCAGAGACAGTATCTAATGTCTCCCCCCATTTCCTTGGCACACGTACAGAGTAGACACTTTTTTTTTTTTTTTTTTTTGGTCTTTTTGCCATTTCTTGGGCCACTCCCCACGGCATATGGAGGTTCTCAGGCTAGGCGTCCAAATCTGAGCTGTAGCCACCGGCCTACACCAGAGCCACAGCAACACGGGATCCGAGCCAAGTCTGCAACCTACACCATAGCTCACGGCAACGCCAGATCCTTAACCCACTGAGCAAGGCCAGGGATGGAACCTGAAACCTCATGGTTCCTAGTTGGATTCACTAACCACTGAGCCACGACGGGAACTCCCCAGAGTAGACACTTAATATTTGCAGAATAACACAAACAGCACCAATCCTGTCCTTATCACTACAGTTGCAAGAGAAAAACAAGCAGCCCAGCCCAACTCCAGCCAGCCAAATGCCAGGTACAATCATAAGGCTGATAGAGCCACATTTTTTTAATGGCCACAACTGCAGCCTATGGAAATCCCCAGGCCAGGGACTGAATCCAAGCTGCAGATCCATATGCCAGATGCTTCAACCCACTGCACAGGGCCCAAGGACTGAACCCATGCCTCCGAAGTGATCCAAGCCTCTGCAGTCAGATTCACAACCCACTGCAGCACAGTGGGAACTCCAAGCCACACTTAGCTACATTTCCTTCATCAGGCAAACAAGCCCAGATGGCTTCCAAGTGTACCAAAACAAAGCTCTGACGAGTGATTCTCAACAATCAGTCATCCCAAAGATAAACTATGATTCCCACAGTAAACAGTGGCACTGGCAGACAGCCATAAATTAAGGTGAGACTTGGAAACCAAGAATATCTTACATTCCTTATAACTCCTCACGTGAGCCCTGATGTTGTCGGCCAGGGAAGGAAGATGAAAAGGCACCTGAGGCTTAAAAATAGAAGACCTTAATTCGAACTTTAAAAATGTGAATTAACAATCGGCAGCTGCTGCACAAGCCTAAGGCTGAAAATCTAGTTTCCCTATCATCTGGCTCAGGGGTAACAAGCCCGACTAGTATCTGTGAGGACTTGGGTTCAATCCCTGACCTTGCTCAGTGGGTTAAGGATCCAGCATTGCCACGAACTGTGGTGTAGGTCACAGACTCGGCTCGGATCTGGTGTTGCTATGGTTGTGTCGTTGGCCAGCAGCTGTAGCTCCCAATTGACCCCTAGCCTGGGAACCTCCATATGTCACCAATGTGGCCCTGAGACAAAAACAAAAACAAAAACAAAAAAAACCCAGAAATTTATTTGAAAAAATAAATACATAAAAGTCGTTCTTAATTTTTTTTCTATGACAATAAACCTAACATAGGACACCCCCCCCCCCAACACACACACAATCAATCAGGAATGCTAAAGTAGGGGATGAAGTTAATTCACTGGAATAATTTTTGTCCTCTTCCCTCCCTAACTTAGTCAAAATAACAAAGCAACACCACTTTAATGTCTTGATTCTGGACTCCGCTGTTTAAGTCCCTCGATTTTATTTCTCAAATCCATCCACCTTCCACTGCCACCACCCCAGTCCAAGCCACCATCATCTCAGGCCTGAACACCCACAGAGGCCTCCTAGCTGCTCTCCCTGCTTTCTTCCTGGTACTGCTCCAGATGATTTTCTGTACTGTAGCTGTAGTGATTTGGAGAATAGCACTGTCTTTCACTCTAAAATAACCAATGTCCTATGTACAACTGCTTATTAGGTAATAGCCATGTGAGACCATGCAAAGATACTCTCATTCTGCAAATGAAAAAATCCATGGTCAAAAGAATACTGGAACCTTGTAGCCCAAGTCAAAAAGAGCTGAGGTCAGAATTCATGACTGTACGGACAGGCCTTATTTCAAGGAGCCATACTGCTTCTCCCAGATAGGTAGCTCCTTCTTAGTGTGTTAATGGAAGACAAACGAAATGACATGTATTAGTTTAGAGCCTGCCTTCTGGGCCACAAACTATTAAAGCAGATTACCAGGAGACAGGAGGGGTGAGACCCCAGCCTGAGCTGATGCTTTAAGGATCACTCACATGTAGATCCTCCTGGCTCAGGATCCAACTTCTCTAGCCAACCAGAGGACAGGGGCGGCATTCCAGATCCAGGACTATGTGATCCACGTGGGGAGCATAGGATTTCACTAGCTGGATGTGCAGGATTTGTGTTTTCCATGGCTTCCCGTGCACCTGCCAAAGAAGTGTGGCAAGGCGAGTTTCTGCAGCTTCCGCCCACCTTTGCCACTCTGGCTTGATGGCCGCTGATTGCATTTCTCTCCTAGAATCACTAGCAGCTCCATTTTTCAACTGGTTGGTGATAATTTGCTGAAGAGAAGGCCGATACTCCTTTTCCGTTTCACTGCTTCCAGTAGGCTGCAGCTTCTTCCCCGGGAAAGACTCCACATTTTGGTGAATATGCAAAATGCCTCCAGCATCCTGTCTTAGCACTTGGCAGGCAATAGGCCAGCCTTCTTCAGAGCTGGGAATCAGCCCCAGGTTCACCCTGTCTGCGATGTTTGAGAGCCTCAGTTTTCTGTTATCCCCAAAGTGTATTTGGCACCGATCTGCTACTCCATTGAGCTCAAGGTTATTTCTCAGCGCAACTACAGCATGGGGGTTCCACTCACAGGCATGGACGAAGGCAGCACCAGCATGAACTAGGAAAGGCAAGGTAAAATAACCAATCCCCGCATAGAGATCCACCAGCACCTCTCCAGCACAGGGCAGCGATGCCACACGAAGCTTCTCGGTGATGTTTCCGAAGGAGAACATGCATTGGGTTACGTCAAACTTATACCGGATCCCATTATCCACATGCTCTACCCAGCCATGGTCGCCCAGCAGCAGACTCACAGCTGGAGTTCTAGTGCCATCGGGTGATATCCGCCCTCGTTTGGCCAAACGCCGGACTCCAAGTGCCGAGGCAATAGTCTCCCAGAGTTCTGGTTCCAGATTTCTCCATTGCTTGGCTTGGAAACAGCCCTCACTCAGCAACAAGAGGTCACCGTGTCGCTGCCAAGATCGGGGCAGATCAGCCTCCAACTCCGCTGACCACGTAACTCCGCGGCTCTCTGCCCAGCGACTCACCTCAAGACACAACCTTTGGGCAGGTGAACAACCCTGGGTTTTCTTTGAAGGAACCGGATGCAGGAGCTGCGTTAGCACACAGGTGCTGCCTGGAGCCACACGATCCCTCAGCTCTCGCAGGTGCTGCTCAGAGAGGGCCTCTCCCAGCACCGGTAGCGCCACGGTACCATCAGGCATCTTTTCCACACGGTGCTGTCTATCCAGGAGTTTTTGCTTCTCGAGATACTCCCTGTACCGCTGGGTAAACCGAGGTTCAGTCACAACTGCGACAACAGACGCGGGCTTCCCTCCTTCCTTTTCCATGCTGCCTGCCCCACATTCTTTCGGATTCCTTCCACCAGACTCTCTAATCAGAGTCCACACACCTACGGCAGTACATTCACACGCCTAGGGGCGCATAGGGCCTGCCGGGGCCGGAAGTGAGGTCAAAAGGGCAGGCCGGAACTAAGTGATACTTCGCGCTCGTTGACGAACGGCGCCGCTTTGGCGGTGTGAAGCCGCTGCCGCCATCTTTGTTGTGGCTGGCCATTAGTAGCCGGTGCCTAAGCGAAAATTAATGACACAAAGGGGTTCGATCCCCGGCCTGGGAACTTTCTCATGCGTGGGCGCTGCCAAACGAAGAAAAGACAAAAAAAAAAAAAAAAAAAAAAAAAAGGAAGGAATTCTGTTTCAAAACTTCAAATTATTTGGTATTCCTCCATAACCTTCATGCACTCTCTTCAGTGCTTCTCACAGACCCAAAGAGAGACATGCCCCGGGAACGATGGGTTCAATTTCGAGAAAGCCTTCTCCTAGTTTCTTGTTTCTCCCAGATCAGCGTCAGGTGCCAATATTGGTTGAGAGTGAAGAACCAGAGGTAGCTTCATCATTCCTTTTCCGAAGCAAGGATGGTCACTACCACCTCCCTATCCCGTGGTTTATGACACAAATGGTTGGAAATCAAAAGGATCTGAGTTCAGGTAAATCATACCACCTCTCAGACATAATCTTTACCTATAAAAAGAGAATTATGTTAATTTCCTCAGAGGATTGCTACAGTGATTAGAGATATTATGTATAAAATGCTTTGAACAGTGACTAATAAAGAGTAGATACTCAGGGGATGCAAGCTGGCCTGGGTCACCCAGGAAATCAGTGGTAGAGGGCACCTCCCAAAAAGGCGACTGCCCCAGCATCACAGAGGTGTAAAGCCTAGAAGTTACATCTTGATACCACAAGAATGTAAGGTCACACTGAGGCCGAGAAGGAGCCTAGTTTAAAGAGGATTTCCCTGAAGAGCTACACCAGCCCTGGACTTCTACATTAAAATAGATATACCTCCCCACCCACCGCAGAGCTGCTGTTTTGGACTTTCCATTACTTGCTGCCAAATACACTTACACATCCGGATTAACTATGTCACTAAGGGATTTCTAATAGAGATTGATGGAAAAAGTCCCAGTGGGAAAGAGTAGGGTCCCCGAGAGCCCTGAAAATCCAAACCATCTGAAACCCAAGAATTCAGAGGCTTCCGCTACTTTGGTGCTGGTTCTTGCTGTCATCTAGTGGCAGTATTTTGGAACTAAAATTCTTTCTAGGAAATGCAAATCAAAACAACAATGGGATACCATCTCCAAGCCTGTCAGAATGGCTGTCATCAAAAAGACAAGAGGAGGAGTTCCTGTCGTGGTTCGGTGGTTAGTGAATCTGACTGGGAACCATGAGGTCACAGGTTCGATCCCTGGCCTTGCTCAGTGGGTTAAGGATCTGGCATTGCCGTGAGCTGTGGTGTGGGTCGAAGATGCGGCTCGGATCCCTCATTGCTGTGGCTCTGGCAGCTACAGCTCCGATTCAACCTCTAGCCTGGGAACCTCCATGTGCTGCAGGTGCGGCCCTAAAAAGACAAAACGACAAGAGGAGGGAGTTCCCACTGTGGCTCAGCACAAACCTGACCAGTATCCATGAGGATGCTCAGTGGGTTGAGGATCCAGCATTGCCACAAGCTGCGGTATAGGTCGCAGATGTGGCTCAGATCTGGCATTGCTGTGGCTGTGGCATGGGCCAGCAGCTGTAGCTCTGATTCAACCTCTAGCCCAGGAACTTCCATAGGCTGAGGATGTGGCCCTAAACAAACAAACAAACAAACAAACAAACAAAACAGGCAAGAAACAAGAGTGTTGGTTGACAAGGATGTGAGGAAAAGGGAACTCTCATTATACACTGTTGGTGGGAATGTAAATTGGTACAGCTACAATGGAAAACAGTATGGAGGGTCCTCAAAAACTTAACAAGAGAACTACCACAGTGAGTCAGGGATTCCACTTCTGCGTATTTATCTGAAGAAAACAAAAACACTAATTTGAAAAGATCTATGCGCCCCTGTATTCACTGCAGCACTACTTATAACAGCCACAACCTAAGTGGCCAGCCATAGATGAATGGATAAAGAAGATATGATAAATATATATACAGCATAGAATATTACTCATCCATAGAAAAAACTGCCATTTACAGCAGAAGGTATGCACCCAAAGGGGATTGTGCTGAGTGAAATAATCAGAAAGAGAAAAACATGGATACCCTATGAGATCACTTAGATGTGGAATCTAAAAAACAAAATAGGAGTTCCCTCCGTGGCTCAGTGGTTAACAAACTGGACTAGGATCCATGAGGACGTGGGTTCGATCCCTGTTCTCGCTCAGTGGGTTAAGGATCCAGCATTGCTGTGAGCTGTGGTGTAGGTCGAAGACAAGGCTCGGATCCCGCATTCCTGTGGCTGTGGCATACATAGCCCAGCGGCCACAGCTCCGATTCGACCCCTAGCCTGGGAACTTCCATATGCTGTAGTTACGGCCCTAAAAAAGCAAAAAAGTAAAGTAAAATAAATAAAAATAAAAAGCACAACAAATGAACAAACACAAAACAGAAACAGATTCAGAGATACAGAGAACAAACTGGCAGTTGCCAGAGTGGGACAGGGACAGACAAAATAGATGAAGGGGCATAAAAGGTACAGACTTCCAGCTGCAAGATAAATAAGTCACGGGGATGTAAGGTACATATACAGAACATAGTCAATAATAGTGTAACAACTTTTTGGCGTTCCCACTGTGGCTCAGTGGATCAAGAACCCAACACAGTGTCTGTGAAGGTGCACGTTTGATCCCTGGTCTCGCTTAGTGGGTTAAGAATCCGGCATTGCCGCAAGCTGTGGAGTAGGTTGCAGATGTGGCTCAGATCTGGCATGGCTGTGGCTGTGGCATAGGTTGGCAGCAGCAGCTCTGATTCCACCCCTAACCTGGGAACTTCCATATGCTGCAGGTGCGGCCCTGAAAAAGAAAGAAAAAGAAAGAAAGAAAGAAAGAAAGAAAGAAAGAAAGAAAGAAAGAAAGAAAGAAAGAAAGAAAGAAAGAAAGAAAGAAAGAGGGAGGGAGGGAGGGAGGAAGAAAGAAAGAAAAAATTAATATTGTAACAACTTTTCTATGGTGATGGGTAACTGGTCCCCCACCACATGCCCCCACCCTCCTGGCCACAACCCTCACTGCTGACCTCTGGGATTAAGATATTAAGGAGACAAGATATTAAGTCCATCCTTCATAGGATGGACTTGCCCTACACAAATTTGGGAAGCAGAAGGTCCCTTAGCTTGGCCCAGACACTGAGGAGATGAAGAAGCCCATGTAGCCTCATTCTTGTCCCCATCCACTGCCAAGCACAACGATACAATCCTCTGAAACACGTGTTAGCCTTATCCCTGCCCCCAGTACATGTCCAGCCACTCCTGGGAGAGAAACTCTCCACCTACAAGAGCCCCAGCTCTGCAGTGTGCCCCTTGGTCCTGTGGGTGAGGCAGGGGGTAACCGACCCCTTCCCTGGCCCCTGCCCTTGCTGCTCTGCTTTTGGAGAGTGCTAAATTATGGAAAACCCTTGGGGCCACCCCTACCATCCTCCAGGACCTCTATTTTAAAATGTCTCTGTTTAAAAAATAAATAAACCAACTAAAATGGAAAAAATAGAAATCATTTTTTAAAAAATAGGGAGTTTCCGTTGTGGCTCAGCCAGTTGAGGACCCAACATTGTCTCTGTGAGGATGTGGGTTCAATTCCTGGCCTGGTTCTTTGGGTTAAGTATCAGTGTTGCCACAAGCTGCAGTGCAGGTAGAAGATGTGGCTCTGATCTGGTGTTGCAGTGGCTGTGGCCTAGGCCACAGCTGCAGCTCCGATGGACCCCTAGCTCTGCAACTTCCATATGCTCCAGGTGCAGCCATAAAAGGAGAGGAGAAGAGAGGCAAATAGAATACTCAGGAGATATTTTATAATGTAATAATTTGAATTGATTACATGGCAGATATTAAATATCTGTGAAAGTATCTTGATATAGTTCATAAGGATAAGGGGGAAATTCCCCTACAGATAAATTCAAATAATTGAAAATAAGATTTGTAAAAAAAGCCCTGTCCTTTCTACTTACCTCCCACTATTCTGTGGATTAAAATATTGAGACTGGAGAAGTTACCATTCATCAGATCCCTCATTCACATAAGGTTATGACTAAAATACTTTGTTTCCTGACACCTATTTGGTATCAATCAGAGTTGTTGTTTTCAGTCTTATCTTAGATTCCATGCAGAAAACACCCAGCAGGGGCAGAGTAGAAGACCCTCTTGGTGCCCCCATATATCCTTGGGACTCACCATTCTTGTTTATGCCAACCGAATGGCTTCCAACTGCAAACACTTAGGAGTCTCGCCTGATGGCTTTCTCTGCTCACCAGAACAGGCTTAGCCCAATTCCAGGGCACTAATGGGAATCAATACCCATCCATCCCTCTCTGGGGAGCATGCTTCAACCAGTGCCTAGTGGAAGATAGTGAATAAATTTTCCAGCTTCCACACGCCTAGCTTGGAATATCTCTGAGAGATGTTCGGTACTATCTCCCAGAATTCTCTCAGGACTTCAGGACTGTTTTTCGGTTTTGCTTTTCAGCAATCCTCTCTATGTCCTGCACTTGCAGTTTTTCTCTTTTCTCTTTTTCCTGTTTTATTCCCATCAGTATTCAAGCACGCCACCCCTTGCCTACTTTAACAACCTCTCTCTTCACTCTTCCATTCCCCAAGCTCATATTTCCTACCATTCTGTATCTGCCACTTCCAACTCCACTACTCTTTGTGTCTTCGATATCTCAACTTGGTGTCTAACAGGCAGCTCATACTTAATATGCCTAAAACAGATTTCTTTTTGCCACTGCCACCACATATATAATGGTACCATATGTTCCAGCACCCACACTTGCTCAAGCACACAATTTAGAAAGTATCTTCAATCACCTCCTCCACTTCCATTTCCTTAACTTCCTATAACCATTTGATAGTTGGCTGCCATGTGCTTATATAGTCCATATACTCCAAAGTACATTCCAAAATAGTTTACCTCTCTTGAGAATCTCCCTAGGAACCTTCTGGCAGGTGGATTTCTGTAGCCACTTTCCCTACCTGTTTGAACTCTTGCCTTCTTTTCTATTCTCCAATACCAACCAGGATGAGAATTTTCAAGACATATTTTCTGATCCTATCCCTCCCTGCTGAAATATAGTTCCTGCCAACCCACTGTTCAAAGGACAAGCTCCTTGCCCTGGCCCACCAGACTATGAATAATCTGGCATTGAAAGCTCAGCCTGAGATGGAACTCTTCCCAAGGCTAGACATACTCTAGGGACACCTCTCTCCATTCACTTTCTAAAATAGGCCAAACCCTTTTTTGTGCTCTTTCCTTTGTATTTGCTGTTCCCTTTGTCTGAAATGCCCTTCCACTAGAAGATGCAATGGCTGGGGATTTGTCTGGGGCCTTCATTAAACACTCTCAAAAGTGTCACTCACTTCCTTCCACATCATGTCTATTTAACAGTGTTGGGAATTCCCGCTGTGGCTCGGCGGGTTAAGAACCCAACTGGTATCCATGAGAATGCAGGTTCAATCCCTGGCCTTGCTCAGTGGGTTAAGGATCCGGTGTTGCTGCAAGCTGTGGTGAAGGTTGCTGATGGGGCTTGAATTTGGTGTTGCTGTGGCTGTGGTGCAGGCTGGCAGATATGGCTCAGATTCTACCCTTAGCCTGGGAACCTCCATATGCCAAAAGTGTGGCCCTAAAAAAAAAAGACAAACCCCCAAACAAACAAAAAAACCTCAACACTGCTGATTTCTTCTTTAGCCCTCTCTTGTTATTTATCTGTTTACACTTATAAGCCTCTCTTCCCCCAAGAGTTCCTATTGTGGCTCATCGGGTTAAGAAGCTGACTAGTATCCATGAGGATGCAGGTTCGGTCTCTGGCCTCACTCACTGGGTTAAAGGATCTGGCATGGCCACAAGCTGCCCTGTAAGTCAGCAGCTATGGCTCAGATTTGACCTGTAGCCTGGGAACCTCCATATGCTTCGAATGCACCCCTTAAAAGATTTAAAAAAAAAAAGGAGTTCCCGTTGTGGTACAGTGGTTAATGAACCCGACTAGGAACCATGAGTTTGTGGGTTCGATCCCTGGCCTTGCTTAGTGGGTTGAGGATCTGGCGTTGCTCTGAGCTGTGGTGTAGGTTGCAGACTCGGCTCAGATCCCACGTTGCTGTGGCTCTGGCGTAGGCCAGTGGCTACAGCTCCAATTAGACCCCTAGCCTGGGAATCTCCATATGCCGCGGGAGCGGCCCTAGAAGAGGCAAAAAGACAAAAAAAAAAAAAAAAAAAAAAAAAAAGGCCTCTCTTCCCCAGTAACAAATAATCTTCTAATGGATAGGGGGTATTCTCTTTCTGTTTACAGCTATGGCCCCAGAATCTTTTACACTTCCTGGCTATGAGTAATGGTTTGGCAAATACTATAATTATTAAGAGAATGACTGTTCTGAGCTCCCAGAGAATTGAACACGTTCATACTTATTTAACTATTAGTTCATTCCACGAATGTAGAAATGATCAAAAATTCAAAAAAAAATTTGATACATTGAATGATCCTTGTATTAAACCTACAGATGAAAGGTTAAATGAGTTATGGAACATCTTTTAGATGGAAATATATAAATATGATGATGATGAGCATAAGAAATTTTAATGACAAGGAATGTTACTCTTAATGCAAGCCACGAAATCTGTAATTATGCCTTACACTATGGCATATCATTTATTTTTGTACATAAGTAAGTTTATTAGGGGATGCTCTAATATGTGAAAATTGACTCACTGAAATTCCTTGTATGCGATGCAGTTATAGATAAGCCTATTTTCTTTTATACACTTTGTCCCATTATAAATTGTATATTATGAACAAATGTTATTTCTATTTATTAGAAAAATCTTTAGGAGTTCCTGTCATGGCTCAGTGGTTAACGAACCCGACTAGCATCCATGAGGATGCGGGTCCGATCCCTGGCCTCGCTCAGTGGGTTAAGGATCCAGCGTTGCCGAGAACTGTGGTGTAGGTCGAAGACACAGCTCAGATTGTGCGTTGCTGTGGCTCTGGCATAGGCCTGTGGCCACAGCTCCAATTCGACCCCTGGCATGGGAACCTCCATATGCCATGTGTGCTGTCCTAAAGAGACAAGAAGACAAAAAAAATAAATAAATACGTAAATAAAATAAAAAGAAAGAAAAATCTTTACAAAATCTATGCTGCAGTAAGGAAAATTTTTTTTCTGGGTCCCATACAAATGGAAACTCCCTTTATTTTATTTTAGTTATTTATTTTTAGGGCTACAAGTGTGGCATATGGAAGTTCCCAGGCTAGGGGTCAAATTGGAGCTTCAGCTGCCAGCCTATACCACAGCCGCAGCAACACCAGATCTGAGTTAGATCTGCAGGCCTACACCACAGCAATGCCAGATCCTTAACCCAATGAGTGAGGCGAGGGATTGAACCTGTGTCCTCATGGATACTAGTTGGGTTCGTTACTGCTGAGCCACAATAGGAACTCCTGGAAACTCCCTTTAGTTTATTATTTATAGCAGGGGATGGGAGAAGTCAAATCTTAACGAAGAAGTGTTCTTTCTCTAGACTTCCTTCTGTTCTAAACTTGGTCTGGCATCTTGCAACAATAATTAAAGTAAGGTCACGCAGACTTTGAGCCAGACTACACCTTACTTTTAACCTGAGATAAACAAAATATTGGGGGATATGAGTTGAAATCTAACTTAATGTTTGGGAGTTGGAAATGGTCTTTTTAAAACTGCAAATTTTGGAGTTCCCGCTGTGGCACAACAGGATTGGCAGCGTCTTGGGAGACCTGGGTCACAGGTTCGATCCTCAGCCGGGTACAGTGGGTTAAGGATCTGGCATTGCTGCAGCTGCAGCTGAGGTCATGACCTCGGCTTGGATCTGATCCCTGGCCGGGTAACTCCATATGCTGCAGGGTAATCAAAAGTGAAAAAAAAAAAAAAAAAAGGTGCAGATTTACAAATAAGCCATGCTTGTAGACAGCCACCTTAATCCCTGTCACTCAAGCACATGACTTAACTTTCCCCACCAGTTCCATCACTTGACCTCATTAAAGTCAGAACAAAGCAAAAGCAAACAACAATGACAATAGAAAACAAGCTTGTAGATAACCCACGAGTTCATGTACAGAAAAGAATAGTTACTTAATAAAAGAGAAGTAGGTTGGGGAGATTAGCTGGAGAGGAGAGGGGGAGGTTGGGCAGCCTTTTCCACAGATTGCCTCTCCTAGAGTGGCCAGAAAGATTTAATTCCACCTTAGTCTCCATCACAGAGACCCCAGCGGCAGATGAGTTTGTGTAACCATCTCTTCTTGATGAGATGCCAGCACAATGAAGTCCAAGAGACCACATACCTCACAAGAGAGGCTGCATTCAATCCTTCAAGGGCTCTCCCTCCTGTAAACTGTCAGCTTTCACATAGGAAGGCGGTTCTGAACTGTGTTGGGCTGGCTATATTCCTCCATGGCTTGAAAGATCCTGGAGCCTGGACATTAAAAGGAATAATTGCTTCCCTTTAATTATTTTTCTCGCCAACACTTCTTCACTCTGCTGGCTATACCTGGAATGCCTTTCCCTTCCACGAGGTCCATCTTCTTTTGTTCATTTATTTTAGCATAACGTCTGCATTTTTTAAAGTTTTTTATTTTTTGCTTTTTAGGGCTGCACTCGTGGCATGTAGAGGTTCCCAGGCCAGGGGTCCAATCAGAGCTACAGCTGCCAGCCTATGCCACAGCCACAGCCACAGCAACGCAGGATCCGAGCTGTGTCTGGGACCTACCCCACAGCTCACAGCAATGCCAGATCCTTAACCCACTGAGTGAGGCCAGGGATCGAACCCGCAACCTCATGGTTCCCAGCTGGATTCGTTTCCAATGCGCCACGATGGGAACACCACTTCTGCATTTTTGAACACTATTTGCTTACCTCACCAGTGCTAAGCTCATGAAAGCACAGAGAATGAATAAGATGCAGTTCTTGCCTTCAGGCAACTCAATTCTGTGTTGCTGGTACACTCACAACTAACGTTAATACCTTGGGTTAAGTGCTACTGGAATTTCAGTTTCAGGTGCTTTGTGAGCACGGAGAAGAGATCAAGCCACCTGTCTCCTGCCTTTTGAAGAACACATTCTGTTGCTTTTCCTCCTACCTCATTGAACGTTGCTTCTTATGGGTAGAACTGTCTACCATTTCCTCCCTGTATGACGTCTCCTGGGCACCTCAATCTCGACACTTCCAAAACGTACTCGGTGTTCTCCCAACTCCATTTTTAGCTCGTGACACTTCATGCCTCTGCCAGTCTCCTGGACACTCACATAAGAAACCTGGGACGTTTCTTTTACTTATGTCTCACTCTTTCCCTCAATGTTCACAGTGAAGCCACCTCCATTTTTGGTGGCCTTGACCTGCTACACAGTTCCAGGAGGAACCTCTGTCTCTCCAACCCCAGTGACATGGCCCTAGACCTCACAGGTTCCTGAGCTGACGCCTGCCTTTGTTTATTTCACTGACAACACATGAAAATTTACTCCCTCTATGTTATGTCACTGTATTTGAATTACCACCAAGAGAGTAAAGAATTTTTTGAGGACTTAAAAAAATTTTAATTGAGTTAAAATTAACATAAAATATTACATTAGATTCAGGTGTACAATATAATGATTTGATATTTTTTATACATTAGGAAATGACTATTGCAATAAGACCAGTTACCACATCGCCATAGAAAAGTTGTTACAATATTAATTTTTTCTTTCTTTTTTTTTTTTTTTTCAGGGCTGCACCTGCAGCATATGGAAGTTCCCAGGTTAGGGGTGGAATCAGAGCTGCTGCTGCCAACCTATGTCACAGCCACGCCAGATCTGAGCCACATCTGCAACCTACTCCACAGCTTACGGCAATGCTGGATTCTTAACCCACTAAGCGAGACCAGGGATCAAACGTGCACCTTCACAGACACTGTGTTGGGCTCTTGATCCACTGAGCCACAGTGGGAACTCCAAAAAGTTGTTACACTATTATTGACTATGTTCTGTATATGTACCTTACATCCCCGTGACTTATTTATCTTGCAGCTGGAAGTCTGTACCTTTTATGCCCTTTCATCTATTTTGTCTGTCCCTGTCCCACTCTGGCAACTGCCAGTTTGCTCTCTGTATCTATGAATCTGTTTCTGTTTTGTGTTTGTTCATTTGTTGTGCTTTTTATTTTTATTTATTTTACTTTACTTTTTTGCTTTTTTAGGGCCGCAACTACAGCATATGGAAGTTCCCAGGCTAGGGGTCGAATCGGAGCTGTGGCCGCTGGGCTATGTATGCCACAGCCACAGGAATGCGGGATCCGAGCCTCGTCTTCGACCTACACCACAGCTCACAGCAACGCCGGATCCTTAACCCACTGAGCGAGAACAGGGATCGAACCCACGTCCTCATGGATCCTAGTCCAGTTTGTTAACCACTGAGCCACGGAGGGAACTCCTGTTTTGTTTTTTAGATTCCACATCTAAGTGATCTCATAGGGTATCCGTGTTTTTCTCTTTCTGATTATTTCACTCAGCACAATCCCCTTTGGGTGCATACCTTCTGCTGTAAATGGCAATTTTTCCTATGGATGAGTAATATTCTATGCTGTATATATATTTATCATATCTTCTTTATCCATTCATCTATGGCTGGCCACTTAGGTTGTGGCTGTTGTAAGTAGTGCTGCAGTGAATACAGGGGCGCATAGATCTTTTCAAATTAGTGTTTTTGTTTTCTTCAGATAAATACGCAGAAGTGGAATCCCTGACTCACTGTGGTAGTTCTCTTTTTAAGTTTTTGAGGACCCTCCATACTGTTTTCCATTGTAGCTGTACCAATTTACATTCCCACCAACAGTGTATAATGAGAGTTCCCTTTTCCTCACATCCTTGTCAACCAACACTCTTGTTTCTTGCCTGTTTTGTTTGTTTGTTTGTTTGTTTGTTTAGGGCCACATCCTCAGCCTATGGAAGTTCCTGGGCTAGAGGTTGAATCAGAGCTACAGCTGCTGGCCCATGCCACAGCCACAGCAATGCCAGATCTGAGCCACATCTGCGACCTATACCGCAGCTTGTGGCAATGCTGGATCCTCAACCCACTGAGCATCCTCATGGATACTGGTCAGGTTTGTGCTGAGCCACAGTGAGAACTCCTTCCTCTTGTTGTGTTTTTTGTTTTTTTTTTTCCTTTTTTTTTTTTGGTCTTTTTGTCTTCTTAGGGCCGCGCCTGCAGCACATGGAGGTTCCCAGGCTAGGGGTCGAATCGGAGCTGTAGCTGCCAGAGCCACAGCAATGAGGGACCCAAGCCGCATCTGCGACCCACACCACAGCTCTCGGCAATTCGGGATCCTTAACCCACCGAGCAAGGCCAGGGATCGAACCTGTGACCTCATGGTTCCCAGTCAGATTCGCTAACCACCGAACCACCACAGGAACTCCTCCTCTTGTCTTTTTGATGACAGCCATTCTGACAGGCTTGGAGATGGTATCCCATTGTTGTTTTGATTTGCATTTCCTAGAAAGAATTTTAGTTCCAAAATACTGCCACTAGATGACAGCAAGAACCAGCACCAAAGTAGCGGAAGCCTCTGAATTCTTGGGTTTCAGATGGTTTGGATTTTCAGGGCTCTCGGGGACCCTACTCTTTCCCACTGGGACTTTTTCCATCAATCTCTATTAGAAATCCCTTAGTGACATAGTTAATCCGGATGTGTCAGTGTATTTGGCAGCAAGTAATGGAAAGTCCAAAACAGCAGCTCCGCGGTGGGTGGGGAGGTATATCTATTTTAATGTAGAAGTCCAGGGCTGGTGTAGCTCTTCAGGGAAATCCTCTTTAAACTAGGCTCCTTCTCGGCCTCAGTGTGACCTTACATTCTTGTGGTTTCAAGATGTAACTTCTAGGCTCTGTGAGTGCCCTGAGGCAGGAGAAACAGGGCAGAAGAAGAAAAAACAAGGCATGTCCGCTCCACAGGCTTCCACCTCCCCTTGGGGACAGAAAGGGGTCCCATGGCCACCCTGACTGCTGGGGAAGCTGGGAAGTGGGTTGGTTTTGCTTTCTGATCGTGGAAATAATGGAGGACACACAGGCAGAACAAGGAAAAGTCAGGCATTAAGTGACATTTCTCTAGGCAGTTGGCAAAAAAGCCCCTGGAAACAACAGGGAGGTTCCAGAGAAGGCTTTAGATGAACAAAAGAAAGGCTACATAAGAGCCAAGAACAGCATCTCTGGGAAAAGTGTTAACAAAATGCATAGTTTACCCAAGAAAAGGCTGAACTGGCGTTCCCGTCATGGTTCAGCAGCAATGAACCCGACCAGTATACATGAGGACATAGGTTTGATCCCTGGCCTTGCTTACTGGTTAAGGATCTGGAGTTGCCATAGCTGTGGCATAGCTTGGATCTCACATTGCTGTGGCTGTGGTGTATTGTAGGCCAGCAGCTGTAGCTCCAATTCAACCCCTAGCCTGGGAACCTCCATATGCTGCAGGTGTGGCTCTAAAAAGCAAAAAAAAAAAAAAAAAAAAAAAAAAAAGAGAGAGAGAGAGAAAGAGAAAATAAACTCACTCCCAGGAATCTTTCCATTGAGGATCAGGCCATGGTTTTGGAGACTCTCCTGATACCTAGAATTTTTGCCGTGCTTTCAGGATTATGATGAAGCCAAACTATGGTATAACATGGGTTCTGGTCATGTTACATGTGGCTACGGTTGTCGGCATCTGCATGGCCTCTGGGGGTTCCCCAACACACTTGGGTAGATGAGGGGACATTAGGGGAGCCTCCCTATCTTGTCATTTGCCCAGACAAACCCATTTTGTGGTGGGGGGCCAGCTCCCCTCATCCAGGACCTATAATATAGAGCCATTCTCCTCTTTCATTTCCCCCATCCCAAATTTTTGCAGAATTTCCCTTTTAAAATTTTGTCCTCAGGCTTCTTGTTGATGGAAGAAAATTTCACATACTGAGGTATGAGGACATCATTCTGGCTTAGACAATATTTAACTTGAACTTGAACATGCTAACTAGAACAGCCTCTTTGTGGCTTACCGGACTTCCATCGTAATCTGCTTTAATCGGTAAAGAAGAGGGTGCATCGGCCAGAAGTAAAGAATGTTGGTTTTAAAGATAAAGGCTAAATGCTTCTTTTCCTGGGAGGTCACTGCTAGTGCTCCTTCAATGATAAGCCTCCCTCCTCCGGTGCTAAGGCCTTAGGGACTCACTGGGTACGTGCTGACTTGTCCTTCTTGAAACTTTGAAGGAATGTACCCCTGTCATGTCTGATGTTCTTTGACCGATAAGATGTAAGAATATGCTGAAAATCATGCTTTTTTGGAACAGTTCCTCAGGGCTGAGAGGCTGGCTCCTGGCCTATAGTCCTTAGTTTAGTTCAAATAAAACTTTTCTATTCCTTTTATAGGTTGATATTGATTATTTCCATTGGCATTGTCAAGTTTGTATCCAGGGTTCCTCTCTGGTCCCGGGGAATTGAGCATTTGGGGAAAATTTCAGGAAGATAGCCAGGCTATTTCTTCTTTCTCCTCTTGCATCCTTTCTGAAAGGAGCAAGAAGTGAGCCTTGCACATGTGAATGGAAACAAAGAAAAAAGGGATGATGGGGGAAAACAAAACCAAGTAAAGGAATACTTTAAAATATAGCCGAACGCATACATTTATTCTGAGTGTTTTCGTCAGGACTGTGGAAATCCTACCCACTATTTCACATAATCTGCATGACAGTCTGTGAGCTGAGCTTTATACCTTCTCTATTGATGATGAAACTGAGGCCTGGAGGGACTTGGTAACTTGGGCAAGATGACAGGGCTCGTGCGTGGGTCTGAACACAGGATGACAGGATGTGTGGGTCTGAACGCAGCCTGAGTGTCCTCGTGTGGCTGTGGCCACTGATGGTGTCAATTGGCAGGGTTGTGGCTATGGTTGTGGATTCGAGGGTGAGTCTGGCGTCAGGGAAAGACCGAGCTGGGCCTGTGGATGTACCAGCTCCACCAGTTAACAACTGTGTTATCCTGGCCGCATCACTTGAAGGATCTGGGCCTCAGCGTCTGCATCAGTCCATTAACAATGCAGAGCTGGATTCTCTGGACCTGTTTCCTCATAAGAAAATGAATAATGCAGAGCCGGGCAGCTTCAAATGCTTTTTCTAGTCCGGGCATTTTCTGGCTCCAAATCATCTTTTAAATTCCAGTCACCACAGTGGTTTCTCTTAAAGTGATCCTTCATGCCCCCTGGGACGGACACCCTCCCCCCGCCCCCCACCGACACACACACCATCAGAATTACCCGGGGGAGCATGTTTAAAAATCAAATTCATACAATTAACACTGAGCACCTACACTACAGCAGGTGCTGTCTGAATCGGTCAGGACACAGGTAAATCAGACAGACATGGATTTAGGGTTTTAAGGAAATTCTTGTGGGGAAGGGTCCATTCCTAGCTCATCACCTTCTACTCTGTTGCCTGAGGCAAGTCACTTAACCTTTCTGTGCTTTAGTTTCCTCTTCACAGGGGTGACAATAATTGCACTTCTTCCAGAGTTGTTGAAGAGTTCAAGAAGATTATATATATGAAGCCCTCAACATAGTGCCTGGCACATAGTGAGTAATTAACATTTCTGGCTGGTACGGCTTCATCACCATCATCACCCAAGTCATGGGAGATGCTCAGATATGTGTTTTCAATAAATGCACAAAGAAATGCATTATTCTTATAAAGTGGGACAACCACTATGGAAAACAGTATGGAGGTTCCTTTAAAAACTAAAAATAGGAGTTCCCATTGTGGCCCAGTGGTTAACGAATCCGACTAGGAACCATGAGGTTGCAGGTTCGGTCCCTGCCCTTGCTCAGTGGGTTAACGATCTGGCGTTGCCATGAGCTGTGGTGTAGGTTGCAGACGTGGCTCGGATCCCGCGTTGCTGTGGCTCTGGCGTAGGCCGATGGCTACAGCTCCGATCAACCCCTAGCCTGGGAACCTCCATATGCCGAGGGAGCGGCCCAAGAAATAGCAACAACAACGACAAAAGACCAAAAAAAAAAAAAAAAAAAAAAAAGACAGAAAAAAAAAAGAAACAAAACAAAACAAAACAAAAAAAACCTAAAAATACAACTGCCATGTGATCCAGCAATCCTGATCCTGGACAGATATCTGGAAAAGACAAAAACTCTAATTTGAAAACATACACGCACCCAATGTTCACAGCAGCACTGTTTACAGTAGCCAAGACATGGAAGCAACCTAAATGTCCATCAACAGATGAATGGATAAAGAAGATGTGGTGTATATATATGTGTGTGTATATATATATATATATATATATATATATATAATGGAATATCACTCAGCCATAAAAAAGAACAAAACAATGCCATTTGCAGCAACACGGATGGACCTAGAGATCATCATAGTAAGTGAAGTAAGTCAGAGAAAGATAAATATTATATTATTCCACTTGCATATGGAATCTAAAAATAATACATGAACTTATTTATAAAACTGAAACAAACAGACATAGAAAACCTACCAGAGGGAAAAGAGAGGGGAAGGAATAAATTAGGAGGATGGGATTAAGCCACTATATATAAAATAGATAAACAATAAGGTTTACTTTATAGCAGTATAGCATAGGGAACTATATTCAATATCTTTTTTTTTTGTTTGTTTTTTTGTCTTTTTAGGGCCACACCTGCAGCATATGAAGGTTCCCAGGCTAGGGGTCTGATCGGAGCTGTTGCTACCAGCCTATGCCAGGGCCACAGCAATGCCAGATCCGAGCCACATCTGTAACCTACGCCATAGCTCACAGCAATGCTGGATCCTTAACCCACTGAGCGAGGCCAGGGATCAAACCCGAAACCTCATGGTTCCTAGTTGGATTCGTTTCTGCTGTGTCACAACGGGAACTCCATTTTTTTTGTCAATATCTTATAATAAAATAATGAAACAAATCTGAAAAAGTATATATATATATATACATATATATATGTATATATATATGTATATATATATATGAATCACTTTGCTGTACACCTGATACTAACACAATGTTGTAAATCAACTACAGTTCAATTATAAAAATAAATAAATACATTATTCTCCATGGTATTAAAAAAAGAATTAAAGAAAAAGAAAATAATGAAATCCATGCTAGTACCTTGTGGGTGTCACTTATTTTCTGACTCTGTTTTCTGACTGGGGAATTAGGTGTAACAGAACCCACTTGATAGAGTTGTTGGGAGAACTGCAGGAGAGGATGAGGCCAAGTTGGCCACAGGTGCTTAATATCCACAAGAGGAGGAAAGCACACCTGCGGAGAGGCAGTCTCAGTCCCACCTCATCAGTTCAGAGGACAATGCCATGGGGAGATCCCGGGGGCAGGCACCCCCACCCCAGTTTTCTCCATCCCAGGAAATGGCACTGCTGCCTGCCCAGCTTTTCAAGACAAGCTGTGGGAGTTGTTTGTACATCTTCCTTTTCTGAATCTTTACTATGGTCTTTCCGTAAATTGTATTTGTTTTAGACCCAAAACATCTCTTGTGTCCTCAACTCTCCACCCCCGCTGTCTTCCGCCTGGTTCAAGGCACCAGTACCTCCTGCCCAGGTTCTTCTGACTTTAAACTGGAATCCCCATTTGTACCTAGAATTTATTCTCTATGCAACAACCACAGCTCTTGCTCTTTCTTTTTCTTTTTCTTTCTTTTCTTTTTACGCCCCACCTGGGGCATATGGAAGTTCCCAGTCTAGGAGTCAAGTTGGAGCTGTAGCTGCCAGCCTACACCACAGCAACAGCAATGTGGGATCCGAGCCACATCTGCAACCTACACCACAGCTCAGAGCAATGCCAGATCCTTAACCCACTGAGCGACGCCAGTATCTTCCTGGATGCTAGTGGGGTTCTTAATCCAGTGAGTCACGACAGAAACTCCCCGCAGCTCTTGCTTTAAAACAAAATCTAATCATGTCTCCTCCCCAACTTAAAGCCCTCCAAAGTCTTCTCACTGCTTTTAAGATAAAACCTAACTTACATGCCCTACAAGGCCCAGCATGATCTGACTCCTGCCCAGCTACACAAATGGTCCAGCCCCTGCTGTCTGTGAGCATTTATGTCAGCTGCTTCTTTGGAGGATGCTGTTCCTCAGGTGTGCACTTGGCTCCCCTCCCTCCTTTTCATCCTTGAGTCTCAGCTCAAATACCACTTCCTCATTCAGAAAATCCTTACTTGCCCACCTTGTGTGCCCTTTTCCAAGCTGCTTTTTCTCAATATCCTGCTAATTTCCTTAGTGTGCTCTCATAACCTGTTATCTTCTTCCTTTGTTCATTACTTTTATATTTGCATTTCCATTTCTTTCCACCAGGTCTGAGGCTTTATCTGTTTTGTTCATCACTGGATGTCCCATCACTTACTGTATGCTTACCACAGGGACCAGCACATAATACATATTCAATAAAGGCTTCCCAAATGCATACACAAATAAATGAATGAATGCTTAGATAAATGATCTTTTTTCATGCTAACTTCCCATTGTCCTAAATCCAGCCCTGGACAGGAATCTCTTGCTCTGTTCTGCTAGCTGGTGTATTTTGGGATAGGATGGCCCACTGGGAGGCTCAGCTCATGAACGGGGACACTCAGAAGGAATCCAAGGACACAAACTGAAAGCACCAGAGACTTACCTTAGAATACTTCCTGAAGGGTCTACTGAGGTCAGGCAGGTGTGCACTCCAGACAATGAGGGGCACTGGCAATGCTGGAGCTCCATACAAATAAATCCACAAGTTGCAGGGTTGGGTGATGGAAGGGTTGCGCTGTCTCATACCTGCATCTGGAGAACATTCAGGTGTTTTGATGGTGCTGGTTTCCTGGGCCAGCCTGGGGAAATCAGTGAAGAGTGGCAAGGGGCAGCCCAGGACAGTGTGGTTGCCCACAGAAACACTCTACTTGGTAGCTCAGTACTTCTAATGGAAAGGCTTTCCAACTCTACTTCTTATGTAAATGAAACCGTAGCCAAGGAGAGACCAGAGAAACTAGCCCAGCACCTTCAGGACAGGAAAAGGTCTACAGGTCCCCTGGTTTACTATCAAATGAGTGTTAAGACAGAATTCTCCTTAATACCTAACCAACACTCCTTCTTTTACAGGGAACACATTAATAAAACCTTAAATACACACATATATGGTCAACAAATTTTCAACAGTGATGCCAAGAATACACAATAGGAAAAAGATACTCTCTTCAATAAATGGTGTTGGGAAATCTGGATAACCACATGCAAAAGAATAAAACTGGATGCTTATCTTACTTCATATACAAAAATCAACCCAACATGGATTAAAGGCTTAAATGTATGACCTGAAACCATACAATTCCTAGAAGAAAACTCCTTGACACTGGTCTTGGTAATGATTTCTTTGGATATGACATTAAAAGCACAAGCAAAAAAAGCAAAATTTAAAAATTGATACTACAGGAGTTCCCATTGTTGCGCGGTGGTTAACGAATCTGACTAGGAACCATGAGGTTGTGGGTTCGATCCCTGGCCTTGCTCAGTGGGTTAAGGATCTAGCATTGCCCTGAGCTGTGGTGTAGGTTGCAGACGTGGCTTGGATCACACGTTGCTGTGGCTCTGGTATAGGCTGGTGGCTACAGCTCCGATACGACCCCTAGCGTGGGAACATTCATATGCTGCGGGAGCAGCCCAAGAAATGGCAAAACAAACAAACAAAAAATGAGAAGGACTAGCTACCCAGAGATTTATGACTCAGATCATGTTCCAATCACAAATGAGACACGACAGCTACTTAGAACCATGTGATGAAGACAATCATCTCTGAAAACAGAAGGTCACCTCTTCCCCAGCATGCACCTCTTCCCTCTTTCCCATATATAATCTCTGAACAAAACTTGGGAGTTGGGAGAATCAGTTATTTGGGACATGAGTCCATCTTCTCCCCGGGATTGCCAGCTTCCTCACTAAAGCCCTCTTTCGTTTTACTCAACATTTGTCTCTTAGTGTTGGATTCTTAAGTAATGAGCAGCTGAATCTGAGGTCTGTAACAAAACTACAAATCTTCTGCACACCAAAGAAAACCATCAACAAAGTGAAAAGGCAATCTGTGGAAAGAGAGAAAGTATTTGTAAACCATCTATCTGATAAGAGGTTAATACCCCAAAATATATAAGAATTCTTATAACTCAATGGAAAAATAAAACAAAACAAAAACCAAACATCCCAATTAAAAAATGGGAAAGGAACTGAAGAAACATTTTACCAAAGAGGACATCCAAATGGCCAATGGGTATAGGCAAAGGTGTTCAACATCGCAAATCATCAGAGAAATGCAAATCGAAAGCACAATGAGATATATCACCTCAGACCTGTTAGGAGGTCTATTATCAAAAAGACAAGGGATAACAACTACTGGCCAAGACGTGGAGAAAAGGGAAAACTTGTACACTGCTGGTGGGACTGTAACTGGTTCAGCCACTATGGACAACAGTATGGAGGTTCCTCAAGAAATTTAAAATAGTCTTTGCAGAACAGATGCTGACTCACAGACATTGAAAAACTTATGGTCTCCGGAGGAGACAGTTTGGAGGGTGGGGGGATGTGCCTGGGCTGTGGGATGGAAATCCTGTGAAATCAGATTGTTATGATCATTATACAACTACAGATGTGATAAATTCATTTGAGCAACAACAAAAAAAAATGGAAAAAAAGAAGACACAAACCAGGCCTTCAAAGAGCTTACAATTCTAATTCAAATATTTGTAAAACTCACTACTACAGATAGAATAGATGGGTAACAGGGACCTACTGCATAGCACAGGGAAATTTACTCAGTATTGTGTGGTAACTTCTATGTGGAAAAAAAAAATCTGAAAAGGAATGGATATATGTATATAAAGTATGGTTTACCTCGCTGTGTGCCTGAAATTAGCACAGCTTTGTTAAGTCAACTATATTCCAAGAAAATTTTTTTAAAAGATGATGGATGTTTACTGAACTTACTGTGATAATCACTTCATGATATATATAAATCAAACCACTATGCTGTACACTTTAAAAAAAAAAAAAGAAATTTAAAATAGAATTACCAAGAGTTCCTGTCATGGCTCAGCAGAAATGAATCTGACTAGTATCCATGAGGATGCAGGTTTGATTCCTGGCCTCACTCAGTGGGTTAAGGATCTGGTGTTGCTGTGAGCTGTAGTGTAGGTTGCAGACCTGGCTGGGATCCTGAGTTGCTATGGCTGTGGTGTAAGCCAGTGGCTATAGCTCTGATTTGACCCCTAGCCTGGAAATCTCCACATGCTGTGAGTGCAGCCCTAAAAAGCCAAAAAAAAAAAAAAAAAAAAAAAAAGAATTACGAATTACCACGTGATCCAGCAATCCCACTTTTAGTATATATTCAAAGGAAATGAAATCACTACCTGGAAGAGATATCTGCACCCCATGTTCACTGCAGCATTATTCACAATAGCCAAGATATGGAGACAACCTCACTGTGCACTAATGAATGAATGAATGAATGAAGTCACACCAACACACACACACACACACACAATATTCAGCCATAAAAAAAGAAGGAAATCTTGCTGTTTTTAAGCTGGAGGGCATTATGCAAAGTGAAATAAGACAGACACAGAAGATCAAACACTGTATGATCTCACATACATGCGGAACATAAACAAAGTTGTTCTCATAGAAACAGAATAGAACAGTGGTTGCCAGGGGCTAGGAGGTGGGGGGAACAGGGAGATGTTGGTCAAGAGGTATAACTTTTGGTTATGAGATGAGTAAGTTCTGAGCATCTAATGTACAGTGTGGGGACTATAGTTTAATAGTACTGTATTGTAGGAGTTCCCTGGTGACCCAGTGGTTAAGGACTCAGTGCTGTGGCTCAGATTACTGTTGTGCTCTGCTTCTGGTTGGATCCCTGGCCCAGGCAGGAACTTTTGCATTTCCCAGGCTCAGCCAAAAAAGAAGGAGACGAAGACGGAGAAGGAGAAGAAGAAGAAAATAGTATTGTTGTACACTTGAAATTAGCTAAAAGAGAAGATATGTGTTCTCCCCCCCAAAAAAAAACTTCATAAAGTGATGTTTTAATTAGCTTGATCTCAGACTCCTTTCATAATGTACACACATAGCAATCATCATATTGTACATTTTAAACACATTACAATTTTATTCATCATTTTTTTATACCTCGATAAACCTGGGTGGGGGGGAGAAATATTTAATATGCTATGCTTATGTAATAGTTTAAACAATTAATGAACAATGGTTCATCAAGGAACTGCCAAATGTCAACAGTTTATTGTAATGAAACCCCTAAGGGGCCCTTCTCAGATCCTTATCTGCTTAATACAGGCAAAGTGATACATTGTTCCCAATCCTTAATAAACAATTTATGTAAACTGCTGAGCCCCAAAGGCTTCTAAACACCTAGATTTTTCCCCTAGTCTCTCCAGGGAGGAGGGGAACTGCATAGGAAACTCTAGCCAGTTAGGTCCCAGCCATTTACATACGTAGACTTGGCAGAAAATTTAGCAGTATCCTAGGGTTTCCTTTTGCTTTCCTTATGAAAAAAGAGACATTTTCTGATTTTTTTTTTTTTTTTTTGCAGATCACATTTGCAGGATGCTTCAACCATAATTAATATTGGTTACATGACCACTTCATTTTTTTTTTTTTTTTAGTTCTCCAGATTATACTTAATGTATATTTGTTATACATGCCTCTACAGTAAGGTGCATGGCTTTATGTATCCTTGGATGTTCCCATGGCAATTAAGTTACAATTCACATGAACTGTGAAACATTTATCAGCAAATAACATTCTTGCCACATTCTGAGGAATGTCCTTTAACAAGTGGAGGGGCTTGAGTAGCGCCCTCCCCTCATTCAGGTGTGGACTGAAGTTTGGCCCTTGCCATCAGCCTCCACATTAAATTAAATTATAAACCACTGCAGTGGATTAAATTATAAACCACTGCAGCTGCTGACCTGCAGCACGCCCTGGGCAGAGCCCAGGGTGGAAATCAGGAGTGGAGCACTCTGTGCTCTGGGAAAGCTGGAAAAACTGGTCTTCTACAGTCGGATACTTTTTGGAGGATATTTTATGTGCCCAATTCTTGCAGCTCCTCGTATTTAGAAAAAATACTGAAATCCTTCTTGGTGATGTCTGCTCCCGGTGACTAGCAGAAACCTTCAGGAGATGAGCAACAAACTTTTGTAAAACGTGTGTATGGCTGCATGCACCTCCCCCTTCACCTTCATCATACCCTGATAGCCCCCTTCCCTCTGAGGGTGGTATTTCAGAGCTATCTGGGATACCACTGCCCCAGCTGTAGTGAAGGATAAAACAAAGAATGTCACAGTAATCTTCTAATGCAGTCACCTCCAAGGGGAAAGCCCCTCATCCTGCAGGCTGTGAAAACTCAGGATACTGGCCCTGATAGTGGAGGTGCATATCAAAGGAATGATTTCAGTGAGCCCAGGCCTCTTTTGTTCCTGCTACCTGCCCTTGGTTGCAAAAACTCCTATATATCCTAGTTTCTCCTTGGCCTCCTTGGAGTGGTTTCTCAGGTACCTGAGCTGCTGTCTCCTGAGCTTAAGTCCTAATTTTGCCCCAAATAAAACTCAACTCTCAACTTTCAGGTTGTGCTTTTTTTTTTTTTTTTTGGTCTTTTTGCCTTTTCTAGGGCACTCCCCTGGCATATGGGGGTTCCCAGGCTAGGGGTCGAATCGGAGCTGTAGCCGCTGGCCTATGCCACAACCACAGCAATGCAGGATCCAAACTGCTGTCTGCAACCTACACCACAGCTCACGGCCACGCCCAATCCTTAACCCACTGAGCAAGGCCAGGGATTGAACCCGCAACCTCATGGTTCCTAGTCAGATTCGTTAACCACTGAGCCACGACAGGAACTCCTGTGCTTTTTTTTTTTTTTTTAAGTTGACAACATCCACTTGGAATTTGGGGATGTAACCTTATTCAGAAGCAGGGTCTTAGCAGATGTAATTAGTTAACATGAGGTCACACGGCATTAGGGTGGGTGCTAAACCCAATGACTGCTGTCCTTGTAAGAAGAGAGGAGGTCGCACAAAGATACCTGCAGAGGAAAGAAGGCCGTGTGATGACAGAGTTAGAGACTGAAGTGAAGCAGCTACAAGCCAAGAAACCCCAAAGATTGCTGGAGCCCCAGAAGCTAGGAGGAGGCAAGACAGGTCCCACCTTGGAGGCTTCAAAGGAAGCAGGCCCTCCTGACCCCTTGTTTTTGGACTTCTAGCCTCCAGCACTATGAGAGAATAAACTTCTGTTGTTTTAAGCCACCATGTTTGTGGTCATTTGTTATGGGAGCCTGGGAATCTCATGTAGACAGTCTTCTGTAAAGTAGAAACTACCTTCAGCATCGCTCATTCATTCCTTTGTGCATCTACTCCACTGTCATTTTTGGGTGCCAGCGTGTAGGGGGCACTGGCCTAGGGGAACATGTGGACTATATAGATGAGTTTCTGTCCTCAGTGTCCTCAGGAGACCTACCCTAGGGTCAAGGGTCAGTCTTATGGATGTGCAGCCTGTGCAGATGCACATGCCAGGGGCTTCTGTTGCTTTCTTGAGATTATTAATAATTTTGCAACAAGGGACCCTTCGTTTTTCATTTTGCACTGAAGCCTGCAAATTATGTAGCCAGTCTTTACTAGAATAGATACAGAGTCACTAATGTTACAAAGAGGCTACAGAGGAGGCTATGGATCCCTCCATAATCTGAAGGGATCTTTCTTTCTTTCTTTCTTTCTCTCTCTTTCCTTCCTTCCTTCCTTTTCTCTCCCTCTCTTCCTTCCTTTCTTTTTTTTCCTCTTTAGGGCCTATATCTGTAGCATATGGAGGTTCCCAGGCTAGGGGTCAAACTGGAGCTGCAGCTGATGGCCTACGCCACAGCCACAGCAATGCCAGATCTGAGCTGCATCTGCAAACTACATGGCAACGTTGGATCCTTAACCCACAAAGCAAGGACAGGGATCGAACCAGATCCTCATGGTTATTCGCCGGCTTCTAAACCCGCTGAGCCACAACAGGAACTCCTGAATAGATGTTTCATTAAGGAAGTGAGGTAGGATGAATTCCTTAGAGGAGGATTTTGTAGACAAAGTTCATATGCCAGAAGGTCTTTAGGGCAGAGGGATTCGTGTGATTTGAGAGGATAACTAAATGAACTTTGCTGTGCTAGCACCCAAAGTACCACTAGGGGGTGCTCAGGGAGAGGATGACAGAGAGATGTGGGTCAGAGCCTGAATGGCCTGGGGGCAGTGCACAAGACCTTGGACTTGGTCCAGAAGGTGATGGGACCATGGAAGATATCGACTCTCTGTCCAGGTCTGCATCTATTGATTCATTTAATCCGTAGAGCAACCCTATAAAGGTAGCCAGTAGTGTAAACTGTATTATTATTTTCACCATTTTAATAGATGAGGAAATGAAGGCTCAGGAAAGTTAAAGGATGGACCCAAGATCACACAGCTTAGGATCTGGAATTCTGTAACTTTTGCTTTTCGCCATTGCACTACCCTGCCTAGCTAGTTAACAGACAAACTAAGATGTATGCTACCGTTTGAATTCTGGGTTCTATTTTAAAGGATGTTCAGTTTTGCAGTTACCATCGTGGCTCAGCAGAAACGAATCTGACTAGGAACCATGAGGACACAGGTTTAACCCCCGGCCTCGCTCAGTGGGTTAAGGATCTGGCGTTGCTGTGAGCTGTGGCATAGGTCACAGATGTGGCTTGGATCTGGCATTGCTGTGAGCTATGGTGAAGGCTGGCGGCTACAGCTCAGATTAGACCCCTGGCCTGGGAACCTCCATATGCCGAGGGTGCAGCTCTAAAAAGACAAAAAATAAATTAATTAATTAAATTAAATAAAGTATGTTCAGTTTAGAGATAATTTCTCTACTTGTGGCCTCACTTTCAGTGAACACACATCTATGTGATAAACAAACATGGATCTGCATGTGCTCTGGGCAGACAGAATAATTACTCAGGATCCCTATCCTTCAAACTTTTTTTTTTTTTTTTTTTTTGGCCATGCCCATGGCATGTGGAAGTTACTAGGCCAGGGATGGGACCCAGGCCACAGCAGTGACCTGAGCTGTGGCAGTGACAACAGCAGATTCTTAATTCACTGCACTGCAAGGTAACTCCCAAACTGTTTTTAATGTTTGTTTTTTATAACTGGTTTTGATTCTAAATTTCCTCTGCATGGACTAATACAATCAGTGTCCTATAACAGACTAGAAATTTGGGCTTATTTTTCATTGTCTTCAACATTAGTTATCGTCTGCATTTAAAGCACACAGTGACGGTCCCTTGTCACATTTTTTTTTCTATATAGAGTCATGTAAAAACTAGCCTTGAGAAATAAATGAATGGAAAGAAGTGGATAGATTATTTATATTCAATTACTTTTATATTGATTTCTTGGATTCAAAAGGAGGCCCCAAGGAGCAGAGTGGCCCAGGGAAGGAAAGTCAGAAAATGCATAGAGTTCCATAGGAAGTCAGCTTTATTTCGGGTGTCAATTTCAGAGGAAATATAAAGAAATTAGAATGGTCCTATTAGGGGGTGAAGTTCCTGACTAAGTTTCCAATGCCAAATACTTTATAGAAATGACCATAAACAACACCAAATTTGATCAAAGTACATTTTCCAACATGCATGTCTAGTCAATGCATTTTTCTGCTTAGTATCCTTTAATGACTGCCCATTTGTTTTAGAATAAAGATAGAATTCCTTGGCATTGCGCTTGAGGCTTTTAAAGCGATGGGCCTTCTCTGCCTCTTACGGGATGTCTGGTCTCTCTCTTGAGGCACACTGTGCTCCGGCCCCGGACATGACCTCACCCGCTTTCCTGCTTCCACACACCGCACACACAGCCATGTTTTACACCGTGTTTTAAAAGGTGGCTGCAGGGCCAGCACCTCCTCTCAGATGTCTGCCTTGGCTGCCTCCCCTTCGCCCCGGCTCAGCTCAGCTCAAGTCAATTTCAGAACATGCTCCTTTAGGGTCCATGCAGCATGTCCATACCCTCATGGTGCTCTCCCCGTGGTCATGAGTTGGTTCCTGGTCTGTCTTTCCAATGAAGCTGAACCCCGTGAGGGCCATGACTTTGTTCATTTCATCTGAGCCCCCTGCCCCTTTGGCAGATGTGGGTACTCTCAACCTGCTGTTTGGTCCAGTTCTTCTCAACTCCTCCTTTTTAACACTGAAAGTACAAAAGAATGGATTCTGCATTTAAACAGGTATTTCATTGAAGACCAGAGACAAGTGCTATTGGTGCTATGCTGCATGGGTGGTTTAAAAGATTTCCGAAGTTAATTTATGTCTATACCTGAGCGTTATGAGCACACTAGTGCCTGACTCCTGCATAAGATAAAACCCCACTATAATTATTTTTCATTTGCTATCTACACCTTACAAAACTTTTCAGTTTAAGAAGTCTTTTATAAAATTTTTATTTTGTTATAGTTAAAAAAATTTTTTTATTTATGTATTTATTTATTTTGTTTTTTAGGGCTGCACTTGTGGCATATGGAAGTTCCCAGACTAGGGGCTGAATTGGAGCTACAGCTGCCAGCCTACACCACAGCAACAGGATCTGAGCCGCATCTGTGACCTACACCACAGCCACAGCCAGATCCAAGCCGCGTCTGTGACCTACAACTCAGCTCACGGCGACGCCGGATCCATAACCCACTAAGTGAGGCCAGGCATTGAACCTGCATCCTCATGGATACTAGTCGGATTTGTTTCCACTGCACTACAATGGGAACTCCTGTTGAAGTATAGTAGACTTACAATGTCGTGTTAGTTTATGGTACACAGCAAGATGATTCACTCACACATATATGTATATATTCTTTTTCATATTCTTTTCCAATATAGTTTATTACAGGATTTTGAATATAGTTCCCTGGCCATACAGTAGGACCTTGTTGTTTATTCATTCTATTCAGCTTAAGGACTCTAATGCTATACCTCAATAAAGTTCAACTTTAAAAATTCATTATAAAGCTTTCTATTTTATAAAGAAAAGGAACAATAACATAAGTATCTTTTTTGGAAGAAGAGACTATTATTTATTGGATTTGTTTAGCAAGGGATTTGTCATGGTTAAAAATTAGAACTGGGGTTAATGGCTGTAAAAGAGGTACCCTCAGGAAGAAATAAATTAGAATGTTTTTTGCACTGACATTGACAATTAAAATCATTTATTTATTTAGACAGAGGTGGCATCCATTTATTATATTTAGTGTTGCCGCTTGGAAAGGAAACTGCTGAGCTGCACTTAGGCAAATCGAATATGTATTATATTTCTTGGGCCAACCAAGTCAGTATTATACAGGGCAACGATTCTCAGGAAGAAAATGCTCTCCTTTAAGCTCCTCAACAGGATTTCACAATCAAGCTAAATGAGGATTAAGGTGACAAATCTGCTAAAAGTGATTTCTAGTTTTTCTGTCATTTCTTTTTTCTCTGTGATGTCTCGTAAGTTAGAAAATATAGGGACGGTATTGGTGGATCAAAACATACAGTCTGAACAATCATTTGGAAGCTTTTATGTGCTGATGGCAATTTATAACATGACTTGCTCTACTCAGGTTTGTGATGCTTCTCTCCCTTCCTCCCCAGCTGTCACTAAATTTCCTATTTTCTGGGGCCAAAGCAAAGTTTCTCCAGGATGATCTTTGCTTATGGCCTGAGAATCACTTGGAGATCATGTTAAAGATACAGGTTCCTGGGCCCTACCCCAAGCCTACTGAATCCAAAACCTTGGTCATAAAGGTACCTCCCCCCATATTGGTCAACCAAATGGGCTTTTATTTTTCTCAGAGCAAGACTTCTGGAGATGTCTGGAGGTAGGTAAACTAGGGTAGTAGGTGTGGTCTCATGGTACCTTGAGAGACCAGAGTCCTTCTGGCTTTTTCACGTATCTTCATCTTCATGCTCTCAAAATGACTGCTCCATCTGCGAGAGTGAGTTGCACTGCAGGAAGGAGGAAAGGGGAAGGCAAGGGAAGTCCAAAGGCCCGTGGCACTGATACGTGTCCTTAGAAGCGCCATCACTGAATGCCTCTTATTTCTCACAGACCCTCTCTTCATGAGCTTCTTAAATCATATTTTCTGATTTAACCTAAATTTATCTACGATCCTATATGGTGCTCAGTGTCTGTAAAGCAAATACTTAGGACAATTATATTAAAATCAGGGGGGAATAAAGAGACCTAAATGTGAGTTCCCCTTGTGGCGCAGCAGAAATGAATCTGACTAGTGTCCATGAGGATGTCGGTTCAATTCCTGGCCTCGATCAGTGGGTTGGGGATCTGGTGTTGCCATGAGCTGTGGTGTAGGTCACAGATGCATCTCAGATCCCACGTTGCTGTGATTGTGGTGTAGGCCGGCAGCTGTAGCTCTGATTTGACCCCTAGCCTGGGAACTTCCATATACTGAGGGTGCAGCCCTAAAAAGAAAAAAAAAAAAAAAAGAGAGAGAGAGAGAGAGAGAGAGACCTACACGGCTTCTGAATTTATTTTATTTTTGTCTTTTTAGGGCCACACTAGAGGCATATGGAGGCTCCCATGCTAGGGGCCAAATCAGAGCTGTAGCCACTGGCCTACACTTCAGCCACAGCAATGCCAGATCCAAGCCACGTCTGCGATCTACACCACAGCTCATGGCAACACCAGATTCTTAACCCACTGAACGAGGCCAGGGATCGAACCTGCGTCCTTGTGGATACTAATGAGATTAGTTTCCACTGAGCCACAATAGGAACTCCTGGACTCTGAATTTAAAAAACATTTTATCATTACAGCAGAAACATAAAATAATTTAAGATACATCTAATGGAACATGTATAAGAGCTTTACACCAAAAACTACAAAATTTTGTCAAGAGAAGTTAAAAAACCTAGACAGGTGGAGAGATGTTCAAGAATTAGAAGGAGCATTAGTGTTGTCAGTTCCCAAATCTTTCCTTAGGTTCTATGCCATCCCAACCAAAATCCCAGCAGGCTTTTTGGTAGAAATGGACAGACTGGTTCTAAAATTTACATGTAAATGCAAGGCACTTAGAATAGCCAAAGAAATTTCGGACATAGTTTGAAGACTGACTATAAAGCTACAGTACTAAAGACAGCTTGCGATTGGTATAAGGATAGAAGAAAGAACTAAGAAATTGAATTATGAGTCCAGAAACATACAGGCACTTATATAGCTAATGCATTTTTTTTTTTATAAAGGAACCAAGGATATTCAGTGGGCAAAGAGAAGACTTTTCAATAAATAATGCAAAAATAACGGTTATTTTACTTTTTCAAATAGAAAAAGTAAAACTTAGCCCCTCCCTCACATATATAGAAAAAAATAATTGAAGATGGATCATCAACCTAAACCTAAAAGCTTAAACTATAAAGTTTCCAGAAGAAAACACAGGAGATTATCTTTGCAACATGGTGTAGACAAAGATGTCTCAGACAACACAAAAAACTACTAACCATAAAAAAAAATTGATAAGTTGCACTTCATGAAAATTAAAAATTTCTGCTTATCAAAAAATAATGAATAGACAAGTCACAGATGGGGAGAAAATATTCACAATGCTATATAAAGTTCTCTAGAAAATCAATAACAAAAAGACAAAACACCCTGCTGGCAAAAAAAATTAGTAAAAGATCTAATTACATATTACACACATGCAAAAGATTTATAAACAGCCAATAAACACATACAAAATTGCTCAATATAATTTTCATCAGAAAATACAAATTTAAACCATAGTGAGACACCAATACACACCTACTAGAATAGCAAAAATGAAAAATACAAACACCACCAAATGTTGGCAAGAATATGTATCAAACAAAATCTTCATACATTATTGGTGCAAATGCAAAATGGTACGACCCTTCTGGAAAACCGTTTTAGCATTTTCTTATCAAGTTAAACATACTGGAGTTCCCGTCGTGACGCAGTGGTTAATGAATCCGACTAGGAACCCTGAGGTTGCGGGTTCGGTCCCTGCCCTTGCTCAGTGGGTTAACAATCCGGCATTGCCGTGAGCTGTGGTGTAGGTTGCAGACGTGGCTCAGATCCAGCGTTGCTGTGGCTCTGGTGTAGGCCGGTGGCTGCAGCTCCGATTAGACCCTGAGCCTGGGAACCTCCATATGCTGCGGGAGCGGCCCAAGGAATAGCTAAAAAGACAAAAAAAAAAAAAAAAAAAAAGTTAAACATACTTCTATCCTATGCTCCACAAAGCTACTTTTATGTATTTCTGCAAGAAAAATGAAAACCTATGTCCACCAAAAAAAAAAAAAATAGTACAAGAGTGTTTATAACTGCTTTATTTATAATTTCCAAAATCTGGAAATAAGACAAATGTCCATCAACAGGAGAATGGATAAAGTGTGATGTATTCATACAATGGCCTACTGCTCAACAATGAAAAGAATGGACTACCTTCACCTACACAACGATATGGACAAATACCAAAGAACAATATGTTAAGTTCTTGTAACTAATAATATGTTAAGAAACAGACAAGAAAATAGTATATATTCACAATTCCACTTATAAGTTCTAAAACTGGCAAACATAAGTTATGGTGGCAGAAATCAGAACACTGATTGACGGGGGTGGGGCAGAAATTGACTATGGGGGGACAGATAATGACTATGCGGGAGGGATGGGGGAACTTCTTTGGGTGGTAGAAATGTTCTGTACTCTACAGGGCATGGGTAACTTGGGTGGTTCGCCTTCATGAAATCTCACGGAACTTACACGGGGGCACAGTGCATTTTATTGCTGGCAAATCATGCTTAAAGACCACCCTGAACCCTAAGGGCTCTGCCTTAAAGCAGAAAAATACATTGATAGCCTAATGATCCCCTGCCTTTTCTAGCAATTGTGTTATGGAAGTCTATGATTCAGTCACTGTGGCCATTATTAAGGCAAAGCTTGCAGCCATTCTAAACATCATCTAGGAATGGTTAAAAATGGCTAAAGTGATGGATTTGCCATCAAATGAATTTTAGATGTGGGAAGCAGGTTGTCTGCAACTATTGAAGACTACATTGTGAAGCCTGTATCTCAGGCAGAAGTCATGTTATAGGACTTGGTGAAAAATCATGAGTCACATGGTCATAAGATAATGCTTGGTTAGACTTTCTTTAATGGGTCATCATTTCCCCACTCACACACCTCGTGTGAGAAACTGCCCTGTGCACCCAAGGACAACCAGTCTACCAGTGCTTTATGCACTGCAGCTGGGACATGTCTTTGATCCTCATGAACTGTGGCTGATAGCCACCCATTAGGTGCAGGTGGCTGCTATCAAGGGTCTGGGCTTTTTTGCCACATGCCCTGGTTATCTTTAGTGTTTGCTTTAAATCCCAGATGCCAAATTTTTCATTATGATGCTGGGTACTTGTCAAACCATCAGATGATGACTGACTGCAGAATGGAACTAATTCTTTCTTCATTGTGTAAACCCATGATTCGCTTTCCTCCATTGGCTGGTGCTTTTTCTATGATGCTCCTTTATTCAGGAACCACACCTTGGATTTTCAATGCCCCAAACCCTCATTCCTGGACATAAAACCCTACTACTTAGGCCCATCTTATCTATCCAGCCTTACTTCCCAACTACTCTCTAACACAGCAACACAGAGGAGCAGAAAACTCCTAAGTCCAGGACCCAAGAGAGCTCAGTCTAGCTCTGAGCTTCCTGTGTGGATGGACATACCCCTGCTCCTGTCACAGGAAGAGTTTGGATTCAAAGGGCCCCCTTCCTGCTTTTACTCCCCGAGTTTTAATCAGATAAATATCACTACTGTCTCCAGTATTTGTCTAAATATTCACTCAACTGCATCTTTGCTTCATGAAAGTATTGCTCATCTCTTTTGGTGCAGCCAAAGCTGTCTTTCCTCTGGCTTTTCCCCAAGTCCATCCTCTTTAACCACGTAGGCAGTGAACAGTACCATACATTGGTCACATATTCTGTTTTCATCCTCATGTGTCTGCCATAAATGTTATATAAAAGGAACATGTTTATGGAGCCCTTACTGCGTACACTGTGATAATTACTGTGATAGGGCCAGATCCATAAAACAGCACTTATAGCATTTTTTTGTTTGTTTGTTTTTTGTTTTTGGCTATTTCTTTGGGCCGCTCCCACGGCATATGGAGGTTCCCAGGCTAGGGGTCGAATTGGAGCTGTAGCCCCTGGCCTACGCCAGAGCCACAGCAACGCAGGATCCGAGCCGCGTCTGCAACCTACACCACAGCTCACGGCAACGCCAGATCGTTAACCCACTGAGCAAGGGCAGGGACCAAACCCGCAACCTCATGGCTCCTAGTCAGATTCGTTAACCACTGTGCCACGATGGGAACTCCCAGCGTTTTTAACTTATCCTAACTTCTACAATCCCTGCGCCCCAGCAAGGGTATGAGCTCCCCGAGGGAGTGACCATGTCTTCTAGGGGCGTTTCTTTGTGTCCCTTAGATAAAAACTGTAGCTTTGCCATTTTCCAGGTCTCCCTCATTCCTTAGATTCCACTTGATCGTCCCCTTCTCTCTCTCCCTCTCTCTCTCTCTCTCACAATATTACCCTGTGGGAATTCCCTCCACCTTATTCCTCTCCCCCAAGTCCTCTGCTCACCAGCCAACTGTCCTGCTCACTGCTCCTGTGCATTTTGACTCTCGATTGCCCCGGCAGCTGGTGGATGGACTTTGGGAGGCCGCTGCTTATTACCCATGGCTTCCGATTGGGGAAGGGTCCTGAGGTACCAATGCTTACCCTATCCCCCTCAGCACGTGGTTACGAGGTGGGGGAATGAGATGGGGCTCTTGGGCTCTTAACTTGAGTCACAGAGCCCTTTGAGAATGGTCCTCTCCAGAAGAATGTACATATAATCTAGCCTCTGCCTACTCCAGAATTCTTTCAGAGATCCAGTAGACACTCCATGGACCTCATGGCATGCATGTCTGATGTGCATGAAAATACATTATAAATGAAAAAGACTCACCTTGGCAGAGGCTGTTACCAATACTATATCCTGAGAGCCAGATAAGTGCAAACTCAAGTCGCTTAGTCCCCTTTCCTGACATCAGAGTGCCGATTATAGGCATTCCCTTTGCCTTTTTCTCTCTCTCCCCCAGCCCCGTTCAGTCTCAGCATCCTGCTTGGGGATTTAAACAGTGGCTGAGAATCAAAGGTTTATTTTGGAGGGAAACCTGGCCAAGTGATAACCCTTAGGAATCTTGTCATATATTAAAATCTATGTAATGATAGTCAAAATCAAGTAGCAGTCTGGTAGCTCTATTTATTATGGGCTCAAATGGAGTTTATGGGCTAGCTTGGAAACTTAATATAGTCTATATTTAATATGACATTTACTTATAAATATTATATATCTATAATAGTTGTGTTTTTAGTGTTAAGGTTATTAATATATGTCTATTATCATTTCTATTTATACAGTTATTTCTAAAGAAATATACATACATATGTCTATGGAAAACAATGTCAAGAAATGGGAAAACTTGGAGGTCCTGTTGTGGCTCAGAGGTAACCTAACCAGTATCCATGAGGACTCAGGTTCAAACCCTGCCTCCACTCAGTGGGTTAAGGATCCGGTGTTGCTGTGAGCTGTGGTGTAGGTGCAGACGTGGCTTGGATCTGGTGTTGCTGTGGCTGTGACGTAGGCTGGCAGCTGCAGCTCTGACTGGACCCCCAGCCTGGGAATTTCCATATACTGTGGGTGCAGCTCTAAAAAGACAAAAAAAGAAATGGGAAACTTTTGTAAGATAACTTGCTTGCAATTTGGGATTTTCTTATCCTGCTTTAAAATTTATGAAGACATGTCACTGAATTTTCATACATTCTAGATAATTTGTCCAAATTATCCAGAAATAGGAGGAATAAAAAATAGGAGGAATAAATTCCCACTTTTCTATCAATTGCCCTCAAGGAATTGATAAAAAAGTGGGAATTTGATAAGTATGTATTGATTTATAGTACACTGACCTTTGAACCTGGATAACCTGGTGACTTAATATATCATACCTTCCTGATATCAAATAAACACCCAAAGGGTAATGATTCCAAAGTGCCTACTTAACAGCAAGGCACTACTTCAAACACTGGCAGAATAGAAGGTTCATTAAGTACAATTTAATCACTAAGACAATAATGTTTCTTGTACATGCTTTCTGGAAAAACACCTAATCACTTCATTCTTATCTTGGTCACTATCTCAAATATAAACTTATTTGAACTTGTGTACCAAAGTTTATTCAAAAGGAGGGAGCAATGTTATAAATAGAAACAATAGATTATTTACCCAGAACTATGAATAAAATACTAATCAAAACTGGAACTAGGTTTCCAAACACACTGTCAGTATTTAAATATTTCAAGGTCAAAGTCAGAGTAAGCAACTGGTCTTAGATATTTTTAGCAATAGCTGCAATTAAGATTTAACACTGTCAGGTCTGGAAAATGTCATAATGTCACACACTGATTATCATCTTGAAATTCATTAAGAAATCCATAATCAGGAGGCTTTGGGGAGACAGGCAAAGAACATCTTGCTGGGTTCCTACTATGAGCCTGGTAATCTATGATCTTTACACAAATTGTCACATTTAATGCTCTCAACACCCTTGGGATGTGGACTTTTTAATCCCCATCTTTTGAGGGGAAATAATTTGCTCTAGGTCTCAACAGCTAGTAAGCAGCAGAACTAAGTTGTTGTTGTTTTTGTTTTTGTTTTTTGTCTTTTTGCTATTTCTTGGGCCGCTCCCGCGGCATATGGAGGTTCCCAGGCTAGAGGTCGAATCGGAGCTGCAGCCACCAGCCTACGTCAGAGCCACAGCAACGCTGGATCCGAGCCGAGTCTGCGACCTACACCGAGGCTCACAGCAACGCCGGATCGTTAACCCACTGAGCAAGGGCAGGGACCGAACCCACAACCTTATGGTTCCTAGTCGGATTTGTTTACCACCGCACCACGACGGGAACTCCAGTTTTTTTTTTTTTTTGTTTGTTTTTTTTAGGCCGCATCTGAGGCATGTGGAGGTTCTCAGGCTAGGGGTTGAATCAGAGCTGTAGCTGCCAGCCTATGTCAGAGCCACAGCAACTCAGGATCCGAGCCTCATCTGTGATTTACACCACAACTCACAGCAACACCAGATCCTTAACCCACTGAGTGAGGCCAGGGATTGAAGCTGTGTCCTCATGGAAGCTAGTCAGATTCGTTTCTGCTGAGCCATGATGGGAACTCCAGAACTACGATTTTTTTAAATGCAAAAAATAAACTACAGAGGAAATAACAGAGGAAGCCCCTGTGATGACTGACAGTAAAATGCTGCATTAATTTCCTTTGCTGTAAAAAAGTACAACAAACCTAATAATGGCTTAAAGCAACACAAATTTATCTGGATATACTCCCAGGAGTGGGATTGCTGGATCGTATGGTAGTTCTATATTTAGTTTTCGGAGGAACCACCACACTGGTTTCCATAGAGGTTGGGCCAATTTGCATTCCCTTTCCCCATACCCAATTTGCATTCCCTTTCCCCATACCCTCTCCAGCATTTGTTACTTGTAGACTTGTTAATCTAAAATACAGCACAAATGAACCTATCTACAAAACAGAAACAGACTCAAAGACAGAGAGAACAGACTGTAATGGTTGCCAAGGCGGAGGGGGAAGAAGTGGGATGGATGGGGAGTTTGGGGTTGGGAGATGCAAACTATATTTAGAATGGATAAGCAATGAGGTCCTACTGTACAGCACGGGGAATTATATCCAGTCTCTTGTGATAGATTAAGATAAGAAGAAGATAATATGAGAATAAGAATGTATATGTGTGACTGGGTCACTATACTGTACAGCAGAAATTGACTCAACACTGTAAATCAACTATACCCTAATAAAAAATAAATTAAAAAAAACCAAATTACAAAAAAAAAAAAAAAAAAACCCAAAACCAAAGAACATAAACTTACTGTCTCACAGGTCTGGAGATGAGAAATCTAGGACGGATCTTGTGACACTAAAATCCAGGTGTCAAGAGCTGCATTCCTTCTGGAGGCTCTAAGGGGAGAATCTGTGTCCTTGCCTTTGGAGGTTCTAGATGCTGCCCATATTCTTTGGGTCATGACATCCAGCCAGCAATTGCATCACTCTGATTCCATGGTCACAGCCCTGACTCTCCTCTCTCCCTTTGTCCCTGTTAAGGACCTTTCTGACTAGATGGGGCCCACCTGGACAATGCAGGATAATCTAAGCATGGAGAGACCCTTCATTCGATCACATTGGTCAAGTTCCCTTGGTCGTATAGGGTGACAGAGTCACACTTTGAGGTTTAGGATGTGGACATCTTTGGGGAACCATTATTATGCCCACGGAAAAGTTAAAAAAACAAATTTGTGATATAGTAATATAGGTTATTCTTTATGAATATGATAATTAAAATGGTCCATGTTGTGTCTAATAGCTACTATAATGTTGAAGAAATGTTGAGTGTAAATAATATTTTGAGATATCTGCAAAAAGTATAATGTGATATGAAACAACTCTGATTACTACTGGATGGTCAGTGTTAATGATACTGTGGTTTGTTGCCTCTATTCATAACTGAAGATATTGCTAAATTTTAGTTAGAGGGTAGTGACAATAAAGAAATAATTTTTTTCCCCCTACTTAAGGGTATTTTATCCAAGGACTCCTGGAGGGGGGCATACAGGAGAACCTCTGCACTGAACCAAGAGGTAAAATTCATCCAGTGTCAGCTTTGAGTCATGATAATATGTGTCTAGCTTAAGGTCAAGGACACAAATACTTTATTTTATGGATCAAAACAAGGCTAGAACTTTAAGGTAAGGGAGTCTCATTTATCCAACAAGTGATACTGAGAACCAAAAAGCAGTTCTTTGGCTCCAGGGTGAGAGTAACATCAAAATGGGTTCTTCTGGCCTCTACTGGTAAGAGCAGTCACTTGGAACCTTGTCTCTACCACAGTGTGACCTTGGGTAAGTTATTTAATCTCCCCTACCAATTTTCTCTTGTGAGACATAAAATGTTATATGATCTTCATCTTCACCACCATCTCTGACAATCCATTCATGTACATAGCATTTAGTGGAAAACAGTGTTCCTTTTACTGTTTCTTGGAAGTTCTCCGGGCTGAGATTCAGGTTACTGCGAAGTTGATGGGGTTCATTGGAATGTTTGGCAAACATGTCAACTCCTTCACTGAAGTTGAATACAGATGAGAAGCTGTAAAGCTAAAGCAGCCCAGCTAAGGAATCCTCTTATCTTCTGCTGAATTTACAGCCGCTTTCTCCAATTTATGTTGGCCTATTTAATGTTGTGGCAAGGAAGAGAAAGCAAGAACCAAAAAATGTTCAAAAACAAAATCCCAAAGCATTGGAGCCTGAGAGAATAGGATAGGGTTTAGGGAAAGGATGCTGTCCAGGAATAATTTTCTGGAAGTCTTAGAGTCGATATTTTTTACAGAAGCAGTGTGAGTCACAGGGACCCGATATATCAGTACAATATTAAGTTCAGGTCTGGGAGGAGTTTTCGAGACTTTTTATTTTTTTATTTATTTTTCTGCCTTGCTTCGCATGTCACCATAGGGAAGAATAATTTTCTCAAGCAAACACACTCCAGCAAATTTACCAAGATAATTTTTTCTTTTTTGCATTTTTCAGGGCCACACCTGTGGCATATGGAAGTTCCAGGCTAGGGGTGGAATCGGAGCTACAGCTGCTGACCTAGGCCTACACCACAGCCACAGCAATGTGGGATCCCAGCAGCACCTGTGATCTACACCACAGCCCACAACAACGCCAGATCCCAACCCACTGATCGAGGCAGCCTCATGGATACTAGCCTGATTTGTTTCTGAAGCGCTACAATGGGAACACCATCCGAGATAATTTTTAAAATTCTAGCCATTAATAAATTATAGATTGCAAAAAAAAAGATGAATATTTACTAGAGAATAATTTCAGCAGTTCAACATGAATTGATAGGACTGATCTAAACCTTTTATTGCTTACTGATAAAGATTGCTATTTTGGATATTCAAGGAATATTATCAGTTTTAAGTGATTTAATCGCAAGCCCCAATCCACTCACTTTAGTGATGTGTTCTTTTTTTTTCTTTTTTTCTTTTTTTGTCTTTTTTGCTATTTCTTTGGGCTGCTCCCGCGGCATATGGAGGTTCCCAGGCTAGGGGTCTAATCGGAGCTGCAGCCACCGGCCTATGCCAGAGCCACAGCAACGCAGGATCCGAGCCGCGTCTGCAACCTACACCACAGCTCACGGCAACGCCGGATCGTTAACCCACTGAGCAAGGGCAGGGACCGAACCCGCAACCTCATGGTTCCTAGTCGGATTCATTAACCACTGCGCCACGACGGGAACTCCTCCTTTTTTTCTTTTTAGGGCTCCACTTGCGGCACATAGAGGTTCTCAGGCTAGGGGTCCAATCGGAGTTACAGCTGCCGGCCCACGCCAGAGCCACAGGAACATCAAATCTGAGCTGCACCTGCGACCTACACCATAGCTCACGGCAACGCCGGATCTTTAACCCACTGAGCGAGGCCAGGGATCAAACCAGAAACCTCATGGTTCCTAGTCGGATTCATTTCCGCCGCACCACAACGGGAACTCCAGCGATGTGATTTTAAAACTAAAGTAATATCTTTTATTTTTTTTTCTTTCCAAGAATATTTTCATATTTGGGAACATATCTTGACTATGCAAAAAAGATCTTGCATATTTTGATTATGCAAAAAACATCAATGGGGCAAGCAAATATTGCCGGTACACAGAGAACAACTGAACTTGATCCTGAGTCTGAAATTAGTAAATATTTATTGAGACTCTAATTTGGTGGCAGGCGCTGTGCTTGGTCCTGGGGATGCAATGGGAGCATTAGACAGACAAGGTTCCTGCTTTCAGATAGCAGTAGGGGCATACCGAGTTTTAGCGAGCTTTGCTTTATTGCACTTCACAGATACTGCATTTTTTTTTACAAACTGAAGGCTGACAAAACCTGCCTCAGGCAAGTCTATCAGTGCCATTTTCCCAAAAGCATTTGCTCACTTGGTTCTCTGTGTCACATTGTGGTAATCCTCACAAATTTCAAACTTTTCAATTATTCTCTTTGTTGTGGCAATCTGTGATCAGTGATCTTTGATGTTACAATGGTGAAAAGATCATGACTTGCTGAAGGCTCAGATAATGGTTAGCGTTTTTTAGCAATAAAATATTTGTTAATTAAGTTATGTACATTTTTTACATGTAATGCTATTGCACACTTAATAGACCACTGTACAGTACAGACATAACTTTTATATGCACTGGGGAAGCCAAAAAAATCTGTGTAGTTTACTTTATTGCAGAAGTCTGGAGCTAAACCTGCAATATTTCCAGGTATGCCTGCACCTTCTAGTGGGTGAATCTCTCAATTAGCAAGGAAGTAAATAGCTATATAAGGTAACTTCAGATTGTTCAGTACAATGGAGAAAATAAGGCAAGGATGAAGTGACCGAGAAGAGCTTGGGGGAGTGGTGACTACTTCACATTGACTATTTAGGAAAGGCCTCTCTCTTAAGGTGCCTTTGAGCTGAATTTGAATGGTCAGGAGGCAGCAACATGGTGGGAGGTGGGGCAGGATATCCTGGCTGGTGGGAAAGTACATGCTCCATTCCAATGCAGCAACAAGCCTGGCAGAGCCCAAAAATAATGAATGGCAGGAGGTGCGATCAGGTGAAGAAGCAGGAAGGAGCCACACCATATGAGGGATTTAGAACCGCTTAAGGAATCTCGTTTTTTTGTTTGTTTTGTTTTTGCCACACCTGAGGCACATGGAAGTTCCTGGGCTAAGGGTCAAGTAAGAGCTGCAACCGGGGCCTGTGCCACAGCCATGGCAACACTGGATCTGAGCTGCATCTGCAACCTATGCTGCAGTTTGTGGCAATGCTGGATTCTTAATCCACTGAGTGAGGCCAGGGATTGAATCCACATCCTCACTGAGCCACAATGGGAACTCCAGGAATCTGTGTTTTAAGTACAATGGGAAGCATCAGGAATTTTAAAGCATAGGAATGACACGTGCACATTTATAAGCTTTTACGGTTTCTTAGAATCATGAGTCTTTGGAACTTGAGGGGACTTTAGAGATTACGTGGTAAAGGTTTACTTACATAGGAAGAAAAATGAATCCTCTCAGGAGGTAGATGGTGTATACAGCTAGTGTAGACAAATCAAGGACTTGTCCCAGTTCTGGCCCCAGAATCAACAGTGTTGGTCTTGCCATCTTAAACTGGTACTGTGAGGAAGAATTTAGAGGCTTCTTTGAGTCTCTTTGAAAAACAGTTTCTAAGCTACATGATGATCTATTAACAAGAATGCTGTGTCATCAAGCTTTAAAAACCAATTAGTGCAAAGTCCTCGCTAATGCTCTGGGAAAAGTCAATACTAAATTGGGGTGTCAATTGCACCATTGTCCCGTGAACCCAATTACTTCTCAGTAAGCTTGTATATCTGCTATTCCAATTGCCTAATATATAATTCTGAAACCAGAATTTTATAATGAAAGAGACCTTTGCATTCAATTAGTCTAACTTTTTTTTTTTTTTTTTTTGGCTGCACCCACAGCATGCAGATGATCCAGGGCCAGTAATCAAACCTGCACCACAGCAATAACCAGAGCCACAGCAGTGGCAAAGCCGGATCCTTAACCCACTGAGCCACGAGGGAACTCCTAGTCTAATCTTTTTAACAAGGAAACTGATTTATCTGTGTTCCTCTCTGAGGACTCTCAGGGTGTCTTTGTCTTTTTAATAAAATACTATCCATTATTACACTGCAAATCTGAGTTTGAGATGCTCAGGATATTTGTTGGTGGTAGTAGGAGTGCTTCTTATGAACTGTCTTTAAACCTGGCTGATTCATCCACTAGGAAACTACGTAATGAGCATGTAGTATGGGCTTACAGTCTAAACCTAGGGGCTACAGCAGTGAATGAGACAGAGAATGTCCCTGCCATCATGGAGACTGCTTTTTCCATTGAGTTTATCAGTAAAAGAAACCCATAGGATAAAGATAAGGGGAATATAAGTGTTAGAAGTTTTTACAACCATTTGGATTGGCATCAACTAGCCAGGAACCCAAATATACCATAGCTGTAGCCAGCACGATGGTTGCTATGAGCCCAAAGCTAGATTCCAAATGTTCAAATTTTGTGACTGCAATACAAAAGTGAAATAAGCTATTTTTATAGTCCATTTATAGTTTACAATATGCTTAGACATACTCTTTTCATTAATTCGACAAGCATTTGTTGTGCACCTATTATGTACTGACAGGCACCACAGACCCAAAGCTGAACAAAACAGGCATGGTTTTTGCCTTCAGGAAGCATAGATATAGCTGGGAATAAGATGCTAATCAAGTAATTGAAAGTGTGATAGAGGCGCTGTGTGTGTGTGTGTGTGTGTGTGTGATGGAGGCACGTGATAGGGGACATACTCTGGTTTGAGGGAAGTGAGAATGAGAGACGTTTTCTTTGAGGAAGTGATCATGTTTCAGTTGAGAACTGGAGGATGGGCAGAAATGAATTGGGTGGAAGGAACAGAAAGGTAGGGAGAGAGAGAGCTGCAGGCAGAATGAAGAGTATGAGGGTGTCTAAGGCAGCATGGAGCTTGGAGGGTTCCAGATGGGACAAAACCCCAGTATGGGGTTTAGCACAAGAGGGTCAAGGTAAAGCTGGAGAGGAAGCTGGGGCCAGGCAATGTGCAGAGCTGTGGCAACCACTGTGTACCTTATCCTGATAGCAAAGGTAAGACTTATTAAGGTTTTTGTTTTTGTTTCTTCTTTTTGTCTTTTTGGGCCACACCCTCAGCATATGGAAGTTCCCAGGCTAGGGGCTGAATTGAAGCTACGGCTGCCAGCCTACACCACAGCCACAGCAGCACTGGATCCTTAACCCACTGAGCGAGGCCAGGGATAGAACATGCATCCTCAGGGATCCCAGTTGGGTTCATTACCACTAAGCCACGACGGGAACTCCCTGAATACTTCTTTTGACTCAAGTCTCATGCTTTTTTCCATTAACACCACATCTTGGTTAATCTTGATATCAATTGCCTGAATTCCTCTGTGGTGGAGAGAGGAAATTTCAGGGGGAAACAAGGGCATCTGGGACACCTGAGCTGGGCAAGAGGATTTCTTTTGTGGGGTTTTTTGTGTTCCTTGTTTTGCTTTTTAGGACCACACCTGCAGCATATGGAAGTTCCCAGGCTAGGGGTTGAATCAGAACTATAGCTGCTGGCCTAAGCCACAGTCATAGCAACATGGTAACTGAGCTGCATCTGAGACCTACACTGCATCTCATGGCAATGCTGGATCCTTAACCCACTGAGTGAGGCCAGGGATCGAACCCATGTCCTCATGGATGCTAATCAGGTTGCTTACTGTTGAGCCACAACGGGAACTCCGGCAAGAGAATTTCTTGCTCCAGGATTCAGAGGACAATTAGGACTTGCAGAGGGCTGGAGCAATTCAGAGGGACATTTCAAAATGCCACAAAGGCCAAGACTCTTGGCCCAGAAGCAGGCACTGAACTTGCAGAGCAGACACTGGAATCTGGAAGCCAAGAAGGAAAAGAACAAGGAGCCCATGTTGTAGAGAAACAGGAACTGGTCCAGAGATACAGCCCAGAGAAGCCACAGCTCTCTGAACTCGCTTTTGCATCCTGGTAGAGGTCATCAAAAGTCATGAACCCCTGGGAGGTCCCGTCGTAGCTCAGTCGTTAATGAATCCAACTAGGAACCATGAGGTGGCAGGTTTGATCCCTGGCCTTGCTCAGTGGGTTAAGGATCTGGTGTTGCCATGAGCTGTGGTGTAGGTCGCAGACGCGGCTTGGATCCCGCGTTGCTGTGGCTCTGGCGTAGGCTGGTGGCTACAGCTCCGATTAGATTCCTAGCCTGGGAACCTCCATATGCTGCTCGGCCCTAGAAAAAGGCAAAAAGACAAAAAAAAAAAAAAAAAAAAAGTCATGAACACCTATACAATTCATGGATGGCACCATCCCCTTCAGTCGCCCCAGCTGCCCAGCCAGTGTAGGCTTGGGAAAGAATGTGTTCTTCAAGGAGCTCCTCACAGATTTGCTCTAGGGGACGACTATTCTATTTACATACTGGCCATTTTCATTCTATTTTACATTGTTGTTGAATCTTTTATGTTGAGATTGTCATAAATTCTGCAAGTATGTCTTGGATCTCCAACCGGCTATAAGCGTCTTAACGACAAAAGGCTGTGCATAATGATTTGTATCCCTCTTTGTTCATGTCTGCAATACTTACTGAGCCTCTCTTTTGGCAGGCACTGTGGTAAAAGTGGTGATTTAGCAAAGAGAAGGACAGAAAAAATCCCTATTCTCATAGAGCTTATCCTGGCCGGGGAAGGGAACTTCTGCATGCTGTGCACACAGCCAAAAAAAAAAAAAAAAAAAAAAAAAATTCCTTATGCTCGCATCTAAATCCATCAGCAGATCTTAGAGCTTATCTTTTATTGGGGGAAATAGACTCAGTAAACAAGGTTATTCCAGATGACAAAAATTGCTAAAATAATAAAATGAAGTGACATGATTGACAGTAAATTGGGGAAAGGCACCTCTTTATAGGGTGGTCAGAAAGACAGCCACGGGGAAGTCGAGAAGCCAAGTGCTACACACAGAGGAGAGAGCAGGTGGAAACACATTATGGAGGGTGCCTTATAGACTGTCCCAGGATCCTAAGGGAGGTTTGTGTTGATGAGGTATGGACCAAAGGCGGCACAGAAGGAGATGAGGTCTCAGATGTGGACAGAGGCCAGATAGGTCATATATGGCTCAGCGGGACTCAGTGAAGAGTTTCGATTCCATTCTAAGTTTGATTCCATTCCAAGTTCAAAGGAAAGCCAGGCAGAGCGAGGTTAAGCAAGAGAGTGACAAGATCTGATTTATGTTCTAAGATAACCATCTTATGTGCTTTAAGGAGTATGGACTTAAATGAGTGGGAACAGTAAAACAGGCTATTGTGTTTAGGCTGACCAGAGATGACAGGACAGGACTGAAATGGTGGATGTGGAGATGAAGGGAAGTGCTCATATTTGAGACATACTTTGGAAGAAAGCCCAAAGATCTGCTGATGGATCTAGATGCGAGCGTAAGGAATTTTTTTTTTTTTTTTGGCTGCGCCTGCAGCATGCAGAAGTTCTCTTCCCCAGCCAGGATGGAACCCATGCCACAGCAGTGACTCAAGACCCGCAATGGTAACACTGGATTCTTAACCCACTGAGCCACCAGGGAACTCCAGGAAATCTTTTTTTTTGTCTTTTGTCTATTTTTTTTTTTTAGGGCCGAATCCATGGCATATGGAGGTTCCCAGGCTAGGGGTCTAATCGGAGCTACAGCTGCCGGCCTATACCACAGCCACAGCAATGCCAGATCCAAGTCACTTCTGCTACCTACACCACAGCTCAGGGCAATGCCAGATCCTTAACCCACTGAGAGAGGCCAGGGATTGAACCTGCAACCTCATGGTTCCTAGTTGGATTCGCTAACCACTGCGCCACGACGGGAACTCCAAGAATCATGAGTTCTTAACCTATGTCACATGTGAGATGTATTGGACAACTAGAGATGTCATGTAAACAGCTAGTTACAAGTGTCTGGACATGTTAGTTTGGAGATAGAGATTTGGGAGTCATTGGAATATAGATGGCATTTACAGCTATGGGACTGAATGAGATCCCCTAAGGTGACCGTGTAGGTAAAAAGAGAAATAGGCTGAGGGGCAATTCCTAGAACACACGAGGGTAATGCAGAGCAGCTTTAAACACAACTTAAAAGAAGAGACAGCCAATGAGATGGTAGCAAATTCAGGAGAATGTTTTCCCACATGTCAAAGGAAGGGTGTTTCTAGAAGAGAGAACAGTTCATAATCTCACATACCTCTGCAATTTGGAGGAAAATTGGAACAGATATGTGAACACTGGTTTTGGTAAGACTGCTCTTATTCGTTGTCAGATAAAAGTAGTTTGGCAGATGGCCAACAAGCACATGAAAAAAAATGCTCAACATCACTGGTTATTAGAGAAATGCAAATCAAAACTACCATGAGGTACCACCTCACACCTGTCAGAATGGCCATCGTTAACAAACAACAAATGCTGGAGAGGAGGTCCCGTGGTGGCGCAGTGGTTAACGAATCTGACTAGGAACCACGAGGTTGCAGGTTCGATCTCTGGCCTTGCTCAGTGGGTTAAGGATCTGGCATTACCGTGAGCTATGGTATAGGTCGAAGATGCAGCTCGGATCCCGCATTGCTGTGGCTCTGACGCAGGCTGGTAGCTACAGCTCCAATTAGACCCCTAGCCTGGGAACCTCCATATGCCACGGGAACAGCCCAAGAAATGGTAAAAAAGACTAAAACAAACAAACAAACAAAAAAAAAAAACAAATGCTGGAGAGAGTGTGGAGAAAAGGGGACCCTCCTTCACTGTTGGTGGGAATGTAAATTGGTACGACCACTATGGAAAAAAGTATGGAGGTACCTCGGAAAACTAAACACAGAACTACCATATGATCTAGCAACCCCACTCTTGGGCATATATCCAGACAAAATTTTCATTGAAAAAGATATTTGCACCCATATGCTCACTGCAGCACTATTCACAATAGCCAAGAAACGGAAAAAACCCAAATGTCCATCGACAGATGAACAGATTAAGATGCGGCATATATACACACAATGGAATACTACTCAGCCATAAAAAGAACAAAATAATGCCATTTGCAGCAATGTGGATGGAACTAGAGACTCTCATACTAAGTGAAGTAGGTCAGAAAGAGAAAGACAAATACCCTATCACTTACATCTAGAATCTAATATACAGCACAAACAAACCTTTCCACAGAAAAGAAACTCATGGACTTGGAGAACAGACTTGTGGTTTCAAAAGGGGAGGGAGAGGGGGTGGGAGAGACTGGGAGATTGGGGTTAATAGTTGTAAACTATTGCATTTGGAGTGGATAAGCAATGAGATCCTGCTGTACAGCTCCTGTGATGGAACATGATGGAGGATAATGTGAGAAAAAGAATATACATATATGTATGGCTGGGTCACTTTGCTGTACAGTAGAAATTGACATAATACTGTAAATCAACGATAAAGGAAAAAATAAAAATCATTTAAAAAAGCAGTTTGGGGAGTTCCCATTGTGGCGCAGTGGTGGACGAATCTGACTAGGCACCATGAGGTTGCGGGTTCGGTCCCTGCCCTTGCTCAGTGGGTTAACGATCAGGCGTTGCCGTGAGCTGTGGTGTAGGTTGCAGATGCGGCTCGGATCCTGTGTTGCTGTGGCTCTGGCACAGGCTGGAAGCTACAGCTCCAATTCAACCCCTAGCCTGGGAACCTCCATATGCCGTGGGAGCGGCCTAAAGAAATAGCAAAAAGACCAAAAAAAAAAAAAAAAAGCAGTTTGGGTGGAGTAGTAGAGGTGGGGTATAACTAAGTGGGTTAAAAGAGTAAATGGGAAGTGGGAAAGGGGAGACCTTGAACTGCTCTGTCAGAAGTTTTGCCCTGAAATGAAACAGAAAAATGGAGCAGTAGCTATAAATAAACATGTTCAAGAGAAGATCTATTTTCTTTTGGCCACAGTGGCAGCATAAGTTCCAGGGCCAGGGATCGAACCCTCACCAAAGCTGTAAACAGAGCCATAGCAGAGACAACCCCAGAACCTTAACCTCCTGATCCATGACAGAACCCGTAGATTTGTTTTGTTTTAAAGATGGATGATAATGGAAGATGCTTTTATATTTTGTCCAGCAGGGAGAACTTAAAGATGAAAGAGACTGGGGGTTAGTTCTAGCAGGCAGGATCCGCAGACCACACCTCTGACGAGAGCAGGAAGCCCTCATCTATTGTGAAGGGAGACCAGGCCTAAAGGTGGGCACAGGTAAAGAAGGTTGTGACGCTCCCCAGCCACATGCTGCTGTTCAGGAGCTGGTATGGATATTTGGCAAATATATGAGTTTAACCAGAGTTGAACCAGAGTTGACAATCTGCCAGATAGGGGAAATGGAGAAAGAGCGAGGCAAGCAATTTAAGAGTGTTTCAAAGGGGGGTCATTATAAGGCCATAGAATGTAATCTGGGTTCAAAGGGAAAGGAGGACATAAGAGGATTGATGGATAATAAAAACTGGTAGAGGAGTTCCCGTCAGTGCAATGGAAATGAATCCGACTAGGAACCATGAGGTTGCGGGTTCGATCCCTGGCCTCGCTCAGTGGGCTCAGGATCTGGCGTTGCCGTGAGCTGAGGTGTAGGTTGCAGACGTGGCTCGGATCCCGAGTTGCTGTGAGCTGTGGTGTAGGCCGGCAGCTGTAGCTCCGATTAGACCCCTCGCCTGGGAACCGCCACAGGCTGAGGATGCGGCCCTAAAAAGCAAAACAAAACAAAACAATGTGGTAGAGTTAGTGGATTAAAGGTCATGGGAGGGTCAAACAACCACAGAGAGGAGTGAGAATACCTAGAAAGGCAGGCAGTGATAGTGAGAGGGAGGAGTGCATTGACTGAATGTTAAGGTATTGACCCTATTTGTGATGACAGGCCAGGTTATGATCATGGACATCAGTGGCTAAAGTGAGGGAGAAAAAAGAATCATTGGAGTGAGAGGAGGTTGTGGGTCTGAGAGGCCAGGATGCCTAAGACAGTGCTAGGCAGAGAGAAGGTTGCCAGTAAATAGTCACAAGTGAAAAGGATTGAAATACATGAATCCTTTCTAACATTTATTGTGTTTTGGTTGGTCTTAACAGACCCTGTATTTAGTGTATTACATCACTTTTTCTCAGATGACAGATTTTCCAGTGCCTTTGGGACAACATTACCTGGAGAAATCATTTGATATAGTTAAAAAGGGTAATGATAAAGGGAAATTCAAACTGGAGTGTAATAAAGTCCTTAAGTGTGAAGCTAGTCAGGCAATAGATAAGTTATTGAGGAAAATTGCTGCTGGAGCTATCAAGAGGAAAAACAGACCTTTCGATTTTGAGAAACCTTGAAACTTATCCAAAGACATGTCTCTGCCTGAACTTGGCTGGGCTTTTTTTTTTTTTTTTTTTTTTTGGTCTTTTTGGGGCCAAACCTGCAGCATATGGAAGTTCCCAAGCTAGGGGTCAAATCGGAGCTATAGCTGCTGGCTTCACCACAGCCACAGCAATGCCAGATCTTAAACCCACTAAGCAGGGCCAGGGATCGAACCCAAGTCCTCATGGATACTACTTGGGTTCAGCCACATCGGGAACTCCCTTGGCTGGACTTTTGAGGGGAAAAAACTTAAACTGTAGAAGCACAGGGACTAGAGGTTTGAATCTTATCTATCATTTATTAGTTGTATGACCTTGGGCAAGTTACTTAATCTGTCTGTACTTCTGGTTTCTCAAAAAATGAGGATTAAAAATAGTTCCTACGGAGTTCCTGTTGTGGCTCAGTGGTAATGACTAGAATCCAAGAGGACCAGGCTTCAATCCCTGGCCTGGCTCAGTGGGTTAAGGATCCGGCATTGCTGTGAGCTGTGGTGCAGGCTGGCAGCTACAGCTCCGATTTGACCCCTAGCCTGGGAACTTCCATACGCCTCGGGTGCAGCCCAAAAAAAAAAAAAAAAAATAGTTCCTACCACATAAGGTTATTAATAAAGAGCGATAATCTATATTAATGGTTTAGCACAGGACCATGACACACTCAAGAATGTTGAGCTAATTGTAATCATCAAAATTATTATGTATAAACTGGAGATAACAAAAGCTACTTTGCAAGGCTAAGAGCATTAAATGAGATAAAGTATGCAAAGTTCTTAGTGCAGGGTCCTCTGTATGGTGAATACTAAATAATGATTGGCTACTGCTATGAATCTGATCAGCAGCCCTAATCATTTAACACTATAACAACTGTGAAGTGTGGAGCAAGAAATAACTTAAGTTTTGCTTACATTCATCAAATAAGCTGGGTTGAGTTTGCTTAAATGGTTTTGTTTAGGAATTTCCATCGTGGCTCAGGGGTTTAACGTGGTTCAGTGGTTAATGAACCCAACTAGTATCCATGAGGACACCGGGTGCAGCCCTAGAAAGACAAAAAAAAAAAAAAAAAAAAAAGTTTTTTTCTACTTGGGGAATTTTCAAGCAGTCTCCATTTTATTTCATTTTAGCTATACACCACCTTTTAAAAATCTTCATCTGTTGGAGTTCCCGTCGTGGCTCACTGGTTAGCAAATCCGACTAGGAACCATAAGGTTGCGGATTCGGTCCCTGGCCTCGCTCAGTGGGTTAAGGATCTGGCGTTGCTATGAGCTGTGGGTTAACCACTGAGCAAGGGCAGGGACCAAATCCTCAACCTCATGGTTCCTAGTCGGATTCGTTAACCACTGCGCCACGACGGGAACTCCATAAGAAGCTTTTTAGTTTGGTGTAATCCCACTTGTTTATTTTTGCTTTTGTTATCTGTGCTTTGGTGTCACATCCAAAAAATCATTACCAGGACAAATGTCAAGGAGCTTACTCCCTGTGTTCTAGGAATTTTATGGTTTCAGGTTTTACACTTAGGTTTTTAATCAATTTTGAGTAGATTTTTGTGTAAGGGTTTAATTTCATTCTTTTGACAGCGAATATAAGGTTTTCCCAAAAACATTTATTGAAAAAGACTGTTCTTTACTTATTGCATGTACTTGACAAATACTACATGTATCTGTATGGGCATATTCTTGGCTCCCTATTCTATTCTCTTGGTTTACATGTCTGTTTTTATGCCACTACCATTTTATTTTGATTACCATAGCTTTGCAACATAGTCGAAATGAGAAAGAGTGATGCCTTCAACTCTATTCTTGTTCAAAACTGCTCTGGCTATTCAAAGTCTTCTGTGGCTCCATACGCATTTTAGGATTTGCATTAAATCTATAGATGGCTTTGGATAGTATGGACATTTTAGCAACATTAATTCTTCCAGCTCATGGAGTTCCTGTTGTGGCTCAGCAGTAACGAACCTGACTAGTGTCCATGAAGATGCAGGTTCAATCCCCTGCTTCACTCAGTGGGTTAAGGATCCAGTGTTGCCATGAGCTGTGGTGTAGACTGCAGATGTGGCTCGGATCCAGAGTTGCTGTGGCTGTGGTGTAGGCTGGCAGCTGCAGCTATGATTCAACCCCTAGCCTGGGAATTTCCATATGCTGTGGGTGTTGCCCTAAAAAACAAAACAAACAAACAAAATTCTCCCAGTTGATGAATGTGGTATATCTTTCCTTTTATCTGTGTCTTCTTCGGTTTCTTTCATCAGTGTCTTACTGTTTTCTCTATATAGATCTTTCACCTCCTTGGTTAAATTTATCCAAATATTTTATTGTTTTTGGTGCTACTGTAAATAAAATTCCTTTCTTATTTTTTTCCAGATAGTGCACTGTTAATGTATAGAAAAGCAACTGATTTTTGTATATTGACATTTGTATCCTGCAATTTTATTGAATTCATTTATTAGTTCTAAAGGTTTTTTGGTTGATTCTAAAGAAAGTCATTTTCTAAATATGAGTCATGTCATCTGCAAAGAGAGACAATTTAACTTCTTCCTTTCCAATTTGGATTTTTCATTTTTTTCTTCTCTAATTGCTCTAAGACTTCCAGTACTATGTTGGACAGAAGTGGTGAGAATGGGCCCTCTTGTCTTGTTCTTGATCCTTTAGGAAAGGCTCTTCACCACTGAGTAGGACACGAGTTATGGGTTTGTCATATATGGCCTTTTTTATGTTAAGCCACAGCCTTCTATACCTAATCTGTAGAGGATTTTTATCACAAAAGATTGTTGGATTTCGCAAAATTCTTTTTTTGCATCTATTTAGACCATCATATGGTTTTTATCCTTCATTCTATTAATATGGCATATTATGTTTACTGATTTGTGTATGCATCCTTGCATCTCAGAGATAAATCCTGTTTGATTATGGTGTGTGATCCTTTTAATATACTGTTAAATTTGGTTTGCTAGTATTTGTTGAGGATTTCTGCACCTAAGTTCATCAAGAAACTGGCCTATAATTTTCTTTTCTTGCAGTATCCTTACTCTGTTTTGGTATTAGTTTAATGCTGGCCTAGTAAAATGAGTTTGAGAGTATCCGCTCATCATTTTTAGTAAGAATTCTCTAGCTCTGATTCGAAAGCTATTGCGTACTCTTGGCAACTGCTTAACACAGCTCTCACCACTGATAATAAAAAAGAAGCTATCATTTATTGAGTACATATGATGTCTTCCAGGCATTCAGCAAAACTCTTCGTGTACATTACAGGCATATTTCAGGGATATTACGGATTCAGTTCCAGAACACCAAATAAAGCAAACAGCACAATAAAGTGAGTCACATGAAAATTTTGGTTTCCCAGTGCACAGAAAAGTTATGTTTACACTATACTATAGTCTATTAAGTGTGCAATAGCATCACACCTAAGAAAACAACATACATACTTTAGTTAAAAAATGCTTTATTGGAGTTCCCATTGTGACTCAGAGGGTTACAAACCCGACTAGTATCTATGAGGATGTAGGTTCGATCCCTGACCTTGCTCAGCGGATTAAGGATCCAGCATTGCTGCAAGCTGCAGTACAGGTTGCAGAGTGGCTTGGATCTGGCGTTGCTGTGGCTGTGGTGTAGGCCGGCAGTTGTGGCTCCGACTTGACCCCTAGCCTGGGAACTTCCATATCCTGCAGGGATGGCTTCAAAAATAAAGAAAAAAAAGTACTTTATTGCTAAAAAATACTAACCATTACCCGAGCCTTCAGTGAGTTGCAGCAGTACCATTAAAGATGAGTGATTACATTGGAGTTCCCTTCGTGGCTCAGCGGAAATGAATCTGACTTGCATCCATGAGGATGCAGGTTTGATTCCTGGCCTTGCTCAGTGGGTTAAGGATCCGGCGTTGCTGTGAGCTGTGGTGTAGGTTGCAGATATGGATGGATCTGGCATTGCTGTGGCTGTGACAGAGGCTGGCTTCTACAGCTCTGATTCAACCCTTAGCCTGGGAACCTCTGTATGCCTCGGGTGTGGCCCTAAAAAGACAAAAAAAAAAAAAAAAAGAGAGAGAGAGAGAGAGAGGCATCAGTGATCACAGAACAGCATAAAAAACATAATAATAATGAAAAAGTTTGAAACATTGCCAGAATTACCAAAATGTAACACAGAGACATGAAGTAAGCAAACGCCATTGGAAAAATGGTGCCAAGAGACTTGCTTGACGCAGGGTTGTCACAAATCTTCAATGGGTAAAAAATGCAGTATCTACAAAGCATAATAAAGTGAAACACAATAAAATGAGGTATGTCTGTATGTCATTTAAGTATATGAATGGCTTTGGGAGGTAGGTTCCATTATCATCTGAATTTTGCTAAGAAGAAAAATGAGGAAGGCAGGCTCAAAGGGGCTAATTGGTCCAAGGATATACAGCCCTCAATGGACAGAGGTCAGATTTCATCTAAGGTTAATCTGACTCCTACTCCTCTGTTCTTCACCCTTATTTACATAGTGGGTACAGTACCAGGCTATGGCTTCTCAATTTTATTTTATTTTTTATTTTTATTTTTTGGTCTTTTTGCCATTTCTTGGGCCGCTCCCGCGGCATATGGAGGTTCCCAGGCTAGGGGTCGAATCGGAGCTGTAGCTGCTGGCCTACACCAGAGCCACAGCAACACAGGATCCGAGCTATGTCTGCAACCTACACCACAGCTCACGGCAACGCTGGATCCTTAACCCACTGAGCAAGGCCAGGGATGGAACCTGAAACCTCATGGTTCCTAGTTGGATTCGTTAACCACTGCACCACGACGGGAACTCCTGGCTTCTCAATTTTAATAGGACTTTTCAGTCCTTCCCCCTCTAACTTTTCCTTAACAATCATATAATATTTTCCTATCTTTCTGGGATCTGGGGTTTGAAGTTAGTTGGTCTAATTTGATCACATCTTCCTAAGATCACTGTTCTTCTTTGCCTTTCAAGTGACAGTAGATTGAATACTGATTGGCTGAACGGTGGTTATCAGGGGATGGTGGGAGAGGAACAGGGGAGTTGTTCAAGGGGTATAAGTAATTCAAGATGAGTAGGTTCCAGAGAGCTCTGTACAGCCTAGTGCCTATAGTGAACAAAAAGCTATTGTGTGCTTAAAATTTGCTAAGAAGATAGATCTCATGTTAAGTGCGTTTAACCCAAAATAAAATCCAAAACAAAGCAAAACCAAAACAAAGAGACGCAAGCAAACTTTTGGAGACGATGGATATGTTTATTACCTTGATTTTGGTGATGGTACCATGAGTGCAGAAATTTGTCTAAATTTACCAACGATGTAAATTAATAATGTGCAATTTTTGTATGCCAGTTATATCACAATAAAGCAGGGGAAATATTGATTGGCTACTTTATTTAAAAATTCAGCAAATGGAGTTTGGGTCGTGGCTCAGCAGAAACAAATCTTGACTAGCATCCATGAGGATGCAGGTTCAATCCCTGGCTTCAATCAGTGGGTTAAGGATCCAGTGTTGCTGTGAGCTGTGGTGTAGGTCACAGATGTGGCTCAGATCTGGTGTTGCTGTGGCTGTGGTGTAGGCCAGAGGCTACAGCTCTGCTTCAGCCCCAGCCTGAGAACCTCCATATGCCGTGGGTGTGGCCCTAAAAAGACAAAAAAAAAAAAAAAAAATCCAGCAAACATATTGAGTATGTATGTGTGCCGGATACTATGCAACTGCTCAGCGTAAACAAAGGCAAATTAGATACAGAAGTTTTCCTTCAAGTTGCTTACAAGTGAGGCACCCCGTGTGCTAGAACAGAAGAAGATTCAGAGAAAGTGATGAAGTGGTTCGAAAAAGAATTATGCCTTCCTGGAGAGCATCTCTAAGAGCCACGTAGGGAATGGGAAGGCCTTAGAGCTGGGCTCTGAAGACTGGGAAAGACTGGATGCATGGAGAAAATGAGCTTGCAGGTGCTGCAAGCAGAGGTGACAGTGTGAACATAGGCTTGGAGGGGGGATCTCCTCGAGAGCACCAAAGAAGTGTTTGGCTCAAGAAAGGGAAAGTAATAAGAGATGTGGCTGGAAAAGCAGTTTTTTCCTTTTTTTTTTTTTTTTTTTTTTTGCTTTTTAGGGGCACACCTGCAGCATACGAAGATTCCCAGCCTAGGGGTTGAATTGGAGCTGCAGCTGCCAGCTGACACCACAGCCACAGCCACACCAGATCCGAGCCGCACTTGTGACCTACACCATAGCTCACGGCTGCGCTGGATCCTCAACCCACTGAGTGAGGCCAGGGATTGAACCTGAGTCCTCATGGATACGAGTCAGTTTCATTACCACTGAGCCACAACAGGAACTCCTGGAAAAGCAGTTTCTAATAAGATCATGAAGTCCATTAGTTAACAAGAGTTATTAGCTAATAACTCCACTGGAGATGGGAGTTTAGAGGCATAGAGAGGTAGTTAGTCCCATAGTGATATCAACAAATCCTATTGGCTTAAACCGTGAGGGCCAGCCAGGGCAGAGAAGAGGAACAAAAAACATTTCATGGGTAGAATGTATAGCATTTGGCAAGGACATGTTAGAAGTGAAAGAGGAGGTCAAAGATGGTCCAAACTTTGAGTTGAGAAAGTATATGAAGAAAATACAGTAAGAGGAATGGGTGTCAAAGGCAAAATTGTATTTTGGGGACAAGTTAAGCAATAATAGCCGGAAACCATTTTAATATTTAAAAGCCCACGAAAAAGTTCTGAATCTTAAAACTGCACATGAATATACTGGACACATGGATTACACGTGTGGGCCCCAGGTATAGTGTGCAGAGAGCACAACACAAATCACAGGCAGCACACCTCTGACCTAGCTAGGCTAGTAGACTAGCTATTAAAGACATTAACAAAATATTTGATTAACAAGATTTGGCTGCCTTTAGAATTCCTCTCTCACCCATCTCAGATTCTCAACGCACTGTAATCTGACCTCGGCTCCCATTGCTGAGCTGAAATTGCCTGGCAAAAGGTTACCCACGATTTTCTCACTGCAAATCCAAAGAGCACTTAAAAATTATTTTTGTGCAAGTTGTACCTAGTTAAAAGAGCCAAAGAGTTCTACAAAGTTTATATTATAAAAGAATGTAATAAAAGCAGTTCCCAACCCTGCGTCTTGCTGTTTTCAATTAATTTCACAAAGGCAACTCTTTTAAAAATTCTCTTCTGGATGCATAATAGAATTATGCCTATTATTTCCCTCTCTCTCTCTTTTTTTTTTTGGCTTTCTGGTTGTGTTGGCTAGCTTTCACTTTTCTTCTGGATCAACTCTCTACCCTTCTTGCTCTCTGTTCAGAGAAACTCACCTCTGGGGACCACATCAACAGGTTTATGAATGGGCAGGCCCTCTGCCTTCCAGATGAGTTTATTGTCCTGTTGGGAGAACCTGGAGAGGAAATCAGAGAGAGAAAAGACTGAAGCCATTCTAATGGGATGCTTTTTGTGCTTCTCTTGACAACCATTGACTTTACTGCTGGGGATTTTTAGAGTATCTTCTTGGTTCCTAGCGATCTGAAATGTCATGACAGGCTTTGGCATGGGTCTTTGTTTCATCTAGTGTTCTGAGCCCTCAGTGAACTCTCGATCTGGGAACAAATGACCTTCACTTTGGGGAAATTTCCTTCAGACATTTCTTTGATAATTTTCAAAACTGTTTTATCTTCTTTAACTCTATGGCACCTTCTGACCTGATGCTATATTTTTATTTAATTTTGTTACCATTTTATTTCATATGCGTTATATTATCTATTGTCTACTTTTAAAGAAGTTTTTCTCAATGTTATCTTTCGATCTTTTTGCTACATTTTCTACTTTGTTGTAGTTTTAATTTTCAAATAATAATTTTTGTTTTCTGGCTGTTCCTACTTTTATTGACTCCTTTTTTTCCCAAAGATGCAGTATCTCTTCTTATTTTGCAAAGATGTTAATATTATGCATTTCCAGAAGTTTTATTTTGCTTCCCATGTCCTTAGAGTTCCTTTTTGTTTGTTTTTTTTAAGGTTATTTTGGTTCTGTCTTTTCATCTTGAAGGCTTTCTTCAACTGACTAGTGAATTTAGTATTTAAATTCATATTTTATATTTAAGAGTAAGACAACAAAAAGCTGTTTAGGTAGTTCCCTTGTGGCACAGTGGATTAAGGATCTGGTGCTGTCACTGCAGAGGATTGGGGCACTGCTGTGGTGCAGGCAAGTTTGATCCCTGGCCAGGGGAATTTCCACCTGCTGCCAGCTCCCCCCCCCCCCCCCCCCCGCAAAAAAGGCAAAAACTCTGTGATTGGCAGGACTGGTTGATTGCTGGCTTCACTGTAGGATGGCCTAGCTGTGCTCTTTTATTGGGTTCTCAGAGAGGACTCCTCCAATAGCACAGCTAAACAGTGTTGCTGGTGCAGAACAGGAGATAGGAATCCCTGAGTTAGCCTCTGGCATTCACTCTATCTCATTGTTTGTGGTAGGCTTCCCTTGCCCTAAGGTGTTCCGGGAGCCCCCAAGTGTCTCTCCACTAGTAAATGAGATGTCTGCTTGAGGTGAGGGAGTGGCAACTTCACAGCTACAAGGGATCTTGGTTTATAACTGTCCCTTTAAGGAGTTCCCATTGCGGCGCAGCGGAAACAAATTCGACCAGGAACCAAGGGGTTGCAGGTTTGATTCCTGGCCTCACTCAGCGGGTTAAGGATCCGGCATTGCCATGAGCGGTGGTGTAGTTCACAGATGTGGCTCGGATCCTGCATTGCTGGGGCTGTGGCACAGGCTGGCAGCTATAACTCCGATTCAACCCCTAGCCTGGGAACCTCCATATGCCTTGGGTGCGGCCCTGAAAAGCAATAAGAATTATCATAATAATAACTGCTCCTTTAAAAACTTTCACTTCAACCTTCCATTTTTAGTTCAAGTATAGCTCTGCCTTTAGAGGCACAGGCACCTCCAATTCTTGTAATTTTTGAGGCTGTTAACGTGAATGAACCTTCTAAGTGGTTCCATTCCAGCTGTTTTTGCCTCCCTCTGATCCAGCAGGTTAGTTATCATCAGGTGGGATCTGCTTCCCACCTTGTATTACCTTGCTGATGTCATCTATTCTCCCAGTAACTCTGGGCTTGGGAAACCTTTTTCACCCATTTACATCCACTCCCATCATTTCTGATCAGTACTATCTTGTCCTTAATTTGCTTGATTTTGCCACTGTATTTGAAACTCTAAACCATCACTCTAGAAACTTTATCATCCTTTGGTTTCTTGTTTTTTTATTTTCCTTTTGCCACATCCTCTTACTTTCTTCCTTCGGTTCTTTCTTTTTTCACTGCTTATCCCCAAACTGCTGTTTCCCAGGTCTCTGTCCTCTTACATTTTCATTTACATATTTTCTATACAACATCATCCAACGCCTGGATTTAACCACTTCCTTAATGCTGTCGATTCCCAAATCTGTATCTGTGGCCCCAGATCCACATAAAGCTCAGAAACCAGACAAAAGATAAGAGGACCCTGTTTCCCTATATCCCAAGGAAAAACCAACACCCTGGAGCCCAAAACAAATGCTCTTTTCAATAAATAGAAGGAGAGAAGGAAGGCATTCAAACATAAGAAACAGAGTCAACTAGGAGCTGTATTAGTCATAGTATGTGAGCTTTTGCCTAAATCACACTGACTCAACACAAAAAAAGTTTATTTATCTGTCACACAAAATCTGCCATGGATTGAGGCAACTCTCCAGGGGAGGTGTCCTCCTCTATTAGCTTACGACTCCCTGCCTCTTCAGTTTCCTGAAACTTCCATTTTAGCACATGTTGTGAACCTCACTGTGCCAGGAAAGGAGAGAGCTAGAGAGCTGAGCACAGGCAACTAAGTGCCTACATCTGGAAGTGAAAAGGGTTAGGTTTCCATTCATTGGCCAAAGCAAGTCACACGGTCACCCCCAACTTCAGGGAGAACAAGAAAAATTCTCTCAGGCCCTGAGAATTGATTCTGCTGAACAGCAGTTAACTGAGAGCAGTGAAAATACTCAGTCTAAAATAGAAACTTGGCTTTAAACAAATTATCTTTTTATCTTTATACTCCCAGTCCTAGCTTGGTGGCTAGTACAGAGCGGGGAGGGGTCAATATTATTTGAATTAGTGTTAGAAGATGATTTAATAAGTCTATTTGAAAAGGTGTTCAGAAAAGTCTGAATCCATGCCATATTTCCCTTCAAATACAAACAGGAACTTTCCTTCCACTGGGCTCAAAGGTGGAGTAATTTTTCAAAAACCGTTCTTGGGGCATGTAACCATTTGGAAGCCTAAAAATTCAAGTTTAAAGTCTGAAGAGAAGGCATTTTACAGCCTTGTTGTTTATTTATTTATTCATTTATTTATTTATTTTGCTTTTTAGGGCCATATGGAAGTTCCCAGGCTAGGAGTCGAATCGGAGCTACAACTGCCGGCCTATACCACAGATACAGCCACTCGGGATCCGAGCTACACCAGAGATCACAGCCATGCCAGATCCTTAACCCACTGAGCGAGGACAGGGATCGAGCCCACATCCCCATGGATACTAGTCGGGTTCATTAGTGCTGAGCCCCAATGGGAACTCCCTTGTTCTGTTGTTTACATTTACCTTGGTCAAAATCCCTGCCCACTCTCAAACACAATGGGCAACCTGGAAGGGGGAAAAGTTACAAAATACTGCCCTGAGTCAGCAGGGGTGTGCACGTGTGTGTGTTATGTGTATATGCACTTCTCATGTTGTTTGTGGGACAGTCACAGTCTCGTTGCCTACAGGTACACCTATGGACAGATAATTATAACCTCTTGGAGTATGACATTGACATAGGAGTTCTGAGATCCAATTGATAGCCCCTCTCTTATATTTTCCAACCTGATTCCATGAGATACTACTCCTTGCCCAGAGATGGACACTTTCTAACATGCAGATTAAATTGTTTAAAAAGAAGTAGCAAAATGAGGTGGTGATGAGAGGAAGTAATGAAATGACTGCTGTAGAAAAATGCAAAGGACCTAAAAAGAGAGTTTATTTAGGATTTATTTAGGATTTTCCAGGTGTTTTTCATACCCAAAGTATCCTGTAGTTCCTCTATAGAGTAAAGCTTTCTTTTTGTTTAAATTACATACACCTTGGAGTTCCTGTTGTGGTGCAGTGGTTAACGAATCCTACTAGGAACCATGAGGTTGTGGGTTCGATCCCTGGCCTTGCTCAGTGGGTTAAGGATCTGGCGTTGCTGTGAGCTGTCGTGTAGGTTGCAGATGGAGCTCTGATCCCACATTGCTGTGGCTGTGGCATAGGCTGGTGGCTGCAGCTCTGATTCAATCCCTAGGCTGGGAACCTCTATATGCCGCAGGAGTGATCCTAGAAAAGAAAGAAAAAAAAAATTACAAATACCTTATCATAAACACACTCAAGTAATCAAAATAAGTGCAAAGAAGAAAGTTAAAAAAAAATCATCCAATATCCCAAGAATAATAAGGACCAGTATGATATCAAGGGAACATTGTTCTGGGTGTTTCTAATGATAGAAACAGCAAGAAGGACAATAAACATGGTTGTCCTCTGGTGTTGCTCCTACTTGGCTGGCTCCTCTGCCTCTTCCAGCCTCTTGATGGTGAAGAGTCAGAGGGTCAACCCCAAACTCTCCTCTTATTTCCATCTTTACCCACAGGAAACCTGGCTGGTTTTAAAGCTTTAAATGAAACCTCGATGCTGACAGCTCTCAAATTTCTAACTCCAAACTTGTCCTTTGGAAACTGAATAGCTAGACTGCAGGAAGTTGAAGAGTGAAGAAACATTGAGAAATCAGGGATCTAGGAGTTCCCTTCGTAGCTAACCAGTTAACAAACCCGAATAGGATCCATGAGGATTCCGGTTTGATCCCTGGCCTTGCTCAGTGGGTTAAGGATCCAGCGTTGCTGTGAGCTGTGGTGTAGGTTGCAGATGGGGCTCTGATCCCACATTGCTGTGGCTGTGGCTGTGGCCGGCAGCTGTAGCTCTGATTTGATTCATAGCCTGGGAACCTCCATATGCCATGGGTGTGGCCATAAAGAGCCAAAAAAAAAGAAAAAAAAAAAAAAAAGAAAAAAGAAAAAAAAAAGAGAGAAAATGGGGTTCTAGTTGGATTCTCTTTCTTTTAGCTCTGAGGTTATATGAGCTTCTGATACTTTTAGATATACTGTTTACTGCTAACACTAACTTTTGAATCACAGTGCCTTTTAAAACCACCTATCATTTTCTTTGACCACCTACTACATGTTAAGTATTGTACCATGTGTTTTACATATATTAACTCATCTTATACTCATGATTCTGTGGGGTCAGTATTTTAAATAACAAGAAACCTCAAACCAAGACTTCGAGTCATAGACAACTTGTCCAAATTGATACAACCAGTAAGCATTAGAGTTAGGGTGTGAACCTGGCAGGGCTGGGGTGGGTGGGTGGGGATGCTTTTTCTGGTATAACTATATTGCCTTCATTTGTGCTGCAATATAAACTTTAGTATCAGTTGGACAACTTCATACACACATATACTGAGACACAAATCATGCTGAGATTTTGACTGGGATTGCACTGAGTTTGTAGATTAATCTGAGGAGAACTGTCATCTTATATCACTGAATTTTCCAAACATGAATTGGTATTTGCCTCCATTTATACGTCTTCTTTGATTTTCCTAATAATTTTTTTTTTGGTTTTCATTGTGAAGCAGCAATTGAGTCACCACAACCCAGATGGGACAGGGGACTTCCAGAGGTCAGAGTACTAAGACTTGATGGATGAGAATAAGAGAACTAGAAAAATGTGGGTGGAAGAAATGATTAAAGGTCCCACCAAGTGAAGTTCCCGCTGTGGCACAATGGGATTGGTGGTGTCTCTGGAGTGCTGGGAGGCAGGTTCGATCCCCAACCTGGCACAGTGGGTAGAAGATCCAGCATTCCTGCAGCAGTGGTGTAAGTCTGCAACTGCGGCTGGAATCTGACCCCTGGCCTGGGAACTCCATATACTGTGGGGAGGCCCCCCCCCCCAAAAAAAAAGGTCCTGTGAAGTAAAGCAGCACTTTCTAGAATTTTACAGTGGACAGCAATAGGTGGGTGTATAACGTATCGTAAGATGTGGACAGCAAATGGCCTTGTGCCCTGCCAGCCACAGGGATGCCAGGAACTTTGGAGAGCATCTGCATGATGTAACCTACTGTGGACTGTTGATTCAGCAGCAAGCTCTCATGAGAAGGAGACTGTGATGGTTAACTAAGGCATGATGTCTGTCATCTTCACAAGTGAGGAGCAGCCTGGGCTAAACCCAGGCCAAGACTGCCTTCTGGGCCCTCCTTCTCTCCCTCTTCCATTTCTGTATCCTTCTCTAACCTGCTGGCACTGCCTTCTCAGCACTCTCCCATTTCTCTACAACCTTTCTCTTGTCATCAGCAGACAGACCTGCCTTACCCTATATTTGTCCATAGCTCCATACATGGACCCCCAAACCCTCGCTCCTTTCCACTTCCCCCATTTGTCCTTACTGAGGGTGTTCAAGTGTTCAGAGAATGGACAGGGGATCCGGTTAGTCCACATTACATGTGTATTAAATGACAGCTAGATAGATACTGCTCAAATTAGAGTCCAGGGACCTAATCCTAGAGGTTTGAGAGGTCCACAGGAATTTGGTTGGTTGGTTGGTTGGTGGTGCCCTCTGCATGTAGAAGTACCCAGGCCAGGGATTGAAACCCCACCACAGCAGCAACACAAGCTGCTGAATGACAGCACCTGATCCTTAAGCAGCTGAGCCACTGGAGAACTCCAGTCCACAGGAATTTGGATAATAATAATTTATTGAGCACTTACATGCTCCGGGTGCTGTCTGAAATGCTTTACAGGTATTTACTTTCACTACAACCCTTGAAAGCAGGTGCCCTTATCTCCATTTAACAGATGAGCAAACTTAGAAACATGGCCTTTTCCCCAACAAAGTGATGAGCAGTCATGGAAAAATTGAGTTATTAGCTCAAGGTGATAAGGGTAGTAAATGGCAGAGTGGGGACTCAAATCTAGGCAGTTTGGCTTCAGAGCTAATGATCTCAGCCACTTTGCAATGCTGTCATCTGGGGCTAGTGGCTGTCACCTCCTCCTCATGTGGCCTTTCCAGCAGGACAGGATACTCTGCCATTTTTATATGGCAGCCAAACTCCAAAAGGGCAAATGCTGTGTGGAAAATGACCTTGATGCAATGGCAGCAGCCTTCAAGTATACCTCCAGACAGGCTGTACCATGGGAATGGAACACATAGGTTTATAAGACAAATTAAGATGCTTGAATCACATTGTTTATGTGGCAGCTTTAAAAGATGTCCCCAAATTCTTTGACATTGCTCCTATTGAGAGGTGGAGGGGTTCATATCCCCTTCTCTTGAATCTAGGCTAGCCTTAGTGGCTTGCTGGCAGCTAGTAGAATACAGTGAAAGTGTTGCTGCATGACTTTTTAGGATAAGTCAGAAAAAGCCATGAACCTGGTTCTTTTCAGACAGTCGCTCTCAGGGAAGCCACCTCCCCAGGAAGCCAGGGGAGAAGTCTGCCAGGCTGGAGGGGGTGTGTGAAGGTGCTCTGGTTGACAGCTCCAGCTGAGCTTCCAGCCAGCCAACAGCCAGCATCAACTGTCGGCTGCATGAGTATGCCATTTTGGATGTCCAGTCCAGATGAGCATTTAAATGACCACACACGAAGTTGACATCTGATAAGGGACTCCAACAAAGAACTGCCCAAGCAAGCCCTTCCTGAATTTCTGACACAAAATCATGAGCAAAATAAACACTATGGTTGGTAAAATGTGTTCACTTGAAGAGTAGCAATAGTAACCCAGTTTATCAATTAATTTAGAACAGAGGGAGAAGCAAGGAGAAAGAGATGGAATATGTAAATAAGCTTAGGATAGGGTATAAGCAGGGTGGAAGGACCATACACCTAAATTTTGCCATACACCTAAATTTTTCCATACACCTAAATATGCCCTAACCCTCTCTGACATGTCAGTTTTCCCCGCAGATGGCACTGTTTTAAGGACCATGGTAAGTGAGAGGTTTTGGCAGATTGAAGGGCCCTGAAACTAACATGCATCTGTTCTGTCATATATCTGAATGACAGAGACGCAAGTTGGCCATTAGCTGGCTGGGTAGCTAGGGATTTATCTGCTTTTCTTGTGTAGCAACTACCTGAGCCCATAATGGGGCTATAATGGGTGTCACTAGTTGGTGGTCAATTTAGGGATGACATAGTTGTCAGTCTAGAGTTTTTAAATGTCACTTGGTCAATCTCCCATCCTTAAGTAGCACTTTCACTTTTTTTTGTTTTGTTTTGTTTTGTTTTTTGTGGGTTTTTTTTTTTGTCTTTTCGCCATTTCTTGGGCTGCTCCCACAGCACATTGAGGTTCCCAGGCTAGGGGTTGAGTTGGAGCTGTAGCCACCGGCCTACGCCAGAGCCACAGCAATGCAGGATCCGAGCTGCGTCTGCAACCTACACCACAGCTCACAGCAACGCCGGATCCTTAATCCACTGAGCAAGGCCAGGGATCGAACCCGAAACCTCATGGTTCCTAGTCGGATTCGTTAACCACTGAGCCACGACGGGAACTCCTGATTTTTTTTTAATCTATGTTCAATGCATGTCCATTTACTCTGTGTAATGTCTCATAAGCAAATTGCATCTACATTTTGGTTTTTCTTATTTTCCATAGCAGAAATGAATATTCATAAAGCATACAGCAAACACATTAGAGCAAGCCCCAAGGAACAAGCACTTACCATAGCAGGGTTTTGATGTCCCACTTATTGTTTAAAGCAACTCGCGTGGCCAAGCGCACAGTCATTTGGGACAAGTCTACACAAGGGAGTGGATACCATAAGGCATGATTCACTGGAATGACTACTCAACAACCTAACACACATAGCTAGGAAGTGTTTGATACAGTTATCAAATTTTGGCAATCTGTTCCTAGAGCCCATACACAAAAACTGGTGTCCTGGTGACTGTTGGGAATTCTTACTGAAGAGCTTCTTTCAAACTTCTCTTCCCAGGCCCCACTTCAAGCCCAATGAGTCAGAATCTCTTGGGAGTAAGGGATGTTGGGGGAGGGCGGTAGAAATCCCAAGAATTTAAGACTTGAATAGCTCTGCCTAAGATTCTAACACACACTGGAGGTTGTAGGGTGTTTCAAAGATAAAGTCTCTACATAAACACCTTGCATTTTCCACAGACAACATCCCTGTTCCCCCCAAACTGAAACTGCACACGTGGAAGTTCCCTGGGCCAGGGATCCAACCCACACCACAGTTGCACCTGAGCCACACGGCAGCAATGCCAGATCCTTCACCTGTTTCCCCACAAGGGAACTTCAGAGAACATTTTTATTTTTATTTTTTTAATTAAAAAAATTTTTTTAGGGCCACACCCATAGCATATGGAAGTTCCCAGGCGAGGGGTTGAATAGGAGCTGTAGCCGCTGGCCTATGGCCTACACCACAGCAACACCAGATCGGAGCTGCATCTGTGACCTATACCACAGCTTACGGCAACGCCGGATCCTTAACCCACAGAGCAAGGTCAGGGATCGAACCTGTGTCCTCATGGATACTAGTCAGACTCATTTCCGCTGAGCCATGACGACGGGCACTCCCAGAGAACATTTTAAATTGTCACTATTACACTACTGCACTGCTATCAAATTAAAAAATGTAAACAATGCTTTCCATGTTTAAGTTAGTGAAGTGGTTCTCAAACTTTTGTGTGCTTCAGTGTTAACTGGAGGGCTTGTTAAAATGCAGATGACTGGGCCCACCCCCCACTTTCAGAGTCCGAAGGTCTTTGGTGGAGTACCGGAATTTGAATTTGCATAACTAACAAACTGCTGCCCAAAGGCCACACTTTGAGAACCATTTTGAAGGCAGGAGGATTTAGCGATAATGTTCCTCCTCTGATTCGCATTTATACATCGCATTTACACTATGATAGCATGTCTACTGCATACACTGCTCTTGGGCTGGGTGTAACAGTGCATGTGATAAGGATAGGATTTAGATCTTGATTACACTTGAGCAGATTTATTCTCTAAGTGGATCTATTCTCTAAGAAGACAGGAAGCCTAAGTGTCATGAGACAGGTTCAGATAAAGCTGAGATCTCCTCCCTCAGGCAGAGATAAATGAAAGCTCAGAACAGGAGACCCTATGAACGTATGGGGCCTTGCAAGATGCCTAGGACATGTGGGAATGGGGGAGGCTCGCAAAATATTTTCTGCCTCAGCTGAGAGAAAGAAACAGCCAAACAAACCTTAACAAACACCTGGGAAAGGTCTGTGACATTCTTGCCTCAGGCTCCGGCATTAACAATCTGCAAGCTGCTTGCATCAGAAAGGGGAAAGGTGTTCTCAGCATCAAGGTTTCAGTCTCAGACTCTTCTTGGGAAAGGGGAGAACTGGCCTCACCCTCTCTTTGGAGCTCTCAGAGTAGGTGCCTCAGAGACCCGAGTGTCTGGCGGAAGCGGTGGTATGCATGGACTTGGCAAAGGGCGCCGCTTGAGCTCTTCAGTCCCTCAAAGCCTGAATAGGGCTCTGTGGTTCGGCCGGGGCCAGGCGAAGGGGGCCGCAAGCCGGAGCATCGTTCAGAATTAACCTCAGATTTAAGACTCAGGCCCGGCGCTACAGCGGGCCGTGTCGTAGCCACATTACCTGGCAGAGCGAGTGGCTCAAAGCTCTTCTTCCCAATTCCCCACAGCCGATAGAAACGTGACGGAGGCCAGCGCAAGGAGTGCTAGCCTTCTCACCCTCCACCTTCACGCACCCGAAGCGCGTGCACACTCCTTTCCCGGGGCGGGGGGGGGGGAAACCGCGGCCTGCGAATCTGCATACTGCGCCTGCGCGGCCCCGCCGCGCCCCGCCCCTTTCCTTCGCCCCGCCCTGTTACCCACTGTATCGCCGCTAGGGGTAGTGATGGCGTCTGAGGCCTGAGAGCGTGGTTGCTGTGAGGGCGCGGGAGTCGTATGGAGTGGGGACTAGGGCAAGTGAGAGGGTGGGAAAACCAGAGACAGAGGAGGGCGGTGCTGGAGAAGGGCGGCGCGTGGCTGACTCATCCCTCTGGAAGATCAGACTGACAGACACTAACCCTTGCCGGACCCGCCCGCCCGCCCGCGCCGCTTCTCCTCAGCTGGGAGGCGCCCGCCCGCACAGCCCGCCCGCCTTCTCCGGGAGCGCTCTCCCGGCCCGGCTGCCTCAGAGAAAGTTTTTGTCGTCGGAAGGGACTGGAGGCGCCACTGGCCTTTGGGAAGGGAAGGAGGACGGAAGAGGAGGCGACAGCCGCGTGGGCCCGGGGAGTGCATGGTGCCCGGCGTCTCGGCTGCCTGTCAGGAGGACATCGGGGCGGGGTCGAGCTGAGCCCAGCTCCTTCTTCGCGCAGCGGCGCCAGAAATCTCCCTCCCGGGCTGCCGCGGGGGTCCTCGCTCCTCAGCCCGCCATGTCCCGGCTGCTGCCGCTGCTGAGGAGCCGGACCGCGCGCAGCCTGAGGCCGGGCCCGGCCGCCGCCGCGCCCCGCCCGCCGTCCTGGTGCGGCTGCGGGCGGGGGCTGCTGGCGCTCGCGGCCCCGGGCGGCCCCCGGGCGCTGGGTACCCACCCGAAGAAGGAACCCATGGAGGCGCTGAACACGGCGCAGGGCGCGCGCGACTTCATCTACAGCCTGCACTCCAGCGAGAGGACCTGCCTGCTCAAGGAGCTGCACCGCTTCGAGTCCATTGCCATCGCCCAAGGTAAGGGAGGCGCGAGGGGGGCGAGCCGGGGGGCGGGGGCCGGGCGCCCTCCCCTCCCCCACCGGCGCCCCGGGAGGCTGCCCACCGCTCGGCCCGGGCTCCTCGCCGCCGCCCCCCTCGCCCGCCTGGCCCGGCGCCTGGGACGTCCGACGGGGGGAACTTTCCGCCTCCTAAGTGTCCCCGGGGCAGGTAGGACGGGGCGGATCGTGCCAGGGCCAGCGCTTGGCTGGTTCCTCCCCAGCCTCAAAATCGGCGCTTCAGCCCCAATTGCCGACGGATGCTGAATTGATTTTGTTTAGATTGGCTGTGTCCTCCCCCCAGCCCCGCTCCCCCCCGCAGCCCTCCTGCCCCCAAGCCCTTGCTGCGTTCCGGTGAACGTGCAGCCACGCGAGTGGCCTGCAGTGCCTCCTTCAAAAGCGCTGCAAAGCCTAGACGCAGGAAGAAACTTTGTTGAATGATCCTAAAACAAGGTGTATGGGTGTCCAAAAGAAGGGCTGTTGCTTCGTAAGGCGGAGTTGCTCTCAGCTGCTTCTTTGCACAAATCTGTAGTTGTATTCTTTTAAGCAGCCGAAGGAAACATTTTCCTGGGGAATGGAAAGAATGGGTCAAACCAGTATCTGCAGATACATACTTGCAAGCCCATCATAGGTTGGGTGTTGCCAAGTTAAACCCCAGTTTTTGTGGTTTCCCTAGAGGAGGGAAGAATGCAGTAGATAAGGAGGTATTTTTTCTGGAAATCTGTGGCTCTACAGTAAAAAGCAAAAGTATTTTGGATTTATGCGCAAAAATAATTCGGAATGGTGAAAGCAAAGCTATTTTTAAGCTAACATGTTAAAAGAGGATATTTTTAAAACCAGTGCACAATGCTGGTAGGTCAGAGTTTGAGTCCAAGTGAAAAAGCTGAAAAAGTCAGAAAATCAAAAGGATGAAGGGAGCAAATAAACAGTCTTAAAATACTTTTGCCATTTAAATGCGGTGACACAGACCGAATACATTATTATTTTATATTACATTCTGGTGTGTTTGAAAGTGTTTTTTTTGTTTATTTTGTTTTTAAGTATTCCTCTTCTCAAGGTTAGTTGGTACATAAACATTCCATAGATTCCTTAAGAATACATTTATTTGGAACAAGGCGTTTGATTTGCCAGGGGCAGTTGAAAGTACTATGGTCTATGTATGTACCTGAGTGGAGGAAACAATTATGCCTTTTCTGTAATCCTTCTTCAGAAACTTTTTTAGTTGTGCCTTTTAACTGCTTTTTTTTTTTTTTTTCTTTGCTCAGGGAATTGTGGCCCAATTTATAGTATTGGATGATTCCAGACATTGTCTACTGACAATGCTTTTACAGGAAAAATGCAACATCGCAATCAATAGGTTACTAAATGTATAATCATGATATTATATGAAGTCATAATCAAATACTCGCATATTTGTAAGCTATGTGTGCATCAGTTTGGTTTTAAAATACTCAATTCTGAAAATGTGCTTCTTGGAAAACTATAAAGACAGTCCTAAAACTGGAGCATCAGTTTTAGGACTCTTTGTTCATGGGCAAGACGACTTGAACACATTTGGTCTTCATTGAGTAGTTTCTTAGAAATTATGCATTAACATTGTTACACGATTGGAGGGCCTTATTAATATGATTTTATGACAGTTCTTGAAAAGCATGTCTTGTGATACAAATGGGTACATTTACCTCATGCCTTTTACGGTTTTAGCACGTTTTGATGAGGATGCTGCATTTCCCAATGGAGACAGTACTTTAAAATTTAACATGGTTTTAAATATTCTGTAAAGTAGCTGTTAACTTCAGTCAATGGAGATCAGTTAGCATCTCTTACACTCAGTAATATGTGAGTTATATGAGAGAGAAATTGCCAATTTGTCTTTTTTTCAAGATAAATGGAAAGGATATAGGAAACAATGTGGTAGTCAGATGCTTATTCTGTATAAACTAAAGAACTTCACAGTTTTAATCAACTGATTTTGGCAGTGTTGATGACTAAATTATTGCCCTTTGACTCAAATGACACTTATTGATGATGATGCTTTAATATTTGGTATAGTCTTAGTGTTTTCAATATCAATATGTATAGTTTCTTTGGAGATAACTGGGATCATCAGTTATCTACTAAATTACCCTATTCATTAACCATTTAAGGTGAAGGGGCTTTATTATGTTGAGAATGCATACCGCTCATTCTATTGCTGAAATCAGTTTTTCTCCCCAGACAAATGAAAAACTCCCATGTTTTTCTTTTATTGTTCCTTTTGAATGTTTTTATTTTATTTTTTTTACCCTCCCCTCCCCTTGAATGTTTATAAAAACTCAACCCATGTGCTAAATGTGTATGTACTAAGTGCACTTTCTAATGAAATAAATTCTGTTAAAAGAGCTGTTTCTCATAATAGGAAGTTTGTGTTCTTGGGATGTGTGCTTGTATCATCTAATGAAGTGTTTTGGATTTGGTATGGAAACATTCATTACAGGAAAAAAAATCTCTACTGCTAAAATTTGGTGCATTTGCCCTTATCTTTCCTCTGTGTTTATCAGTAGGCATTTGATATAATCTGTGACCAAATAAAGCTTTAGAATCAGTTTTTAAAAATTTTTTAGTGAATTTTATTACATTTATAGTTGTACAACAATCATCACAACCCACTTTTATAGCATTTCCATCCCAAATAGAACCAGTTTGTAAATAGATAAAGCAGACTTGGTGGGAAGTCTTGTTATAGTTAAGTAAGATATAGTGATTTTTATATTACAAACTGATTTCCTCCCCAGTTTAAAAAAAAAAAATCAATGTTGTGTTCAACATATCTGTTCAGCCTGCCCTCAATTCTTCCAGAAAATAGTCCAATCTTCTGTTAATGCATTATTGGGTCATTATTTTTATAAGTAGGACTGACAAGTTGATATTACAGTTGCCTTTGAATTTTAGCTGAGATTTTTAAACAAATTTGTTTTTCAATTTTTACAATTACTATTTCTATTTATAATATTTTCAAAACTTTTCCAAATACATCAGTTTGGTTATTGAAGGATAGGCGGTGCTCATTGTTTATACATTGCCATATAACAAATGATCGTAAAAGATAGTGACTTAAACATGTATTGTCTCAGGATTTCTGAGGATCAGAAGTTCTGGAACAGCTTAGGGTGCTTTTTGGCTCAGGGTCTCTCTTGAAGCTGTAATCAAGTCTTCAGCTAGGGCTGCATCATCTGCATCTTGATTGAGGCTGGAGGAACCACTTCTAAGAAGGCTAATTCACATGGCTGTGAGCTAGAAGTCTCACTTCCTTGCTCTGTGGGCCTCTTCCAGGGCTGCCTAAGTGTTTCAAGATATGGCAACTGGCTTCCTCCATAACTAGTCTGGAGAGAGAGACCTAAGCTGGAATCCACAGGTTTTTTTTAACTCAGTCTTAGAAGCAGTAGTCCACCCTCTTTTGCCCTGGTGCACTGTGGGAGGGTACTCTATAGGGGGTGAATACCAAGAAATGGAAATCATCGAGGGCCATCTTGGAGGCTGCCTTCCACACTTATGTAGGGATTGTAATTATTGCTTATTATACACGAAGGCAAGAGCTGGCTTTTAGGGGGGCACAATGAAAGATACAATTTGAGAAAAGGACCTTCTTAGGGAATATTTTTGTTAAATGTATACTTAAGATATTTTAAAAATGAGATTCCTTTTATATATAGCAAATAAGGGATATATTGAGAGGAAAAGAACAGTTTTTTTAAATCAGTGTTAAATCTTAATCAGCTTGAATTTTTTTCTGTGTAAGTGGTAATTGTATATGTTAAAAGAATTTTTTACCATTTATTTTTTATTTTTTTACTTAGTTTTTTAAATTACTTAATGAATTTATAGGTGTACAACAGTCATCACAACCAAATTTTATAGCACTTCCATCCCAAACCTTCAGTGCATCCCCCTACCCCCCAACATGTCTCATTTGTAAAACATAAGTTTTTCAAAGTCTGTGAGTCAGTATCTGTTCTGTAAAGTTCATTGTGTCCTTTTTTTTTGATTCCACATGGTATTATCATTCCAAATGATAGCATTTGATGTTGGTGTCTCATTGTCTGACTTCACTTAGCACGATAATTTCTAGGTCCATCCATGTTGCTAAAAATGCTGGAATTTCATTCCTTTTAATGGCTGAGTAATATTCCATTGTGTATATGTACCACATCTTCTTGATCCACTCCTCCGCTGATGGACATTTAGGTTGTTTCCATGTATTGGCTATTGCAAATAGTGCTGCAGTGAACGTTGGTGTACATGTGTCTTTCTGAGTGATGGTTTTCTCTGGATAGATGCCCAGGAGTGGGATTGCTGGATCAAATGGTAATTCTATGTTTAGTTTTCTGAGGAATCTCCATACTGTTTTCCACAGTGGTTGCAGCAATTTACAATCCCACCAACAGTGTAGTAGGTTCCTTTTTCTCCACACCCTCTCCAGCACTTATTGTTTGTAGACTTTTTGATGATGGATGGCCATTCTGGCCGGTGTAAGGTGGTACCTCATAATGATTTTGATTTGATTTAGATCTTAATCAGCTTGCATTTTTTTCTGCTTCTCTGTATAAGTGGTAATTGTATATGTTGAAATAATTTTTTTTTTTTTACCATTTATTTACATCTGTATAGATACACCATGAAATTCAAAACTTTCATCTTATAGTTCCCCACCTTTTGTGATTATTTACTTTAAGGTAGGATAAGGAACTTCATTTTGAGAATGTCCCATACAGCATACTTGGATGATTTTTCATGGAGTTCCAGTCCACTAAAGATCTTTTTTTTTTTTTTTTTTTTTCTTTTTAGGGCCACACCTGAGGCATATGGAGGTTACCAGGCTATAGGTCATATTGTTCAAATTGGAGCTGTGGTTTCTGGTCTGTGCCACAGCCACAGCAACACAGGATCTGAGCCAAGTCTGTGACCTACACCACTGGATCCTTAACCCACTGAGTGAGGCCAGGGATCTAACCTGCGTCCTCATGGATGCTAGTCAGATTCATTAACTGCTGAGCCAGGGCGGGAACTCCAGGATCTTAAACTCTTAGCAAGAGTATCCCCATTTTTCTCATCCCTTTGTATAGGATTATGTAAGAAAGTGGCAGTGCCATTAAGCTAATAGCCTCTAGGATGAATTGGAGACAGTCTTGGCTTCTGCTTAAAGAGAATAAGAAAGAAGGCAAAAAAAAAAAAAAAAAATTTCACTCAAAAAAAAGATTTGTGAATAAAAATATTTTGATGCCTTAGTTGAAATAGTGAAAGAATAAGAGAAGTGTAGCTCCAACTAGACCTGGTAAGAGGAGAAGACCCAGAATGAGGATATGATCTGTGGATCTCTCGCAACAACATGAGAGCTTCTATATGTTGGGTTTGGATAAGTAAATGAAGCTTTGTTATGATTAATTATTTTATTAGTATGGAAAGAATGTAATTATAGCAGTATATTCCAACAAGCTTAATTTTGAATACTTTAGAGTTACTGGGCATATTGGGGTAGCTCTGTAACTAGGATTACTGGCTAGAAAACTGATCATGTAAATAGAATTTTTCTTTCCCATTACAAAATGGATATATTCTATTTAATAATCTTTAATTATCATTTAACTTATAACTTGAGGTCCAGAGTTATTTGTGACATAAAACAACAGCCATTCCCTTAATATCTCATTATTTTGTGGATTGGGAATACAGGCAGGACTCAGCTGGATGATTCATCTCTTTCATGTGGTATTTTGGGGGTCACTTGGTAAACAGCTGCAGAGAGAGGGGAGGGAGAGAGATGTATAGGATTCTTTCCTCTATATCAGGATTCACATTTTGGGCTGGATAATTCTTTGTTGTGGGGGCTGTCCTCCACATAGGATATTTAGCAGCATCCCTGTCTTCTATCCACTAGATGCCAGTAGCACCCTCCCACCCTCCTCACCCTGAGTTTTGTCAACCAAAAATGTTTCTAGACATGGCCACCTGGTCCCTGGAGGAGACACTGGGTGGGAGGTAGGGGAAGAAGGTAGCAGAACCAGTCTGGTTGAGGGCCATTGCTTTACATGAAATGCTATATTTCATATAAATATATAAACAGAAAAGACTCTTTCTTCTTTAGTCCTTGGCCCCCTCTATCCTATTTTCCTGTCATGCATTGATACTTGCTATTTTCATTTTATTCTCTTTACTTCTAGCTGATTTGCTTTATTTATTTATTTGTATTTTGTATTTATTTGTCTCTGGATAAGGACAGAAGAGTAATTCCTTACCTCTCTGTCAGACTCTTCACCTCATTGTCAAATAAACAAAGCTTTGTAATAACTATTTTTGTTTTATTGTTCTTCACTTCTAAGTTCTTCACTAAATTCTGAATATTAGGTACTTGGGAAATAGGGCTTCCAGATAAGTCGAACACTGCTATAGTTTAATTCACCAGTAATTTGTGGTGTTCATCTCAATAGTTACTCTTTCCTTACTCTTTATAGCAATTGTGACAAATAAATTTTTATAAGCAAATTTATAGGTAGGAAAATTGAAATAACATAAAGCCTGCCACTTCCTAGAATCACCCTGGAAGGCTCAGGTGGAACCGAAGATAATGGAGGATGATCTTGAATGTTGGGGATGATCTAATATTGGTGGCAGTTGCTTTAGTTTTTCTAAAAATAGTGATGAGTTTGCATAACTATACTCGTTTGGTTTTCTTTGGCGTGTGAGAGTACTAACTGGAACAGACAGAGACTAAATTCCTGAGTGCAGATTTTATTAGCATCTTGCTCAAGTCAGCTGGATTAGTATGTAGATTAGTATGTAGATTTAAAAGACTCTAGCCCTGTCTTTGACTCATAGGTTTATGTCTGCCTTAAATTAATGAATACAACCACATAAAAGCAAGTTGTTATTTGTTAAAAATATAATAACGTAGTCACTTTGAACCAACTGGTAAATGAGACTCATCTAGAGAAAGGACTTTGCAGGTAACAAAAACGCCATTCCTCTTAACCTCTAAAACATTTACTTTGCTTTTGATGGCAACATATTTGAACATACTGCATTTTTCTCTGCTTAGTAAAAGTATAATGAGCACAATTTAGCTTCTACCAGATGTCAGAGTCCTTATATATGGTATTTTAATACAATGATTTTCTTTGGGGCCACTTACTTCTATTTGTAGATGTACTAGTCATCACACTAAATGCCTCCGGAACACTGTGCTGTTTCAGTTGGCATGCTTTTCAGACTGTGTCATAGTGCTGATAAAATGTCTTGAGCTTGCTCTTCACCGCCCTGCCCCCCCAGAGCCGGCAGACTGTTCTACTCTGTTCTCATTCATCCCTTGTGGTTGTGGTAAACTTTTCTGCCGTGTAAGGAGGTCTGCTTCTTGGCATCTCTGTTATTGTTTCTAATGTCTGCTCTTTGTCACTCTTTGATAGTGGGTTTTCTTTTTTTTTTTTAGGGTCCCACCCTTGGCATACAGAAGTTCCTGGGCTAGGGGTTGAATCAGAGCTGCAGCTGCCGGCCTACACCACAGCCACAGCAACATGTGATCTGAGCCATTTCTGTGACCTACACCACAGGTCAAGGCAACACGGGATCTTTAACCCACTGAGCCACTGAGTGAGGCTGTGGATCAAACCCACATTCTCATGGATATCTGTCGGGTTTGTTACTGCTGAGCCACAGCGGAACTCTTCTTCTTCTTTTTTTTTTTTTTTCCATTTTTATTTTTTATTCTTTTGGCCACAGCATGCAGTGGCTTAATGTGGGATCTCAGTTCTTGGACCAGTTGGGCCACAGTGGTGAAAGTGCTAAATCCTAACCACCAGACCACCAGGGAACTCCCATAGTGTTTTTTATTTTCTTATTTTTCTTTCATTTTCTCTCTCATTCTGAACCCCTACACTTTTCAGTAGGGTTTAATTATGTTAGTTAGACATTTCAAGGCCACAGACCACTACTCTCTTCTGTCTTTCCAGCTAGTCAGTTGCACCTGTCACATTGTTATTGATCTCTGACTCTTCAGATCTCACACTGAAGATCTTGTATTTTTGCTAACATTAGGATTATGGCTGTTCAAAGGTTGTTATTTTAAACACTTAAAAGGTACTTAAGTGAGGCATTTCTATTTATGGATCTTAAGGTTTCAATGAAATTTAAGTTAGAATGGTGTCCTTTACTTGGTTTAGATTTTCTGTCTTCTTTCTGAGTTTTAGGATAGACTATTTAGGACACTATGTTATTAAAACATTTGTAATTTTCCAAAGAGCCTTGTATTTTGTAATATAACTTCTGAATTTTTATTGTATAATGGTTCTTATATTTTATAGAAGACATCTCACCACTGCCACTCCTGCTGCTTACACCATCTTTATTACCATTACTTTAGCAATTATTGAATGTTTGCTCTGTGCTGGACATACTGAGTTAATTAAGCAAGTTTTCAGGTAATTATGCTGTTTACTTCTCTTGGAGAGAGAGGGAATGATCTCTGTTCTGTGGATAAAGATGCTGAGGCCAAGAGGAGCTTGCCCAAAATCCTAAGACCTGTATGGCAGAGTAGAGTTTTTAACTTAGCTTTGACTTTAAAACCCCTGTTCACATCATTGCACCTTTCTGAATATTCATACCTGTGATTTTTTAACACATGCTGGGAAAAGAAGGTAACAACTCAAATGCTCAATAAATGTCACATGTGCTGGTGACATCTTAGTCTATCTTCCCTATGTTTGTATAATAGTCAACATTAAATATAAAAGCAAATAGGGCACTATTATTTTGATAATGAGGGAAATCAAAGTAAAATCATTGTGCAAAAATGTTTATAAATTGTGGGAAGATTTTGAAAAAATCAGAAAATTAGTATTTGGGACTTCTAACTGTCCTAAATCTCTAAATTTCTAACCTTTACTCTAATTTTCTCTTATATATTTTTTTGTTTTCTTTTTAGGGCCCAAGTTGTGTCATACGGAATTTCCCAGGCTAGGGATGGAATAGGAGCTGCAGCTGCTGGCCTATGCCACAGCCATAGCAAGACAGTATCTGAGCCATGTCTGTGCCTATACCGCAGCTCACAGCAACACAGGATCCTTAACTCAATGAGCAAGGCCAGGGATCAAATCTGTGACCTCACAGATACTAGTCAGGTTCCTAACCAGCTGAGCTGGTTAAGGCAACTCCCTCCCTTAGAGTTTTAAATGGGGGTTTTTTTTTGTTTTTTTTTTTTGCCTTTTTTTTTTTTTTTAACAAAAATCTAACATGCTGTTTCTAGAAAATATTTTTAAACTTTAAAAATTTATTTATGTAACAAATATTTGTTACTCTCCCTAATATATAATGGACATGGTATTGGGTATTGGGGATATGTCAGAGAATTAATTCAGCAAAATACTCTCATGAAACATATTTCTGAGAGAAGAGAGATATGAGCAATAGCGTAAATTAAATAATTAGAGATAGTGTGTGCTGTTAGAAGAATTAAGAGAAGGACATTTATTCCAGGGAAGGCCTTTGTTTAGGTAATATTTAAGCCAAAAATAAAGGATGAAGAAGCAGCTATTCATTCAGACAGGTAGAGGAAGAGCATTTGAAAAGGAAAAGAAGATACTAAGATTCTGAGATAGAAAGGGACTTGGCATAGTGTAGGAATTGACAGAAGGCAAATATGAGTGGAACATAATGACCAGAGTATAGAGTGGAATGGGATAAGGAGGGAGTAACAATAAGGAATGATTCCACTCTGTAAAGGAAACTTTGGACTTGGATGGCAGGAGCTGTCAGGCAGTAACTGAGTAGTACTGAGATGATCTCTTTACTCATTGGTCAGAAGTTGGAGCTTACTTTAAATATATGTTACCAGTTTACTAAAATTTTAACAGAGTCCTGTGTAGAATTCTAGTTTATCAGAGAAAAATGTAATATCACAGGTAAGCAAATTATACTTCTTTAGTAGCATTGTGCAGAAAATATACGAGTAATGTCTTTTCATTTTCTTTGGCAAGAAGCTTGTAGAAAGCAAGATGATTTGAAACTCCATTTTTCAAATTAAAATACTTAAGAAGTAGGAAAAACATTTTTTCCTGGGCTGTGGGACTTTTAATACTAAAACTGAAATAGCCCCAGGCAAACTGGATGGCTGGTCACCCTATCTGTCCTAAAGGTGCCTTCTCACAGATTGAAGCCTTTGACTCATAGGAGAGATTGAGAAAGGGATCCAGGTGGAGTTTCATGTCCCTTCAGTACTGCTTTTCCCCTCTTCTAGGTCCGTATCATAATGGTCACTTGCTTAGGGCTCCCTCTGTTACCTTTTTTGTGTCTGGCGGGATTTCTGGTGAAAGAACCTGCCAGAAGGTGCAGGCTCCCAGAATTTATTCATATCCTAATGCCTTTACACTGTCCCACTGGCCCTCACTCTGCCTTCACCTGTTCCCGTACTATTCTAGCTGTACTCTCCTTATGGTGTCCGGTTGCATCTGTCTCAAGTAAGCAAATGCTAACGTCCCCTCTGTCCTTGCAGGTGCCTACTTCTCTTTTGATTTGAGACTAGCTGTTCACTTTGTGACTTGAGTCCTCTTAAGAGTTTGAAATAAGTCATAAATTTGAATGTAGTTTGACTTCGTGTCACTTTAAGAGTGGGAGCAATGCTCTTTGTTAGCTTTCATATCCCACCGTGAAAACAAACCTGCCTCACAAAGTTTAATGTAAACAATTATCTGGGAATCTACTGAAATACAGATGCCATTTCAGGAGATTGGGGTTTGGCCTGAGAGTCCGTATTTCTTTTTTTTTTTCTTTTCTGTCTTTTTGCCTTTTCTAGGGTCCCTTCCCGAGCCATAGCTGCTGGCTTACGCCAGAGCCACAGCAGCTTGGGATCCAAGCCGTCTGCGATCTACACCACAGCTCACGGCAAAGCTGGATCCTTAACCCACTGAGCAAGACCGGGGATCGAACCCGCAACCTCATGGTTCCTAGTTGGGTTCCTTAACTACTGCGCCACTATGGGAACTCCTGAGAGTCCGTATTTCTAATGAGTTCCCAGTGAGTCAGTGCTATAGGTCCAGGGGGACAGTATTTTGAGTAGCAAGATTATAGCAATTGTTTTTGTTTTTAAGGTGGGAAGGAGTCGAGGTCGTGTAGATAAACTCAGGCATGCTTGAATCGCAAAAGGAAACAGGCAAACAGATGTGAGAGTGATAGTGTAAGATGTGGCATATTTTGTGAGCTGGCAGAATTTTATGTTTGTGTGTGAGAAAGAGCTTGTGGTTTAAAAAACATTATCATAGCATTTTTCTACTCCAAGGGGCTTCTTTAAAACATTACCAAAAATGTGAATTGTTAACACTGATTTTATAGTTTTGCAGTAATTACTTTTGAGTAATAAATACTGTGTAATAGATTTATTCCTTTTTGTTTATCTCTTTTTCTTTCCCACTATTACCTTGAAATACTTTCCATTGGGTAGTCTCATTTCTTCGGTGAAGCATGCCCTCTGTAATACTTTTTTCTTCTTCTTTTCTTCATCCTGTTCTTTGTGCTTTCCCCACTTAATTTTGTATTAAAGTTTTTGAAACAGTCTCCAATTTTAGAAAAAGTTTCAAGTGTGCTTTTTTTCCTTCCCCTGAATCATTTGAGAGTAAGTTGCTGATAGGTTGCACTGTCCCCCCTGGCACAGGTTAGTTTCCTTAGGAAGCAGCCACCGAGGCAGAAGTTAGCATGTAAGTTTACTGGGGAGTGCTGTGCGAATCCTCACCTTAGAACAGGAAGGGAAGGAAGCAGGTTTGGGCAGAGGTAGAAGTAGAGTAATGGAGTCTCAGTGGAAGCCTTAGCTGAACCTGAGCTAGAGTTCTAGAGATAGGATGATCCCTCACTGTTGCCCTGAGTTGGGTGAGAGGTCCAGGCCTCTTCCTCTGTGAAACTGAGCTGTTGAATAAGGACTGCCCTGGGAGTTCCCATCATGGCACAGTGGATAGCAAATCTGACAAGGAACCATGAGGTTGCAGGTTCGATTTCTGGCCTTGCTCAGTGGTTAAGGATCCGGCGTTGCTGTGAGCTGTGATGTAGGTTGCAGACGTGGCTCTGATCCCTCATTGCTCTGGCTCTGGTGTAGGCCAGTGCTACAGCTCGGATTAGTCTAGGAACCTCCATATGCCGTGGGAGCAGCCCTAGAGAAAGGCAAAAAGACAAAAAAAAAAAAAAAAAAAAAAAAAAGAATAAGGACTGCCCTGAGCAAGGGGCAGGCAGAGCCTTGGGTGAGGCAGCATCTTCAGCTGAGGCAGTCTCCCAAGAGGGCAGTCACTGAGGACCATCTCTCAGAAGATGCTAAGGATTGACTGCATCGCAAATGCAACTACAGCTGGAGTATTGGCCTGTATTTCCTGTAAACAAACATTGTCCTGTATAACCACAATATGACATGGATAGATTACTACTGTCCTATACTCTGCTGTCATTCAGGTTTTGCCAGCTGTCCCAATAATACCCCTTTACAGCAAAAAGATCCAGTCCAATATCACATGTTGGATTTAGAATTTCCTTTTTTTTGGAACAGTTTCTCAGTCTTTCCCTTTCATTACCTTGATACTTTTAAGGATGATTGACTAGTTACTTTATAGCATGTACTTATTTCAATTTGGTTTTGTCTCTTTTTTCATGAATAGATTCCAGTTATACATCTTCAGAAGGAATATTGCAGAAGTAATTTTGTGTTCTTTTTTTCATCCTATCAATTGGCTCATGGTTTTTATTTGTTCCTGATGATGTTAACCATTTCTAGGTTTGACCATTTCTTTTGAACATTTGACTAAGTAATATCTGTCTGATTTATTCACTTATAGAGTTACTATTTTCCTTTTGAAAGACTCCAGATATGTAGACAGAGGAGCTAAGAGAAAGCAAACTTGTGGACATAAATAGGAAAAGTGAGGATATTGTAATGAAAAGGAAGATGTTCCAGAGAAAGTGACTCTGGTAAAAATTTCACATTAAAGGAACTCTCAGAGATGTTTTATGATACTAAAAATATGAAAGATCGGAGTTTCTTGGTGACTGAGCAGTTAAGGATTCGTCCTTGTCACTGCTGCAGCACTGGTTCAATCCCTGGCTCAGGAACTTCTGTATGCTGCAAGTGCTGCCTATATATGTATATATATGTGTGTGTATGTGTGTGTGTATGATAAAATGTAAGCTATTTCAGACTTATAAAGGAGTGTGACAGTTCACTAAGGCATTGGAAAAATACTAGCTTTTATTGTAAGTTATATGATGAAAAACAGAGTCCTAGTACTATTGGAGCAGTTTTTTTCATTTGGAGCTTTTTTTTTTTTTTTTAAACAAAGAAATGGATAGTTCCCATTGTGGCTCACTGATAATGAACCCAGCTAGTATTCATGAGGATGCAGGTTTGATCCCTGGCCATGTTCAGGCCATGAGCTGCGGGTTGGGTTGTGGCCACGGCTTGGATTGGGCATTGCTATGGCTGTGGTGTAGGCTGGCAGCTGCAGCTCTGATTTGACCGCTAGCCTGGGAACTTCTGTGTGCCGTAGGTGTTGGCATTGAAAAAAGAAAAAAAAAGAAATAGACACTTTAACATGTTTTTAACATTTTATAGTGTACTAAATGAACATTAGTTTTACTATTAAAATTTTTTTCTCTATATTTATAACTGCCAGTAAGATAATTTTAATGTTTTGAAAAAAAAGTTAAAAGTCACAGAACAATTGTGATTCTCCTCATTGGTTATTAAGATTGCTTTGCATAGTTTCAGCTTGCATTGTCGTTTTTATGTCCCCAAACTAGTGTGTAAAGTGAGGATTGCCCATGTTTTAATTTAGCATGTTTCACTTCAGAATTTCATATACATTTTAAAATTTATACGTATTTGATTTAAAAATATTTTTAGCATGCAGATATCCCAAACCCGAGATTGCCATTGTGAAGCGAGCAAAGGAGTTATCATCAGCAGAGGCCCCTGATAGCTTTGGTATAGTACAGTCTTGCAGAATTGATTGTCTTAATGTTTATTGCAAGTGGAAAAGCATCTCTTTCACGCAACTTCTTGCTTGTTTGAAACAGAATGTTTGGTTACTGTGATAGCCTTTTTTTTTTTTTTTTGCATCAATGTGTTTTAAACTCTACAGAATGTTTTTATTATCTAACCGTAGAGCTTGTGGATATGATGGACTAATAATTGCATGTTTAATTAACTGAAAGATTACATTTATGACCTTAACAAAATACAAAATCACTTATATTTAATTATAATTAAGTAGCATATTTTAAAAGCTGTTGCAGTAACCACTGCAAGTGAGGCATAAGAAGCAACAAAGACTGAAGTTCTTTAAAAGGACGAATGAGTAGGACAAAAAGAACACACACAGGGAAACCTTCAGAATATTGCAGAGAGAAACTGTGTTTAAGTAACTGAACTTTAGGAAAATATGTTTTAGGAATATATTCTTGAATAGTTTGAAAGACTTAAGGCCATTCAAATTATTCACTATAAATTCACTCTAAGGCCGTTCATGAAAATTTTTTAGATTCAGTCGCCATACAGATTGACCTAACTTACGGTCATGCTTTGGTGGTGGTGGTGGAGTAATTGTGTTGAGTTTGTCTGTGTATTGGGTAGGGGAGGGAGAAATAAAAATAATTATCTCTCTATCCATATTTCATTTTTTGATTGCTATTTAATATGGATGCATTGCCTAAGAATGATATGACAGTGTATGGAAAGGAACAAAGCATTTCGTGGCTCAATTGAAATTTTGTAAGGATAAAGGATAAATGTAACTCAGTTTTCTTAGGCTGTTTATGTAGTGTCAAGAGCAAGAACTAAACTGTAAATACCTCTGGGAAATGTAGAGGGATATAGTATGCATGTACACACATGTTCACATATGTATATGGTAACATTAGTCCACTGCAAAAATCCCCAGTTTGCTCTACTTTGACAATTCTAATATAACTCTGAAACTTAAAAAATGTAATCTCAGTGTGTATGCAGTAATTAAACATTTAATGAAAATGCCTTTTGAAGGAAAAAGTTTTAATTTTGGATTATTCTGAAGATTAATTAGCCCTCATTTTTAGGACAATGTAGGGAAAAAGGAATGACACTTATTCTATAGATGTGGCAAATGATATCACTAGGAGGTAAGATGCTGTTGAACAATCAATAAACTAATAGTAGGATTTAACCTGTAAGTGATCACCTTTTGAGACCCACATTTATAATGTGCTTCCTCATAAATGTTTAGGTGATACCCCTGTATTTTTACAATCCTATTAGTTACATAATAAAGAAGAAGTATAGAATCAGAATCTCAGAACTAGAAAGGATGCAGAGACCTAAATTCCTCATTTTACGTAACCTGAAACGAGATCTAGAGGATTTATGATATAATCAAGATGTGGTGACCGTGTGTGCGTGTGTGTGTGTGTGTGTGTGTGTGTGTGTGTGTAAAAGAGTAGGGATTGATGTCAGGACCTTTGGCTTTTTAGTTCAGTGCTCTTTGTTCACTATAATAGATTTCTTCAGGATTAGCAGGGGAGATTGGTGCTAGACTACAGGGTATCTAGTTATTCTAAAACCAACAGAAACATGTAATTTTCCTATTCAGAAAATGTTAACTTGGTAACCATAGTTAATCAGTTGATTTCCTCCTCTTCCTTTTAACTTTGATGGATTTTTGAAAGTGATTTATCTGAAAGGGAATAATTTCTTAGAGAAAAAAAGTAATTTGAAAAGGTATTAATATTTTAGTTAATTGCAGTTTTATTTCAGTTTCAAATATTAATGCATGACCAATGTTTTGACAATGTTTTATATATTCATATATGATTGATTCTTGGTTCTTCTATGTTTTCCTATTGAGAATTTACTCATTGAAAGAGAAATAAAACAAGAAAATGAGAATCTGGGTTCTAGACCCAATTGTGTGTCCTTGAGTAAGTCACTTAACATCTCTGGACCTAAGTGGCTGAATTTCCAAAATGGAGAATTAAGTCAGTATTTCTCAGTGGGCATACCACTGGCATTTGGGCTAGATAATTCTTCATTATGAAGAACTCTCTTGTGCATTGTAAGATGTTTAGAATCCCTAATGCCAGTAGCATTTATTAGTCATTATCCTATCCAAGAACAACCCTGCATTTCCAAGCATCTTCTAGAGTGAGGTACCACCCCATTGAGAACCACTGGCAGATTATTTCTAAGAATCCTTTCAGCTCTAACATTCTATGAAATAATTTTTATTTGGGAAATGATTGAAAGAGAAAACAGTAATGCACTGACTGAAAAATTTCTCTTTCTTCCTAGTATCAGTTTTATTTTAAAATGAATGTTTTCTGGGAATCTAGGTAACTATACCCACAAATATATAAACCACTTATGTTGTTCCAAGATTTCTTTTTTTGTGGCTTACTTTAAACTTTCCATCTATAATATAATGTATCATGTTATATATACTTAGTTATGTGATTTTTTTAAAGTTGTATAGTACCATCTCTATACCTAAGTAAAAGTAATTAGATTGGTCTATTTTAAAAGCTGTACTGTTGTTTTATCATAGCCTTTAAATAAAAAGTACAGTCATTATATATACTAGTAATTTTCCTTGTCTGTTTTCCTTTGACATGAAGAAAGGGAAGGAATATAGTTTGTTTGTTAGATAGTGTCTATAATTGCTCCTAAATACACTAGTTAGGTGTGTAAAAGCAACCAGAAATCACTAGTATATTTGATTATCCTAAAAAAAAAAAAGCAAACCTCATGAAATGACAGATATGAGAAATAAATACTGTAATCTAGTATTTGCTATTTTCTTAAGCCAGAGTTAATTAATAGGTCTCTACATTAATGAGGTTAATAAAGGTGATGATTAATTAGTCACCTTCCTCATCTTTACTGCTGGCCAACTCCTGTCCTCAGCTATTAAACCACTGGACTGCCTCAGCCCAGGAATTGGTTACTTGCCCCTGAGTGAAGCCCCAAGCTGCATGTTATGTTCCCTTGAAGGTTAATAAGGTGACAATATTACATGATAAAAGTAAAAATTTCTTTGCTAAATAATGTGCATGTTGCAGTAATCTTTTAAATGCTGAATAAAATTTAAAAATCATACTCAAATACTTTTTTTTGGGTCTTAGTTAATGCATGTATTTAAAAAAATTAAAAGTCCTTTTACAGTAAATAATCTTTATTTAAAAAAGAGACCTGTTATTTGAAATTTATTAAGTTAAAAAGTTAAGTTCCTTTCAATTTCTTTTTTTTTTTTTTTTTTTTTTTTTTTTGTCTTTTTGTCTTTTGTTGTTGTTGTTGTTGCTATTTCTTGGGCCGCTCCCGCGGCATATGGAGGTTCCCAGGCTAGGTGTTGAATCGGAGCTGTAGCCACCGGCCTACGCCAGCGCCACAGCAACGCGGGATCCGAACCGCGTCTGCAACCTACACCACAGCTCACGGCAACGCCGGATCGTTAACCCACTGAGCAAGGGCAGGGACCGAACCCGCAACCTCATGGTTCCTAGTCGGATTCGTTAACCACTGCGCCACGACGGGAACTCCCTTTTCAATTTCTAAAGTGTTTCATTTTCAATTTTAAATGTCAGTTTTTATGTTACATAGCCATATCAATTTTTTTCTTTTAAATATATTGGTTTGTAGCTTCATAAGCTCCCCCCCCCCCTTTTTTTTAAAGGGCCACATCCAAGGCATAGGGAAGTTCCCAGGCTAGGACTGGAATTGGAGCTGCAGCTGCCAGCCTATGCCACAGCCACAGCAACCGAGGATCTGAGCCAGGTCTGCCACCTACACCACAGCTCACAGCAATACTGGGTCCTTAACCTACTGAGCAAAGCGAGGGATCAAACTGGCCTTGGATACTAGTCCAGTTCGTTACCATTGAGCCACCACGGGAACTCCTCATAAGCCCTTTTTTGGTGCGTGTTTGTTTTTTTGGCATTTAATATGATTTACTTTGCTTAAATTATTTTACATTCAGCATGGTTTGCCTTTTAAGTTTGTATTCTTTGTGTTATATATTTATTGTAAATTTAACCTTACCCATTGGAACTTTTGGTTCTGTTAAAAGTCTAAGCAGTTGTTCATATGTTTAGAAATACAAGTAACTGAAACTTCTGGTCCCTAACTGTTGCTTAAAGATAATAGTTTTCATTTCTGTTGTTTTCATAAATCGCTCTTTAGGCCAAATTGTTATTTATGTTGTCAAGGCTACTTCCTATAGTTTCTTGGGGAAGATGCTGGGGTGGGGCCTGGAACAAAGATTAGAAACTGGGTAATTGGACACTAAAAGAGTATTGAATTATTTGTAATTAAAGGAATAGTGTGTGCTTTAAACTGTTTATGTCATCTCAGGGTGGTGTTGCTTTCGTACTTTTCTTACTATCTATTATAAATTATTCTGAATTTTCTATTTGATTTGTGATCCTATATTTATGTTTATGTGCATGGTAACATGGTGAAATAAGTTATTACATTTTGAATTACCATTGCCATGAAAGTGTGACAGAAAACAAGACTTCTCTTTTTTTTCTTCTTGTTTTTACATTCAATTCTTTAATACTGTTTTCCATCTCTGTCTATCCCAGGAGACTGGATATAGTTCCTTCTGCTATACAGTAGGACCTTTTTGTTTATCCATAAATTTAATAGTTTGCATCTACTAAATCCAGACTCCCAGTCCATTCTTCTCCCTCCCCTCTCTCCCTTGGCAACCACAAGTCTGTTCTCTCTCTGTTAATCTGTTTCTGTTTTGTAGATAGGTTCATGTATGCCATATTTTAGATTCCACATATAGGTGATATCATATGGTATCATATGTCTTTGTCTTTCTCATTTACTTCACTTAATATGTATCTCTCATTGTATCCATATTGCTGCAAGACCTTTCTTTGTGTTCTTCAGGTTTTTGGTTCAAGTTTGGATTTATACCTTATACAATATAGTTGTATTTAATGGAAGTTTTCACAATAAAACTGACAAATTATAGTTTTTATTAAATAATATAATGAAACTTTACATGCCAAGGGATGTAGTTTTGTTTTCCAGCACCACCATTGTAAACACGTTTTGTTTTATAATGGAGACTAAACTATAGAAACTATAGGTGTTCCACTTACTTTCTTATACCAAAGTATTTTGATTTTTAATTTAAGACGTATTTCTTAGTTAACTTATTTAAAAAAGAAATGCAATAGGCATAACTTTTCTTTTCTTTTTTTTTTTTGTCTTTTCTATGGCCACTCCCACAGCATATGGAGGTTCCCAGGCTAGGGGTCTAATTGGAGCTGTGGCCTCCTGCCTATGCCAGAGTCACAGCAACGTGGGATCTGAGCTGTGTCTGCGACCTACACCACAGCTCACGGCAACACCAGATCCTTAACCCACTGAACGAGGGCAGGGATCTAACCCACAACCTCATGGTTCCTAGTCGGATTCATTAACCACTGAGCCATGACGGGAACTCCCTGGCATAACTTTTCTTAAAAGATATTTTAGAAACATGTTAATATGGGACTGAGGTTTTTTGTTTTTTGTTTTTGTTTTTGTTTTTGTTTTTTTTGTGGCTGTTCCCATGGCATATTGAAGTTCCTGATTCAGGGATTGAAGCCGCACCACAGCAGCCACTCAAACCGCTGCAGCGATGCTGCTGCTGCACCACAAGAGACCTTCGGGGACTGAAGATTTTTTTTTTTTTAAGTTATTTTTAAGAGGAAATATAATTAAGGAGGGATATAAAGATTAATTAAATTTTATAGTAAGCTCTTCGGATCTACTGCTTTGTTGTATTGGAATCTATTGCCAGTTAAAATTACTTGGCAAATTGGGCTTGGAAATTTCTTTCAAGAATTTTGTTTTAATGACATTTTACCTGCCTTCTGAAAATGTGAGGATATTTTTAGTAAAGTGTAACATTAAAAAAAAAATGTACCAAGGAGTTCCTGCTGTGGTGCAGTGGGTTAAGTATCCAACTGCAGTGCTTCTGGTCCTTTCAGAGGTGTGGGTTCCTTCTCAGCAAGTGCAGTGGTTAAAGGATCTGGTATTGCTGCAGCTGAGGTGTAGGTTGCAAGGGGTTCACCAAACTTCTTGAAACTTTTGTCTCCCCCCAAATTGGGGTAAGTTTTTACTATTATTTATTTTAAAAAATTTTGGTCCTTTTCTTTTTCCTCACCTTCTGGAACTCCATTTATGTAACATATATTAGCATTTTGATATTTAGCCACAGATCCCTAAGACTCTGGTTTATTATTTTTTTTCAATCCTTTTATTCTCTATTTTTCAGGTTGGGTAGCTTTACTGATTTATCATTATGTTCATTAGCTGTTTCTTCTATCACCCTCATTCTGTTTTTAAGCCTCTCTAGTTAACTTAAAATTTCAGATATTATATTTTTCAGTTCTTGAACTTCACCTTGTTGGTTTTTTTTTTTTTATCGTTTCTATTTGAGCAAAGTCTTTGAATCTAATTTTAATTACTACTTTAAATTCTTTGTCTGCTATTTCTAACATTTGAGTCACTTTACAAAAAAAAAAATTGGAGTATAGTTAATATTACAATGTTGTGTTAGTTTCCGGTCAGTTATACATATATATACATACTTGAGTCATTTTTTAATTGATTTCTGTCTATTGTTTTTTCTCCTGCAGATGGGTCATGCTTTCTTGTCTCTTTATGAAGTAATTTTAGATTACTAGTATCCTAGTCATTGCTGTGATTATGATGTTGCAGAGGCTCTGGATTTGCTTTCATTTTTCTGAAAAATACTGGGTTTTGTTTATTTGTTTTAGAATGGAATTAATGATTAGGCTCAAATTGCAAACTTTATCTCTTAGACTGAAGCTCAAATCTTTCAGTTACTTTACCTTTAGCTGGGCTTTTTGGGGTTTTCCCTGTTTAAGGGTGGCTCACAAGTCAGCCATATATTTGAACTGAATATATACGCAGAATTTAGAGCTCCTCCTTTCTGACTCTTTTCTTTCCAGGATTCCCCTCTCAGTGGCTTTGGTTACCTTGCAGTCTGTCCACCTGCTTTAGGCCAGAAAAACTGAAGGTTTGTTATTAGAGTTTTAGTTGCCCTCCATGTTGTAGATTAGGCCAAAAGCTGCATTAAATGGATAATTCACTTAGCTCTGTTCCTTCTTCTGTTGATTTCTGTCTAGAATTTCTTAGTTTTCCAGTGCTTTCAAATAGTTACTTATTTATAGTTTATAGTTGTTCTGTGCAGGAAGATTGGTCTGATAGAAAGTTATTCAGCCAGTATTGGAAGTGGAACCAGGATTTTTGTAAGCTAAAAATGTTTGGAAAGCTGGTGTGTTGCTGTATAATCTTAATAGTCATCTTATTTTGAAATAGTTAGAAAAAAGAGATAAATTATTATGCATGTAGTACATTCACACAGAGTAATTGAAAGAACTGGATTTTCTAATTCCAAATTCTGCTTAATAAAACATTAGATTAGAATACATTTCCATGTATGTATAGATAATTTACAGTATGTCAGAAGAAAAATTTTAAAGTTTAGATATGTATATGTAGGGAAATACAGCTTTGGAATTTATTATGACTATTTTCAGGGAAGTTTTATTAGCAACCATGACATTTAAAAACTGGTATAATCTGAAACCTTGGGCTTAATTCCAAGATTGAGGGTTTTTTTTAAGATTTTTATTTTTTCTATTATAGTTGATTTACAGTGTTCTGTCAATTTCTGATGTAGAGCAAAGTGACCCAGTCATAAATATATATATATATACACACACACACATGAACACATTCTTTTTCTCACATTATGCTCCATCATGTTCTATCACAAGTGATTAGATATAGTTCCTTGTGCTATACAGCAGGATCTCATTGCTTATCCACTCCAAATGCAATGGTTTGCATCTACTAACCCTAAATTCCCAGTCCATCCTATTCCTTCCCCTTTGGCAACCACACATCTGTTCTCCAAGTCCATGCAAGATTGAGTTTTTATTTTTTTATTATTTTATTTTATTTTTTGGCCTTGTCCATGGCATATGAAAGTTCCCAGGCCAGGGATCGAACCCACGCCACAGCAGTACCCCAGGCCACAGGAGTGAAAATGCTTAGGCATCAGGGAACTCCCCGAGATTAAGTTTTGTTTTATGTTATACATCATATGTTTTTTTGCTTCTGATAATGTAGATTTTTTCTTTCAGTTAATTTAGTAAAGAAGAATTTATAGTGTTAAACTCCTCAAAATGATCAATTTATGGTTTACAATTTTTGATGGATACTTTCCAATAAAATTTCCACTTTCTAGGAAATGTTCCTTTCATATTTCCTCTTGTTACTCTTTACGTTCTTTATGAAGCAGGAGGCAAAAATCTGTGCATTGATTTAACTTTAATCACGGTGTCTGTGGTTTTTCTCCTTGCTTAATCTCCTTCACTCTATATTTCTTTCTTTCTCTCTCTCTCTAAAATGTTATTTTTTCATTACTTTTTTTTAAAAATCATTATATGTAATTGGAAAGATTAGAAATATTGGTTACAGTATTTGATTTTTTTCCTCTTAACTGCTACGCATTTTACACTTAATCTAGCCCTTACCCTTTCATAGTAGGAGCTGTAAAATATTTTAAATATTTTGCTCCATACGTAGGAATTTGAAGAAGTAAAAGCAAGGACTCTCTATATTCTCATTATATTGGGAAGGTCCTGCTTGTTGAATTTTTTAGGTATTTCAAGATGTTCCAGTCAACTGATAAGGACTTCTCACAGTGTCAGAACTGTAGTGATGGTGAGAGTAATGCAACTAGCCAATAGTTCTGGTATGTAACTACGTTTGCATGTTTACTTCACCTGGAAACTCTGTGGAGTACAGTGGTATCTTATATTCCTTGTTAAACATTTGGAAACCTATTTGCATGCTTTCAAAGTAGATTTTGACTAGTGCTAGTCAAAGAATGGAGAATATATTCTAAGCAGATTAAATTTCTGCAAAGTTTTAGAATATCTTCATTTCTTAATTCTTCTGAAAAACCTTAAACTTACATTCTTAGAACTTTCTGAATAATATGATAATTGACTGAATTCTGGGTTTTAGCATATTTCTTATGGCTTTAAGAAATTAGCATATTTCTAATGGCTTTACAATAAGAAATTATATGGTATGCTTTTTTAGTAAAATAATACTTATAAATATGAATCATACTCTTTCTCATATAGCTTATTAATGGTGATTTGCTTTTTATGTATTTGTTTTTTGTCTTTTTAGGGCTGCGCCCATGGCACATGGAAGCTCCCAGACTAGGGGTTGAATCAGAGCTGCAGCTGCTGGCCTAACCACAGCAACACTGGATCCTAGCTGTGTCTGTAACCTACACCCCAGCTCATGGCAATGGCAGATCCTTAACCCACTGAATGAGGCCAGGGCTCGAACCTGTATCCTCATGAATACTAGTCAGATTCATTACCACTGAGCCACAACGGGAGCTCCCTGCTTTTTACTTTTTAAAACTAAATTCTTAAGTTCTTATATTGTCCTGAATTATAAATAAGTATTTTAGAAAATATGTATCTGGTTTGTAATGTGTTTCCTTGTAATGTGATTTTGTCGTATTAGGTCTTTAGAGCAGAACAATCGATGGTATGGGTTCTTCTCTATAGGTTATCAATTAATTCTCTTAGGTTGGATGAGAATAAGAAAGGTAGAATTCTCTGCCATTTTACCATGGCTTACTTTTTTACTTATGCAAATAGTGAGATGGTTGTTGTTATGAGATTAGGTTGGTGGCTTCTTAGGTGTAATAATTGTTAATTTTTGGATTTAATGATAGCACTTAAATATACTTACTTTGATACATACTCACAAACATACCTGGGAAAATATATATATATGTGTGCACATCTGGGAAAACTGTTTATTATGATATATATCATAAATAATGACACCCTACTCTTTGGGTTCATTTTATTGTATAGAATATATTATCCGGTAGTATGGGTTTCAAAACTCAATATTCAGTGTATTATCAGAGAATATTAATTAAGGAATATAATACAATCTGGTGAAGTTACTGCTGTAATACATTGCTTTAAAGTATTATTTTCCTATTTTTAAAGGACAGCTAGGTCTATTTGAATATTCTTTTTGTCTACTATCAATGTTTGTGTATATATTTCTTAAGTTGTCTAGAATTGCCATTTTAAAGAAGGGTAGCTATATTTCTGAACTTTCTTTCTTTTTTTTTTTAACTGTAATTGATATAAACAATCTCACATAGATGCAAGGACTTTAAGCAAGTGATTTACCCAGGACTATAGGATATATGGTCAGCCTATAACTAAAGCTCAGTTTTGTTTTTTTCTAGCCTTGTGATCTATGACAAGAAATAATTCCTGTATGGATAACTTTGGTCCATTAACCTAAAGATAATTAATGAATAAACTCTGATATTCTCTCACTTTGTAAATCTGCTGGTATTTTCTTCATTGTAATAAAAAAGAAATCATGCTATAGTAACTAATTCTTGACCCATACCCTTTCTTTCCCCTTCAGAAAAATTGGAAGCTCTACCACCCACCCCAGGACAGCTGAGATATGGTAATGGTTCTATAATTGTTAAATACCTTTGCATCTGTTTTTCGAGCTTGAAATAACCATGTCATTCATTAATAGTACAGAAGAGTTATTTAGTAAATTAAATTGTTCTAGATAGAGTAGATTATCCTATTACGCTGAAGCAAAAAGTTTATAAATTTGTTTTGAGACATATTACAATATTATGGAACTTCTAAGATTATTAACCATATCTATTATTGTTTAAATATTGTTACCATCTTGAGGTAGAATTATAGTAGGGGTTTTCTTAATTCCTAGGAAAAAGGATATGTTTACTTAGTTTGGCTTTTGATTGGATAATTTCAGAACTAGAATTTCTAGGCTATTTTCTTTGGTGGAGAAAGTACTCTATTTTGCTGTTTGTAATAATGAAGAAAGTAAAGTTTATCTTAAACCACCAGGAAGGAGAACCTTACACTGCTGCTGGTGTGCTTTCTTTATTCTATCATTGGAGTAAATAGTCTATGGCTAACACCAAAGTAATGTGAAACAGTTTGGGAGACAATGGAAGCAGAGAATAGTACAGTGAATTTGAATAGGTTGTAAGTTAAAGGTAAATATTAGATATGATTTATTAATAATTACTGAATTATAGAATAATATTTCCCAAAGAAAACTGAAGAAATCACAAATTGGTAGGATATCATTACATACTTAGGAGCAAATTTATATAATTAAAATTTAATAGCCAGTTCTTTTTAATAGTTCTTTTTCCTCTCAGAGGTAGAATATGATTTATATTAAAAATAGGTAACTTGGAGTTCCCGTTGTGGTGCAGTGAAACAAATCTGACTAGGAACCATGAGGCCAGTTTGATCCCTGGCCTTACTCAGTGGGTTAGGGAGCCGGTGTTGCCCTGAGCTATGGTGTGTAGGTTGCAGACGTATCGCATTGCTGTGGCTCTGGCATAGGCCGGCAGCTACAGCTCCGATTGGACCCCTAGCCTGAGAACCTCCATATGCAGCAAGTGCAGCCCTAAAAAAAAAAAAAAAGTAGCTTTTGGAATTCTCTTGTGGTGTGGTGGTTAAGGATCTAGCGTTGTCACTGCAGCAACTTGTGTCACGGCTGTGGCGTGGCGAGGGTTGGATTCTTGGCCCAGGAACTTCCATGTACTATGGGTGCAGCCAAAAATTTTTTTTTTTAAAGTAACTTTTCCTAGGTAACAAAAGATTTTAAAGAATTCTTTAAGACTTTTCTTCCCCTGGTAATCTTTCTGGATTCTTCTAGCCTGGATTCATACAATCTGTATCCATAGAACTCTGTAATGCTATTGTCATTTCAGGGGGCCGTATTAAAATTAACTCTATGGTTATGTTATCATACCCAAACTTCTTGAGGGCTGATAGCCAAGTGTCTTTGTTTCTCATGTGCCCAGTGGAGTGTTCAGTAAATGTTTGTTTAACTTTTTGAAATTTATATTTCTGCTTCGGGTTGAAAATAAATTTTTATTTATGGGACACATTTATTTAGGTCTGAACATCAAAATGTGATGTATTTTATAGTTCCAGGTTATTATAGCAATCTAGCAGCATGCCTTGGCTTTACCAACCGAGTGGGGTTTTTTTTGTTTGTTTTGTTTGTAAGTTTAAGATAGCAGTTAGCCTAATCTTAAACTTGGTTTAATAACCCAGACACCTAATTTTAAGGTATTTTTAACTAGCCAGTTTTAGAGATGCTATCAAAGAAACCCCAAAATGTTTAGTAATCCCAAAAGTTTCTTAGTTATTTTTCCATAGTTACATTTCAAAAGTGAATGAGAAGACGTTCGGGGAGTCTTCTCTCCAGATATATATTTAGGTACCTTTCTTTTCACTGCCAATGTTTTCATTTAGTGAATTTAAAAAATTTCATTATATTCTTTTGACCTGTCACATTTGCATTATGTTTTTGAAATTCTGTATGTGTTGTTTTAGAAGTGGATTATTATAAAATTTTGAATGGTCATTAAGCAGCTAGATCTAGGCGAAAAGTCAAAGAATTAAGATTAGACTCTTTAAAAAATCCCATTTCATTAATGTGCCCTTTGTTTTTTTTTTGTTTTTTTTCTGCATTTTCTAAGGCCTCACCCACAGCATGTGGAGGTTCCCAGGCTAGGAGTCTAATCAGAGCTGTAGCCGCTGGCCTTTGCCAGAGCCACAGCAACTCGGGATTCGAGCTGTGTCTGTGACCTACACCACAGCTCACGGCAACGCCGGATCCTTAACCCGCTGAGCAAGGCCAGGGATTGAACCAGCAACCTCATGGTTCCTAGTTGGATTCGTTAACCATTGAGCCATGATGGGAACTCCTGACTTTTATCATCTTTAATAGCTTTTAAAACAATATACTTTATAGTTAAAAAGATAATGCTTTTTACCTGGGTCATTCTTATGTGATAACAGGAACTCTGAGATGACCTAGGATATATACTGTTTTCCCTTGATCTTAGTCTTCAGTACTGCTTGAGGGTAGGAAATATTTTTTGTTTTACTGCTTATTAGGTTTCCCTGACTGGTGCAGAATTCAGTGTAGTAATATCAAGTTTTCATAACTTCTAGATTATATTTTAATTATACTTTCTGTCGATTTAATTGCATTAAAGTAAAAAAGACTCTAAAGTCACTGAACACATATATAATCTTTACCTGCTTTAAGGGACCATTTTTTTAATGTGGTATAAAACTCAGAACTTTGGATTATCTAGAAAGTGTCCTCAGTTGAATGGATGTTGACTATACCTTGGCAAATTTATAGATTAATTAGAATAAAGTCTTAACTATCTCTAGCTTTTAGTCTGTTTCACAATCATTCTTCAGTTCTCTTAATCTGGAATTCTCTTCCTTTCTAGGTTAGTGGTCCTCAACTTAATTAGCTAATGTTTATTGAACATTTACTATGTGCTAGGCTTTCTGCTCTGTGCTAAAGATGCAAATATGAAAAATTAAATATATTAAAAATTTAGGTATTAGTTCTTCCTAGTTACTCTTCTGTTTTCTCACAGTGTATGTACTAGATAGGTGAGGTAACATGTGCCTTTGATAGGAAGAAATGAAGTTACATTTTTATCTAAATCAAATATTATTTGTATAGTTTGCAAAAGCAGCCAGGGATACCGATGTGTTGAGGGGAGAAAGAAGACTTTGAACACAGATGTCTAACATAGCTGAGATAGTCATATTTTTCTAACCTTTTGTTTAAAACTGCTTTAGTGAGTAGAAATGATCAGATAGCTTCCCTGAAATTTGATTCAGAACATTTTTTATTGTTTCTAATATGGAGATCAATTTTATGATATCAGTCTTTAGTTCTAAGAGAGAAAGATTGATGTTAGTAGTAATTTAATAAGTAAAACATGGTATTCATAATATGTATTTATTTATTTGTGCTGTCATTAACTGTATGTAATTTCTATGTGCATGTGTGTTGCCACTAAGAAACACAAAACTCTAACACAATTAATTTTACATGTTATATGTTTTTTATTGCGTTTTTTTTCCCCACTATAGCTTCTATCAAGTATATAAATATAGCAGAAGCAGAATCTTTTGCTATGGGGAATAGAAAGCAAATTCCAAAACTTAATCACATTTATGAGACTTTAATCATATGGTCTGTTTTTGTCATTTTAAAAATTACAGAAATCTTAAAATATATTTTTCTGTTTTTGATGTTTTTCAGTATTCATCCACAATGCGATACCTTTCATAGGGTTTGGCTTTTTGGATAATGCAATTATGATTGTTGCAGTAAGTTCTTTCAACCCTTCTATTTTGAATTAATAAAGAGATTAATGTGGTCTAAATTTTCCTAATTTACATATTATAGCTAAAAAGTTTTAATTAAAATCATAATGAATGGGGCTATTTTTAATTATATTTCACGTTAGACTATAACTCAATGTTAAGGCATCATATCTATTAAAAATCAAGATTTTGGTAAAGCATTGACAAGAATAAGCACATATTTATTGGTTCCGTATTATCCTATTCTAGTTTCAACACTTATTAAAGAAAAAAATATGTAACATTTTCTGATGTTCTTTAATTGTATCTATCAGCAGTTCTTATCATGTGTATGTTGTTAATTAGTTTTTTGTCCAGTTTTCCCAAACAAAAATGTTTAGAAGGGCATTTTGATATAGTCTATCCATTTAACCCAAAGATCTTTTAAGTTTCAATTCAGAATACTGTGAATAAGAAACCCTTCAGTCTTTGTTCAATTGTACTGTTAAAAAGTGCTCCCTTGCTAATGTCATTTTAAGGATTTCTTAAAAATATTGTTTAGTCTCGGGGATGGCTGATTTATTTTTCTTACTGTTCTGTGACACCTTTTGTCATTACATACCAATATTGGGTCCAAATTATAAAGTCAGATATTAGTCATGATGAAACTGCCCAGGGCTCTATCCACTTCTTTTCAATGACCCAAACTTTTCTATAAATTCTAGATGTTGTAGAGAATATCAGACTCTAGGTGTTGTATAGGAGAATGCTCAAAAAAGGAATGATCTTAGAATTATTAAATGTGAGGAAAATATAATTGAGAGATGCCAGAGGCTTTTTTTGGTTATTGTTTGTTTTTGTTTTTTTGTTTCAGTGTTTTGGAGGTCACATGTGCTATAGATAGATATAAATAGAATATTTGGCTTCAAAATAGAGATAAAAGAATAATTTATATATAGAGATTATAAAGTTTGCTTGAAGAATATCTAAAATTGGTTTTCATTCAAGAGTGGTTTTCTTTAACTAGAACACACCCTCACACCATGCACAAATATAAACTAGCTTAAAGACTTAAACACGTGACCATAAAACTCATAGAAGAAAACATAGGCAAAACATTCTCTGGCATAAACTGTACAAATGTTTTATTAGGTCAGTCTCCTAAGGCAATAGAAATAAAAAGAAAAATAAACAAATGGGACCTAATCAAACTTAGAAACTTTTGCACAGCAAAGGAAACCATAAAAAATAATTAATTTTTAAAAAAATGAAAAGACAGTCTGTGGAATGGGAGAAAATAGTTGCAAATGATGCAACCAACAAAGGCCTAATCCCTAAAATATACGAACAACTCAACAACAACAACAACAAAAGCAAACAACCCAATTGAAAAATGGGCAAAAGACCTAAATAGACATTTCTCCAAAAAAGACATATGGATGGCCAGTAGGCACGTGAAAAGATGCACAACATCATTTAATTAGAGAAAGGCAAATCAAAACTACAATGAGGTACCACCTCACACCAGTCAGAATGGCCATCATTAAAAAGTCTACAAGTAACAAATGCTGGAGAGGGTGTGGAGAAAAGGGAATCCTCCTTCACTGTTGGTGGGAATGTAAGTTGGTGCAACCACTATGGAAAACAGTACGGAGAGTTCTCAGAAAGCCAAAAATAAAACTACCGTATGATCCAGCAGTCCCACTCCTGGGCATATCTGGACAAAACTATCCATTCAAAAAGATACTTGCACCCTTATGTTCATTGCAGGACTATTCACAATAGCCAAGACAAGGAGTTCCCGTCGTGGCGCAGTGGTTAACAAATCCGACTAGGAACCAGGAGGTTGCGGGTTCGGTCCCTGCGCTTGCTCAGTGGGTTAACGATCTGGCGTTGCCGTGAGCTGTGGTGTAGGTTGCAGACGCGGCTCAGATCCTGCGTTGCTGTGGCTCTGGCGTGGGCCGGTGGCTACAGCTCTGATTAGACCCCTAGCCTGGGAACCTCCATATGCCGCGGAAGCGGCCCAAAGAAATAGCAAAAAAAAAAAAAAAAAGCCAAGACATGGAAACAACCTAAATGTCTATCACAGATGAATGGATTAAGAAGAGGTGGTATATATACACACAATGGAATACTACTCAGCGATGAAAAAGAGCAAAATAATGCCATTTGCAGCAACATGGATGCAACTAGAGAGTCTCATACTAACTGAAGTAAGTCAGAAAGAAAAATACCATATGATACCACTTATATGTGAAATCTAAAATATTGTACAAATTAACTGATCTACAAAACAGAAATGGATTCAGAGACATGGAGAACAGACTTGTGGTTGCCAAAGGGGAGAGGGGAGGAAGTGGGATGGACTGGGAGTTTGGGTTAGTAGATGCAAATTATTACATTTAGACTGGGTAAACAAAAAGGTACTACTATACAGCACTGGAACTATATCCAATCTCCTGGGATAGACCGTGATGGAAAATAATGTTTAAAAGAGAATGTATGTATATGTATGACTGAGTCACTTTGCTGTACAAGAAATTGGCACAATATTATAAATCAACTATACTTTAATAATAAAAAAAGAATAAGCATTCCCAGGAATGTAAAACATTCTAAAGAAGAAGAGGAAAAAAAGAATGGTTTTCTTTGATATATATCCTCACCTTATGTCTAGATTGATGGGGGTCAGATATCCAGAAAGTCTAGCCAGTTACCTGGTTGAGGAAACACAGGGTTCACACAGCAGGAAGGTTATCTTGCTTCATAAACAATCACAGAAGATACTGTAGCGTGCACATAATTTGAAAGTGATAACTCTTTGGCACAGTAGTCTTATAAGAGCCTCTGAAATATAATTTCAAGATGCTAGTTTTTTGGCTGATTATGACATTTTCGTAATATGTATATAAGAATCAAGTTATCTAATTTATACTCTGTAAATATGAGAAACTTATTCAAACATATGATACTACCCTATTTGAAATTATTAAAACTCTGAGATTATTTAAATAGTTAACATAAATAAAATCTAATTATAACAAAAAACCCCCTCTGATGAATTTATAAACTGTAGTTTTAAGACTTGATGTGTTCTTGAATAGATTACCTGAATTAATTCTACTATGTAACAAGTATTTCTTTCAGTTTTTTGTTTTTTGGGTTTTTTTTTTTTTTTTTTTTGCTATTTTATGGCCACACCCACGGCACATGGAAGTTTCTAGGCGAGGGGTCGATTTAGAGCTACATCTGCCGGCCTATGTCACAGCCACAGAAATGCCAGATCCAAGCTGCATCTGTGACCTACACCACAGCTCACGGCAAAGCTAGATCCTTTACCCACTGAGTAAGGCCAGGGGTTGAACCCACATCCTCATGGATCCTAATAGGGTTCATTAACCACTGAGCCACAAAAGGAACTCCATTTCTTTCAGTTTTAAATTCAATGTTTTACATACCATGCACAAAAATAAACTCAAAATGATGTAAAGACTTAAACATAAGACAAGACACCATCAAACTGCTAGAAGAGAACATAGGCAAAACATTCTCTGACATCAACCTTACAAATGTTTTCTTAGGTCACTCTCCCAAGGCAACAGAAATAACAGCAAAAATAAACCAGTGGGACCTAATCAAACTGACAAGTTTTTGCACAGCAAAGGAAACCATAAAAAAATTAAAAAGACAGCCTACAGAATGGGAGAAAATAGTTTCAAACGACACAACCAACAAGAGCTTAATCTCTAAAATATACAAACAACTTATACAACTCAACAGCAAAAAAAAAAAAAACAAAACCTAAAATCCAATTAAAAAATGGGCAAAAGACCTGAATAGACATTTCTCCAAAGAAGATATACAGGTGGCCAACAAGCCCATGAAAAAATGCTCAACATCACTGATTATTACAGAAATGCAAATCAAAACTACTATGAGATACCACCTTACACCAGTCAGAATGGCCGTCATTAATAAGTCAACAAATAACAAATGCTGGAGAGGGTGTGGAGAAAAGGGAACCGTCCTACATTGTTGGTGGGAATGTAAGCTGGTACAACCACTATGGAAAACAGTCTGAAGGTACGACAGAAAACTAAATGTAGAACTACCACATGACCCAGCAATCCCACTCTTGGGCATATATCCTGACAAAACTCTCCCTGAAAAAGACACATGCACCCCCATGTTCATTGCAGCACTGTTCACAATAGCCGAGACATGGAAACAACCTTAATGTCCATTGACAGATGAATGGATTAAGAAGATGTGGTACATATACACAATGGAATACTACTCAACCTTAAAAAAGAACAAAATAATGCTATTTGCAGCAACATGGATGGATCTAGATACTCTCATACTAAGTGAAGTAAGTCAGAAAGAGAAAGACAAATACCACATGATATCACTTATATCTGGAATCTAACATATGGCACAAATTAACCTTTCAACAGAAAAGAAACTCATGGACTTGGAGAACAGACTTATGGTTGCCAAGGTGGAGGGGAGGGAGTGGGATGGACTGGAAATCCAGGGTTAATAGATGCAAACTATTGCCTCTGGAATGTGGAATGAATAAGCAATGAGATCCTGCTTCTGCTGCGTAGCGCAGGGAACTACGTCTAGTTACTTGTGATGGAGCATGATGGAGGATAATGTGAGAAAAACAACATTATGTATATATATATATATATATATATATATATACACACACATGTACACACACGCATGTGTGTGTGACTGGGTCACTTTATTGTACAGTAGAAAATCGACGGAACACTGTAAACCAACTATAATAGAAAAAATCATAAAAAATTTGGTTAACATGAATATCAAAAAAGGAATAAATTTATACTATCTAAAAATAAATAAATTCAGTATTTTAGATTTTCTTTATTGACAGCTAGTACTCCCCATTCTGTCGTCTTAATAATCAACTTGGTTTTTTTTCACCTCATTTGAGCAGACCTTAGATATTAAAATGGCGAAAGAGTGTCCTTGCTACAGGCAAGTATTGAAATCATGTATTTTGTGTAAGGAGGGGTACAGGGAGATTTTGAAGAGATAACAGGGAAACTGGGAACTTCTTAGATCTTGACTAAAATCTTCACAGTATGGTCTTACTATTTCTTTGAAATAGGTATCTAAGGTAATAGATATCTGTGTTTAAATACAGCTACCACTAAAACAAAACAACAAACAGAACACCCACATTCTAGAGTCAAATTATTGTAATACTGTTTCTGTTTTGTGTTACTCAGGCCTGTGTCTCATTATTAGTGTAGCTGAGAAAGGACTGTTTTTCCAGGCCTGAGATGGTTGACTTTAATTCAGTAATATTTGTTTTTCTGGTTTACATTGAAGTCCTGTTTCAGGGACTTATCACCCGTTTTTTATTTATATATTACTGAAGTAAATATTTAAACCACTGGCTTAAACCTGATTAGGAATAATAGATGTGGCAAAAAATATTGTCCTGTTATAATTGCAAAATAATTTAAGAACAGTGAACATTTCCAAAGAGGCCTTTTAATAGACTTCTGAGACTAGAGTCCTTAAATAACTATAGAATCTATGAAAAGGGAAATAAGTAAACACTATTATCTTAAGAAAATTAAGTTTTCATCTTAGGAAAAAAAAAACTGCCTCCTAACATTGTAGAATAGCTATGACTATTTGAAAATAGTAAGTTGAGAAGATATTTGATTCCTTTTTTTGTCATACCATTTGATGTTTCTCCTTCTAGATGAACTCTCTTGGCTGCTACCCTAGTTGTAGTCATAAAAGCAAATTCCTGTATAATTTCTGGTAGTAGAGTTAACCCTTATTGTTGGCTGTTTTTCATTCTAAGTTTTAATTTCATAGTTTTTAAACTATATTTTATATTACTAGTATTGCTTTTTATAACATTTTAGTGGGGTTGGGGGATTTTTTTTTTATAATTTAATTAGGATAGAATTAATTAGAATTCTAGCATAGATTAATTGTATTAAAGTGATGAACCAAGTATAACTTTAAGACAACTGGTATTCAGTTTATTCATAATTTCTGCCTCACCTGTTAACATGAAATTTGATGTAAACATGGGAAAAAAGGAAAAGAGCGGATAGTCCATTGCCTTTGAACCAAATTTGACTTTATATGGGGCTTTTCATGCTAATAGAAGGACATTTAGGTTTCTTAAATTTAACCAAATGGTTAAACACTTAAATGCTTTATAAATACGTATTTTGGCAAACAGGTTCCTTTTGGGTTCTTTCTTTTTTTTTTTTTTTTTTTTTTTTTTCCTTTTGGGTTATTTCTAATGATTTCATTTTGGTTAAAGATGCTGAATTTATTTTTTTATTCACCATAGCTGTCAGGTGCTTCTCTTCTCCAGGGTTTTACATCCATATATAGATACCTCTTTGTGCCTGTTCTTAAGGTTTCTTCTTCAGAAATCTGTTTCTTTGGATACCCCTACAACCGTGTTAACTTTAAGTGCCTAGAGACTTTTATGCATCTGGCTATTTGGTCCATACTCTAGAAGAATTATATTTTAAAGGAGTGGAGCCCAAAGCCCTTGGGGAAAGAAAATTGGGGAAATTAAACTTAGCTTTTCTTTAATTTTATAATTGAGTAAAGCAATTTTTCTACATGCCAAATAGGACATTCTTTTTTTTTTTTTTCGCTCTACAAGTATCTTTGATATTTAAACAATTTTTAGAAATTTTCAAGCATCAGTGTTTAAGAGAGCTTTGAAAATTAAGTCCACTTATGGCAGCATTATGTAAGGATTAGAATTGAATTAGCACAATGGGTTCTAGGATTTCTTCTTTATTATATCTAATAACCCATTGGATAGTTTAATCACTTCAATTCCTTCTCTTTAAAGTAGAAGTAAAAATACGAGCCCCTCTTTTTTTTAAAGAGATGAGGTAGACATAGAAAAGTCTTGAACTCTTTCAGTAAATAAATTCAGTGGAAATACAGTGGAGCTCTTGCTGTAGCTCTGTTGTATTAAATGTTGTCATTGTTTATAAATGAATCATATAGTCTCACTACTTAATCATTAAAGAATTAAGTGTAATAAGGATAATTTTTGAAGTCTGTGACCTTTTGGGTCCCTGGAAACTGGTTTAGTCTGTCTTTTAAATCTTTTATAGAGGAGGAGTTCCCATTGTGGTTCAGCCTTATCCATAAGGGTTCAATCCCTGTCCTTGCTCAGTGGAGTAAGGATTTGGCATTGCCCTGAGCTATGGTGTAGGTCGCAGACACAGCTTGGATCTGGTGTTGCTGTGGCTGTGGCATAGGCCAGCAGCTGTAGCTCTGAATTGACCCCTAGCCCGGGAACTTCCATATGCCATAGTAAGAAATCGTTTATAGGGTAAATATCAATCATATAGTTATATCATTTAGAATTTAAACTTTAGGTGAGTTGATCATCTTTGTATTTAAAGAATGTTAAAGCACCTTTCTGTGGTAGGAAAATATAAATTAAAGATTATTGATGATAAATTGTGTTACTATGTTGCTATTTTTATTTTTATGAAAAGCTAATTTTCTTAAAGTATTGATATTTCTGCATGAATGCACATATTTAATAAAGTGAATTGCTATAGCTTATGTATATATTTATGCATATTGTATGCATATAATTTTGCTTTAACAACTGATTATTTTATCCTTTATTAATGTTTTGCTGTTCTTTTATAGTCACTTTGGTTTTAATCTGTAAGAGTAATTTCTTTGTAATTGTTTTTCAGGGAACCCATATTGAGTTGTCTATTGGAATTATTTTGGGAATTTCAACTATGGCAGGTATTTAATAATAATAATGTTATTACTCCATTGTCTATAATTATTCCCTTGTCTATATATTTACAAAACATATTAGTAGGCTGGGTTTAGAAGAGGATACTTTATTTGACTGAGTTTACTCATTGAGCTCTTGGTTTATATCCTTAATCTAGTCCTCTAATTTTTAATTTTATGTATGTAGCATATATTTTTCTGAGAATGTTTAGGTACTTTATGTTAGTTAATGGGTAACAATAATCTACTATATTCACTGTGTTAAACTTTTTCTCTTAGTTTGGTGTTACCCTGAAACCTTCCTACCCTTTTCCTCTTATTTATTTTCAAGTTGGATAGAAAAGTCAAGGATGGAAATACAAGATTGAAAATCTAGTTTGGTTCTATCTCCTTCTTTCCTCCCAAATACCACCCGGTTCTTCATGATGGTGAAATTTGGTGCTAATTCTGTGTTGTTATTATATGGAACACATAAAGTAGTTGAGTTAACGAAAGAGACATTTCTTCTGCTTGATTTTCTTGAATGTCAGAGCTGTACATGTAGCTTCACTCCTTAACTTTCAAGTATCCTTAAATATTTCCTTAAATATTATCTGAAATTTACAATTACAAAATGTTGTACAGGTGTTTTAAATTTTTGTTTCGTTTTGTTTTTTTGGTCTTTTTGCCTTTTCTAGGGCCGCTCCCGCGGCATATGGAGGTTCCCAGGCTAGGGGTTGAATCAGAGCTGTAGCCTCTGGCCTACACCAGAGCCACGGCAACGCCGGATCCTTAACCCACTGAGCAAGGCAAGGGATCAAACTTGTAACCCCATGGTTCCTAGTCAGATTCATTAACCACTGAGTCACAACGGGAACTCCCAGGTGTTTTAATATTGAAACCAAAACAAAAAACTGACTGCCACATCAGAAAAACCCTACTACTTGATGGAGGTTAGAATACTCAGAAAAATTGTGTTCTGTTTTGAGACCTTGAGATTCAGAGCTTCTCGAATGAGTTACTTTCAATGTAGTTGTTGTAGTTTAGAAATGTGATGACTCTTCCAGAACAGTGCTTTATTGATTACATGCTGATGTATTATAATGATTTTTCAGACTCTATGTAATAATCGTGTCCATGTTTCATTTTTTTAGCTGCAGCTTTGGGAAATCTTGTGTCAGATTTAGCAGGTCTCGGGTAGGTCCATTTATTTATTCATGAAAAAGGCACATCTATTTTTGTGTTTGTGTTTTAGAACTACATTTTAAAATTTAATATTTCTAAATCAGTAGCACTAAATCTTTGGTGTACATCAAATGTAGACAACTAGGTTGCAGAATTAGTCATGCAAAATTAGTGTCTCTGAGGATGGAGCCCTGCATTTGTGTTTAACAATCTTCTCAAGCAATTCTGATACGTGCAGATTTTTTTCTACAAGTACCAGAATGTAAGCAGAGTTGATTTTTCACTTACTGAAGTGTTTTTTTTTTTTTTATGTGTTTTATTTATTTATTTATTTTGTCTTTTAGGGCAGCATTGGTGGCATATGGAGGTTCCCAGGCTAGGGGTTGAATCGGAGCTGTAGCTGCTGGCTTATGCCAGAGCCACGGCAGTGCAGGATCCAAGCCGCTCCTGCAACCTACACCACAGCTCATGGCAACTTCAGATCCTTAACCCACTGAGCGAGGCCAGGGATTGAACCCGTGTCCTCATGGATGCTAGTCGGGTTTGTTAACCACTGAGCCATGACGGGAACTCCATTTTTATGTGTTTTATAAACATTTCTAAGGGTGAGACAGGATTAAAATTAAGAACCCATATTATTATTTAATCCCTACCCTCCTCCCACTAAGCTCATAGATAAGAGATATGGTTCCAATGTAAGGATACCGACTGGGCATATTTTCTAGAGGGAGAAATTTTCAAAGGGAGTAGTGGCCAACTTGTACATGTGCTTGGCTAGTTTTTGCGTTTTTTTATTGCATTTAACAGGAATGACGAAGCAAACTGAGGATGCATACTTAGAAAAGACCAGCTTTCTCCCTTTCTGTTTTTACGTTCTCTCTTCTAAGCACCAGATGGCCTAGGCTGCTTCCTGAGCTTGGGGAAGCCTGGGAAGTATAAATTAGACTAAGCTGGCATTAATTATTGTGATAAACATACTCTCTCTTGCTCAGTCTTTTGTTTTGTTTCTCCTTTCTAATTCTTCTTTTTTTTTATTTGTCTTTTTGCCATTTCTTGGGCTGCTCCCGAGGCATATGGAAGTTCTCATGCTAGGGGTCCAATCAGAGCTGTAGCCGCCGGCCTATGCCAGAGCCACAGCAACGCAGGATCTGAGCTGCACCTACAACCTACACCACAGCTCATGGCAACGCCAGATCCTTTACCCACTGAGCAAGGCCAGGGACCAAACCCGCAACTTCATGGTTCCTAGTCGGATTCGTTAACCCCTGAGCCACGACGGGAATTCCCCGGTTTTGTTTCTTCTTTCTTTGGTTCATTAAAGTTTTGAGATTTGGATTTGTGTCCAGTGGAAGTCTTAGCCCTATAATCTAGGCAAAGCCAGCTTTATACATGATCTAACTCTGTATATTAGACTTCTGCCCTGGAGTTAAAATTGCTTTGCTTCTTGGCTGAGGCAGAAATTTTATATTTCTGGAATTCTTGGCATAAATCTACAGCGATATTACCCCTAAATGTTCCATTCCCCAGTTTCCAACATTAAGGTTAATAATGATAATATAGCTACTGTGAGAGTTTTCTATATTTAATAGCACCAAGTTCTAAGAGATCTTTAAGGCTGTTTAGTTTTAGATTGCATCAGCAAACAGTTATTTTTTATTAGAGACAAAGATTTTGTTAGGAGTCTTATATTTAAGAACTATTTCTCCTCCGCCTTTAAAAAATATCATTAAGTAAGAAATACCACATTTTATCAATCTTAGTTACACAGGTTTTTAGAACTGCAACATATGTGACATTGGGATTCATCTTATAATTGATGATATGCATAGTTTAATTGGCACCTTTTTTCTTTCTTATAGTTCGTGGAGTAAAATTGTATCCAATAAGCAATGATGACTTAGAATTGATAAATATTTGAAATTGCCCAAAAATTGTAGGCTCTTTTCCTAAGTATATCAATCTGATAAATTTTGGAAATTTTTGTTATCTGATTATAGTTACTAACATGTCATATGTTAAAGTGCTTTGCTTTGAATTTGAAATAAGTGCATAAATTGTAATTGTGTAGAAATGTTTTATATACCTTAAATTGTTCTTTTTAAAATAATGGAGAGAATAATTGCTCTAAGTTAAGTTACTTCTGTATTAAATATAGCAATATGAAAAATTTTAAACCATATATATTTATACACAATAAAGATGAGAGTTGTAAAAGAATGTTTATGCATTTCTAGAATGCCAATTACTGGTATAAAATTATGTATTAGTTTTTCCTTATGTGAAGACATTATATGTCTCTTTAAAAACTTAAATCCTGTCTTCTTGTATCTTTGAAGACTTGCAGGCTACGTTGAAGCTTTGGCTTCCAGGTTAGGCCTATCAATTCCTGATCTCACACCAAAGCAAGTTGACATGTGGCAAACACGTGTTAGCACACATTTGGTGAGTACTTTATATGGTTTATGATAATGAATTTGGGTAGCCAGAGCAAAACACTGTATATGTCAGACATTTGGGAAATTTGAGATTAAAATTGATTTGGTGGCGCTTTTAACAGAAATTGTTTGAGCCTTAACAGTTTTCAGAAAAACTAATTCTTTATTGAGTCTTTATTTTTTGTAGGTATACTTGATGTTTAAAAAATTCTTTATGGTTCAGTTAATGTTGAAGAGTATCAGTTATGGTCTGAGACTGAAGGACATAAAATGAGTAATAGGAGTTCCCTATTGGCCTAGCAGTTAAGGATCCAGTGTTGTCACTGCTGTGGCTTGGGTTTGATCCCTGGCCCTGGAAACTTCTGCATGCTGCAGGCATGGCCAAAAAAAATGAGTAATAAACTATGATTCTTTTTGAGGATTGTGTAGGAAGAGAACCAAACACATTAAACAAGTTATACCTTAGTATGACATTTACAGTAATAGAATTATGCATTAGATATAGCAGTGGCACCAGTGAAAGAAAGTAACTTTGTGGAGAGAAATTTCTTTTGGAGATTTCTTGGTGAGTATTAGATCGAAGCTATTTTTTTTTTTTTTTTTTTTTTTTTTTTTTTTGGTCTTTTTGTCTTTTCTAGGGCTGCTTCTGTGGCATATGGAGGTTCCCAGGCTAGGGGTCTAATCGGAGCTGTAGCCACCGGCCTAAGCCAGAGCCACAGCAACTTGGGATTGGAGCCATGTCTTCAACCTATACCACAGCTAATGGCAACGTTGGATCCTTAACCCACTGAGCAAGGCCAGGGATCAAACCCGCAACCTCATGGTTCCTAGTCAGATTCGTTAATCACTGAGTCACAACGGGAACTCCAGATTGAAGCTTATTTTAAAATAATTGATGAGACATTTACCAGGTGAACAAGAGGATTCCAAGTATATTGACTAGCTAGTAGAAAGGCATGATAAAAAGAGCATGTATTCAGGGAAATACAAGAAATTAGGTGTTGCTGGAATAGTAGTTGTGGATAAAAGCATAGTAGAAAACAATATTGGCAAGGTTAGACTGGATCAGAGAGGAAGGACGGTCTTTCTGTATATGGATAAGCTATACTGAGGAGGTTGAACCTCATACCTTAGAAATGGAGTGATAGTGAAAGGAAATGGGATGGATCATGATGCCATCAATTAAGGAGAAAAGGAGAAGAACGAGTGTATTGAGGAAGAAAATGAGTTCTGTTTTTTGGACATGTTGAATTTGAGATACTAAAATAGTACATTCAGGTGGTAACACCTAGTTGACATTTGGATTAAAGATCAGTAATTAGGTATGGATTAGAGATGAGTATTATCATTCATTTATTCCACAAGTATATATTGTTTGCTACTGTATGCAAGGTGTAGCTCTAGGAATTTTGCATATTGGTTAATAAAACAAGATCTTTTTTTCGGGTGAAATTTACTTTCTAGTAGGAAGGAGAAAAACATTTTGGCAAATATTTAGTATATTAGAAATTTGCAGGTGTTATGGGAATTCACACACACAAAAAAAAGATAGAAGAAAAGAAAGCCAAGCAAGGTGATGAGGCTTTAAAATACAACCTATATTATTTGGAACCTGTATATGTATTGGCATATATCCTATAATGGGCAATTTCAGAGTTGGCTTGTGTCATGAATAGATCACTAACTTGAACTACTTCAGGCTGTTTGTAACCAAATGTGATAGAAGATGTGATCCTAGCATAAAACCACATAAAACCAGCTGAATCAACAACTAAGGAATAGAATCATTCCATATGCTGCTGGGGGATTTATCAAAACATGCTCCTTCCTTCTTTCTCTTCCTTCTCTTCCTTCCCTTCTTCCCCTCCTTCACTTTCTTTCCTTCCTTCTCCTCCAGCATATCTCCTCCAATGTAAAAGAGACTATATTCTATTTCAGATTCCTAACATACATAAAATGACCATTGTTAACAGGCTCCACTTCCACTTCCCTCCCCTTCTTTTAGAATGTCTATTACCATCATTACTATCGTTTCTAGAAAACAAGGCATTCCTCCCCGCCAGTCAGTAAGTTCCAACCCAGTTATCTCAACAGGACATAAGGTCAACAGGGCTGAGAGAGAAAAAAGACTCTATCCTTTCCTGGCTATAGAATATAAATGAATACAAATATTATCTAAGGTCAAAATAAATATCTAGGAATTCCCATCGTGGCTCAGTGGTTAATGAACCGGACCAGCATCCATGAGGATGGGGGCTCGATCCCTGGCCTTGCTCAGCCGGTTAAGGATCTGGCATTGCTGAGAGCTGCGGTGTAGGTCGAAGACATGGCTCAGATCCCACATTTCTGTGGCTCTGGTGTAGGCTGGTGGCTACAGCTCTGATTGGACCCCTAGACTGGGAACCTCCATATGTCGTGGGTACGGCCCTACAAAGACAAAAAGACAAAAAGAAACAAACAAAATCTAGGATCAACTCTGTCAGCATCTGGAATGCAGAAAATTAGAGTTCCCTTGTGGCACAGTAGGTTAAGGATCCTGTCTTGTCACTGCAGCAGCTCAGATTGCTGCTGTGCCATGGGTTTGATTCCTGACCCAGCAATTTCCACAGGCTGTGGGTGCAGACAGGAAAAAAAAAAAAAAATGTAGAAAATTTCTGCTTATTAAAACTCTGTAGGAGTGATACCTTTTAAATTTGATGTAATGAAATTGACAAATTTCCCTGTCCATATAAAGCATAGGCATACCACCATGATCACTACCACCACCACCAACAAAACCATCAAAATAACAGAACTGAGTATTTTTCATGCAAGCCATTATCAAAACATTAATGCCTACTATTGAAATTTACTGAAAAATCTTTGTGATCTAGATTAATGGACAAGGTATGAAGCACATTTTACTCAAGACTATAGATGATAGTGATAGCTATCATAGCACCTATAACATCTGATAGAACTTTTTTAGTCTTTTTATCTTTCTCTATATAACTAACTGGAACTTCCTGGTGAAGAGAATGAATTCCTGTCAGTCTCCCTGGTACCCAGCACAGAGTTTGGTACATTGTTGTAGGTTCTCAATAAATATTTGTATGAAGACATAAAACCTAATTGAAAAGTATTTAATCTTAATAGTCATCATAAAAGTACAGATTTTAAAGATCATTTAAAATTTAAAAAAATAATGTAGGCAAGGTCATAGGAAAATTTTGTGTATATATACATAAAAATGTATTGCAGTTGGTGTACACATATTTGCAGTTTTGTCTAGAGTAGACATCATGTCCATACCCTATGAATATTCATATTATTTTATTTTCAAATAAATAATTGAGGAAGAATCATATAGAAATGTTTATTGTTCTGGAGTTCCTGTCGTGGCGCAGTGGTTAACAAATCCAACTAGGAACCGTGAGGTTTAGGGTTCAATCCCTGGCCTTTCTCAGTGGGTTAAGGATCCGGTGTTGCTGTGAGCTGTGGTGTAGGTTACAGATGTGGCTAGGATCCTGCGTTGCTTTGGCTCTGGCGTAGGCCAGTGGCTACAGCTCCAATTAGACCCCTAGCCTGGGAACCTCCATATGCCGTGGGAAGCGGCCCTAGAAAAGGACAAAAAAAAAAAAAAAAAAAGATGAAAAGGCAAAATACAAAAAAAAGAAAGAAAGAAAGAAAGAAATGTTTATTGTACTATCACTCACAATGGTGAAAAAGTAGCAATGACTTTTAGTAGTGAGAGCTTTAAGTAGTTTATAAGCCCATCAATTCAGTGGAATTTGGGAGTTTTCATATTAAGTTTGTGAAACAGTTTGTAAAAGAGTTTATTATTAGTATTTGTGCTGTGGGGAAAAGAGCAAGGCAGAAAACAAAGCTTTGTTTACAAAATGATTAGACCTACATTAATTAGGTATACATGGGAATAAATATTGAAAAGGAATATATACAAAGGGTAGCAAATCCAAATATATTGAGAATAGTTGGTGTAAGATTTTCCCTTTTTTCCTCTCTTCTGACATTAAAATATATGTATAACTTTTAAAAAGTGCTTTTCTCCTTGAGTATTTCTTTGATGCTATTTTTATGACAATTTGAAAAAAATTTTCCTGGTTGCTTTGAACTGTACATATTATTTGTTTTAGAACGTTCTGTGGGTTATTTTTATATTTGCTACTATGATCAAAAGAAGTAGTCACAGTTGAATTTTATAGTACATAGTAATTTTTATCATAAAGACCTAAGCAGGGATTCCTCTTACAGGGGTAAAATAACTCTTAAAATGTTTTCTTTTGTTTCCATAGGGCAAAGCTGTTGGGGTAACTATTGGCTGCATTCTAGGAATGTTCCCTTTGATTTTCTTTGGAGGAGGTGAAGAAGATGAGAAACTGGAAAAGCAAAATTAACTCTCTTAGAATACTTATAAAAAGATGTAAACTAATGTACCTCATTAAATATGCTGTCCCAACATATAGGAATTAAGACAGTAACAGTGTATAGATATGGGATCAAATAATTCAGCATGTGTTATGGAAAACACTAACTTATTGTGGCTTGGTTTTCTTAGGACATCTTTTTAAAAAAACTTTTATGTGAATTGTTGAAATGCTTTTTCATCGGTGGCAGTCAACATTTTACCTTTCCTTTTTCTTTCTTTGGATACCAAAATATTGTTGAAGTATCAGTCATTGATGTACTGTACTGACTTGGAGTTCGCCTGTTTGTTATTTACCATGTGTTTATGCATGAAAGTGTTTTCTGTTGTTGTTCCCTGTAGTTACATTTGAAACCTGGAGATTTTTTCCAAATTACTAGGATGTTTAATATTAGTTAAAGGTTTATTTTTTTTACTCTCTTTTTGGCAACTTCAGTTTTGTAGTGTTTCATAGTAAACATTTACAATCATATAATTTCAGTTATTTTTAAAGGAAAATCATCTATTCAGAATGGACAGAGACTTTAAATATTTTAAATATCTACCACTCATTTTAATTTTCTGACCTTATTGTCTCAAGAGCCAGGGATGAATCAGAATGAACAGTTATGTAGTCTCTCTACTACATAAAACCATATATGTTAACAAGTGTATTATTTCAAGTAGTTTTTTTTTTTTTAACCTTTTCTCAGTTTTGAATAATTGCAGAGAGATTTCTGACTCCTAAGGGAAAGTCATTATTCTAGAGTATTTTTAATGGGGATTGTGGAATTAAGGTAAACCTAAGGGATTTGATGTGACACTTGAAAATTAAGATACTAAAAAAATTTTTGTCGCAGAAGTGTAAAATAGGAACTGTTTAGAAGGTTTATGTTGTAGGTGGTGAAGTTGAGGTGATATTCGTAAGGTTAATGAGAAACAAATAATATTGTTTGGGAAGGATTCCCCCCTCCCCAAATGTCTACTTCTTATCAGAATTGAATGAGTTTGAGTACTCATAATCCTGAGGTTGTTTATAGTAAGTTTTATTTCTGGAAACTTCTTTGGAGGTGAAAAAAAAATTTCATATTTTGCTTTTTGCTGTATGTATCTTAGTAGTGAAAAGTTATATGAGGAGAAATTCTTTCTCCCTTTTTTGGTCCCTTTTCTTTTTTTGTGTGTGGTGTTTAAATCATATTCTAGATAGAAGTTATTTAGTCCCAGTTTGTGTATCTGATTTACGCATAGATATGATTCATATCTGTACTTTTAAATCATAAATTTTAATTTTATTAACCTTTAAAATTTGTTAGCATGTGGTCTGTTACACATGCTAAAAAATCTTGTTAGTGTAAACACATCATGGAGGAGAAAAATAGAAATTAAAATTACTAATTGGGCCACGGAAATTATTTATTTTGTTAAATGCAAAAGAAGGGAAACTTATAAGATGGCTCTATTTACAACTACTTTATTTTAAAGTTTTATTTGCACATACTTACTTTGAGCTCTTGTTTTCAGAGGAGGTATTTTTTCTCATAAGGTAATTTGTCATAAATTCTCTTCTGTGCACTTCAAAATGGTTTAGTGCTATCCTTTTAATCAGATTTTTGAAGGAAAAAAATCATTCCATATAACAAAATATATGTACAAATAAGATGACAGTCTCATTTGATCAAATTAGAATTATAAAACTTGACATCTTAATGAATTGTGGTTTATATCTTCCACATAACACCACAGACACACCAAAAGTTTTTTTTATTATTTCAGATGATAGGATTAGAGTGGTTAAAAAAATTGGGTGTCGGGGGGTAAATGTTTAATTATCTTTGTCTCTAACTTGTATTGCAAGTCTTTTCTGTTTTCCAAAAATGTGTTTTATTATGGTGGTTAAATTTTTTTCTTATTATTAAATCCCACATCCAGAAACTTTGCCTGTGAGTTTAGAAAGGGCTTTTGATTATTGCTTTCCTTTTTTTTTTTTTTGGTCTTGAAAATAATCCAATCCTACAGAATCTTTCAGTTTAGCTGAGTGTCTGTAGAATTATTTAAGATGTCAAACATGGAATATATCACCTTCATACTGAAAAGTATTTTAATTTATAAAAATTTGCTTCACTTAGCTATTAGTTTTTAAAAAACTGAACCCTTTCCATAACCTAAGGCATATATTTTTTTTCCATGATCTTATTCTACACTAGTATGGTGCTTTGCACAAAGTGACTTCTGAAAAATGGTTCCCTTTAAGATAATGACTTCGTATAATCATCATTTCATATTACTTGTCATGAAGACTCTTATTTCAGATTGAAACTGGAATTCTTACTTCTCATACTAGGTATTTCTTTATCGAGAGCACTCTAACAATGGTTAAATGCTACGTGAACTGCGTCAGTACTGTTTGTTTGAAATTCATGTTGTGTTGTCTGTGTGTTATGATTTATTGACTTATTGATGCATGTAAATTGGGTGCATTTTGTTGCCACTGTATGTTAAATGGTGACCAATGTTTTTACAAAGGAATTGAACCAAAAAAAAAAAATATCTTTTAAGAAGTTTTGGAATGTGGTTTTGATTTTGAAATTGGATTCTCTTTCTAATCTCAGAAAACCCTGGTTATTCTGTAGCTTGAAGGAAATAGGATTAATAAATGCAGATTTGTTACAGGGGTGTAGCAGTGTCACTGCAACAGTAAAAGAAGGAACTATTCACCACTTCCCTGAAGTCCACATCTAAGATACAGCATTACAGATTATGAGAGGATGATCCCATATTGAGATAATTGGATCTTTAATAGGATGTCAGCAAAGCTTTAGATAGGGGATTGGTGTCAGTTACATTGATGGGTAGTTAGAGCAGAGATCTCCAAGCCTTCCACATGCTAACTCCTTTGTTTACTCCTTTTCTCTAGAAGATGAATTTTGAAGGTAATGAAGTTTACCTTTTACACCAAAATTTCATGTAAACCATTTTGAAGTAAATCTTCCTAATTTTAGAATTATATTTTCTGGCCATCTTAAGAATGTATTAAATGTAATATAATGTGATCTTTTTCTTGGTGGCTAAGCGTCATCTTTATGGACATTATTATTGTGCTGCAGCACAGTACCTTAGGAATCTGGTTTTTATAGTTTTTCACTTCCCTTTTTTCCTTTTCTTTTTTGCTGCTCTCACTTCTGACAATTGCTCTCTCTCTTTAATTTGCTGCTTTATGGCTTTATAAACTTAGAATCTAGGTAGTCCTGCCATAAATGATTTGGGAAATACAAAAAAAAAAAAATGCAGGACTTCTTAATCACGGAACTGTTGACATTTTCTGCTAGATACTTTATTACGGGGGCTGTCCTGTGCATCGTAGATATTTAGCAGTATCCTTGGCATCAAATCCACTAAATGCCAGTAGCACCCTCTATCCACCCCTCAGTTATGACAGCCAAAAATGTCTTCAGACATTACCAAACATCCCAGGCGCAGGAAGGAGCAAAAATCATTCCTAGAATGAGAGCTATTGGGCCAGTCAACAACAGATCAGTGCTCACGTAGAGAGCAATTAGGAGAGCCATCTTCAACACTCTGTTTGAAGACACTGGGGAGCCTCTAAGCAACTAGGATATGATGGGTTTCCACTGCATTCAAATAAATAAGCTGGGAAATGGTGGTGGTGGATTTAATAAATATAGCGACCAGTGATAGATAACTGTGTTGCTCAGTCTTTCCCTTTATGAAATTGTTATTGCATACTGGGTGTGTAAAGGCAGATTTCATTTATAGGTTATTTGTCAGTTTAAGGTCAGTCTATAGAAAACAGTACATTCCCAGAGCTGAGTGCAGTCACTGCATGGAAACTTGAGCCCAATCCCATGTGAATGGGTGTCTTCAGCATATGGACATTCTCAGGCTAAGGGTTGAATCAGAGTTGCAGCTGCCAGCCTACAGCAACCCAGGATCCCAACCGCATCTGTGACCTATACCTCAGCTCACGGCAACACTGGATACTTAAGCCACTGAGCAAGGCCAGGGATCAAACCCGTATCCTCATGGATACTAGTTGGGTTTGTAACTTCTGAGCCACAGTGGGAGCTCCTATTAAGCACTTATTTATTGCTCTGTACTGTAGTATTTTATACACATTATCACTCTTAATCTTTAATCACAACGTTAAGTTGGTGGTGTTATTATCCCTATTTCATATTGGGCGAATAGAGACATGAAGAGGTTGTTTGCCCAGAATGTCACCACCAAGTGGTTTAGAGTCCAGCTTTGCCCAAATGTGAAGTCTGTGTTCTTAACTCTTTACTATGCAATTAGGACAACATTTTCACGGACTCCATGATATCTCTTCTCTGCTCAGGTTCCTTTTTGCCTCTGTATTTATGTAGTTATTTTCTCACTTGTAATCTAAGGGAATTGTGCTGAAAATCTCCAAGTGCATTTAACAAATCCTAAGTTTATGTGCTAGGAACTGAATGAATAGCCAAAACATCCCCATCCTCATGCGTCTTATTCTTTGCGGGGCATGGGTAGAAGGAATACAGGAAAGCAAATTACACTTAAAAAAGTAGTGATTGGTCCTATAGAGATAAATGAAACAAGGGGGAGAGAAACCCATAGTCACATGTAAGGGGTTATTTTTATACAGGGTGGTTAGGGAGGAGCTGAAAGAAGTGAGAGCCTAAACACACATGATACCTGGGAAGAGCAGGTATGCTAGGTTTGGAAAGTTGATGTTAAGAAAAATCTCTGCCATATGAAATATATTTCATTTTGGAATGTGTTATATGTTTTTTTTAATTGAAATATATTTAATTTACAATGTCGTATTAGTTTCAGGAGTACCTCAGACTAACTCAGTTTTACGTATCTTTTTTTCAGATTCTTTTCCCTTATAGGCTATTATAAAATATTGATTATAGTTCCTTGGGCTATGCAATAAGTCCTTGTTGGTTATCTATTTTATATATAGTATTGTGTTTATGTTTATGTTGATCCTAAACTCCTAATTTATCCTCCCCCCCATTTCCTTTTTGGTAATCATAAGTTTTATATGTTTGTAGGTCTATTTCTGTTCCTTTGTATCATTTTTTTAGATTGCACATATAAGCAGTATCATAGGGTTTTTGTCTTTCTCTATCTGGCTCATTTTGCTTGGTATGATAATTTCTAGGTCCATCCATGTTGTTGCACATGGAAGTATTTCATTATTTTCTATGACTGAGTAATACTCCATTGTGTGTGTGGTGTATGTGTGTGTGTGTGCGCGCGCACACGCATGCTCCACGTCTTTTTTATCCATTCGTCTTTTGATGGACATTTAGGTTGCTTCCATGTCTTGGCTATTGTAAATAGTGTTGCAGTGAACATTGGGGTACATGTATCTTTTCAAATTATGGTTTTCTCTGGATGTATGCCCAGGATTGGGATTACATAAAGTGTTTCTTATTTGTTTTGCACTATTATTGTTTTCTGATTTAAGCCTAAATATTAATATTTAAATAGTAAGATTAGTACTCTTTGCATATTTACTGACAGCAATAAGGGGAAATGACTCAGAAACATGGAAATGCTACCCTGGGATTCATAAAGTCAGTGGATAACCAGCCTATCAGCAAGTAATTGAGGGTTTGTTGTGTGCTCATAATGAAACCTTACTAACAGACCACTTGTTTCTCCTAAATTAATGAATGCTATTGGTATACACTGATGTTAGTTTTTCTCCTCTAACTTTTAGAAATGAAGTAGTAATTAAAGAGAGAACCCTAAGGGCGACTGGGAGTGGGAATAAGTAGAACAATCGTTAGTATTTAAGGACCTAATTCCTCCATTTGACCATTTCAAAAATAAATAAATAAATAAATAAATAAATAGACAAAATCTAATAGAATAGTCAGACATCCATAATTGATTAAAAAGTCTCAGCACGACTAGAAATCAAAGGGAACTTCCTCAACCCAATAAAAGGAATCTGTGAAAAACTTAACATCGAGCATCATATTTAAAGGGAAAGACTGAAATGCTTTTCCTCTAAGATCAAGAACAAAGCAAGGATGCATATACTTACCAGTTCTATTCAAATTGTACTGGATATTTTAACCTGTGCAATAAAGCTGAATGAATGAATGATTGACATTCACATTAGGAAGAAAGGAAACCGTCTTTATTTATAGATGACTCAATCATCTATGTAGGAATTCTTAATCTGCTGGAAAGCAGCTAGTAATGTATTTCTCAAGGTGGCAGGGTATAAGGGAAATATACAAGAATCAATTATATTGGGTTTTCCTCCATCAATGATTGATTGATTGGGGTATAGTTGATTTATGATATTATGTAAGTTTCAGGCATTCAACATAGTGATTCATGATTTTTTATTACTCTTTGAATTTTATTACATTTGTAGGTGTATAACGATCATCACAACCCAATTTTGTAGCATTTCCATCCCAAACCCCCAGCCCTTCTCCCCATCCCCCAACCTGTCTCATTTGATGGTTTTTCAAAGTCTGTGAGTCAGCATCTGTTCTGCAAAGACGTTCATTGTGTCCTTTTTTAATATTCCACATGTAAGTGATAGCATATGATGTCTCATTGTCTGCCTAACCTCACTTAGCATGATAATTTCTAGGTCCATCCATGTTGCTACAAATGCTGTTATTTCTTTCCTTTTAATGGCTGAGTAATATTCCATTGTGATTCACGATTTTTTAAGATTATACTCTTGTCATGGCTTACGAATCTGACTAGTATCCATGAGGACATGGTCCAATCCCTGGTCTTGCTCAGTGGGTTAAGGATGTGGCATTGTCATGAGCTGTGGTGTAGGCTGCATATGCAGTTCAGATCTGGTGTTGCTGTGGCTGTGGCATAGGCTAGAGGCTACAGCTCTGATTCAACCCCTGGCCTGGGAACCTCTGTATACCATGGGTATAGCCCTAAAAAGAAACACATGCCAAAAAAAGATTATACTCTATTTAAAATTATCATAAAATGCTGACTATATTTCCTGTGCCGGGCAGTATATCCTTGTAACTTATTTATTTTATACACAGTAGTTTGTACCTCTTAATCCTCTGCACCTGTCTTGCCCCCCCACCTCTGGTAACCACTAGCTTTTCTTTATGTCTGTGAGTCTGTTTCTTTTTTGTTTTATTCACTGGTTTTATCTTTTAGAGTCTACGTATAAGTGAAAACATAGAATATTTGTCTTTGTCTGCTTGTTTCACTAGCATAATACTCTCCAGGTCCATCCATGTCGTTGCAAACGGAAAATTTCATTTTTTTATTGGCTGAGTAGGTTTCTGTTGTATGTGTACACCTCTTCTTTATCCATTCATCTGTTGATGGACATTTAGGTTGCTTACATATCTTAGCTATCGTAAATAATGCTGCTATGAACACAGGGGTGCTACATGTATCTTTTTGAATTAGTATTATCATTTTCATATTTATTTATTTTTATTATAGTTGATTTACAGTGTTCTGCCAATTTCTGCTGTGTTTATCATTTTCTTTGGGTATATAACCAGGAGTGGAATTGCTGGATCATATGGTAGTTATATTTTTAGTGTTTGAGGAACCTCCACACTGTTTCCCATAGTGACTGCACCAATCTGCATTCCCACTAACAGTGTATAAGGGGTCCCTTTTCTCCACATCCCCACCAGCATTTGTTATCTGTGGTCTTTTTGATGATAGCCATTCTGACAGGTGTGCATGATGTTTTGTGGTTTTGATTTGCATTTCTCTGATAATTAGTGATGTTGAGCATCTTTTCATGTGCCAATATGGCCATCTAAATGTCTTCTCTGGAAAAAGTGTTTCTTTGGGTCTTCTGTCTATTTTTAAATTATGTTATTTATTTTTCTGATATTGTGTTGTGTGAGCTTATTTACATATTTTGGCTATTAACCCCTGTTTATATATATTGGAGTTAACCTCTTATCAGTCATATCATTTGCAAATATTTCCTCCCATTCAGTAGGTGGTCTTTTTGTTTTATCAGTAGTTTACTTTGCATTTTTATTGTCATATAGAAGCAATGAGCAGTCAGAAATTGAAATTAAACAGTAGCATCAAAAATAAATATTTAAAGATAATCTGACAAAGATATGTGAGTCCTGTTTATTGCAAACCAGAAAACATTGCAGGGTTAAACAAATGTGCTAAGTAAATAGACAGTTTTACTAGTATATTGGACGTTTCAATATTGTTTGGATGTCATTTATTCTCAAATTGAACTATATTATTCAATATAATCCCAAGCAAAATCCCAGCAGATTTTTAAACTCATTCTAAAATGTGTATGAAAATGTAAAGAACCTAGAAGAGCCAAAATAATGTTGAAAAAGAACTAAGTGGAAGATTTACACTATGTGACTTCAGGATTGTTATAAAACAACAATAACCAAGAGAGAATATAGACTTATGAAATAAGATAGACATGGATCAATGGAATTTGTCCAGAAATAGACCCATGCATATATAATCAATCGATTTCCAACCAAAGTGCCAAGCAAATTCAGTGGGAATATGGTAGGTTTTTTTGTTTTGTTTTTGTTTTAAATGGTGCTGGAACAAATTGATACACACACATGCGCGCGCGCACACACACACACACACACACACACACACACACACATACACACACACACCCAAAAAACCCTCAAAGCAAAAGATTCAAATTTACCTCAACCCTCATCTTAAGCCAGTATTCAAAAAGGTATTAAAAGCGAATCATAGACTTAAATGTAAAAGTATAAAACTTTCTGAAGGAAACATAGGAGAAAATTTTAGAAACATTGGTTGGCAGATTTTTCTCAAATTGGATAAAAAATCAATAAGAAAAAAAATTGACTTCCTAAAAATTAAAAAAAAAACTTTCTAAAGATACCATAATGAAAATGAAAAGGCAAACTACAAAATGGGAGAAAATATTTAGAAAATGTATATCCAAGAAAGGACTTTTGTCTAGAATACATAAAATCTCATATCTCAATAATATATTAAAAGTGTGCTGGAGTTTTCTTGTGGTGTAGTGGGTTAAGAATCTGGTATTGGGAGTTCCCATCGTGGCTCAGTGGTATCAAATGACTGGTATCAATGAAGACACAGGTTCTATCCCTGGCCTCACTCAGTGGGTTAAAGATCTGGCATTGCGGTGAGCTATGGCATAGATTGCAATTGTGGCTCAGATCTGGTGTTGCTGTGGCTGTAGTGTAGGCCGGCAGCTACAGCTTGAATTTAACCCCTAGCCTAGGATCTTCCATATGACTCCAGTGCAGCCCTAAAAAGACAAAAAAAGAAAAAAAATTCTGGAGTTACCATTGCAGTGGCTTCACTCATTGGTGTGGCGCAAGTTTCATCCGTGGCCTCAGAATTTCCATGTGCTGAAGGCACAGCCAAGAGGAAAAAAATGTGCAAAGCTTTGAATCATCACATTACCAAAGAAAATACATAGGTGGCATATAAGTACATGAAAAAATGCTCAAATCATCAGTCATAAAAATACAAATTAAAGCCACACTCATGGGAATAGCTAAAATTGAAGGAAAAAAAAAAAAAAAAAAACTCGCCATACCAAGAGTTGATGAGGATGTGGAACAACTGGAACATAACACTTCTTGTAGGGATGTAAAATGGTACAATCACTGTAGAAGACAATTTAGCAGTTTATTAAAATGTTAAACATGCACTTATCATGCTATCTAGCCATTCCAACCTGAGGTATTCATGCAAGGTAAATGCATGTATATGTCCACGTATATGCATTAAAGTACACAGCAACTTTATTTTTAATAGCCCCCAAGTAGAAGCAACCCAATGTCCATCAACAGAAAAAAATGGATAAACCAGTTGTGGTCTATCCATACAATGTAATTCACATCAGCAATGAAAAAGAACTAATACATTGCAGCAACTTGGGTGGTCTCAAAAAAAATCATGCCAACAGAAAGAAGACCGAGTACACATGCTATGATTCCATTTATATAAAACCCTGGAAAATGCAAACTCATTTATAGTGATGGCAAACATCTGGTTTTCTGAGGATGAGAGGGAGCAACAAGGGGAGGAAGGATTCTAAATACAGAGATCACAAAACTTGTGTGGGTGATAAATGCATTCATTATCTTGATTATGGTGGTGGTTTTAGAGATACATACATATGCCAAGATTCATCAGATTTTACCCTTTAAATATCTGCAATAAAGCTCTATAAAATAATGCTTCCCCAGAGAATAAAAGGAAAAGCAATAAAATCCATTACTGCTGTCAATGTTTCTTTACCACCATCATGCCCCGTCCCTTTTCCATCCTCTGAGTAGGAAATAATTTCGAACTCTTCTTTATTCCCAAATCACTTTTTACTTCCATTATAGTACTTATCAGATGTCTCATTTATTATTCTAAACTTAGTGGCTGAAACCAATTTTATTACATTTCTGTGGGTTGGCTGTCAATTGCTCTGCTGGTTTTGCCTGGATTCAGTTATATGGCTACAGTCAGCTGTTGAGTTGGCAGAAGCTGCAGGTTTTAAGATTGGGCGTAGATAGATGGAAGACTCTGATCTGTCCCACCACATGGTTTCTTATCATTCTGTAGTCTGGCCAAAACTTCTTTGTGTAGCAGTTGGGTCCCAAGCAAGTAAAAGTAGAAATCATGAGGTTTCATAACGCCTACACTCCGGACGGACCTTACACCACATGACTCCTGCCATCTTCCCTTGGTCAAGACAAGTTACAAAACCATCCCGGATTCAAAGGGATGGAGAAATTGACTCCAGCCTTCTGATGTGAGGAGTGGCAATGTCAAATTGCAAAGGGGCATGGACACAGGGAGGCATCATTCATTGGAGGCCAGTATTATAATAATCTATCCTTCCAGGTTATGTTTTCTCATGGGCATTTCTTGGTACCTTTATCCCTTCTGTTGTACCATAAGTTCCTTGAAGGTAGGATCTTATTCATCTTTGTGTCCCCCTTTGCAACAATCACAGACTTGCCCACTGTGTAATAAGTGTAGATTTCTTCTCTGGATGATGAGAGAAGTAAAAGCAAAGTGGGAAAAAGCAAAAATTGAAAATGTATCATTGTAGTTGTTGGGCGGAAGAGATAAATCCCAAAATGTTTAAAATCATAATTCCCATAGCAAGCAAAGCAAACAGTAACTATTGATAAGCCATCAGAATATCTTGATAATCCCAGTATTTTTATAGAAAAATAGGTAAGGGCAGTATACAAGCCTCAATTTTATAGATGAAAAGAGTTGCAAAGCTATTAAGGTAGCTAGACCTTATTTAGATACAACTCTTCTGATTCCAAATTCTAGGCTCTTCAAATTTTACAGGATTGTATTATGTTAGGCAATTGGAAAGAAGGGTGAATAACTTTGGGGTTTTAAATTTACAGAAAAAACATTCTGGTGGTTGGTACCATGCTTTTTGTATTTTTATTTTCCTGTGCAGAAAATGAAAGATTTCTTAAGCATTAAGAACAATGCTTAAGCTGCTTAAAATAAACTTTCCTCCTTTATTTCAACTCCTTTCTATTTCTAAGTGGTTAGATTTCAAGAGACAAAGTATGTCGTAGAGCAGCTCTGCCAAAAGCTTAGTCCAAAATCTTCCATCTTTCCTAGAAATTGCAGCCGGTGTTTTGCCTGTGTGCTATTAACACATTACCCTTTGCATGCAATCTGATATTTGGCATGTTTTATAAACAGGCTGAAAACTCTAGGCCAGATCCCGGCTACATTTAGGTTTTGTAATTACATCTTCCCGCAATATTCTTCCCACTCAGACAGCTAATAAATAGTTTAACTAATTATGATTCAGCTTTCTCCTTGTCTCTGTAAAACTTAGAAATTGAAAATGCAATTCAGAAAGAAGTATTTTCTGTACTCCTCTTAGTATATGTTTGGAGTCCAGTAAGGAACCAGCTCATGGGGGAGGTGGGTAAACGGACTCAAGAGATCCAACCCCCTCCCTTGAGGATCTTCTGGTATCAGTCTGTGGGTATCTGCAAGCTTCAGAATTCTGTGGCTCTAAGCAAGTCACCCACATGCTTCACAATGTTGCTGTTAAGTTGTTGCAATGCATTATATTATAGTTTGTCTTTTTTTTTTTTTTAGTAGAATTCAACATATTGGGCAATAGAGTCATTTTGACATTCATATATTAGTTAATCTTTACTCTGCAGTAAGATTGAATATAACCTTTTAAATAAACATGTTGAATTATTCCAATTCAGGAAAAATATAAATGAAATATAGCAGTCTTGGTGGGCAGGAATCCATTCAGTTTAAATTATTGAGTTAAATTCTCACGATCCCATGGCTCCTGGTGGATACCATTATTTCACATCCATTGTGTGATGCCTCAGTACCAAGGCCAAGGCTTTAGCTAATTCATTGTTGTGCCTGTGGTATTTATCGCAATACTATATAGGTTAGTATATAATAGGTTATTCCTCTTTCTGTATGTTTTTGTTTTGTTTTTGTTTTTTTTGGCCATGCCAGCCACGTGTGAAAGTCCCCAGGCCAGGGAATCGAACCCATGCCATAGCAGAGAACCAAGCCACTGCAGTGAAAACACTGGATCCTTAACCTGAAACACCACAAGGAAACTCCTGTATGTTTTTTAAATTAGCATCAGTTTCAATTTTGAACTTCTGAAGCCTTGATCAGAGAGTTGCAAGTTCATTAAAAATACACGAATAGGAGCTCCTGTGTGGCTCAGCGGGTTAAGGATCCAGTTTTGTCAATGCAGTGGCTTAGTTTAGATCCCTGGTCCGGGAACTTATGCATGCCATGAGTGCGCCACCCACAAAATAGGAGTCCTAACTACCCTGCTACAGGGTATATGAAGTTGTGAAGTGGCCTGAGAGAAATCCTGCCATCCCAGCTTATCAACTGAGCCCAGTCCCCAGCCAACCACAGCTGAATTCAGCCAATCAGTGGCCAACATCAAAATCAGTAGGTAACCTCATCCAGCTAAGCCCAGTCTGGATTCTAGAATAGTGAGCAAATACAAAAGTTGTTATTTTAAGCCTCTAAATTTTGGAGAGGGTTTTTCACATAGCAATAGACATATGAAATAGGGTCAACTTGAAAAGTCTATCCATGAACATATAACTAAATTATAACAATACCTCCTGAAAATAAGAACGGAGATTTTCCTGGAAAGGAAATCTTTGGTTTGACTAAAGTTAAGTTGACTCAATTGCAGTCTGAGCATAAATTGCAATTGAAAAGACTGACGCTGCAGAGTGAACCGAGCAGGGTCAAAATGCTGACTATTTAGCATCTTGGGATTTGGTGTAGGATGTATGTGCATTTTCAAATCAGGAAAAGGAAAAAAAAAGTCATAGTAGAGCCGAGAGATTTGTTTATGCTTTTTAATGCCGGGAACTTGAGATGACTCCTTCTCTAAGGAAGGAAGGTATAATTGGTAATTTTGCACAGCTGAGAAGACATGTTTCTGCTCTCCCTCCAAATCTCACTCCTCTCCTTCCAGCCACATGAAGAATCATTGCAGCCCATCCAGCATGTCAGGGGCTCTCACTTCTCTCTTCCTTGTTCAAGTTATTCCTCCTGCCTCTGCGTCCTGACCCCATCCATCTATTAACCTCTGCACTTAAAAAATATATATAAACATATGTATATATGTGTATACATCTATGTATATATATTTGGTGCTTATTACATGTACAAGCACGTAAGTAAATGAGAGAAATAAAGGCTCATATTTAAAGGGAATCTTCATCTTTCTTTTAAGTGAAGAGGATTTCATGGTATAGAATCCTCAACTATTTAGTCTTCCTGCTATGTGCTGACTCCTTGCAATTCTTGTTTTTCCTTCTAGACACAAACCATCTGCTTCACAACCTGCCCCTGCCTCTTCAACATGATCTCGTGCCACACTCCTCCTTTCTCTCTCTCCTTTTTTTGGCTCTGACCAAGGCATGTGGAAATTCCTGGGCCAGGATCAAACCTGCAGCACAGCAGTGACCTGAGCCACAGCAGTGACAATGCCGGATCCTTTAACTGCTGGGCCACCAGGAAACTCCTCTCCCCCTTTCTCCTGATGCTCCAAACGCACTGGCCTTCTTTCTGTGCCTCACACTCAGCAGACTTTTCTGCCTCAAGGTCTTTGTCTTGCTGCTTCCTCTTTGTGGAAAATGCCTCTTCGAGTTGCTTGCAGGACTGGCCCCTTCTCTGTATTCAGACCTCAATCCCAGATTCTCAGAGAGGCCTTTTCTGAATTCTCAACCTCTAATTCCCTTTTGTTCTGCCACAAATCCATCTATCATAGAAGGTTTTATTTTGTTTTGTTTTGTTTTGTTACCTTAATTAAAAATACTTCATTGCTAAAAAATGCTAACCATCATCTGGGCCCTCAGTGAGTCATCATCTTTTGCCAGTGGTACACTCCATCCACTTTGTTCCCCTGGAAAATATTTAGGTGAAGCTTCCACTTGGGGAAGAGCTAAGTTCCTAACACTTTCTGTGTCCCCAAACAGCTGACACCCCGCCCCTGCCTTGGAACACCATTATACTTTGTTTTTAACTTTTATTATTTGGCTACACAACCCTAGGATGGTTTGGTTTGCTTATCTTTTGCTCCTTCTAGACCAGGCCTTTCTACTGGAGACAGGGAGAAATCCTACTGAGATGACACATGAATAATATTATTGATTGCAGGACTACAACTTGACCTAAGATCAGTGGTTTTCAAATTTCTGGTTGCATCAAAGCTGCTTGTTAGAGACGCGTATTTTCAATCCCCAATCCTAGATTCTCTCATTCACTGGGAGCTGGGGGATCTGCATTCCAGCACCACCTGGGTGGCCCTGATGCTGTTGGTCAGGTGACTTCATTTTACAAAATACAGCCTGGGTTCCTCACGTCTCCTCTGGCCTCTTTTTTTTTTTTTTTTTTTTTTGTCTTTTTAGGGCTGTACATGCAGCATATAGAGGTTCCCAGGCTAGGGGTCGAATTGGAGCTGTAGCTGCTGGCCTACACCACAGCCACAGCAACGCCAGATTCTTAACCCACTGAGGAGGCCAAGGATCAAACCTGGGTGCTCATGGATACTAGTCGGGTTTGTTAACCGCTGAGCCACGATGGGAACTCCTCCTCTGGCCTCTTACTACTTACCTCTGAGCTGTTTCCCTCCAGCAAAGGAGAAGTCTGGGATGGCATTTGGTGAAATTCAAATCAAGGGGCACACTTGGGTAAAATGTTCTGTCCTAAAAGTCAAAGGCACAGACTAAAATAATATTTATTTGTTGATATTATTTATATTATTTATTCTCATTTACCCTGACTTCCTTTCCTACTAATAGTCCAGAAGTGGCTGTGTTTAAAAGCTCTGCTGGTTGACTTTTTTTTTTTTTTTTCCCAAGGCATCCTGTGAATAGCTCTCAAAGCTAGAAAAATTCATACATTTGAAAATTGAATTGTGATGAGCTTATCTGTCAGCTGCATGTTGTTTGCTCATTCATTCTGTTTTGTCAATAAATCCATGATTATTGAAGGCAAGAACTATTCATTATATGTATTCACATAGCCCAGTTTGAAGGCCCAGATTATCTAAATTGACAGTAACTACGACGGCTATAGCCGTTTACCTGTTACTTTGTACCAGAGCTGTGCTCAATATTTTACATCCATTTTGTTCTTAGTTCTCATTAGTGCCTTTGAGGCAGGTTTTGCGGATGAGGGAAGTAGGGCTCAGAGAAATTTAAATAACTAGTCAAAGAGGCAGAGCTAGGATTAAAACAGTCTGCTTGAACCAGCACCTAGGTTTCCGTACTACATAGCACGCTGGCTCCTTAAAAGAATGCCTCCATAGTGACAGATGGGAGACCAATGCCTGAGGCACATGGCCATTTAGTATCAGGGCAGAACTCAGGACCTCGGCCCCCTGACTCCCAGTGTAATTTCCTTTCATGACCTTACACATGGAGGAAAAAAAATGAGGCCACTAGTGATCAACTCTGGTAAAAAGAAAGAGAGAGAAAGAAAGAGATTTTCCTTCACTTGCTTATTGCTTAGAAAATTTGGGAAATTATTTATTTTCATTTTTGGCCAAACTCCTGGGCCAGGGATCAGATCCCAGTCACAGTCGAGACTTAAGCTGCAGCTGCAGCAACGCTGGATCCTTTAACTTACTGTGCCGGGCTGGGGATTGAACCCGCATCCTAGTGCTCCCAAGACACCACCGATCCTGTTGCGCCACAGTGGGAACTCCTAATCTGGGGAATTATTGATTTCTCTCTATTTTGGTTTTACAAAAATACTTACCGAAAGACTAAATTATCCTGTTACACGTGGACTTGAAACAGGTGATCTGTGCTATTTTCACAAAATTCTATCCCCCTAACTTTGTGGAAATGCTAAAACCGTCACATCATCTCGGTCTATTCTGAAGATTCTCCAAACCTCCAAAGGCCTTGTTAGACCCGTTCAACCATCGCAGAGCCTTTTCACGGAAAACTGGCAAAACAATAGCTGAACCACGAGGGGGTATTTGAGACTGAGAGCAGGCTGGGTTTATGGAAACCCAGCAGCTTTTGTGAATATTAATATATAAAGCAGAAGCAGAAAGGCTCTACCATGAGCAGGCTGTGGCTTGATGTGCCCAAGACCCCACAAGTGGCAGAAGAGACCCCAGGTCAACAGCAGGCACCTGCATTTACCCTTAACCCTGCCTGTGACTTGAGACTTAGGCAAAGCCCTCAACCGTATGGATCTGGGGTTTTTGCTTTAAGCTAGTAGTACCTATGCTATTGGTGGAGGTGAGAATTGGACAAGAATGTCAAACAATTTATCACAACTCTACTCTCTGTATCTGTGTGTTTGTTTTTGTTTGGTTCATTTATTTTGTTTTTTTTGTTGTTGTTGTTAGTTTTTTACATTCCATGTATGAGTGAAATCATACAGTATTTGTCTTTCTCTGACTTATTTCACTAACCCTTATAACCTCAAGGCCCATGTTATTGCAAATGGCAAAATTTCATCTTTTTATGGCTGCGTACTATTCCATTGTGTGTGTACATCACATCTTATTTATCTGTTTATCTGTTGATAGATGTGTAGACTTTTCCAGGAGGGAGAGGGATGGGGGGATGGGCAAAATGGGTAAAGGGGATCGATTGTATGGTGATGGATGGAAACTAAATTTTTGGTGGTAATCACATTGTAGGTATACAGAAGTAGAAATATAATGTGCACATGAAACGTGATGTTATAAATCATTGTTACCTCAGTAGAACAAGTTAAACAACAATTTTTAATTAAAAAATGTAATCAGGAGTTCCCGCTGTGGCTCAGCAGAAATGAATCCAGCTAGCATCCATGAGGACGCAGGTTCAGTCCCTAGCTTTGCTCAGTGGGTTAAGGATCTGGCATTGCCGTGAGCTGTGGTTTAGGTCACAGATGAGGCTCAGATCTGGCGTTGCTGTGGCTATGGTGTAGGCCAGAGGCTACAGCTCTGATTCTACCCCTAGCCTGGGAATTTCCATGTGCAGATCCTTTTTAGGTGCAGCCCTAAAAAGATCAAAGAAAAAAAAAAAAAGAAAGAAAAGAAAAAAGAAAAAGAAAAGAAATCAACCAAAAAAAGAGAATTTAGAACATGTAAGCTATTAAGAACATGAGATTTATCTGCCATCTTTGCTGATTGTCTCATGGTTTTTCAACAGAACTTCACAGCTGATGTGATCAAAAATATTGCTCATAGCAGGAGTGCAGCCAGCTCTTGGTGGAATTGAACCCCTCAATATTTATGATCATTGAGAACTTCACAGATGAGTTTGAATCCCACAGATGTCACCCTTATCCCTTGTCTGCTGTTAATTTAGGAGCTAATATGTTGTGCTGGTTGGCGAGCACTGTTGCCCAAAGTGTGAGGTGTGTTTGCTCACTGTGACATTCAGGATGGACGATTAGATATTAAATTTACTGTATACTTTTAAAAGATTCATTTGAAAAAAAAAGTTAAAATTGAACCATTCTAAAATATATAAAGCAAATAATAAGGATGTAACAAAAACCATGAAAGTGTTGCACAAATGAGTATAATTTAAGACCTACTCCTAGAATATAATTATATAATTCCTTAAGTCAAACTCTTGGAGCCAGATATGTTCCAGAACTCAGACTTCATGAGTTACTTGACACCCCCAGAGGTGACTGGAACAGCACTCTCAAATCAAACACATTATTATTTCTGCAGTAAAACATATGAATATTCATTATGAGTGGGATAAATAAAGTCTATACATAGGCTTAACTTCAATTCAGGTCAAGTATTGCAGCCAAATGAATTATAAAAAAAAATATCGTTTTTCAGATGTTTTTGCATTTTGGAATTGTAGATAAGAAATTTTTAACCTACAGTAAAACAGGACAAGGTGGAAAAGAAGTAAATCGAAGAACCTTATACCCTAACTATACTTTGTAGTTTATAAAACACTTACCCTCGGAGTTCCCGTCGTGGCGCAGTGGTTTACGAATCCGACTAGGAACCATGAGGTTGCGGGTTCGATCCTTGGCCTCACTCAGTGGGTTAAGGATTCGGAGTTGCCGTGAGCTGTGGTGTTAGTCACAGATGCAGCTCGGATCCCACATTGCTCTGGCTCTGGCGTAGGCCAGCAGCAACAGCTCTGATTAGACCCCTAGCCTGGGAACTCCATATGCCGCAGGTGCGGCCCTAGAAAAGGCAAAACAAAACAAAACAAAAAACCATACTTACTCGCTCATTGTCTTATTTGTGAGACACCTTCATATTATAGGCGAGGAATCTGAGGCCCAGAGAGGCTAAGTGACTTAGTTATGGTTATACAGCTCAGCTGGTAACCAGCCAGGTCAGGACTAGAACCCAAGTCCCCTGCCTCCAGGTTTTTAGATCTTTCCATACCATAACCTACACATCAGAAAAGTCTGAGGAGTCAGAGTTGCAGAGGCTAAATTCTTGAACAGGTTCCCTGGAGCACAGAGATGCTTCTCTCCAGGGAAGAGTGTTATCAGACTGTAATTCCCATAGGGAGGCTTCCGGAGGGAAAGGAAGAGAGGGGAGGACAAAACCTTGAGCTTTTAATGTTGAACCACAGATGTATCCAGGGTGGTTGGTTCAGTCTCTTCAGGCAATGCATAAAACTCAGCCCAAATTCTTGTTATGATCCAGTGGCGTTTCAGAGGAGCCACTGTTTGCTACTTCCAAAAATTCTAAAAATAGTAAAAATATGCCAAGCACTCCTCCCCATAACATTTTGAGGTGTTATTACCATTCCGCTCCTCCAGATGAAGAAATGGGGGTTCAGAGATACGGTTCAAAGTCCTATGGCTGGTAAGTGACAAGTCAGGGTTGGGCCAGGCCTGGGGGCCACACCCTTACCCAGTATCCTGCGCCGAGCAATGGCAGTGCTCTGGATTTCCCATCCACCCCTGCGAGGGATGCCTTCTCCCCTGACCCCAGGCTGCTGATGAGCATACGGGCAGGATGGGATGGTCTGGGTTGTGGGGACCACAGGCACATCTTCCGTGGTCATCCTGAGGGGGGCTTCAGATGCAGAGACCCTCAAAGACCCAGGGCACGATTATGGGTGTGCTCCAGCTGGGCCCTGTGTTTTGCACACCTCGTGTCTCAGAAGTCCAAGCGCAAATTAATTCATCTTCCTGATGTTGATGATACAGCCTCCAGCAGTAGGGAAGCTTGAGGGAGCTTGTTCTTGCTATGCTCAGGAAACCCACAGTAGATGCACATGGTCTGAATGTGAAAGGAAGCTGGAGTTTGAGAAAGGATTGGGAACAAAGGTTAAATCATGAAGGGCCTTGTTGTTTGTCACTAAAGAGACTAGGTCTTGTTCTCTGGGCAAATGGACTGGTTTGGAGTAGAGAAACGACGTGGTCATATTTCCACATGCGATGGCTCCTTTGACTTGGAAATCAGGGACTGCTTCCTGGAAGACGTATCAGTTAGCCTATGGCTGACAGGATGGATAGGATGTCAACCAGCAGAGGTGACCGTTCATCCAGGACAGAAGCAGCTGTGACAGCCAGATTTGTTCAGGGTTTGCCATGATACGAATCAGAACAAACCACTTCCAGGTACTAAGCACCTACCATGTGCACAGGCATACAGGCCTGTATTATCTCTTGAATCATGGCAGAAGCCCTGCAAGGAAAGCCACAGCTCCTACACGCAGAGGTGGGATTCAGAACCATTTCTGTCCAAAGCCTATTCTCTTCCCGTCCGACAGGCTGCCTCCCCTATGGAGTTCAGTCTCAGCCAGGGCACAGAAGGAGGTGGAAGAATAGAGGCTCAGGCGGAAATGGAAGGTGAAATCATATATTTCAAAGAGCCTTAGAGCCTTGACAGCTTAGTGACTGTTCCAAACTTGGTCTCTCCGGATGCCATACTGCTTTTAAATACACCTGTGCCCTAATGGGGCTGTGTTCATCAAAGTGAGATTATTGCTTGAGGACGAGGCGTGGTTCCAAGGAACCAGTTTTAATACAGGATTGATTTCCCTGGCTTGGCTACTGTTCCTTTGTCTCTGTACTTTCCCCTCTTGATTTTTCCGGGACTATAGACTCTAGGTGAAAAGTCACGAGGAAGAATTCCGGGAGCAGGTCAGATTGCAGCTGGAACTGTTGACAAGGCAGTTTCGAGGATCTGGAGAAATTCTAGAGTCGACTAAGATGTGGCGAATGTGAGCCTATAGGGGATATAATCATCCTTAAGGCCGCCTTCCTGCTCCCCTCTACCCAATATAGCGTGAGGAATTTACCATAGGAGGCAAGCAGTCAGAAACAACTGTATGCTTATGGCTAATGACAGAGAGAGAGTGATGGGGTCATTGCAGGTGGTGACAGGCAGGGAAGCTCCCAGAGCTCCCAGGAAAGGCCCTGTGTCTTGAAAACTGTGCCTTCCTGGAGCCCATATGCTGGCTATGCCTGACTGGGGGCCCACCTGGGGGGGCAGTATGAAGATGGGCTCTTCCCTGGTGTGAACACCTTCCTGTAAAGCTGACCCATCGAGAGCATCAGATCCTGCACACACACCAGTAGTGCCAGAGATGAACCTGGGGGATGGGGTGGTTACTGCTAATATCCCAAGGGATAGATAATTAGCGGCCATACCTGCCTCCTGAAACCCTCTGAGGTCGTATGAATTAAAGCAAAACTGAGTGAGGAGGAGAGATGAGCTCCCAAGGGACCAGAGGTAACCTGAGCATGGTTTCCCTTGGCTCAGCCTCAGACCAGGCATTTCTAGAATGAAAACAACTAGAGGGACTATACAAAAATGATATTGTTGACATCCAAGGAATACCATTTTTTTCTGAAAAAGGACAGCGACTCTTTGCATATGTGTCATGCTAAAGTCCATGAAATGGCCAAGGCCCTTGTTATCAGTGTACCTTTGACTCTCTTTTCTTTACTTAAAGATTTCTTTATTTATGTCTTTGGGAACATGGTGTGAGCCAGCCTGAGTCTTTATTACCCTTGAGCCCTGGGGGCACAGCTTCTCCTGGCCTGCACTCCCACCCCTGGCTGAGAATCTCACCCCTTAGGTGTTACCTTTCTCCACGATGGCCCCACTGATCACCAGAGAGTTCTCTTCCTGTTGCCTCTAAGGACAAGCAGGTGGGCTCTTTTTTTTTTTTTTTCCTTTTTATATAGAGTTTCCCAGGCTAGGGGTCCAATTGGAGCCACAGCTGCTGGTCTACACCACAGCCACAGCAACGCAGGATCCGAGCTGTGTCTGTGACCCACACCACAGCTCACGGCAACGACGGATCCTTAACGCACTGAGCGAGGCCAGGGATCGAACCTGCAACCTCATGGTTCCTAGTCGGATTTGCTAACCACTGAGCCACAATGGGAACTCCCCGAAGGGTTTTTTTTTTACTTCACCACTAATCACAGTAGAGACATAGATTGCAGAGAGACCAAGATAGCAAGCCTAGAAACTCTTACACAATTCATACTGTCACAGACTTTTCCTGGAGGTGCTAACAGCATGGCCAAGTGAGAAGTGGGCCCAATTGTGATCTAGCCACTTACCAGCTCTTGACCTTGGGCATCGACTTCTTAGCCTCACTGAGCCTCGGTCTTCCCTCTGGAAAATGGGGACAGTAGCATCTGCTTCCTGGTGTTGATGTAGAGGTAGGTGAGATCACACCCAGAGCTACACCTGATGCCCAGCATGTAATAGGCACTCTACAAAGAGCTGTTTTTGCTGAGCTAGTCGTTGGAAAGACCCTGGGATTCCAGCTCTCTGTCTTCAGTCCTAAAGGAGAGGGGTATCCCTTCTTCCATGGGGACCACTTTTCAAGCTTATAGGCTGCAGATGGACCATCCAGAATCATAGGCGTCAACCAGTCTCTCCAGCTGCCCCAGCTGTCTATGGGGAGTGACTTGAGGATCTGAGGATGATCCTCAGAATGTGGCTGGCACCCTCCTTATTGGGCCCATATGGGTAAAATGCCCCCTTAGAGGGACTGCTTGCAATTCTTCCTTCTCATCGAAAAGGAAAAGCCACCTATTCTCTTTCCCTTTATAATATCTCCTCCATTCCAAAATAATGAATATCAGGCCATGTCGTTGTTCCTGAAGTCAGAAGGCTAAGCTGTCCTAAGCTGTCCAGTCACGTTCAATGTACTGGACATGCTTCACATCAAAGTTGAATTTCTATCCTTGACCATCCCTGCAATCTGTGTTAGAGGTTTTCTTAGAAGTCAGTCTGGCCAGAGCTTCATTGTCCGCTGGAAGAATCAATCACTCTTCCCATCAGGTTGGGCATCAGTCAGGCCAGTAAGGTGCCAGCACTGCCCTCCTCTGAAGACCCACATACATGGCAGGCCTGCCATTCCAACAGTCTCCCTCAAGGTGTTACCACACTTTGAATCTTGTTTAAGGTTTGAGTTGGGCTAGGTTTGCATCCTCACCACCATCACCAAACAGATGTTCTCCGGGCATCCACATCTGCTACCTTGCCCTAGGACAGTGTGGTTGGATATGCAGAGCTATGAAGCACACCTCGCCACTCATGGGAAAGGAAACAGTGCTTCTCTGGTGCCCAGTGCCAGTATCACAATGTCACATGCATCATCTGGTTCTCTCTCAACAGCTCTTTCAAAGCAGGAAAGAGGCTGGAAGGGGGCAGTTTCCCTGGGAACGCAGATGAAAAGTTACTGTTTGGGAGTTAAATTAGGAAAACCCCCTCCTGGAGATTGGGGGTAAACCAAGCAAATATCTGTTGGTGAGAAACCAAGGACCCTGGGAAACTCATCAAGATGATCTGATCCCTAGGAGACCAAGAGGGGTCTTTGGAATCCACTTAGCAGGAACTATTCACTTGTTGTGTATGGTCTGGTGAAAGACTCTGGGAAGTAAAGCTGAGAATGAGGCTGGAGAGCAGAACAAAGAAAACCCTCAACAGGTCCGGGCTGAGTTTTAGAAACACTTCCAGCACAGTGTCTACTGCCCCCTGGGGGGGGCGGGTGTCACCATTCCTATTTTGGAGGTTGATGTATCCTATCATGTATCAATCAACACACATCCCAACTTAGCAACCCTACTCATCAAGCAAGCTTCTGATTACAATTTTGATGTCCAGGCATTTGGTCTATAGGGAAAGGCAGTTGAGAGATGCTGAAGTGGGCAGCTGGTCTTGACTGACAGTGGTATTTCTCATCTTAAACTAACAGGCATTCTGACTCGTGCCTCTAAGAAGTGGTGCGAGCGCCCCCTAAGCCCCAAGTGGATACTTCCCTCTGAGACCCCACCTGGTGATGACTCTGTGCAGCATGTTCTCACACTGGCTCATCCACACAAGCTCTGGGAACAAGACACTCATTGTTCTAAATCAACAAATGAATACGGATGCATTTAGTGGTTCCTAATGAAAATAACAATCCGAGGAGAACAAAGTCATTATCAAGTGTGAGAACATGAAAGGGTTAAGGTGGTTCCAAGGGGATGCTCCAACAGGTGAACTGCAGGAGGAACAGCAGAACCTCACATTAGCACCAAATCTCTTCCCTTCCCAGAGATAACTATGTAAATTGGGTCATTTTCTCTCTACGGGGTGATTCCCAATGTCCCCAGTATATATGGCAAGATCCATGGAACTATAGCATTTATCTCATAGTCACCAGAGCCTTTTTCTTTACTTGCTAACTTTTATTATTTTTCTTTTTGGAGGAAAATACTTCACTTAGAAATGTCAGCAAATCAGGAGTTCCCATCATGGCGCAGTGGAAATGAATCCCACTAGAAACCATGAGGTTGCGGGTTTGATCCCTGGCCTGACTCGGTGGGTTCAGGATCCAGCGTTGCCGTGAGCTGTGGTGTAGGTTGCAGACTCAGCTCAGATCTGGCGTTGCTGTGTCTGTAGTGTAGGCCTGTGGCTATAGTTCCAATTAGACACCCAGCCTGGGAATCTCCATATGCTGCAGGTGCGGCCCTAAAAGGACAAAAGAAAAAAAAAAAAAGAAAAAAAAAAGAAATGCCAGCAAATCAATGTTATAAAGAGTATTTTAATCGCACAGCATGAGGCTGGGAGATGGAGCTCATGTGGCATGGTTTCTGCCAGGACCATCTTGTACAGCTGTGCAGATGTGCCAGAGTGTGTTCTTAGCACTGTAGTCTATGCAGTTGCCCCGCCCTCCCCAGCTTGTTCAGTGCAATATGTGGTTTAGGGGGCCCTGCCCATCTGGGGAGCTTATGATATAGTTGGGGTTTGAAAGTTATGCTGCGGTGTGGAGCTCCCTGCAGAACCTCGGATGTGAAACATTTTGCCAGGTGTAGGAACTGAGACTGAAAACTGTGACTTCCTTTTGTGAGTGGTTTGGTGCAACCCAGTGAAGTGACTGCACACGAATGTGTAGAAGGATCCCGGACGAAGCTGGAATCGGACAGAAGCGAGCATCTGCTCCAGCCTCACCTTTGGTAGCTGTGGTGTCTCTTCAGGAGGAGTGACAGATCCAACAGAAAAGTATCCTCTCGAGGGCTGTGGCTCTTCCCTCTGCCACTGCCGAGGGACGCCTTACATGTGACTGGCCCTGGAAACAGAATTCCCCAAAGCCCTCATGGAGATGAGTCGGCATGGTTTATCTGATCCCGTGGGTTGATGTCATGGAAGCATCTGGATGCTGGGGGATGCAAATGGACCGTGCTATCAGCTCAGGCTGCCGTGATGAAGTACCGCAGACTGGCTCAAACAACGGAAGTAAATTTTCTCACCGTTCTAGAGGCTGAAAGTCTGAGCTCAAGGTGTCTGTAAGGTTGACGTCTGTGGAAGTCCCTCTCCTTGGCCTGTAGATGTCCATTTTCCCCTTGAATCCTCCCACAGCCTTTTCTCTGTGTACAGGCATCCCAGGGGTCTTTCTGTGTCCAAGTTTCCCCGTCTGATGTGGACTCCAGTGAGACTGGATTAGGGCTCACCCTTTTGGTCTCATTTTAATTTAGTTGCCTCTTTCAAGACCCTCCTTCCAGGGAGTTCCCATCGTGGTTCAATGGTTAATGAATCTGACTAGGAGCCATGACGCTGCGGGTTCCATCCCTGGCCTTGCTCAGTGGGTTAAGGATCCGGCGTTGCCGTGAGCTGTGGTATAGGTTGCAGATGCAGCTCAGATCCCGTGTTGCTGTGGCTCTGGTGTAGGCCGGCAGCTATAGCTCCGATTAGACCCCTAAACTGGGAACCTCCGTATGCTGCAGGAGCAGCCCAAGAAATGGCAAAAAGACTCACCTCCAAAAAAAAAGACCCTCCTTCCAAGTACAGTCACATTTTGAGGGTTCCGAGGCTTTCAACATAGGAATTTAGGGTGAGGAACACAGCTCAGCCCTGAAATAAGCCCACCTTGAGCGGTGTGGGGAAAAGGAGACTGTTCTCTAAGGGAGGCATGAACAAACTGCCCGAAGGTGGACTGCAACATACCAGACAGAAGTCTAACCAGAGATGCATCGGAGGCCCACCAAGAAAGACAACACCCAGTCCTCCTGTCTGGGCCCTTGGATCTAAGTAAAGTTATCTGGAGGAATGTGATGGGACAGGATTCTGAGGAATTTGTAAATATCACAGCAAAGCAGATTACCTCCACCTTGACACCAGCAAGCCAAGGCGAATGGATGGAAAAGGGAACAGGCTGTTTCCCTGAATATAGAATTTGAAGGGTCTCTGGCCCCAGAGGGCTGCCCTTCTCAGACAGCACCATCACAGAGGACACACACACGGCAATGTCTGAACATAAATACACACGATCTCTGGCAGTGTAGAGAGTTAGGTCGGGGTGACCTATGTTCAACCAGCGATATATGTTTAAACTGAATTTGTTGTGTTAATCCTCCTTCTCTATGGTCCTTCTCATCTGTGTAAAAGCAATGATAATGATGAAGGATTATTAACACCATTTATTGAGTGGTGGGTGTATGCTAAGGGGTAATATACCATACATTACTTCGAATCTGTAAACCCTTTGAGATGGGTTTTAATTGAGAGCCAGGACCCAAAGTTAAACTGAAAGTAGATGTCAGCTCTGGGACTTGGACGCTAGCCTAACCTGCCCCAGAGTCCACACATAGAACCCTGGGCGATGATGGTCTATGCAGATGGTTCTGGAAAGCAGGGCCCGGGGCTGGAACCTCAGCTTTGCCAGCATCCAGGCAGGCCGTCATTGTTTCTGCATGTCCCCTTCCATATCAGAGAAGGAATCCTGGTGGAGATGGGGCCTATGGAAGTTAGGAAGCTCCCTAGGATCTGTAAGCAAGGACTGCCATGGAAACATTTTGAGTGTATCTCTGCCCGCAGAAAACATCATGGTGGCAGTATTGGTGGGTGGGAGGATTAATTGGTACTTCTTCTCTGATCCTACATTCAATTTCCTTGATCAGGGAAATTGGATTACTCCAGAATTTGAGGAAGGAACATTGGTAATAAAGTTCAAAGAGATGAATTACACTCAGATATTCAACCTTTTCAATGCTAGGCAACTGATTAAATCCTGCCTGTTTGACAGTGATGGATGGCTGAGGAACTACAAATTTCATCCCCATTTGCAAAAGATGGCTTTTCTCCTGTCTAAACAAACTCAAGAATGATCACTGGAGTTGTGGCTCAAAGGAAACTAATCCAACTAGTATCCCTGAGGATGTGGGTTGGATCCCCAGCCTTGCTCAGTGGGTTGGGGATCTGGCATTGCCTAGAGCTGTGGTGCAGGTCACAGATGTGGCTCGGATCCTGAGTTGCTGTGGCTGTGGTGTAGACTGACAGCTGTAGCTCCAATTCAACCCCTAGCCTGGGAACTTCCATATGCCATGGATGCGGCCCTAAAAAGCAAAAAATAAATAAATAAAAATAAAGGCTATTTGCATAGCATTAAAAAAAAAAAAGATCACTAATTAACCTCTTTCTTTGGAGTCTTTGCCAAGAGTCCATGTTTTGACATGTTCGTAGGTCCTGAAAAGCATAGTATGGAGTGAGACCAGGTATCGAACCTGCAACCTCATGGTTCCTAGTTGGATTTGTTTCCACTGCGTCACGATGGGAACTCTTGGAGTTTCACATTTTCTATAGCTAATAAAAAATTTTTAACTTTCCTGGCAAGTCTTATTGTCATCACTTTCAAGCTATGTCTGTCAGGGGTCCAGTTGTTCTTTTTGATGAGAAGAAGATGGCCTCAGAGGATACTGTCCAAGGGCAACAGAGGCATCGGAATAATCCAATTCAAGCTCAGGGTGAAGTGGGTTACTTTTGAGCTTTCTTCTGTTAACCTAAACAACAACAACAACAACAACAACAAAACAGCCAGTTATTTAACCAGTAAAGCAAATTTATTTGGGGGCAGCAAAGAATTGTAAGTTGGACATGAAACTATGGAGAACTACATGCAAGTCCAGTTATGCAAAGGAGAGAAAACTCTTTTATAGAGGAGAAGGGGAAGTTGGGAGGGGTTAGTACAAACAAAAATTCCATAGGGCAAAACTAGGAGTTCGAAGTATAGTGGCTTTTTATTGGCTGAGTTGTGACAGTCTCTCATTGGCTGAGTTGTTGCTGGACAAGGAGAAAATATTTTTTCTTCCTGCTGGCACTAGTAAAGCAGTGTTGCTTCCTGCTGGAGATACAAAGTAGGTCTCTTCCTGTTGGGATCTGTATTGACCTAGAGTAATATGTGCACAAGAGTTCCCCCTTCCTATATCCCAACTCCATTTTACTGAGGTTTCCCGTCATTAATTTTCACACTTTACAGGTATTCTTAGACCTGCTTTTGAATATATGGTACCATTTATTGGGCCTCTACTATGTGCCCAGTACCAACTGTTCATTTTTATATATGACATTCTACACTCACAAAAGTCTATGAAGTAATAAGTACTATTTATTGACCACTTACTATGTGCCAAAAGCTTGACATTTACTATTAACAGTTCTCACAAATGCCCCCCCTTCCTCATGACCCTCTCAGGGCCAGAGACCCAAGTCAGTGTGAGTAAACCAAGGCATGAAGGGACCCAGGGATGTGTCCCAAAACACACAGCAGCTGTGGGTTGACCCCAGATCAGCCCAACCTGTTCACTCACTACTCCACTAATTGCTAGAGCCTTGTTAAATTCTTCCACTCAAGTCAGATTGGGAGCATGCAGCTCTCCCAGTTATATAGAGGAGTTCACATCAGAAACTCACAATCAGATTGTTTGAGATCATTCCATGCACTTCTGAGAAGAGGCCATTGCACTTTGAAGGCTAACCTAGGCTATTGGTCAAGCTTGGGAAGCTGGGAACACATCGCTTTTCCTTGGAGTCCACCTCCAGTTCATTCCTTCCCAGGAAATCACTTTCTGGATGTGGGAAAATCATTGCTCTAAGTACAGAAAACCTTTTGAAAGCCCCACAAGAGACTGTAAAAGCTCTGAATGTTGTTTATAAGTAAACCTTATGGAAAGAAAATTGAAGTTGGCCTCGGGCCAGAGAAGAAAGGTTTAATTAACAAGAACAACAAATACAGGGAATCGAGAACAGAGCTGATTTTTAATTTTTGTGATTTTCTTTGGTTCCGTTGAACTAAATGACTCTATTGTGTCAATCCATTGCTGTAAATATGGGCTAATCTTCCTTTCCTCCTCCAAGTACTGGACAGATTTTTGCCCATGGCTTTTTGTATGGGAGACAGGAAGAGTATGTATTATGGACTATGTGAAATAGTCAGCTAGGGGTGTTGGATTCATCTGTTCGGGTCATCTTCACACAGTCCAGTGAGGTTAGCTTCGTTTTCAGACTCTTCTCTTGTCATCTGAGCTCCTGCTGGTTCTGTCCACTAGCTGAACTGAATTAGAAGCCAGAAGGGCCTAGCTGACACAACACTTAAAAGTCAGCTTCCCTGGGCTTTGAGGAGAAGTAGAGGTTGGAGGGTGAATCTGCAGGGGCAAGTAGAGACGAACCATCATGGTGCCCATGTTCATTACCTGGAGGTGGGAGTGGTGATCAAGGTGATCTGACAAGGAACTTAACGTGGCTTTGAATTTGACTCATTGATCCTGCAGATGACTGGGCTCATTGGCAAGCCCAGGTCCTCTTGTAGAATGTCCTCAGGAACTTTCCAACACTGAAAAGCAACACTTGGTGGCAAGAAGCCATTTGATAGAGTGGACAGAGGACTCACCAGGAGCCAGGAGACCTGGGGCCAGTGCAGTTTCTGCCATGTGGAGTGTGTAACCGCAAGCAAGTCTCCTTTTTCTTATTTTTTTAACTGCATTTTTAAATTATGAGAAATAATTGACATATATCACTGTATAAGTTTAAGGCATACAGCACGATGGTTTGATTTTTTAATTTTTTTTACTTTTTTTTTTTTTTTTTTTTTTTGTCTTTTCTGGGGCCACACCTGTGGCACATGGAGGTTCCCAGGCTAGGGGTCCATTCAGAGCTGTAGCTGCTGGCCTACACCACAGCCACAGCAATGCGGGATCTGAGCCCTGTCTGCGACCTACACCACAGCTCACAGCAACGCCGGATTGTTAACCCACTGAGCAAGGCCAGGGATCAAACCCGCGACCTCATGGTTCCTAGTTGGATTCGTTAACCACTGAGCCACGACAGGACCTCCAGGTGACAACTATAGAAGCAAGTGTTATTGAGATGAATGCAGTAACCCAGACTAGAGATAGTGGTGGTTTGCTTGTGATGGTAGCAATGGAGATGAGAAGGGTGGCCATATTTAGAACATCTTTTCGTGGTGGAGACAAGAGGTCTTGCTGATTGTTTGGATGTGGGAATTAGGCGATATCCAAGGTCACTCTGCTGATAAGTGGCAGAGCTGGGACTTGAACGCAGGCCTATCTCCAAAGCCCACACTCTCATTTTGTTTCCAAACATCACACCTTCCAACATCATCTAATGGGCTGGAAATCTCACTGGGATAGCATGTCTTGCCATTTTGGTCCAGGTCATGCTACTGGGTAGGTGGCAATTACTTCACAATATTGTCTTTTGAAAAATGCTATGATGTCTATGTCTCAAAGTCTTAAGCTTTAATATACTGTTTTTTGTTTTTTTTCAGCTCATTGCACACGAGCTGGTCTTTCTGCCGGCAGCTCCCAGACAGGCTGCATTGTTTGCAGTTGCGCTTTTGTGTGGCTTTAGTTGTGAGGGGGAACTGCAGGCATCAGCCTGTGGTTTTCTGTTTAGCCTGTGTATTGAGATCACAGACCTTATTCACCTTGGCAGCCAAAACTCTTCTAATTCTACAGATGTCACTTCCGACACCTGGTGGGGGCAGCCAGCAGGGGATGATCTCTTTGAACCTTTTGTTTTCACTTCTTTTCCTTAATGTTTAGGTTGCTAGGAAACCAGAAAAAACGTCAGAGAAAGGGCTTTCTGAGGTCACCTGAGGCCCAACTTGTGTTAATGGCCACAAATGGCAGTCAAGCTTCAGTGGTTGCCAAGGTCTCCTCAAGAGATTGATTAAACGTGCTGTGGCTGCATTGCAGGGCTGGATTATTCTCCTTCTCCTGGACTTTTCCTTACCTGGCCCAAGAAAGGCCCACGAGGAACCAAGTCACCAACTCTGGGAGGCCAGTGAAGACTTGGTTCTTCATTTTCAGTTGCCATGGAAGCTCTGCTTGAATCTGGACCAAGTAGAAACCTTCTGCCATCTCTGAAGAATATACCTGCTTGACAAATAATAGTGTGGCACATATATGGGTGGGTAGGGAAACCCAATAACATCTTTCAGAGTTATTTTGTTCTTTAATACACAGTATTCTATTTTAATTTTTTTGGCTGTGCCTGTGGCATGTGGAAGTTCCCAGGCTAGGGATCCAATCTATGCCGCAGCAGTGACCCCAGCCATTGCAGTGATAATTCTTAACCCTCTGCACCACAAGAAAATGCTTATTTTTTCTTTCTTTATTTTTTTAGGGGCTACACCTGCGGCCTATGGAGGTTCTCAGGCTAGGGGTTGAATCGGAGCTGCAGCTGCTGGCCTATGCCACAGCCACAGCAATGCTGGATCCTAGCCGAGTCTGTGACCTACACACAACACCGGATCCTTAACACCGGATCCTTAACCCACTGATCAAGGCCAGGGATCAAAACTGAGTCCCCATGGTTGCTAGTCAGATTCGTTAACCACTGAGCCATGACGGGAACTCCATTTTTTTTTTTTTTTAAGTTTTATTAGTTGATTTACAATGTTGTGATAATTTCTGCTGTACAACAAAGTGACTCAGCCATATGTGTATACACATCCATTCTTCCTCAATTCTCTTCCCATATAGATCAGAATTATCCTTAAGGACTTCTCTTCCCCTATGCTTCATGGCCGAGGTTTAGGTAGTCGATGCTATGGTCATAAAACAGGCTGTCTTAAACTCTCGTACCTGAACCAGCAGCATCAGCAATACCTGGGAACTTGTTAGAAATACAAACTTTTGGGCCCCATCCCAGATCTCCTGAATTAGAAACTCGGGGGCTGAGGCCCCACAATCTTGTTTTTTTTTTTTTTAATTATTATTATAGCTGGTTTACAGTGTTCTGTCAATTTTATACTGTACAGCATGGTGACCCAGTTATACATACAAGTATATATTCCTTTTCTCACATTATCCTCCATCGTGGTCCATCATAAATGATTAGACATAGTTCCCAGTGCTACACAGCAGGATCTCATTGCTTATCCATTCCTAAGAAAATAGTTTGCATCTATTAACCCCAAGCTCCCAATCCATCCCACTGCCTCCCCCTTGGCAACCACAAGTCTATTCTCCAAGTCCATGATTTTATTTTCTGTGGAAAGGTTCCTTTGTACCATATATTAGATTCCAGATATAAGTGATATCACATGGTATTTGTCTTTCTGACTTACCTCACTCAGTATGAGAGTCTCTAGTTCCATCCATGTTGCTGCAAATGACATTATTTTATTATTTTTTTACGGCTGAGTAGTATTCCATTTTGTATATATACCACATCTTCTTCATTCAGTCATCTGTCATGGACATTTAGGTTGTTTCCATGTCTTGGCTATTGTGAATAGTGCTGCAATGAACGAGACTTTCTGAGTGATTCTGACGTGTGCCGAAGCTTGAGAGCCCCAGGAAACTCCAGTCTCTGAAATTCAGCACTTGCCAGCCCTGTTGCTTTTCCACGAGCTTCAATCCAACAGGATGAGATAACACATACCAAGCATCTGCCATGTTTCATGGATGCCGAATTCATCTTCTTCCAATAAAGCTTGCTTTTCAGTGATTTGTTGGCTGGTAGCTGGAGTTAAAATATGTGTTCAGAAAGAAGTGACTTCTGTTACAACTTAAAAATGACATTTTCTTTTTTCTTTTTTTATGTCAAGATTGTATTAAAAAACTTTTACAAATCAATAGCAAAAACCAAGCCAACTCATTAAAGATAAGAAAAATATTAAAATAGTCCCTTTAAAAAAAGATGTGCAAATGGTCAATGAACACATAAAACAAATTCAGTATCTTTAGTCATTATGGAAATGTAAATGAAAACCACAGCAATCGCCAGTACATACCCATTAGAATTTCTAAATTTAAAATTGACTATTCATTTCAATTGTTGAAGAGGGTGAAAAGCAGCTAGGGCTCTCATACCTGTGAATAGGAATATAAAATAGTACAACCACTCGAGAAAGTTATTAAAGCATTTGCTTTTATAGAATTAAACATACATCTAAAAGATGACTGTTTTAGTGTGACCTGTCTAATCTCAATACAACATCAGAATTACAGAGCTTTTACTGTGATTCAGAATCTGGACTTCTCAGAAAAGAGGAAGTCGAGGTCATGAGTATCTGTCCTTCCTGGCATTCGAATTCTGCTTGTGGTGACTTCTGCACACATAAGGGCAGGGAGAGAGAGGCCCTCTTCTTCCTCATAGCCCCTCACATCCAAAAATCCTCCGGGTCCAGTGTCTCATGCCCTCCCCGCTGGGAGGAGCTTCAAAGCTCCTAAGAAGTTCAGGACCCAGGGCACATCTCCCAGGACAGCTGCCCATCACTCAGAGGCACTGCCCTCGGCCCTCTGGGGCTGTCTCTATAAAGGCCAGTTTCAGGAGTTCCCGTTGTGGCTCAGCGGGTTATGAACCCGACTAGTATCCATGAGGACTCAGGTTGGATCTCTGGCCCTGCTCAGTGGGTTAAGGATCCGGCGTTGCCATGAGCTGTGGTGTAGGCCGCAGACGCGGCTTGGATCTGGCATGGCTGTGGCTGTGGTATATGCCAGCAGCTGTAGCTCCAATTCAACCCCTAGCCTGGGAACTTCCATATGCCACAGGAGCTGCCCTAAAAAGAAAAAATAAATTAATAAATAAATAATAAAAGTAGAGGTGAGTTTGCAGCTAAGGAAAGTTATATAAGCTTTTTGTACTCCACCCTCAAGGCCGAGCGGAAGACTCTTGGAGGGAAGAGAGAAGAAAGATGCACAATCGCAAATTCCTCCCTGACCACCAAGCATTACTCCCTTGTGTCCCCTTCTCTTCTTAACTCAGGGTGGAATGCTGAGATTTCAGAAGTCACGACTGTGTGAGGGCTCACGGCGTGCCAGATGGTACACTAAGCGCCTTACATGCATTGCCTCGTTTCATTCTCACAGTGACCCCCGAAGATGGTTTAATCTCCATTTTACAGATGAAGAAATAGAGGCACAGAAATAGTCATCATTCTGCCCAGGCCTTCGGGCCATAAGTAGAATTGTAATGGAGGCAGGATCCTCATGCTGGGGATGCACTGCAGAGTCTCTGTGATGCTGGCTGCTGCCAACTTCGATGGCCCATCATCCTGGTACAGCCTGGGCTGCAGGGGCACAGCTGACACTGCAGTGATTGACCTGGGCTGCATGTGGGAATTGCCTAGGGAGCTTTAAACAAATGCTAATGCCTGAGTCCCTCCCTAGAGATGCTGGTCTAACTCCACTGAGGTGTTTGTTGGGCACTGGGAGTTTGGAAAACTCTCAAGATGATCCCAATAGCAGCCCCAGTTAAGAGATTCAAACAGAGCTTTGGATGCAGTTAAGTACCTGGGCATATGCAGATTTGGCCTTGATTTCTAGATCCTACAGAATGCAATCTCCTGGACTTCCTTTGTGGCTCAGAGGGCTAAGGATCCAGCATTGTCACTGCTGTGGCTTGGGTGGCTGCTATGGTGTGGGTTTGATTCTGGGCCTGGGAACTTTAGCATGCTGTGGGCGCAGACAAAAAAAAAAAAAGAAAGAAAAGAATGAATTAATACACTCCAGACACATCAAGTCTATTTTCTACATATCGTCTTATGTATTAAAGTTAAAAATAACCCTGATTCAGTACTAAAGCTGCAAGATTTTAAAAACAAACACCCCAGAGTTTATAAATCCAAGTGAGTATATCCCTCTTCAAATAAATCTACTTGAAAATGAAGTTCCCTATTTTAGTGATGTTTCCTCAGTAGGAATTCTTTCAGAATTGCCTCAGAACTAAATTAATTAAAAAAACCTTCATGATTATTTAATCATCGCCTTGCTCTTTGATCAAAATTGGATATACTCCATTTCTTTAATGTCTTTAGTTCCCCAATTTGGCTCTGAATAATGTCTAGTGATTTTTTTATATTCTAATCTACAGTCAATATGTGTTTTGTCAGCAATGAGAACGTGCAAATGCTTGTGGCCTAAGTACTGAAGGCATCACAGGATTTGTGATATGGCAAATAATGAAATTCTTTCTTTTTGTTTTCTTTCTTCTTGGTCTTTTTAGGACCGTACCTGTGGCATATGGAAGTTCCCAAGCTAGGGGTTGAGTCAGCACTGCAGCTGCTGGCCGACACCACAGCAATGCAAGATCCGAACCAAATCTGTGCCTTACACCACGGCTCACAGCAACGCCAGAAACTTAACCTGCTGAGCAGAGCCAGGGATAGAACCCAAGTTCTCATGGATACTAGTTGGGTTTGTTACCACTGAGCCATGACGGGAAACACCTGAAATGCTCTCTTTTTATTATGGCAGTTTGTTCTTACGTGTATAATTTTTGTCTAACTCAGCCGTTTTATATAATAACGAAGGTCTAAAGTGTCTTGGAAGTATCTCCTACAGTTCCTGTGCTTGGCACGTAGTAAAATTTAACTAGTATTTGTTGGTTGATTACATAGTGGTCACGGGTTTTTGCCCTCATGTGAATGATCTTTCTAAACAGAGGAGTCTAGACAGAGAAAGATTCCTGGGCCCAACTGCTCATCCAGTTGCCTCAAATACTTTTTTAGGACCAGTGCCAACAGGTGGAGCAGAATAGGTAGGCAGAAGGACAGTTAACGACACTAAAAGGCAAGCAATTGGTTTGACGGCAGGGGATGATCTTTGGAATCAAGCTAGAGGTAAAGTTGCAGCCTCAGGAATCAGTAACTCAAAAGGTGTGGAAATGCATAACTTCCTGCGTTTCCATTTTATCATCTGTGAAATGGGGATATGAACATCTGCCTTTCATGATTGCCTCCAGAGGTCATGTCTGTAGGGCACGTGGTACACAGTAATATTTTTAAGTGGCAACTGTTATGATTTAATGAAAACATTGCTTGATTAACTCTTTCCCGAGTGCCTGTTAAATACATAAGAGGTACCAACCAAGTAAAATCTGAGTCCCTGACGTTTTAGACTCATGTTCATTCATTCAAAGAGCCAACAAGGGTTTACTGAGCTCTCCCACTCTATTTGGGACCCCCTTCTAGGTCCAGTGGAGGAGAGTCCTCATTGCAGAGACTTACACACTTGAATTTGGAGTTGATAAAGGCAGGTGGGGGATGGCTCCAGGAGGCATGCGCCTGGAGAGGGGACAAGACCCTTTTAGGTGAACCATTTGGAGGTCCTTGAAAGACCTCCTCAGCCAGGCCACCCTCTGCCAGACTTCATACCCCCTCGTTAGTGGGAGGGAGGCTGGAGGCCGCCATCTGTTGCTGGCAGGTAAACCTGACAAGTGGATGTGGGCTGCTTCTTTTCTGTTTTTTTTTTTTTTTTTTTTTTTTCTTTTTTATGGCTGAATCCGAAGCATATGGACGTTCCCAGGCTAGGGGTTGAATTGGAGCTGCAGCTGCCAGCCACACCCACAGCCACAGCAATGCCAGATCTGAGCAGCATCTGTAACCTACACTGCAGCTTACAGCCACATCTGATCCTTAACCCACTGAACGAGGCCAGAGATTGAACCCGCATCCTTGTGAATACTAGTTGAGTTCTTAACCTACTAAGCCACAATGGGAACTCTGGCTTCTTTTCTAAATCAAGGTTTGAAGTGCATTAAATGGTTCACCTTGGCTGGAGGGGTACATGTGCAGTAGAAGGAAGTCTTGGTCCCGCGTCAGCCTCTCCTTAAACCATCATTAAGTTCTCCCTCTTTTAGAAGGTGTCCTCAAGGTTAGAATGTAGAAATTACAATAATAAATTAAAATTACAATAATAAAAGTGAATAATAGAAAAAATAGAATTCTATTTCTATAAAATAGAATAATATAAAATAAATAGAATTGTAGGCGTTCCTGTTGTAGCCCAAAGGAAGCAAATCTGACTAGTAACTTTGAAGATGCGGGTTTGATCCCTGCCCTCACTCAGTGAGTTGGGGGATCCGGTGTTGCTATGAGCTGTGGTGTAGATCGCAGACACTGCTTGGATCCCGTGTTGCTGTGGCTGTAGCCAGCAGCTGTAGCTCTGACTCGACCCCTAGCCTGGGAACTTCCATATGCCAAGGGTTCAGCCCTAAGAAACTCAAAAAAAAAAAAAAAAAAAAAAAAGAAAAAAGAAAAAAAAAATAGAATTGCAAGAATGTCTGGCCATCTCAGCTCTGCTTTTGGAAATTGCTTTTCCTCAGCGTTTTAAGGGAAAGAGGATGATTCTGACATCTAATGTTGGTGCAGCTGCAAGAGCTGAGCAGGAGAAAGATGAGACCCAGGGGGCATCGAAGGGAAACTCTTATCCACCAGATGTAAGAAGGGCCCCCTTGCACCTCTTCTCAGCTGAGATTGTGTGTGATTTCAGGGCTTCTGTTGCTGTGCTCGGGGATGCCGTCAGGTGGAAGTCCCCCTGGTCTTCAGAAGGACCCACCAGCTTTGCAACATCTGTTTCTCAGTGTCTGGGAAGATTTCCAAACTAGGGAAGCAGACAACCTAGGTCTGAGTCCCTGATCTGCCCTCACCACCAGGATACATGTAGGAAAGGCACTATGCTTTTCTGTGCTGCAGGGTCCTGGCTCTTAAATGGGCGTCATAACCCTGTCCTATCTTCCAGTCATGAGAACCCAAAAACACGGTGGAGGATGAGCAGCTACAGTGTGAATGAAGACACTTGAAAATCAAGGCTCTCTCAGACATCCTGGGTTTCATTCTATGAACAAACAGGATAGAAGCTGGGCTTTTTCATCTCTTGGTGACAGTGCCAGAATTGAAAATATTTTCTCCTGGAATCGAAACTAATGTATCTTGGAGTTCCCATTGTGGCTTAGCGGGTTAAGAACTTGTCATAGTGTCCATGAGGATGCAGGTTCAATCCCTGGCCTCGCTCACTGGGTTAAGGATCTGGAATTGCTGCAGGCTGCGGTGTAGGTCACAGATGAGGCTCAGATCCCACGTTGCTGTGGCTGTGGCATAGACTGCAGCTTCAGCTTCCATTCGACCCCTAGCACAGCCTGGGAACTTCCATATGCCTCGGGTAAGGCCTTAAAAAGATGGAAAAAAAAAGAAAAAAGGAAGGAAGGGAAAGAAAGAAAGAGAGAAGAAGGAAAGAAAGAAAGAGAAAGACAGAAAGAAAGAAAGACAAAGAAAGACAAAGAAAGAAAGAAAAGAAAGAAAGAAAGAAAAAGAAAGGAAGGAAGGAAGGAAGAAAATGAATGCATCTTAGCATCCAAGACTGGTCTGGACCTTCACATGTGACTTTGGATGTATTTGCTGCAGTAACGAGCCTGTTCTCCCCGTGTCTCCCCTGTGTTCTCTCCCACCCAGAGTGTCTGTTACTGGTTTTAACCTTTCAAAACAGTCACCCAGTGCTTCCAGGTGGTTAGCCCTCCTTTCTCCCTGATTCCTTGCCTGCTGTGTTCTTCTAGGATGGACACTCATGAACTCTCCCTTCCTATCCCTCTTGCAAAGGAAGAAGTTTTAAGGTGCTTGTGATTCAGTTTGACAATGAGCTTGTGTATGTGACTCATCTCAGGAGTGACAAGTGGTTTCCTTTCCTCTTTTCTTAAAATAACTTATTTGGACAAGAAGAAAAAAAGTCCAAGTCCGTAAGAGTTGGAAGAGCACTTGCTCGGTCTTCTCCCTGGAGGAGCGAAGGGAGAGGAGGACATGCCACCCAGGTCCTGGGTTTGATGAGAACTAGGGCACGCTGCCATCCTGAATGTGCCCTGGGATCCACTGACTGAGCCTTGTCAATTTCAAGGGTAGGAGAGACTTACACTTGTATCTAGGCAACAGTCCTAACTGGAGGGTGACGAAGTTGAAACCATACAATCTTATCTGTAAAATGGGGACACCAAACTGGACGATTTCTGAGGTCCTTTTGGTTTGACTACTTGGTTTAGTTCAATGGTTTGGCTTTAAGAGGAGAACAGAAATTTACATTTTACCAAAGAAATTCCCATTTCTTTGATTTATTTATTTATTTTTTTAGGGCTGCACCTGTGGCATATGGGAGTTCCCAGGTTAGGGGTCGAATCGGAGCTGTAGCTGCCAGCCCACCTACACCACAGCACAGCCACAGCAACTCGGGATCTGAGCCTTGTCTTCGACCCACAGCATAGCTCGCAGCAATGCTGGGTCCTTAACCCAATGAGTGGGGTCTGGGATCGAACCCACAACCTCATGGACACTAGTCGGGTTCGCTTCCACCGAGTCACAAGGGGGACTTCTTACCAAGCTATTTCTGATCCACATGGCCTTGTATCTTACATTCATAAAATGGATATATGAACCTTGAACTTCAAGGCACAGCTATATTTTCTACTTGTTAATGGTAATGTAATGCAGCCTCAAAGCCTACTGTTTTGACGATCAAAACCTCAATTATTACAGAAATACTTGCTGAGAAACTATGTAGCCAGCACTGTGTAGAGGCGATCCTCCTCTTCCTATTTGCAATAAAGTTGGAAAGGAGAGGGAGAGAGCATGTACATGAGAAAATAACACATGGAAAAGGTATTGAATGCCAAGAATGAGGGAAAAATCGAGTGTGGTAGGACCCATGGAGCAATGGATAGCAGCTCGTGGCCTGTAAGAATGGAGAAGCTGACTCAGGAAGTGAGCCCTAGAGAATGAAAAGTGTCTGAAATAGTCTAACTCATTGAAACAGGGTAGAATGGTGGTGGCCAGGGCCTGGGGGAGGGGAAATGGGAAGTTATTCAATGGGTATAAAGTTTCAGTTAGGCAAGGTGAATCCAGTTCTAGAGTCCATGGTGCTACATAGCAAACAATACTGTGTAATTCCTGTAACAATTTGTTAGAAGGGTAGATCTCAGGTTAACCCTTTTTACAACAGCAACAGCACAGCAACAACAAAACACAGAGGCACCTGGAAACTTTCAGAGGTGCTGGGTATGTCTGTTACCTTGATTGTGATGATAGTTTCACCAGTATGTGCCTATGTCCAAACTCATCAAATTGCATACATTAAATATGTGCAGTTTTGTATATTAATTATTTCTCAATAAAGCTGTTTTTGTTTTTTTTTAAAGAAATGAAGAGAGTGAGAGAGAGAATGGAGGAAGTAATCCCAGGTGGAGAGATCCTATGAGCAATGGCTGGAGGGTGAAAACATGGGGCTTATTTAGGAAGCTGCAGCTATCCCAGTGCAGCAAAACCAGAATAAGGGCAGTAGGTGGTAGAAATATTGGTAAGAAATTAAATGTAGGGCAGATTAAGGAGGACCTTGCAAATCAAGTAGATTCAGATACATAAAAAAATAAGAAAATGACTTGATTAGATTTGTATTTAATAATAATCTACTGACTATTAACAAGGGAAGTGATTTGGGTGAGACTGGAGGCAGGGAGACCAGTTTTTTATAACCACAGCATCCCTACGAGGCAGGTTTTCCAAGGAAGCTCTGATTCCAAATAGACCTTTTATTTGTTTCCTTGTGTGCTTGTCACATGCCCTGATTTTGGCTTCAAAATATAAAATCCTGAATCACAGATGGTGTGATTGCTAATCTTGTAGGTAGGTACTGATTGATGTGTTTCCCAGGCAATTTGTGCCTTTAACAGGGGCCACCTGGGAGGAGATGCCCTTGTGCAAAGAGGGTGTGCATGTGAAGCATGGTACAGGCTGCTGGGGGAGGTGGATACCGGCTTTTCCTGCCCCTCAAATTCACCATGCCAACTGCCACACATTTCAAAAACAGGGCCCCTTTTCTCCATGTGGATCAGGCCATTTTACCTTCAACCAGCTCCACCTTTCACCCTGCTGCTCACACCTGCCTCAGGCTCTTTTTATTTTCTACCTCCTGTTGTAGTTGTATGTGTCTTCACTGGATGAGTGCTCTTTTAGGGTTTGCTGAGACTGTGGTTCATTTGGTATATGTCATTCAGTTTTTGTGGAGTCACAGAATCTCAGACTGTAAAGGACCGTAAAGATAATCCATTCTAATGGTGCCCTTAGACATCATAGACCATGTCTGGATGATTTGCATGGATAGATGAGTGGGTAGATAGAGGGATGGTTAAATGGAAAGGTAGGTAAACGAATGGATGGTTCGAGTTCCCATTGTGGCTCAGTGGTAATGAACCCAACTAGTGTCCATGAGGACATGGCTTTGCCCTCAGTGGGTTAAGGATCTGGTGTTGCCATGAGCTGTGGTATAGGTTGGTGTAGGTCATAGCTTCAATTCAACCTCTAGTCTGGGAACTTTCATATGTGGGTGTGGCCTTAAAAAAAGCAAAAAAAAAAAAAATGAATGGATGGTTAAATGGAAAGGTAGGTAAATGGATGGCTGGGTGGGTGGGTAGTTGGACAGGTGTGGAGATGGATGGATTGATGGATTGGAAGATGAATGAATGGGTAGAGCATAATCAGGTGGGGAAAGCAGGGTTCATAATGGCTTAATGCCTGGCCCACGGTTAATCAGTTGCTGCGTTCTAGAGCTGGAACACAAAGGAATAGATTTTCAAGACCATGCTCTTGGCGATTATTCTAAATTATTCCTCATGATGGCCTCTCTCTAGGTAGAAGTCTTGTCCAGCTAATAGCTAATCTTTCATTCCAGCACTTCATTCAGTAGCTGGTACCTGCTCATGATGGGAGAAGGTTCTTCCTTGTTCCTTCTCCCCACTGTCCTGACTGAAGAAAGAGGAATATAAGAGATGAAAAGTCTTTTTTCTTCCTAGACCCAGTTATTCTAGGAGCTAACCATGAGCAGTATGGGTGGTGAGAGTCTTTACCAGCCTCCATTTCTAGGCCAGGATGGTCTGGGATTCTGAGGGTGCCATCCTGGTCAGTTCTTCTGCCATCATGATGATCAGATTCATCTGGGGAGCCTTAAAGCTGTACTCAGACATTTCCAAGACTCCATCTTTAGATTTCACTGAAATATGCCCGAGAACGTTTGTTTGAAAAGTTCTCCAAGGAGTCCACACTGTGGCTCAGCAGGTTAAGAACCCAGTTAGTATCCATGAGGATGAAGTTTTGATCCCTGGCTTCGTTCAGTGAGTTATGGTTCCCAGTGTTGTCACAAGCTGTGGCGTAGGTCACAGATGTGGCTCAGATCTGGAGTTGCTGTGGCTGTGGTGTAGGCTGGCAGCTGCAGCTCTGATTCGACCCCTAACCTGGGAACTTCCATATGCTGCAGGTGTGGCCCTAAAAAGATTTTTTTAAAAAAGTTTTCCAGATAATTTTAGTCATCAGATAGGTTTTGAATCTCTCATCTGATCATAATGGTATATAGATATGTGAAGAGGATAGTTTATTAAAGTCTACTAATCGATTTATTTTGCAAGCAATTATTAATCATATTCTCTGTAAATCAGGATCCTAGAAGGGGACTAATGGCAAGTTCCTATTGGGTGTTTTGAGAAGCATTTACAGATTAGTTGTTTTTGAAATTGAGGGTAGGGTTTAAGAAAACCAATGAAGGGATTGTGTAGTGGCTCAGCCAAGGACCCCCACAGAGCTCTTACCACTCTGAGGTCTGAGGTACAAGAGAAGGGAGAAGTCACTGGAACCCAGAGAGATAGGGGTGTGTGTGGAGAAGGTACCCAGATAGGAGATTCGGCCTCCACTGGGACACCATCAACCCACAGCCACCCAGCAAGGGGAGAGTTAGGGGTTAATACTCTGATATCACTATTGATCAAGCCCAACCAGAAGCCAGAGGACAAAGGAGCCTTGATGCAGAACACAAAGGTCAGCCTTGCAGGGCACAGAGCTGGGTGGAGTGGGGGTAGGAAGGACCAAGAGGGGTAAATGCATGATCACCTGTACGTCTACAACACATTTGACCCTCTGCTGGGCTTTAAGGCTCCAAAGAATAATAAGAAATGATCTCAGCCAGAGGGAACTCAGAGATTTGTTGCATAATTACCCAAAGGGACCCCACCCACTCCCTGACTCCCCATTTTTCTAATTGGGAGTGTGTGTGGGGTAACATATGCACTTCTTCATGCTTTTTATCTTACTATTTGATAGAGCTCATGATGGAGCTCCTTATTTCCCTGAATGAGGCTTTTTCACCTGAAGATGTTTATACCAACTCTAAGCAGCTCTTTGCTTTTTCAGATGCAGAATTAAAGTCAGTCACCATATTCCAGGGTAGATGTTCTGGTTGTCGTCAGCTGCCTTGAGTGTTTACAACACTGAGCTCTGACTCGTTGACGGGGACCAGCACTCAAGTTGATTCATTTCTTTCGACATCAAGAAGCAAAGGGCCACAGAATTTATACATTTTTGCCAACATACTTTCATTTTTCGTATGAGAAGTCTTCCGGGGGGGGGGGGTGTTTGGATCACTGACTCAAATGAAAAAGTGAATTAGATAAGGGTGGCTGAGTGTGAAAATTGTTTCCATTGTTGTCCCCAAGTCTGCAGGAAAATCTCTGCGGGCTTTGCTGTAGCACAGATATCTCCAGGGATGACCTTCTTCCCTTCTGCAAATGGATGGCATGCTGTTAAGTGATTGTAGGAACTGAGATCTTCGTATACTTCTAACCCAGAATAATGCCTTTGAGCCTGACCTTGAAGAAGCTGACTCTTTTTGGTAAATTACTCTTGGTGCTAATCATTATCTCCATCACCATAAATACTGAATATTCATCACTAATCATGCCTTATGCTAAATGCTTTGCATGTGTTTCACCATCTAACATACTATATACTTTGTACACATATATGTTACCTTTCCTGGACAACTAGAAAGATGGGAATTTTTGAAAAATCTGTTTTGTTTATGGCTTTAACCCCAGCAGCTAGAACTGTGCTGGTACATCACAGGCATTCAGTAAACATTTATTGAAGACTTATATGAGTTATCTATTTCTCCCAAGGGCTCTAGGAAGTGGATATTATCCTTTCCACTTCAGAGATGGGAAATTTATGACTCAGATCTAAGATACTTTTGAAGATATTTTAATTTTTTGCAGGAAGGCGCACTACCTGAGGCTCATCAGAAGGGCAAGAATGCATTTCACCAGGAAAATATAAAGAATAAAATTTATTTAGCTCAGTTTTGCTTACAGAAGGCAGTTATGTGAATTCTTCACCATGGACTTGTTTTCCTGAACTGTATATTTTGATCTATTTGCCTTTAGCATCTGTGTTGGTGAGCACTGCATATGTGCCAAATACCAAATTAAGCAGTGACAATACAAAAATCCGTGGTCCATGGTCCCAGCTGAGTAGGGAACATTGACATGAAAATAAACACAAAACATGGTAAAAGAAGTTTGCACAGGTTTCTAACTTTAAGACATTAGCAAAATAGCTCAAGGTAAAGTACCTAGTGCTACCTGGTGACAACATATATAGGCATCTGTTTTTTACATGCACAGCCTTTACATGACTAAATCAATCAGTTTGACTTGTGACTAAATCAATAGTTGAATTAAGGCAAGGAAAGCAATAGAACTGTAAACCTGATAGAGCAAGATATCCTGGAGTTTTGTTATGTTCTAAGCAACTACAGTTCAGTTCTAGAAATTGTGGAGACGCCTGAGATACCATGGGTGGACAGGTTGACAAGCAATTGAATGCTCAACATGTGTACACTTAGACATAACAGTTCACTTAGGAAGGAGAGAGGGAGACATGTGGCCATTGTCTTCTTTGCTTCCTCTGAGCTTGACACAGTATACGTGCAGCATTTCATGTGGTCCTCTCTTTTGACACTTGGCAATAAACCTGTGGAGTGAAAGTATGATTCCCCATTTTATAGACAAGGTAGAAAAATCAGAGGAGCTAAACAACTTTCCCAAGGTCACAGAGCTGGTAAATGGTGGAGCAGGTATGTCAAATTCTAGGGCCCTTTCTGCATTTGCATTCCCAGACTCTTGAATGTCTTGTTAAGTTGACAAGGAACAATTTTTAATCAGCCTAACGCAGATGTATTGCGTCCTTATAAAGAAACGTTCCCTTTGCAATGAGTCATTGATCATCCACTCTGCACGGAGCGGGAAGGTGGAGGTGGCAGTTGCTTCCCTCTGTCAGAGAGTCTGTCTCCATCCCCCCTATCCACCCCGTTTCTGACTGCCTGGCACCACAACCAGGGCCCTTCTCTAAGCCTGGCTGCTTCTGGGGCAGCTTTGTTCCAAGTGGCTCTGAGACTCGAAGGCTTTATTTCCCTGGCAGGGCTGGTCCTCACCCCAGGGCCAGCGATCACCTTCCATGCTGTGTGGGGGCCGTCTAACCCAGCACAGTAAGAATGCTGACTCTCTCGGTGCTCAACCGTCCAGCAGTGCCGGCTCCTGAAATCACGCAAGCGAGGACTGACTAAAAACCAGATGTGTCAGCAAGAGGGGTGAAGGTAGTCGCAGTGCACATTTACACTGTGTTTTATGGCTTACGATGAGCTTTCTCAATTTCTCAGGCCTTCCTAAGGGTGGCCAGGTACCGTATTGTCATCACAACAGCACTACAAGGGGAGTATTCTTATCATCCCTATGTTACCTAAGAGAGAACTGAAACACAGAGACTACGGTTTACTCAGGATCACAAAGGTAGGAAGTGGCAAAGCTAGGATTTGAACTCAGTGCAGCTCCAGTGGCCAACACACTTAACCACTAAACTACACTACCCTTTGTTGTGTCAGGTGGTCCTGGGTGGACGTTTCTAGCTCCACTTGCCTGTGACTTTGTTGGTCCATGTAATCTCTGTTGGGTTAGACTATTGTGTAGACTTATCTGTACACGCTGGATACTGGATACTCACAGGAAAGGGGAGGGCGTGGGGGAATGGGCATGGTTCTTTCTGGAGTGGGGGTGAGGTGAGGTGAGTCAGAGAGGGGGAGATCTTTCCTCTCTGGTTGAGAAGCCAAGAGGACGGGAGCCTGCAACCCTTGGAATGTCCAGCTGTCAAACTGGTCAGTGTGGACACAGTGATTTCCTTTCTACAAATGCAAGGGGAAAATGTTTTGACAGATGAAATAGAGGAAATTATTTTATAGTTTTTAGACTGGGCTTAAAGTCTGGTCCCTTGGGTTCTCTGCTCACAGGTGTCTAACTTTTAAAAAATTTCTTTCTATTCAAGTATGGTTGATTTATAATAGCCTGTCAATTTCGACTGAGCAGCAAAGTGTACATTCTTTTTCTTATATTATCCTCCATCATGTTCTATCACAAGTGACTGGATATAGTTCCCTGTGCTGTGCAGCAGGACCTCATTGCTTATCCATTCTAAATGTAAGTCTATTTAACTTTAAGGCTGTTCTTTTTGTGAGTATCAAGAGGGTGAGAGGAAAAGTACAAGCCAGACTCCAAATGTGAGTTGGGATCTTTGGAAATTGAATTCATTTTCTGTCTTCCTGAGTCATGAACTGAATGCCATGCTCCTGGCACATTTGCTGGTGGGTATAAATAGCCTGGCATGGGGCGGGGGAGCTTTGCTAAATCAGTGTCTCTCAAGCCCTTAGCTAAGGACACTCCAAACCGGACTCTGTATCAGCCTCTCCCAAACACAAACCTTTCAAATCTTTGAAACTTTGCCTTATTGTATAACTTATGAATAACTCTATGCTGAATGCTTAAACCTGTTCTGTGAAGATACACACAGCTGTAAAATTTGTTGTCCACCCCCAAATGCTTATTGTTTGGTGAAGATAAACACATGCAACAATCAGTAAATGCTACCTACGCTCATGACCTTGTGCTCCTCATCAGGGATAATGTCCTTACCTTAGCCTTCCTTTTATGCTTATGTTTTTCTTTTTGATAATACCAACTCCATGGCACTTTTCTCTTTTGTTCTTCTTAAGACTGCATATTCAAAATTTCCTTTTCTCTCTCATTTTCTATCTCCGATTGCTCCCCATCTGCCCCCAAAATAGGTTGCCAAGTGCTAGTTCCTATTTCTATTTTCTTAATGACAGTTTCTGGTTTGGGTGGACTAACATGTGATATTAACATACTCACTAAAAACAGTTATGAGATCTGCAGGGCAGAATATTTAAAATGCATTTGCAAGCTTCGCAGAGCAATGATGAGCTGAAAATGGAAGCACTATGACCCTTGGGAGAAGGGCAGCAAATCAGATGAGCTCCCCATCCACCTCAGATTATCACCTGAGACTACTTCTCATTCCCAGCAAGGAGAATGGAGCCTGAGTGGAAAGCATCACCTCACTGTGCTGAGTAGACATTTGGGGATGCCAGAGAGGAGGGACCCACAGATAAGTGAGCCCCCAAATATGCAAACACATTCTCTGGAGTCATTGGATGGCTCGCGTATGAAGTGAGATTCCAGGAGACCCTGAGAATCCAGCAGCAGGGATGCTAGAACTCTGAGAAGAGATTTCAGCAGCCGAAGAGTGCTGGGGAAATAGAGGATGGAGAAAAGTCTTGCCAAAGCAGAGGGGCCTTGGAATACACTCTGGGATTTCAGTGAAGACCCCAGGAAGCCCACATCATATGAATACCAGCTATATCCTAAAGTAATTCCCTCAGGTTAATGACTATGCCCTAGAAGTAAGGGGACAATCAAAAGAGAGCAACAGTAATAAAACCTAAAAGAAAACCCAGACGGGCTCAAAATGATCTTTGAAGAAAAAAAAAACCTTAATCCTATTCAGAGAAAGACAGTGTTATCCAGAGCTTCCACAGGTTTTGATCTGCAGTGTTTGACATCCAGTCAAAAATTACAGGCATGCCAAAAAGGAAGATCAAATGTCTAAATCCCAAGAGGAAAAACAGACAGTTATAAATAGACATACAGGAGATTTAGATATTGGAGTGATTAGGCAGGGCTTGAAAATATTGTATTTTTTAAATCATCCTTCTTTGCAAATTTCACACCAACAAATATTTTCCCCAAGAATATACAAAATATAATTGTAGTCACTAGTTCTATCTAAAGTCCATCTGCTTCTCACATAGAATATTTGACATAGAAAAGCCATATTTGCAATTTCATATGGAATGTATAGTAAGCTCCTTAATCTATAAGTTGTGATGAACAATGGATGTCTCGTGAAAAATGGGATGGGTTGCCCAGAATCAGATACGACTACACACAGAGAATTCATAGATTGACAAGGACTATAAACCACCAATTTAGAGAAGACTTGGGATATTGCAGGTATAAACTCTCTGGCTTTTTTCTTTTTCTTCTTTTTTGAATCTTGAGGACGCCTACCCAATCTCTAGTCTTTAACCGTGACTTTTATGTAGATAGTTCCCAAGTTCTCACCATTCCCAGTAATTCAGGCCCGATTTTCTAGCTTCCCAATACACATGTGTCCTACTGAAATCCCAAACACAGTGTATGCTACACTGAGTTGATCTTTGTCTCTCTGAGACTTGCTTGCCCTTCTTTCGTTAATGTCACCACCATCCTCCTTCATTCCCAGACCTAAAATTGTAATCGTATTTGGCTTCTTCCTCTTCCTTAGACTCTCCTACAATGAATCTCTCTCCTCCATGTTACCTCTGCTACCATCTTAGTGGGTCTTTGTGCCTCTTACTAGGACTAACATTTGCCTCTTTTCATTTAAAACAATGAGATATCATCCATATGTTATATTTAAAAGTTAAACAGGGGTTTTAGTATATTCATACAGTTTTCATCAACACTATCTAATTCTAGATCTGAATTCTAAAGGGAGGGTCAGATATGGGAAAAAAGCAAAGTCACAGGATAAGATGGAAATATAAGATGGGGTAGGGGAAGTTGGCACCCCGTCTTGATCAGATCTCCAAGCAGGGAGGCCAAGATACAAGAGGCCTGTCATCCTGTAATGTTGAGCTTATGTCTCTGTGGCACTTTTCATATCTTTTTGTTTTGTTTTGTTTTTTATTTTTTAAAGTTTTATTGAAGTACGGTTGATTTACAGTGATCATTTCTGCTGTACAACAAAGTGATTCATTTATACATGTACACACATCTATTCTTTTTTTCAGATTTTTTCCCCATGTAGATTATCATAGACTATTGGCTAGAGTTCCCTGTGCTATACAGAAGGTCTGTATATGTATATTTTTATTGGAGAATCATGGCACACTGTGAAGCAGACAGTCAAGTATTATTACATCCACTTGAGAGAAGAAACGGAGGCCTGATGAGAGATGCCGAGACTTGTCCAAGATTATATAACTGGTTCCTGCAGCTCCAGTCTGGACTTCAGCCCAAGCTCTTTCCATTGAGCCACATTTCTTCCCCCAGAGTAAAGAGCTTACACTGGACCCTACCTTAGAGGATGTAGATCCATAAATCAGGAAAGATCTAGATAAAAGTAAGCACCTTACTTTTAAGTATTCCTCAAGCATAGAATCAACACTAAACTTGAACTTGGCCGTTTAGTTCTAGTTCTGCTTTTTATCAGTTGTATGACCTTGAGGATCTCATTGAACATTTATGAGGCTCTGTTTTCTCACCCATAAAACTGAAATAATAGTTATCTCACAGATTTGCACAAACCATAGAACGCATACTTAGTGTTATGGAAACTGTAAAGTATTAGACTAATGAGATGGTTAAGTTTTTGTTTGTTTGTTTTTGACTTGTAATGGACTCTATGAATGGGGTCTCAGGGCTGTTTCCATGCACAGGCTGAAAAAGTTTTCATTAAATCAGAAATAAATTTCTGTTGTTTACAAGCCGTGTTGTTCTAACAGCCCGAAAGAATTTAGACCCCTGCCGGTGTAATAGTGACGACAGGGGATAACTCCTTTAAGTAGAATGATCAGGGCAATGAAACTTGCTAAGAACCTGACCTTTTTTCCTGCAGTTTCTCATCTGAACTAACTTCTGAAAAATTCTGAATGAATTGCCTACAGAGCTGGTGCCTCACACAGAGTAGTGGAATAATCATAAAGATTGCTCTTCTTTTCTCGTCTTTCCTGTCCCTCCATCCAGAGATGGCACAGAATACTTTGTTCTGATGACCCTGTAAAATGTGGGGAGAGTGAAGTAGTGGAGCAGGGGCAGAGTGAGGTGATTCAGTCAATGGCAAATTGATTTTTCTCTCACTCTGCACTCCCATCATCTCCTTTTGCATCCCAAGGCACACTGAATCTAATAAACTGGGCCTGGTCCCTGAATCATCATTTTTTTGGCCCCTCTGAGGTTCCGTGAGCAGGCCTAGAGTTAGAACCCTGGCTCCCCTTCTAGAAGTGTCATGCTTGTACAAGACCAAGATGTAGTCTCCATAATTTTGCTAATAATGGAAAAGCATCTTTCCTCATGGTTTTTCTTTGCATCCCTGCTTAGTGACATTGGTCAGGCCGTGGCTTATGATGAAACTAGCCCTTGGCTAGTTATCAGAACAGACTGCTCAGCTTCTCTAGAACTCCCTTCCTTGAGGGTAAGATGGGGGCCTACTATTTGTGTTTCCTGTTTTAGTGACCCATTGCCAAGGTTGAATGATATTATGTTCATGAAAGGGATTTGAAGACCATAAAAGTCTGGAAAAGAAACACAGAACACCAAGACGCTTGAAGAACAAGCCCTGGGGGACCAAGGACGAAAACCTGGCAGAGCCTGCGCTGTGGCAGGTTTGAGCGATTTCTCTGTAGGTATGTCCTTGACCTAACTTCTGTTTCAAAATCATAATTTTCAGGTCCATTTCTTTCCCATTGGCCCTTCTGTTCTGGAGATGCTTAGCAAAGCAAAAATCACCATCCATCATCCATCCATTTAGCCACTTATTTATTGTATAATAAACATCTCGGTTACTAGAGATAAGACACAGTGATCAAACAAATGGAACTCTCCCAGGCCTGTTGGTGAGATAGATGTTTGTATGGGTGTGTGTACACACACCTATTTAGTATATTATTGAGCACTTAAAAACCACTAAAGTAAGTACTTTACACACATTTTATTTATTTATTTAAATTTTTAAAATTATAATTGATTTATAATGTTCTGTCAACTTCTGCTGTATAGCACAATGACCCAGCTATACATTTATATAAATTCTTCTTCTTTTTTTTTTTTAATGGCCGCACCGGTGGCATATGGGAGTTCCCAGGCTAGGGGACACAGCAAAGAAGGATCCGAACCACGTCTGCGACCTACACCACAGCTCACGGCAACACCAGATCCTTTATCTACTGAGGGAGGCCAGGGATCGGATCCTAGTTGGGATTGATAACTGCTGAGCCATGAAAGGAATGCCTACTTTTATATACATACTTTTTTTCACATTATCCTCCATCGACACACATTTTTAAATTTTATTTTCACAGAAACCTAATAATGAAGATGTTATCCTCCTATTTTACAGACAAGGAAAATTTAAGCAACTTGGCTAAAGCCCAGTGATTAGAAAGTGTAGAGCCAGGATTCCAAAGCCCAAATCACTAGTTTAGTGATTGCACTAAACTGGATGAATATAATTGCTTTAAACTCTCCCCCCTTTACTTCTGGTGAGTTTTATAGCCTTTGCTGGCGTTTAGCAATCATAAAGCTATGGGTATCGGGCAGATTGTAAAAAATATTACCTGGGACTGGCTCTGGAGTGTATCTTAGGGATTGGTATGAACTAAGATGGAAATAACATTGGCCTGTGATGGAACAAAGTCCACTCCACAGGCATGGATGAGTGTTGTTTGGACAAGAACACTGGAAAGCAGTTAGCATGTTGATGACTTAAAAATCTAAGCTTTCGAGGCTGAGCTCACATGGAAACTTCTTTTGCCTGACTGTACTGTTCCATGCTCTGTCAGTTATGGTCCCATCAGGGCAGCAGAACCACCATAAGTGAGGGAACAAGGGGTGCAACACAGGTGTTAGACCTTACACACCTGCAGGGGGTGGTGATAAAGTCTGTGTAAGACTTGCTCCTACTTCTGGTGCTGGCCTTGAAGTTGCTCTAGGTCAGCAAGGCCCGCAGTTGGGAAGAAAAGCTGGATGTGGAGTGGAGTCGAGTGAGGACAATTTGGTACCTACAAAGACAGACTGGAATCCATGAAGGCAAACTGGAATCCATGAGGACAAGTTGGAACTTGCATCTTTTCTCTTGCTGCCTCTAACTTTGATGAGGCGGGTGACCTCCAGAAGAAGCGGGTGCTCTCTCTTTTTTTATTTTATTTTATTATTTTTATTTTTATTTTTTTGTCTTTTTGCTATTTCTTTGGGCCACTCCCGCGGCATATGGAGGTTCCCAGGCTAGGGGTCAAATCGGAGCTGTAACCACTGGCCTACGCCAGAGCCACAGCAATGTGGGATCCGATCCGCATCTGCAATCTACACCACAGCTCAGCTGCAACCTACACCACAGCTCACGGCAATGCCGGATCATTAACCCACTGAGCAAGGGCAGGGACCGAACCCGCAACCTCATGGTTCCTAGTCGGATTCGTTAACCACTGCGCCATGACGGGAACTCCCTCTCTTTTTAAAAAAAAAAACCCAAAAAACCAAAAAAACCCTATTCTTTAGGAATTCCCGTCGTGGCTCAGCAGTTAATGAACCCAACTGGTATCCATGAGAACACGGCTTTGATCCCTGGCCTTGCTCAGTGGGCTAAGGATCCAGAATTGTTGTGAGCTGCAGTGTAGGTCACAGACACAACGTGGATTCCAAGTCCAACGTGGATTCCAAGTTGCTGAGGCTGTGGTGCAGGCTGGCAGCTGCAGCTGCAATTCGAGCCCTAGTCTGGGAACTTCCATATGCTGTGGCCCTAAACAGACACACAATAAAATGAAATAAAATGAAATGAAATAAAATAAAATAAAATAAAATAAGATATAACTATACTTTAATAAAAAGGAGTCATAATTCCCCCCAAAAAAGAATAAATACCAATTCTTTACTTAGATGTTGTGTATCATGTTGAAGAAGTTTCTTTTTAATTCTAGTTTAATATTTTTTTTTATCATGAAAGAGAGTTGAGTTTTTGTTCGATTTTTTTCTGTTTCTATTGAGATGATAATATGGTTTTTGCCTGTATTTTATTTATATGGTATATTGCTTTAATTGATTTTCATTTATTTAACCAGCCTTGTATTCTTGTGATGGATTAAACTTGGTCATGATGCTTATTAATTCTTTTACATATTGTTAAGTCTGGCTTGTTGGTATTTGTTGATGATTTTTGCATCTATATTTAGAAGAGGGTGCTCTTTGTCCCAGAGCTGCACATGTCCTGGAACTAAGGGATGGTGGAGGAGGAGATGCAGTGGGACCTGGAGGAGCTGCTACCCCCTCCGACAACGAGAGCCAGTAGATCAGTGACAACATGAGTTAAATGTACCAGCATATGCTGCTGGTCCACCAAGACCTTCAGATCATAATGGCTGCTTCCAAATGTTGCAGATTTCACTTATGACCAATGCTAACTTGGAACCACCCAGGAAAGAGGATTCTGGGAAACACATTTCTAGTCTAGCCAAGTTGACATAATATAAACCCCCACATATCCTAATCTCTTATGAAATTTATAATAAGTCCACACAACTTGGCAATGAATTGGATCCTGATTATATTAAATCATCATGTCTTCTGACCTGAGGGTAGCTCCTTCGGTCCAGAACTCTACCTTATAGTTTTGTTTCCCAATAATGCCCATGTCAGTACAAGGCACACAGAGGCCTTCAATGAATGGCCAGTTGAAGCTGACCCCTCCTTATCTGCCTTCTCTATTTAGCAACCTGAAGTTTTCATATCAGTACTCCCTTAGAAGACCCTCCATTTATAGTATCCTCAGCAACTGATTATCCGGTTTCTCTTCCAGCCCCCAGTGACAGGTGTAGAACTTTCTGGAGTTCACCCCAGACCTATGGATCTTAGCATTACAGAGAAATAAAAGGCTTGGAGAATCTTAGAATTTATTGATCTCTGAGCATCCACCAGGCTGACTCATCCACGATCCATTCCAAGTCTGTCTTAGAAGAAGAAACTCAGAAATGTTTTATGTTTTATTCCTGTTGTACTGTCTTGGTCTCATCCAAATTTCATATACTCTCTCTTTTAAAAAATTCTCAATTCTGGAATTTACCATCTCAACTACCTTTTAGTAGCCAGTTCAGTGGCGCAAAGTACATCCCCATTGTTGTGCTACCATCATCCCAACCATCCACAGAACTTTTTTCATCTTGCAAAACTAAAAATGTGTGCCTATTAAACACTAATTTTCCATTCCCTCCTCCCCCAACCCCTGGCAACCGCCATTCTGTCTTCTATCTCAATGAATTTGACTAAGTCCCTCAAATACATGAAATCATTCAGTATGTGTCTCTTTGTGACTGGCTTATTTCACTTAACATTATGTCTTCACAGTTCATCCAGGTTGTAGCTTGTGTCAGAATTTCCTTCCTTTTTAAGACTGAAAAATATTCCATGGTACTGTGTATACCACACTTTGTCAGTTGACCTGTTCATTGATGTCTTTATCTCTTTGACAACCGATATTACAGAGAGAGCTGAAAGAGACGTTTATAATCCTTTCTTGTTCAGGAGTCTTGTTTTGCTTTGATATTCTTAAAGTTACAGAGCCAGTGCAATATAGATTCTACTCCGAAGACTCTTAGTTACTCAGTTTAACATAATGGAATGAGATGACATCAGAGGGGGGGTCTCAATCACCTGGGACTTGCGAAAAAAAGAGAGAACCTAAGAAAGCCATTCAGCAAACATCTGCTCATCCATGGCTCTTCTGCCTTGAGATCATGGCAGGTGGGGGAGGCCTCTCTGAGTTGTCTCTAGCTCTGTTTAACTTATGTTATTTAAACTTGTTAATATGTCACAACAACAGTTTTCATGGACACAAACAGTATTTCTTTGGAAAGAGTGCAACGTTGGAGTCAGACTCTTTCTGTGGGGTTTGGGTAAATAATAATGGCTTAATAATGACGGCTCCTATTCATTAAGGGCTCACTCTAGCCCAGGGACATTGTCAAGTGTCTTACATACACTCATTTATTAAAGCAAGTACTGTTCTTAGCCCATCTTGTAGAAGAGATGACCAAGGTGCCTGTGGTTACAAGTATTCTGAGAACCAAACCCCAGTCATTTGACTCTAGAGATGATATCCTGACCACTACCCTGTACTTGGCCTTGATTTTTCCATTTGCAAGATGGGACAGTAAAATCTGCATTTTAATTTTGTTTGAGCTAAAGTTAAAGAATGATAAAAGATATTAAAAGTATCTGGCATTTGGAGTTCCTGTTGTGGCCCAGTAGGTGAAGAGCCTGACTAGCATCTGTAAGGATGCACGTTCGATCCCCGGCCTCACTCAGTGGGTTAAGGATCTGTCGTTGCCTCAAAGTGCAGTGTTCAGATTCGGTGTTGCTGTGTCTGTGGTGTAGACTGGCTGCTGCAGCTCAAATTAGACCCCTAGTCTGGGGACTTACATATGCTGCAGGTAAGTGCCTAAGGGAAAAAAAAAAAAAAAGGATCTGGCATTTAGTAGAGCCTTGATAGGTGGTATTTTTCAAAAAACATTCCTACTTTTCTCAGGGCTTTTGTGCTCCGTTTGTTTTGGCCTCCTAGAAACTCACTAAGGGAATTTATCATCCCTGCTTCATTTAACTTGTCAAGTAATTTGGCAGCTGTGATCACTTTGCTGGGAAAATGGTTCTCAGTCCCTTTGCCTGGCTCTTCCTCACCACGGGTGTGGGTGTGGGTGTGGGTGTACTGCATGTGTCTGGTGAGTGTGTCGGTGCCGAGGCATGGGGGGTATGGAGAGCTGGGATGTGTTTAAAGCTGTGCACATTAATCAGCGAACAAGAAGGGCAGGAGGTATTCAGAACCTTTGCTGATTTGGCAGCTGTGAGGTCTGTCAAAGCCACTGTCTGTCCCTGAGTGTCTGGGCCGCCCCATCTCAGTTGCCTTCCTGTTCCATTCAGGTGTGGCTGTCTGAAGGGCACACTCACTGTCACCGTCGTGGTCTCTGCAGCAGGGAGCTGGCAGCCACAGCCAGATAGAAGAGACAGGGGCCAGAGTGCAGGCTCCTTCCCAGGGTCACAGAGCCTGGTCACAGGTGGTCTGCTTCTCAGTCCAGACCCTTTAAAATTATAAAATAGTTTGAGTCCACCAGATGGAGACTAACAGAAGAGTGGATCCCCCCACCCCTGCTGCCTGCGTCTGTGGAGGCTCTGCTGACCATGCTTTGCTCTGTGAGACAGATCGTGCGTCCCATCACTGCTTGGAGGAGCTCACTGCCCTTTGGAATTAAGTTAACCTACTTACCTTGTGATGTTAGCTCTCTGATGGGCTCCACAAAAGTTAGGATTGTTTAGGGCATCTTGTTACTTTTTTTTGTGTGTGTGGCTGAACCTGCAGCATGCGGAAGTTCCCAGGCTAGGGATCAAACCTGCACCACAGCAGTGACCTGAGCCACAGCAGTGACAACCCTGGAGCCTTAACCCACTGAGCCACCAGAGAGCTCCTAGTTACTTCTCACTGTTAGATTGAGAGATTCCCTTGCATCTTCCTACTTTCTAAATGCAAGGGGGCCCCCTCCACAAGGCAGTTCTCATTTGGATTTCTTAAAAGCAGTTGCACTCAGATGGTGGCTGGGCTATAGTCATCTTGAGGCTTGATCTGGATACAAGCCCAGGGTGGCGCACACACAAGGCCACTGGGTGCTTGTTGTTGGCTGGGAGCTCGGCTGGGGCAGGGACTTGGGCTTCTCACAGCATAGTGGCTGAGCTCCAAGATGGAGCATCTGAAGAGCAAGCATCCCAAAGAACCCAAGTGGAAGCTGCTAGGCATCTTTAGCCTGCCTCTGTCGTCATGTAGCCTCATTTCTGCCATTACAGGGCCAGCCCAGTCACTGTGTGAGAGGACTACACAGGGCACAAGTACTGCATTTCACTGGGCACCATCTTGGAGACAGGCTACCACAATTATTAGTGGGCCCCATATCTTTTCAATTCCTGTCCTTTTCTCTGCTCTTTTGCAATAATTCTCATCTGAGAGGCATCATGGTCCAGTGAGTTATTGCATTTTTCTGAGACTTGAGCTCCACGATTAAAATTAGGAATAATGCTCCCTGGTTATCACTAAGAGGGAAAGTCATTATTTAGGCCCTCAAAAATACTCGTTACTATAATTGACTCAGATGACTTGAATGCTAAGTACAGGCTCTTTACAAGGCTCTCCACACGTGTTATTTCATTTAATGAGCAAAATAGCCCTGTGAGGGATGTATGAGGCTTATCCCCACTTTACAGATGAGGAAGCTGGTGTTCAGAAGGTTTTAAAAAAACCTTGTCCAACATGGCACAGTTAAAAGTGAAAGATCCATGCTTTTAATCACTGCACGTGCCGCCTTTATAGTTGTGCATGATTGTCAGATCCTTCAGAAAATTGGAAACTTCTTGAGATAAATGGTTTTATACTAATAAGTTTTATATTGTTTCCAGCTCAGAGTTAGGCACAGGGTAGGTGCTAAAACAATGATATTTGTTAAATAGATCAGAGACAGGAAGTGTGGAGATGAGAAATTCTCAGCCAGCTGCATGGTTCTTTTTGGGAAAACTTTTTTAACCTCCTTTGTGCCCATTTGACTAAATCCTCAAGGTCACAGTGAATGCCCCCTGATGGCTCCAGAGGAAGACAGAGATTAATTTGTATTTAGCTTTTTTTTTTTTTTTTTTTTTACTGTGCTGAAATCTTATCACTTTCAACCTGATACCAAACCTCCACCCTGACATTTATTTCAGAGGCTCTTTACAGACTTCGAAATATCACCCAGTGCTCTGTAGCAGCATTGCCTGTCCTCAGAGGATGCATTTAGATTTATTAATACTCTAAAAACCGTGCGCTCTGATGCAAATCTCATCCCCATCCTGCTTCCCTGATTCTGCGAATCCCAGCTATTCTTAAAAGCTGCTAATCAGAAAGATGGTGATAAAGGCGTCTGCGTGGTTAGAGAGCTAGGTACCAGAGAAAATAGTGACTTACTGGGTCACTCTGTCCCCACCCCGCCCTTTGAAGTTTCTATGAACTACCATAATTAGTGGTTTTTGTTTTTTGTTTTTTTTTTTAAATCAGTCATCTTGAAATGAAGAGCAATGACTTCCTGCAGGATTATAAATAGTTGTGGAGTGGCTGACCTAGACCAGAAATCACTGCTTAAGTGGCTAGTGTTAGATGTCAGGAGGAATTAATTGGAGAAGGAGATAAACAGCCCCGCAGAAAGGATGAGCTTCCTGAAAACCGCCTGGGAAAGACTTGGAGGGCCTGGACACTCTCTGGGGTCCCTGAAAGGGGTCCCTTTCTCTTTATTCTGTTACCCAGTGTTAATTCAGGATGCTGTTTGGTAAACTCAACTGGGTGCTCATATTTGAATAACACCCCGCCCCCTGCCCCCTCTCAGCCATACCTTACATCCCTTGGTTCAGAATCTAAATGGAATGGGGGGAGTAGTAGGAATGTTGGGGCTACTCTTATTTCTTCTATGGCACCAGTTATGACGGTAGGTCTAGATAAAGTCATCTAAAGATCTGTTGTCAGGGAGGGTCACGATTTCTTAGAATGAGAAAGTATGTGAACACAGAGGTTCTCACAGGGTGGTCTGTGGACCCGAGGGGCGTCTGAAACATTTTCAGGAGGTACGTGATGCCAAACCTATTTTCACGATCACACTGAGATGTTACTTGCCCTTTCGACATTTTTTATTTATTTATTTTCGCGGGGTTGACGTTTGCACTGATGAGGCGAAGGCAATGTAGATAAAATTGCTGGCACCTTGGTGCAAATCCAGGCAGTGGGCCCAACTGCTCTGATAATCGGTGTTTTCCTTACTGTTGTACTCACTGTAAAAATAAGACCTCTTTCACATTAGGATGTCCTTGATGAAGCAGAAAAAGTATTAATTTTTATTAAGCTTTGACCTTTGAGTACACCTCTTTTTAAATTCTGTGCGATGAAAGGAAAGTACACTGTGCATAAAACATTCTGCTGCACACTAAAGCACAGTGGTTGTTTAGGGAGAAAGCAACTGTGCAGTTGTTTGAGATGGACTAGCCAGTTTTTTTCAGGGAACACCATTTTGCTTTAAAAAAGTGGCTGACAAACGATGGTTACTCAGATTTGAGTATTTGGCGAATAGTTTCTCAAAAATGAATGAGGTGAATCTGTTACTTCAAGGAAACTTTACTGGCAGAATTTGTTGCAGTGATAAAATTCACATTTTCAATGCAGATTAGAATTTTGAAACTCATATCTGGCACTGTGAGCCTGGACAGCTTCCCAGTAGTTACATTTTTCTTATATGAAGTTCATGGTGATATTAACCAATGTGATTCTTTTTTGTTATTGTCTAACAAGCTGTGTTAACATTGGGATATCTTTGGAGGTCTTACTTAGTCTCCTACATCCTCTGATTTTACAATGAGAACACTGAGTTCTGTGGGCGATAAGGATATTTACAGAGAAGGTCAGAGTGCTGAACTGGGCTAAAGAAAGCTGAGGCTCTCTGTCTCCATTCTTAACAACTTATAGTTTGGAAACTCTGCTTGAGACCTCTGATCTTACAGGCAGGGCCATTTCTCATACCCCTGTTTCCTGCTCACAGAGCTGCCACTGTACACACGAATCCAAGGCACTGATGGCACCACAAGCTACAAATCCATAGAATACAATAGGCATGATGCCATCTTGAATTGTGCAGTTTGGTGTTTCTCCCTCCTCAGTAATCAGGGATTGGGAGTAATTCTCTATTCAACAGTTTTGAAGGCATGAAATCCACTTAATGTCAAGAGTGAGAATTAATCATCACTTAGTTCATGTTCAGGTACATAAAAAGACCAGATGACCCACAGTTGGGACTGCAGCATCCCCATTGTTATGTATAATGTGTGCTAAAATCTGATATTCTTTCTCTTTTGAGTTCCTTTGTCCCAGATCCACGTCTCTGGTCACTATAGCCTATTCTTTCTCATCCCACCATTCTCCAAACTCACCCCCAGGCTGTGCGTACCATGATTTGGAGGACGTAGTGACCATGAAGGCTCTGTCTGTTAGGGTCTGGCAGGATGGACCATGAATGGGTCTCTGGAAAGACAACAAAGAGGGTTTTGCAGCTGATAATCAAACGTTGTCAGGAATTAAGACGCTTAAGTAGGGAGTTCCTGTCGTGGTTCAGTGGTTAATGAATCTGACTAGGAACCATGAGGTGACGGGTTTGATCCCTGACCTTTCTCAGTGGGTTAAGGATCCGGCATTGCTATGAGCTGTGGTGTAGATCACAGATTGTGGCTCGGATCTGGTGTTGCTGTGACTCTGGCATAGGCCAGCAGCTACAGCTCTGATTAGACCCCTAGCCTGGGAACCTCCATATGCCATGGGTGCAGCCCTAGAAAAAGACAAAAAACAAAAACAAACCAAAAAACCTCTGAAGTAGAAGAAGCAAACAAAATCCCTGCTTCCCAAACCCATTCCTCCAGGAAGTGACTTTTGTAGTGGGTTTCGTAGTAACTTCCAAAAAGGTATGACCAAGTCCTAGTCCCCAGAACCTGTGAATATTACCTTAAATAGCAAAAGAGTAGCTACTACCTTATATTGTCATGGATGTAATTTAGTTAAGGATCTTATCTGGATCTGGGATAAATCCCAGGGGAAGTTATCTGGGATTATCTAGGCAGGTCTTAAATACCTTCAGTATATAAGAGGCAAAGGAAGATAAGACAGGCAGAAAAGGACAGAGGCGCAGAGGGAAGACAATGTGAAGACAGAGATTGGAGTGATGTGGCATGAAGCCAAGGAATGCCAGTAGGCACCAGAAGTTGGAAGAGACAAGGAAGAGATTCTTTCCTGGTGTCTTCAGAGGCAATGAGGCCGTGCTGACTTCTTGGTTTCAGATTTCTGACCTCCAGAACTGTGAGAGGATACATGTCTATAGCATTAAGCCATCTGATTTACGGTAATTTTTTAGAGCAGCCCTATAGTTTAAAAAATTCAAATAATTTTTAAAAATATAAATATAGTTGATTTACAGTGGTGTGCCAATTTCTGCTATATGGTAAAGTGTCCCAGCTATACATATATATATTTTTTTCTATCTTTCTTTTTTTTCATCTTTCTTCCATCATGGTCTATTCCAAGAGACTGGATATAGTTCCCTCTGCTGTACAGAATGGCTTATCCATTCTAAATGTAATAGTTTGCATCTAATAACCCCAAACTCCCAGTCCATCTAACTCCCTCTCCCTTGGCAACCACAAGTCTATTCTCTATGTCTGTGAGTCTGTTTCTGCTTTGTAGATAGGTTCATTTGTGCCATATTTTAGATTCTACATGTAAGTGATAGCATATTGTATTCATCTTCCTCTTTCTGACTTACTTCATGTGGTATGAGAATTTCTAGTTGCATCTATGTTGCTGTAAATGGCATTATTTTATTCTTTTTTGTGGCCAAGTAGTATTCCATTGTGTATATGTACCACATCTTCTTAAGGGAACTAATATTCCTTTGATGGTGTGGGAACAGACACATCAGCTGCTTGTTAATAATAAAAATAACAACAATGGTAAAAGCTAGTATTTACTGAATACCCACTCTTTGTCAAACATTCCACTAAGTACTTAAAACATTATCTCAGTGAATTGCATGGCAACTTCATTAGACAGGCATCACTGTCATCCATAATTTGCAGGTGAGGAAGACAAAACATGGGGAACTGGATTACAGAGCTAGTAAGTAGAAGGGCCGAGATTATACCTATGGTCAGTCTGACCCTTCTGTTTTGTTTTTTTAAATTTAATTTTATTGGAGTATAGTCGATATACAATGTTGTATTATTTTCAGGTGTAAAGTGAAGTAGTGTCCATTCTTTTTTCCCATAGAGGTTATTACAAACTATTGAGTAGATTTCCCTGTGTTGTACAGTAGGTTCTTGTTACTCATCTATTTTATACAGTAGTGGGTATATGTTGTCTCTCAAAATTCTTCCCTCCCCGCAACAGTTTCACCTATGGTAACCGTAAGATTGGTCTGACCCTTTCTGTTGGGTGTCATCAGTAACTTCCAGAATTACTCCAGGAACAGCTCATTTCATTGGGAGGGAGCTGAGGGCACCAGCAGCTGAGCAGAGAGGGGGCCAGTGTTCCCAGGGGCTCTTTAGCCACTGCCCAGGGAATACACGAGCCACCCTTAAGCCCCCTCCCTTTTCTTTGCCTGTGAACCCTTTGTTCAGTCTTTCAGGCTCAGCTCAAGCATCATTTCCTTCCCCCAACCCTCTGCTCTGCTCTGGTCATTTCCTATTCAATGCTTTCGTAGCACTTTGCACAGGCCTGGCTCATAAGGCCCAGTAGTATACAATGACACATCTGCCGTCTCATCCACCTCCTCTCTCCCCTGTGCACTTGGACTGAAACGTTTCAGAATCAAGAATCAGACCGGAGTTCCCATCATGGCACAGTGGTTGACGAATCTGACTAGGAACTATGAGGTTGCAGGTTCGATCCCTGGCCTTGCTTGGGGATCCAGATTTGCTGTTAGTGTTGCTGTGAGCTGTGGTGTGGGTCGCAGACGCGGCTTGGATCCCGCATTGCTGTGGCTCTGGGGTAGGCCGGCGCTACAGCTCCGCTTAGACCCCTAGCCTGGGAACCTCCATATGCCACGGGAGCGGCCTTAGCAAAGGCAAAAAGACAAAAAAAAAAAAAAAGAGTCAGACAGAAATCACCTCCTCCAGGAAGCCCTTCCATGCCACACATAGATTGAGCAGCTGTTTATTATACACTGTGTTCTTAGTACACATGGTACACAGTCCATTTATTCACTCGACAGAAGTTTATTGATCACTTAACTATGTGCGAGATCTTATGTTACATTCTGGAGAAACTTCTATCGCCCGAAAGGACAAAGACCCCCACATTCTAGAGGAAAGAGATTTTAAAAAAGAAATAAGCAATAAACACCATCATTTCAGGTGGTGGTAAATACTGTGAAGGAAATGAACCAGGACGATATGATGGAGTAGCATGGAGATGGGGAGGGCTGCTCAAGATGAAGGGAAGTCACAGGGGGGATGACATGTAGGCTTGAAGGGTGAGGAGTAGCCAGCTATTGTAAGAGCAGGGACAAGTGTGTTCCATCGGGGGGAACAGCGAAGGCAAAGCCTCTTGGGTGGGAATACATTTGCACATTTCAGGGACAGAGGCCTGTGAGTCTGGGACAGAGTAACCAACGAGGAAAGGTAAGGAGACCAGGTCAGCAAGGGAGGCAGGGGTCAGACTTCCAGGGCCTTTAGGCCACAGACAGATGAGAGTTTATTTTCAATGCAGTGAGAATTGGCTAGAAGGTTCAAGCAAAGGAGTGATACAATCTGGTTTACCTCTTTCAAAGATCATTCTGGTGTATTGGGGCGGAGGGTTGGGGTGGAGCGATGCTGAGAAAACACCAGTCAGCACCAGTCCAGGTAAGAGATGATGTTTTGGAAGCTGGGCTGACTGGAACGGGAGATGGTTTGGAAGTTCTCCTGTATGTAATTTTACAGTGCTTAATTGTAGGAATGCTGGACTTCTCTTTAGCTTTGAATCTGGGATTAGCTGAATAGTCCAAACAGAAAATATCCCAATTACAAAAATTTCCACCAGGGTAATGATGCAAATTTGATTATGTGCTTAGCAGGAATGTAGGTGTTGGCATTTGAGTTTACAGGCATTTTTTCTGATCCAGCACTTCCCCTATGTCAGAGGAAAAAAACATTGGCCCATCTTGACAGAAAAGTATCCTAGTTCCAAGATAAAACCTGGCATGTCACCCCAGAGCCTGCCCCCTTGGCTGACAATGAGTCACTAAGATGCCTTGTTGTAGCTCCGTAGTTTTATCCTAATGTTAACCAAGCAAAAGTGTCCGGAAGACAAAGCGACAGATCTCTGGACAGGGAAGGGATGACAGCCAAAGATTCACTTTGCTTTTTGGTCCTTTTGTCTTTGCTAGTGTTCCAGAACTCCTTAGAAACCTGGGGGAATCAAAATTGGAAAGCGTCTAACTTCAGAGCCTGTGCAAAGAACCGCAGAAACCACATTAGTGGTGGCTGCACTCATTAACGTGGTGGATTCAGACACTAACAAGCAGGTGGATGGATGGCAGGTGAATCTGGGTACCAATCACATTTCACCTTCCTGTGCTTGAGTCTATGCCCAGGGAGGAATATGATCACAACTCTAGCAATAATGAAAGCTTCAAAAATGTGGGCCATCCCCATAGATCAGAATTAACTTCTAAAATTGAGGCAGGAAAAAAAAAAAGATGTAGCCGATGATGCTCATTATGGGCAGTATGACAAATGCCGACCTTTCTATCTTAAAATGATGTTTTTAAAAAGGCTCCTTTCATCAAAATTCATTAGCATGGTGTTCATAGCAGAGGATGTGTTTGGAACACTGATGTATGCTAGCTAAGCAGCGTACATTATACACCTGCTGGGAGCTAGATCTGGGGGAGAAGGAGGAAATAAAAAGATGTAGTAACTGCCCTGGAAAAGGTCGGTGATTCAATTGATGGACCATTGGGTGAGAGAGGTCTGGAGAAATGGACATAATACAGGGGCGGGTGTGGTTAAGCCTTGAATAATTGGTGTAAACAAAGGGCTCTGGAAACAGAGAAGGAAGCCGACGTTTGTATGATATATGGTGCTGTGTAAAGAACATTAACTTTGGGGCCAAATAGTTGATGTTAGGAATCCTAGGGATACCCCCCCAACGTCTTCACCAAGGGCTAGTCAGCCTAATCTCCCCAAGACTCAGTTTGCCCACCCCTGAAATGGAGAATAATACTTATCTTCAGAGTCTCAGTGAGAAATCAATGAAATAAAGTATATAGTGTCTAGGAGTTCCCGTCATGGCACAGTGATTAATGAATCTGACTAGGAACCATGAGGTTGCGGGTTTGATCCCTGCCCTTGCTCAGTGGGTTGACAATCCGGCGTTGCCGTGAGCTGTGGTGTAGGTCGCAGACGCGGCTTGGATCTTGCGTTGCTGTGGCTCTGGCGTAGGCTGGCAGCTACAGCTCCGATTAGACCCCCAGCCTGGGAACCTCCATGTGCCGTGGGAGTGGCCCAAGAAATGGCAAAAAGACAAATATAAAGTGTCTAATGACCTAAGACATGGTTGATGCTCAACAAATGTTAGACAATGTTAAAATAGATTCTTAGGGAGGGTATTGCTCTCTTGTAATTTCCTTTCTCTTTTCGATGAAAAGTCACCATTTTCTGGGGTATCTTAGACTCTCCAGGGGAAAAAAAGTTCTGATGAGTATTTGTGGCAAAATATAGATGGACAACTATACACCAATGCAACGTGATGGGTGATGGTTCATGAGCTGGGCATAGGAAAGAATCATTCACTTCCAAATAAACAGTGGATAGAAGTAAGCAGATTGGGTTTCTGGGCTTCATGCTCAGGAGAATTAGGGTAGAGACCCATACACAAGGGCTGCAGAGGATCTCAGAGACCATCTCATTCCACCTCCTCGTGGTAGAGTAGAGGATCCTGAAAGATAAAGAGATTGAGTAATGATTCTGAGACTCTTAGAGGCAGAGCTGAAACTGCAGCCCAAATCCATGTCGTTTTTATCTTTTCTGTCCCTTGTTTCCTGGAAGCTCTGAAGGCAGATGGCAATAGATGACTCAGAAAGACTGAGCTTAGAAAGCTAGAAAAGAATTTAATTTCTGAGCTCAACATCTTTGCTTAACTATGGGCAACCTCTACTTATATTCCATCTGGGAAGGATTCTGTAGCTAAAGAGCCCACTTGGTCAGACCCAAGGCAGAAAGAAAGAAGCATGGGCAACAATCCCTGATTCACTGTGCTGGCTGGACCATCTTGAATGGACTCTAATTGGTTGGTTCGTTGATTGACTAAACTCTCTTTCAAAGGTGGCCTGTAAGAAATGATGTTTAGATGCCAGAACTCGCAAGAAATTAAAATCACAGACGTGGGAAAATGTTGGAGTACAATTATTACCTGAAAACGACCCAACTAAACCTATTGTCTGAGAAAACCACAAAGAAACTTCTTCCACCAAGCCTTGGGTAACATGTTGGTGAGGAGAGAACCAGTATCTTTGAAAAATGCTTGAGGTGGTATTTGTGAAGGCCAGAGATGGAAGGCACCACAGTTGAAGGCCCTCCTGGACTTCCTTGAGGATTTGGGGGACAGTGGTCACATAGCTGCCCTCAGCCACTGGAAGCAGTGGCTGTGCAGAGTGTGCAGAGTGAGCCTTGCAAGGGTGCTGGCCCCCATGGTGTGAACTTTAATTAGTGGTGTCTGACCCCATGGTGCCTCAGTTTCTTCTTTTGTAAAATAAAGCCATAGGCCTCTAATTTGCCAAAAGATGGTATATTTAAATTGCTCACCATAGCGCCTGGCTTATAACACCTTCTAGATAAATGATAGCTATCATTAGCTGTAATTATGGGATCCTAGTGGCTGAACATTAAGGAGAGAAGGGGGAATCTATTTTTCTTTCCCTTTCAGGCCCTTCCATCCCCCTTTCTGCTTCTCTCTCTTTCTCTTTTTTCTTTTAGGGCTGCTGGGGTGACATATATAAGTTCCCAGGCTAGGGGTGCTGGCCTACACCACAGCCACAGCAATGCCAGATCCGAGACACATCTGTGATCTACACCACAGCTCACAGCAATGCCAGATCCTTAACCCACTGAGCAGGGCCAGGGATCAAACCCTCATCCTCATTGATACCAGTCGGGTTCATTTCTGCTGAGCCACAGGGGGAACTCCTCTACTTCTCTTCTGAAAGGGGAGAACGTCTCAGGTTCTCTTAGGGCCCCTCGTGATTATACTGGGCCTACCCACCCAGATTACTTAGGATAATCTCCTGATGTTAAAGTCAGCTGATTAGAATCTTTAATTCCGTCAGGCAGTCCTAATTCCCTTTTGTCCTGGAACCCATGGAATCCATAGTCAGAGACTCTGGGGATTAGGACATGGACATACATTGGAGGGGGGCATTATTTTATCACACCCACCCATGACGGGTATTACCTCAGGCAAGTTACTTAACTCTTTAATCCTCATTTCCTCCTTTGTAAAGTAGGAATAATTATCCACCTGTTGCTGAGGTACTGTAAGGATTAAATGAGACAAAAACAGGTCAGGTATCTGCAGATACAGTATCTGGTGCAAAATAAATGCTCAGTCTTTGTCATCAATAACAATAAACAAATTGTTTCCTTTCTCAACAATAAATGAATACAGTCTAGAACTCCAAAGCCTGAACTGCAGTGCCCTTAAATGACGCTGACAGCTACGTCCTGGCATTCCTGAAGGAGGAGACAGCAGAGGCTCAGAGCCTGCCTTGCTCCCAGGTGACGTGTTCCTTCCCTGCACCCTGGGACATGCACACACACCACCCTAAAGGTCTGGGGCCCTTGGCAATGATTGTCCTAGGAAGGAAGTGTTCATCTGGTGTCCCCAAGGGGACAAATGAATCAGAGTGTGGGCCTGGCAAACGGTTCATTCTTCTAAGAATGAGGACAGATGTCCAAAAGGAAACAGCATTCAGAGCCCAGAGACCTGCTCAGGACACAAATGAAAATAGCAGTGATTGGGAGTTCCAGTTGTGACTCAGCGGTAACAACCCGTCTAGGATCCATGAGGATGCGGGTTCAATTCCTGGCCTTCCTCAGTGGGTTAAGGATCCAGCGTTGTGTGAGCTGTAGTGGAGGTTGCAGACATGGCTCAGATCCTATGTTGCTGTGGCTGTGGTGTAGGCCAGCAGCTGCAGCTCTGATTCCACCCCTAGCCTGGGAACCTCCATATGCTGCAGGTGCGGCCCTTAAAAGACAAAGGAAAAAAAAAAAAAGGGAAAAACGAAAAAAAAGAAAAGAGCAGTGATGTTTCCTATTGCAGGGGACCTCCCATTCGTGATGTCACTGGCACCTCCTAATTTGGAGAAGTGGGGAGGGGAGCACCACCACGAGGACCCTGGGGAGACTGAGGGATGGAGGCCAAACGACTTGGCCTCTCTGAGTCTGGATCCCACCTTCTCTCATGGGCAGGCTGGCGGAAGAGGACAGAGTGGCCTCGTTCAGTCTCATCTCCTTCCTGGTTCACCTCCTCCTCTGCTCCAGCAGCCGACTGAGCAGTTCCCGACCACACCCCCGCGGAGCGTGGCTTCTCCAGGGCTCCGAAGCCGGGGCATCTGCTCCTCTGCAGGACTTGGTGCTTTATCACACACTGTATCTCACTGTTAGCTGTCCCTTGTTTGATGCTGATTTCTCCTAACTCAGTGAGTGTGACTGAATTAATAAAAAGAAAAAAGAGGAGTAGGTAATCCTTTATTCACCGATTCTCACCTGGGGCAGAATCTCCCCCCCCCCCCCCGCAGCACCCAGAGAACATGTGAACGTCGTGGGGGGCGTTTTGGTGGATGGTAGTGGTTTGGGGGAGCCCCTGGGGAGGCTGCTCCTTCTGCAACATGTGGGGGGAAGCTCACGCACCATGTGACAGCAGAGAACTGTCTCCTCCAAAACGCCAATCGTGCCCCCACCGAGAGACACAGCTCTAAGTGGATAATCAGCCCTCGTGAAATTAGAACTGCTTCTATTTGATGATCATTGTGGCTTATTTTGTAATTCCTCCTTGGGTGAAAAAAAACCTGTTAGAGATAAAGCATTGCTAGTTTTTTCATGAAATGATCAGTTCTACGGCTCATTAGCATGTGGCATGGGGTGGTGAACAGAGCAAGGGCAGGGGATTCGGGGCAGAAACTGCAGTGGGTAGCACAGCTTCTGAAGCCGTGCCACCAGGTGGATACTGTAGCTCTGCCATAAGTGGCTCTGTAATCTTGGCAGATTAATTTAGTCTCTTTATGCCTCAGCTTTCACTGTTTGTAAAGTGGGGTCAACTGTAGCTAGCTCCCCTTTGGGTTGTGCCTGGCACATCTTAAGAGTCTCCTACATGTTAACCATTGTTATTAAAATCACTACCATCTGTGGGGACAACACTTCTTGGCTCTGTGCCTCTGTTTCTTCATAAGCAAGTGGTGATAATACTGACATCAAAGTGTTTTTGTAAAACAAATGGGAAAACATGTAAAGGGCCGTGTATGACACATATGGTGCTCGTAACAACCCCCATTTTACAGGTGAGGATGCTGAGGCACAAAGATACTCACTCGTAAGTAGGAGAGCTGAAATTTGAGCCAAGGCTGTCTGGCTCTAGAGTCAGCCTCTCCAGCCATCACAACCATTAGGAAGCAGCTAGAACAATGCTCGGCAGCTGGTGAGCATCCCTGGCTGGCAGAGACAGTTCTGACCGTTAGCTGTGCCCTCCTGCAGGCAATGGCAGGATTCCCAGGCTCTCTTCCCAGAGAGACTGTGCTGTATGAAGGTGGCTGGAAATCAGGAAACCTGGAATCTGGTCCTTGCTCTGTTGTTGCCCTGGCAACCCGGGAGGTCTGGCAATAGCAAGAAGGAAGGAGGTAAGAGTGCAGAAATGTTACAGCGGTAATGGGAGGCTGGTGAAGGGACATGCCTCTGTGTCCCACGGTCTCTGTTAGTTGGAGCATCCTCCTGGGATGTTGTCATAATGGGACTTGTTACAGAGCCAGTGTGGTGTCCCTTGGACTAGGCACAAATAGTGAGTTTCCACAATAACAAAGAGAAACAGTGGAATACAGGGGGCGCCCTCTTGGGGATGAGGCAGCAGAGGATAAGTGTATGCAAAGGCTAGGGAGAATGTTACCTTCCATTAAGCACCTACTGTGTGCAATGAAGTTCACGTTCCTGGTCTTGGTCATTGACCATGATGAAGAGCGTGATGACCCCCCATGCTGGAAAGTAGTGAGGGACAGTGCTTATTGGATTAATGCAATTTATGACCAAGACTTGGTCAGACAGACGTGGGGATGGGTCCCAGCTCTGACCCTTACAAAGTGCTGAATACCCTCCCACAAGATGTCTAGTCTCCCTGAGCCTCAGAGTCTTCTTTTGTGAGATACAGCCACATTCCCTCACCATTCGCTGAGAGATGATACATGTAAATTGCTCACCACAGTGCCTGGCTCATAACAACAGCTAGGTAAATTGTAGCTATCATTTGTTGTAATTATGGGGTTCTAGAAGCAGAACACTAAGGAGATGAAAGGGAGGCTTAGATTTCCTTTCCTTTCAGTCCTTGCTGTCCCTCCTCCCAAATACCAGTTTTATGTATCACTTTAAGCCCAGGAGTTTGCCTGAGGCTGCAGTGACCTGTCCTCACAATACTGGGAATGACAAAGCCCTGAGGCCAGACCCTTTCCTGCCTTCGGCAGGGCTCCGGACCAGAAGGGAGGTTTCCTGAGCAAAGTGGAACTGGGCAAAGGGGAGGGCAGCTTGTTCAACTGCAGGCTTGGTTCTCAAACTTGAACAGCCACCAGAACCACCTGGAAGGCTAGTTAGGACACAGGGCTGGGCCCCACTCCAGGAGATCTGGGGCGGGGTCAGAGTATTTGCATTTCTGCTAAGTTCCTGAGCTTCTGCTCCTTTCACTAAGCTATGCTGATATGCTGACTATTACAAATTTGAAAGCATATTAAATGCACATTAATTTTTTTAAGTTTCTTTTTTAAAAAAATTTTTCTCTCTCTCTTTTTTACAGCCGCACCTGTGGCATATGGAAGTTCCCAGGCTAGGGGCTGAATCAGAGCTACAACTGCCAGCCTGTGCCACAGCCACAACATGAACTGCATCTTCGACCTATGCCTCAGCTTGCAGCAACACTGGATCCTTAACCCCCTGAGCAAGGCCAGGGATTGAACCCACATCCTCAGACACTATGTAGGGTTCTTAACCCGCTGAGCCACAGTGGGAACTCCTTAAATGCATATTGTTAAAGTGGTGTGATGGTCAAAAGATATTGATGCTCCAGGTTTGAGGCGCACATTTGGAGAATCTCTGAGCTAGAGAAATGGGATAGACAGACCTGGATGCTTCTGATAAATTTCTCTTTCTTGGAGAGAGAGGTTTTTTGTTTGTTTAGGGCTGCACCCCCAGCATATGAACGTTCCCAGGCTAGGGGTGGAATCGGAGCTGTAGCTACTGGCCTACCCCACAGCCACAGCAACACGGGATCTGAGCCTCAGAGAGAGTGTTTTCATTTGTTTGTCTTCTCTGAGTCACCTAATGAATCTTCATGGGCTCTGCTACTAAATATCACTGTTGAGCAGCCTGACTTGAAAGTGGAGAATGAGACAGCCTCTGAAACAGCACCCTGTCTGGAGTCAGGCCTGGCGAGGGACAGGGGCTCCTCGGGAAGGGGTTTTTTATTCCCACAGTGTGAGGGCTATCCCTGCTGCCTGTCTCACCAAGGGGTGGGCAGGCCTTTCCTTGGAGTTGGGCTGACTCATCTCCCAGAACGGAGCCAGGGCCAGTGGCAATCAGGGACAATCTGGGGTAATTGGACACTGACCTCGAATAGACCCTTAAAGAATGGACCCCATTTTTTCCCATGCTGGCTATTGGCAGGACAGGATGACCTGTGCCTGCTATATGAAGGGACACTGATGAGGTCTGGATGGGGTCTCCCAGTGATTTTGCCAGGTGCTCAATTCCCCTGGATCTGCCAGCTTCCCCTGTGAATGGCATTTGATGGCACTTGTCAGCTCAGTGTCAGATGTCAACATTGTTCTGATTTTCCATTCCTCTGTCACCTCCTGTCCCAGGCTCAACCGCCTGACGTAGCTTGGCATCTCTGGGTATCTTCCACAGAGATGACTAACTGCCCCCCATGACCCCTCGCCCCATCTCTCTGGCCTGTACGTCAGTCAGCATTTGAGGACCGTGGTGTTTTTCCATATACCACTTTGGCTGCCTTATTGTTGATATTAAGCCATTTCAGCCATAGCGATTCATTTTACTAGAGAACTGTGTAATGTCTCAGGAAATGTCGGGCACAAAGAAAGAGTTCCATTGTGTGAGGCAGAGTTGTGGCCCCTCACGTTTGTGGCAGACCCCCCCTTCGAGTCCCGGGCACAGCTCTGCCATCAGCCGGGAGGATAGCAGGGCTCTTCATCTGGCAGAATTCTCTTCTGCAGAATCACAGATAAGCTATTCCCATTTTTCTTCCATTGCAGCGGAGAAATGACAAAATCCAGGACCAGGATTTGCACAAACGAAGTAAAATTGGAAGCGAGCTCTGAGGGCCAAACTGAGCTTTATTCTGTGCCGGTTGCAGCTTACTGGGAGCGGCTGCGTCGTGCTCTGCATTAGAAGCCAAATTTGAGCCCAGGAAATGGTGCCCCGATCTGCAGTCACGTCTGTCTCGGGCAGAGGATTTTTGAGGGTGGCCATTTGTGGATCATATATTGCCATCACTGACCCATCTCAGTTCTCGCCATTTACTGGATAGGAAACTAAGTCCCAGTGAAATGGAAGGACCTTTCCCAGCTCACAAAACTTGTTAGGGGTGGATTTAAGAAGAGAACCAGCTTTTTAACATTAATTCTACACTTTTCCATTCTCATAGGAAGAGCGGCTTTGGAAATAGATAAGCCTGAGTTCAAGTCCCTAACCCATCATTTACTAGCTGTGTGACCTTGGGCTTGTCACTTAATGTCTCTGTGCTTTGTTTTCTTCCTTTGTAAATGGAATAAAAGCACCCATGTTATTACTGGGAGAATTAAATGTGGCAATGGTATATGTAGCTTAGGGTCTCACTCACTGATGTTCAGTTTCTTTCTTTTTTCCAACAGAAAATGATATGCATTACTAAGATGGCCTCCTTGGGAGCAGTTTGCACACTATGGCAATGATGTAACCATATAATTGTGAATCTGATTGGTTCCCTTGTGAACTAAGGGTTTGAGACTGGATTACCATCCAGATTCCTCCAGCTTTAAAATTCCTATGACTGTAAATAACCTTAAAGGATTTCTCTTTTGTTGTTTCTGTGAGCTGGTACTTGGTAAATGAGCCCTGGTGGATTTTCTGGCATCAAACCAAGGTCTTTCCAGGTGCAAAAGCTGTTTACAGCATTCTAAGCTCTTCCACGTTGTGCAACTCGTGGCTGGAGAACTTGGTACGTCACCTTCCATTGTAGTAAGGGGTTTTTCTCTCCAGTGCCTGCGTGGGCCTCGCGAGGGCCGGAATTGGCCTGGGTCATCCCAGTATCCCAGCACCCCACACTGGGCCTGGGTGCCCAGCCCATGGTGGCTGGCTTCATCTCCAGGGGTTGAGGACAGGCATGCAAGACTTCGCCATGGCTGGGGCTTGGAGCTTGCCAAGCCCAGAGCTGGGTTCATCTGGAACTTTGGGACTCTGGCCCTGTCACTTCCTCTCACAGCCTCTTGACTTTTCCATGCATGAAATGCAGAAGCTTCTAAGTGACCTTGAGGCCTGGGCTAAACAGGCAATCAAGAAAAGGCCAGCCATTGTCACCACCCACCTCATCTACCATCGCAGCCTCCTCCTAACTGCTCTCTCTGCTCCCAGCCTTCACTCCTCCGTGTCCCTGTCCTGTCCACCTCTTTGACAGGGAGCTGGATGGAGCCCCACACATTGGTACGAATAGCTGTAGCACCTCTGAAAGCCGTTTCAGGTTAACCAAAGCTTTCTGCCCCTGGGAGGCAGGGAGAGAGGGGGCAGAAATCAGGCCCAAAGGACTGGGCTCAAGTGAGATTTATAAATAGGAACATGGAAACTCATGGAAGAAGCCAAGCAAGGCAAAGCAGAATGGGTGAGTCTCAGTGCCCATTCTAAGATGTAAATAACTAATGAGAGGGGAGCCAGGTTTCTTGGAGACGCTTGGAGGGCCCTTATGTAACTGTTTCCTCAGACTAGGGTCACAGAAGCAGTTTGCAGCTGAGAAACACTGGCAGAGATGAAAGAAAGCTTGGTGTTGAAGTGCTCATTCATTTATTCAAGCACCAAACATGTCTTCATGGCCTTGTGTACACCTGACTGAATTAAGGCACCATCTCCGTTTCTAGGATGCCTGGAACTCTTCCGTGCCTCCTTGGCAGTGCATCCCCCTGCTTTCCCAGGCCTTGTCTCTGAGTCTAACATAGTCTGAATAAGGGTGTATGTTCCCATCTGTCTCACCCTAGTCATAATCCGGGGAATGGGCACGTGACTTAAGTAAGGGCAATCAGAGTATTTCCCGGGCATTTCTCTAACTGGAATTCAGAGAAAGAAGGAGCATTTGTCTCTGCAAGTGGAGCTGTGATGGGGGGCGGGGGCTCTTGTGCTGCAGAAACGTGTTTCCTGCTTCAGAAAAGCAGGCAACTGAGGGAATAAAAGTCACAGATGGGGAGAAGCAAAGATAAGACACACACACACACAGTGAGAGAATGAGATGGAGAAAGAGGTGGACAGCTGAGGGCATCTGAGTCCCTGGGTTCAGCTTTCACCCTATTTCTCCATTGGTTTAGAAACACCAGGTCATCACTTCCCTTTTGTGTTTCAGCTAGCTCCCATTAGGTTTCTGTCACTTACAATCAAGGGTCCTGACTAACCACTCCTCCTACCCTCACCCCCTGGAAACAAGGAAAGGGAACTGGCACTAACTACTCTGGGCCAAGCATTATTCTAGACACTTTGCAATCGATCTCACTTAATTCTCAGGAGAAACTTCTAAGGCACAGATCAGAAACCCTATTTTATCGTTAAAGAGAGAGGCTAAATAAGTTGCTCAAAGTCACAGAACGTATAAGGAAACCAAAGCAAGGAAGGGCTTTGGAGGCAATCGAGGTAAATGCTCTTGCTGATTCAAGTAGGTACAGGATTAAATACACAATCGCAAATAACTGCTTAAACATCATAGTGGGATTTTTGAAAATAAAGGGGACGAGGGTAGAGAAAAGTACTGGCTTAAGTCCCGAAGGCTGAAAGATGAGACGGGAGGAGGGACGTTGGCAACAGGTGGAAAGAATAGAGACTCAGAGGTGTGTTGGCGGGAGCAGGGAAACCAGTTAGGAGGAGGCTGCCCGGGAGACAAGGTCAGTGATGGCGGCAGCTGACACTGACCTTGGCCATGAGCAGTAGAAGGCATTGAGGGAAGTGCCAGAACTGGACACAGCAGGACTTGTGCATGGATTAGAGGTGATGGGAAGGAGAAATCAGGGCTGGCCTCCCTGTTCGGGGAAGCAAAGAGAGGCCTCTCCACGCCTGACACAGGGGGACGAAGAAGGGGACCTGTGCCAGGGGTGCTGCAGCCACTTTGCCTCAGGGAAGGGTGAGATGGGAGAAGTAAAGAAAATATGAACATGCACTTGTGTTGTGACTGCTGTTTGCAGGTGTGGCCAAGTTGGTGGAGCAGGGAAGACAAAAATAAATGTTTTTTTTTTTTTTTTTTCCAGATATAGGCCCAGGAGTAGGACTGCTGGATCATATGGTAGTTCTATATTTAGTTTTCTGAGGAACATAGACACAATGGAATGCTGTCAGCCATACGAAAGAACAAAATAAAGCCATGTGCAGCAGCATGGATGGAACTAGAGTTTTTCATACCAAATGGAGCTAAGTCCGAAAAGAGAAAGATAAATACCATATGATATCACTTATATGTGGAAGCTAATGTAAGGCACAAAGGAACCTTTCCACAGAACAGAAACAGACTCACAGACATGGAAAACAGACTCGTGGTTGGCAAGGTGGGTGGGGAGGGATTTGGATGGACTGGGAGTTTGGGGTTAGCAGATGCAAACTATGACATTTAGAATGGATATGCAATGTGATCCTACTGTACAGCACAGGGAACTATATCCAATCTCGTGGGACAGACTGGGATGAAAAATAGTATGAGGAAAAGAATGTATATATGTGTGACTGGGTCACTTTGCTGTATGTACAGCAGAAATTGGCACAACACGGTAAATCAACTATACTTCAATTTTTTTTTAAGTTAAAAAAAGTAAATGCTGTGAAATTTGTCTTAAAAATGGATTCCTTAGCAGGACCCTGTCCCAAGAGCAAATGGCTGTAATAATAGCTCCCATGAAGCCTGTCTCAGAGCACAATGCTTCACACACATCTTTAGCATTTGGTGTCTATTTTAAGGAGGAAGGAAAAGGAGGGAGTGGAAGAGAGGGAGAAAGGGAAATATTCTGATTCGCAAAACTGTGCCTCAGTCATTTGGCCAGCATTCTACCAGAAAACCCCACGTTTGTAGAACAAACTGCTAGTTCTCCTTTCTCGGGACCTTCTGAAAACGACGTTAGTTTAACCCACTAGCTCTGAGTTTATTTCACTGCCTTCAACTAGTAGCAGAAAATGCCTTACTTGTCTGTTCAATCCAGAGCCTTCTCTATCATGGTCTCAGCCAAATGGTAAAAGGCCTTGCACATGGAGGCGGCCTTTTATCCGGGTTACGTGAATTTCCAAGTGGTGGACACGAGAAGGTAGGCAGGGGAGACACCACGGTCTCCCTCTGTGTCCCAGCGACACCGCAGTGCTCGGTGTCACTACTTCAGTGGTGAGGAAAACGTATTCAGAGACCGTAAAAGCGTGCATCTGGAAGACCCAGACCAGGGCTGTCGGAATCTCATCACCCTAGGCCTCTCTAGGGAAGAGCCCTCTCCCAGAAGGAACCCCCTCCCTCTTGTTACAGCAGCAGTGTGGATGGAGAGGACCCCCAACAGACTGGCTCCCCGATGGGGAACATGTGTGTGTACAGAAGTGGGGTCATACCATTTGACAGTGATCATCTTTTTCTCAGGTCATTCAACTTGATGATGGCGGAATAAGCACTGTTGGCTTGAGGCCTCTTAGAACTGCTCCCTTCAAGAATCTCAGAGACCTCAAAGTTGGCAACAGTCCCCCACATGCTGATCAAAGGGTGGGAATGGTAAGTTGGCAGGGGAGAGATGGACAGGGATGGGGGCTGGTCTCCGAGGGCCCGTCAGCCCTTGTGGCCAATCTCTTTGAAGAATAGAAGGACTCCGATCCCTTACATTAGCGTTTCCAAGGCATAAGGTGTGCACTCCTGGTTTTACTCATGATTTTAGATCGTCCACAGGCAAGGCATGAAATAGCATCAGCTCAGAACGAGGGAACAATTCCCTTTTCAATTTTCTTTCAGCCTTTCCAGTTTTAGCAAGAGAAATGGGCTTCAACACAGGTCTTCAGCAAGCAACACTCTCTAGTTAGAATCTGATTGTATTTCTCAGTTTTCATAATCATCGTTTGGGGCTGCCCTCTGTTGTTGCAAGAATTACAGTAACAGGGAAAGATCGTTCTGATACTAGTTTTCCATTTATTTGTTTATTTATTTATTTTTTTTATTTTTTCTATAGCCACGCTCACGGCACATGCCGGCCTACGCCAGAGCCACAGCAACGTGGGATCCAAGCCACATCTGCATCCCACACCATAGCTCACGGCAACGCTGGATCCTTAACCCACTGAGCAAGACCAGGGATCAAACCCACAACCTCATGGTTCCTAGTCGGATTCGTTAACCACTGCGCCACAGCGGGAACTCCTAGTTTTCCATTTATGATGGTCATATACATTTTCCTTTTGAAATGAACTTAAGCTAAAAAGTGACTACATTCAGGGAGTTCCCACTGTGGCTCAGCAGGTTAAGAAACTGACTAGTAACCACGAGGATTCGTATTCTATCCCTGGCCTCCCTCAGTGGGTTAAGGATCCTGCGGCTCGGATTGGCATTGCTGTGGCTGTGTGTAGGCCGGCAGCTGCAGCTCCATTTCCACCCCTAGCTTGGGAACTTCCATGTGCTACAGGTGTGACCCTAGGGGGAAAAAATTGACTACATTTAAAGAAAACTGTTGGAGTTCCCGTCGTGGCTCAGTGGTTAACGAATCTGACCAGCATCCATGAGGATGCAGGTTCGATCCCTGACCTTGCTCAGTGGGTTAAGGATCCAGCGTTGCCATGAGCTGCAGTGTGGGATCACAAACACAGCTCCGATCTGGCGTTGTTGTGGCTGTGGTGTGGGCCGGCAGCTGTAGCTCCACTTAGACCCCTAGCCTGGGAACCTCCATATGCCGCGGGTGCAGTCCTAAAAAAAGAAAGAAAAAAGAAAACTATTGAGTAAATAAAAATATGGCTGGCATACAAATATGACAAAAACATGAGGTGGAAAGAAATAATTGAAGGAGAGGAGAGACTGTGGAGGGGAAGAATTTGCCTGAGGTAAGGATGTGCAAGCTGGGGATGCTCTAATCAGAAAAACTGCTTTTGCCTGCCTCCCGCATTGGTTTTTCCAGAAAGATAATGATGCCCACTAGGGCAGGATTTCACGTCCAGGGAGTGGAAGAGCCACTTCTCGGTGTTTCTCTGGTACTGTGAGGCAGCTGGAAAAGGCCGGTCTGGGGGTTGGAATGAGAAAAGGGAGCCGGAGTGGCTGGCGGAGCAGGAGTGGAGGTATTTGGGATGCATCCCTGGGGAGAATCAGGACACTGAAGCAGTGCATCCTGGGACTTGGGTCCCTTTGATTGTTCTCAGGAAGGGAGCAAAACCACCTACAGGACTGGTGGTGGATACTGCTGTATTTTGCCCTGAGATCATCACAGGCAAAATTTCACGTCTGTAAGCTCAAGCACTGAGGAGGGGGTGGGCCACTGTAGTGCTTTTTTTTTTTTTTTTTTTTTTTTTGGTCTTTTTAGGGTTGTACCTGTGGCATATGAAAGTTCCCAGGTTAGGAGTCAAATTGGAGCTGTAGCTGCCATCCGACACGACAGCCATGCCAGATCTGAGCCATGTCTGTGACCTACACTACAGTTCATGGCAACGAGGGATCCTTAACCCACTGAGCGAGTCCAGGGATCGAACCCGAGTCCTCATGGATATCAGTCGGGTTCATTACCACTGAGCCACAGCGGGAACTCCCTGTGATGCCTTATTGAGCAGAGGAATAAACACCCTGAGCTTCTACTTACACTGTTCCTCATCTTCTCTCTCTGGGATCCTTACTGCCACTTGGAGAGGTGAAAGCCGAGAGAGGCCATCACTGGGCGGAACCTGAGTTTTCACTTAAAGATTTGTCTTCGGTGCATACAGCCCCTGGAAAAGCACAGAGCAGCCCAGCAAGACCTGTGACATTTCAGTTTGACTAGAAAAATTTGAGGTTTAAAAAACAAAAAACTCTTCCTCGTTCTAAAATTATGTTCACGTCCATTAGCTCACATTTCTGAAAAAAACTTCCAACAGTGCCTGAGGCATATGAAGCAACATCGAAATGTTGGTTTTGTTGCTGCTGCTGCTGCTATTGTTGTTACGGCTATTTTCACTCTCACCCTGAGAGGTAGACAGGGCAGTGGTTAACACAGGTTATTGTATAGACAAAGAAAGAAACTCAGAGAGATTAAGTAACTTGTCTAAATTCATATAGTAAATGAATGGCAGAGCCAAACCTCAAAGCCAAGTTTGTAGGCTATAAATCTCAGCTTTCAAAAGATGATGAAACGCTTCCACTTATAAAGTGCTCTCACCTGTGACTTCATTTGTCACCTAACAATCCTCTTAGGCAGGTAGCACTGAGGCAGTGGAAGAGCCAATCACAGATGTAAATCCAAGTTCTATCACCTGCCAGCCCTGTGACCTTGAGCTGGTTTCTTAGCCTCTCTGGTGCTCAAGATTTTCATTGGTGGATGGGATTGTGAGTGAGAATGGAGAGAGACACTTTGATGTAGATCAATCCTAGGCACACAATGGCAGCTATTAAAATCACAGCATGGTCCTTTGCAGAAGAGAAAGCAGGATCGGAGAACACATGTGACTTGCTCAAGTACTTGAGTTTCCCAATTCCAAGTTCAGGTTCACTGCACCATTGGGCCTAACTCTGTGTAGTCTTGCCTTTAAGGAATATTGTTAGGACTGGGGGTTGGAGGAAAAGAGAAGTAGTGTGAGCCTGTTCACAACTGAAAGCCCCTGACAAGAAGCGTGAGGATGAGCAGTAGTGAACTGATCAGAAAGATCTGACTGTGCAAGAATGTTTTTTCTTTTTTTTTTTTTTTTTTTTGTTTGTTTGTTTGTTTTTTAGGACCGAACCTGTGGTATAAGGAAGTTCCCAGGCTAGGGGTTGAATGGGAGCTTTAACTGGTGGCCACAGCAATGCCAAATCCGAGCTGCATCTGCAACCTACACCACAGTTCATGGCAACACCGGAACCTTAACCCACTGAGTGGGGCCAGGGATTGAACCCATATCCACATGGATACTAGTTGGGTTCGTTACCACTGAGCCACAATGGGAACTCTGTGCAAGAATGTTTTAAATTCCCATTTTTCTAAGTATCTTCCCCTTAAACAAGATCATGCCCGTGAATCAATAATAGTGAGTTCTCTTTCTTTAGACCACGTCCCAGAAGTAAATAAGCTGACCAGACGAAAGCCTTTCTTTCTGATGTTACAACCTTGAGGCAAATAGACCAATGAGAATCAGGCACCAATTTTGATGGACAGAAGGGATAGGAGACAAGGCAGTCTAAGACTTTGCTACCCAGATTCTGATCCTCAGACCAGCAGTGTGGGCATCACCTGGGAGTTCATTAGAAATGCAGAATCTCAGACTTCGCCCCAGACCTACTGAATCTGAATCAGCCTTGCCATATTACTGACACCTGGGTACTACTCCTGGCAGGCTTAAAGTAATTGGTCTGGAGAGTGGCCTGGACATGAAGATTTTTTAAATCTTCCCAGGAGATTCTAAGGAGACGAGAAAGGAGAAGAGGCCAAGCAGCTGTAGTTGGCCTACTGTTATCCTGTTGAGATAATAACTTCAGGGAACCTGGGGGCTCTGATTTTAATTGGAGACACTCAGTCCAGTCTAACACTAGTCCAGCTGGAGCCTCTAAAATGCCTTCTGCCGCCAGCCACAGTGCTGCCTGGACCGCAAAGCCATGTTGCCGTGAAGTAGAGATGAGGAGTGGAGGTCTGAGTGTCAGGACTTCCTTCTACTCCTGCCATTGTCCACTATACCCCCTCGATAGGTCTGATTTCTTATTTTTAAAATAAAATAAATAAATAAAATAAATAAATAAATAAAATAAAATAAAATAAAACTGAGGTCTCGTTTTGGTTGACCCATGGGGTATGTTAGGCAGGATTTAAGTCTTAAGCTCACAGCTTATGAAACCACAAATCCCTTGAGAAGAGGTCAGAGGAAAGCCTAGTTTCTGTCAACCACACTCTACTGGGGATAAGTTTTCTCTTTCTGGAGGAGGTTTGCTTATAAATGGAAGGAAACACTGGACCTAGGAAGGAGATAGACCTCCGTGACGGGAGTTAAAGGGTGAATAAGACTAAAAAGCAGAGAGGGGTCGTGTCCCAGCCAAGTATTTGCTCTTGGAGACATTAAAGAACAGCCAACCCAGATGTTTATTTAGGAACGACCACTGTTTTAAAGGCTTTGCAACATAAACTTAATCCTCACAATAGCCCTATGATGTAGGGACTTGACAGAGATTATCACTGAGGCTCAGAGCAGTGCTAGTAAGGGCTGGAGCTGACCTTCTAGTCCAGGTGTCCTACTGACCCTCAGGCTCCTTCTCTTCCCTACATGCACTTTCTACCAAGAAGTAGCACACTAGGATTCTGAGATGGGATCATCTTAATTCTGGAAAAATGGAGGGATCATTTTTCCCAGAGGTTGTATTGGAAGAAAAGAGTTAAATAAGGAATAATATGGAAGTGCTCTTCCGTCTGAGCAGTATCTAGACGAGAACGAGGAGTTCCCTGGTGGCCTAGCAGTTAAGGATCTGGCATTGTCACTGTTATGGCTTGGGTCACTGTTGTGGCACCAATTTGATTCCTGGCCTGGGAACTTCTGCATGCTGCAGGTGTGGCAAACAAACAAATAAACACAAACTATATCTTATTTCTATATCTTATTTGTTTTCTATCGAAGTATAGTTCATCTACAATATTATATTAGTTTCAGATGAAAACATAGTGATTCAATAGTTTTATAGATTATACTCTATTTAAAGTTATTCATAAAATAAGGGCTATATTTCCCTCTGCTGTAACTGCTTAATGGAGAGGAGTCTTCCTACGGGGACAAGGAAATGTCCTTGTGGTCGTCGATTCGGCATAATTTCATTTGAACAGAGCCATGGCGTCCTAAGTTCCTGAGAATAAACGCTCCATTGCTTTTTGCCATTAGCAAGTAACTGCTGTTAATGTCAAGTGGACCTTCAGTGACTATGAAGTAGCAAGAAGAATTTTCAGGGGCTTGCCTGTTGCATGCATCTTTTGCAAGGTCCTTGTGCCCAATCAGCCCGAGATCACCGGGGACAACTCTATTGTCTGACAATGCAGGGTTGCTGACTCATTGGGATGAGGTCTGTTATGATTATATCTATGTCTTATCTTTTATCTATAGCAATTATATGTCTTGTCTATCTTATTTGTGTCTAGTCTCATGAACAGCCAGGCAGATTCTTACTCTCTATCCTGGACTAATTTTTATTTTCCCACGGTTTGTGAGTTTATTAGCTTCTTATGGCTGCTGTACCAAGCGCCAGAAATTGGGTGCCTTAAAACAATAGAGTTTTTCTCTCTCACAGTTCTAGAGACCAGAAGGCCAAGATCAGGATGATGGCAGGGCTGGTTCCTTCTGCAGGTTCTGAGGGAGACTCTGTTCTCTGCCTCTCTCCTGGCTTCTGGTGATTGCTGGCAATCCTTGGCCTTCCTTGGCCTGTAGGTGTGTTACTCCAATCTGCGTCCCTTTTAAAAAAAATTTTATGGCCATATCCTCAGCATATGGAAGTTCCCAGGCCAGGGATTGAGTCTGAGCCACACCTGCAACGCTAGATCATTTATCCCACTGTGCCAGGCCAGGGATCAAACCCGAACCTCCAAGTGACCAGAGCCACTGCAGTCGCCTTCTTAACCCTTTGAGCCATGGTGGGAACTCCTCTGCCTCCATCTTTATATAGCTTTCTCCTGTGTCTCTCTGTCTTCATAGGCTGTCTTCTGTGAAGGACACCAGTCATATGAAGTTAGGGTCCATCCTATTCCAGTGTTAGCTCATCTCAATTTAGTTAATTACATTTGTAAAGACCCTGTTTCCAAATAAGGTCACATTCTGAGGACCTGGAGGTTAGGACTTTTTTTTTTTTTTTTTAAGAGGACACAATTCAACTCATAACAAGGAACAGAACAAACCTGTTCCTGAGTCAGAGCTTAACTTGCCATGACTCAGTGTGGCAGGAAGATTAGCAGTTTCAGCATCACCGGCGGCTTATTTGGAAATGCAGAATCTGGGATGCCACTCCAGACCAGTGCATCAGAATCTATTTTTCAACACTATCCCCAGTGATTGGTCTGCACATTAAAGTGTGAGAAATAGAGTTAACATGATAGTTGACAGCACATGAGCAGTCCTGGGGACATGCAAAATCATGTTTACACAGCCAGATCTGAATTGGCTTATTATTAGGAATTAAGATCCCAAACAGCAGCTATCAAAGAAACCGCTCCAAACCAGCAACTCCAACAGTGGCAAAGACAAGGCATGGGTTTGGGTGGAAGGCTTGATGAGATCTTAGGGTGGGCTTGGGGAGAAAGAAGACGAGGGCAGTACGGGAACTGCTAGAACTACCCTAGCTGCGTCCAAGCTGTGTGACCACTACTTAAATCCGCTAAGCCTCACTGTCCACAAGTGTTAAGAGGAGCGAATACCTCTGACCTCAGTGACTGGTGTGAGCATTAAGGGTGAAAACACACCTAAAGGGCCCAGTACAGCATCTGCAGGGAAAAACGCAGAAGGAAGGGTGAACTGGGTCCACCCTGGGAGAAGAGGAATCCTGACAGAGCAAGCAACTCATTCAACCAATTCTTCATTCTTTCAGTATTTGGCCCCTACAATGTGCTAAACCCTATGTGAGGCACTGGGAACACAAATTACATGTGAGTCTTCCAGTGGTTCACGGTCAAAAGGAGGAGCAAGTGAGGCAGGTGTGAAGGCACCAACAATGCAGGCTGAGTCAGGAACTTCTCACGGGTGGCCCGGGGTACCAGATGGGGCTTCCCCAACGCCCCGCTTGCAGCGAGCAGGCTACTCCAGCCCCTCTGTGTGATTTCACGCTTCCCCACCTCATTCCTTCTCATTAGTTTGGTTCCAAGAGAAGGTGGCTGTGAGCCTGTAGCTGCCAGATCTTTGAGAGTCTAACTGATTGATGACAATAGCAAGGACAAGAAGGCAGCTTTCATAGAATGAAATACAATTGAACCATTTACCAGATGTTTCCATAAACGCAGTGCATGGATTATCTCATCCAAACTTTGTGGCAAACCTTTGAGGCACATACCAAGCAAACATAGATCTGAATTCTGGGTGACTTGGGTAAATTACTTAACCTCTCTGAGCCTGAATTTCCTTTTATTTATTTATTTATTTATTTATTTTGGTCTTTTTAGGGCCACTCTTGTGGCATATGGAGGTTCTCAGGCTAGGGGTTGAGTTGGAGCTATAGTCGCTGGCCTATGCCACAGCCACAGCAACACCCGATTTGAGCCATGTCTGTGGCCTACACCACAGCTCACAGCGATGCTGGATCCTTAACCCACTGAACAATGCCAGGGATCGAACTTGCGTCCTCATAGATACTAGTCAGATTAGCTTCCACTGAGCCACGACAGGAACTTCCCTCCTCGTTTTAAATGGGATAAAAATGGTACCAGCCATAGTGTCTGGAACATGTCGATAATGGCATTTTGTTGAACTGAACTGAATATTGTGAAGGTCAGGGGCAAGGGGACCCACAGCCTTTCTCTTTGAGAGGTGCTGGTGTTACCCCCAGTTGTCAGCTGTCAGCTGAGCATACAGGAGCCCCTGCAGTGCTTTAGTATAGGTCTTACTGGATTGCAGGAGAGAAAGAAGGAATCAGACCTCGATTTCAGAGTGACAAGCAAATTGCCATTTCTCAGAATTGCTTCTAATCCATTATGAAGAACCCAACCATCTGTGCTAATGAAGAGAAATGAACCTCACCTGGGCATGACTTTGGGCTTGAGCTTCAAACTCAACCTGAATTTGGACTCTGGGAGTAATCCGATTGCTTGACAAACTCTGCCTCCTTTTTCTCTCTCTCCTCCACCTGCCTTTCAGTGGAGGGCAAAAAAAATTCTAGAAGGGGAGGAAGAGGGGGCTCAAGTTGAGATAAAGGCCCTTGGAAGACTTATGGTCATCCTGCTCTAGTTCTGCCCTGGAACTTATCACTTTCTGTCCTCTACACCTGCTCCCCAACTGCTATCTAAGCTCCATGAGAGTAATGACTCTGGATCACTGCTGTCTCCCGTGTACCAAACACAGTGTCTGGCACATAAAAGCACAAGCTCAATAAAGGTATGTTGAGTGAATGAATGAGTGACATATTAAAGTGGTCGTTTTTATCCCTGACTATAATTCAACAATATTGTGGGCTTTAAAAAAAATCCGGGAGTTCCCATTGTGGCTCAGTGGGTTAAGAACCCAAATAGTGTCTGTGAGGATACAGGTTCGATCCCTGGCCTCTCTCAGTGGGTTAAGGATCTGGCGTTGCCCCAAGCTGCAGCATAGGTCGCAGATGCGGCTCGGATCTGGTGTCGTTGTGGCTGTGGTGTAGGCCAGTGGCTACAGCTTCAATTCAACCCCTAGCCTGGGAACGTCCATGTGTTGCAGGTGTGGCCCTAAAATATAAAATAAAATAAAATAAATAAAATAAAATAAAATAAAATATTAAAATAAAAAACGCAGGTTTTCAAATTCTCTATCCTGGAAGTTCTGACACAGGAAGTCTGGCCAGGGAGCACCTCTTAAAAATCCACTCATATCTTTGGAAAGATCCAAGAGAAACTAGTAACATCATTTGTTTCCAGGGAGATGAATTGACTGGTCAGGGGCCATGGAGGGAGATTTTTTAACTGAATGGCCCTTTGCATTTTTGGCATGCTTTTTGTTTTTTGTTTTTTGTTTTTTTGCTTGTGAGTTATATATTACTTACTCATAGAAGAAAATAAAATTTAAGTTAAAGACTAAAAAACTGCCTAGGTGATTCTGATGTGCAGCCAGGGTTGAAAATAGCCAACGGAAGACAAGTTGTTATGTCTAAACAGGAGCTGGGATTGGGCATACAGCTGAAATGTGGGCTACCTGTGCTGCTTGAGTAATGGGCTGTCACTGAAGCAGGCGAGGAGGAGAATTTACTCCACTGACATATTAGGTCGATTAATCAGCTGGGGAGAAGGAGTGGAGGCTGTTGCCTGTCATTCCAGGGGCTCAGGGACCTCACAAGCCTGTGTTTGAGTAAAATAGGAAAGACGTTTCCTGTGCTCTGAGAAAGCCAAGCATTTGATAAGAAGCCACTGTGTCCACTTTAATTCAGTCATCAAAAGTGCACCAAAAAAATCAAATAAGTTTTCTTCTTTGGCTTATCAGATTGGCAAAGATTAAAAGAATAATACCTAGCATCAGAAGGCCAGAGAAACAGAGTTTTATGCACTGCCTGTGGGAAAAGGACGGTGCAGCTGGCTTCCTTGAGAGCGATTTTGCAATTAAAACCAAAATGCTTAAAGTACCACATCATACCTTTGGATTCCATAATTCTGAATAATTTATCCTATGATGTATTCAGCCAAATGAGCAAATAATGATGTTCATCCTGGTATTTATCATTGTAATTATATTGGTTAAAATATAATAAAATATAATTGGATGGAAAGTCCAGCCATATAAGATCATTTCATTTATGGTACAGGAGTTTTTGGTGTAGCTCAGCAGGTTGAGGACCTGACAGTGTCTCTGTGAGGCTGTGGGTTTGGCCCTGGCCTCGATCAGTGGATTAGGATCTGGTGTTGCCGCAGGCTGTGGCATAGGTCGCAGATGTGGCTTGTGTCCTGTGTTGCTGTGGCTGTGGTGTAGGCCGGAGCTGCAGCTCCTATTCAACCTCTGGCCCAGGGATTTCCATATGCCACAGGTGTGGCTGTAAAATGGTAAAAAAAAAAAAAATTATGGTACATACACACAATGGAATGCCTATGCCACCATCAATAGTGTAAAAAGAACATCATGATAGGATATTAGACATGCATACTCACAGACATAGTTTAGAAAACTAGGGGCAGGTGCCACTTTTGTAAAATAAATATATGCCTGGAAAAAAGGGTGTAAACTAGAATCTTAAAAATAATTATGTGAACTGGTAATCTTTTAATTATTATTATTATTTTTTGCTTTTTAGGGCTGCACCTGCAGTATATGGAAGTTCCCAGGCCTAGGGATCAAATCAGAGCTACGGCTGCCAGCCATTTCCAGCCATTTCCACAGCCACAGCAACACAGGATCCGAACTGTGTCTGGGACCCTTACCATAGCTCTTGGCAACACCAGATCCTTAATCCACTGAGCAAGGCCAGGGATTGAACCTACTTCCTCATGGATACTAGTTGGGTTCATTAGTGCTGAGCCACAACGGGAACTCTATCTTTTTTTGTTTTGGTTTGGTTTGGTTTTGGCTGTGCCCGAGGCATGTGGAAGTCCGTGGGCCAGAGATCAAACCCATCACAGCAATGACAATGCCAGATCCTTAACCTGCTGAGCCATCAGGGAACTCCTGGGTCAGCTTTTTACAGGCATTCCTTCTCCCCAAGGGCACAGGATGGTGGCCATAGTAGCAAGCATCACATCTAAAAATAATCATGTCCTGGGCAGGCAGGCAGGCAGGGGTTTCTGTTTTAGCCAGAGGAAGATTCTTTTCCAAACCTACTAGAAGATTTCCCCTCAGTACCTCTTGACCAGAATTGAGCCACATGCTTGTGCTCCAGATACTTGAGACCTCTCGCCTTCGTCGTCCAGGTAACTCAGAAAGGGAGAAGTGGAAGCTCACCAGGGTATATACGACATAGTGCCTGCTCTGCAGGTTATTCCAAATTGCACCTGACTCTCCCTCCACCCATACCTTCTAGTAGTGGAGGCTGCTTTTGCTGCTCTGTTTTACCCAGCGTGGGGATGGGGGGGGGTGGAAAAATCTCTCTCTTCATGGCTGCCTCTGGAACTCAGGTTGGTGCTGTGGCACTTTCACTGTCCCTGCTGTGGCTCTGAACCAGTGGCATGATGGAAGCAACAAGGTTTCACCTTGCACGTGGCTCACTTCTCTGGCGTTTCTCGCAGGTGAGGCTTTGCTGTGCTTCTAAAGACCCTCAGAAAAGAGGATTTTACACTCTCTCTCCATTACCACTTTCTGTACCTATTAAGGTGTGGTGGGAAGAATTGTCTTGCTCCCAAATATTCCCGGTACCTCAGAATGTGACCTTGCTTGGAGATAGGGGCTTTAAAGAAGTGATGACATTAAAATGAGGCCTTTCGGTTGGGTCCTCATCCAGTCTGCCTGGTGTCCTTCTAAGAAGAGGAAATTTGGGCACAGAGCACCGGGAGGCACCTTCACAGAGAACAGGCTGTGGAGAAATTCAAGGGGAAGGTGGCCGTCTCCAAGCCAGAGAGAGAGGCCTCGGAAGGAAGCCAACTTGCCAACACCTTGATTTGGACGTCCGGCCCCCAGAACTATGAGAAAATAAACCTCTCGTTTAAGCCCCCCAGTGTGTGGTACCTTGTAGCCACCTCAACTGAGGGGCATATAAGCTAACATAGTGTAGAAGTGTCTCTCTTAAAACCTGGCCCTCCGGCCAAAACAAGATCACCTGGGGATGTTTGTTCACATGAAGACCCCAGGGCCCACTCCACACTCACTGAATAAGGGTCTCCGTGGTCAGGCCCTGCTCCATGGCCGTCTGCCCTCTGTAGGCTCAACAGCCCAGTGGCCATAGGCTCTGGAAGCAGTCTCCCCTGGGTTCACCTCAGCATTGTCAGGGATGACTAGGGTGACCCCACAAATTCTTGTCAAAAGGTAGAAAATATTTGAATGAACGGGAGGCACTCAGTAATGACCTTGAGGGGAGTTCCCCTGTGGCTCAGTGGGTTAAGGACCTGATATTGTCTCTGTGAGGATGCAGGTTTGATCCCTGGCCTCACTCAATGGATTAAGGATGCAGCATTGTCTGGATTTCCCATCGTGGCACAGTGGTTAACAAATCCGACTAGGAACCATGAGGTTGCAGGTTCGATCCCTGGCCTTGCTCAGTGGGTTAAGGATCCGGCGTTGCCTTGAGCTGTGGTGTAGGTTGCAAACGTGGCTCAGATCTGGCATTGCTGTGGCTCTGGCGGAGGCCTGTGACTACAGCTCCTATTGGACCCCTAGCCTGGGAACCTCCATATGCCACAGGAAGCAGCCCTAGAAAAGGTAAAAAGACCAAAAAAAAGAAAAGAAAAGAAAAAAAAAGGATGCAGCATTGTCATAAACTGGTAGGTCGAAGATGCAGCTTGGATCCCATGTTGCTGTGGCTGTGGTGTAGACCTCAGCTGCAATTCCAGTTCGACCCCTGGCCTGGGAACTTTCATAGGCCACAGGTGCAGCCATAAAAAGGAAAAAAATTACCCTGAGGTAACAGGTATAAACTGAGACCATCCTAGAGGTGCCAGGACTTATGGTTTCCTAATTAAAACCAGAAACTGTGCCTGAGCAGATCGCTTAACCTTTGGAAGCTCCATTGAATCATTTATAAGACGTGACTAATAGCATCAACCTCTCGGGGTGTGGCGAGGATAAAAGGTAGCATCTGTAATGCTCTTACACAGCAGAGTGCAATTAATTTCTCCCAGGCCCAACACTAGCACGACCTTAGGCTAAAATGATTACACAAGAGCGACTTCTCTCCCATGTCGTCATTGCTGGTCTGCATGGATATAAACCACCATGAGGTAATTGCATTTAAACTTTTAAAAAGTGCATATAAACTTAATTGCTTTCAGAAATGAGCTGTGTTACTAGCAGACCAAGATGTGTATTGCACAGCTGTTTTCTCTTTTCAGTTTAATTAATTCTTATTTTCTGAAGAATTCATCCAGGTTACCTCCTTTTTTTTTTCCTTTTTCTTTTTAGAGCCACACCTGCAGCATATGGAGGTTCCCAGGCTAGGGGTCTAATCGGAGCTGTAGCCACTGGCCTACGCCACAGCCACAGAAACGTCAGATCCGAGCCGAATCCGCGAACTATACCACAGCTCACAGCAACGCTGGATCCTTAACCCACTGAGCAAGGCCATGGATCGATCCCGCAACCTCATGTTTCCTAGTCGGATTCGTTTCCACTGCGTCATGACAGGAACTCCCATTTATTTGTTTATTTATTTTCAGTTTACCTCTTGATTATAGTTTTGGAGAGCTCTGTCTGGTTATAGGAGCATGCCTTCCTGTGCCTGGAACTGGGCGGGGAGGTGAGTGGTGGGGGAGAAATGAGGTTTGAAACAGAGCCAGAAGCTACTAGAAGCTACCCCGTGTACAATTATTTAAGTCATCAAACATATAAAATTGTACATGACATACAGTGTCTATGAATGTTGCATCAGAATGGAAAGACTCTCCTATCAGGAATAAATTTTATAGTGCAATGCATATAATTACAAATATACCCTTTCATTTTATTGGTGGGAATTGAGCAAAATGGAATTTATAAACTATTACATTTAGGAGTTCCTGTCGCAACGCAGCAGAAATGAATCTGACTAGGAACCATGAGGTTGTGGGTTCAACCCCTGGCCTTGCTCAGTGGGTTAAGGATCCACTGTTGCTATGAGCTGTGGTGTAGGTTGCCATCACGGCTCGGATCTGGTGTTGCTGTGGCTCTGGTGTAGCCTGGCAGGTGTAGCTCTGATTCCACCTCTAGCCCGGGAACCTCTATATGTCACGGGAGCGGCCCTCAAAAGACAAAAGACGAAAACAAAACAAAAGAAAACAAAACAAAACCAAAAAACTATTACATTTAGAATGGATAAGCAATGAAGTCCTGCTGTAGAGCACAGGGAACTATATCCAATCTTTTGGGATAGAACATGATGGAAGATAATATGAGAAAAAGAATGTGTGTGTGTGTGTGTGTGTGTGTGTGTGTATTTACATTTAGACACGTTACATACACATATGTGTGTGTACATATTTTTGTACACATATAGAATGTATATATATATATAAATATATATATATCTTTGCTGTATAGCAGAAAATGGCACAACATTGTAAATCAACTATACTTTAATAAAAATATGCAAAAAAACCTTTCTGTGTTTGTAGGACCCAAATCCTACAAACTGGTCACCAGTTCAGATTTGGGGAGTGAGGCAACCGGAGAGTCCCTGACTTCCTGTACTTGGGGGGAGTTAAAAATTATTTGAAAACAAATGTAAGTCATTATTGCTATTGTTCATTTTTGAGCAGCAGGATGGTCAGTGGTGAAATCTAAGAGGGAGCTGAGAAGTGCCGGGAAGGAATCCCTTTCTCTCTCTCTCTTTCTTTTGACCCTATCGTCTTGCACTACGTGACTGTCCCTGCAGGGGCCTGTAACATAAGCTAATTATAGTCTGATAATGAGTGGCAATGGCATGAAAATAGAAGACCAGAATTAAAACAGGATAAACAGGCCCAGGCTGTGTGTGTGTGTGTGTGTGTGTGTGTGTGTGTCTGCATGTGTGTGTGTGTGTGTCTGCATGTGTGTGTGTGTGTGTCTGCATGTGTGTGTGCACACACTCGTATTCATGTGTATATAAGGCCTGTAGTAACAGAACAACAATTAAATCATGCTTTCAACCCATTCACTGTGATGACAACTACCCATGTCTGATGGATGGCAGCTGCTTCTTTAGGAAATATTCCAGAGGTTCAGTGACATCTTGAATGACAGAGGAAACCTGGCATCACATGAGATGTGCCCTCTCACTTCCCCATCTGTGCCCCTCTCAGTCTGGTCTGCTGCCCCAGGTCCTGCCCACTGGCTGAGCCACAGCCTGCCAGGTAGCTGGTCTACCTGGGACCTGTCAAGCTTCCCATCTTGGTTTTCCTATCTTGCCTCTTACTGCCTAGAAATGTAATAGCAATTGATACCCATAGTTGCTTTCTCAATGATGAGTCTCACAAGTAACTAAATAATCTTTGAAAAGTAATTGTCAATTAAAAAAAATACTCAGTAGTGATATTGAAGGTACAGAGTGTGGATTATAGTTGCATAATTTGCTACAATTTTTCTGGTTTCTGGAGAGCAGCTGTTTGCATGTTTTAGAAGCCTTAACATGTATGTATCCTTTAAGTTAGCAGTGCTGTGTCCAGCCTAAGAAAATGACTTAAAAAAACGACAATATTTAGCAACTTGGATGTTCACTCCTGTGTTATTCATAGCAGAAGAAATTTGTTGGGGGAGAAAAAGCCCTGTCCGTTCAACCAGATAATTGATTTAATCAAAGAAATGTGTATCAGTGTAGTAGAATAATATGTAGCCATTAAAATGTTAATGTGGGACAGATTCATTTGCACGAAAAGATGTTCCATCGAAAGTACATTATAAACCCATAGGGCAGAGCTTTGCTTTTGGGAAGATGGAATAGACACACTTTTCTTATTTCTCTGAGTACAGTTAAAACCCCCTGAATGTGATGTATAGAACAAGCATATGAAGACTCTGAAAGTTGGAGAGAAGAAGGCAGACTGGCAGGGACCTCAGGACCCTCTGGGATTTTGAGTCCTCTAGAATTTTGTTTTGCCTATTGTATCTCAAGCTTGAATTGATGAAACCAGCAACCTGGAAAGGCCATGGAGAACAGACATCAAAAGCCCTAAGAAAGGGAGTTCCCATTGTGGCTCAGTGGTTAAGAACCCAACATAATGTCCATGAGGATATGGGTTTGATCCCTGCCCTCACTCAGTGGGTTAAGGATCCAGCATTGCTGTGGCTATAGTGTAGGCTGGCAGCTGCAGCTCCAGTTCGATCCATAGCCTGGGAACTTCCATATGCTGCAGGTGCAGCCCTAAAAAGAAAAAAAAAAAAAAAAAGCCCTAAGAACCCACATTCTCTAGTCACCAGAACAGGGGCAGCCTAGCAAAACAGAAAACTTTTAAACAATAACTTCTCTACTCCAGTTAAACAGCTGACCCACCTTGTCGGCAAGGCCCAGTGGGAGCTGAGACTGCCCTACTCACCCAGCTGTATTGAGGGACCCCCATACTCCCAGCCCCACCACAAGGACCCTAACTCAGAAGCATCGAGGAGTTTGCTGAGCTGTTACAACCTTGTGCTACTAAACCACCCCTCTCTGTGTACTGTAGTAAAACCCACACTCTTTTACTGGCCTTGGCTGGGTTTAGCTCAGGGAGAGAGAGGTGGAATCCTCAGAGCTGGCAGCGGGGTGGGGCTGGGGGAAGACCCTGCATGTTTCTTCAGCTTTCTCTCACCATGTGAATAAGTCACTTTCCTTATTGCCCTCTGTGCTCCCATAGCTCTTCTGTCTTAGAAGAGACTGCTTTTAGAAAGATATCTGCTATCAATCATTTACACCTCAGTGCAGATTTGTCACTGAGTTCCCTCTTCAGTTGGTCTCTGGAAATAAATGGAGCTATCCTTATGTTAGAGATATAAAGTGATTGGGGTTTACGGGGAGAAGAAGGCCAGACTGGGGAGGCATTTCTTGAATTGCTAGAATCTCTTGCTTCCCGGTTGTCCTGGGTCCAAGAAACCAGTTTCCAATCAGATGCAAGAAGCTATTGTCTAAAGCAAGGGAAAAGCAGCCCTGGAGCTTAGCAAGGAGGTTAATCATGACCCTCTTGGGAGATGAAGATTCTACTGGTAATTCCTATGAGGATTTAAAAGGTTTTCAGGTGTAACTCCTTGCTAAAGTAAGAAGAGAATTTCTCACCCTTGAGCCCCCTCCACCTAAGGGCCAAAGACTCCTATGAAGAATGTCTTATTTTTCAAAAGTTTTTCTTTTAACTAAAATAGTGATACTCTTTGTTTAAAAATTAAATAATTGATTTCTGTTTTCAGCCGCAATATGTGAAGAACTTGCAACTTGTCACTCCCATCCTGACCATAAGTTAAAAGCTAAACAAACAGCTAATCAGTCTTGGACCCTCCAGAAAATTGGGGTCATAATGCAGACAACCACCCTGAAATGTAGAGAGATGGTGAATTCCAAGCCATGTCCTCTTCTTACCCCAAACAGAAACCATCTAGAGCCATAAGCTGATGTGAACACTTGAATGGTAATTTTGATGACTTTATGAAGGCTGAATGTGGACTGGTTTGAGAATAAGAAACTCCTGGTGGCCACAGTCTTAGGGTAGGGGGCATCATATTTTCATAGGTTTAATGTCTAGTAACCCCCCAGCTATTCCCAGTGAAAATCCAAGAACTATCCTCTATGGCTATGGCAAAGGAAGGGGAAAAGTAACTATTTAGAAATATGCCAGAGCATTCTCCATTTAAAAAGGCCTACCCAACAAAGAAAAAGATTTTACAAGACCCTTATTTCACCTGGGGGGTGGTTTTTTATTATACTCCATCCCCCTGTACCACCCTGTTTCACTCAAGATGGTTGGGGGATGAGGGAAGATAGACACACTTGTGAAGGTCACAGCCCAGGGGCCTTCACTACTGCATCACTAGGGATCCACTGTAACAACAGGGCAGTGCAGATGAAAGAGCTGCAAGTGCAGACTCTACTTAAGGAGGAGTCCTTAGGGCAGCCTAAAGACAAACATGGGAACTCTAGAGGTGTTTGAAGTTTCTGACACCTAAAGCTACAGCAAATATTAAACACAGGCCAATTCCCAGACAGATTAACATAAAACATCACACTGATGCCTTATTCACTTCTGTTCCTGTGCCTCAATATGTCATGTCCAGCTTTCAACAGAAAATTATGAAGCATGACGAAAGTGGGGAAAAAATACATATTCTGAAGATACAAAGTAAGAATAAAAACCGGACTCAGATATGTAACAGATGTTGAAATTATCAGACCACCACTTAAAATAACTATGATTTAAAATAATTATGGCTAATATGTTAAGGACTGTAATGAAAAAAGTAGATAAGAACAGATGTGTAATTTAAGCAGAGAAATGGAAATCTTAAGAAAGAATCAAATGGAATACAAAGGAGAAAAGCTACAACACTGTAACAGAAATGAAGAATGCCTTTGATGGACTCATCTGCAGACTAGACCACTGAGAAACGTAGGTCAATAAAAATTTCCCAAACTGAAATACAAAGATAAAAATGAGGTGAGGGGGGAATAGAATAGAACATTTTAAAAGATAAAACAATTTGGATATATGAGATCACAAATAATTGAAATACCTGGAGAAGGAATAAAGAATGTAGCAGGAAAAATAATTAACTAATGAAGAACTTTCCAAAATTAATAATGGACCACAGACCTAAGAACCTCAGAGGACCCAAACAGGATAATACCCCAAAATATGCACATAGGCTATCTTATTCAAACTTCAAAAACCAAAGACAAAGAGAAGTTACTGAAACAAACCAGGAGAGGAACACGTCCTACTTATAAAGGGACAAGGATGAAAATTATAGCAGACTTCTCATCAGAAACCATGCATGCAAGAGGAGAATGTTGACGGGAAAAAACCCTGCTAACCTGGAATTCTATATCCGAAAAGAATATCCTTCAAAAGTAAAAGAAATAAAGACTTTCTCTAACAAATAAAAACTGAAGGAATTAATCACATACAGAAATGCCCTGTAAGAAATGTTAAAATAAATCCTTCAGGGAGAAAGAAAAAAAACATAGGTCAAAAATTTGTGTCTACATAGAGAAAGGAAGAGCATCAGAGAAAGAGTAAATGGTTAAAATTAAATCTTTTATTTTTTCTTATTCTTAATTGATCTAGAGATAACTGCTTGTTTAAAGTAATAATAGCAACGATGTCCTGCTTGATGATAGCATATGGATAAGTGAAATGAATAACAGTAATGTCAAAGGGATGAAAGGGAGGTATTGGAAATATTTGGTTATAGGGCTTGTATACTACAGGGGGAGCAGTAGAGTGTTATTTGAAAGTAGAATTAGATTAGTTATAAATGTGTATTGCAAACTCTAGGATAACCACAAAATATTAAAAAAAAATGAAATAATGGAACTGCACAAAGTAAGAGCTAAACGATCCCTTCTCTACATTTTATAACACTACTTCTGAAAGGTAGCCACTGTTATTAATCTGGTGTGCATTCTTCAGGATACACATGAGAGATATTTTTCTGCACCTTCATTTGTATTCACCCAACATACTAGGACATCCTTCCATGCAGGTCTACTTCTGAGTGGGTGCTGATGGAAGGACTTGGAGGTACCTAGTCTAGTCTAGGAGATACCCTTGAGATCAGTTAGTGATGGATGTGATGGATGCATGTAGCTAGAGAAAACTGCTTGAGGGACACACAAACAACCAGTGGGGACTGGGGTGGGGAGCTCTCTGGACTCTTAAATTTGGGAGGTGCAGAATGAAGAGCACTGTGCCCAGGGCAAGAAAGCTGGGTCCAAAGGGCTGTGTCCAGGGAATATGGGGCAAACTAACTCACCTCTCTGAAACTCATAGAGCAGGCATTCACCACTTGAGGCACAGATTCTCTGTGATGCTTAAGTAACATCCTCTCTATGTGATATCCCCTTTAAGTGGTCACCCAGCCTCTACCTGAACTCTGCAGTGATGGGCAGTGGGGAAAAGAGAGGGCTTCAGTTGGAGTTCAGTAAGTTGACCCTAGTGTTGGTGGTGGAGTGTGGGGTGGTGCTGGACAGAGCCGTGAGAACAAGCAGAGACCAAGAAGGCAGCCAGCTGTGAGCCCCTAGGGGTGGTGGTGGAGGTGGAAGGAGGGGGATGGGAGATTGAAGTTGAACTAACAAAAGAGGGTGGATTTCAGAACCAAAGAGCTTAAGCGGATTATCCAAGTCCTCAGTGGGTGTGCGAAAGGGTCCTGCTCAGATGAGAAAAGAAGCCTTTTCACCCCAGTTCCCTCTGGCTACCAGAGCCACAGGCAGTTTTGGAAGAGATGCTGTTCTCCGTGGGAGTCAGCCAAATTACAGTGGGCTGAGAGCAGTTTTTGACTTCAGAACGTTGCCGGGAGAAAAACAAAACCTTCAGCTTTCTCAGCAGGGGAACTTCAATGCCCACAGCATCACAAAGGGGCAGGATGCAAACATACCATACGTGTGCATGGTGGATGCACAAGCACAGGGTCTGGATAATTAGTAGTCTTGGGTTTCCTGGTAGGGTCATGCTTTTTCATTGAATTGGTTGGCTGGAAAATACTCCAACCCTTTCTTTGCCAAGCTCAGAAGTGGTAGAGCCAGAGTTACCATGCTTCCTGTATTTTCCAAAGAGCTGATGGCAGCCGATTTTCAGTGAGACTTCTGAACCATTGTTTACATTTGCATTTTAGACTTTCACGTGGACCTGCAGAATAAATACATGCACTCTTGAGAAAGTGATACTTTTTTAAAAAGGAACTTCAAACCCACAGTAGAGTCTTTTGTTTTACTTCTGATTCTGGAACATCACCAACCACTACTGGATTTGTTAACCGCAGGATGTTTTTTGAATAGTTTTTAACTCTAAAACATGTGGTTTTACTGGCAGCATGTCTTAAAATGTTGAATAATTAATAAGAAATCGGCTTTGGGAAATCTAAATTTTTTGACTGCAGAGCAATTTTTAGAAAAACTGCTTTTAAACAGCTCCTGTGGGGATTTTCCCATAAAGTCGTCTCTCATCTGCCAGATGGAAGAAACGATTGAGCAATAAGGATTATACATGTCGATAATTTATTGAGCACTTACTATGAGCCAACCACCTGAGATGTGTTATTTCTGGTCTTTATGGGACAGGATGTTAAAAAGGAGACTCTTTTGTCTCAATGTGCACAGAGGTATTAGGATGCTAGTTCTGAGGATAATCAGTGTGAGAGAGACCTGCCGTGTCTACCTGGCTTGAAATTAGGAAAGATTGAGAGAAGATTAATCAAGAGAGTGGAGGCGCCACCTTCCAGCCTTGAAATGTGTTCTTTGACACAGCCACACCTCCAGGGTCCCAGGCGGCAAAGTCACTTGCTTGGTGAAAACTGTCCTTTTCTCTGACCTCGTCCCCGCTCCCCTCCCTGTTCCTGGCCCTGCTGATCCCAAAGAGCAGGAGCAGATGAACACGAGAGAACAGAAAGACAGCCTCTCCTTCCCCACTGTTCACGGAAGCTGGTCTGAGCTGGGAAGGGGGAGATTTTTTTCATTGCTGTATAGTTTGCTTACAATATGATATGAGTTTCAAGTGCACAGTGATTTGACATTTTTATAGATTATATTCAGTGTAAAGTTGTTATAAAATATTGACTGTGTTCCCTGTGCTGTACATTACATCCTTGTATCTTATTTTATACTGAGTAGTTGTTTGTACCTCTTAATCCCTTTTTCTTACCTTGCCCCTCTCCTCACTGGTAACCATCAGTTTGTTCTGTGAGTCTGTTTCTGTTTTGTTATATTCATTGCTTTAGTTTTTAGATTCCACATATAAGTGAAACCATGCAGTATTTGTCTTTCTCTGTCTGACTTATTTCACTTAGCATAATACCTTCTAGGTTCATCGGCATTGTTGCAAATGGAAAAATTTCATTTCCTTTTATGGGCTGAGTCATAACATTCCATTATATGCATGCTACATCTTCCTGAAGCTAAATCACATTCAGAGTTTTGGATCATTTCAAACAGCTGGACTTTGCAATCCCTGAGTTGCGGCTGTATTGGCAGCCTTTAGACTGTCACCTGACTGAGTGTGAGCAGAATACAGAGAGGCTTGCAGGATTTGTCACTCACAGGCAGGCAGAGGCCGCCCCTCCCCCCATCCTCTCTCCTCCCCCATCCTCTCTTCTCTGCGCCCCCCAACAGTTAAAGTGCTTTTTAGTCACAGTGGGTCCTCATGCTTGTTTAGCACAGCAGTCACACTCACAGCACCACCAATGGTGTGGGACTATGTTTCCCATTTTGTAGATGGGAAATAAAGGTCAGAGAGGTTAAATAACAACTAGGAATCATATTCAGATTTCCCTGTCTCAGTTCTGTGTTATTCCTTACTATTTTGGTTATTATGCCAAAAGGTGAAATGCTAAAGGAAGGAGGGAGATACAGATTTTTAAGGAAGAAAAGTAAAGTTTCCCCTAACAATTGATTTTAGATATTGTCTATGATGCTGGAAAGATGGTATCAGAATCCAGGTTCTTGTTCACGGCAGTCGAAGAATGAACTCTGTGAACACACAGGCAGCAAGCAAGCAAAGTCTTTACTAAAGGAAAGCAGATAACTCCCAGGGTTACTGGGAGGGGGGAGAAGAGCCCCCCCTTTCTCTATTGTCCTATAGGGGGTTTTATTCCTTAAAGTTGGGGGGAGGGTACCAATGTGGGGTCCAGAGAGATGTGGTCTTCTCCCACTGGCCGTATTCAGTTACCCATATCAGTCCTTGTTCAGTAGGGTCTTAGGGGTGGAAATGTCCCATAAGTCTCATGGTTTCTTTGTCCTTTTCTTCTCATAAACTGAGTCACAGGGGATTAGGGATTAAGGCCCATCTGGTGTAGGTACACTCTCTATAGCAGACAAGGCCTGTGGGGGTGTTACTCCCTGGAGCCCTTAAGCCACAAATGTTCATCAATGGCCATATCAAAGAATGCATTGTACTTGAGTTAATACTCTGCCTCATCTATACTTTTTTGTTTATTGGTTTTGTTTTGTTTGTCCTGTGGCATATGGAAGTTCCCATGCTAGGGGTCACAGCAACACCAGATCCGAGCTGTATCTGTGACCTACACTGTAGCTTTCTACGGCAACCCTGGGCCCTTAACCCACTGATCAAGGCCAGGGATCAAACCCGAATCCTCATGGATACTAGTCGGCTTTGTAACTGCTGAGCCACAACGGGAACTCCTTAGGTATTGTCTATGCTTTTAAAACACCTTGACAAAGTTTTTAAAGCTAGGGGTATTTGGTTTCATTTCAGTCTGCAACCTCCTCCTCAGATTCAATAATTAATTGGCTACTGTAGCTCACAGAATTCTGGGTTGCATAGGTTTACCAGCTTATTAGAGGGTATGATAAAGGATACAGCTGAACGGCCCCATGAAGAGATAAATAGGACGAGGTCTGGGAGGGTCCCAAGGTTCTCTCTGTTGAACTGAGGGTTGCCTCACCCTCTTGGTATGTGGATGTGTTCACCAACCTGGAAGTTCTCCGACCTTTTGTGATTTTTATGGACCTTCCTCACGTAGGCATGATCATCCTTAACTCCATATTCAATCCTACTCCCTTTTCCAGAGAATGGGAGGCAGGGCTGAAATCCCAGGCTTGCAATCTAGTCTTTCTGGTGACCAGCCCTCATCCAGGAGCTATAGGAGCCCACCCAGGGTCACCTCATTGGAACAAGGGATACTCTTATCACCCAGGAAATCACAAGGATTTCAGGACCAACTAGAGCAAACTATGCTCCCGGTACTCTTATCACTTATGGAATCCCAAGGGTTTCAGGGGCTTTGTTCCAACTACTGGGGACAAGGACCAATATCTATTTCCTATTGTCTCCTAGGACCCTTCTTGAAAGGCACATGTGTCAGGTGCTTTATATGTATGATCACCTGGAATCCTTACAGGGACCATGAAGAGTTCCTGTTTCACAGAAGAAAATAAATCAGGAAGAAAGAGGCTGTGACTTGTCCAAGGCAAGGAAGTTACCCCCACCCTGTCGATGGAATTATGCTGCTTCTTGTGAGTCCTCCTGTGCAGTCAGGTCAAAGGTTGGCTGGCCCAGGGGAGAGGGGGATGAAGGAGGGGGAGTATCGTCGGGGGAGGAAGGTCTTCTGCCTGCAAGCTGTGTGACCTAACACACCCTATCATATTGAGGCAGAATATTAACTCAGGTAGTCAGTGTAGGAGCATGGGCTTCAATGCCTTCTTTGACATGGTCATTGATGAACATTTGTGGCTTAAGGGCTCCAGGGAGTAACATCCCCACAGGCCTTGTCTGCTATAGAGAGTGTACCTATGCCCAGGTGTACATCAATCTCTAACCCCCTGTGACTCAGTTTATGGGAAGAAAAGGACAAAGAAACCATGAGACTTATGGGACATTTCCACCCCTAAGACCCTACTGAACAAGGACTGATATGGGTAACTGAATACGGCCAGTGGGAGAAGACCACATCTCTCTGGACCCCACATTGGTACCCTCCCCCCAACTTTAAGGAATAAAACCCCCTATAGGACAATAGAGAAAGGGGGGGCTCTTCTCCCCCCTCCCAGTAACCCTGGGAGTTTTCTGCTTTCCTTTAGTAAAGACTTTGCTTGCTTGCTGCCTGTGTGTTCTCAGAGTTCATTCTTCGACTGCTGTGGTATCAATATGATGTCAGCATTCGCAGGCCCAGCTCTGTCCTGCCCCTTTTTAAGGTGTGTAATTGGGGAGTTCCTATTGTGGCTCAGCAGGTTAAGAACAACAACTAGTGTCTATGAGGATGAGTTCGATCCCTGGTCTTGCTCAGTGGGTTAAGGATCTGGTGTTGACCTGAGCCGTGGCGTAGATCACAGATACTGCTCTGAATCATTGTTGCCGTGGCTGTGCTGTCGGCTGGCAGCTGCAGCTCCCATTCAACCCCTAGCCTGGGAACTTCCATTTGTGGTGGGTGTGGCCTTAAAAAGACAGGAAAAAAAAAAAAAAGATGTGTAATCGGGTCAGCCACTCTCCTCCCCCTCCACACTCCAAATTGAAATTGCTAATATACTAGAAATGCAGTTGAGCTAAAATTAGTTTAGCTTCAGTTCCCAAAGCCATTTTACCCCCCTCCTTGTAGAGAATGGATTTACATAATTGTATCCTGAGAGGAAATCATCATTCAGCCTTTTAAAAAAATGAGCCTCTTTAAATACGTATTTTCGCCCTCTTCAAGTCACCTTTTGCCAGCTGGGAAGCAGTTCTGCTTTAGGATTTTTGTTCTCATTTCAACCTTGGTGATCATCTCAAGACAATGGGGAGGCAGGCCAAGCAGGGAAGGTTGGGGAGGCGGGAGAGTGAGCGCCAAAGAATGGCCTTGCCTAGTGCTTCCTCCTTCAACTGAGATCCAAAGGGGGCCCTCATGTCTTTTGAAAGTGACAAAACTATGCAGGCAGGACTCACTGCATATCTCAGATCTCTTGTCAGATGGGGCAGGCCCCTTTGCTGCCCCCACCCCTTTTTATAGCCACACCTGGAATTTCCCAGGCCAGGGGTCAAGTCAGAGCTGCAGCTGAGACCTGTGCCACAGCCATGGCAATACCAGATCCGAGCTGCATCGATGACCTGACCCATTGTGCGAGGCCAGGGATCGAACCCACATCCTCAGGGACACTGTGAGGATGTTCTTAACCCTCTGAGCCACAACAGGAACTCCTGCTCCTCTCTGTGAATTTTCCCATCTGGAAAATGGGGGTTAGAAAATATAGAACCTGTCACAACCATCTCAAAGGGTCATTGTTTGTGTTTTTGTTGGGGGGAGATTGTACTAGGACTGCATGAGCTTGGGGACTGGTTAAGAAAACACGATGGTGGGCGTTCCCGTCCTGGCGAAGTGGAAATGAATCCGACTAGGAACCAGGAGGTTGCGGGTTCAATCCCTGGCCTTGGTCAATGGGTTCAGGATCCGGCGTTGCCGTGAGCTGTGGTGTAGGTCACAGACGCGGCTCGGATCTGGCGTCCCTGTGGCTGTGGCGTAGGCTGGCGGCTACAGCTCTGATTAGACCCCTAGCCTGGGAACCTCCATATGCTGTGGGTGTGGCCCTAAAAAGACAAAAAAAAAATCATCTCGGATCATACTCCCTGGCTGGTTCACTGGTTGACCTTCTCAGTGTGTTACTAGGTCAACATGCCTCTTTTGTTGTACCGTAAGCCTCATGATGACTGGAACTGTGGATTTCTGTGTGAGCCAGATGACATGTGCACATAGGGAGTCCAAATTCTAGTTTTTCTTTCCCTGACTCTGTATGTGCAGATACAGGAGCTGAATGTTTCTCGGGCTTAGCAGGTGCAGCAGGTGGGTGCTCTGGGGGTGACTGCCTGGGGTGAACCCCTCTAGTCCAGGAGCACGCCTGTCCTCAGGCTCCAGCCCTTGTGTTGGGTCAGTCCATGCTCCCCACCCCTCCTGGCCATGGGTGGCTTGACTTTTCTGAAGGTGAATCCCTGACCCACGCTGGGCTAATTAATTTTCTTCCTTGAAATTTGGGAGGAAGGGGCAGAGACTGGGGTTCGGGTGCCTGGAGGCAATGACAGTGAAGGCCAGTGCTGCTGCCGTGTCCCTTCAGCCATCTGACACATGCTACTTACTGTTGCTCCTTCCTTAAATATTTGATGGACTTTACCACTGACACCGTTTGCCTTTGTGGGGACATTTTGTACTCTGAGTTCAATTTCTCTGATAGACAGAGCAGCATTTTTTTTTTCAGGGTTGCACCCGCAGCATATGGAGGTTCCCAAGCTAGGGTTCAAATCAGAGCTGTAGCTGCTGGCCTACACCACAGCCACAGCAACGCCGGATCCAACCTACACCACAGCTCATGGCAGTGCCGGATCCTTAACCCACTGAGCTAGGCCAGGGATGAAACCTGCAGCTTCATGGATACTAGTCAGAATTCGTTTCTGCTGAGCCACAATGGAAACTCTGACATAGCAGTATTTGAGTCATTCATTTTTCTCTTATTAGTTTTGGTAAATTGTGTTTTTCAAAGAATTGGTCTGGGTGCTGAAGTTATTGACCTAAAGTTTTTTTTATAATGTTGCCTTATTATCCTCCTAATGGCTATGGGAGGATAATATTAGCAATTTTGTTTTTGCCTTTTTCTTTATAATTGTGGGCTTTGTTAACATTTCTTTTGTTTGTTTTCTGTTGTCATTAACTATTTCATTGATTTCTGATCTTTATTGTTTTCCTTCCTTATACATTGAGTTTAATTGCTTTTTTTTCCCCTAACTTTTTAAAACAATTTAGATCATTAAGAAATTAGGAGTTCCCATCATGGCCTAGCGGTTAATGAACCCTACTAGTATCCATGAGGATGTGGGTTCCATCCCTGGTTTCGTTCAGTGGGTTAAGGATCTGGTGTTGCCATGAGCTGTGGTGTAGGTCACAGACACGGCTCAGATCCTGCGTTGCTGTGGCTGTGCTGTAGGCTGGCAGCTGAAGCTCCGATTCGACCCCTAACCTGGGAACCTCCAGGCCACAGATGTGGCTCTAAAAAGACAAAAGAAAAAAAAATAGATAATTTGTTTTAAACTCTTTGACTGATTGAGATATACTTATATAGCAATATGGAAGTTTAATGGGTACAGCATGTGTTTGTGATACACTTATATATTGCCAAGCCATTACCACCGTAGCGTTAGCTAACACTTCTATCACATTCCATAATTATTATTTCTTTTTTTGGTGTGAACAATTAAGGTCTAGTCTCTTAGCAACTTTGAAGTTGATAGTACAGTATTGTTGACAATAATAACTAGGCTGTGGATTTGCTCTCTGGGACTTATTTTTTCAGGAGTTGTGCCCTTAAACATCTCCCCAATTGTCACCCCTCCCCTAGCCCCTGGTAACCACCATTCTACTGTGTTTACTCAAGTTCAGCCTTTCATGTTTCACCTATAAGTGATATCAGACAGTATTCGTCTTTCTCTGACTTAATCTCACTTAGCATAATCCTCAGGGTTCATCCACATGGTAGAATGTCCTTCTTTCACATGGTTGCATAATACCCCATTGTACAAATACCACATCTTCTTTATCCACTCATCTCTTGACAGAATTTAGGTTGCTTCCGTAGCTTGGCTATTATATATATAATATATATATATATAATTACACATAATGTAATAGTATGTTGCAGATATCTTTCCAAAATCCTGTTTTCATTTCCTTTAGATGTTACCAGAAGTGGGATTGCTTGATCATAGGGTAGTTCTATTTTTTATTTATTTTATTATTATTATTATTAGGCTGTGTCTCAGGCAAACTGGAACCCATGCCGTAGCAGTGCCCCGAGCCACAGCAGTGACAATGCTAGATCCTTAACTACTATATCACCAGGGAACTTTTTTTTTTTAATCCTTTGTTTTCAGGGCCGCACTCCCAGCATATGGTGGTTCCCAGGCTAGGGGTCCAATCGGAGCTACAGCTGCTGGCCTATACCACAGCCACAGCAGCATCAGATCTGAGCCATGCCTGCAACCTACACCACAGCTCATGGCAATGCCAGATCCTTAACCCACTGAGCGAGGCCAGGGATCGAATCCACAACCTTATGGTTCTTAATCTGATTCGTTTCCACTGTGCCACAATGGGAACTCCAGTTATTTTTAATTTTTTGAGGAACTGCCCCCATGCTATTTTCTGTAGTGAATAAACCAATATACATTCCCATCAACATTTGGGGTTCCCTTTTCTCCACAACTTTGCCAAGACTTGCTGTCTCTTGTCTTTTTTTTTTTTTGTCTTTTTAGGGCTACACCTGCTGCATATGGAAGTTCCCAGGCTATGGGTGGAATTGAAGCTGTAGCTGCTGGCCTGTGCCACAGCCATAGCAATGCCAGATCTAAGCTGTGTATGTGACCTACACCACAGCTCACCCCTTATCTGATGTATGGTTTTCAAATATTTTCTCCCATTCTGTAGATTGCCTTTTCATTTTGTCAATTGCTTCTTCTTTTTTTTTTTTTTTTGCTGTGAAGAAGCTTTTCAGTTTGATGTAGTCCCACTTGTCGATTTTTTTATTTTGTTGCTTGTGCTTTTGTGTCACATCCAAAAAATCATCACTAAGACCAATGTCAAGAAGCTTCTTCTCTAGTTTTCTGCTAGGAGTTTTATGGTATCAGGTCTTATACTTAAGCCTTTGATTCATTTTAAGTCAATTTTCTTCTTCTTTTTTCTAATGTAAGTATTTAATGCCATATATATCTCCTCTAAATACTGTTTTAGCTGTATCTCACACATTTTGATATATTTTGTGTATAACATATATTTATATTGTTTAGTAGTGGTTTCTTTTTGCCAAATACTTGGGTGATTTTCTAGGAGACCTGTTAATAATTTTAATTTTGATTCCACTTTGGCCAAGAGTATACTCTGTATTCCTTAATCGTTTTTTTTTTCTTAATCTTTTAATATATATCAAGACTTATATCATGGACATGGATATGATCTATCTTAGTAAATGTTCCTTGTACATTTGAAAAGAGTATGTATTCTGTTATTATTAATTGGGTTTAAAGACCATAAATGTCAATTAGTTCAAGTTGGTTGATAGCGCTGATGGTAGTTGATAATTCTATCAAATACTGAGAGTTAAAAAACATTAAAATTGTGCTAAAATCTCCATCTATGATCCTGGATTTCTCTCTTTTTTAGTCGTGATCAGTTTTTGCTTCACGTATTTTAAACCTTTGTGATTAGGTACACAGTCTTTTAGGATTAAGTCTTAATGAATTGATACTTTCATTCTTTAGAAGTCCCTTTTTATCTCTGGCAGTAATGCTTCATCTTGACATCTACTTTGTTATTAGTATAATATACCAGCTCTCTTATGCTTAGTTTTCTCATGGTGTATTTTGTTTCATTCTTTTGCTGTCAAGTTTTCCATGCCTCTGTATTTCAAATACATCTTTTGTAGACAGCATATAGTTGGATCTTGTTTTTAAATCCAATTTACACTACTTGCCTTTTAATTGACATGTTCAATCCATTTCCATTTAATTTAATTATTTAAATGGCTGAATTTAAGTCTGACATTTTGCAATTTGTATTCTATTTGTTACATTGGGTTTTTTGTTCCTCCATCGGAACTTTCCTAAACTAAGCTGAACCAAAGGCAGATCACCTTATCAAATCAGGGACTGAAATTATTGAAAACCTCAGTCCTTGGGAGGGATGTTCTATTTCCCATTTACTGTTACTCCGAGATTGCCTTCCTGGGGTGCAGTTAAAAGCCTTGTATATTTTGAAATCCCCTTCTTTTTGGAGGACTGTGAACCCATTTTATTTCCCTCCAGGTCTATGAGAATCCCCAAAGCTCTACTCAGCCTCAGGCTCAGCTTTGGTTGTGGAATCAACAGTTGAACTGAGTAGTAAAGGAGCTCAATTTTTTTGGTGTCAATTACGCTGGCTTTGCCAGACCTTCTCCCTGTAAATTCTCTTTGCTTTGGTAGCTTTCTGATGCCTTCAAATAGGCATTATTTTGTGTAGGTTTTCTTGTGGTCCCCAGTGGGAGGGTTGCTTCAACACAACCTAGTCAGTCATTGATGAAAGCAAAACCCATCATGAATATTTATACAAAAATCAACTCAGGAATCTCAACGCCTTATCTGGAAAGCTAGCCTATATAACTTACTGTTGTATAATTGTCTCAGTCCTTGCCCCGCCCTGAGATCTGGCTTCCACTACTGGCCAAACTCAGAAATGTCTGTCCTTCAGATGGCTTGAGGGAGCCTTCTAAGAGTTCAGCTTGAAAAGGGGTTGTTGTTGTTTGATATAGTTTTTTTTTTTTTTCCATTCTGTGGGATGAAACTGCATTATCATTCTTTTTTAAAAAAATTTTTTTTGGGGGGATTGTCTTTTTTAAATATATTTTTATCATTTATTTATGTATATATTTTTTCTATTGTACAGCAAGGTGACCCAGTTACACATACATGTATACATTCTTTTTTCTCACGTTACGTTTTCCATCATAAGTGACTAGACAGAGTTCCCAGTGCTACACAGCAGGATCCCATTGCTAATCCACCCCAAAAGCAACATTCTGCATCTATTTACCCCAAGCTCCCAGTCCTAGTCATTTTGTAATTAAGTTTCTGAGTCAGTTAACAACTTTTATTATCCAGAAGGATCAATTCATTTGATTTTTCTTTTTCTTTTCTTTCTTTTTTTTTTTTTTTTCTGTCTTTTGTCATTTTTAGGGCTGCACCCATGGCATACGGAGGTTCCCAGGCGAGGGGTCTGATCAGAGCTACAGCTGACAGCCTACGCCACAGCCACAGCAAGGCCAGATCCAAGCCACGTCTGCAACCTATACCACAGCTCACGGCAAGGCCGGATCCTTAACCCACTGAGCAAGGCAGCGAGGCCAGGGATCAAACCCACAACAACCTCATTATTCCTAGTTGGATTTGTTTCCACTGTGCCAGGATGGGAACTCCGATTCATTTTATTTAATCAGTGTGAGGAACAGCAAAACTTAATTCTGCTCTGTGCCCATTTCTCTCCACAAATATTAGTCATTTTGATTTTAATTTATGTTTGCATGCAAAAGATTTACCCAAGTGTCTGGTGACATTTCAGGACATAATTTTAAATGTCATCTCATCAACTTGTTCTATTTTTTTTTTTTTTGTCTTTTTGTTGTTATTGTTGTTGTTGTTGTTGTTGCTATTTCTTGGGCCGCTCCCGCGGCATATGGAGGTTCCCAGGCTAGGGGTCTAATCGGAGCTGTAGCCACTGGCCTACGCCAGAGCCACAGCAACTCGGGATCCGAGCCGTGTCTGCAACCTACACCACAGCTCACGGCAACGCCGGATCGCTAACCCACTGAGCAAGGGCAGGGACCGAACCCGCAACCTCATGGTTCCTAGTCGGATTCGTTAACCACTGCGCCACAACGGGAACTCCAACTTGTTCTATTTTATGTTATTATATTTGCAGAGTTAGAAGGAGTCACATGTCATCATTGATTAATTGATTGATTGATTTATAAGAGTTTGGTTTGAGGAGAGTTACACTGGAAAGAGACAAGTATTTAAGTAGCTTTTCGTTTTAGTCATCCTAGTCTAACTATTTATTACCTTATGGACTAAAATTTTTTGTTCTTTTTTAATTAAAAAGAGGAGGGAATGATTCTATAACAAAGCAGTCAATGAAAATGGAGCCCAGGAGTTCCTGTTGTGGCTCAGAGGAAACGAAATCTGTTTAGTATCCATGAGGACGCAGGATCAATCCCTGGCCTCGTTCAGTAGGTTAAGGATCCAGCATTATCATGAGCTGTGGTGTGGGTCAGAGACTTGGCTTGGATCTGTATGGCTGTGGCTGTGGCGTAGGCTGGCAGCTACAGCTCCAGTTCAACCCCTAGCCTGGGAATCTCCATATGCTGCAGGTTAAAAAGACAAAAAAATTAAAAAAAATTTTTTCTTTTAAAAAGGAAAATGGAACAAAGGAGCATAATGGGAGCCACCCAGTGCCTGGCTGGGTGTGGAGAGGAAAATGTTTGAAGATATTTTGAGATTGCCAAGAGAATAAATCCTGATAATCTCATCATAAGAAAAAAAATTCTGTTCCTCTGTGAGGTGATGGATGTTAACTAGACTTGTTATGGGGATCATTTTGTAATGTGTACAAATATCATATCATCACGTCATATACCTGAAACGAATACATCTCAATTTGAAACAACAACAACAACAACAACAAAGCAAAGCAGAGTCTTTGGGGGCAAAACTTGTCATGGAAAAGGCAATGGATTGGGGATCAATAGACATAAATTGTGGTCTCTGAATGTCTAAACATCCGTAAAGCTTTGGGTAGGACATTTCTGCCAATAGAAGTCTTAGGAGGGCGAGTGTAGGGAGGACAACGGTTCTGAACAAGACTGATGTCCAAGGGAGGGCGTGTGCATTTCTTTTGGCAACTAACTCTGAGGGGGGTTCCCACAGTAGGTATCCCTGCTTCCTGCGTGTGCACCTCAACCAGCCGTTGCTACTCTTCCTACTGTTACTCTTCAGTTTTATGTTTATAGGAATAAGGGAACTGAAACCACTCTTCTTTAAGACCCTAAAATTTCAAGATTTTAAAAGTTATTTAAGGCTTAATTCAGCTTTAGGAGCTCTGGGAACTTTATGAAATGGATGAAAATTTCATGTGTTTGTTTGCATTTGTACAGATCTGCATTTTTCTGGGGAGATGCTCTTATTCAGTTCTGGGATGTCCCATGAGTGAGAAATATCAAGAAATAAATGGGTAGTTAATGTAATCATACTGATTCATTTAATTATAATAATCTAACAAGCAATTTGTTGAATATCTTTTATGGGTTCCTATGAACACGTAGATGAATAAGACAATTTAGTCACTAAATCATTAACAACGTTGTGTTATTTTGCTTGGAATGTGCTAAACTGGGTCAATATTAGAAATTCTGGCTTCTCATCCTACCTGTGGTGTGTGGCTGTGACTCTAATCTTCAATTTCCTCAAATGGGAGTAGATTTAATCAAATACATCTTGCTTACTCTTCCTGAGGGGTGCCCATTTAGTTAATAAACAGATTATACATGGCCCATACATTAGGCACCTTGCCAGGTACAAGGGATATGAATGATACTGACAACCAGCTCCTGTGGAACATACAGACCAGTCATTAAGCTATGGATTTGACTCTCCTAAGATACATATGCTACGGTGTGGCACTGAGAAGTGGGAAATATATAAGGTTATTCACCTCAAATCAGAACCTGAACAAACGTCTTCATTTCCCCTCCTTTCCTTCTTTATACATTAAATTGAACGAGGGGAATAAAGAAACATCTAAGGAGTTCCCTGGTGGCTCAGTAGGTTAAAGATCCAGATTGTTACTGCTGTGGCTCTCAGGTCACTGTTGTGGCTTGGGTTTAATCCACTGTCTGGAAACTTCTGCATGTTGTGAATGTGACCAAAACACACAAACAAACAACAACAACAAAAAACATCTAGACAAACCTTGGACACAGTATGCTTCCTGAATAAAGAGAGATAATAGAAACGCTAACTGTGGGATTTCTTTAAAAGACAGCCATGGGAGCCTTGCAAACTGATCTCTGGGCTTTTGGAGAGGCTCTGAGATGGGCTTCCTGGAGTCTGCAGGGAAGAGGGTTGCAAGCACATACATGGTACTTCTCACTCAAGATGATAGATTGTGCATGGGGAAAATGCCCTTATTTCAAAAGCACATAGAAATGATAAAAATATTTTAAAATATTCACATAGAATTAATTAAAAGTAAAATTAAAAAGTAAAATTATACACCAGCATACTAGAAGAAGATAGAGAAATCTTTGCCACATCAGATACCAGGAGACAATACCAGGATCAGCCTCTATACACCTTTAGGTTTTTTGAGGTGACGCAATGATGTTATGACTTATTTTATACAAATATGAAAATCATCAGGCCATTCCTTACATCGGATAATTGTGCAATGAGGATAATAAATCAGAAGGTGTTAAAGTACATGACTTCTGAATATTCTCGGGAAAATTTTCAAAATATATTGGCTATCTGACATAAAACCAGGCTCTTTATTGAAGAAATCTGTTCATATACTTGATCAGCAATTGCAAGGAACTCAGTGTATATTAAAAATAAAAAGAGGAGTTCCCGTCGTGGCGCAGTGGTTAACGAATCCGACTAGGAACCATGAGGTTGCGGGTTCGGTCCCTGCCCTTGCTCAGTGGGTTAGCGATCCGGCGTTGCCGTGAGCTGTGGTGTAGGTTGCAGACGCGGCTCGGATCCCGCGTTGCTGTGGCTCTGGCGTAGGCTGGTGGCTACAGCTCCGATTCAACCCCTAGCCTGGGAACCTCCATATGCCGCGGGAGCGGCCCAGGAAATAGCAACAATAACAGCAACAACAACAGCAAAAAAGACAAAAATAAATAAATAAATAAATAAATAAAAAATAAAAAGAAAGCTCTTAGGGCATATGACCCTGAAATTCCTTACCTAGTCAAGTGTAAGTGGGGTGAAGGAGCACTCTATTTCGACAAGCCTTCCTGGTGATTCTCAGACACACTGAAGCTTGGGAAACGCCAGGCTTGAGCATTCTCTGGATGGACATCCTGGAGAGGGCTTCTCCATTTGTTTTTTGTTTTTTTGTCTTTTTGCCATTTCTTGGGCCACTCTCGAGGCATGTGGAGGTTGCCAGGCTAGCGGTCGAATTGGAGCTGTAGCCGCCGGCCTACGCCGGAGCCACAGCAATGCGGGATCCAAGCCACATCTGCAACCTACACCACAGCTCATGGCAACGCTGGATCCTTAACCCACTGAGCAAGGCCAGGGATTGAACCCGCAACCTCATGGTTTCTAGTCGGATTCGTTAACCACTGAGCCATGACGGGAACTCTGAGGGCTTCTCCATTCTGAATGATCCATTGTTAACTCCTTCCTTCCTGCAAATACCTGGAACTTGACTTGCCTAATTTCACCACTTTTACCACCACCTGGAGTGGGCTATATACCAGGGACAATGTCTTAACCTGAAAGAATGAAATTACAATGGGGCTGAGTTTCAGCTACTCATAAGGCAGGTTGGAGTGGGACAGGAGCTAAGACATGGTATTTGGGGAGCTGGGTGGCTTCCAGCAGCCACTGCGTTCCATGGCATGCTGCTTCCTAGCGAAGCAGATCTGGTCCATGGGAAAGTGTGTCATCTTTGTCTTCCCTCAGCCCTCAAGAAGTGGGGGTTCCTCTGTCTGAGTGTGTCTGCCTATATGTGTTAAATTATTTCTTTGCTCCACGAAAAAGCTTGAAATGGAATTTGTCATAAACTTATAAGAAGGGGATGAGACCCATCTGCTCTGTTTTTCAAAGGGTTTATTTTCAGCCTCTCCAGTGGATGCCCCACAGAAGCTCTTTAGAGAAGATAATTTCTCCCTGCTAATTCAAGTGTTTACTGTCTGGTGTTTCTAGGTCTGAGTCCAGCTTCCTGACTGGAGGACTTTTTTCAATTTTTCAAGTGTTTATTTTTCCATTTGGGTAAAAGGAAAAAAAAGTACAAGTTTCTATCGGGCACCAGTGGAGAAGTAGTTGGAAGCCTTGTTTTTCAATCCTAGCAGACTTGTCTCATTATGATCCCATTATGGTCTCATTATAGTCCCAGAGCCCAGGACTAAGAGAGGTGGGTATAGTATATATACTATTATCTCACAGATTCAGTCCCAGATTAGAAACTGCCTTATTCATCTTGGGGTCTCCAGCTCCAAGCACAGGGATGATGGTGGTGACCAGGAAATGCCTTTTGGATACATGAATGGATGAATCAATTAATGCTTTTTGTAGCTGAATTTGTTTATAGGTTTCCTGGCCCCCAAGGGAAAAAAGTCAATTCCGTGATTCCTAGTTACAAATATGCAGACTGTATCCTATAGTATACAGAGCACTTTCACACTCACTGTTGGTGATTGAGCTCCCCAGGGTTACTCCAAAGCTTGGGGAAAAAGCCCCTCCCAGCTCCACTCTTTGGATGGAGAGCCTGAGTCTTGGGGACTTTTAAGGACATACATTCAGGAATTAGCTGAATCAAGACCAAAAATCCATATCTTTAGATTTTCTCCTCAATTAGGTGGGTAATAGAGCAAATTGTAGCTTCAGCCACGCTTGCTCAAAAGGTGGGAAATGCTCCTTAAATGGAGAGCATAACATGAAGTCACAATTTCAAGTCAGGGAATGTATTTGGGAGTAGGATATGGAAGGAATGAGATAACATAGTCTGTGTTTTTAGAGAATCCATATAAGTACTTACGTTGATTATGATTGAGAAGAGAGAGATCCTTCCTAAAATTTGCACTATTACCACTGGGTAATCCAAATTTCACCCAGGGTAAATTTGGAACCTATATTTCATCTTCCTTACTCATTGTTCTGCACCAGTTGATACATATAACTTTGCCTCCCAGAGTATACACCCCATCTAGAGTACAGAAGAAAATGATCACATTTTTTAAAAATGGGGTTTATTATTTAAATTACCAGTCTTTTCTTATTCCTTTTGTTTAACTATAATTTAGGTGTTTTTTTTTTCCTGATTACCATACTACAGACGTTTATTGTAGAAAGTTTGGGGGGAATGTAGAAAAAGATAAAGAACATAAAAATCACCGGGGGTCCCACTGCGGAGCAGTACTGTTGAAACCAAGGGTGATTATCAGTTAGATGCATTAAAAGCAGCTGTGGTTCCCAGGGGTTTGGAGGGAGTGAGGGATGAATGGCTGAAGCACAGAGGATTTTTAGGGCAGTGAAACTGTTCTGGATGATACTATAATGATGGCTGCGTGTCCTTGTATATTTGTGCAAACCCGTAGAATGTTCAATGCCAAGAATGAACCCTAATGTGAACTATGGACTCTGAGTGATAATGACTCAAATGACTCATGCTGAGGTAGCTTCATCGGTTGTGACAAATGTGGTGGGAGATGATGGCTGTACATGAGTGGAGTCAGGAGGTATATGGGAACTCTCTGTGCTTTCTGCCCAGTTGTACTGGAAGCCTAACACTGCTCTAAAAAGTAAAGTTTATAAAAACAAACACAACCGACCCATCCTGTGGTCCCTTACCTTGAGATGTGGGACAAAAGGCAGGGATGGATTGAACCTGCCTGTGTGAGTAGTTTCGGCATCTTGACAGCTCCTTCTGCCTGTACCCAAGGGTCCCACCCTCTTCTAAGATGCTTGACTCTGACACTTTCTGAGTAGGAAGTTTCTCTAGATTCTGACTCCCACCCTACCCTTTGGCCTTTGGCCTTTTTCTGGTCTCCCCATATTCCATCCTCCTGTCTCCTTTTCTGTCTAGGATCCCTGCAGATTCAGGGTCCAGGTGGATGGTCTTCCTAACTTTGCTTTTGGTCTCTACCCAAATTTCTATGAATCTTTTTTATCCTACTCCACACCTCTTGGTTTGTCCCTAAGCAGCAAGAGTCCTAGACCATCAAAACCAACAGCCCCAGCACCAGAGAATCCAGTGAAGCCTGCTTGTCCTCAGAGCAGACAGCAGGGAATCTGCTTAGTTCCCAAGGCAACCAGCCCCAGGTCCAGAGGAGGAAGCTGCTGAGGGACAGAGCAGTAGGTTTGCCAGTTCTGTCCTCCCACAGAGGATGTTGTGGATTGAGAGATGGGTCCCAAAGGGAGGCAGATGTGGAGCCAGCATTGAGACATCAAAGAACAGCTGACGTTTTCTTTGCCTTCCTGCAGTGCACAGTCTCCATGGTCATACACCAACGTCCTGTGGGAGGGACTGTATGGTCAGCCGTGTCGGGAAGAGAGTGATGCAGATGAGAGAGCATCAATTTAGAAGCCCAGCAGCTCAGGACTCAAATTCTGGCCAAAGCTATACTAGCTGAGTAGCCTTAGCCAGTTACTAAGCCTCTCAACTCTAAATTGGGGAAAATGCCTTTCTCATAGGATTAAGAAGATTAAATTATATACTGTCTTAATACCCTCTAGCAGAGTGTGTGGCTTATTCATTATTAACTGTTGTTATTATTTTCCAGATAAAGAAACTGAATCTTTAAGAAGTGAAGTCACTTCTCCAAGGTCACACCACTGACTGGTCATTAGATTGGGACTTAAACCTTTGTCTACTGATATCTTATGTTCTTAAAAAAAAGAAGAAAGGGAAGAAAGGAGGGTAGGAAGGAAATATGGAAGGAAGGAAAGAAAGAAGGAAATGAGGGAGGGAGGGAATAATAACTAATGAAGACACCTGAGTTGTGAACTCCTGAAAATAGCTCTCACTGTGCAGAAGATTGTCGTGCAAGATCCAAGTCACAGGTCTGGGTTTTAATATACTTTTTTGAGCCCTTATCCTGTGCCAAGAATTTGACTTTCTTATCACATTTATCTTCATGGCTGACTTGCAAGTTTGGGACTATTAACTAACAGGTTAAGCAACATTGGGTTTTTTCCCAATGTAAGGGTAAGCCTGAAGGGTGCTGGTACAGAGCTAAGGCTCCTTCAAACTTCTTGATGCGCTCTCATTGTCTTGGCTTCAGCCCTCATGTGGAGAGATGGAGGCTGCACCTCCAAACATCACATCTACATTCCAGAAAGGAATCAGAGAATTGGACAAAAGAAAAAAGCTGTGCCCTCCTTTGTAGGTAAACCAGAGCATTTCAAAAGCCACAGCCAGCAGATTTCTTAATGTCTGTCATTGGCCAACATTTGTCCCAAGGCTTCCCCAGTTTCTGCCTCTGTCCACATAGCTGTTCCTTTTCCTATAGCTGGAGGTGGAACGATGGTGGGTGAAGTGTCCTGGGCTTGGTTTAAGATTTCATTTAAAAGCTTCTGGGGGAGTTCCCGTCATGGTGCAGTGGAAACAAATCTGACTAGGAGCCATGAGGTTGCAGGTTCAATCCCTGGCCTCGATCAGTGGGTTAAGGAGCTGGCGTTGCCATGGGCTATGATGTAGGTCGCAGACGTGGCTCGGATCCTGTGTTGCTGTGGCTGTAGGCCAGCAGTTATAGCTCTGATTAGACCCCTAGCCTGGGAACCTCCATATGCCAGGGGTGTGGCCCTAAAAAGCAAAAATAAATAAATAAAAGCTTTTGGGGCTAAGGGAATAAGACTTTTTTAGGAGGCTGAGTTCCTGTAGATCAAATTGGGTCAAGGGAGTCCTGACTTTGGGGTTATTACTGTTACACTGTCATTCCTTTTCTACCCATCAGTCCATAGGACCTGAGGAAACTCAGCATGCAGAGGTGAATAAGGCATGATGACAAGTATATAGTGATCCAGAGCCATATAAATGTGTCTGGACTGGAGTTCCCATTGTGGTGCAGCAGGAACAAATCCGACTAGTGTCCATAAGGATGCGGGTTCAATCCCTAGCCTTGCTCAGTGAATTAAGGATCCAGCGTTGCTGTGAGCTGTGGTGTAGGTCGCAGATGCTCAGATCTGGTGTTGCAGTGGCTGTGGAGTAGGCTGGCAGCTATAGCTTTGATGTGACCCCTAGCCTAGGAACTTCCATATGCCTCAGGTGTGGCCCTCAAAAGGAAAAAACATGTCTGGATCCTAGGAGAGGTACAAGGTCCATCAGGGCCTGGTAGGAGGAAAAGTGGGAGGACCAAAATGAGCAGAGCAGCATGTACTTCTGAGGCTGCCTGTTTTAAACGTGGACATCAATGTATTGTGCATAGACACCAGTGCATTGACTTCTGCGTAGCGGCCACTGTCGCTGCCTCTACACGCCTAGATCCTAACTGCTAAGACACCAGCTGTGCTTCCTAAATGCCGAAGGAAGTAAAGCAAATGCCCTTGGGTATTTCCTAAGAGCCCCAGGTGGACTCTTAGGAGCTGTAAGAGGGTTGGTGAAGGAGCTGAAGAAAGCCATAAAAATGATTCACCACAATCTGAATTATGTTGCTGTATTGAAAAGCACTCGGCTTACAGTTAGCAAGCAGTTTCATTAAATCATGATAAACATCACAAAGAAAGGTACAGGCAGAAAATTAGACAACTCTTTAGGGAGAACATAGTCTGTATCCAGTGTATTATAATGTAATAACCATTGTGTTGGGAATAAGGAGAGAAGATGGTTTAAGACCAAACAGAACTTCCTTGTAATTAGCTATGGAGCCCTAATTTTTTTTTAATCTGTTAATTTCAAATAGTCATACCCACATGCAGGAAGTGTTACTATTTTTCACCAATATCTGGTTCTCCTCTACTCTGAGCACAGGATGGGGGGTGGGGTGGGGGTGGGGAATGATAGTTCCCTGCCCCTTTGAAGTTGGGTGTGTCCATGTGACTTCTTTTGGCCAGTGACAGTGTCCTGTGTTACTTCTAAGCAGAAGGCAGTGTTGGAGTCTCACTGCTTTATTTTTCATGGCCCACATTGTGGAACTAGTGTTGATATGGAGGGTCCACATGACCAAGGCAGCCTAGGACCCAAGGCAACGTGTGGAGAGTTGCTCAGACCCAAAGCCAAATCTGCGAGTGAGGAAAATTGTTAAGATAAACCTCAGAGATCTGGGGATGTTGTTTGTTACTACAATATAGCTTAGCCTATCCTGGTCATAGACTCTTTACAGGGTTGTCATAGGGATTAAAGAAGGATATCTATGAAAATATCTAGCATTCTGGCTGCAATAAAGCTGCTACTATTAGTATTACCTATTAATAAAGGACAAAAACCACATAAAAGGTGAGGTTTTCAACAAATGGTGCTGGGAAAACTGGATATCCACATGCAAAAGAAAGAAGTTGGACCCTTACCCAACATCATATACAAAAATTAACTCAAAATGTATGAGTCCTAAACATAAAAACTAACACTATAGAAGATCTCACTGTAGCACAGTGGCACTGCAGAATCCTACTGCGGTGGCTCAGGTCACTGCAGAGGCACAGGTTCAATCCCTGGCCTGGCACAGTGGGTTAAAGGATCCTGCATTGCTTCAGCTGTGGCATAGGTCACAGATGCGGCTTAGTTTCAGTCCCTTGCCTGAGAACTTCCATAGCCCCAGGTGCAGTCATAAAATTAAAAAAAAAAAAAAAAAAAACTAACACTATATCACTCTTAGAAGAAAACGTAGAAGAAAAGCTTAATGAAATTGGATTTGGTAATGATTTCTTGGGTTTGACCTCAAAGGCAGAAGCAATAAAATAAAAAATAGACAAATTGGACTACATCAAAATTTTAAAAAAATTGTGTAACAAAAGATACCACCAAAAGAATAAAAAAAGCAAGCCACAGAGAAAAAAATATTGGCAAATCCCATGTCCGATAAAGTATTAATGTTTGCCTTCTCCTACCAAGCAGGAAAGAGAAAGTGGTATTTGGTAAGTACCTAGCAGTTTCTGGGATGAATGTGTGCCTGCTACCCTGCCTGTTCCTCCACGTCACTTCCAAGTCTAAGTTCTATGCCTGACTTATTAAGAGTTCCATTAAATTTTGTATTCTGGAAGTTGTTTTCTGCATGGGGGCGGTGGTTACTATAAGAAGTGGCAAAATGAGAAAAGAATATTGAAGAGATCTGGGGGAAACATGGATGAGAGATGCCTGCTACATCCTCTAGGCATCAAACTCAGTGCTTCAGGTAAAAAAGAGACGCTCAAACATGCATCTACGCTGCTGTGTATAACATATTTGAAAGGTTTCAGATGTGGATGAACCCCTACGATGTAGATGGACCTTAAAAAAAATCATTGAGGAAAATATGCAAACAACTCATACAACTTAACAAAAAAACAAACAACTCAATTGAAAAATGGGCAGAAGACCTAAATAGACATTTTCCCAAAATATGTGGATGGCCAGCAGGTACATGAAAAAATGCTCAACATCACTAATTATTGAAGAAATGCAAATCAAAACTATAATGAGGTACCACCTCACACCAGTCAGAATGCCCATGATTAGTAAGTCTAGGAGTTCCCCTTGTGGCACAGGGGAAACGAATCTGACTAGTATCCATGAGAATATAGGTTTGATGCCTGGCCTCGCTCAGTGGGTCAAAGATCTGGTGTTGTCATGAGCTGTGGTGTAGATTGAAGGCACAGCTAGCATCCCAAGTTGCTATGGCTGTGGCATAGGCTGGCAGCTGTACCTCCAATTTAACCCCTAGCCTGGGAATTTCCATCTGTTGTGGGTGTAGAACTAAAAAAAAAAGTCTAAAAATAACAAATGCTAGAAAGGGTGTGGAGAAAAGGGAACCCTCCTACACTGTTGATGGGAATATAAATTGGTACAATCACTATGGAAAACAGTATAGAGGTTCCTCATAAAATTAAATATAGAACTGCCATATGATCCAGTAATCCCACTCCTGGGCATATATCCAGACAAAACTATAATTCAAAAAGTTACATGCACCCATATGTTCATAGCAACACTATTCACAATAGTCAAGACATGGAAACAACCTAAATGTCCATTGACGGATGAATGGATTAAGAAGATGTGGTACATATACACGATGGAATACTACTCAGCCATAAAAAGAACAAAATAATGCCATTTGCAGCAACATGGATGGAACTAGAGATTCTCATGCTCCGTGAAATAAGTCAAAGAGAAAGACAAAACCAGGAGTTCCTGTAGTGGCTCAGTGGTTAACAAATCCAACTAGGAACCATAAGGTTTCGGGTTCAATCCCTGGCCTTGCTCAGTGGGTTAAGGATTCGGCGTTGCCGTGAGCTGTGGTATAGGTTGCAGACGTGGCTCGGATCCCACGTTGCTTGTGGCTCTGGCGTAGGCTGGTGGCAATGGCTCCGATTAGACCCCTAGCTCGGGAACCTTCATATGCCACGGGAGTGGCCCTAGAAATGGCAAAAAGAGAAAAAAAAAAAAAAAAAAAGAAAGACGAATACCATATGCTATCACTTATATGTGAAATCTAAATTATGGCACAGATGAACCTATCTACAAAACAGAAACAGACTCACAGATGTGGAGGACAGACTGTGGTTTCTGAGAGGGAGGGGGAGGGAGTGGAATGGACTGGGAGTTTGGGGTTAGTAGAAAATAACAAAGGCTGGAAAGGGTGTGAAGAAAAGGGAACCCTCCTACTATTACAGTTAGAAAGGATAAGCAATGAAGTCCCGCTGTACAGCACAGGGAACTGTATCCAGTCTCTTGTGATGGAACACGATGGAAGATAATATGAGAAAAAGAGTGTATATATATGTGTGTGTATATATATATATATGGAAGACTGGCTCACTTTGCTGTACAGCAGAAATTGACACAATACTGTAAATCAAACACACTTTAATAAAAAAAATTTTTTTTAAATCATTGAGGAATTTCTGACTGAAGGCGGCCCCACCCTCTTTATTTATTTATTTATTTTGTCTTTTCTAGGGCTGCACCCGTGGCACATGGAGGTTACCAGACCAGGGGTCCAATTGGAGCTGTAGCCACCGGCCTACACCACAGCCACAGCAACGCGGGATCCGAGCCGCATCCTTGACCCACACCACAGCTCACAGCAACGCCGGGTCCCCAACCCACTGATCGAGGCCAGGGATCGAACCCGCAACCCCATGGCTCCCAGTCGGGTTCGTCAACCACTGCGCCACAACCGGAACTTTGGCCCCACCGCCTTTAAATCACTCACTAGGCAACCTCTTATAAAGGAGGTGGGGGCAGGAGAGTAGGGTCTGGGCTTGGGTCTCAGATCTGTTACACATGAGCCGGGTGATCTTGGAGGTTCCTGAAGCTGTTTCCTTGTCTACAGTATGGGGCTACTGGGGAGAATCAGTGAGAAGATCTATGTATTACTTTGTAATGTATAACAGCACTCAGCAAACACTGGTTATTTGTTACGTAAATAATAAGGGTCATTCATTTGGATATCATGATATAGAAGACGGTACATTAGACACTTTCTAGTCCTCTGCCTCTATCCCCAGTAGAGGACCACTACCCGCCACCACAAATGCCCAAACACAGACAATCCTCACAAGATGGGTGTTATCTTCATTTTTCGTATCAGAGATAAGATTCAGCGTTGCTGAGTAACTTGCTCAAGGCCACACAGCTAGTGTCTTTGCCTAAGTTTCAGTGCTATTATCTCAGTCTCCAGAGCCCATTTTTCTTTCGTTTTTCTTTATAGCGATTCAGTAAAAAATTGCCCTTTATAAATTCAGGAAAGCAGAGACACAAGTTTTCTCCTGATTTGGGAGGAACTATTGCTGTGTTAAAGGAAAGCTGAACTTAAGAGGCTTATTTGGAAACACCGGAGGCAGAGATGTGAGAAGAAATGGCAGTGTCCTTTTATAAACTGCTCCAAACACACTTCATCACCACTGGGCTTGAGAGGATTTTCATGAGTCAAGGAAAGATGGAATGGATCCTGCCTTTTTTTTTTCCTGAGACAATTGTCACTTGAGAGGCTGAACAACAAATCGAAACATCTTGTTCCAGGGAGAAAAGTGTCTGCAGTGCCTCCTTTCATACCCATAATCATCTCACCAACATTCAAAGCTCTACTGGAATGACTTTCAAATTGGGCTGCATTAAAATGCTGGGGTGACACTCAATGTGGCAGACAGAATAATGCTTCCCTCTGCCAAAAAAGTTCAGATCCTAACCCCTAGAACTGTGAATATATTATTTTACATGGCAGTAGGGTCTTTGCAGAAGTAAGTCAGTTTGGGATGGGGAGATCATCCTGGATTACCTGGGTAGGTCCAATGTAAGGACATGGATCCTTAAAAGCAAGAATGCTCCTGGCTACAGTCAGAGCGAGATGTGACTACAGAAGAAAGGCACAGAGGGATGCAACGTTATTGGCTTTCAAGATGAAGGAAGGGACCACAAGCCAAGGAATCAGGTAGCCTCTAGAGACTGGAAAAGCCAAAAAAAGATTCTCCCCTAGAGCTTCCAGAAGGAAGGTAGCTCTGCTGACATCTTGATTTTAGCTCCAGGAGGTCTGTGTTGGACTTCTGAGCTATAGAACTGTATGATAAATCTGTTTGTTTGTTTGTCTTTTTTCTTTTTAGGGCTGCGCCTGAGATATATGGAGGTTCCCAGGCTAGGGTTGAAACAGAGCTGTAGCTGCTACCTTATGCCACAGCCACAGCAACCCTGGATCTGAGCCACATCTGCAACCTACACTACAGTTCACGGCAACGACAGATCCTTAACCCACTGAGCAAGGCCAGGGATCAAACCAGCAACCTCATGGTTACTAGTCAGGTTTGTTCACCACTGAGCCAAGATGGGAACTCCAAATCTGTGTTGTTTTAATCCACTGGGTTTGTTGTAATCTGTTCCAGAATCAATACAAAATAAATATACCTGGGAGTATTATTGGTTGAAAGTTTCTTAGTCTGTGTGCTGGAACCTTTCTAAAACATAGGTCTGATTCTCTTTCCTCATGTTCAGATCCAACTAAATTCCATATCCTATTGATTCCCCCTGTAGGAATGCTACTTGTGACACCAGTTCCTGTCCTTCGAGGACTGGCTTCATGCCAGGCACATGCTAGACACTTTACATACATTTTCTCCAACCTTCACAACTTTTGCCAAGGAGGTATTAATTCCTTTCATCATCTGAGAAAATCAAGACTCAGAGATTAAGTGACCTGCCCAGATAGAAATGGTGCAATCAGGATTCAAAATTCCCTGTCCTCTCTAGCTGGCATCTTGGGTACCAGGGATGGAGGTAGGGGGTGGGGAACCCCACCAGTGTTCCAGAATCTGCCTCCTCCTCTCCATCCCCATGGCCATGGCCCTGATACAGGTTCTCATCTCCCACCAGGGCTTTGGTTACTGCTTCCTAAGATGCACCCCTGCCTTTGGATCTCATCTTTCTCAATCCATCGTGTACTGTAGGCAGAGCAGCTTCTCTAATAGGCAGACTGGTTTTGCCACTTCTCTGTTTAAACCAACCCTTCCAGGGGTCCCCACTTTCTGCTGCATACAGTCCATTCTTCCTGGCTGGGCACTCAAAGCCATTCATAATCTGACTCTGAGTTCAATCCCTCCCACTCCTCCCCACAGACCCATCAACACTGGTTGGCATCAGAATATGCCATGGTCTTTTCGTTACCCTGTATATGAACCTCCTTGTATGATGGACAAGGAAAGTATAGATCGGAGAGGTGACATTAGCTGCCTTAGGTCACACAGCTTGTATGAAGCAAAGTCAATAGGAGACCCCCAATTCTCCATTAGACCCCCCTGGAGCCTTAAAGAGACCATCTCTGATTCCTCCACTTGCCTCCTCTGCCTCTGATACTGGGTGGGAACAACCATCCTCTCTTGTGGGGAGATTTCATTACCTCTAGTCTGTCCTCCACATGGAATAAAAGTATAACCATTCCTCTCTCGCGCTTAGAAATCCTTTGCTATTCACCACCCTTAAAATAAAGGCTGAAGTGGAGTTCCTGCTGTGGCACAGCGGGTTAAGAATCTGACTGTAGAAGATTGGATGGCTGCGGAGGTGAGGGTTCGATGCCCAACCCAGCACAGTGGGTTAATGGATCCGGGGTTGCTGTGACATAGGTCACAGCTACGGCTCGGATTCAATCCTTGGCTCAGGAATTTCCATATGCTGTGGATGCAGACATAAGAAAAAAAGTAAAATAAAATAAAATAGGTTGAAGCCCTTAAAGGTGTGGCCCTTACACGACTTTCCAGCCCCATCTCAGGACCCTCTGCTTCTTTCTTGATACCCACCATCTTTCAGAGCCCTTCATGTGCCTTGATCCCTCCCACCTCAGGGCCTTTGCACATGCTACTCTCTGTCTGGAGTGCTCTTCTTCTCGCCATCTTTTTTCCTTAATCCTTCATCTCCCCTCTGCCTTTACTTCCCTAGGAAGCCTTCCTGACTACGAGACTGGCTACAAGTACTTTCTCTTTCTCCTGTACTTTGCCCCCAGGCCCCAATCAATTCATCAGCCTATAATTATCTGTGTGTGATGATTTGATTAATCTTCTGTCTATCAAACTCTGTGCTCTGTTAGAGCAGAGATTTACTTTATCCGATTGCATACTTTGAGTCCCCAGAGTTGATCACAGCAATTGGAGTGAGGCTGGAACTCAATATTATCTGTTGAATGAATAAACACCAACTGGCCCCAGCTGTGAAGTCAATCCCAATTTCCATTTATGTGTCTTTTGAGTAAAAAGAGCAAGAAAATTACCAAATGTTTCAGCTCCTGGAGACACAGAATTGGATATCCTATCCTGTGGGTTGTTTGGTGGCGGTGTTGCTGGTACTAATTATGTTTTGCTTAGTTAGTTTGGGGAAAAGAATTCAAATGTAAAAAAAATAAGCAAAACTACTCTGAACCAGATTTAAGCAGTAAGAACAACTCTAACCATCAAAATGAATAGATTCAATTAAAAAAAACTGATTTAAATCAAACCCACTTAAGAACACAAATAGGGACTCATGAAAACTTCTTGAGAAATGGGTCTTCTGCTTTCACAATTTTACGATTCTTTTTTTTTTTTTTTTTTTTGGCTCTTTAGGGCTGCACTTAGGGCATATGGAAGTTCCCAGGCCAGGGGTTGAATCGGAGCCACAGCCACAGCAACTCGGGATCTGAGCCACACCCTCGACCCACACCGCAGTTCATGGCAATGATGGATCCTCAACCCACTGATTGAGGCCAGGAATTGAACACACATCCTCATGGATACCAGTTCAGTTTGTAACCCCCTGATCCACAATGGGAACTACCAGTTTTTCAATCCTTTAGCTGTGATATCTTTAGGGCCAGGGCTGCACAATTAGGCCTAGGACATTTTATTTATTTTTTATACACAGGACAGCCATAATCGATAGCCTATGCACAGAATACCAGACATAGCTGGTTCCAAAATCATCCATGCTTACCACTTCTTTTTTTTTTTTTTTGTCTTTTTGCCTTTTCTAGAGCTGCTCCCGTGGCATATGGAGGTTCCCAGGCTAGGGGTCTAATCAGAGCTGTAGCCACCGGCCTACGCCAGAACCACAGCAACGTGGGATCCGAGTGGTGTCTGCAACCTACACCACAGCTCACAGCAACACCGGATCCTTAACCCACTGAGCAAGGCCAGGGATAGAACCTGCAACCTCATGGTTCCTAGTCGGATTCGTTAACCACTGCGCCACGAAGGGAACTCCCATGCTTACCACTTCTTTTCACACATTTCTTATGATGTCATCTAATCTGAAAGTGTTTCAAATACTTCTGCTAAAGGTTTTTCAGTGTTCCTGCATCTTTTGACATCAAAGCAGATTTGATGAGCTCTAGTTAAACTAGGGGAATTTTCAATCTTCAGCTTGTTTTTATTGTGGATTTGAACAATGTGCATTGTTTTTTTCAAGAGTGTACTTGTCACTTTACTGTCCAGAATCCAGCAATAATACCTTACTTCCAAAACCTCCCTGAAATAATGCTGCTCTTTGCCTTTTTAGCATCACCACAAATGTATGTTTCGCTTCTTCGTAAACCTCATCCATGAGACACATTCTTTACTTAGTGCTTTTCTTGGATGACCCATCATTTGAAGATAAAGCAATATCTTGAGGAGCTACTGAAATGCCAAATCCATGACAGCAAGTGGCTACGTTTGTCTTATCTCTGCTCCATCCCCACTGCCCAGCACATAAGGGATACACAAGAGATATTTTAAAATCAACACATTTAAATTTATATTTATTTATGAAACTTTTACCATCAAAAATAATACATATTTATTTCAGAAGTTTAAGGAGAAATAGAAAAACAAGAAGGGAAAGAAAAGATACTGTTACTTACAGATAATCACTATTAACATTTTGGCATATTCCTCTAGGTATTTTTACTTATGCATGTATATATGTATTTTTAAATTTTTAAATCATGCTATATATATAGTTTTTTTCCTCACAATGTATTCAATGTATATATCCCATACCATCAAGCAATTTTGATATCATTATTGCTGTGCACGTTATTCCGCAGTGAGAATGAACCACAGTTTATGTAACTAATCGCACTAGGAAGCAATCCCAATGTGGTAAACGCTCTATTTTTCAGCACTGCAGGAAAATAGGGCATTATGGTTATGAGGGAGTGAGCGTCCAGGGCCAGAATTCAGTGAACACTGATTCTAAAATCACGCAGAAGCTTTTTCAGTCTTTCTTTGATGAATCAAGGACATTCTAGAATGACTTTTCATGTGAAAATAAATTTCCTACTAAAGAAAACAGTAGCCCTGGTGCCCCTCGTATCAAGAGGGGAACCTCAACTCACCCTCCTCAATACCACCAGATGGCCCCTCAAGAAAGAAAGAAAGAAAAAAAAAGGCCCAGTATTATTTGGGTATGAGGCCAAACATTCTTTTATTTCTTTTTTTTTTTTTTTTTTTTTTCCCCACAGCTGCACCTGTGGTGTATGGAAGAAGTCCTCGAGCTAGGGGTCAGATCAGAGCTGCAGCTGCGGGCCACAGCCACAGCAATGCAGGATCTGAGCCGCAGCTGTGACCTACGCTGCAGCTTGCAGCAGCACCAGATCCTTAACCCACTGACGAGGCCAGTGATCGAACCCACATCCTCACGGACACCATGTTGGGTTCTTAACCTGCTGAGCCACAATGGGAACTCCATGTTTGCTTATTTTAACCAAGAAGCTCCTCACCTCCACTCCCTGCTTCAAACTGGGTGGCAGATCTAGACTGACCCCATCTGACAAGTATACTGGAAAGTATTTAAAGACTGCTTTTGAAATTAATTTGTGCTTGGGAGTTCCCATCGTGGCTCAGTGGTTAACAAACCCAACTAGTATCCATGAGGATGTGGGTTTGATCCCTGGCCTCGCTGAGGGGCTTAAGGATCCAGCATTGCCATGAGCTGTGGTGTAGGTCGCAGAGGCAGCTCAGATCTGGTGTTGCTGTGGCTGAAATGTAGGCGGGCAGCTGTAGCTCCGATTCGACCCCTAGCCTTGGAACTTCCATATGCCACACCTGCAGCCCTAAAAGGAAAGAGAGAAGAGAAAAAAAAAAAAGAAATTATTTTGTGCTTGAGTGTCATGGTAGAACCTACCACATATGGTGGTAAGACTAAGTGCTGAATCGTGCCAAGGATGGTTATTTGTACCATGGTCTAGGGTAGCCCCGTATTTGGTGGGGCCTATGTATCTGGCGAAAGAGAATTCCTCTTGGTACCCTGGAGCCCCCCATCCCACTTACCCATATATGAAATCATATTTCACATGTCGAAAATCCCCACGTGGAAATTGCCATAGAGTGTAAATCCAAATGGATTTTCCCAGAACTCACTACGACTACTGAGCATGTGCTATAAGCATTTACTTTAATGGAAAAGCAGCAACGTTTCTAGTTGGAGTTTCAACAATGAAATATTTTAGGTGATTTATAGAAAGTTTTCTCCAAGCCTGTTCCTCAGCCTGAATAAGTGAATGTGCTCTATCAATTGTAAGGATTAAACCAGGTTAAGATATGTGGGAGAGGTTCAATATCTAGTCATTTGCTAAAATGTTTTCCGTCTATGTGCAGTAAAAATTTGATTTAAAAGAAAGCACTTCCAACACAAATCTCAGACCCAGAATTAAACTGCTCAGAATAAAACCAATTACAAAAAGAAAACATTTGCCTTAGTCCATTTGAGGTCACCGTGCATCATCACGGGGTGAAGGAACCATTATTTCATGCTGCCCAGGAGCAAAAGCATGACTTGAGGCTTTTCAATTGGAAAGGTGGTGGAAGGAGTGGGGTGGGGAGGGACCATTCTTTTCCCATCTCCTCGGAGAAAACTGGTCTGTCCTTTGACTTAGGGAGTGGCTCCTGGGCCCCCTGGGGTCATCCTCTTAGCACTCAGCACAGTGCCTGCACAGAGCACAGATTCTTACATGTGTACAGATGAGGAAGAAGAGACGAGCAGGAGGAAGGACCGGTCCAGGTCCTCCACGGTCCTCTACGAGCCCACGACGATCCTGCGGCTGATGGCTCCCGGCAGGGTATAGATGAAGAGGACCAGGAAGATGACGAGGATGATCAGGATGAAACCGATGATGATGTACTTCTTGTAATTCTTCCAGATGAGGTGGTACAGGCACTTGAAGGGGCTCATGAACCAGGAGAAAGAGGTGTCCGGGCGGCTGGGAAGGAAGCAAGAGGGGGTAAGGGAAGGGGCCACGTTGTCCACACGTAGGAATCTCAAGACCTCAGGGCGAATTTCTGAGTCCCATTTTCCAGGGACCCACAGAGAGAGGCCTGGGGAGGGGAGACGATGTGGCCTGGAAACAGAAGCTAACATTTTGGCTGACAATGATTCCTCATCATTTTATTTTATTTTTTAATTACTTAATTTTTTCCTTGTTTGTCTGCATCTGCAGCATATGGAAGTTCCCAGGCCAGGGACTGAATCCAAGCCACAACTGTGACCTATACCACAGGTGCATCAATGCCGGATCTTTAACCCACTGTGCCCGACAGGATATCAAAGCGGCAACACCAGAGACCAGCCAGACCATTAACCCCGTGTGCCGCAGAGGGAACTCAAGACCTCATCATTTTAAAATTTGGTCTGGAGGAGGGCAAGAGTCTAGTTAGAACCTAGCCAGAGGTCTGAGGGCCCTCTGTCTGTCCCACCCTGATCTCAAGTCCCGCCTCCTCCTCCTCCATGAAGCCCCTCTGACTACAATAATTCCCCTCCTTCTGAATTCCTACCTCACTCATCCCTTGACCTACTCCCCTTTTGAACCTAATACATGTCTTCCACACTCTGATCACTATTTTGTGAATCTGTGTGTTCTCCCCAGACTGAAAGTTTCTGGAAGGCAGAGGTTACATCTTGTATTTCTTTGGTGTTGTGCAAAGTATTTTTTTTTTATTTTTGTCTTTTTTCCTATTTCTTTGGGCCGCTCCCGCGGCATATGGAGGTTCCCAGGCTAGGGGTCGAATCGGAGCTGTAGCCACCAGCCTACGCCAGAGCCACAGCAACTCGGGATCTGAGCCGCGTCTGAGACCTACACCACAGCTCACGGCAACGCCGGATCGTTAACCCACTGAGCAAGGGCAGGGACCGAACCCGCAACCTCATGGTTCCTAGTTGGATTCGTCAACCACTGCACCACAACGGGAACTCCCAAAGTATTTTTTTAGTAGGTACACATTGTAGAAGCTTAAAAAATAATTTTGAATGAATGAAACACTACAGTTCCTAACACTAAGAGAGGTGAAAGGTCAATACAGAGAAAGGACCACCTGTTTATCATGAAACACCTGGTGTCTGGGAAGGAATAGGACAAATATATTTTGAAAGAGTATTTTGTATACATACTTCATGATCTGTATATGCTTACTTTTTAATTGATATATAACCATGGTTTAAATAGGATAGGATAACCCTTGCTGCTAGTTATTCTACTTCTGGAAACGTAAAGTAATAATTTATAAAGGGGAAACATTTTCACCACATTATAATAATAGAAAAAAAATAGGAGTAAATTAAATTTCCAATTATGGGGTGGTAACCAACTCAATTATGGGTAGGAAGTCTCTGGACTATTCCGGAGACATTTAAAAAATCCCAATTATGACAACTATGGCAACAAAGCAAAAATTTTCAGCAAGGGATAAATGAAACATGGAGATAATTTTGCTTGCATGGTTAGAGAAAGATTAGAAAAATATTCATATGAAATTCATATGGCCATGAAAAAATTAGTAGCAAAAATGTATGAAATTATCCTGGGAATGCTTATGTGGTAGTATTATGGAAAAGTGCCATGGCCATTTGTCAAACACTCTAATATTTTTGGAGTATTTGTCAACTATAGGTGCAAAAGGCTACCTGGTTTGGATGATACCTATTGTCTTATTGTCTGCCTCCTCACTTCTCGCTTCTCCCAGAGGACTCCTCTGGAGAGATGCCTTCATTCTTTGAGATGGAGACTGCAGAGGGTTTCCCATTTCTGATGCTCATCTCTTCCTGCCCCTTTTTAGGGCTGTACTCGAGGCATATGGAAGTTCCCCGGCTATGGGTCGAATTGGAGATCCAACTGCTGGCTTTTACACCACAGCCCTGGCAATGCCAGGTCCAAGCTGCATCTGCCACCTACGCCTCGGCTTGTAGCAAGGCAGGATCCTTAACCCACTGAACAAGGCCAGAGATCGAACCCACATCCTCAGGGACACTATGTCAGGTTCTTAACCTGCTGAACCACAACGGGAACTCCCCTTTCCTTCCCCCCCCCTTTTCCATTTCTGATCTCCCCCCTCAATTGCACTCACTTGGGCTTGGCCAGGGGCTCTGGCTCCTTTCGGGCTTTTCCAACAGGATTTTTCTCAGCTTCTTCTGCTGTAACAAGGTGGAACTCAGCTTCAACCTTGCCCTGCACAAAGACAAAACTGTCAGCTTTGTCACAAAGAACTGCTTCCCTTTAGAAGAAGTGTTATCACATGGGAGAGTGCCAGGAGGGATTCTGACTCTCCTGCTGCTTTATTTGGAGGAAATATCTCTTTGGTCCTGGGATAAGCCATTTTTACGATAGACAAGAGGAGCCCTGACATGATGGTGCTCTTGAGTTTTGTGAGGAGAGTGGGTCTCCAGGCACATAGACAAACATATTCTCACTCATGTGGACTGTCCCATTTGTAACCATTTAATAACTGCAGCAGTCATTACAGAAAATAGTAATTTTTTTGGGGGGGGTCTTTTTGCCTTTTCTAGGGCCGCTCCTGCAGCATATGGAGGTTCCCAGGCTAGGGGTCAAATCAGAGCTGTAGTCACCGGCCTACGTCAGAGCCACAGCAACGTGGGATCCGAGCCATGTCTGTGACCTACACCACAGCTCATGGCAACGCCTGATCGTTAACCCACTGAGCAAGGTCAGGGACCGAACCCGCAACCTCATGGTTCCTAGCGAATCCCAGTGGATTCGTTAACCACTGCGCCACGACGGGAACTCCCAGAAAGCAGTAATTTAAAGAGGATTTGTTACTAGCGTGGCAGAACCCTTTGGAATCTGCTACTGTCTTGCTGTCTTCCTTCTGTCAATGACTCTCAAGAGGAGATGTTTGGGGTATGGACCTGCATTTGCCAAATGGCTTTTCTCTCATCCTTCCTTGTTTGGGGATTTTTTTTTTTTTTTTGGATCCCCTCTAAGTGTTTTAGAATTCTTTTATTCTAGCACTCTCTCTTTTTCTTCCCTCAATCAGAAGCAGCCCCTCTTGTTTGAAAACGGTGAGTCATATGCTTCTTCAGGGCACTGTGCCAAAGTTAACGGCAAAGATGTAAGTCTTAGGTTATCAAAGGATGAGACAGAACCTCTGGAAAAGTGAAGTCATTCTTTCTTGTTCACGCACTACATTGGGGGACCCCCTGAATGCCAGGCACTGTTCTATGCCCTGGGGACTTAATGATTTAAAAAAATAGGATCCTTGGAGTTCCCGTCATGGCGCAGTGGTTAACGAATCTGACTGGGAACCACGAGGTTGTGGGTTTGATCCCTGGCCTTGCTCAGTGGGTTAACAATCCGGCGTTGCCATGAGCTGTAGTGCAGGTCGCAGACGCGGCTTGGATCCCACGTTGCTGTGGCTCTGGTGTAGGCCGGTGGCTACAGCTCCAATTAAACCCCTAGCCTGGGAACCTTCATATGCCGAGGGAGCAGCCCTAGAAAAGGCAAAAAAAAAAAAAAAAAAAAGAAAGAAAAATAGGATCTTTGATCTTCTGGAGGAGCTCCTGTTCTTGGTGGAGGAGACCCTCTCTCCTGCCTCCTTTGTCTGCCCCCCTCCCCCGGAAATATTTTGTTTTTGTTTTTGTTTTTGTTTTTCATTTTTAAAGTTTTGTCGAAGTAGAGTTGATTTGCAATCTTGGGATCATTTCTGCTGTACAACAAAGTGATTCAGTTATACGTATACACACATCCATTCTCTTTCAGCTTCTTTTCCCACATACATTATCACAGAATATTGGATAGAGTTCCCTGTGCTATTCAGCAGGTTCCTGTTGACCCTCTACTCCATATTCTACGGTACCAAACCCCCAATCCCCCACCACCACCCCCTGCCCCCTTTGGTCACCTTAAGTTTTGCAAAGTCTATGAGTCTGTTTCTGATGTGCAAACACTCCTCTGGTTTTGTGAATCCAGATTCAAGGTCATAGGAGGGACCCAAAAGTGGTAGGAGACTAGGGCACCATCAAAGTATTTTAGCACCTATGATTGTTGTTAAATCTCATCTTTCTGAATTCCATGTGGATGGGGCACTGTCTGACTTCTGAGGTGTGGCTGATTTCTTACCCCTGTAAAAAGATCTAAGGTTCTGATTGGAGTTCCCGTTGTGGCTCATTGGTTAACGAATCCGACTAGGAACCATGAGATTGAGGGTTCGATCCCTGGCCTTGCTCAGTGGGTTGAGGATCTGGCGTTGCTGTGAGTTGTGGTGTAGGTTGCAGACGCGGCTCGGATCTGGTGTTGCTGTGGCTCTGGCGTAGGCCGGTGGCTACAGCTCCAATTTGACCCCTTGCCTGGGAACCTCCATATGCCATGGGAGCAGCCCTAGAAAAAGGCAAAAAGACAAAAAAAAAAAAAAAAAAAAAAAAAGAGAAAAAAAAAAAAAAGATCTAAGGTTCTGATGAACCGATAGTCTTGTGTTAACTTACCTATTCTCCCTGAAAAAGCCAGGGCTTCCTGACAAGCTGGTGTGGTTGCTGGAAGCCATGGAGATGTAATTGTGGGAGAAACTGGAGAGAAGGAGGGTATGTGGGGTGAGTCTGGAGCAGAAGAGAGGTAGTGCCATGGCTGTCTGAATTAGTAAGGAAGGGCAGTGGGCTTTTCTCACAAGTGAAGTCATGCTTTCCGATCTAGGTGGTCTCAACCACTCTTTAGTACCATGAATGACCCATGTCAGAAGCATTCAAGTCCTATGATCCAGAAATCTTCCTTAAAAATACGTATCTATGTACTTTCTCATGCCTATTGAGACATCTTGGCTCCATCAGCAATGACTTGCACATAAAGCAAGTCAGGAATACTTGAAAACCAGGGGAAAAAAAGAATATAAAGCTTCTATCCATTCTTGTCACTCCTTGACACATCTATAACAGCAGAACTCTAACTGTAATTACAATGCTTTATTGAATGCCTGTTTTGTCCCAGGTTCGTTCTTTTCATGTCTGTCTGTCTGTCTGTCTGTCTGTCTGTCTATCTATCTATCTATCTATCTATTCTATTCTATCATCTATCTATATCTATAACTATCAATGACAAGCAAAGTAGATCGCCTCAGAAATTAAGCCAAGGAAGTCAAATAATTTTCCCAAGGTCATAAGGCAATAAGCCAAACAACTGTCATTTGAACCAAGGTCTGTTTGACTCCTAAGCTCATGCTCTTTCCATCATAGCAGGCTGCCTCCCAATTGCCAGGTAATTGGATGGAAATTTTCTGAGGATCTTCTCAGCTCTAACAGGAGATGATTCTATGATTGTGTTCATCATTGCCACCTAAACGCATGTGTCTTCTTGAACCGTAGTTTCCTCATCTATCAAATGGCCAGAGGCTCTTTAACGAAACTTGACTCTAACTTCTAGGTTTCAAGAAAAGGCAGAGTTAGAGCCCAAGGTGACCCTTCAAGACTTGATGGCTGGAAGAAACCCAAGAAGCCAGCCCATAGCTCGTGGCAGAGGGGCTTCCAATCTACTTATTTCCAGAGGTTTTTCAGAGATGATCTGGGTTCCACTAAGCAGTGTATTTATCTGTTAGGAGCCTCATTCAGCTCCTCTATACCTGACAGAGAGTTAGCATAAGAGTCACTAACCAACTAATGGGCTCCAGAATGGTTGGAAGAGAGGACAAAAATCAGCAGAGAACAAGTTAGGACAAGCGTGAAAGGATCCTAGGTGCCTTTTTTCTCCACTGTTTGATGATAAGCTCAGCCACAGTGCCGTATAACTTGCATGGTGATGTGTGAATACCTTCTTCCATTTAAATCATCTGACAACCCAGCTAAATAGATGACATTCTAATTCCCATTTTACAGTTCAGGAAGCAAAGGCCTGATGATGTTTGCTAACTTGTGTTTCAAAACCAGGATCTGTACCCTGGTCTTCTGTTACCAAATGCCATCCTCTGCTATTCTTTGTGTCCAAGTGGCCCCTTCCTGTGGAAAAAAAAGCAGCAGCCTATTTATTGAACAATGAATTGATGTGCCTTTTCTGAAATGTTCAGGAGGGACCCCCATAATCATTGCCATGGCTCTGGCATTAGAATATATTTTTCGTGCTCTATATAAAATATTGAAAAACACACTTGCTATCCAGAAACATAATGTTTCATGAGAAAAGCCAGATACCAGAGGGTGGCTCAGGGGGTTAAGGGCCCAACATAGTGTCTGTGAGGATGTGTGTGTTTGAGCCCTGGCCTCACTCAGTGGGTTGCATTCCCGCAAGCTGCAGCATAGGTTGCAGATGCGGTTCAGATGCAGTGTTGCCATGGCCGTGGTGTAGGCTGGAAACTGTAGCTCTGATTCGACCCCTAGCCTGGGAACTTCCATATGCCCCAGGTGCAACCATAAAAAAGGAAAAAAAAAAAAAAAAGAAGACGCCAGATACAAAAGAATATGTGATATGTCATTTCCTTTCCCTCAAGAAGGAAACAGACATGATCAATTGATGAGGCCAGATATCAGAATGGTGGTCAGGACAGGGACACAAGAGGTCTGGGTCCGTGGAGAAGTTCTGCTTCATCTACGTGCTGATGGGAGTGTTGGGTTCATGAGAATTCATGATCGGCACACTTTTCTATAATGCGTATTACTCTTTTTTCTATGTAAATATATTTTAAGAAAATTGGTTTTTTTAAAAAAGGAGGAGTTCCCGTCATGGCGCAGTGGTTAACGAATCCGACTAGGAACCATGAGGTTGCAGGTTCAGTCCCTGCCCTTGCTCAGTGGGTTAACGATCCGGCATTGCCGTGAGCTGTGGTGTAGGTTGCAGACGCGGCTTGGATCCCGCGTTGCTCTGGCTCTGGCGTAGGCTAGTGGCTACAGCTCCGATTTGACCCCTAGCCTGGGGACCTCCATATGCCGCGGGAGCGGCCCAAGAAATAGCAAAAAGACAAAAAAATAAAATTAAAATAAAATAAAAGGAACCTATTTTTGACTTCCATCTAATAGCCGGCCTTGGGTAGCTTAAGGAATCTTATAGCGTAGCATAGTGCAGCATAAGAATTGAGTGGGTAGGATTGGATGTAGACACATTTGCATCGAAATCAGGTTCTAGCACTTACTAGCTGTGTGAATTGGGTGAGTTACCTGCCCTCTTTGAGTCTTACCATTCCAGGGATGTTAATAGCATGTACCCCTTAAGGCTGCTTTGAAAAATAAATGATGTAACACCTATACAGTGCTCAACCCACTGCTTGGTGAACGGGGAACATTTAGAAATTTGTAGTTGTCATCTATAGCACTATTTAATGGACAAAGACAGAACTTAATGAAAAATTTATTCTGCCCATTCAGAAAACTCTCAGCAAAGTCCCAAGAACCTGTATTCCCAACACAGAAAAAATGCAAAGAAAAAAAGGGGGCAGAGAATATGAAATTTATTCTGCCCTGGGCACAGGAACTGTAAGTTAATATCGTGAAGAGCCTTGTCCTCAATTCACTGCCCTGCCTGAGTGGTCACAAAGCACTTATCTGGTGTCACAGAGGCAGCAGGAGGAAGGTGTTTACTGACATGGTCTGATAAATGCGGCTTCTCATTCCATATCTCTCCACGCTGAGGGTTCCATGGCCATTTCAATTATCAGTATTCAACCAAGCACCAAGTAGAGGTCTTAAGCTAATCATCTCCTCCGAATATAATTTTAATTTAGAGCTAGAAAAAAGGGACAACTAGAGAGACTCTCTGTAGCCTAATGACATCTACGGATGGCAGAAACTGATAAAGAAAGGTCTTGAAAAGACTGAATTTGTTGTATCACATCCATTGCTTATGGGTTCGAACTTCACTGAGCCTGGAGGGTGGGTGCTGGGGGAGGCTGAGAAGTGACTGGGATCAGGTTGGACCTGCCTTCTTCAGCAGTAAGTATTGCTTATTAAAACCCAGGTCTGATAAGCCCAAGCTATCAGACACAACTTAGAATAGATTTACAAGGAGATCCAGCTGAATAGCATTGAGAACTTTGTCTAGATACTCATGTTGCAACAGAAGAAAGGGTGGGGGAAAAATGTAATTGTAATGTATACATGTAAGGATAACCTGACCCCCTTGCTGTACAGTGGGAAAAAAAAAACCAAAAAAAACAAAACAAAACAAAAAAACAAAACAGGTCTCTGAGTTCCTGTTGTGGCACAGCAGAACTGAATCGACCTGTATCCATGAGGATGCGGCATCGATCCTTGGCCTTGACTAGTGGGTCAGGGATCTGGCATTGCTGTGAGCTGTGGTGTAGGTCGCAGATGTGACGGCTCAGATCCCGTGTGGCTGTGGCTGTGGTGTAGGCCAGCAGCTGTAGCTCCGATTGGACCCCTAGCCTGGGAACTTCCCTATGCCGCGGGTGTGGCCCTAAAAAGCAAAAACCCCACAGGTCTCACTCGTATGAGATGAGACATTCCATACAGTAATGGTGGGACTGTGAGCTGGTAAAATCTGGTAGGAAGAAGAATACACACACATACACATACACACGTGTACATGCCCACATACACATGTATGTTTGAGTGTGTGTGCATCACCATATATAATCACACTCTGGACCTGAGAATTCCATTTCTGTGTAGCTAAATTAAGGAAATAATTCATAATTCAGAAAAAGCTTTAATGCACAATGCATAGTCATTATTCTTTGGGATGCTCAAACTGAGGTATTTGTCACCATGAGAGGTCCTAGACTCATCTTGCCCCAGAACTGGAATCTGCCATTTCTCCAAAGATGCCTGGTTTATTTTAGTAGGAACTGGTATTTAGAAACCATAGTCCAGGTACTGGGGTCTTTTTTTTGCTACTGAGTGATTGTACCTCTAGGCCCTTTCAGTGAACAGGATTAGAAAAAATATTTCTAAATTCATGAAGCCATGACGGTACAAAGGAAAATAAAGCAAGGGGAAAAAAATTCTCATTTCCCTCCATTAGAGGTAACTTTTACACTAATACTTGATTTAAAAACTTGGTATTTAATGTAGAAAATTAAGTATTTATCCTATATATACTCTTAGGGAATAGGTGGCAACTATATTTCCATTTGATGAGAGAAAGCTCTTCTTAACACATGAATGCTAAATAAATGAAAAAGAATGATATAGTTAGATAGACAGATAGGTGATAGAAATAGATAAATAGATGAAAATGGTGAGGGAACTATTCAAAAATAAAATAGACCAAAAATATATAGTGAGTAAAAGCAACACATCGACTACAACTGAATCTTGGTAACAGCAACAAAAAAAGTAGCTATAAAATATATTTTGAGGACAATAGAGTATCCTTTTTATACATGGGTAGATGAATATGATACAGATATCAAATTAAATTAGGCAATCATTATTAACTTATATGTGATGGTGGAATCATGATTTTGTAGGAGGATGTCCATATTCTCAGGAGAGGCATATTGAAGTGTTGAGGGGTAAAGTGTCAGAATGTCTACAACTCACTCTTAAATGGTTCAGCCACTGTGTGTGTGTGTGTACTGTATTTACATATCTACATATATAGACAAAATAAATGTAGCAAAATATCAACAAATGTTAGGAACTATTGTGGCTCAGTGGGTTAAGTACCTGACTAGTAGCCATGAGGATGTGGCTTCGATCCCTGGCTTTGCTCAGCGGCTAAGAATCTGGCATTGCCACAAGCTGCAGCTTAGGTCACAGCTGCAGCTCAGATCCAGCCTTGCTGTGGCTGTGGCCTAGGCCAGCAGCTGCAGCTCCAATTCAACCCTTAGTCTGGGAACTTCCATATGCAGCAAGTGAAGCCCTAAAAAAAAAATGTTGAATCTAGGTGGTGGGTATATGGCTGATCACTGTCATATTCTTTCAAATTTTCTGCATGCTTAAATTTTTTTAATGAGTATATGTGGAAGAAAAACATGTTTCTATTCTGAGAATACAAAGGGTTCATTATAATATTCACAATAAAAAGTAAGGGGAATGCTCATTACAACAAAGAGTAAAGCAAAACAAACAATACCCTATTTTTAACATAAATGATCATTACTACGTAAAATTAACCAAAATCTATACATATTGGTATTTACCAAAACATTAACAATAGTTTTCTTTGGGCAACGTGCATAGGGGCACTCTTTCCTCCTTCCTACATTTTTTGTGTCTTTCAAATTTCCTATAAGTGCATATTATGTAATTTGTCTTAGAAATGACCTTCACGTGGAAATACCTCTCCCTCTGCTCCTGGAGAACCTGAACTTGCCATGTACTATTCAGATGATTTGTCTGTCTACCAGCCTTCTCAGCTAAGCTGTGAACTTCCAGATGGCAGGAACGTGTCCTACTGATTGTTGTACCTCTAGCTGTTGGCATAGGAGCGAGTAGCCATAGTTAAATGTGTACAATTGTTTTTCACACTAAACTGGAGGCAAAGACATCTCCTTTATTTGTTTGTTTGTTTAAGGCCGCACCTGCAGCATATGGAGGTTCTAAAGCTAGGGGTGAAATAGGAGCTGTAGCCAACTGCCTATGCTGCAGCCACAGCCATGCGGGATCCAAGCCTCGTCTGCCACCTACACCACAGCTCACGGCAACGCCAGATCCTCAACCCACTGAGCAAGGCCAGGGATTGAACCTGCATCCTCATGGATACTAGTCAGATTCGTTTCTGCTGAGCCGCGATGGGAACGACGAAACCTCCTTTTATGTATTTATTTATTTTTTTTGTCTTTTTTGCCATTTCTTGGGCTGCTCCCTCGGCATATGGAGGTTCCCAGGCTAGGGGTCCAATTGGAGCGTGGCCGCCCAGCCTACGCCAGACCCACGGCAACGCTGGATCCTTAACCCACTGAGCAAGACCAGGGATCGAACCCACAACCTCATGGTTCCTAGTCGGATTCGTTAACCACTGAGCCGTGACAGGAACTCCCAAGACCTCCTTTTAAATTGTAGTTTTTATGCTCTTGGGACTCACCTGGGCTACCTAGTTGTAGACTTTGCAAGACTAACCTGTAAAAGAAACTTTCTGCTCTTTGTCTCCTAAAGGAGTGATTTCTTTGAAGGTTGCTTTTAGCAGGATGATGCACATTAAAGGCATCGTGCAATATGTTTCATGAACATGTTCAGTTCATATTCCCTTTCCTTCTCCAAAGGGTACCCATTCGTATGCAAATCCACTTGGAGCTGTTTTTCACTCACTATCCATATTCCACGCCAGGAGCTGTGGGATCCAAATGCCCTAAATGACACTGCTTGGGTGTACGGATAGGCAGCTTTAAAAAATAAGCCTGGCAGGTGGTGGTATCTATAAACAAAGCCCCCTTGGCTGCTAGTAATTGGAATAAGAGGGCAACGATGTTCTGAGTGCTGGCTCCAAGGAACAGGAGGGCAGTTCACGCAGAGCTGGAATCAGAGCATGTGTTTTCTGGAAACACACCTGGAAGGCACCCAGTCCAAACTATGCATTTTACAGGCATAAAAAGTGCCAAGATTAATAAACAGAAACCTCAATTAAAATAGAGTCGAGAGGCCGGAAGGGGGAGCGCTCATGCCCTACACTGCAGCGGAGCCCAAGAGGAGGAAGAAAGACCTTCTCTTCCTACCTGGCAAGAGCTCAGCCAATGAGAGACAGTCACCCCCCAGCCAGGGAAAAGTCAGTTTACTATCGTGCTTCCAACTTCCTTTCCCCTCTATAAAAGCTTCTCCTCTCTATTTTTGCTGGGGATTTGCGTGTGGCTAGCTGGGATGGCAGACCTCAAGTTGCAATTCTTTGTTGAACCCAAATAAACTCACTTTTTTGCCAGAATGATAACTGGATGCCTATTTGTTTTAGGTCAACAAGACTTATACTTGGAGAGGGGACGTGCCAACCCCGAGGCAGAGTATTCTGGGCTCATTCAACTTTCTACCAGGCTATCAATGTTTTAGCTTCCTCAGTGTGGTTACTGGTTACTTGGGGCAAAAGAGGATGTGGGGCAGCTGGATTAAACCGCTACTGCAGGCCAAACCAGCAAGACTTTCAGGGCCAGGCTTCAACCAAGAGCTGCCAGAGCGAGTGAGGATGAAGTCAATTCTTGTTTTCCCTTTAGGATGTGTAAGGACAAAAACGCATTAAAAATAAGAGGCTTATTTCTCCCTGTAGAAAATAAGCTTAGCGATGTCCTTCCCCTTTTCCTTGGAGCATTTATTTTAGAGAACTTGTCATTGTAAGCCCTTTCTTTTCTCTTTGAACAATATGTAAATTCTTTTGAATACTAGGTAGGCCTTTTGTCTTTAGTACCTAGGAAAGCCTTTCTCAAGAACCTGGGAGTCATCTCTTTGAAATATAAACATTGAGTTCCCTGGTGGTCTAGTGCTTAGGACTCAGCACTTTCACCACTGCAGCCCAGGTTCAATCTCTGGCCTGGGAACCGAGATCTCACTTCTCGCTGTAGCCAAAAACATTTTTTTAATTAAAAAAAATTTATAGCAGAAATTGGCACAACATTGTAAATCAACTATACTTTAATTAAAACTTTTTAATGAAAAAAATTTTACAGTGGAAATTGGCACACGATTATAAATCAATTATACTTTCATTTTTTAAAAAGAAAAAGGAAATATAATGATCGAGGGGGATGACACCCCCTCTCTCAGTTTCCGTGGGTGTCTAGCTCAAAGGTGCCCTTTGGGGCCAATTCTCTAGTTTTTATCCCCTTTCCAATACTGTCCCTTGACCGGTCACATAGGCTGCCCCCCTCCTTGCTACTCTGCCCCCAGCTTTCTCAGGCCAACAACCGCCAGTCAGAACAAACCTGAAGCCTTCCCTTCTTTTCACTCTAAAGCTTCCCTGTTCCCAGACACAGGCAAACACAAGTGATAGGGGCTGACTCCTTCGCTATAGTGAGCTCTAAATAAATAGCCTCCACTTGTCCTCTCCTGGGTAGTCTTGTTTTATTTCCAGAGTTCTGAACACTTACTGTACATTAATTCATTTATTTGCTAAAAACCCCATGAGATATGTACATAGTATCAATCCCCATTTTGTAGATGTGGAAGCTGAGGCCCAGCGTAACTTGTGTCATGTCACACAACTAGTCAGGAGAGAACAGGACTCAGACCCAGGCCGTCTGCTTCTCCATTCCTCGGTCTTAGCCCCTGCGAAATCCTTAATGTGCTCGGAGAAAACAGACAGTCACAACCAAAATACTGCTTCGTCGCCTCACCACTGTGTCTCAAAGCAACTTCTCTGCATCCTCTGACCCCCCATCATTCAAATCTTCCTGTCTCCTCTCCTATTAGGACATAGCTCTCGTTTCCCCTCCACTTCCCCAACATCATCCAGTTGTGGGAGAGGGGTGTGTGTGTGTGTGTGTGTGTGTGTATGTATTTTAGTTTCTCCTACACCCTGAACTCATTCTCACCCCAGGACCTTTGCCTGCGGTCTTTACTTGGTGACCAATGCCCTCCTTCCCATTTTTCTACAGATGGCTCTTGACTTTTCCTTCTTTAGGTCTCAACTGCAAAGCTGCAGAAAGGCTTCCAGCTACCATATGGATGGAAATATCTGCCTTGGATCAGCTTTGCTGTAGCACTTCCCAGCCCTTGTTTTAAGAATTTGGTTTCTCGGTGTGACTGTGCACTTATGTGTGTCCTTCTATCTTCCCTGTGTGTCTCTCTTTGACACTGGACTCTAAGCCCCATGCTGGCAGAGACTATGTCTGTATGTCTCATATTTTGTCTCAGGGCTTATTATTTAATAGATGCTCAATAAATATTTGTTGAAGGCAATGAAGAAATAAATAAATGACATGGAAAAGAGTCTATTAGGATCGAATGAAATAACAGGAGGGGTCTGAATATATTTTGCAAACGCTGAAGGGCTATAAAAATGTAATAGATACCTGCTATTATGTCATCTATACATAATCACTGCCATTTATTGGGTAGGAGAAGGAATTATATCAAAGAATAAGAATTCGAATTCAGGACTTGGCAACTCTCATTTCCTGACTCCTATTACATTCTGACACCTCTGACCAGTGGGCAGTTAGCCACTCCAGGCTCATCACGCTCATCATAGTTCCTCTACTGGGAGTAGCCATGCATCCTTTGCTTCATCTAGAAAATGCCTTTATCATCCTTTGTTCTTGAAAAATTCATGCTCTGCCCTGCTTGGCCCCTCAGCATCCTCAGAGAGAACTAATCTTCCCCTCCTCTCATCCTTCCCCATGTCATTTACATTTTGTTTCATGGGGACTGGACTGTTGATGCATCATGCCTCTCCCTGGACTCTGAGCTGGTTGAGAGTAGAGACCATGCTTACTTCATACCTGAACTCATCCATTCATCAATCACTTCACTGGTTGAAATCTATTAAGGGAGGCTCAATGATTAAGATGAAGTCTGGAACGGAGTATATAGACTGAGTGTAGTAAGCCCTAATTATGAACTTGGGAGGAGTAAGGAGAGTGGGCTTGCCTGGCACCTCATTCTCTTGATCTAATCTCACCGAGAGGGGGTTGAATTGAGAGTGGTGGGAAGAGAAAACCTCCTAGAAAACACACGAAAACTAGACACCATGGAGGCAAGCCAGCAGCTGCCATTTACCCAGTTAGGTTCGAAGGGAATCCCTGTCCTGCACCCACTGAGCCCCTAGCCAGCCAGCCAGAGAAATGGGTCTCTATCAAGACCTGCTATGGTCCTGACCTGGGTTCGCCTTTGCCACTGGGCACTAGGAGCAGCAGAAAGAACGCACCTGCCTCAAAGGAGGACAGCAGAGAAAAGAGGCCACCTCTGCAGTCCCCGTCCTTTTTCTCAGCCTCACTGATCACTAGAGTCCACCACTCTCCCTTACAAAGGAGCAATGAGGGGCTGAAAGAAAGGGCAGGAGAAACTTTCTTCCCACTCTTTGTGAAAGGTCTGAATTCCTGCAGCATGTGCCATATGGGAGGGACCAAGCTGGCAAGGCAGGGAGAGGGGTAAATGGCTCTCATCTCAGCTCGAGCATCCTCTCGAGGGAGTGGTTCAAGGACAGATCACTTTTTAAATTGAGTCTCATCTGAGGGTGAAGGGATGAAGCAGTGGCATTAAAATTGCACATTAGTAAGGACCTTGTGTGTAATTTCAAGAAATGTTGAAAAAAATTACTGCCAGGGGCAGACATTCAAGCCAAGAGGATAGAAACCCATCCCGCCATCGACAGCTATTAAATCAAATATGCTGAAATATGGAAGGCTTAATGCATTGATAAATTTTTCAAAATTCTCGCTTCTCAGAACCGTTGCCCTAAAGGGCTCTATGTCATTTCAAGGCACTCGACTTGAGATTTACAAGATGACTCACTTCAAGAACATGAGTGTATGACTGGGTCACTTTGCTGTACAGCTGAAATTGACACAACACTGTCAATCAACTATACTTTAATAAAAAATAAAAATAAATAAACCACATTAAAAAAAATAAAGAACATGAGGTCCTCTTCCTGCCCCACCCCTGCCCCATCCCCTATAGCTGTCACATACCGTGAGTTCTTTGCTTTTAGAGAAAGGCCACCAGCCCCGCACACGCTTTTGCTGGAATATGGAAATCTTGTTCTCCTCGCTTGCATTTTCAAACTTGGTGAGATCGCAGGCTTTGGCAGACTTAGCCGCCCGGGGAAAACTGTTGAGGTTCATTTCCAGGGAGCCTGTGAAGAGAGGCCCTTAACTGTTCTAGCAGGGCTTGAAAAATTGTCACCATCCTCAGTCACTCCCTGCCCCACCCCCATTAATCCATCCATCCACTCACCAGTCATTCAATCGGGACCCCGTGGGATCAACAGCATGTGTTAGGGATTTGGGGGCACACACAGGACCAAGATGTGTTTGGTGCCTTTCAAGCATGAATAATGTGGCAGTAGATAAAGGACAAGGGCGAAGCCACTGTATGTCACTTTCTTTTTTTGCTTTTCTTCTTTCTTTCATACATCTTTTTTAATTAAAATATAGTTAATGTACAATGTTGTTCCAATCCCATGTGTCCCTTTCAAGCCTCAGTTTCTGGTGTCATCTGCTGGGCCTCTTCTCTGCTCCCTGACTGTGGGTCTGGATTACATGCCTATCCCTTGAGCTCTTCCCTGCCTCAGCCCAGATCAGCCTGTAAGGACCTCCTCCCTACCACGCCTCCCTCTCTGAGTCCATTGAACTTCTCCAGGCTGGGTCTAAATCTTACTGTCTCGGTAGCTGCCCTCCAGTACCTTAGCGGACTCTCAACAATGTATTTTTTCTTAAAATTTTTAAAAAATTTTATACAGTTTTTAAAGATTACTTTCTATTTACAGTTATTACAAACTACTAGCTGTATTCCCCATGTGGTATAAGACCTGCTTGAGCCTGTCTTACACCCAGTATTGTATTTCACCCCCCCCACCCCTAGATGGCCCTTCCCCAATTCCCTCTCCCCACCAGTAACCACTCCTTTGTTCTCTGTATCTGCGAGTCTGCTTCTTTTTCGTTGGGTTCACTAGTTTTCAGCAATGTATTTTCTTTCTTTCTCTCATTTTTAAAAATTTTTAAACTTTTTAGGGCTGCACCGGCTCCAGTTGCATATGGAAGTTCCCAGGCTAGGGGTCGGAATGGAGCTACAGCTGCCGGCCTACACCACAGCCACAGCAACATGGGATCTGAGCCGCATCTTCGAGCTACACCACAGCTCACTGCAATGCCGGATTCTTAACCCACTGAGCGAGGCCAGGGATTGAACCTGCATCCTCATGGATACTAGTCAGATTCGTTTCCACTGCATCACAACGGGAACTCCTAACAGTGTATTTTCAACGAGTGAATATTAAGCAGAGTAAGATAATGCCATGAGAGTTATATCTCTCTCTTTAATAACCTTTCCCTGTTAAAAAAGTATTGCTAACCATGAATATTTAGAGCATGCACATGAGCAAAAAAATAACAGAAGACTTTGCCGTAATCCTACCCCCCAGGTGGACCTCTGCTCTATTTACTAGTTCATATCCTTATGCCAGTCTCTCTCTGGCTGTCTCTGACTTTTTTTCCAATACAGATAAACATATTTTTTACCTCAAGGAGATTTTTGTTTTTAATTTTATGGCTGCACTTGGGGCATATGGAAGTTCCTGGGCCAGGGATTGAATCCAAGCCACATCTGCAAACTATGCCACAGCTACAGCCACATGGGATCCTTTAACCCACTGTGCCAGGGGTCGAACTCACACCTCCACAGTGACGCAAGCCACTGCAGTGGGATCCTTAACCCACTGCACCACAGTGGAAACTCCAAGATTTTTTTCTTTATTCTTACTTTCACTTATTGCACCCTGCACAACTATCCAACTCATTCAGTATTCTAATATTTTAAAAAATTTTCTTTTTGGCCATGCCTGTGGCATGTGGAAGTTCCTGGGCCAGAGACTGAACCTGCACCATAGCAACAACCGGAGCTGATGCAGTGACAACACCAGATCCTTAACTTGCTGCACCACAGGGAACTCCTAAATATTCTAATATTTTAATGGCTGCAGGGTTATAACTTTGAGGGCTTACTATGTATGAAGCACTGTCCTTAGTTTTCCAATTACATTATCACATTTACAGCTCCTAATGCCCTCCAAGGTATGTCATACTCTTCTCCTCATTTTACTAAGGAAAACTGAGATACAGGGCAGACCAGTAGTCAGTTCAAAATTTAACAGCTTCCAATAAAAAGAGTTTCCACCGTGGTGGGAATTCGGCTAGTCACCATCAGGTTGTGGGTTCAACCCCTGGCCTCGCTCAGTGGGTCGGGGATCCAGCGTTGCCGTGAGCTGTGGTATAGGTTGCAGATGTGGCTCAGATCCCGAGTTGCTGTGGCTGTGGCTGTGGCATAGGCCGGCAGTTGTAGCTCCAATTCGATCCCTAGCCCTGGAACCTCCCATATGCCATGGGTACAGCCTTAAAAAGCCAAAAAAAAAAAAAAAAAAAAAAATTTTTTTTTAACAGCTTTCTAGTGCTGGAGCAAAAATCATTTTAAGTCTGTCTGAATATGTGTCTTCCACCAGAGGGCTGCACCACAACTTAGTGAGTCAATCCCCTATTAATGGCTATTTGGAATGTTTCAATATTTTACTATCAAACTTCTTTTTTTTTTTTTTTGTCTTTTTAGGGCCGCACCCGCAGCATATGGAGGTTCCCAGGCTAGGGGTCTAATCAGAGCTGTAGCCACCGGCCTATACCAGAGCCACAGCAACTTGGGATCGGAGCCACATCTGTGACCTACACCACAGCTCCCAACAATCCTGGATCCTTAACCCACTGAGCGAGGCCAGGGATCGAACCCACAACCTCATGGTTCCTAGTTGGATTCGTTAACCACTGAGCCACGACGGGAACTCCTATCAAACTTATTCAATAACATTGAAATCATTATCCCTGTAGACTTAGATCAAGCTCTCCAAAAGCTGGGGCAGAACCCTGCACATTAATATGAGCATGATGAAGCCGCCAGCTTACCCAGAAAATCATCTGAGGACAGCCTTTCAAAATCCCAAACCTGGAGCACCAACACGGCTGGTGTCTTACACTCCATCTTCTCTAAGGAAAAGATGTTTTCCCTCTTGGTAATGACCATTTGCTTCTCTGCTGGGAGATACTGAAACGGAAATAGAAAGCGCCAGTTGAAGTTTCCCTCTCCGGTCAGGGAGTTGTAATGCACGTCGGTCTCCTGCTTGTCGTCCTCCAAACCCTTTAGCCACCTGAAGAAAGACAGAAAGAGAATTAGACATTCAGCGCCCATGAGTCAGGCATCGTATCATCCAGACTGATTTAACTTGTTTCATTGTGGTTGCAGATCCAAGGTTTTAAAATTATGATATAATTCAACTCGGAGGGAAGCTTCTCCTGAATCTGTAGGGATCAAAGGATGGGAAACCCAAACAAGACTCTCATTCTAAGTCAGGCTGGGAATTGTTTTCAGTTGTTCATGGGTAGATCTAAAGCCCCATGCAATACAGGGAATATTCAGGAAGTGTGAAATGCAAGTGTAATCTGAATTTCTTCCACCCTGGGAGCCTTCTTTATAAGGGTGCCATTTCTGCATCCACTCCATAACCTGACATTGCCACCTTACATAGATAAGCTATCAAACCTCTCTGCGCTTTTGTCATGGGAGCCATGACAATATCCAGTTCATAGAAATTCTGAGGAATTATACGAGATAATATATGCACAGTGATTTGTGGACTCCAAATGATCTGTTATTTCCTTTTAGTACTACCTGGCCTTTCTCCTCCATCCCCAGTATAAAGTAAGCTACAATAGATACATTTTCCCCTAGTACTTTATCCACGGCAAATTCTTGAGATAATAGATAATTTAATTCAAACTAATTGATAATGCCAAATCACTTGCTTTCTTTCTTGTATTTTTTTGTCTTTTTGTCTTTTGGGGGCCACACGCATGGCATATGGAGGTTCCCAGGCTAGGGGTCCAATCAGAGCTGTAGCCGCCGGCCTACGCCTGAGCCACAGCAACGCCAGATCCAAGCTGCGTCTGCAACCTACACCACAGCCCACGGCAATGCCAGATCCTTAACTCACTGAGAGAGCCCAGGGATCAAACCTACAACCTCATGGTTCCCAGTTGGATTCGTTTCTACTGTGCCATGACGGGAACTCCGACTTGCTTTCTTTTTTTATTATTTATTTATTTATTTATTTATTTATTTATTTTGTCTTTTTGCCATTTCTTGGGCTGCTCCCGCAGCATATGGAGGTTCCCAGTCTAGGGGTTGAATCAGAGATGTAGCCATCGGCCTACACCACAGCCATAGCAATTCGGGATCTGAGCCATGTCTGCAACCTACACCACAGCTCACGGCAATGCCAGATCCTTAACCCACTGAGCAAGGCCAGGGATTGAACCCACAACCTCATGGTTCCTAGTCAGATCTGTTAACCACTGAGCCACGACGGGAACTTCTGCTTTCTTTTTTTATAGTATAATTGATTTGCTGATTTTCATTGAACATCAAAGTGGCCCAGTCATATGTACACATACATACATTCTTTTTCTCATATTATCTTCAACCGTGTTCTAGCACAAGAGATCAGACTTAGTTCCCTGTGCTATACAGTAGGACCTTGTTACTTTATCCATTCTAAATGTAATAGTTTGCATCTATTAACCCCCAACTCCCAGGCCATCCTACACCTTCCCCACCCATGCTGCCCGAGCAGTCTCGAATTTGCTCTCTACATCTCCCACTTGCTTTCTGAAAACAAACATCCCTCCCTCAATCCCGATCTACCCCAGGGCAGGGGAGAGTATGGACCCTTCTCTTCCCAGAGGAGTGATACCACTTGGGGTTAGAGTGTCATGATTTAGCTAAAGATGGTTCGCCATCAACCAATACACGTGTGGTATCTATGAGGACACAAGGAGTGAGCTAGATGCCAGGGGAGTGATGGGGAGCAAACAGAGCTGGTCCTCGCCTTCATGGAGGGAGGAGGATGGAGGGAAATGGGTGGGGTGGCAGAAGGCACCAGTGAGGGATAAGCAAAGGCCCTATGGAAGAAGAGGTGAGGACACATTCTAAGAGGGGAAAGAAGGTCAGTGTGACTGGAGAGCAGAGGGCAAGGGGGCGTATTGATCATGAGATGAATCTGGATAGGCAGCCACTAGTCATATGTGATATTTTAGGACACGTGATGGATTTGGATCTTTGTCCAGAGAAAACAGGATGTCACTAAAAGGTTTTACATACAGGACCGATGGAATCAGATTGTGTTTTGAAACGATAATTCATGTTTCAACATAGAGAACAGCTTATTGGAAGCAGGACTAAATAAGGAGAGATGGATTCAGAGAGCGTTGGTATTTCAGTGGCCCGAGCAAGAAATGAGAGAGGAAAAGATGAAGAAATGAGTGCTCCCAGCTATTTGGGAGGTAAAATGAACAAGACCCAGTGGTGTACTAGAAATGGGAATATTAATGAACAAGCAGGTTTCTTGCTGGGGGAAGGCAAAGAGATACCAAGATGAGGCTGAGATGAGTTTCCTGCTTCTGAGATGCAGTCACATTTGCTTCTGACATCTCCCTCCCTGACTAGGGGCTGAAAGGAAAACTACAAAAGCATTTCTGTCATAGCCAAGAGCTAAGAGAGAGACACCAAACTTAGTTTCCTGAGTTCTACATTGGTATTTTTTTTATCAGTAAAACTAGCAAATGGGAAGGTATACATTTTAGCCTTTGTATTAGGCCTATCATCTTCTCAGCACTTAATCTGTCATCAATAGCATCGCATCTCTACTTCCTTCTGGTGTAAAGGTATTTTGAATGTCATTCCAAAAGTTTAGGCATCCGACATTTAATGGAAAGATGTCTATACAATAAGATTGACTCACAAAAATATTTCATGAGGGAATTCCCATTATGGCTCAGCAGAAACGAACCCAACTAGGACCCGTGAGGATATGGGTTTGGTCCCTGGCCTCACTCAGTGGGTCTGGGATCTGGCGTTGCCATGAGCTGTGGTGTAGGTCACAGACACGGCTTGGATCCTGCATGACTGTGGCTGTGGCATAGGCTGGCAGCTGTAGCTCCAATTTGACCCCTAGCCTGGGATCAATGCTGCGGGTGTGGCCCTAAAAAGCAAAAAAAAAAAAAAAAAAAAAAATTTCCAGGAGATAATTATTCTTAGTAAAATGACCAAATAAGGCAAATATTTGACCAAGAAAGTGACCTTATCTGACATCTGTGGGATGTGGGTGGAGTATCTTCCGCAAGCATAGGTTTGGTTGGGCTTAAAGAGGGGAGGATGGGAAGGAAGGAGGAGCTGGAGCTGGTTGATGATCTTACCCTTTAACATAAATATCACTTGATTTTTGTCCCGTGAAAATATTCTCATCCTCTAAAATGACATCTTCCGTGTTCCAGATGATGACTCTCAGTTCATACCTGGGATAAGGAAGGCAGACTTAGAGCGAAGACCGTCAAAGTTGAGTCTACTGGTGTCTGTGTGATTCTGGTACTGCTTTGAGTCTATAAGCTTCCTTCATTTTACCAGTAATAGTTGGTATTTACCAAAATACCTATATTTAAGGTCTTCTCTCCATCAAAACCAAGTATCCCAGCTGGAATCACCAAGAACATGAATTTCTCTGAGCAGATCCTCCTTCCACTAACCAACATTTTCCCGAATGTTGAAACTCAGTGGCTCCTGCCAGAAAACAGGAGCCAGCATTTCAATCACCGCCACTCAGCCCCCGCTGCAATTGGCCAGGAGGCAAGTGAGGCATGATTATTGGACATCGGTTGATCCGTGTAATGTATCAAACACCAGATCAGGGGTCATGATCTGCACGTGGTCTCCTTCCTTGAAGAGGGGGCTGCGGCTTACTTACCCTTTGGGTTTCCTTGGTGAAATGTCAACAGGAGGTCCAGGCTGAGGCATGTCTTTGGGAAACATGTCTACCCACATCTGCAGGCGGCCCTTGTTAAGAAGAGAAGAAGGATATTAGGGAGGGAGTCTGACTTTGGAAATGTGTAAAGGACTCCATCCTATTCAGGGAATTCTGCCACTGGATGGATACTGGCCAGTCAAAAACACAGATCCTAACATCAGGAAAGTCCCCGAGGCAGTAATTTATTTAAATTGTGGCATTCTCTCTGGCTGTGTAGACTTATAAGCATCAATGCCTAGTTTTACTATTTCTCATTTTAGTGGTTTGATATTTTCATCAAAATCCCTTATATTATTTCTCTTGCCTTACTGGCATGTTTAAAGCCTTCTTATTTTGTGTATTTGAAAGTTTAATTAATGTAGTGTTTACTTCTGTTTCTTTTCATAAAGATGCATGTCATCTGGGAAACAAAAATAAGACATTCTTTAGCTTTTTTTATTTTTTAGGAGGGTTGGCTACCACCTAGACACTGATCATTTGCAGTTTTAACAGATTCCTTTACTGGAAATGGATATTAGGTACATATAATATAATATATGGATATTATTCATGTTTAGAATAGGTGTTGACAAAGATAGAAATTACATTAATTATTACATTAAGTATTACATTATTAATTAATTATTGTATTAATCAATCGATAAGTTAATTAAAATTAGAGCATATATCAAGAGGAGGGGAAGAATAAGCAAACTTGTGTGGTAGATGCAGTGCTGTGCACTTGAAAAGCATTATCTCATTAATCCTTCCAAAATCCCCACTAAGTAGGTGTTATTAGTCTCACTTGGCAGATAAGAAAATGTCTCGCCCCTATCTGCGAAGACAGCAAAGCCTGGATTCAACTCTTGTCTGCCGACTCTAGAAACCCTGCTTTTCCTATCAACCCCTAAGGATTAAAAAGATAATACCATCTGCCAGAAACATCATGCTCCATTGTTTCCAATGTATCTTAATTTCCATTATCTCCATCATATTTCTGTGTTGCACATAAAGATACCAAGGGTCAGAGAAGTCAAAGAAATTATCTAAAGTCCGGTGGCTGATTAGTGGCAGAATGGGGCTTTCCTTCCACTGCTTTGGACTCCATACAGCAAAATTTACTCTGTTGCAAGGAATTTGAGAGCCCAGGTGGGGACAAGGTCCAGTGGATTCCACGTCCAGCTCTGCTCGATGCCCCCTAAATCCTGGCAGCCCAGGCCAGAAGGTGGCCAGCAAGGGCTGGGAGCGTCAGGGAGATTTTATATGAAGCAAGTGGGGCTTCCAACATTAGAAACGATTTGTAGGATTTGGGTAAAGGAGGGGCTCTGGTTAAGAAAGAAACAAGAAGATTTTTAGGGGAAGGAACAATGTAAGCAAAGAGTTAGCATTTGGGAAGAGAAAACTCAGCTCAGTGGAGGATTATATTCTTAGGTCTCCAAAGAAACATTAACATTCACTTTTAACCAAGAAGCCACATCTGACAGGCAAAATGAAGGATACCAGGAACCAAAAGGTTTCAAACACCTGGTAGTAAATCTCTGGAAATAATCATAAGCTTCTACATCTGATAAAATTTATCCTTTCAAGACACGCCCCACACATGCTATCACTAGGCTTCTATTCCAGCTCTGCTGGGAGAGCAGTGTGGGGTTCCTGCCTCACTGCAGTCAAGCTTGTGTTTTCTGCCCAGATTACACAGGGAGTCAGAGCTGGGACAGAACTAGGGACTCAAACTGCCTGAGTTAAATCCCAGCCCAGCTGAGTAACTTTGAGCAAGGTAAACTCTCTGAGCCTTGACTTCTTCATCTTCAAAGATCATAAGAACTTCATCATGAGACTGTATTAAAAAATAAAGGTAAGGTGACCCACACATTCCTGTTTGTCTAGGAAAGTCCTGGCATAGGTCCCTTGTATCAGCTTAATAATTTTTATAAAAATCAAGTTTCTTTCTTTCTTTCTTTTTTTGTCTTTTTGCCATTTCTTGGGCTGCTCCCGCGGCATATGGAGGTTCCCAGGCTAGGGGTCCAATCGGAGCTGCAGCCGCCGGCCTACACCAGAGCCCCAGCAACTCGGGATCCGAGCCACATCTGTGAACCACACCACAGCTCACAGCAACACCGGATCCCCAACCCACTGAGCAAGGCCAGGGATCGAACCGGCAACCCTATGGTTCCTAGTCGGATTCGTTAACCACTGTGCCACTATGGGAACTCCCAAGTTTGTTTCTTTAGGGTTATCTCTTTCTAGTGTTGACTCAGGGGAGAGTTTATTAGAATAGATATTCTTCCACCAGTGTTCCTATACAGTGTATTCATTTGAGATATGATCACTGAGGCTCAGCTTAATTATTAGCAGTTCCCTCTCAGCATGGTCATACTTTGGATAAATAAATCTATGGCCATCCTAATTAGGTGAGATAATTTCTATATAGGACCTAGGACATAAAAGTCTCTTTGTAAAGTTTGTTTTCTCTTCCTTTCACTCATAACCCAGATCTCTGGTGATTTTTTTCTACACAGGTTGTTCTTGCCAGTTCTTCAAGGTAAGCCTCCAGCCACTGCTCCTCTGGGAAAACTAGTGGGCTGTTTGGTTACTGATAGACTTTGGACAAGGTCTTGGACATATCAGATGAGTTCTCAAAGTTTCTCAAATGTCAGGATTCTTCCCAAGAGTATGTTAAATCATCGAAAGGAAAAGGCAGTAAATCCAACCCTGACTTCAAGGCAGAGTTTCTCAACCTCAATGTTACTGACGTTTGGGGCTGAGTGATTTGGGGGGGGGGGTGCTGTCCAGCACAGAGTAGGGTGTGTAGCAGCAGCTCTGGCCTCTGCTCATCAGATGCCGGTAGCACATCTCGAGATAACCCCAAATATTTCAGGCATGGCTGACTGTCCAGGGCAGGGGTGGCAACGCTGTCCCTGGCCGAGAACCATTACTGGAAAGCACACCAGATTAACTTCCCATTTCTTGAGAACGAGCACTCCTCTCGGGACCACAACTGTCCCCGTCTCTACCTGCTCCATTCCCGGCTTATCCTTGTGGTACAGCGGCCGAGTTTCTATGTGCTCAGGAACCAGCCTACACCCAACCTCCGGGATATCCTCCCAAGAGTGTAACACCCTGAGGGCCAAGTGCTCATAAGACTCCACCGTCTCCTCTGCGTGGAAGAGAGAAAAATAAAGAGACTTGTCAGTCAGATGCGTGTTCAGGCAATGGGACGGTGACAGGTGATGCATTTCAAACACTCCTTAAAGTGTTTCAATAAACTGAGGGATAAGGAGAGAGAAGACGCCAAAGAAGACAAAGGGCAGAGAATGGAAGGAGGTGGGTGTAGTTGTGGTAGGAAGAGGAAAGAGACTGAAAGTTAAGAGAGGGAGAAATGAGAAGGTTGACAAGAAGACTTACCATTTTACCAAAAAGGTAATTCACCAACAAAAAAATACCGGTAGAAATGATACTTGTAAAATAAGACAAAAATTGTTGAAAGAATAAAATTTTCTTGACAAAGTTTAGAATGGCCAAATTCAACATAAGAAAATTGAACCTGGTTTAATTTTTTTAAAAAGAGGTGAGGTGGGGGGAGTTCCTGTCGTGGCTCAGTGGTTAATGACTCCGACTAGGAACCATGAGGTTGTGGGTTCGATCCCTGGCCTTGCTCAGTGGGTTAAGGATCCAGCATTGCTGTGATCTGTGGTATAGGTTGCAGACTCGGCTCAGATCCCGCATTGCTGTGGCTGTGGTGTAGGCTGGCAGCTATACCTCTAATTAGACCCCAAGCCTGGGAATCTCCATATGCTGCAGGTGCAGCCCTAAAAAGACAAAACCAAAAAAAAAGGGTTGGGGGCTAGCAAGAAAATCTAATAGCAATAATTACAATCGGTAAAAGCTGATAGGGACAGGAGTTCCCATTGTGGTTCAGCAGTAATGAACCCAACTTGTATCCATGAGGATGTGGGCTTGATCCTTGGCCCTGCTCAGTGGGTTAAGAATTCAGTGTTGCCATGAGCTGTGGTGTAGGTCACAGAGACGGCTTGGATCCCGAGTTGCTATGGCTGTGGTGTAGGCTGGCAGCTGTAGCTCCTATTTGACCCCTAGCCTTTGAACTTTCATACGCCACACATCCAGCCCTAAAAAGAAAAAAAAAAGTTGATAGGGACAAATAAGTAATCAATGAATTAAATGTTGTCATAAAGTTTAATCAGTAAGAACTGGTCTTGCTGAACATCTTTTCAGAATTTTGGTGGGCAAATAAATTGTTTAATCATGAAATGTGGAATACAGACCAAGGGACCAAGTTGGCTTAATAAGGGTGTATTGTGGAAAAGTATTGTTCTCACAGAAATTCATCCATATCATTAATACACTAAACATCAATAACTTGGCATGCATGAACCTCTAAGAGGGTCTTGCGGCCAGAGCAATGAGGGAAAAAGAAATCTGGGCATCAAAGTGATGGGATCAACACAGTGTCAGAACACCCTGTAGCATATCCTTAATTGGGCTCTTTGCATCAGAACCACTGAACCATATATAGGTAATTTTTTTAAGTAACCAAAAGACAGGGGTGACAGTATAAGAATTGTTCTGTATCATTAAAGATTTTTTTTCTCATGCTAAATTTATGGAAGCCTCTCTGGGATCTTCCTGGTAAGTCCTACATTGCTCATCTAGAAAAATCTATTTCTTGGTGGTGAAATAGGAGAGCAGTTGGTATAACACATATGGGCATAATTTGGGTTGTGTCCAATTATTTATTTTATGCAATATTCATTTTAAGGAATCATCTGTCTTCTGCCACAGCAATTCTACTTAAATGAGGTCTACTGTAGCGACATCAGAAATATGTAAAAATATGTATGAGGAAGTTCCTGGTAGCATTGTATCACTACAAAAAGGGACATATGGAAATAAATGTCACAACCATAAAATGGAATACCAGCAAGGATCACTTCAAAGAGCAAAGGAGAATTGTCATAGTCACTGGAAATAGAAAAGGCAAAATCATAGACATGTAAAAAAATGTGACAGTGCATTCACACACGCACGTGCACACATGCACACACACACACAAAATGTAAAGAAATATACTGGCATGCACCATATAGCTCTGAATTTGGGGATTATGAGTGATTCTCATCCTCCTCCTTCTTTTTCCATCTTTTACATTAGAGAACCACTGTCTCCAGGCACCAATACCACCGGAAGCAGACTTTTCAAAAGAAGAGCCACGCAATCGGGATGCATTGTGGGGAGTTACCTGTGTCCTCCTCGGTGAAGACGGTTTTTCCAGAAAAGACCTGGTTTCCTATCTGTATTTTCCCAGGGCGAAAGTAAGGTCCATCCAGCTTGTTGTCTTTGCAGAGCTTGGTGAGGATTTCGGTGGGCTTGGACGTGTCTCTCCAGGCATTGTATCCTTCTCTGAAAAGTGGAGGCAGGACAGAGGGTGAAGCTGGGCCTCCCTAGGAGCCACACCCGAGGTCCCTATAAAAAGGACTGCTTTAAGTATGATCTGTCTGGTTTCCTTCTGATTTAAGTTAACATTCTACATGCTTGGGGCTAGTGTTTTTGTTTTATTTTGTTCTCTCTCTCTCTTTTGTTCTTTTTTGGCTGCACTCTCGGCATATGGAAGTTCCTAGGCCAGGGACTGAATCAAAGCTGCAGCTGTAACCTACACCGCAGCTGGGGCAACACTGGATCCTTAACCCACTGTGCCAGGCCAAGGATCGAATCAGTACCTCCACAGAGACAATGCTGGATCATTAACCTACTGTGCCACAGCAAGAACTCTTGTTTCCTCTTTTTTTTTTTAACTTTTTAATTTTTAAAAATATTTCTTGGGGCCTCACTTGAGGCATATAGAAGTTGCCAGCCTAGGAGATGAATCAGAGCTGTAGCTGCCAGCCAACACTGCAGCTCACAGCAACACCGGACTCTTAACCCACTAAGTGCGGCCAGGGATTGAACCCACATCCTCATAGATACTACTCAGATTTGTGACCGCAGAGCCACAATAGGAACTCCCTAAATTTTTTTTATTACACTTGATTTACAATGTTCTATCTTCTCTTTTCTGCTCACTGCTTCTGCATATACATGCTGGGATGAAAAGCAAGACCTCCTTTGCAGGTAGTTTAAAAAAATTTTTTTAAGAAATGCACCCTTTAAGGAGTTCCTATTGTGACTCAGTGGTTAGTGAATCCAACTGGGAACGATGAGGTTGCAGGTTCCATCTCTGGCCTTGCTCAGTGGGTTAAAGATCCAGTGTTGCCGTGAGCTGTGGTGTAGGTCGCAGACACAGATCCGATCTTGCATTGCTGTGGCTCTGGCATAGGCCAGAGGCTACAGCTCCTATTAGACCCCTAGCCTGGGAACCTCCATATGCCGTGGGAGGGGGCCCAAGAAATGGCAAAAAGACAGAAAAAAAAAATGCACCCTTTAAAAAAAATGGAAATGCCCAAAAAAAGGACAAAAAAAATTTTTTTTAAATGGAAGTGAAATTCACATAGCAAAATTGACCATTTTAAAATTGACTAATTCAGTGGCATTTAGCACATTCACAATGTTGTACAACGATCTCATTCCAAAGAATTTTTATCACTGCAAAAGGAAAGCTTCTACCCAGTTACTCCTCCCCACCCCACCCCACCCAGGCTTTGGCAACCACCACGCCGATTTCTGTCTCTATAGATTTCTTTACAGGTGGTTTTTTCTTAGTTTTGTTCTGTCCTTAGCAGAATAGCTATTTGGCTGCTACTTATTCTAAGAAATAAGCCTAGCTCATCTTTTCAGTTTCTCTCCTTTTTTCCTCCCGTCTCCTCCTCTGCCAAATTCATATTATAGACGCATGTCATAGGCAGGGAGTCTTGATGTGTCCTTTCTCTAACCTGTTGTTGCCTGGTGGCGAGTTTCTAAATCTTTCCAACCCCTTCCTCCATAAAACACTAGCTGTTTGGTTAAAAGTTATTAACTTGCAATTAAATGCTCCCTATGGGAGTTCCCGTCGTGGCGCAGTGGTTAACGAATCCGACTAGGAATCATGAGGTTGCAGGTTCGGTCCCTGCCTTTGCTCAGTGGGTTAACGATCCAGCGTTGCCGTGAGCTGTGGTGTAGGTTGCAGACGTGGCTCGGATCCCGCGTTGCTGTGGCTCTGGCGTAGGCCAGTGGCTACAGCTCCGACTAGACCCCTAGCCTGGGAACCTCCATATGCCGCGGGAGCGGCCCAAGAAATAGCAACAACAACAACAACAACAAAAAAAGACAAAAGACAAAAAAAAAAAAAAAAATGCTCCCTATGAGCCATGGCTGCAATAAGCTTGGATTTCTCTTCTCACAGGGATATAGGATTCATCAGAATTTAATTTGTTTAAGCATTAAAATAAAGCAAAACATGGCTATAAAGCAGTTTTCTTGCATTGGCCAGAGATATAAGGATTCTGAAAAGGTCATCCAAGCTATGCCCAGAGCCATGCATAGGCCTCCCCAGAAAAAGGTGCTCTTGTCTTTAAAAAAACAAAAACAAAAAACTTTAGGAAATTCCAGTCATGGCTGAGTGGAAATGAATTTCACTAGCATCCATGAGGATGCAGGTTTGATCCCTGGTCTTGCTCAGTAGGTTAAGGATCCTGCATTGCTGTGGCTGTGGTGTAGGCTGGCAGCTACAGCTCTGATTAGACCTCTAGCCTGGGAACTTTCATACGCCGCAGGTGCGGTCCTAAAAAAAAAAAAGAAAAAAAAAAAGCAGAAAAAAAACCCGAAACTTCAGTAAACAAAGGTTACAACTTTCCTAAACTATTCTGGTCCCTGGTAGTTCCAGTCAGGAAATTCTTCTGAACAAAAAGTGAACCATGTTTGCTTGTGGCTTCCTTTCCTGACTTCAGAGTGAGCACAGCTAATCACCCTCTCAGTGGTACTCTCTCAAGCACTTGGGGAAAGATGTAAATGCCCCAGGAGGCTGATACCTTCACTGGAGTCCCAAAACTGGCTTTCCAGGCTCAGGGAAGAACAGGTGAACAATAGAGACTTGTCTGAAAATCATGCCCTGGAAGAAATGGATGCTCAGATTGCTAACGAAAAGCTAAATTAGTCCACCTCTTCCAGAGAGCCATTTGGAATATACATTACAATTCTTTAATTCCTTTTAATGGAATAAATCCATGTCTATAGATGAATACTGAATGAATTATCAGAGAGGTTTGCTCTGGCTTTTGTATGAGAATGCTGATAGCAGCAATATTTCTAACAGAATAAAGAAGAAAAATATAAATACCCTAAAGTTCAGAAAGGGAAGCTGGTTATGTCATTTTATAAAAAATTCATATACTGGAACACCACAGAGCTATTTACGTAATGATTTTGAAGAAAATTTAATGACATTATAAAATGCCTTTGATATAAAGGTTTATGTGCAATAAGAAGCTTACAAAATTGCACAGATAATATGAGCCCAACTTTGGGGTAAAATAGCATAGAAAACATGTATAACTGATGAACTTTGCTGTACACCTGAAGTTAACACAACTTTGTAAGTCAACTGTATTCCAATAAAATTTTTAAAAAAGCAAAAAAATAGCATAGAAAAAATACTAAAAGGGAACATATACAAATTTTTTAATATTAGTTATCTCTGGGTGAAATAATTTAAGCTTTACTTCGTGCTTTCTGTTTCCTAAATTTTCTAAAATAAATATATATTAATTTATAGTCAGAAAAATATCTCCAAAATGACACCATGGAAATGTAATGGATGTTTTTTGTCTGTTTGCTTTTTGCTTTCTAGGGCCGCACTTGCGGTATGTGGAAGTTCCCAGGCCAGGGGTCCAATCAGAGCTGCAGCTGCCAGCCTACACCACAGCCACAGCAACTTGGGATCTGAGCCACATCTGCAACCTATACTGCAGCAATGCTAGATACTTTACCCACTGAACAAGGCCAGGGATCGAACCCACATCCTCATGGATCCTAGTCGGATTTGTTACTGCTGAGCCATAACGGGAACTCCGCAGATGATTTTACCTTTCCCTAACTGATATTTGTAAGAGTTTCTCCCGTAAAATATCAAATATTCATACTTTCAAAAATAAAGCTGGTAATTTATGTTAAAAGAGTAAGTTGAATTCAAAAATCTTTGAAAAGAGGGAGAGTGGGACCCACTTTTGCCTCACGTGTAAAATGGGGGTAACACCTCAATGGGTTTTGAGAAAATTGAATGAGATACTGCACTTAAAGCCCTCATGAGTCTTTGTAGAAATTAACTAGGACATTAGCATTTATATTATATTAATCATCCTCCCCCTGCCATCATTCCCTACTGGGAACTCTGTCCAACAGGAGTGAACAACACAGTTCAGCTCTGGATTCTTGAAGAACCTGCCCTGGGTTCCAAACCAATACTGCCTTCCCCACCCCAAATACCCCCAAAGGCAGTGAGCACTTTCCCCAAACCAGCCATGCTGAGATGTTAAACCTGAGCCTTGACTGGTCTTCCCAGTGCGCGGACTGCAGCCTCAGCACCAACAGTGCCTCCACGGGAGGAAGAACTTACATCTCATACTGGCTCTGCAAGCCGCAGATGGCTCGGTGTTTGCTGTAGAAGCGGTTCTCCAGGTCAATCCTGGTCTCGCCAATGAGGTCATCCGTCCCAATCATATCATGGTCGTAGATGAGCACAGAGAGCAGGGACTCCTTTGGGAACGTGGCCTGGATCTCAAATGACCTGCCATTTAAGCAGAGGCTTTAGAAATGGGCCACATTTGCAACGCAGGGGACTTTTCCCTGTTTCACTTCCTACAGTGCATAGGAATTCACTGAACACTCAGAAACTCAGTTGATCCTTAATGGATATTTATCTGGTTTAATTTTTCATTGAGATGCAAACGATTTCCAATTCTGATGTCAGTTTCCAATAGCCAATGATCTCTTTCCTGGGCCACGTCTTGCAAACTTCAACTAGGGTGACGGCAAGCTGGAGAGGAACGTCCTAGGATTTTGGTCTCACACAGGACTGATTGCTAATCTAGATTTTGAATCAGCCACTTTCTGGTTGTAAAACTTTCGGAAAGTTACTTCATCCTTCTTAACCTCTTTATGTGCAAATGGGATATATATGTCTTTTTTATAGTACAGCTCAGTGGTCAAATGTGAGATGGCTTATCTAAAGCACACATTTTACTTCCAGGCATTCAACTGCTGCCCAATAAATTGCCATCCCTTTCCCCCTCCATGGTTGCTTCATCAGGGAATTCCAGCTGGGTGTGTTTGAAATGAAAATCCCATTAAAGACAGCAAATCGTAAGAACATAGAATTGCAGGACTGGAAAGCTGCCGCTAAGATTCTGAGCCCCTTGATAACAGAGACCCGTCCCCTTCATCTCTGCAGTGTTGGATCCTGCACTTCATCCACAGAGAACAGATACAGAGAATAGAATAAATGTCTCCTGGTGCTGTAAGGGGTCTCAGAAATCACCACATGCAATCCCCTGCTATTACAGATAAGAAGAGAACACAAGTGACCTATCCAAGGTCATAAATTACAGCCTAAGTACCAGTTTCCTAAATCTTTCTTCCTTGCTCCTTCCACAATACCACACGCATGCAGTGTTGAAAGGAAGAACAATGCTGTTGAATTTCCTATGACAATGCATTTTTTTTTGTCTCTTTTAGGGCCACATCCATGGCATATGGAGGTTCCCAGGCTGGGGGTCCAATCTGAGCTGTAGTCTCTGGCCTACGCCAGAGCCATAGCAACACGGGATCCAAGCTGCATCTGCAACCTACACCACAGCTCTTGGCAGCACCGGATCCTTAACCCACTGAGCAAGGCCAGGAATTGAACCCAAGTCCTCATGGATGCTAATCGGGTTTGTTAACTGCTGAGCCACAGCCGGAACTCTGCATTTTCTGTTCTAATGAGCATCAGAGAAGATATTAAAAATTAAACTTAGGAGTTCCCGTCGTGGCGCAGCGGAAACGACTCCCACTAGGAACCATGAGGTTGTGGGTTCAATCCCTGGCCTTGCTCAGTGGGTTAAGGATCTGGCATTGCCGTGAGCTGTGGTGTAGGTTGCAGACATGGCTCAGATCTGGTGTTGCTGTGGCTGTTGCGTAGGTCAGCAGCTACAGCTCCGACTGGACCCCTAGCCTGGGAACCTCCATATGCTGCAGGTGCGGCCCTAAAAAGACAAAAATAAATAAATAAATAAATAAAAGCATTAAACTTAGCGTGAAATTCTGCATTTTAGGGAAAGGTGCTCTTGAAAACAAAATCAAGGATGCGCCAGTGTTTCTTGGTTGTTCCTGACTCTGCCTAGGGCCGAGGTGGAGAGGGCTGGTCCTGGAACAAGGGACAGAGAGGAAGTGGGCAGGAAGGGAGAAGAAAGGACCCATATTTCCCTGCAGGCCTGTCTAGGCTTCTGTCTAGGACCTCGCATGGTCAGGTCCACTGAGCCCTGATGCTCGCTGTCCAGGGTGGCGGGGATTGCAATTACAACCCAGCCTGGAGCCAATTAACCTTCCCCAGGAGTGGGAAGGAAAGCAGAGATTCGGGGGTGGGTGGGGAGCAGAGATGCTGGACAGCTCCAGTGCCTGTAACTGACCAAAGCAGCTCTAGCAGGCCAGGGATACGGGTGTGCAGAGAAGAAATTTTTTTCTTTCTTCTGAAGTCATAGTATGGCCTCCTGGGGCTCCAAGATTTGGATTTGAAACTGTAGTTGATATTCTCGAGGCGTCTCACAAGGAAACCCCCAGCCACCTATCTCTGAGCTTGGCTTTCACCAAGCTGCTGCCACCATCCAGGAAGGACTTACTAAGTGCTTAACTCCCCCCTGGCAACTACAACAGAGGACAGAGGGGTGGCTGTCATGGCTCTGGTCCCTTTCCCAGACGTGTGCTGCCTGTGTGCTACAGATCCACCTGTCCTGAATTGTCATTAGAGCTGTCCTTAGAAACACTACCAAAAACAGTCCACAATGGTGAAGCTTCCAATCACTTGGGCTTATATCAACTTGTGTGCTGATGAGATAGGATCATCAGATACAGCGATAGTGCGAGGAAAGAGAATGCCTCATGGAACCATGGAGCCTTGTAGAAACATTTGGTGACTTCCAAGCTAAGATGTCCTATTGCTTCATTGTTCATTCATTCATCCTTTTGTTGATTATTTGCTCATTTCACTTTTATGACCCATCCACTCTGTGCCAAGCACTGCAGTTATTAAGAAAATAAGGACCTGCCACCTCTTCAGACATACACCCCCTCAGGATGGCGCAGAGTGACAGGGTCCTATGACTTCCCACTGAAAACCGATGGAAGGGTTGCCTGTCCGTCTGTGCATTCATTTGTTCATTCTACAAATACTTGCCCAGCCTCTGCGCTGTGCCATGCCCTGTCCTAGGTGCTGAGATACAGCACTGAATAGACTAGACCAAGCCCCTGCTGGAATGGAGTTTACAGTCTAGGGGAGACGGGAGACAGCCAATGAACACATAAACACATCAGTTCATGTCAGAGGCTTTGAAGAAAAGTAGAGCAGACCAGGGGCCAGGGCATCAGGGGTGGAGCCCTTGACATCTTCCCACAGTGAGGTCTCAAAGAGCAGTTTCCCCAGACCCCAGGTCAGGTTCAAGGGCCCTCGCCCTCCCATCTCCCTGCTGGAACACAGCAAGATGGAGCCAGCAACGTCTGTCCCTGAGCAACAATTAAATACACATGTCACGAAGCACAAATCCACACAGAGGGCTTCTAGAAGAGGCTCCGCGATGCCAGAGGCAGGAGGGAACATTCCATCATCCTCTTCTTTTGTTTAGCACAGCCATAAACGGAGGTTATAAAACCAGTCGAATTCATGGCACTGCGGTGACAGTAGCTCATACAAAGTGACTACAAAGTACTTGGCAACATGAAGACCTAGTTACATAAATGGCAGATAATGATAAAGGTCATCTCGGATCAGGGAAGCGAGGGTAAGTTTCCCCAGCATGTCCTTCTAATCATTCTCTCTCATCTGAACAGGCAAGATCATTTACGCCTTTTTTTCCGTGGGAGCAATAAAATGTAAGAGGCTGGTGCTGAACAAATGTCAGAGGGTCCAACGGGATCGCAAATCTGTAAATGAATCAAAATGAGGTGGACAGGGATTGCCTTGCTTGTCACAGAGACTGTCCTTGCTCCTTGTCACTCCGGAAAAGAAAGAAATTAAATACACCTACGATGGGGGCATTGCTGAAATGAGTGTCACGCAGGAGAGAAAGGAAGCTATGTGTTTGGAGTATCTACAATGCTAGGTGTTTGTCGTATTTAATCTTCTAAAGGCATCTGAGAGTCAAGGGTTGCTTTTATTGCTTTACAGGTGAGGAAAACTAAGATCAGAGGGGCTAAGCCGTCTGAATAAAGTTACTCAGCCAGTAGGTGCAGAGTGAAACCCAGGTCTGCTTGATTCCAGAGTTCATGGCTGTGGGGGGCACAAACCCAAGTGGGAACCCAAATTCGTGGCATGTCCTTTTAGAAGATAAGTGGGGGCAGGAGGCTTGCTGTGCACTGGCGAATGTCTGGTTCACCTAAATGTACACAAGTGTGATGTATTGTATACACTTTGCAGGAAAACAAAATACGGGTGGGGGAGGCTGCTCAACTTTTGACTTCAAGGATCTCCTCAAATGAGCTGCAGCATGAAAGGATGGAACAATCCCTTTGGTCAAAGACAAAAGGCCAAACCTCTGGCCCCTTCTCTTCTACTTATGAACTGTGCAAACTTGAACACGTTTCTAAACCTCTCTGGGCCTTGGTTACCTGGTTTGTAAAAAGGGAACTCTCTCCTAGGCAGGAGGCTAAATCTGCTAACTGTTCCAGGTGCTTCTGAAATTGAAGATCTAGGAAAATCATTATTGGAAAACCATGGGCATGAAGCTCGCCAGGCAGCACCAAACTGCTGAGGGAACCAAGGGAGGAACTGGGTCCTTTTCCTTGAAGAGAGACTTGACGGGCTGTTATCATGGGCAGAAGTCAGCATTTAATCGCCTGCACTGTTTCCTCAGACCCACACACGTATATACAGCACCCCTACCCCAGAAACAACACAGGAGCAAATACAGGGAGGATGATGCAGTGAGACCCAGATGGCCGCTGACCTTCCAAATACTGGGTTCAGTTGTTTAGGGATGTACTTGTCCCGGTCTTTGATTTCGGTTTTGCCAAGCTTGATCACGATGTAGGGATCTGATTTGCCATCTGCATCAGCTGGGCTAAGATTAAATGCCTGGAGAGGAGAGAAAAAAAAAAAAACAAAACATTCCTTTGGTTCAGTGGTTTTCAACCCTGACTGCACACCAGGGTTACCTAGGAGTCTTAAAAACTTCTGATGCCTGAGTTCATCTCTAGATATTCTGATTTAATTGGCCCCGGACTTGGGGATTTTTAGAAGCTCCTTAGATGACCCTGCTGTGCAGCCAAAGTTAGGAACCACTGCTTTAGCCTCTCCATTCTGCTGTGAAAAGTTATCAGCTTTGGGAGTTCCCTGGTGGTACAGCAGGTTAAGGATCCAGAGTTGTCACTGCTGTGGCTGAGGTCACTACTGTGGAGCAGGTTAAATCCCTGGCCCAGGAATTTCCACATACTGTGGGCATGGCCAGGAAAAAAAAAAAAGTTATCAGCTTTGCCTGGGTTCTACTTCCTCTGGAGTCATCTCCCCAGTGGAAATCGGCCCTTGGCACAGAGTAATGAGGGATTTGCTGGACCAAGAAGCAGAAGGCATGCATTTGAGTTCTTGGGTTTTTTTTTGTTTTGTTTTGTTTTGTTTTTGGCTTTTTACCTTTTCTAGGGCTGCTCCCACAGCATATGGAGGTTCCCAGGCTAGGGGGTCTAATCAGAGCTGTAGCCCACCGGTCTACACCAGAGCCACAGCAACAAGGGATCCAAGCCGCGTCTGCAACCTACACCACAGCTCGTGGCAACGCCGGGTCCTCAACCCACTGAGCAAGGCCAGGGATCGAACCCACAACCTCATGGTGCCCAGTCGGATTCGTTAACCACTGTGCCACGGCAGGAACTCCCCTAGTTCTTTTTCTAGGCAGTCACGTGATCTTGGGCAAACCTCCCTCTCTCTGATTTATCTATAAAATTACGGGATGTTCCTAAAGGCTCCTCCAGGAACTAGTGGGCTCTGAATCCATGACCCCATTGGTCTTACTTGTAGGTTGGCTGAGCAATGATCCACTTCTCAGAGCAAGTCTGATTCTACATAAGCTGGGCCTTAAACTCATCATGAGGGACCCGGATAGGGAGCTGGTGAGGAATGATACAGAGAAGATGGAAAAACTGCCGAGATGAGAGCTGAGTGAGAAACAGTCCCATTTTTAGAACTCTCTTCTACAGACAGAATGGCATAAGCACACGAGGCTCTATTTTCAAGGATGTTCACTGAAGTGTTGTTTAATAGCTAAAGATTGTAAACAACCTGCATGTCAACGACTTAGGGAGAAACTCAATCCAAAACAGTCCCTGCCTCATTTACTCTGTCGTCACATTACCTGATTTTAATTCTTTGCATAGCAGTTATTTCAGACATTCATCTGTTTTTATTCAACTGTTGTTTATTTTTATGGCCTCCTAATACCTGTGGCATCCCCCCCAGTAGTGCATAATCTCCATGAGAGCAAAGGTACTGTCAGAGTTCCCGTCGTGGCTCAGTGGTTATCAAATCCGACTAGGAACCATGAGGTTTCGGGTTCAATCCCTGGCCTTGATCAGTGGGTTGGGGATCTGGCGTTGCCATGTAGGTCACAGATGCGGCTCAGATCCCGTGTTGCTATGGCTCTGGTGTAGGCTGGCGGCTTCAGGTCTGATTAGACCCATAGCCTGGGAACCTCCATATGCCATGGATGTGGCCCTAGAAAGAGACAAAAAAAAAAAAAAGGTACTGTCTTGTTCATTGTAATATCTCCAAGACTTAGGACAGAGTCTTCCCAATATTTGTTGAATGAATGAATGAATACATGGACGCTATGTTAATTCAAGAAAACACTATATGGCTACTAATAGGAATGAGAAAGAGCTATACATACAGATCTAGAAAAATGTCCAAGGTACATTACTAAGTAAAAAAAGAAAATAGAAGATCAATATGTAATGCATGAAGCAGGACTCAGTTAAATAAAGACCTGGGTGTGGTTGTAGACAAATGTAGAGATATGTTTGCATAAGAAGAGGAAGTTACTTGTGGGGCTGGAATTGCAGAGGTGGGGGGATTTGGTTCCTTTCTCTATGCAACTTTTAAGTGGTATTATTTTTACTTCTTTGGTGTTTTATTAAAAGATTTTCAGATTGGCTTGAGAGTTCCCTTCATGGCTCAGCAGTTAAGGAACGTGACTAGGATCCATGAGGATGTGGGTTCGAACCCTGGCCTCGTTCAGGAGGTTAAGGATCCAGCATTGCCGTGAGCTGTGGCATAGGCAGGTCGCTGATGTGGCTCAAATCCTGCATTGCTGTGGTGATAGTTATAGTATAGGCTGGCAGCTGTAGCTCCAATTCCACCCCCAGCCTGGCAACTTCCATATGTCACAGGTGCAGCCCTAAAAAGCAAAAAAAAAAAAAAAAAAGATTTCCAACTTGACTTATTATTTAGTTAATTAATCTTAGTGTGAGAGAGCAAACCACACAAAATCACCATGACCAGAAATGTCAGTGAAAACACTGTCCACAATTTGTCCTACTCCTGACGCCACAGGGCTGCCACCCTCGGACTCCTATTTTGCTCAAGACCCACCCGTTCTCCAGTTCCAGCCCAAGCCCTTCTTTCGTCACGTGTTGCCTTGGCAAGAACCTGATCTGCAGTCCTGGACTTTGTCTAGAGGGTACTGGACATAAAAAGGTGTGCAGTGCATATTTGTGAAATGAACAAATAAATCATAATCCTTCTCCAGTCTCAACAGTCCAAAAATTTTCTCCCCCCGCTTCAGACTATTCAAGGTTTTCTAAACAATGTTCTATAGAACCTGAGTTCCGAAGGGTTTTCTGTAGGGAGGAAAAATAAGTGTGGGCAGCAAGTTTTTTTGTTTGATTTTTGTTTTTGTTTTTGGTCTTTATTCTAAACCCTCCTGTGGGCGGTTTATTTTTAGGGCTGCACCCATGGCATGTGGAGGTTCCCAGGCTTGGGGTCGAATCGGAGCTGTAGCCGCCGCCTATGCCAGAGTCACAGCAACTCGGGATCCGAGCCATGTCTGCGACCTACACCACAGCTCACGGCAACGCCGGATCCTTAACCCACTGAGCGAGGCCAGGGATCAAACCCACAACCTCATGGTTTCTAGTTGGATTTGTTTCCACTGAGCCACAACAGGAACTCCCAGTAAGTTTCGAAAATGCTGCTGGAGTTTGCTGATGGTGCAGTGGGTTAAGGACCTTGCTTGGTCAGCTTGGATCACTGCTGTGGTACTGGTTCAATCGCTGGCCCAGGAACTTCCTCAGCTGAAAAGAAAGGAAGGAAGGAAGAGAGGAAGGGAAAGAAAATGCTGTTAAAGATTCAACAGTTAAAAGGGACGTGAGGCGTTCCCATCATGGCTCAGTGGTTAACGAATCCGACTAGGAACCATGAGGTTTCGGGTTCAATCCCTGGCCTTGTTCAGTGGGTTAAGGATCCAGTGTTGCCATGAGCTGTGGTGTAGGTCACAGGCATGACTCAGATCCCGAATTGCTGTGGCTGTCGCGCAGGCTGGTGGCTTACAGCTCCGATTAGACCCCTAGCCTGGGAACCACCACATGCCGCAGGTGCAGCTCTAGAAAAGGCAAAAAGACAAAACAAAACTACAACAACAACAACAACAAAAAGGGAGGTGAATTAGTAGATGCACAGTTTCTTGAATGTATTGCAACACGTGGTCCATTTCTGGAGAAATGCATATGGCTTGTCTCTCCTAAGACACTGTTATCTCATGAACAAAATTTTGAAAAGCTTATTCTAAACCCTCCTGTGGGCGGTTTTGCCCGGCATTGTCAGTGATACTTTGCAAGTACTTCTCATCTTTCCAACTAGATTGTGACTTCATGGAAGAGGGACTGTGGGTTTTTTCCCAACACAACATCCCTAGGGATTAGAACCTTCCTGGCACATGGGGGTCACGGCATGGATGACATTGCTGCTGCTAACACAGAAAACAGGAGCACTGCGTGGCGAAGGGGAACTTTGAGTGCTCCTTTAGCAGGCAAGAATAGCTCATCTTTGTTTTATGCTTCATCCGTGTTTCTAAAAAAGATTTAGGCAATTTAGGTAAAGAGTTAATATAAAGTAAGATGACTGCAATCAAGGAAGATGATCAACACCAAAGTCAGGAGATGAAAACAAATAATGAACAAAAGCCCCCACACAGTTGCTTTGATTAAGCCTCACATTTGGCCCAAAGCTTCCTGGCAATCAGGCCCCAAAGTTTCGTAATTAAAGTTTAGGGCTCTCATTATCAGAAAGGAGGAAGCCTGGAGCAGATAACATTTTTCTTGGAAATATATTAGAAAGGAAGTTTCGGACTGTCACAGAGCAGAGGCAGAGCCACAGGGGGTGGGGAAGGATTTCACAGCACCCACCGACCTCGTCTGTCCTGGTTCTTCCCTCCAATGGACTTGCCTGTGAGCTTCCTATTTCATCCTATTTGGTTTTCTGCCCAGCTAGCAGGCCACCACGGAGAGCAAAGAAAGCGACACGGAGCAGCCCTATCAGCCTGGGAAGTACCTTCCCTGCGTGAGAAGCCGGCAAGTGTCCGTGTTACCCACCAAACTTCACACCCACTCTTATGGACCGAACTGCATTTTCTCAGAATTCCTAGGTCAGAGCCTTAACCCCTAATGTGGCTGTGTTTGGAGACAGGGCCTTTAGCGAGCTAGTTAAGGTTAAATGAGGTCATAGGCTGGCATCCCAATCCGATAGGACTGGTGGCCTTATAAGAAGAGGACTAGACAATAGATTTCCCCTGAGGCCCCCCCACCCCCGCCACCACCACCCTTTATGCACCCAAAGGAAAGGCCACGAGAAGACAGAGCAAGAAGATGGCCATCTACCAGCCAGGAAGAGAGGCCTCGACAGAAACTGACTCTTGATGGCACCAATGATAGGGATACAGTAGGCTAATTAAATAGTTAGTCTAGGAGTTCCCATCATGGCTCAGTGGTTAATGAGCCCAACTAGTATCCATGAGCGAGCCAGGGTTTGATCCCTGGCCTTGCTCAGTGGGTTAAGGATCCGGCGTTGCCATGAACTGTGGTGGAGGTTGCAGATGTGGCTCAGATCTCATATTGCTGTGGCTGTGGTGTAGGCTGGTGGTTACAGCTCTGATTTGAACCCTGGACTGGGACCCTCCATATGCTGAGGGATCGGCCCTCAAAAAAGACCAAAATAAATAAATAAATAATAAATAAATAAATAGTCACTCTAAAGATACCACTAGGGGATTAAAGACAGAAAGGGAATTTTAAGGGAGCTTGGGAAACTACTGCACTTAGGATGGATAAGCAATAAGGTCCTACTGTACAGCACAGGGAGCTATAGCCAAATCTCTTGGGATTAAAACATAATGAAAGATAACATGAGAAAAAGAATGTACATATCTGTATGGCCGGGTCACTTTGCTATACAGCAGAAATTGTCATAATACTGTAAATCAGCTATACTTTAATTAAAAAAATAAAAATGGGAGTTCCCATTGTGTCTCAGGGGTAATGAACCTGACTAGTGTCCATGAAGATGTGGGTTTGATCCCTGGCCTCGCTCAGTGGGTTAAGAATCTGGCATTGCCATGAGCTATGGTGTAAGTCGCAGACGTGGCTTGGATCTAGCATTGCTGTGGCTGTGGTGGAGGCTGGTGGCTGCAGCTCCGTTTGCACCCCTAGCCTGGGAACTTCTATATACCACAGGTACGACCCTCATAAGATAAAAAAAAGAAGAAAAGGAAATTAAAAAAATTAAAAAGTTAAAAAAAAAAAAAAGGGCAGTGTGTCTGAGTGCTCTCCTATGTCAGGGATGGTGGGTTCGAGTCCCAGTCTGAGTTTTGTCTAGGTGCGAGTCCCACCCAAGAAGGCGTGTGGTTTCACCTTGACCATGGACTTGCAGCCACCTGGAGAAAATGCATATCTGTCGTGGGTCATGCAGCCCGTGCTATTTGTCACGGCTGCCCTCGGCGATGAAGACGAGCCCTCAGAGTGGACAGGGATGACTCACCGCCACAATATATACCCTGATCAGGACTGGGACCGGGTGGTTGGCTGGAATCCCTTGCTGGACTCTCAGCGGCCCGCTGTCCTCCATGCTGGACGCTTCCGGGCTTTTGTAGATGCAGAAGGAGCCCTGGAACCACACAGCGAGCTACCGGTTAAAACACCATGGTCCTGTGCCCCGTGAAAACCCCCGAGGGCACAGCGCTGGGAAAGGAACACAGCCTGGGACCCAGCAGGACCTGGGGTGGCGCCGCCCTTGCCCCCGGGGGATCATCAGGCAGTTCGCACAACCAGCCTGCATCTGAGCCTCTTCGTGGTACATCAGTGAAGGGGTGTTGGTGCCATAACCTCCTCCCCACAGGGCCGCTATGTGGGGGACGTGAGCAGGAGCATCAGACGGGCCCCCTCGTGCCTTTTCTGGGGTGCAGAGCTAGTGCTCTCGCCCATCATCTCATTCAGCCCTGACTGCGGTATTGCTATTTTCAGATGCTGCAGCCAAGGCTCGGAGAGGTCAAGTCCTGTTCAAGATCACAGAGCTAGTTAGTATTCCAACAAGGACTGAGGTCCAGGTTGGCAAACTGCACCCCTGTGCTATTTCCAACACATCTCCTTTGTATAAAAGGCCCGGGCAGGCAGTAAGTTCATAGGAAGTTTCCACTACTGCTTTGTGATGCTGACACAGCAATCGTGCCGGATGAAAGGTTGGTGTTGTCATCATTGCGAACAATTGTTCAACTGGTAGGTTCGCATCAATCGTTGGTTTGGTAGGTCAGGGGTGGGAAAAGCAAAGTAAAACTCAGTGATCCTTTTAGGTAACGACTCTGGCTCCTCATATGCCACAGACGGTGTGCCAACTCACTTCGCTGGCCACAAATCAAATATCTCAAAAGATCTGGGCTAGGTTTTGTGGGGCTCTAGAGAGGGTCTTGCATAAATGAAGGATTTGTCTTACCCCGCCATCTGACAGAATTGGGTCCTGACACTGATGAGCAGGACGGTCAAATAAAAGGGTTAACCCTGGAACTTGCCTTAAACTTCCCTATGACTCGGTCTCCATCCAGGCCGTGGTCATCTTCCACAGACTTGCCTCTGAGCAGCTCAAAGGTTTTTACCCAGTCTTCAAAATTGTTGAATTCACTCTCAAGATCCCCATCATATATCTTTAGGAAGAAGGGAAAAGGGTATGTTTAGAGGAAAGAACACCCAGGATTGATTTAATGAAAAATGCCAAGATTCTCCAAAACCAGCCTTCATATATGACCCTTGGAAAAATCTAAGAGGCCTCTGTTAATTTATCTTCAGCAAAATGAGGCATCTGGTTGACTCAGCATTTCTAGAACTACCACTATGAAATTTATAAAACATTTCTGATAAGGAAATTCCAAGAAGTATAGCAAAGTCAAAAATTTTTAGTATAAAATATAAATATAGATATGATAATTTTTTTTTTTGAAGGGCCAATCTGCTGGGCATATGGAGGTTCCCAGGCTAGGGGTCAAATTGGAGCTACAGCTGCCGGTCTACACCACAGCCACAGCAATGCAGGATCCTGAGCCATATCTCCGACCTACACCACAGCTCATGGCAATGCCAGATCTTTAACCCACTGAGCAAGGCCAGGGATTGAACCTGCATCATCATAGATACTAGTTGAGGTTGTTACTGCTGAGCCATGGTGGGAACTCCAATACGATAAATCTTTTTTTTTTTTTTTTTTATCTTTTTAGGGCTGCACCCGTGGCATATGGAGCATCCCAGGCTAGGGTTCTAATCAGAGCTGTAGCTGCCGGCCTACACCACAGCCACAGCAATGCCAGATCTGGGCCACATCTGCGACCTGCACTGTAGCTCATGGCAACGCCAGATCCTTAACCCACTGAGCAAAGCCAGAGATCGAACCCGAAGCCTCATGGTTCCTAATCAGATTTGTTTCCACTGAGCTATGACGGGAACTCCCCCCAATATGACAAATCTTTTTATAGCAAGTTGATGTCACTGGTTGTTGATTTAGACTATAATATTTTGAGGACATTCAAATTAATAAATATTCCTTAAATATTCAACTCATAACACATATAAAGTAATAGAATATTTATATTATTAGGTACATAAATATGAATTTTCCAAGCAGGAAATTACATAGATACTTCAGAAATGCAAAATTGAACTGAGTTTTGATTTGGTAATATAATGAAATCACTTATTCAAATTTCCCATCAAAATTACTTATCTAAATTCATTATCTAGGTACATAATTTTCATACGCCCGATTTTCGCATCCATCAGCATGTCTCTAGCTAATTGCCTCTGGCTGATGTTAGGATCAGTCTGACGGGAATAACTTCAGAAAGAGGGAAAACTCGGAGTTCCCTTCGTGGCTCAGTGGTTAACGAACCCAATTAGTATTCATGAGGTTTTGGGTTCGATCCCTGGCCTCGCTCAGTGGATTAAGGATCTGGCGTTGCCGTGAGCTGTAAGTCACAGACGCAGCTCAGATCCTGAGTTGCTGTGGCTGGGGCGTAGGCGGGCAGTTGCAGCTCCGATTAGACCCCTAGCCTGGGAACCTCCATTTGCTGCGGGTGGGGCACCCCCCTCAAAAAAAAAAAAAAAAAAAAAAAAAAAGGTAAAACTCCTGCTATTTCGAGTGTATACACATTTGCCTGATGATGTCCAGCTCCTAGAGGTGGGCCCAGGGGAACTCACACACTGTAGATTACCTGGCTGGATCCAGGCTAAGCAATGTTAAGTTAGGCCTTTCTCAGTAAGAGGTGGTAGAAAAGGCAAACTAGCAAGGCTCCACTGTCTTGGCTCACGTGCTTGTAAAGGTTTGTTTCTCTGCATCGATGGTCATAACTCAGACAATGTCAGTCAGTCCAGACAAGGGCATTGCTGGAGTTGACTAAAGTCAAAAAGAACTCCCTTTCGAGTTTCCCACCCTCTCCGCGGCCAAGATGGTTGAGTCCACACACCTTCAAGACGGCCAGGTTGGGGATTTCATCTTCTTTGAGTTTCTTCTTGGGCATTTTGTCTTTCTTCTTCTTTGGGCTGTCGATATTTACCACTACCTCGTCTGGTTTCGTCTCTGTGGATATTTAGTGGCAATTGTTAGACTCCACCTGGCTGCTGAGATGAGAAGAGACCTTAGGCTCCCCCTTTCCCTCGCTCTGGTGTGTATCTGGACTCTTCTTTTTAAAAAGAAATGGTAACATTTCTTTCCTTCTTTTTTTTTTTTTTAAGGGCTGCACCCTCAGCATATGGCGGTTCTCAGGCCAGGAGTCAATCAGAGGTGTAACTGCCGGCTTACGCCCCAGCCACAACAGCACAGGATCTGAGCCACATCTGCGACCTACACCACCACACGGCAACACCAGATCCTTAACACTCTGCGCAAGGCCAGGGATCAAACCTGCACCCTCATGGATGTTAGTTAAGTTTGTTTCCCCTGAGCCACGACGGGAACTCCAGAAATGGTAACATTTCAATGCACGATATCCACACATGGCCCTGCAGACTGTGCACTGCAGGAGTGGGGGAGACACCGCACACATAGCAGTCCAATGTCAACAGATGCCTTGGGCCTGGCAATCTGCTGGCCTTCCCCACCATATGCAAGAATTCATTGAACTAGGCACAGAGAGGGTAAGGAGTTTGTCCGGTCCCCCAGGTAGCAAAGAACAGACACAGGGCGGACTGAATCCAAAGCTTTACACACATTTCCTTCTCAGAAAGGATTAGGAACTTGAGAATCATCTGGTTCAACAACCTTAAACTGAAATATGTTAAGGGCCTGACACATGGTCACCAATGCAGTTCGTGAGATTATGCAGCAATTTTTTAGGAGCAGGTACTGGAGAAAAACCTCCTGAGACCCAGACTTCAAGCTCCGTTATTTTCTAGCTGTACAAACTTGGGCAAGGTCTTCGACTTCTCTGTACCTGTTTTATTATCAGCAAATAAAGATCCCATTGCTTATGTCATAGGGTTGGTCTTCGAATTAAATATGATCATTAGATGTCACCTGATGAACTGTCCCTGGCTCTCGTTTTCTTACTTCTTCTGTGCCCTGAAACCGCACTTGGTGTTACTGGAGCTTTTAGGCCAAGACCAACCCTTGGCTTACACCGAGTTTGCAGTCATTTCAAATCCCAGGCCTCTTTCATTTGAGCTTCCGCCAACCTAGATTGATTCAATCCTTGTCACCTGAGTTTTGGATGTGAAATCGGGGTCGCCCCTATTAAAGCTCTTCGTGTTGGTTCTGGCCTGCCATCCCACCTTGCTCCCGTGTTTACTCTGCTGTTTCTACATCCAGACCGTCAATGCAGGGACTTGAGCCAAAGGGTCGATTTCAGCATTGACTTCAACTCCGGAGACCTGGGATCTAGTCCCGCTCAGTTCAAATCAGCTAAGTGACCTTTTAAAAGGGTGGTCATTGTCCTGAGATCGTTTCCTCACTTGCGAAGTGAGGGCGTCAGGCTCCGAGGTTGCTCCTGTGGCTCCCAGTTTATCATTTTTCTCACCCAAGGGGTCTTCTCTTATATTCAGGTGTCCCCCGCATGCCGCTTACCTGCGCTGCCTTTTTTCTCCTTGGAATTCCTCTCCTTTTCCTTTGAGAAAAGAGGGAGACAAAATGATTGATTCAGTCATGCCTCATATATATTAACTCTGACGGCTAGCAGTTCTAATTCCATTATCTTAGCCCTCTGCCTCCTCAGAGATCTTTTTTTTTCTTTTTACAGCCCCACCCGAAGCACATGGAACGAAGTGCCTGGGCTTGGGATCGAATGGGAGCGGCGCTGCAGGCTTACGCCACAGCCACAGCAACGCTGGATCCAAGCTGCCTCTGTGAGCTACGCTGCAGTTTTCAGCAACACCAGATCCTTAAACCAATGAGGAAGGCCAGGGATTGAACCCGCACCCTCACAGAGACAACATCAGGGTCTTAGCCCACTGAGCCATAACTGGAACTCCACTCAGAGCCTTTTTTTTTTCTCTCTTTCTTTTTTTTTTTTTCTTTTAGGGCCGCACCTGCAGCATATGAAAGTTTCCAGGCTAGGGGTTGATCAAAGCTGCAGCCACAAGGCACAGCAACATGGGATCTGAGCCACGTCTGTGACTATACCACAACTCACAGCAACACCATATCTTTAACCCACTGAGTGAGGCCAGGGATCGAACCCACATCCTCATGGATGCTAGTTGGATTCGTTTCCACTGTGCCACAACGGGAACTCCCAGAGCCATTTTAAAAGCGTATGCGAATAGTCCTCAGTAGCCCCAGTAGGCAGGGAGATGCCCTGCCCTGGAGAAGAGGTGCCTACACATCCAAAACAAGGGCCACCAAGCCAGACGTCCTTGTGCTCTAGGTGCGGGCTGGTCTAGCCACGGGGAAAGCAACCCCTCTCTCCACTCTTCTTCCACATGACCCCCCCCCCCCCCCGTCTGCAACTGGGAGGTTTCCCTGCTGGAATGTTCTGGGAGTTTTCCCTGCTGGAATGTTGGAATTGGGTCTGTTCCAGGTTGGCAGAGAAACGGCAGTTCTCACCGGAAGCGGTAGTGCCCGCAACAGCAAGAGGCGGGAATCTGGAAGCAGGGACTAACCTTTGGTTTATTGAACTTTGTGTCAATAAGTCACGGACATAGTCCTACGTGTAGAAACTATGCTCTTTCCAAATAAAGACTCGGAGGAGTTTCTCTTCAATTAAATACAATGATAACATCTGAATCCTTTTCCTTTCCCTCTTCACTTGGGGATGAGAAGTAATTCAGCCTGAATCTCCAGACCCACGCCTCCCTGATTCTCTGATTTCGTAACTTAGCCCCCTTTTTCTTCCCTGGGCCCGGGCCCTGCTCTGGTAACCTGCTGATTCTTCCCATTTGCTAAGGCCAAGACGTCTGCCTGTACTTTGAGAGTTCCCCATATGAACTTAGAATCCTGCTGGAGACCCGGGACTCTTTAACCTGGATACCTGCAGATAAACCTGAAGCCCCCATCACTGATGCCCTCCTGTCCAGAGACCCCATTTCTCCTTGGCTGGGCCTCACTGAGACTGACCAATGGGCAGATCCCCTGGATGCCACAATAGATGGCACATCCCTCCAGGATTTACAGCAGAGCCTGTGTCCCAGGGCCAGCTCCAGTCAGACAAGAGGGATTTTGTAGCTCTGGACCCCTAGTCCTTCCAGGCTTTGAGCCCTTCTGCAGTTAACAGAACCATGCTTGAGTAGGGCTTACCCATATTGGAATTTTTTTTTTTTGTCTTTTTAGGGATGCACCCATGGCATATGGAAATTCCTGGGCTAGGGGTCAAATTGGAGCAGCAGCTGTTGGCCACAGCCACAGCCACAGCAACACCAGATCCTCCAGGTCTGCAACCTACACCACAGCTCGCAGCAATGCCAGATCCTTAGCCCACTGAGCGAGACCAGGGATCGAACTGGTGTCCTCATGGATACTAGTTGGGTTCGTTTCTGCTGAGCCCCAATGGGAACTCCTATATTGGAATATAGAAAAAGGGATATTGTGGGATTGGGAGGTGGGGCGGTGAAAGTTGTCGTGATTTCATAGAGCCACTCCACTGTCACAGCCCGGAGAGCACCTACCTTCTGGGCTTTTTTCAGGGAGGCATAATATTTAGACCACCAGTCAATGACGTTTTCAGCAGACTCATCCGCAATGGTTCTCTTTCTCCTCTTTGTAGACCTCCGGGAAGGCTTCCTGGCATCCTGGCAGGGGACAGGGATGGAGTATGAGTTAGGCCTCAAGGATCTGGTGCTGGTGGCTGACTAAGAAAGAGCACAGACAGGTACCCTCTGCGAGGTGGTTGGAGGTGTCAACAGGTTTTGTGAGTGCAGCTCTCTGTCCCCCTTCAATAAATGCAAGTTTGATCATCTGTCATCCATTCATGTGTTTATTCGGCAAACATTTATCGAGCAGATATGAGATTTTGTGGTTGATGCTGAAGATGTCGGGTTTGGACACAATCCTTATATGTGGGAAGCTTCGAATTCAGTGGAGGAGACACTGCACGCTACAGGCTGCAGGAGACAGGGTGATACCGTAGAAGGAACTTCGCTTCCCAGCAATGAATATACATTGTGTGATTCTCTGTTTCCAGGACAACGACACCTGCTTACTTCACTGTCGTGAGGATTCAGTGACATAGTGGAGACAAGTCTCCTTTTAGCGTCATTTCTGATTTGAACAGGTGCAAATAAACACCTTCAACCTGAGTGATGGGGATAGGAGAGGCAGTGTGGTGAATATATGGCAGAAAGAGGGCCTGTGGGGAGAAGGCAGCTGTGCCATGACAGATTCATCATGTATGTGCCATCTGTTTGCTCCCAGACATCTCTCAGGTACCTACGATGTGCCAGGCACTCTATCGAGTGCAAGGGATGCAGAGATATTTTTAAAAATTGTCTTTGACCAGGTGAAACCCACAGTGTTATGGTGGCAACACACACATCAGCTGAGATTTGCAACATAAAGTGGCAGGTTCAATGCAGGTGGGATGGAGAGAACTCTGCGGGGGTCAGAGAGTCACGTGGAGCCTGGATGAAATGGGAAGAGAAGAGCCTGAGCAAATCGCCATTCATCTGTCTTACTCTGCTTTTTATTCCAGCTTTCACTCTTTGCTGGGCAGGCCATCTCTTAGGACTTTCTTAAATCTGCTCTCTTCTTAAAGGCAATCGATAAATACCTCAGACTTTTGCACTCAAAATTATGACTTAAAAGATTACTGGTGTCCCCATTTGATGGTCTGTGTATGTATCCATCTCCCCTTCCAGAATCTCAGCTAGCTGAAAATAAATCTCACTTGTATTTAGAATCCAGAAGATACACCTTTCTTTTTTTTTAATCTTTCTGTCTTTTCTAGGGCCGCACCCGCGGCATATGGAGATTCCCAGGCTAGGGATCTAATCGGAGCTGTAGCCACCAGCCTACACCAGAGCCACAGCAACGCCAGATCCCACACCACAGCTCCCTGCAACGCCGGATCCCTAACCCACTGAGCAAGGCCAGGGATTGAACCTGCAACCTCATGGTTCCTAGTCAGATCCGTTAACCACTGAGCCACAACAGGAACTCCGAGAAGATACATCTTTCTGGTCCCCCGTGATGTACAAAACAGGTTCAAAATATTTGTGGAATAAGCCTATGAAGAAGCCATTGTCTTTCCAAGCTAATGAATCAAGAAGCATTTCTTCTTCTTCTTTTTTTTTTTCTTTTTAGGGCATATGGAAGTTCCCAGGCTAGGGGTTGAATTGGAGCTGCAGCTGCCAGCCTATGCCACAGCCACAGCAATGCTGGATTTTTAACCCACTGAGCGAGGCCAGGGATCAAACCCACATCCTCATGGATACTAGTCAGGTTCTTAACCCACTGAGCCAGGATGGGAACTCCTAAGTCCACCTTTATTTCCTCCCTTCCTTCTTTCTTTCTTCCTTCCTCCCTCTTTCCTTTTCCTTTCCTTTTCTTTTCTTTTCTTTCTTTCTTTCTTTCTTTCTTTCTTTCTTTCTTTCTTTCTTTCTTTCTTTCTAGAAGAGTTTCTGTTCAATTAAATACTGCTGTAACTAGCACTTTAATTTCATATATACTGACTTGATCTGATTCTACAACAATGTTGTGAAGTGAGTATCAGTGTCCCCATTTTACAGATGAAGAAACTAATGCTCAGCAAAGTGACATTGCTGGCAGTGGTTACACAGCAAGTAGGTGTGAAGATTAGCATGTAGAACCTCTATGCAAACCTGAATGCACCATGTAAATATAAAGAGGGATGACATTCCAACCTTAGCTTTTCCATCTTTTGGTGGCTCCTGGGCTGCAGGTTTGTGTTCCGGCTCTAGCATAGGGGATGAGTCAGGGACGTCAATCAGGCTGGATGGCTGACCCTGAGCCGAGTCGGGTACCACTGTGGGAGGCGGCTCAACATCCACAAAGACATGATCTGTCGGGAGCTCCTGAACAGAGCTGAGGGTCCCAGAGGGCTCAGTGGCCATAAATGAATCTGAAACCACTGAAAATAAAGTACATGGGATCAGGCAACTGGGCTACAATCCGGGTGATCCTTTCAGGGACCCAGTGTTGGGAATCAGACAGACCTGGATTCAAATACAGCAACTTCCTAACATCTCTGAACCTCACTTTCCATATTTATAAAAATGTCAGTAAAAATACCCATGTCACTCGTAGATAAATTAGATCATTTTTTTTTTCTTTTTGTCTTTTGTCTTTTTAGGGCTGCATCTGCAGCATATGGAGGTTCCCAGGCTAGGGGTCGAATCAGAGCTGTAGCTGCCGGCCTGCACCACAGCCACAGCAATGCCAGATCCAAGCCGCATCTGTGACCTAGACCACAGCTTGCGGCAATGCTGGACCCTTAACCCACTGAGCGAGGCTAGGGTCCAACCCGCACCCTCATTCATAGCCATCCAAATGGAAAATACCAAACACCAACTAAAACAAGACAATCAGAAAGTTGGATAAGAAGGGTTCCTGTATGGCTCTGCCGGGTAAGTATCTGGTATTGTCCCTGGCCCAGGAACTTCCCCAAGCTGCACGTGCAGGGGAAAAAAATAGTTGGAATAGCAGGTGCTGTTAAGGAGGAGGGAAATGGGACTCCAGATGCAGTGATGGCGGGAATATAAACGGGTATAGACTAGTGTAGCCCAGTGCAAACAAGTACAGCTCTCGGGAGCGCCCCCTGGAAGGACTTAATGAAATTGCACGTACACGTTCTCTGAGAACCAGTAAGCTTACTCCTGGATGTGTGGTCCAAAGAAAATTCCACACGGGATTCTCCCTCGAGGACCACACTTACTGCATAGTTTGTGGAAGGAGGGAGCTGGAGGCAGCCCAGGAGCCCGATAGGAGGAAAAAACAAGCACAGCGCGACCAATGCAGCAGGTCACGGTAACAATCGAAAGTACCCACAGCAGCGCGGATAGATCTCAAAACACAGCTTTGAGTGAAAAAAGTGGGAAACTAAATGAAGATTAGAACATCGAATCACATCTGTCGACTAAATAGATTGACATTTTACAAGGATCTGCAGTAGGGGACCCGCCGAGGGGAGGAGACTGGGAGTAAGATGGGGGGGGTGGATATAAGAGAAAAGCCTTACACAGACCAGTGATGACGGTACAGTAGGAACTACCTGGTCTCTGTGCCTGAGATCCCAAACAGAACAAATGCCAGTAGCATCAAGAAAAGAAAAATGTCAGGATCAGGAGGGAACTTGAGTCACAGTCAAAGAAGCCTTCTTGGGAAGTTGACCTTGACATCAGGCTAAAAGTCAGAGCGTGGCAGCAAAAGGAGAGGGCACCACTGGGGCAAATTCCTTCAGAAGGATCCACTTGACCATGGGGCCTGTCCTTTGGGCCAGGGCCCAGTGCAGGCACCTGCAGGCACCACGGCTTGGTAGCCTATAGCTCCAGAATCTAGAAGGCGCTTCCTACCTTGGCCAAGTTGGGTTCCGTCCACCTGTGAGGCGAGGGCCAGGGGCTCCCTAGATTTACACAGATACTGTTTCAAGCAGTTGATGGTGTAGGTGCCCACCAGGGTGCTCCTCCCGAAAGCTCGCCAGTCCACCACGCAGATGCTCAGGGGCGGGTGCAGAAGCTCGTTCTCAGGCAGCTCCTGCCGGGTGAGGTCAGGGTGAAGTGGGGCACTGCCTGGGCTGGGCCTGGCTGCTGGTGCCCTGCTGACCCGTTCGGGCGGCAGGACCAGACCAAGCCAGGCACCCTGCCTTGTCCTCTCCCTCTAGGTCACCCCTGTGCCCTGCCAGAGTCTGGAGCACTGCCTTCTCAAGCCAGGGAGTCGTGACCCCAAAATAGGAGGGAGGGCACGAACCATTCACCCCAGGTGTAAATTGCAAACATTCACCCACTTCCAAATTTTCTACCGCAGTTGCCTACAATCCTCTTGTCATTATTTATCCAAACTCGCATTTCAGATGAACATATATCCAGACTCGATATAAAACAGGTGAAAGTTGGCGTTCCCTTTGTGGCTCAGCAGGTTGAGGACATGCTCTTGTCTCCTTGAGGACGCGGGTTCCATCCCTGGCCTCCTCGCTCAGTGGGTTAAAGATCTGGCATTGCCGCAAGCTGCATCATAGGTCATAGGTAACATATAGAGCTCAGATCCGGTGTTGCTTTGGCTGTGGCATAGGACTCAGCTGCAGCTCTGCTTCAAGCCCTAACCCAGGAACTTCTAGATGCCTCGGATGAGGCCCATTAAAAACAAACAAACAAACAAAAAACGATGACAACAACCACCACCACCAAAAAAAAAAAAAAAAAAAAGAGGATGAAAGTTGAACCATTTTAGATGGAGCTGGGGGTGAGGGGTTAGCACCACCCCACCCACTCCTTAACCCCAGAGACCCTCCCCCGCCTGGAGTCTCAATGAAGCCTAGTGTGAAAGGTTTGCAAGCACATTAGGCATTCTTTAATTCTCATCTTTAGACCAGGTGGCCATTGGAGCTGACTGGGTTGGACAAAGTAAACCCTGACTTCACAGTTGGTTCCAAATCAGAGCACAGAAAAGTACCAAACCAAACAAAAGCACAGGTGTCCAACACCACTTTAGCAGCAAAATTCACATGTAAACTGCTGACAGGCAATGTACAAATTTCTTTTTAATCTGACCATTAAAATAAGGGTCCTGATGGTACCTCCTAGGCCAGTGGCTCTCAGACTTCAGTGTGTATCAGAGTCACCTGCAGGGCTTGCTAAGTCAGAGGTGTCTGGGCCCCAGTCACCACCAGTTTCAGATTCAGTACTACAGGGGCAAGGCCTGGGAATATGCATGTCTAATGAGTCCCTGGGAGATGCTGATGAGCTGGGGATCACACTTTGGGAACCACTGTCAACCTGCTTTGATTACTGTTTGATCTACCCCTGGAACCTTTAAAAACAAAACAAGAACAAAAGTCTCTTTTATCCCATTCTGAAATTCTGGCTTTTCACTGAATTAGACTATTCTTTCTTTCTCTTGTCTTTTCATCTTTTCTAGGACCGCACCCACGGCATACGGAGGTTCCCAGGCTAGGGGTCGAATCGGAGCTGTAGCCACCAGCCTACGCCACAACCACAGCAAGGCAGGTTCCAAGCTGTGTCTGCAACCTACACCACAACTCATGGCAATGCCGGAACCTTAACCCACTGAGCAAGACCAGGGATCGAACCTGCAACCTCATGGTTCCTAGTTGGATTCGTTAACCACTGTGCCACGATGGGAACTCCAAGACTATTCTTCCTTGTAAGTCGTGGATGCCTGAACATCTAAAACATCTCCCCCAGCCAGGCTCAGGGAGGAGTGGGTGGCGTCTGTGGCAATAAGGGACCGAGCAGGGGAGGGGGGAGGGAGACCCGCACCACTTCGAAAGCATCTGCCTGGACGCTGAAGTTGGGGTTGTTCTTGTAGCTCTGGATCACACAGGACTTGACTCCGCACCCCCCACACTCGATGAGGACCTGAGGACGATCCACCGAGAGCAGCTGCACCTTCTTCATTTCTCGGACTCCCCAGAAGAGGACCTGAGGAGAGGATCAGCAGGGCTGTTACCCACAGGCCCAGGGAGAGGCCAGCAGGTGCCCTGGCTCAGGGGTGGGAGAGTCAGAGGTGCCAGCCTGAGAACCACCATGTGCTCTTCCAGGAAAGGACGATGCAGCTCCTTGAGGGCTCCGTCTGACCAGCTAAGGCTCCTTCCCGCCCCACAAGTCCCTTCACATGATGCAGGCATGACAGCAATGCGTCAGTGCCCTTTTGTCCCAAAGAGCAACCCAGTTCTTCCCCGCCCCATACCTCCACTCGGTATTTACTCAGCACCGGCCGGATGCTGGCAGGGACTGGGTAGATTTGGGTGACATCCGGTGGGTCAAGGGGAGGGAGCCCTTGCAGCCCAGATGCAGGGACCTACCACACAGAACAAGCACTGGTTAGCACATATACACAATGGAATACTATTCAGCCATAAAAAGGATGATATAATGCCATTTGCATTGGATGGTTGGAACTAGAGATTCTCCTACTAAGTGAAGTAAGTCAGAAAGAGAAAAACAAATATCATATGATATCACTTACATGTGGTATCTAGACCACGACACAAATGAACCTATCTACAGAACAGAAACAGGAGTTCCTATTGCAGCCCAGTGGTAATGAACTCGACTAGCAGCCATAAGGACAAGTCCAAGCCCTGGTCTCACTCAGAGGGTTAAGGATCTGGCATTGCCATGAGCTGTGGTGTAGGTCGCAGAGGTGGCTCGGATCTGGTGTTGCTGTAACTGTAGTGTAGGCTGGCAGCTGCAGCTCAGATTCAACCCCTGGCCTGGGAACCGCCAGGTAAGACCCTAAAAAGACAAAAAAACAAAACAAAACATAAACAGATTCACAAGGAGAGCAGACTTGGAGTTGGCAAGAGCGAGGGGACTGGGGGAGGGATGGAGTGGGAGGTTAGGGTTGGCAGATGCAAAAGCTATTATGCACGGAAGGGACACAGTCCTACTGCGTACACAGAGAACTACATTCAGTGTCTCTGATAAACCATAATGGAAAATAACATTTAAAAAAGGGTTGTATATAATCACTTTGCTGTATAGCCAAAATTAACACAACATTGTAAATCAGTTACGCTTCAATTTAAAAAAAAAAAAAAAAAAGAACTTTTTTTTTTTTTTTGTCTTTTTATCCTTTTAGGGCCGCTCCCGTGGCATACGGGGGTTCCCAGGCTAGGGGTTGAATCGGAGCTGTAGCCACCAGTCTACACCACAGCCACAGCAATGTCAGATCCAGGCTGTGTCTGCAACCTACACCACAGCTCACGGCAACGCCAGATCCTTAACCCACTGAGCGAGGCCAGGGATGGAACCCGCAACCTCATGGTTCCTAGTTGGATTCGTTAACCACTGCGCCACAACAGGAACTCCCAAAACAGAACTTTTTTTTTTAAAAGAAGAGGAAGTTAGGAGACGGAAGGAAGATGAATGCTGCTGTACAATCACTTCATGGGAAAGACTGTCACTGTTTTCACCAAAAGAATGTTTCCAGCTGAAAATGTAAATCAAGACCATGCATTTTATCACCGTTAATTATTTCTTCATTGACAAATGCATTCATTCACAAGGGTGAGCCACACTTAGCACTTACGATGAGGCACAGATTACGAGGGTCAGAAGCTCTCAGTAAGCTCACAGCATAGAGGGGACGAAAAAAGACAAGTAGGTATGTGGTCACGACCTCACCCATGTCAGGGGAACCACAGCCATGGGATGAAGGGGCTCTGATCGGATTCCGAACCTCTGAGACTTAACTCTCCCCCCACTATCCGCTCCAGGAGAGTCATTCAACCACATAGAGACTATGCCTTAATCAGTGAAACAGCAAATGAAGTCTTTTGAAGGCAGACCTCCAGGAAAAAGTGTCATTTCCTGTGCATCTGGAGTTAAAAACCACAGGAGGACAATCTCTGTGCTATGTTGAAATTTTGCACAAAGGACTTAGGAAGTCTCCTCAGGAAAGGGTCTTTCACACCGTGTGGGCCGCCTCGAAATATCTTCAAGACCTGGCTCTACATGTATGTCTTTTAAGAAGCGGCCCCTGGAGTTCCCATCATGGCGCAGCGGAAACGAATCCGACTAGGAACCATGAGTTTGCGGGTTCGATCCCTGGCCTCGCTCAGTGGGTTAAGGATCTGGTGTTGCCATGAGCTGTGGTATAGGTCGCAGATGCGGCTTGGATCTGGCATTGCTGTGGCTGTGGCATAGGCTGGCGGCTACAGCTCCAATTAGACCCCTAGCCTGGGAACCTCCATATGCCACGGGTGCAGCCCTGAAAAAGACAAAAAAAAAAAAAAAAAAGAAGAAGAAGAAGCTGCCCCTGAATCGGTCCCGGCCACTGTGGCCATGCTCCGACCCTTCTGTCCTTGGAGGTTTCTGTGTCCTCTGGAGGCTTAGTGCAGAAAGTAGTGTAATGAGCCCAGAAACTAGGCATGGCTGTGTGACTTTGCATGAGTCCCTTTCCCTCTCTGGGCCAGCTGACTCTTCAAGACCCTCGGGAGCCAGATGTTCTATTAAACATTGCTTTATGGGAGCTCCCATTGTGGCTCAGCAGTCCGTGAGGACATGGGTTCGATCCCTGGCCTCACTCAGTGGGTTAAGGATCCAGCGTTACCATGAGCTGTGGTGTAGGTTGCAGATGCAGCTCGGATCTTAAGTTGCTCTGGCTGTGGTGTAGGCCAGAGGCTATACCCATTTGACCCCTAGCCTGGGAACCTCCATATACCATGGGTGCAGCCCTAAAAGGACAAAATAGAAATAAAAATTAAAATAAATATCGCTTTGGAGCAGGAGGTTTTCCTCAAGGTGGGAGCTTGTCTGACTTGGCCAAGAGGAAGTTTGTGTGTTTGTTTGTTTTGGTCTTTTTAGGGCCATACCTGGGGCATATGGAGGTTTCGGGGCTAGGGGTCAAATCGGAGCTGTAGCCGCTAGCCTATGCCACAGCCACGTGGGATCCAAGCCACATCTGCGACCTACACCACAGCTCATGGCAATGCCAGATCCTTAACTCACTGAGCGAGGCCAGGGATCGAACCTGCAAGCTCATGGTTCCTAGTCGGATTTGTTTCCGCTGCGCTACGATGGGAACTCCAAGGAAGTCTGTCTTCATCTCATTTCATTGTCAGACCCCTCACTTGATGCTCCAAATCCAGTGGGTTCTTGATAAATGTTTGTTGACTAACTGAAACATTGGCTCCATATGCTCGAAAAAGCCTAATTGCTCATCAAAACCTGCAAATCACAAACATATCACCCTTTCTTTCTCACAGACATATTCTAGCTGGCAACAGCAGATGTGGTTAAGCCAGTTATAAGAAAGCCCAGAGAAAAGAAGACAGCAGTCACTGCAGATGCCAAGTAGGCTCCAGAAAATGATGCTGCAGAAGGAACCAGACCAGACACAGGAGCTGGGAGAAGATGAGGTGAACACTGCCTGGGGCTGAAGAGGGGAGGGATCCATCCCCTCCTGAGAAAGCTAATTGTTCCCGTAGCTCCCAAGATAAAGCCACAAAACAGCTGTGATGGTGGCACAGGATGGTGCCTCTGGATGTGCTTTAAAAAGGACTATATAAAAAGGACTATATGTTTGCCTGTCTTGGGGCTGCTGAGATGCTGGCCTGGAAAATGCCTTAAAGAAGCTCCTTTCCGAAGTGCCTCAAAGATGCCCTTAAGAGTTTAACATCCTGGATGGCTCCCACAGCGTGGTGGAGACTGAGCAACTCCCAGATAAGATTAAGCTTTTTCAGAGTGAAACGGGTTGGCTGCTGACCTATAAACCGCATGATGTGCAGTTATTTATTCAGCACAGGGGGCCAAGGGATGGAAAAGAATGGTTATGAAGGCAAAATGGTGAGAAGCAGGATAACTGGTCCAAAAGCCAGACTGCTCTAAAGTCCCAATGGAGACAAAATATCAGGACCTCAAAGGAAGTCCAGCTGCAAGACCAGGACAAGGGACCTAGGGTGCAGAATTTAAGGAGGTGCCACCCTCGGGGCCAGGTAGGACCCTCGGCCCAGCCCCACCCATCTGAAAAATCACTGATGCTGCTTTCTCTGTCTCCCCAGCCCATCATCCGCACCTCCATTATTCTTTGTATTTAGTGCAATGGATGGGTACCAGTTTTGGGCTCCATCACTTAACTAGCTGTGGAACTAAGAAAAATGACTCAGTATCACTCAGAGTCAGTTCTGTCATGTGTAAAGTGAAAATAATGATTTCCGATTCATGAGTTGCTGTGAAGAACTGAGGAGGCAGCATGCAAAGCACTTGGCACACTTTCTGGCGCCTAGTAAGTTCCCAAGGAGTGAGGGTACGCTGGAAATTGACAGGCCTGCTTGTAAAGATGAAAGCTCAAAAAGGAAGAAAGGAGGGAAGGAAGGAACAGAGGGAGGGAGGAAGGAAGGAAAAGAGGAAACCCCAGGGAGTTCTCTTGTGGCTCGATGGGTTAAGGATCTGGCATTGTCACTGGTCACTGCTGTGGCACAGGTTTGATCCCTGGCCCAGGAATTTACACATGCCTTGGGTGTGGCTGAAAAAGAAATGAAAAAAAAAAAAAAAAAAGATTAAAACTCAACTTCAAAATCATCTTAGTCTTTTTTTTTTTTTTTTTTTTTTTGTCTTTTTAAGGGCTGCACCCGCAGCATATGGAGGTTCCCAGGCTAGGGGTCCAATCGGAGCTGTAGCTGCCAGACTACACCACAGCCACGGCAATGCCAGATCCAAGCCGTGTCTGTGACCTGCACCAAAGCCGGATCCTTAACCCACCAAACAATGCCCATGTCCTCATGGATACTAGTCGGGTTCGTTAACTGCTGAGCCATGACAGAAACTCCCCAAAGTCGTCTTAGTCTTTAGTTGGACTCAAATGCTGCAGAATTGCTAGTACCCCCCATCTACCCCAGAAGCAGACTGAAATCCTCTCTTGAGGAAAATGCTATCAGCCTAGGCTCAGAATTTCTCAACATAGCTTACGTGAATGAGTGAATAAATGTACTTGAAAATATTGTATTGAGTCGACTGCGTGTATAATAGTACCGTCGGCTCCCCTGTGTGATATGAAGATGAATTTCACACCCCACTGTCAATCCATCAGCCAGTCCTGTGGACGCTGCTTTGATGTACATCCAGAGTCCACTTCTCTTCTTTTCCGTGCCTACAATCTTATTGAACTACAGTTGATATTGTGCTAGTTTCAGGTGTACAGAAAAATGATTCTGACATATACATCTGTGTGTGTCTGATGTATACACATATATCAGAATCATATATATATATGTATATATATATATATATAATTTTTCAGATTCTTTTCCATTACAGATGGTTACCAGATATTGAATGTAGTTCCCTATGATATGTGGTAAATCTTCGCTGCTTATCTATTCTATGCATAGTGGTATGTATCTACTAATCCCATACTCCTAATTTATCTGTCCGCCTTGCCCCTTTGGGAACCCTCAGTTTGTTTTCTATATCTGTGAGTCTGTTTCTGTTTTGTAAATAAGTTCATTTGCATTTTTTTTTCAGATTCTCCATGTAAGTGATATCATAGGATACTTATCTCCTACCATCTGGATCCCAGCTTCCAGTTCTCCCATCTAGATTACCGAAAGGGCCTCCTGGCTTTCCCCCTTGTAACCGAGCATCCGCAGTGTTTCAACACAAGTCAAACATGATGCTCAAAAATCGTCACCTGACTTCCCATCTTTCATAACGTAAAAGCCAAAGTCCTGGAGTACCCGCTGTGGAGCAGTGAGTGAAGAATCTGGCTGTGTGGCTCGGCTTGCTGCAGAAGCTTGGGTTTAATCCCCTGCCTGGCACAGTGGCTAAAGGATCCAATGTTGCGTGGGTCACAGCTGCAGCTCGGATTGGATCCCTGGCCCGGGAAATTTCACATGCAGCAGGTGGCCGCATTAAAAAAAAAAAAAAAAAGCCAAAGTCCTTCCAAGGTTCCATGTGATCCCTTCCCTGTGACCTCATCTCCTACCTTCTCCCCATTGTTTACGCCACTCCAGCCACACCAGCCTCCTTGCTTGTCCTGTACAAGCCAGGCAGACTCAGGCTTCAGGAGCAGGCACCTGCTGTTCCTTCTACAGCTAAAGCTCTTGGACCAATATCTGTATGACCTACTCCTTTTCCCCTTCAGGTTCTGACTTAAATACCACTTTCTTTTTTTTTTCTTTCTTTTTTTGCTTTTTAGGGCCGCACCCCCGGCATATGGATGTTCCCAGGCTAGGGGTCAAATTGGAGCTGTAGCTGCCAGCCTACACCACAGCCACAGCAGCTCAGGATCCAAGCCATGTCTGCGACCTACATCACAGCTCACGGCAACGCTAGATCCTTAACCCACTGTGCGAGGCCAGGGATCCAACCCGCAACCGCATGGTTCCTAGTCAGATTCATTTCCACTGCGCCACAGTGGGAACTCCTTATATACCACTATCTCAGGGAGCCCCTCCTAGATGCCTAAAATGTCAGCCCTGCCCCCTCCCCCAACACACACGTCCACTGCACCCTTTCTCTCCAGCACTTGTCACACTGCCACTACATTATAATGTACATGGTGTTGGCTCCCCTCCACTAGAAGACAGTTTGTTTTAGTCACTGGTGACTTCTTAGGAGTGTGCCTGGTGTGTGGTAGACAGGTAGATACCCGCTAATATTTGCCTGAGTCCATGAACAGATGCATAAAGGAGTCCTGGCCTTCAAAAAAGATTCAGGAGTTCCCGTCGTGGTGCAGTGGTTAACGAACCCGACTAGGAACCATGAGGTTGCAGGTTCGACCCCTGGCCTTGCTCAGTGGGTTAAGGATCTGGTGTTGCCATGAGCTGTGGTGTAGGTCAGCCGATGTGGCTCGGATCCCGTGTTACTGTGGTTCTGGTGTAGGCCGGCGGCTGCAGCTCTGATTGGACCCCTAGCCTGGGAACCTCCATACGCCGAGGGAGCGGCCCTAGAAAAGGCAAAAAGACAAAACAAACAAACAAACAAACAAAAACTTCCAGATTCATGGAGACAAGGCTGTAAACAATGATCTTATCCAAGTCGGAGTTCAATAGAGAAAGAGGCAAAGTGAGTAGCATGGAAGAGGAGAAAACTTTTGACGGAGGTGGGGGAGGGCGAGCTTCCTGGAGGAGGCGGTCTTGTTCTGAACTATGAGGAGGACCCTTTTCCTAAATAGGTAAATAGAGGCAGGGGTAGGGGCAGGCAGAGGAGGGGGCCATTCGGCCTAATAGGACGGAATGACTAAAAGCAAAGGAGTACCCGTGTGTGCTGAGGTCGGAGACCGGAGAGCAGGTGGTGTAAGAGGCCATAGCATGTGCAGAGTTATGTGCTGAGATGTGACACTGAAAAAGCAGTGTGAAGACAAATTAATTTGGGGAGCATTTAAATGCCAGGCTATGGAAATTTGACATTCTCCTATGGGCTAGGTTTTCTTTTCATAAACTATTAAGAGTTATCTCATAAAAAAAATATATATGTGTGTGTGCTCACAAACATTGGGGAAATGTATTTCAAAAAAGAAATTTCAAAAGTTTCTTGAGCGTTGACTTCTCAGAGTCTTTACCATTTTGAATCTTCCCAAGGGATATAATAGGGAGGATTTCTCGAACTTTCTTTTCACTGTATTTGGAGGGACTGGTGTTCCAAAAAACAGACTTTGGGAAGTGCTCCTGGAGTTAAGGAGCAGAGAGCTACAATATCTAAAGAGGAGAGTGGTGGGAGTTCCCAGTTGTGGTGCAGCGAAAACAAATCTGACTAGCATCCATGAAGACGCGGGTTAGATCCCCGGCTTCCACTCAGTGGGTCGGGTGTCCAGCGTTGCTGTGAGCTGTGGTGTAGGTCACAGATGTGGCTCAGATCCCGGGTTGCTGTGGCTGTGGCGTAGGACAGCAGCTACAGCTCCGATTCGACCTGTAGCCTGGGAACCTCCATGTGCCGTGGGTGTGGCCCTAAAAAGACAAAAACAAACAAACAACCCGGCATCGTCACGGGTACTAGTCAGTTTCATTACCGCTAAGCCCCGCAGGGAACTCTTGTCCCCCGAGTTCTTAAATGGTACCTCCCAGATCCCCAGAAAGAGCTTTCTCCAGACCCAGGATAGCAGGGGGAACGAAGCGCAGCTTCACTGACGTGCAGTTCCGGTAGCGCCAGGCAGACCAGATAGACGCCTAGTGCCTGTCGCTTGCGGTTCACTTACCTGCAGCAGTTCAAAGACGGCAAGGAGGTCCCCTCCAGAGAGGTTCCCGCAAAAGATGGGGTGATAACACAGCCTGGGGGGCTCATAGTCCTGGTCAGCTAGCTTTACAACAGGAGCAGCTACGGTGGCACCCAAATATTCTGGCTTCCCCTAAGGCAGACAAGAAATGAATTTTGGTCCCTGGTCACCTACCTGGTTCTGCTCTGCATCAGTGTGATTTTATAATTAATCCTCACCAACTGTCAGCCTCAGGGTCTCCCTCCTGCTACTGTCTCACTCTCTTCCTCCTCGAGGCACCGCACACCACTTTCCACAGGCTGGGGAACCCATGGAATCATCCATTTAGGATTCCAAGGAATCATCCATTTAGGATTCCAGGGAAAACTCTAAGAGGGTCATCTTAGGGCCTTCCTGGCTCAGGGCTATCTTAGGGGTTCTCTCTCTTCTCAGCATGTTGAGCTCAGGGGAATAACATGAAAATAATCACCCAGGGTAGATGTGAAGGGGAAAAGGAGAAATAAAGTGGCACCGAACATTCCAAAAGCGCTTTGGGGGCGGGGGGGGGGGGGGGCTCACTGCGGTTAAGCACAGGAGTTTGGAGTCTAGGCACGCATGAGCTGGAGTTCCCAGATGCACTGGCTTTCTAGATCTGAGGTCTGGGCCAGTTACTTTGTTGAGCCTCATGCTTTAAAAGAGATTAAAAATACCTTGTTCATGGGGCCATGAGGATTCATGTAATGATATCTGTGCTTTGCACAAGGATGGGCAAACCATAAGTGCTCCATACGTGGTAGTATGATGGTGACGGTGGTGACGGTGGTGGCGAGGCTGATGAGGAGTAAGATCAGTGTGTTCAAGCAACAGAGCACTTCTGCCCTGTTGCTCTTGGCAGTTAAGGAGTATTGGAATAGCTCTGTATGTATACCCCGGTGGGAAGTTTCTCTAAGAACCATTTGATGGTGCATCTCCCACCTCTTCCTCATGCAGGAAGTCCAAGTCCAAGTTCCCCCACGAGCCACGTGGGGCTGGAGCATGGGGATGCTTTGCTAGTCATCTCCGGAATGGCTGTAATGTAAGCTCCATGCAGGCAGGGCTGTCTGTGTTATTCACTGCTGTGTCCACTGGCACAGGACAGAGCCTCATTACATATTTATTGAGTGAAAGCCCTTGGATAAATGACCTCCACGTCCAAGGACAGTGCCCATATTCTCTTTGGCTGAGGCCGGCTTTTAGCACCTGCGCTGCTTTGGACTCATGAACCAGCCCTCGCATTTCCAGCTGTAGAAGGAAGCTTGGTTGAGGTGGAAATGGGTTTGGCTCAGTCACTCTTAAAAACAAACAAATCTGCCTGCTGGTAGTCACTGGTGGCATCAGACCCTTTTCAGGTATGGATGGAGTTAGGGCAGCTGGCTGTGAAATCAGTGATCTGCCACATAATTATTTTGTCCCTAATCCTAGCTAAGAAAAATTAAGCAAAATTAGCCCTGGAGACAAAAGAGTAAACTCAAGCAACCCACTTGCCAAATATAAATTCATTTCTTACAGAGTCAGCTGCCCTGAATGAGGGCACAAGCCACTCAGTGATGAGAGAAAACTCTAGACTGGAAGCCAGGCCCTGCAGAGTCAGACTCTAAGAGCTGATCCCCACCATAGGACGGAGGCCCAGTGTGGCTGCAGCTCACAGGGGTGAATAGAACCTTTTGCATCTACACCTATCTCTCAAAAAGGAAAGTGAAGGAGTTCCCGTCATGATGCAGTGGTTAATGAATCCGACTAGGAACCATGAGGTTTCGTGTTCGACCCCTGGCCTCCCTCAGTGGGTTAAGGATCTGGCGTTGCCATGGGTTGAGGTGTAGACCAGAGGCTCCAGCTCTGATTAGAAGACCCCTAGCCTGGGAACCTCCATATGCCACGGGTGCGGCCCTAAAAGGACAAAAGACCAAAAAAAAAAAAAAAAAAAAAAAAAAGAGAAGGTACAAAAATGTTGGTTTTTTCTTTCTCCGCTACATTTTCTTTTCATTTATTCATTTATTTATTTAATTATTGTCTTTTTAGGGCCACACCCACAGCATATGGACCCCAGACTAGGGGTCGAATTGGAGCTGGAGCCACTGGCCTGCGCCACAGCCACAGCAACATCAGATCCGAGCTGCATCTGCCGCCTCCAACCACAGCCCATGGCAATGCCAGAACCTTAACCCACTGATCGAAGCCAGGGATTGAACCTGCGTCCTCAGGGATGCTAGTCCGGTTCATTAACCGCTGAACTACGACAGGAACTCTCTTTTTTACTTTTAAGCGTGAGAACAGAAGCTTGCTTTTCTGGGCAGGGTTTGGCTTGGGATGGGACCCAGGAAGGCAACGGCTGATGGAGATCTAGAAGGGGGTCTGAAAAGCAAAGGGGCAAAGGAAAATCCATGCAGTCTCTCGGGCGGGTTTAGGAGAAACTTTCAAAACGCTTGATGGTGGTTATGGGTTGTCACATCAAAATACTTAGGACTGGAACTTTGTTGTGAGGGACTCAGTTGGAATGGTACTTATTTTGTGACCTCCTCAGAAAAATCTATATTCTGGGCACTATAGTAGAACACATATTCATAATTACACCCAGCGAGCCCCAATTTACAGATGGGGAACAGGGCCAGAGAGTGGCAGAGAGTAACGCGGAGAAGCAGAATAAGTGTCTAAAGGAACTGCAGCCACACCAGCCGCTCCCACAGGTGTGGGAAAGGGCGGACACGGGAGGCCAAGTGCAAGTTATGGTTCTGCCTCCAGCTAGCTGTGACCTTGAACAAGGCATCTGACCTTTCTGTTTCCTCTTCTCAGAATCAACCGGGGGACTTCGTGCTCTCCAAGGTCCCTGTTCACCTTCTACAACTCTCCCCTCCTCATTTCCTCCTGACCTTGTATCTGGGACCGAGCTACCAGGATGCTCTGAGGAAGCGAGGAGGCTTTAGGAAGCCTTCTTGGAACAACGGTTGTGTTTAATTTATTTGAATGTCTACAGCCTCCGGAGGAAGAAAAGACATTTAACAAAATAAACAAATCCTTGCCTTTCCTTTTAGACTTCTTAATTTTAAAAAGGTGTGTCTTAGTGGTTAAAAAAGAAATCCTCCAGCAAGCTTTTAAATCTGCCCAACATTTCAGAATACAGACATCTTTGGAGAAGAAGAGGTTTGGCTAACATCATAACATGAATGAGATAGAGATGCATGCATTGTTTCAGGGCTTGAAAGCCACAGCTAAAAAAAAAAAAAAAAGTGACAGTACATCCATTTCCTTACAGCCAGGCAAGACCAGGACAGACCTTCTGTTCTCAAATGCATGGACAATTTTATCAAGCAGCAACAAGACACAGAACTAGCTGGAGGCTGGGGACAACTGCTGGTTGCTTTATATTAATTATATTCCTGAAGAAGTGCGTCCACTGAAGTTTTATGAGCCAGATCCTATTTTAATTGTCATCTAAAGGGAAATCTAAGCCCCGTTTGCTTTCGTAAAGCACCTGATCGTTGCCAATTTTCCTTGTTCTGTAAATCACTGTTCCCCCAGGGAAGGGTCGCCTCGGGGCACAGGGACAGGCTGGTCAATAAAGTATGTTATGAATACAGCATTTTTATCGAGGCCACATCAGCATGGCCCTAGGACACTCACCACCGCATCACTGTCATACAGCTCCACCACCACCGAAGGCGGGGACTCAGCCAGCTCCTTCTGGTCTCCATGTAGCACCAGGTCATTGAACAGCAGCATCTGGTTCCAGGTGGGGGAGAGGGTCTGGGAAATCACCTGGAAGGTGGGGCCGACGGGAAAGCAAAAGCTCATTGGAATGGGTTGGAGGGGGCTCCGAGGTGCATTCGATAGACACGGACTTTACTGAGGGTCAAGGGGACACATCCTCGTCACCACTGCTCACTCATTCAACGTGCAAACAACAAAGGAGACTTCGGAACTACTAAGCACCAGAAGCTAGGGATGCAGATTCCCTGCCCCGGAGGAGCCTACGTTCTGTACGTGCATGTGATGCGTAGAAGCCCTGCAGCAGTCAGCACGTTGCACCCGAGACTCGATACACTTTACTGAGCAAGTACTATGTGCCGGCTGCGGTACTGCACATACAGTGTCTCATTCAAACTTCCCAGCAACTCTGGGAGGTGGACACGTACCCAAGGCTCACTTGTCCAGAGTCAGCCCAGGGCAGAACAGGGATTCAACTCAGATCATCTGGCATCCAGCCTCACCAAGAAGATGCTGAGATTATCCCCATTTTATGGAAGGGCGAACTGAGGATGAGGGAGCTCTAGTGATTCTTCACTCGTGAGCAAATAAAATTTTATGGCCAAATCCTCAAAAGTAGATTTTCAATCTTCTATTCCTTACATGGAATCCTACTGTTTTGTGCATATTTATTTGTCTGCATGGAACTGACCGGGACGGCGTCTTCAGAATAACCTTCATCATTTTCTTTTCTTTTCTTTTCTTTTTTGTCTTTTTAGGGTGACACCCACAGCACATGGAAGTTCCCAGGCTAGGGGTTAAATTAGAGCTGCAGCGGCCAGCCTACGCCACAGCCACAGCAACGCCAGATCTGAGCCTCGTCTGTGACCCACACCACAGCTCATGGCAACACCAGATCCTTAACCCACTGGGTGAGACCAGGAATTGAATCTGCATCCTCATGGATACCTAGTCGGAATCGTTATCATTGAGCCACAAGGGGGAATCCTAACCTTCATAATTTTGCATGACATTCTTCCTCCCCTAGCCAGCAGTGACACTGGAAGTTAGCTGCATTTAATACACAGATGCAGAAACCAAAGGACAATGAAGGACAACCTGCCTTATTGGTCCAGAACCACGAGTGTCTCACCTAGAAATGGCTCAGAGCTCCCCTGCCAGGCCATTCAAGTGGTCCCTTCAGGAGGCAGGGTGTGATGGGCTCACTCCTTTATTTAACTGGATGTTTGGAAACATGCCAGGTTGACAGAGCTAAAGGTTAGGGGTGCTTTGCAGGATGGGTGGACTCTGGGGAGAAATTGCTGCAGGAATATATGAGGCCAGTCCTGGAAAGATGTCACCGTCACCATCGCCCAGGCTGTGCAGGCAAGTGGGCAATTTCACAGGTTCACCCAGACCGCACAGCAGCTGCTGGGTCTTGAGGAAATTTCCATGCCATCTCTGAACTGCACCCTTCCCTCTCGCCGTTCACGCTAGGCAGGATTGGCGAGAGCTCTGGCCTGGATTAATGAACTGCTCAGCCTCCAAAGCCCAAATAAAACTGTCGTCTTAAGAGTTTTACATCCAGAGCCATTTCTAGTCACAGCATTAAATCATTTGCATTGTGGTGGCGAAAGAATATTTTTATTGCTCTTTTTTTATGTGAGTCATAAAAATAGCATGCATTCCACAATTTCCTTCCTTCCTTGCCTTTCACTTGAGTATTTTATGCCTCAGACACAGTGAGGTTTTGAACATAACGTTTCGGAGAAAATCTGAGCTTTTTGGACAGCAGGAAAATGGCTTCGACCAACCCACGCACAGGAGTTAACGATGTTGCGGTGCAAAGTTGCCCTGTGCCCGCGAATGACTTCACGAGAACCATGTGTTTCTCGGTTGCTTTTGAAAATAGAAACGCCCGTCTTTTTTTGCAGCATGGACCCAACAGTGTGATACCAAAGCCATTTATGATTCTCTTGGCATCTTCCCTGCAGAAATATTCTGATGGCTGCCTTGGCAATTTGGGCTATAATTGCCAGTTGATAAGATTCCAAAGGCCACCATTCATTCTTTCATTCATCATGTATTTATTCCTCCAAGGTGCCAGGTACAATATTAGGCACTAAGACAGCATCTGGTGCAAAGCACGTGCTTAATAGCTACTGGCATGAATGAACAAGTGGGTATTGGCCTGTCCCAGGAGTAAAAGGACCATGTGGCCACCTTCGAGAGGTATTGAAAGGCTCACGCTCTCCTCATCACGCACTGTTTTCTTTGGGGGTTATGAATTATCACCTTGTTCAATGACATTGTTGGAGAGATGATGGTAACACTTCAGTTTAACACTTTGGAGAAGGAGTGAGATGGATGGAGTGTGGCTTTAAAATCAGAGACTCTCCTGGAAGGGAAACTTAGTCGTATCACTTGCCTATTTTGACTCGGACAGATGATTTAATCTCTCTGAACTTTAGTCTCACTCATTTCAACGGCGTTGGCGCCTATCTTGTAGAGCTGTAATGAACATTGTCTGAGATAAAGCATATTAAGTAAGTGCGTGGCATACAGTAGGTGTTCCGTAAGTGTTTATTGCCCACTCTACTCCCCCTCATCCACACTCATCTATGAATGAGCAAACATTTACCGAATACCTACCATGTGCCAGTCTTGGCGGACAGGGTACTCAGGTCTAACAAGAGACCACCGTGTCCTCGGGACCCAGCATCCATCTGCTTGTCTGAAATCTCAGCTTCCCACCCTCTAAGATCCTCTCCTTTCCCCAGGGCTCCCTCTTAGCCACTTCGTCGCTCTCCTCATCTCTCCCTCAAGCCTTTCTCTTTGAGAGCTGTCTCCCTTTCCCTTTATCCTGTCACCACAAGATGTCCAAGTCCCACATCCTCAGTGACATCTCAAATCACTGGCTTCCCCTTCTGAAATAGTCCATAGTGTTAAGTCTCCAGCCCTTCAGAGACAGTTCTCCTTGAGCAACATGTGGTCCATTCAGACAAGTGCCACCAGGTGACCCGTGGGCCAGCTCAGCTGTGACTGCTGGGCCCCCAGCTCAGCTTTCCCCCTCTTGAAGAGTGGGGTGTGTCACACAGATCAGTCTTCTGAGCAGCACGCCACTGAGACAGAAGAGGGAAAATGAACACTTTCTGCTTCCAAAATAGAAGCAGAGTGGTTAAGCAACCTTCGGAATTAGACCAGCCTCGGTATCCATCCCGGCTCCAGCACCTTCTAATTAGAGTCTCTAAACCTTATCTTCCTCATCTGCAGAATGGGAACACTAATAATATCCACCTTTGAGCTGCAGTTAGGTGTAGCAAAAAATGCATATAAAGTGCTTAGCTTCATGCCTGGCACAGAAGGAGTTTTCAATAATGACAGCTATTACTAACAAAAATTAGGTACCTGGTTCAAAAGTATGGAGGCAAAATCCAGGGTTCAACAGAACCTGTTTTCCCTTTCAAATGATCATTTGATAAACAAACGTCATCTGTTCCTTGGAGATATGCGTCTAAATAAAATGAAACGACTGTACGGAGATGCAAAATAGGAGGAGAATTACATAGCAGCCAGGGGAGGTGACTCAAACCCCCGCCCCACCCAGAGCCCTGGGATCACTTCCGAGGGCCTGGAACTCCACAGCTGTGCAGGCAGAGGGAGCCTCCAGGGGTCCCTCTCTTGAGGATCCCCCTTGCTGCTTGTGGAAAGCCTCAATGACAGTAACAGCAAGCAGTCACACAGGAGCTGTTATAAACAAGGCGCTCTCCTGGGTATTTCACACTCTCGGGGGGCAGGGGGCGGTATGTATATAATAGCATCAATCCTTATTTCACAGGTGAAGAACTTGAGGACAAAGGGGATTTTTTTTTTTTCTTTTTAGGGCCACTCCCGCAGCATATGGAGGTTCCCAGGCTAGGGGTCCAATCGGAGCTACAGCCTACAGCAATGCCAGGATCCAAGCCACGTCTGCGACCTACAGCACAGCTCACAGCAATGCTGGATCCTTAACCCACTGAGCAAGGCCAAGGATTTTGCTTAAGGTCATACAGCCAATAAATGGAAAGGCTCAGACTTGAACCCAGGCAGTATGGCTCCAGAGTCTATAATACTCTTAATCTCACAACACAGGGAAGAAAGAGGAGTCTGAAGTCTGCTTGTTTTTATGCTCATTCACTGAATGAGGCTGAAGTCACCTTCCTTCTGAGGTCTCTCCCCACTTCCGTCCCAGGCAGAGCTTCGTGTGGCTCTTGGGAGTCCAGTACAATAGGGTTTATCACAGCATGGCCAGCTCCTCTGCCCAGAGGACTGCCTACCTCCACACCCAGATCCTACGCTGTGCAAGAGCAGAGGCTGATTCCTCGTCTCCTCTGAGCCTAGCACGGGACCTGGCACAGAGTGGGCCCTCCACTGGTGCTGGAGAAATGGATGAGCTGCGGGCTCACTTTATGAGTGCCATCGGAGTGTCGTAAATCAAAACGCCATTTCCCAGGTCTCAGCCACACTTTGGGGAGCAATGTCAGCCCTCTTAACATCAGCCAGTGTAATGGCCACTATTCATCAATCTCTTTGTACACTTGACTTTTTCCTTCTTCCCGACAGTCCTATTTTAAGAAGCCCTTAGTGAGTAAAGTAGACAGGCTTGGAGTTCCCATCGTGGTGCAGTGGTTAACGAATCCGACTAGGAACCACGAGGTTGAGGGTTCGATCCCTGGCCTTGCTCAGTGGGTTAAGGATCCGGCGTTGCCGTGAGCTGTGGTGTAGGTCGCAGGATCCCGCGTTGCCGTGGCTGTGGTGTAGGCTGGTGGCTACAGCTCTGATTAGACTCCTAGCCTGGGAACCTCCATATGCCACGGGTGCGGTCCTAGAAAAGACAAAAAAAAAAAAAAAAAAAAAAAAAAAAAAAAGAAAAGAAAATAGACGAGCTAGACCATAATCCCAGAACTCTGTGTCCTAACTCTGGCTCACTCCCCGAAGTGGGCACATCCTTTCCCTCCCTCAGAAGAGTGACTCCTCAGAGAACAGAGTAAATCCTTTGCAAATGCGATTTAATGAGAAAACTAGCCTATTGGACATTTGCTGATTAGGGTCCCCTTTCACATGTCAGCACTCAGTGTGCAGGAAAGAGAGAAAGAACAGAGGAAACAGGAATAGATCCATCTCCTTTCATCCTCAGAGTATCCATGCTTTTCCAGAAGAAGGCACTGAATCCCGGAGGTGTTAAAAGTGGGTAGAATCCTGGGAGTTCCCATTGTGGCTCTGTGGTTAAGGAATCCGACTAGGAACCATGAGGTTGCCGGTTCGATACCTGGCCTTGTTCAGTGGGTTAAGGATTCGGTGTTGCTGTGAGCTGTGGTGTAGGTTGCAGACGCGGCTCGGATCCCACATTGCTGTGGCTCTGGTACAGGCTGGCGGCTACAGCTCCGATTGGACCCCTAGCCTGGGAACCTCCATATGCCATGGGAGCAGCCCTAGAAAAGGCAAAAAGGAAAAAAAAAAAAGTGGGCAAAATCCCCCAGATGGAAGTACAAAGTCTAGGGTTTCCTGTCCAAAAAGTGGGAAGAGCTTTTTTCCCCACCAAGACCCCTCAATAAAGACTGGAACACAAGTCTCATGCAGGTGGTCTGTACTGTCTGTTTATTCCCACTGAACTTGGCATCGTGCCTGTCACTCTAGCAGGTGCTCTGGGCACCAAGTCCCTTGTTCCTCATCCTTCTTTTCCTCCTGCCCTTCCTTTGCCTCCAGCACTTGCTCTCTTGGCTTCAGGACCACAGATCACATGGGAACTGTAGCCCCTCCCCGTGTCCAGCCTTCCTGGCACATGCGCTTTTGAGTCTGAAACACCTACCCACCCCCAGAGACGCAGGCATTTACAGTATGCCCCTGATTTTTTCTCTCCTGGGGTCTTCTGTGGCTCGGCTGTGGGCTATGGGGAGGGAACAGATGGGCTGCCCAGGTTACCTTTGTGGTCTGGCAGTGGGAGAGGAATGTGACCTTGGCAAAAGGGTCTGAAAGTCCATTGCTGTCAGCTGCGATGAGGCCCCGGGCTTGGTACATGTGAGCCCTCAGCTGGAAGACGTGCCGCTCTGTGGACAAACAATGTTAGGGGATATTAGCAGGATTTTTAGAAACAGTGTGTGCGAGGGGGTGTCTGTGTGCAGTGGGTGACTGTGGGTGTCTCCAGAGACAGACAAAGAAGATCAACAGCAGCGCCTGCCTCTCAGACCACAACAGGTGCAGGGAAGGCGGGGAAAGAGGTCACGTTCATGGGTACTTTGGAGCCAGGCATTCTCCTTGGTCCTTTCGCTACATGGTGGGTTTCAATCTTCATGACAACCCTGTGAAATATGCATCACTATCTCCATTTTCTGGATGAGGGAAATGGCCCATGAAAAAGGCTAAAATACATTTCCGAGTTTGTAGAGCTTCCTAACGCCACAGTCTGGATTTCACTTCAGTCAGATTCCAAAATGCAAGTCTCTTTCTAAAACATTGCATTTTTAAAACCTATATGCAAAGCAGAAACAATCACAGAGAAAAGAAATGTGTGGCTACCAAAGCGGGGAGGGAAAAGGTAGGGGCACAAGACTAACAGAGTACTCTGTGTAAAACAGAGAAGCAACAGGATATATTGCACAGCACAAGGAATTATAGCCATTATGTTGTCATAACTTATAATGGAATATAATTTGCAATCACTATGCTATGCACCTGAAAATGATCTAATACTGTAAATCAATTCTTCTCCTATTAAAAAATAAAATAACATACCACATTTTACCTCCTAGTATTTCTCTAGTTTCCACAGCTCCGCAAATCGTTTTTGCTTCCATAAACTCAATAAACCTTGAGTCATCCATCCATTTATTCTGCCATTCAGCCAGTCAATGTCATTTTGAGCACCTACTGTGTACCAAGCAGAGTTCTGCGCCCCCCCCCGCCCCCGCACACCTTCCATGTGCAGGTGCAAACGAATTACTGGTTGAATGGATATTTTCTGAAGCACAAAATGAATGAAGAAATAAAATTCTCCAGTAGGTGTGGAAGGCAGCCAAAGCCATCAATGTCAATGAACAGCAGAGAAAGTTTATTAGGCCGCTCTGTGTAAAGTACATGCCGCAGAGGATTAGGAGGCTTTGGAAAAAGTTTTTCCTCTCCTCTGAATTGCTGGTCGATGCGACAGTAAATCTCTCCAGTACTCTGGGTCTCTAGAGATGGTGTCAATAGAAATAAACTGATGCAACTAGAGATTCTCATACTGAGTGAAGAAGGTCAGAAAGAGACTTACTTCGTACTTTTTCACAAATACCATATTATATCACTTATACGTAGAATCTAAAATGTGGCACCAGTGAACCTATCTACAGAACAGAAACAGACTCACAAGCATAGAGAACAGACTTGTGGTTACGGGGCGGGGGGCAGGGGGGGAGAAGACGTGGGAGGGACTGGGAGTTTGGAGTTAATACATGCAAACTATTACTTTATTTATTTATTTATTTATTTATTTATTTATTTATTTATTTATTGTCTTTTTGCCTTTTCTAGGGCTGCTCCCGGGGCATACGGAGGTTCCCAGGCTAGGGGTCGAATTGGAGCTGTAGCTGCCAGCCTACGCCAGAGCCACAGCAACGCGGGATCCGAGCCGCGTCTGCAACCTACACCACAACTCACGGCAACGCCGGATCCTTAACCCACTGAGCAAGGCCAGGTATCGAACCGGCAACCTCATGGTTCCTAGTCGGATTCGTTAACCACTGAGCCATGATGGGAACTCCACAAACTATTACATTTAGAATGGATAAGCAACGAGGTCCTACTGTATAGCACAAGGAACTATATCTAATCTCTTGAGATAGAGAATGATGGAAGATAAGAAAAAGAATGTGTACATATATATATTTATTTATATTTATATTTATATACATGATTGGGTCACTTTGCCATGTAGCAAAAATTGGCACAACATTATACACCAAGTATGCTTTAATTTTTTTTTTTTTGTCTTTTGTCCTTTTTTAGGGCTGCACCCGCGGCATATGGAGGTTCCCAGGCTAGGGGTCTAATTGGAGCTGTTGCTGCTGGCCTACGCCACAGCCACAGCAATGCCAGATCTGAGCTGCATTTTCAACCTACACCACAGCTCATGGCAACATCAGATCCTTAACCCACTGAGCGAGGCCAGGGATTGAACCCTCAACCTCATGATTCCTAGTGGGATTCTTTTCCCCTGCACCACAACGGGAACTCCATTTTTTTTTTAATTTAAAAAAAAAAAAAAGATAACTTGATGTGGGCATTTTTCACCCAAAGATGAAAACACTTTAAAGACACGATAGAAAGCAGTGGGAATAAAGCCTGATTTGGAGATTGTCTGCTCCAGCATTTACTAGCTGTGTGATCTTGGGCGATTTCTAAGCACTTCTGATACATCTTTTCTCCACCTATAAAATGAAGAAACTACCCAAGGTTGATATGAGAAATAGATTAAAGTTTATGTTTAAAGTAAACAGCACACTGCTTGGCACGTGGTAGGGCTATGCATTTTTAAAAAAACACAGCTAAGCTTTCCTTGCTCTTATGCATTGATATCGGGCATGGAAACCATGAGTTGAGCCAAAACCTTGTCTTCTCTAACTATTGAGCCACTTATATTCCACTGGCAGTCAAGTTCAACCAGCATCAGAGGAGCCTTGCGAAACATAGGAAACCTGGATTAGGAGCCGGTTCTCCAGTGTTTCAGACACTGGCTCAATTCAAAATTTGACTTCAGTTAAAGTGAAGGTAAAACTGTGTTCTTCTCTATCTGAATTCAGCAACAAAAATCCTGCAGATTGAAGCAATTGAGACACATAGCAAAATGCAATTGGAAGGCATTAATATTCACATTGAACTTCAAAATCATATGAAAAAATAAACATGATGGCACTCAGAAAATATCTGCATAGAAGAAAGAATGACAACAACCTTCCACAGAAATGCTGGATTTCTTAAAACAGCCAAGTTGAGAACTAAGCTAGAGAAACATGAGTGACCCCAGTAATACCAGTTTCTATGGGGTCATTACTGGGAAATGCGAATACTTGCTGTGCATGGGTCAAACCTCAATGCCACGTAAAAGGAAAATTTTCTTTGACTCCACAGGTCCTATCAGCACAAGAACTTACCGATGTTTCTTTAAAAGACATCTTTTGCTTAAAATGCAAACTCTATATAGTCTGCTTACAAAGAAACTCAAGTTGCATTCTCTCCATTAACATAAAAATATAAATGTTTATTCCAGATGTGCTTAATGACTTCACTGTATTATTACTATTGTTGCTGTTGTTGCTTTTTAGGTCTGCACCCACAACATATGGAGGTTCCCAGGCTAGGGGTCCAATTGGAGCTGTAGCCACCAGCCTACACCACAGCCACAGCAATGCCGGATCCGAGCTGCACCTTCGACCTACACTACAGCTCACGGCAACGCCAGATCCTTAACCCACTGAACAAGGCTAGGGGTCCAACCTGCATCTTCGTGGATACTAATAAGAGTCCTTTCTGCTGAGCCACAACAGGAACTCCGACTTCACTGTATTCTTTTTAGATGGGGCCTTGGGAGGTCAGGAAGAAAATTTAGAACCTGTATTAAAAGAGGCAAGTATGTTGATCCTAAAATAATGTGCAGGCATTCCCTGGTGGCTTAGCAGTTAAGGATCTGGTGTTGTCGCTGCTGTGGTGCTGGTTCCATCCCTGGCCTGGGGACTTCCGCATGTTGCAGGCATAGCCCAAAAAAATAAAATAAAAGAACATAACATAAAATAAAAATAAAATAAAATGAAGTAATGTGCAAACAACACATGCATACCACCCTCCTGCCTGTTTTCTCAGAAGCCGCCAGAGCCATCTTGGGAGCCTCTTTGCCCAATGGGTGCCATACCTTGGTAGAGCAGGTTGGCTGGGAGCTGATGGGCACCAGCCCCCTTGGAGGACGTTTCTGCTTCATAGCCTGCTGGCAAGTTGTCCAAAATGGCACTCGAGTATCTGGTGGAGCCCAGCCACAGGTACACATCAATTTTCGCTTGGACTGACCAACCAGATGGCCGCTTTCCGGGAAGCTGGGGAAAAGTCACAAGGAAGACCTTCTCGTTAGTAGGGACTGATAGGGACCTCCCTCTTTGAGGAAAAAGTGGGTAGGGGGTGGGGGGTGGGGGTCAGAGAGCAGCCCCCCTACCCCCGCCCCGGGCTGCTTCTTATGCTTCTCTGAGACCAATGATCCCAGTGGCCACGATGCAGTTTTAGAGGATCCAGGTTAAGGGGGCCTGAAGCTTCAGTAGGCTCTGTGTTAAGCACTCCCAAGCCCCAGATCATTTAAACCTAGCAGGGAGGTGTGGTTTCTGCCCCTACGTCAGGCTCAGAGATGTTAATTAAGTTCCCTAAGATCACTCAGCTTTGAAGTGACGCGAACCAGGAGAAATGATATTGGATCTGCCCTCTGAACCCCCCATGCTCTGCCTCTCCCCACACGGAGTTGAAATCTCCCTTCCCAGAACTTCCAGGTGTCTGGAGCTCCTACCACAAAGCTCCTGCCTCTCCTTCATTCAGTAAGAACTCAAAGTCTTCCTCCCTAGGTCAGGCCTCTGGGGGCTCGCGGGCTTGTAGGAACCCACCTGCCCTACCATGATCTTCCTTCCTGGCTGCACACCTCTCCTTCCTCTACCCCTTCCTCACGCAGGGCAGTTTCAACTTCCTCTATTGCCCTGCTTTCCCTCCTTTGAATGTAGTGGATTTGTGTTTATGTTTGTTTGCGTTTGTGTGTTTGTGTGTGAACTCGTGTGTGTGGCGTGTCTAAACATACAGATGTGTGGAGGGCGCATGTTTTCTCAACACGTGAAGGACACAGCTCGATGCAGAGAGGCTCCTTTATTTCTCCATCACCAGGATGAGGGGACACCAGGATGAGGGGACTCCTTGCCCCCATTTAAGGGGTCCCAGGCCCTGGACTTGGCTGCATTCAGGATTGCTGGCGAGGCTTCCATTCTGAGAGCGGCCACCTCTCCAGATTTTGTTGACACTTCCAAGTGCCCCTCCTTAGTGTTTCTTAGGATTTCCCATCAATAGTTCCCTCTTTCTCCAGCACCACTTCTTTTCCATCGATAATCACAAACACCCGCTATGAGAGGCTACCACTTGGTCTGACACTTTCTCAGGCACCCATGGAAAAAGCCCTGGAATCCCACATTGTGCGTGGTTCTTCCCTTGCTTTCCTATTTTGCTCTGTAAGTTCTCTAGGAGGATTCTGAGCAGCTCAATTCAGCAACTACCACCAAGTGCCACCAGGCTTGCTGAGGGAGCAGGACCAGAAGGACAGCAAAATGACTGAGACACAGACCCAAGCCTCCGCTCCAAGAGCCCATGTCTATACAAGGAGGCTGACTTGCATTCACTTACTCAAATGCAAGGTCAAGTGTAAGAGAGCAAATGTTTAGGGGGAAGAGAAGGAAAAGAGGTGTTTCTATCTTTTTGTTTTCCTTTTTTGGCCTGTCCACAGCACGGGGAAGTTCCCAGGCAATGAAAACTACGCCAACGCTGCGGCAATGCTGGATCCCCGACCCACTGCCCCTGGCTAGGGACTGAACCCATGCCGTCACTGAGACAATGTCCGATCCTTAACCCACTGTGCTACAGGGAACTCCTTTCCATCTTTTCTTTATGACTCACATATTCCACTGGGTTTTAATTGGTACTTTGGAGTTAGACCCGAAGAGAAGGCATCCGAGAAAAAAGGAAATACACGAGCAAAGATACAGGAGCAGGAACTAACAGTGATAATAAGGGCTGACATTTAATGAAAACTTACTTGGTGCCAGGACTGGATTTGCTAAGAGCTTTCAGCAAAGAAGGAGCTGGAGCAGAGAATGACACAGATGAGGCTGCAGAATCCTGCTCGGTATGTGGGGAAGTCTAGATTTTATACTTTAGAGAGTGGGATGCCATTATTTATTCAGCTTGAAAAACCACATAAGCTCATTTTGTTGTTAGTAAGGACAACCGGTCTGCAATTCGTACTTTTAAAAATTATAATAAGACAGGTAACACTGGATTCCTCTCATCTACAATTATAATGATAATAGATAAAATGCATTAAGCACTTGCTCAATCGAGCAAATAGTTATTGAGAGCCTAAGGTTACTTTGTTGTAATAAACGCAATCGCCCTGTCTATATCACTAGTCAATCCATTCACGAAGGCAGGATTTTTCTCTATCATAACACAGTAATGTCCCCAAATGCCTAAAAGTGCTTGGCAATCAGGAAGTAGATATTTGTTGAATTAGTTCTTTCTTTCTCTAATAATAATAATATTTTACACATGCTGAACCCTTGCATTGTGTCAGGCTCTGGTCTAATGTTCCTCCCTAAACACAGAATGTCCCATTATGTGCATCCTACTGACAATGGATTGGCATTCATTTTCACGATGACTCTAACGTAAATTCTTTTAGGAGTTCCCATCGTGGCGCAATGGTTAACGAATCCGACTAGGAACCATGAGGTTGCGGGTTCGGTCCCTGGCCTTGCTCAGTGGGTTAAGGATCTGGTATTTCTGTGAGCTGTGGTGTAGGTTGCAGACGAGGCTCGGATCCCGCGTGGCTGTGGCTATGGCGTAGGCTGGTGGCTACGGCTCCAATTGGACCCCTAGTCTGGGAATCTCTGTATGCCGCAGAAGTGGCCCTAGAAAAAGGCAAAAAGAAAAAAAAAATAAATTCTTTTATTACATGTATTTTAAAGATGAAGAAATGGAGGTTCAGAGACATTAAGACAATTGTCCCAAGTCACAGAGCGAGGCAGGGATGGAGCCAAGACTCAGCCCTGCTCTACCTGCCTCCAGAGCCTATCCTCTCAGCCCAGTCTCCTCACATACCAATATGTGTATCAGTGCATGTGAACTGCCTGGGCATCTGGTTAAAATGTGAATTCTTTTTTTTTTTTTTTTTTTTTTTTGCTTTTTAGGGCCCACCCACAGCATATGGAGGTTCCCAGGCTAAGGGTCTAATCAGAGCTACATCTGCTGGCCTATGCCAGAGCCACAGCAACGCCAGATCTGAGCCGTGCCTGCAACCTATACCATAGCTCACGGCAACACTGGATCCTTAACTCACTGAGCGAGGCCAGGGATTGAACCCACAACTTCATGGTTCCTAGTCAGATTCGTTTCCACTGCCCCACGATGGGAGCTCCAAAATGTGAATTCTGATTGAAGCAAGATGGGAGGCTCAAGGTGGGCAGCAGTCAAGGGATGAAAATAGGTAGACCTAGAAGCAGATTTTTTTCTTTTTTTGTCTTTTTAAGGCCGCACTCACGCCACATGGAAGTTCCCAGCCTAGGGGTTGAATCAGAGCTGCAACTGCCAGCCTATGCCACAGCCACAGCAGCTCAGGATCTGAGCAGCATCTGCGACCTACACCACAGCTCACGGCAATGCTGGATCCTTGACCCACTGAGCGAGGCCAGGGATCGAACTTACATCCTCCTGGATACTAGTCAGGTTCGTTACCACTGAGCCAAGACCAGAACTCCCTCGAAGCAGATTTGAAAAAGAGTTTCTCTTCAGATCATCTTCTTTCATACCAACTGATAATCCTCTTGATTCACTCTGGCCTTGGCAGCAGTAAATGGGCACCATCAAGCAGAACTATCTTGAAACATTTAGTTCCAATTCGAAATGGAGCCTCATACTGTGTTTGTCATAAATGCGTGTATTCTTTTCTCCCAGATGACTAATTGCAAAGTAGAGCTTGCTCTGACATCTGACGACAGGACAATGGTTTGCTATCACCCTTCTGTGGACATTCCATACAAACACACAAAACCTCTCTCTCAGCCAGATCCTATGAATAGTGATCAACTCATGATCTAGTGCTAAAAACCAGAAACTTAGAGCAAGGACCCAGGCGAGAACAACTTAGTAAGATGCTCTTTACCACTAAGCATCTTTGGTATCCTCGCGGACAATCACAGACTTCGGAGGACACTGAATCCTCCAAAAGACAGAAGATGCTGAGGTTTTCAGGAATCCAAGACATCTCATCAGCCATTTGCGAAAATACAGTTGGGTATATTCACTAACATCGTAAAATAATTACAAAGTCTTATCATGAAAAATATTTTTTAAAAAAATGTCTATTCTGACTCCGTAGGGGTGGGGCAGGATTTGAGAGGTTTCATTTCTTGGTGGTGATCCCGCTGGTCTATGGACCCCAGTTTTATTTTTTCATTTTTTTTAGATTTTCATTTTTTTCTATTATAGCTGATTTACATTATGCTGTCAATTCCTGCTGTACAGCAAAGTGACATAAGTATATAATTTTTCTCATAGTTTTAAATGTTTGAGTAGCAAGACTCTTAACTTACTATGCTGCATTGGCCCCAGCTGATATCCTTTGCTTCCTAAAGTAAAGAAAAGCAAAAAAACACAAAGCATCCTGCATTTCTATGGCTACGAAAACGAGCTGTGTGTGTGTGCATTCATGGTTAGAACCCCACACTCAGCTAACTTCTTGTGAAAATGCTATACAAGGACCATGGCTGCATTCCTAAAGTGTGGAATTTATACATCTTTTTAAAAATACATTGACTTGCTTGCAAGACAATGCAGAGTCTCTCACTTGGTAATACAACTTGGAACTCAAGCAGCGTTACTGGGCATTTCCTAGGTGCTCACAGAAATGACATGCCACGTTTAATGGCACATGCATTTCCAGCCTGGGCTGTGTCTTCCCCCGCCTCCCCTTCTCCCCACTCTCCTTTTTCTCACATGCTCCTGAAGCCTGACCATCCTTAGCAACTTCTTCCCCTTTGAGACTAGCATGGCAAGGCGGGGAGGGAAATTAAAAATAATAATTAAGAGTGCAGGAGTTCTCGTCATGGAGCAGAGGAAATGAATCCAACTAGGAACCATGAGGTTGCAGATTCAATCCCTGGCCTTGCTCAGTGGGTTAAGGATCTGGCATTGCCGTGGGCTGGGCTGTGGTGTAGATTGCAGACGCGGCTCGTATCTGGCGTTGCTGTGGCTGTGGTGTAGGCTGGCAGCTGTAGCTCGGATTGGACCCCTAGCCTGGGAACCTCCATGTGCCGCGGGTGCAGCCCTAAAAAAAAAAGAGTGCAAAATGGCATCAAAAAAACTCTGATCACCAATGTGGAAAACCTGCACTGAGACAGGAGGCTGACGTTTTAGCCTCTCCCATGCACCACCCACACCTCCCTCCGGGATCCTGGGGAAATGCCAGGGGGCTGGAAAGGAAGGGAAATCTTGGCCGGTCGGAAAAAGGAGAGAAAGGCGGTCATTCACACAAACTGTCTTGAAGCTGGTCCATCAATATTAGTAAGAGATACGGCACAAATGAACCTGTCTACAGAAAAGAAACAAACTCATAGGCTTGGAGAATAGATTCGTGGTTGCCAAGGGGGAAGGGGAGGGAGGGGGAGGGACTGGGAGTCTGGGGTTAGTAGATGCAAACTCTTGCATTTGGAGTGGATAAGCCACGAGGTTCTGCTGCATAGCCCAGGGAACTAGGCTTGTGATGGAATATTAGGGAGGATAATGTGAAAAAAAGTGTGTGTGTGTGTGTGTGTGTGTGTGTATGTGTGTGCGTGTAACTGGGTCACTTTGCTGTACAGCAGGAATTGACAGAACATTGTAAATCAAGTATAATTAAAAAATTAAAAATATATTGGAGTTCCCGTCGTGGCGCAGTGGTTAACGAATCCGACTAGGAATCATGAGGTTGCAGGTTCAATCTCTGCCCTTGCTCAGTGGGTTAAGGATCTGGCATTGCCGTGAGCTGTGGTGTAGGCTGCAGATGTGGCTCGGATCCCGCGTTGCTGTGGCTCTGGTGTAGGCCAGCAGGTGTAGCTTTGATTAGACCCTTAGCCTGGGAACCTCCATATGCTGTGGGAGCAGCCCAAGAAATGGCAAAAGGACCCCCCCCAAAAAATTAAAATATATATATATATATTAGTAAGAGAAAGATGTGTTTGCCTTGTAGAGACTTCGCTCTGTGGCAGGACCCAGAAGGGTGTCTCTGGCCCTCACTTTCCACAGGATCCTAGGGAAAGCTGGATGGAAAGCTGGACACCTGAGAGGAAGAGGTAGCATTCAGGGGCAGGGGGCACAAGTGCCTGAGAAGGGGTGGCAGCGTCAGCCAGGAGAGAGACGACTCAAGGAGAAACGAACAAGAAGCTTGAGCGCCCCCCTCTGGCAGGGCTCCAAGGGCATCCAGCTCCTCTGGTGGGAAGCGTCCTTGGGGTCATGAATGCTCCTTTCTGAGACTGAAGCGGGCAGCACTCTGCTTTTCTGGACAGCGGATTGGGCTGAGCTCAGCAAATTCTGTTCCTGCATTTTTAGGAGCATTACGAATATTTTTAAATCAGAGAAAGAGAAAGGTCATGGCACAGGGACCACGAAGCCCTGGTTACCATTCCAGAATTACTATCACTTGGCCAGGCGACTTCAGAGGAGGCCCTCTTGTTTCCTTTAGATGAATATTCCCCCAAACTGGGCACCCCAGGGGCAGCCGTTTCCTAAAGGTTGTAAACAACTCTTCTGGCTGAATAAGGTTGATGAGCGTGGGTTGCAGAAGTCCTGGCGGCAGGACTTTGAGTTCTCTACTGGGCAACAGGCAGGCACTGCAAAAGTCTATGAGAGAGCCCCACGGGCAACCTCCAAACGGCTTTGAACATGAGATGTTCACGGAACCACTCCAAGGACAGCTGTTCCATAGAATAAACTTGGAGGCAACTCTAAGCCTAGCGAGTTAGAGAGTCACATGCGATGCTTTGTCTCACTCTTCTTCCCAAATGCAGGCTAAGAAAGCCAGGGAGGGGCAGGGGTGTGAATGCTTTGTCTTCCTGGTGGAACAATTGCTTTTTTTCAGATTTACCAATTTGGTGAAGAGAAAGGGGCGTCAAGGGAGTCGGAAGGAGGGACTTAAAAGCAGTGGTGACAATCAAAACAGGAATGAAAACCGTTTCATTGAATTGTCTTATGATGATATTTCATTATGTCTGGGCAATTAAATTCAATGAGGGGTACAAAGCTATCACCCCAAGCAATCTCAGAGGCAACAGGGGACTCCCAATAAAGAAATAAGCCAAAGCCACAGGGCCAAAGTTCTGAATTCGCATCTGGCTTTATTTCACAGTTGTTCTTTGTTCTAATTTGACATAATGCCGGAATACATCAAAGTACTTAGGAGGAATAACTTTACGCTGGTTTCTAGTATTTTTAGAACCAGGGTTTTTGAAATGATTTCCTTTTTTTTTTTTTGCTTTTTAGGGCCGCACTTGCGGCACATGGAGATTCCTGGCTAGGGGTCGAATTGGAGCTGTAGCTGCTGGCCACAGCCACAGCCACAGCAACACCAGATCCGAGCCTTGTCTGCGACCTACACCACAGCTCACGGCAACACCGATCCTTAACCCACTGAGCAAGGCCGGGGATTGAACCTGCGTCCTCATGCACCACAACAGGAACTCCTGTGATTTGCCATTTTTAAGACAAGTGTTTTTCGCCACCCCAGAATTCCTTGTGTGGGCAAAGCTGAAGAAATATTGGTGGTGAATAACCAGGGTGAATTTTTCTTTTTTCAGTTACAGTCGTACAGGGGTGGGTTTAAAAATCATTTTATACACCCGACAGAAAATAACCTACAGAGCCACAACCACTTCACTGGAGATGCAGGGGGCACACAACATGCCCTCTGGATGTTTGATTCCCATTTGTTTGAATGTCAGCATTTACTGAGTGATGACTCAGGGGGATGTAGACTCTGTTCTTTTCCTTGCAGTTACCCACCTAATCCTCAACCATTCCCATTTGAAGGATGAAGCCTAGGAGACACAGAGATGTTAAGTAACTTGCCCTAAATCACACAGCTCGTAAATATTAGCCTTGGAATTCTCTAAGTGGTAAAACTGTATTCCCTTCAAATTCATACATTGAAATCTTAGAATATGACCTTATTTGGAAATAGGGCCACTGTAGACAGAGTTAACATGAGGTCCGTCTGGAGTAGGATTCTTATGAAAAGACTGACACACATACAGGGAGAATACGATATCGAGATTGGAACTATATGCCCGCAAGCCAAGGAACTACCAGAAGCTAGAAGAGACGTTTTCCTGGCACCTTCAGAGGGAGCCTGCCCTGCCCATTCGTCTCAGCTTTCCAGAACTGCGGGATGACACATTTCTGTTGTTTAAGTCACTCTGTGGCACTTTGTTACAACAACCCTAGTAAACTAAACCAAATTCCAACCCAGATTCACCTTATTTCTGTCTGCACACGTAAACGATGCCATCCACAGTAGATTCCGGCAACTGGGTGCACTTAGAGGTCACCTAATCTAGCTGCCCACTGCCCTATTCATACCCAGGGGACAAAGAGCACATCGTGGACCTCCATTTAGGGCACCCATTTCCCTGCAATAGCTATCATGGGGCCAGGTTCTATCCTTTGGAAACACACACGCACGCACGCACACACACGCATGCACGCATGCACACACACTCAACCCATCATCCATGTGGATGCCCTACAAACACTTGAAATCTCCCTCCTACTGTCAAATCTCTCTTCTCAGTTAAACCTTGTTATCGCTTCATCTGTTCTTCATTTGGCATGGTTTTGAACCTTCTCACCTTTGAAAGCAGCAGCATTATAGCAAAAAATCAGAACTCAGGCATTCCCGTCGTGGCACAGTGGAAGTGAATCTGACTAGGAACCATGACGTTGCAGGTTCGATCCCTGGCCTCACTCAGTGGGTTAAGGATCTGGCATTGCCGTGAGCTGTGGTGTAGGTCGCAGATATAGCTCAGATCCTGCATTGCTGTGGCTGTGGTGTAGGCCGGCAGCTGTAGCTCTGATTGGACCCCTAGCCTGGGAACTTCCATATGCTATGGGTGTAGCCCTAAAAAGCAAGCAAACAAACAAACAAAACCAAAAAAATCAGAACTCAAATGGACAGCACAGTCCATTGCGAGTTGGGAAAGTTAATCAGTCAAATGACATACTCTAGTTGTCAGCCACTGGTGAGTCTTAAGCCTTTGGACCGCTCTTTCTCCGTGTGTGTCCAAGTCTACCCCTGGGATAGACATCCCTTTATAGCAGAGGTAAAATACCCTGGGTCTCCAAGAAAGGTTCAAATCTTGATTTAGAGACAGTAGACTCCATCCAGCGAATGTGCCTCTGACCCTGCCTTCGGGAAGGGTGTTAGGACCCAAAATGAAAAGACCATCATATTTTTACCATGTAAAGCCACCAGGACCCCTGAGTTAGCAATTTTATGGAATATAAACCTCCCTTCTTGTACCTTTCTTTGAAATCTATTTTTAAGATATAGATGAACACATGAAATGATGCCACGGATAAATTACACAAGAGGAAAAGGTAGAGAGGAAATGAAAAGAAAAATGTTCATTCTTCCCAGGAATCGAAGAAGTTAAAAACTAAAGAAACCTGAAGGTACATCCACTGGATTTTTAAAAAGGAATGCTGAGCCACCCAGGAAAAACAGAGGTTTCCCATCTTTGAGTCAAGCATAGTGCAGACTTACTTTGAGGAAGTGAGTTTTGATCTTCCCGCAGTGTTTACCCATCTGCTCTCTGATGGGGGAGTAGAGCAGGTCCTTGGCAGCGATGCGGGCATATGCCACCCTCTTGTTGTTGCTCAGCATCCAGATGAAGACGTCAGGGATGGTGTGCTGTGGCTGTGGGGGCAGACAGGAAAGGACTTGATGGGTGGGTGTTTACGTGGGCACTTCCAAGGGTTCTCCTATCCTGAAACAGCCCCCTTCTGCGCAACAAGTTCCTTGACTTGAACCATCTGGGTACTGACACACCCAGGCAATCAAGCCAGTTACGTGTGGCTTCTATGAGGAAGCCTTCGGTCATGTAAACCCCACATGCCAAACTGCACATCACATTTTGGCGATATGCAAGTTGGACTCAACTTGCATCTTTGGTTGCCTACTTTTTTCCATCTGCAAAATAAACATTTTCTTTTTTGTTTGTTTGTTTGTTTTAGGGCCGCACCTGCAGCATATGGAAGTTCCCAGGCTAGGGGTCGAATCAGAGCTGTAGCCGCCGGCCTACGCCACAGCCACAGCAACTCAGGATCCAAGCTGTGTCTGTGACTATGCCAGATCCTCATGCTTGACCCATTGAGCGGGGCCAGGGATCAAACCCACATCTTCATAGATATTAGTCAGATTTGCTTCCTCTGTGCCACAACGGGGACTCCTCAAACAAACATTTTCTACATCTTCCCATGGATTTTTTTCTTTTTTTGCCATCTTGTAATAATGATTTATCTTCAAGCACTGGCTCTCCTAAGAGCCAGGTCATATTTCTAGAATATTCAAATGAAAAACCAAAATAAAAAATGCATGAAGTCTTTGGATGTCTTTCCATTTGGTCTTAAGGAAGGAAAAACAATTTTACAAGGGACTTTACCCTTAAATATGATTGCTAAGTGTTTCAGCTCCATTGTAGGTGGCTGTTCAGGAGAAATTGCTCTAAATTACACAGAAAATTAGACTTTAAAATTGAGCTAATCAAGATAGGAATTTCAGAATTCCCTGCCAAGAGGTCCATTATGTCGTGAGTGTTTGAAATGCACATTTCTGAGCCAACGCAGCTTCCAACACAAAAAGGAGGTATATTGTCATAAACCAGGCTTTGACATTCTCGGACTGGAAGCAGATGCTCTTTCTAACCCCATGATCCTCTGGTGCAACTGGTACTCTAAGAAGCCATCCCTGTTCTCTTGACATGGAAACAGAGACATCCTTGTGGATGTTTTCTGGCCACGGGGTCAGTCAGTCACAGATCTGGTTTGAACCTCCTGGGTGTTGATGAAAATGCCTGCATTTCAAAGTGACACCTGTCTCTTGGCTTGTCACGCCTCCAGAGAATGATTGATTTGCAACAAGAAAAACAATAGAAGCAGCAAATCTGTACCTCTTTCAGAAATTTTCCACCACAAAACCAGATATTCACCAGAAGCAAATACAAAGACTTTTTTTAGATCATTCCAGGAGTCACCAGAAGATATTGGTCACCACTAGCTTTAAAATGAGAAGCTGCTTTAACTCTTCCTGGACACGAGTTTCAATTTTCTTATGGTTAAAAACCTATCAAAGGTCCTGTGCTTATTTTGACTTTTCTTGAGCTTATTAAGAAATGGGCTTTTCTTTTTTTTTCCTTTCTCTCTCTCTCTTTTTTTTTTTTTTTTTTAATGGCTGCACCCATGGCATGTGGAAATTCTCAGGCTAGGGGTCGAATCAGAGCTGCAGCTGAGGCCTAGACCACAGCCACAGCAATGCCAGATCTGAGCAGTGTCTGGATCCTTAACCCACTCATGGAGGCCAGGGATCAAACCCATGTCCTCATGGATACTAGTTGGGTTCTTAACCCACTGAGCCACAGTGGGAACTCTGGAGTGTGCTTTTTATTTCTGCTGAATACTCAGGCTTTGTTTTTTAAAAAAATCAATAAAGAGGAGTTCCTGTTGTGGCTCAGTGGTAACGAACCCGACTAGTATCCATGAGGATACAGGTTAAATCCTTGGCCTCACTCAGGGGGTTAAGGATCCAGTGTTGCTGTGAGCTGTGGTGTAGGTCACAGATGTGGCTCACATCTGGCGTTCCTGTGGCCGTGGCTGTGGCTGGCAGCTATAGCTCCGATTCAGCCCCTAGCCTGGGAATTTCCATATGCCACAGGTGCAGCCCTAAAAAAGAAAAAAAATCAAAAAAGGTGTACATGTTTGGTTTAATTTAAAAATCTCTTCTCGCCCCCTTCAGATGCATAGCGCCTGCTCAGCTCAGCAGGGCTTGAGAGAAAACACTGCTCCATCTTTCATCCTCATCAAACATGCAAACCCCACTGGGAAGACATTCAGTCTAATCTTCAAACAAGATTTGCCTCTCCAGCTGATTACCTCATCCCCAAGAAAGCGGATTTTTTCCACAAAGTTTTGGGTTTCCTGGATCATTTCATCAAGAGAGAACTTTTTCTTCTGCTGCTGAATGAGCTCCTTGGCCTCCTTGGCTACCGCTTCCTAAAACAAAACAAGAGTCAGTATAGATCTTTCGAGAAAGCTGGACGGCAAGCACAGTCCTATGGCTGGAGGGTCCTGAAAGTTCATCTCATCTCCACACTAAGCCACTCATGAAGCTGTTTGCGGGTCTGCAACTGTGCAGGCTGCCCATTAAAAGGAATTTTGTAGGTCTGCAAAGAGTAAATATCGTCTCACCTTCATTTGACAGGTGAGAAGCAGAGGCTGGGAGAAGCCAGAGGTTTGCCAAGGTCCCACAGCCCCATTAGTTATGACCCGAATCTAGGCCTTCTGCTCCTGACAACAGCAACAACAATAATAGTAGCAGCTAAAATGTATTGAGCTCTGGCTCTGTGCTGGGCAATGCTCTAACTGCTATATATATTGTCTTTTGTCCTTTTGGGGCTGCACCCGAGGCACATGGAGGTTCCCAGGCTAGGGGTCTAATCGGAGCTGTAGCTGCCGGCCTACATCACAGCCACAGCAACGTGGGATCCAAGCTGCGTCTGCAACGTACACCACAGCTCACGGCAACGCCGGATCCTTAACCCAATGAGCAAGGCCAGGGATTGAACCTGCAACCCTGTGGTTCCTAGTCAGATTCGTTTCCACTGTACCACAACGGGAACGCCTCTAACCGCTATATTAACCCTCGATACTCCTCACAGTGACCTGCATCCCCATTTTACAGCAGAGGAAATAGAGTCATGCAGCTCCTGAAGGGCAGAGCTGGACTTGACCCCTGCTGAGTCCAGAGGCCACTGCTCTCACCACCTCTTCCCAGAGGCACAGCGGACGTTTCCAGATCAAGTCAGCATCATTGGAGAGATGCCCCAAGGAGCTCAGTGGGAGTGGTGGGAACAGCTCAAAGGGTTTCTTTTGATCAGTCTTTCTGCCTGCATGTGTGTGCTTAGGCAACAAGCCCAAACACTTTCCTAAGGCCCCGACTAAAGGGGTCCTGCCCACACTCTCTGCTTTACCTCAGAGCTCCTCTGGTGCCCTGGCACATCAGTCCTCAGGAGGTCCTCAAACATGCCCAGCCCAGTCCATCTTCAAGACTGAGATGCCCAAGGTTGCCTCCTGCTCAAGGGTTCTTCCTAGACTCTGCGTGGCTGGTTCCTCCTCAGGCCTCCATTTGAATGTCACAACTGTCATGCATTCCTCCACTTTTCCCAGCCCCGACGGCCTTTTTAAATGCCCTTCATTTTATATCAGAAACTATAATCACTTTATTTTTTTGTTCTCTGTCCATCTTCTGTCTTCTGACTCAAATGTTAACTTTGCAAGGAAGGGACCCACTTGGTCTTGTTCTTTCCACCAATTCTCAGTATCTGGCGGAGTTCCCGGCACACAGCAGGTATTAAAGAAATGTTTGTGGAATGAATAGAACACTCAATAAATGCCCCAAGGACAAGTACCGAGTCATTAAAGCCTTGTGTTCCCAGGACCCAGCACAGGGCCTGGCACATAGGAAGCCCTCTGCACCTGTTGATAATTAGAGGAACCAAACACCTGCCATGTACCAGGCACTATCCCAGGAGCCACGGCCTAGGACAGGGGGCAGGCACATGCTTCCCTCCCCTGAGACTCTGGCAACTGGCGAGATGAAAGCAATATATGCAAATAACTAAAATGTGTAAAATACTATGGGACCATCAGGGCCAAAGTTGCATTTTATGGGTGATCTGACATTCGAGCTGAGTCTTAAAAAATGAACTGAATTCATCAGATGATGAGAAGAGAAGGACCGTCCAGGCAGAGGGAACAATTCCATATGAAGGCACATAATCAGTGAGAGTTCCAAATTATTAGCACACAAATACATGGGAAGAGGGGGATGGAGATGAGGCTGGGGGCCAGGTGGGGGTCAAATAGGGGACAGCCCTGTAGAGCGTGCAAAAGGGAATTTGGATTTATCTTACGAACAATGGAGAGACTCCAGGGATTTTTTATTGAGAGTGATCTAAACAGGTTTGTGTTTTAGAGATCATTCTGTCTGTGGTTTAGAAGGTGGATTGGAGGAAAGAGTCTAGGCCAGAGATGCTAAGGGACTCAGGTTAGGCTGTGATTCTGGCGATGACAGCTGGAGTAAGTACCAGAGTCTTTAAAGGCTGGGAATTCAACCTGGCCTGGGGTCCAACTGACTGCTCAGGGTGAGGGATGGGATTCCAAATTGATTCTTAGGCTTCTTTTTTTCCTTTTTTTTTTGGGGGGGGTGTTGGGGGGCACACCTGAGGTACATGGAAGTTCCCAGGCTAGGGATGGAATTGGAGCTGTAGCTACCAGCCTACACTACAGCCACAGCAACGCTGGATCCGAGCTGCGTCTGCAAGGTATGCCTCAGCTTGCAGCCACACTGTATCTTTAACCCACTGAGTGAGGCCAGGGATGGAACCCACATCTTCATGGATACTAGTCAGGTTCTTAACCTACTGAGCCACAATGGGAACTCTGATTCTTAGGCTTCTGATTGGAGCAACAGGGAGGCTGATGGTGCTCAGGGGACAGGGAACAAGCTCAGGTGGGAAGATGATGGGTTGAGTGGGATCACTGAGTCAGAGGGGCTATGAGACAAGCAGGTGACATGACCACTCGGAGGCTGGACATGCAGGCCTGGAAACAAGGGGAGAGAGCTGGGCCACTACAAAGGGACTGAAACCTTGACCTGTTCAGGCCAAGGGCTGGCAGACACAGACAACAAGAGCACTCTGTGGATGGTACGTAGAAGATGGGTATTGCGGAGAGAAGGAAGGGCAGCCCAAGGTACCACGAGAGAAGTGGGGTAGGAAGAAGATCTTATATACGCTGTGAGTCTGGCCTCTCTCCCAGTACACAAACCTTCATTAACTGTTCTGGAAATAAGGATACACCAGGTATTTAGAGACTCAGGGTTTAGTCTGTGGAGTATGATTCACTTGCCGTGACCTTAAAAAAAAATCATTTCATCTCTCTGGGCCCCATTCACATCTCAAAAATGTCCCTGGCCAGTCAAACTCTGCGAAATTTTATTTTGCAGAATTCTCATGGCCTCAGGAAAGAGGTCCCTTGGTGCCATTGTTGGAACTAAAGTTTCAAGGAGAGATAATAAGGGTCTGACTTGGTCTGGCATTTCCCACTGGTCACCCATTTAATAGGGACCAAGTGTCTCAAAGGCGCCCAATACAGAGCAGTGTCTCCAGGACCCAGAGAGGTCTCAGCCACTGCCCTGGCCCTGGATCATGCTCACAACTTTTCACACGACTCGTACTGGGAGGTACATAAAGTGAGGACATCTTATTTCGTTCTGTCTCTCAGCTGAAGGTCAGGTGAAAGAGTCCACAGCCGTTGACAAAACACAAATGTCAAAAAAATGCACACAGGGGACATCCATCAGACTAGAATGTGGGGCTGGCGGGCTTCTAGCTCATTCCTGGAAACATGCAATAAATGCCAGTTCCTCTCCAACCCCCTCATCTACGTATTCCCTTCCCACGCATTCCTCTACCGCCCGCAAATCCAACCTCATGTGGCCTATGACCTGTGCTTCATCCATGAGGTTTATTTTTAAAGCACTTGTTTTAATTCTTTCCATGTATAAATAGATTTTCACATACCAGCTCCTGCCAGCAGAGCGTAAGTCGTTTCTTATCTAAATTGGTTTGGTTCAATATCTTGGGCTTCTTTTCTGCTTCAGAGATAAAGGTACTATAAGAAAAGAATAACAATTTTGAAACCTACTTAGTGAAAATTTCATTTATATAATTCCAGAGATGTGCAAGTATATTTTCTGCAATACAATTGGGGAAGTCGATGAAGCCGCAGAACCAAGATTTTTCATCTCGGATTAAGCGTTAATTTTTCTAAGAGACAACGAAAAAAAGGGAAAAGATGCTCAACCCCCACATTAGTTTGGGGGCTGTTTGTTTTTCCACTTTCTTTCAGTATATACCTATTGTGATGGCTATCCAGGTTCATAACCTGGATAAGAGCAAACGCGAAATAATGCATTTTTTAATCTTAAATATAATACACACCAAAAAGTTTCTGAAAAGTACATAAAGCAAATATTTTCCATTCAGAGCTGGGCTAAAACCTCACAAAGGACTGAGTAATAGCATTTTGAGGGCCAAAGTTTAAAATATGTTCATGAGGAAAATGGTAAAGGTTATGAATGCAATTGAAGAGGAAGTAGAAATGGTTTTAAAACTTGGGGAAATTCGATATTGTCCTCACCAGCAGTAACTTACATGCAAATTAGAATCGGTACCATTTTCACTTACCAAAAATCAGATCATATTCAAAGTTGATAATATTCAAGGGCAAAGAGTCACTCTCCTCTATCATGATAGGAAAGTATTAAATATTATTGTCTTTAAGAAGCTATTTGACAGCACCCATCAAAATTTAAATGTCCATATGATTTGACCCAAAAATTATGCTAGAATTCTGCCCTTCGAAAACAATGGAAAATGTTTGCAAAAATATGTATACACAATACAAAATGTAATATCGTTTATAGTAGCAAAATACATCAAAACAACTTAAATATAAGGGACAAGGTAATTACTATATGATACATGTCCTGTGATAAAACACTGGGGGTAACTATTATGGGCTGCTGTAGAAAGATGCCAGGGATATACTGTAGAGTGAAAAAGCCACCTGCTGAACCAAGTGCGTGATATTTGTGAAGAAATAAGAATACTTAGATGAATGTGTGTGTTTGCAAATGCACAGGAAAGAAATCCAGGAAGACTAATCAAACTTTTCTCTCTGGGGAGTGGGATTGTACAGAGTTGAGAATGCTTTTACTTTATACATTCCTGCATTTGTTTTTTGTTGTTTGTTTGTTGTCTTTTTGCCTTTTCTAGGGCCGCTCCCGCAGCATATGGAGGTTCCCAGGCTAGGGGTTGAATCGGAGCTGTAGCCACCAGCCTACGTGGGATCCAAGCCGCGTCTGCAACCTACACCACAGCTCATGGCAACGCTGGATCCTTAACCCACTGAGCGAGGCCAGGGATCGAACCCACAACCTCATGGTTCCTAGTCGGATTTGTTAACTACTGCACCATGACGGGAACTCCCCGTTGCTGCTGCTGCTGCTGTTGTTGTTGTTGTTATTGTTGTAAGATGAGCCTGTAACATCTGTGATGAAAAGAACCAATTGCAAAGGGACAAAGGGGGGGTCTAAGATGTCACGCCTCGTAATCAGGAGTCCCACACCAAGCTCTGCCTGCTGATGATTGGAAGCTTCGCCAGAAATTCTCTTTGGGCTTACTAGTCATTGCATTTACTCTTAATTTTGAAAAAGAATAAAAAGGATTCTATTGTGAGGAGGGAGGTTTTTTGGTTTGTTTTTTTCATTACTGCTTTTCAGGGCCACACCTGCGGCATATGGAAGTTCCCAGGCTAGGGGTTGCATTAGAGATGCAGCTGCCAAGCCTATACCACAGCCACGGCAACACCAGATCCAAGCCGTCTCTGTGACCCACACCACAGTTCACAGCAACACCGGATCCTTAATCCACTGAGCCAGGCTGGGGATCAAACCCACGTCCTTATGGATACTAGTTGGGTTTGTTACCACTGAGCCACGAGGGGAACTCCTTTTTGCCTCATGTCTACATTTCCTGGAGGCAGAAGGAATTCATTCTGCTCCCAGGATGGATCAGTTCTAAGAAACATGGCAGGTGCCTCAGACTTTTCATCTCTCTCCCCCTTAAGAAGGGGGAGAAATAACTTATTTCCACAACAGAATCAGGGTAAATGACGGCGGTACACCGTTCTGTTCATTCTTTATCTTTCAGACTGAGCCTGCTGCAGGCTGTGGGCAGCCTCCGCACCTCCACATGGCAGGTGGTCTGTCCCTCTTCCAGGGGGACCCCCCCCCCAGGTCCAGCCGTTCAACCTTTAAGAGGTGGGGGACCACGGAGTCTCCTTGACCTCAGGTTCAAACTGCCGTCTCAAATCCAGGGTTACGAAATATAAACTGAACATTTGATCTCTGTCCGACCCGCATACATATTTTTTCAGTTGGTTTTAAACTTTAATGATCATCACCTCAAGTAACCCCCTCATATATAAAGCTATTGAGCTATTAACTTGCCCACAATTAATTTCTAAAAATATGAAGCTCTTAAAAGATGCTTCAAGGGAATTGCAGGTGGCACTTGGCTCATAGCAGGAGTAGCACTGATACATATTGCTTCTATAATGACAAACAGAAAAGAAATAAAGATAGGAGAAACCACACATTTATTACGTTGCTCTGTTTTTTAAAGTGAAAAATGCTTGGGTAGTTGCAAGATTAAGAAAGTCAGAATTTATAGAGCAGAACACCAGAATTTAGCTAGCTGCCGCTTACTCATTTTTTCTTTCCATCAAATGAATCACCATTCCCTTTCTATTCTTTCTATTATAACAGATCCTCATTTTGCTTGTCTCGACCTAATTCATTTCCAGAGTTTAGTCTAAGTTGTTTCCTGATGGGGGAAGCAGCCTCGAAGATGGGCCCAGTGGTTCCCCCCCTCCTGCTGTCCTGTGTAGTTCCTTCCCTTTGAATGTGCACTGGTCCTAGTCACCTGCTTCTAACAAATACATCAAGGCTGATGGGATGTCACTTCCAAGGTTAGGTTGTCAAAGACTATCCATCTTCCTGGCATATCCTCTCTGACACTTCTCTCCTGCTCACTCTGATGAACTCAGCTGCCAGGTTGGGAGAGGTGGCTTGGCGAGGTCCGTGTGGCAAGGAATTGAGGATGGCCTCCAAACAACAGCTAGCCAAGAACCAAAGTCTTCAGGCCTATCTTCAGTCCAACAGTTCATGAAGAACTGAATTCTGCAAATGATCACATGAGGGATCTTGGAAGTGAATGCTCCCCAGTTGAGCCCTGAAAAACTGGAGCCCTGGTCAATGCCTTGAGAGCAGTCTGGGAGCCGCTCTGAGCAAAGGACCAGCTAAGCCTCACCTCCTGGATTCATGACCCAAGAAACTGAAATAATAAACGTTGTGTATGCCACTAAATTTGAGGACTATTTGTTACTAAGTAATGGGTAACTAATATACTATGTTTCTTCTGTCTTTTATTGTATTGTCTACTTCCTAGAATAAGAGCCATTAATTGGTACTTATTAGTGTGTTATATAAAATTTTTTTTTTTAACAGCTGCACCTGCTAGGGGTTCCCAGGCTAGGGGTCGAATTAGAACTGCTGCTGCAGGCCTATGCCACAGTCTTTATAACACTAGATCCTTATCCCACTGAGTGAGGCTGAGGATTGAACCCACATCCATATGGAGACTACATCAGGTCCTTAACCCACTGAGCCACAATGGGAACTCCCCGGCAAATTCTATGAAATAGTACTTGACTTAACTGATCTATCAAATTGTCAAATGGTTGTTGCGTATCTGCCATACTGGATACTAAGAGCACTAGCATCTTTCTTGTTTCATAAAGAGCCTCCAACAAAAACAAAAAAGTTGATCCCTAGTGGTGTAGCAGGTTAAATATCTGGCGTTGTCATTACTGTGGCTCCGGTAACTGCTATGGCAGGGGTTCAAGCCCTGCCCCAGGACCTTCTATGTGCTTCAGGTGTGGCCAAGAAAAATTAAAAATAAAAAAATTAATTAAGAGCCTCCGAAGTAAACTTTTCTTTTTCTTCTCTTTTCCTTTTTTCCCCCCTCTGCTTTATGGTGTAGGTGTCTAAGTGCCAGGAAGCACTAGCGAGCCCACAGTGCCAGCTAAATTACTAAACAAAACCAAGGAAGATAAGACACTATACAATGCCCATCTGCATGCACGTACTACCGACTATCTAATAAGGTAGTTAAAAGCTGGCTCCAGGAGTTCCCGTCATGGCTCAGTGGTTAACGAATCTGAGGTTTCGGGTTCAATCCCTGGCCTTGCTCAGTGAGTTAAGGATCTGGCGTTGCTGTGAGCTGTGGTGTAGGTTGCAGATGCGGTTCAGATCCCGCGTTGCTGTGGCTCTGGAATAGGCCAGCAGCTATAGCTCCGATTAGATCCCTAGCCTGGGAACCTCCATATGCTGGGGGAGCGGCCCAAGAAATGGCAAAAAGACCAAAAAAAAAAAGAAAAAAAAAAAAAAAGCTGGCTCCATACAAGCTCAGCTCCCCGGACGCCAGCTGCTTCTCCGGTACCTGCTCTGACTGATGAAGTCACTGAGCACCGTCTTCATTTTCTCTTCTGGGGCTTCTTCTGACAGCTTAATCAATTCTTTCACTTCTTCTAGACCTTCTTCCTGAAAACAAGCCACAGACGTGGAGGGATGAAGGGGGACAATGAGACGCTGGAGTGGAGACACTGATTCCAACATCTACAGAAATCATATTAAGCTGATTTTTGGTTTGGGAAATGAAGGAGGATAGCCCTTGTTTTTTTTTTGTTTTTTTTTTTTTTTTTTTTTGCTTTTGCTTTTTGTTTTCATCTGAACTGGGAAATGCTACTGCATTCTTTGAACCTTCCTTTTCTTAGCTGGAATTGGTCCAGATTCAAGTCTTTTCCCATGTTGCTCAAATGCATTTCTGTCCCAGATTTATTCCTGAACCAGCTTCCATTCATTTAAAATCTACCTTGTTGGGAAACCTAATGTCATGAGAAAGACCTGACAAAGGAGAGAACATTAGATAAATTATCAAAAACCTCAAAAGCAATGTCTACGTCCATTTGTTATATGGGAACACAACCGCACTGAATGATCCCGATATTAAAGGGCTGTCAATTTTTCTAATTATTGGTGGGTTGGTCATGGGCTGGGTTGTTGGAGGAAGGGGGACAAGTTGTATACAACAATGGCTACACGCTTGGACACTTAATCATTGTGGGTTTTTTTTGTTTTGTTTTGTTTTTTCATCTTTTTTAGGGCCGCACCTGCATCATATGGAGGTTCCCAGACTAGGGGTTAAATCGGAGCCGTAGCTGCCAGCCTAAACCCCAGCCACAGCAGCACAGGATCCAACCCATGTGTGTGATCTACACCACAGCTCATGGCAACACTGGATCCTTAGCCCACTGAGCGAGGCCAGGGATTGAATCTGCGCCCTCAAGGATGCTAGTCAGATTTGTTAGCCGCTGAGCCACGATGGGAACTGCATCATCGTGCTTTTTTTACTGGGCCTAAATTCTCAGATTCTGTCCTTTCCATGGCTTGGAGGAAAATGGCACCCCAGGGGCAATGCACGTCACCACGGCTTTGCTAGAATTTACTCGAAGGACACCCTCCACCACATGTCTGGGATATCTGTTTCTGTCATCACTCTAAGTACAGGCAACAATGCGGCGGGGTTACGGATTTAGGCTTGGGAATTCCCATTGTGGCTCAGCTAGTTAAGAACCCGACTAGTATCCATGAGGATGTGGGTTCAATTCCTGGCCTTGCTAAGTGGGTTAAGCAATCCAGTATTGCCATGAGCTGTGGTGTAGGTCGAAGATGCAGCTCGGATCTGGTGTTGCTGTGGCTGTGTTGTAGACTGGCAGCTGCGGTTCCAATTCAACCCCTAGCCTGGGAACCTCCATATGCGTGCCTCCTAAAAAAGAAAAAGATTTAGGCTTGAGAGTCAGACTACCTATGTTCAAATCTAAGCTGGATCAGGGCCCCTCACCCAGTCCAGGCGGTATCAGGTGACCTAACCCTCTGCCCAGTTTCCTCATCTGTAAATCGGGTAAGGACGGTACCCATGTACAGCTCCATAGGGAGGTGTGAGCTCTTTCAAACAGAGTTTGGGGCTTAGCAAACATACAATCAGGACAAGTGCAGCAGGGACCCAGGCTCTGAGAAAAGAATTAGGAACAAGTGCTCAAGGCTGCTATGTTCTCTAGGAGAAAAAATTCTGGTTTGGTGAAGCCTTTTAGAAATAAACTATCTGGAGTTGCCACCGTGGCTCAGTGGTTAAAGAATCCAACTAGGAACCATGAGGTTGCAGGTTCGATCCCTGGCCTCGATCAGTGGGTTTAGGATCCAGAGTTGCCATGAGCAATGGTATTGGTGGCAGACGCGGCTCGGATCCCGAGTTGCTGTGGCTCTGGCATAGGCCAGCGGCTACAGCTCCAATTAGACTCCCAGCCTGGGAATCTCCATATGCTGCAGGTGCAATCAGTGAGAAAAAAAAAAAAAGACTATCTATTTTGTCTGAAGGAGAAGCAAGACCAGACATACAAAGTGAGTCTCTGGCATCCACAAGGCGTGACTCCAGACCAGCCTCCGAGACCGTTTTCTGAGTGTCTCCTTGATGCCTGGCATGTCCACGGCCAGACACAGTACTTGGTCTTACACAGTTATGCACAGGATCAGAAAGCCAACAGGAGAGAGGTGTGTGCTTTCCCTAGAGTGGATTCTCATGGATCGAGAGGGATCAGACAAGGTGGGGCAGAGAGCAGATGACACTGCCCTTGACGTGCGGGGTGGAGAGAGAAATGCGAACATAAGCAATAGGAAGTGCAAAGGGAAGGTCCGAGACCAAAGCCGAGTCCCAGGTTTTCTTTCCTTCCTGGGGGTCGGGTGGGACAGCCTAGCGTTTCTTGTACTTTGGCACTATTTTTTTTTGTCTTTTTGTCTTTTCTAGGGCCGCACCTGTGGCACATGGAGGTTCCCAGGCTAGGGGTCCAATCAGAACTGTTGCTGCCGGCCTACACCACAGCCACAGCAACGCCAGATCTGAGCCACATCTGTGACCTACACCACAGCTCATGGCAACGCTGGATCCTTAACCCACTGAGCGAGGCCAGGGATTGAACCTGCAACCTCATGGTTCCCAGTCAGATTCATTACCCACTGAGCCATGACGGGAACTCCCATATTGGCAGTATTTCATTCCTCAAATACTTCAAAAGGAAAAATAGGTTTTGATGGAGGAGGGTAAGGTGTAGTAAGTCAGAGACCTTCTCTGAGGAAGTGCCTGAAACTAAGCCACTTGGTGGGAGAACTATGAAGGAGAAAAGCAGCCCAGACAAAAGGAACAGCATGGAGGTGGCTAGGAGGCACAAAGGAGCCTGGTTTCTCTGAGAAACTTGAAAGGAGATCAGTGTGCCTGGAATAAAGCAGTGAAGAAGGGACTGTAAGAGGTAGGACTGGAGAGGTGGCAAGGCTCGAACTTGGAGAGAAGTTAAAGACGTAGGAGTCTGTATTTATTGAAGCGAAGATCTATCCCCTCCCTGGAGATTAGGAAAATGGCCCATCCCTGGGTCCTTTACCAATTAGAAGTAGAGCAGGGATTTGAATCTGGACAGTTTGATTGAAAGTCAAAGGATATTATGGACTTGGAGAATAGACTTGTGGTTGCCAAGGGGGAAGGGGAGGGAGTGGGGTGGATTGGGAAGCTTGGGGTTAATAGTGCAGACTATTGCCTTTGGAATGGATTAGCAATGAGATCTTGCTGTGTAGAGCTGGGAACTATGTCTAGTCACTTATGATGGAGCATGATAATGGGAGAAAAAAAGAATGTGTACATGTACGTGTAACTGGGCCACCATGCTGCACAACAGGAAAAAAATTGTATTGGAGAAATAACTATTTAAAAAATTAATAAAAAAATAAAGTCAAAGGATTTTGCAACATGTGTTCTCATTCCTCCCACAGGCAGCAGCTCGAGTTCATTTGTATTTAAACTGAGGTCCCGATCTAATGGGTGGATAAAAAAGTCCCTTTGCCTCCAGCTTCCAATATTTGAATCCATCACCCATCAGAGTCACCTACCAAGAGGTCCGCCATCTTCTCCAGCATGTTGGACCAATACAGCCTAAACGTCTGGTCTCCCCAAGAACTGACAAAGTAGACACAGGGCTTCTTGGCCTCAAATGGCAAATAGCTGTAATTCCTGTGAAAATACATGAGGTCTGGAAGTTAGCTGACACTCAATGTTTTTCAGGCAATTCCAGTCACATGTTCATGTTTCATTATGTCCTGGGTGGGTTAGGGGAAGGGTGGTGACAAAATAAACTATTAATTCCATCCTTAGCCTTTACTCAGGGACCCATGAACAGTCAACAGGTAGATGGCTTCAATGGAGAGGGAGGAACAGCTACCACCCTCGGAGCAGGGCAAAGCTTAGAAATGACCAGCAGGGGGCAGGATTTATCAGGCAAGCCTTCTTCGAGGAGAAATTCTCTCTCCAAATGAGAGAAGAGAGAAGGGAGAAAAACGAACATGGACTTCCCTTTAATGTCTGTGTGCCAGGTAGGCACTGTGTAAGGATCAATTGAGGTCACAGATGTGAGGGTATTTTGTAAACTAAAATCAATAGAAAAATGTGAGAGGGCAATAATATTAATGAAGATGAAGGATATGCTTCCAGCTAAGCTTCAACATCAGTTGTCCATCGATCCATTGATCCATCGATCCATCGATCCATCCATCCATCCATCCATCCATCCATGCAATAGTTATTGCTACCTTACATTGGTGCCAATAGTATAGGTTGCTTACTTGACTAAAGAAGGGACAAGAAGGATTGGCAAAGCAGCTGGAAGGGAGGGTGTGAAGCCAAAGAGAATGAGCATGAGAGTTGAATATGCTTATATGATGATGGGAAAAGACAATTAATAGGATAAGATTGAAGACAGACAAGAAGGAACTCATTGGTAGAATTTGGTCTCCGAGGAGGAAAGGGACAGATGTGAAAGCAGGTAAGGTGGGAGAAGTGTGGCAAAATGTTGAAGCTCCCAGCCTAGAGTCTTAGCTAGGTTTGCCCCCAGCCTCCTTCAAACACCTGGCTCTGTGTGAAGAGGTGTGGGGAGGGCAGGCCAGAGCAGGGGAGGGCAGACCAGAGCACATTTCTTGGGGGTGTGGTTGGACAGGTGGGCCTGACAAATGTGACAGTGTTTGGATGCACTTAGAAAAGTTGCATGGGTGAGGGGACATTGGGAGCTTTGTTTCCCTTTCAAACAGCTCCAGAGAACTTGAGTCTGAAAGAATGCAGAGTGGTTCCTTTTTTTTTTTTTTAATGATTTTTATTTTTTCCATTATAGCTGGTTTATAGAGTTCTGTCAATTTTCTACTGCACAGCAAAGTGACCTAGTCACACACACACACACACACATACACACACACACACATTCTTTTTCTCACATTATCCTCCATCATGCTCCATCACAAGCAGCTAGATATAGTTCCCTGTGCTATACAGCAGGATCTCATTGCTTATCCACCCCAAATGCAATAGTTTGCATCTCCTAACCCCAAACTCCCAGTCCCTCCCACTCCCTCCCTCTCCCCCTTGGCAACCACAAGTCTGTTCTCCCAGAGAGGTTCTTTTTTAGCTCTCCAACCCAAATTTCTTCTAGAGGCCATAAAATTAGCAAAGGTGCCCCATGCAGAAAATAAACCAGCGGGCGTCTATTTAGAAGGAAAGCCAGATAAAGTCTTGGCAGAACTTTGGAGGTTATTCATACAGCAGGTGAACAAAATAAAAATGAAAAATAAAGAAGTTTCCAAAAATGCTCTTTCCTTTATCTTCTTAAAAATTAGGGCACTGAGTTTGCCGCAACATAGATGGACCTAGAGATGATCATACTGAGTGAAGTAAGTCGGACAGAGACAAGTATCATATGATGCCACTTATACGTGGACTCTAATAAAAATGATACCAAAGAACTTGTTTATAAAACAAAAACAAGCTCATGGATTTCAAAACCCACCTTAGGGTTACTACAGAGGAAACCACGGTGGGGAGAGAGGAAGGAGTAAGATGGCAATAACATATACACACTACTGTATAAAATAGATAATTAACCAGAACCTACTGTATAGCACAGGGAAATCTACTCAATAGTCTGCAATAACCTATATGGGAAAAAAGAATGGAGTTATGTAAATATACGCATATACACATAGGCATGTATATATGTATAACTGAGTCACTTTGATGTACATCCGAAACTAAAACAACATTGTAAGTTAACTATACTCCAATAAAGTTTTTTTAAAATGATGGCACTGAGAATCCTGCAACTAAATAAACTCCCACTCAACGCTGTACTTTGTTCCGAGGTTTCTTTGGTTTGGATTATTTTGTGCTAATGATGTTCAGGGCCACTGTGTCTTTGGTCCCCGGGTTCTCTGGGTTTTACCGGGTCTGTGTGGTCCAGGATGCAGTGGCTTCTCAGGCAAATGACAGCGCAGATGGAGGACAGCAGATGGGAGAGCACCTGGTTGCCAGTGGGAAGAGAAGCCTGCCAGCTTGAATGGCTGCCCTGCCGCTCATCCAGCTTTGTGAGTCTGGGCAAGGGTAGGCCTGGAACCCTGGGCACCAGATTCTGACCCGCCTTTGGCTGTCTTGAGCTCCCATCTCATTCTTGAGCTCCAGCGCCTTATGTAAATTGAAAGTGAATGCATGTGCTTTGTAAAACTGGGAAGCCTAGAACAAACACAAGTGATGATTGAAGTGTCATGCTAAACCACTACTTACAAGGTTGTATTTCTTCTTCTTTTTTTTTCATTCATTTTTTTAGAGTTTTGTTGAAGCAGAGTTGACATCTGGGTTTTTTTTTTTTCATTTTTTAAAGTTTCATTAAAGTATGGTTGATTTACAAGGTTGTGATAATTTCTGCTATGATCATAGTGATTCAGTTATACATAGACACACATCCATTCTCTTTCAGATTCTTTGTCCACATGGATGATCACAGAATCCAGAGTTCTCTGTGCTATATAGCTGGTCCCCCACGGGCCAATCTTTCCATACGCCTCAGCGTGCATACGCCAATCCCAAACCCTCAGTCCATCTCTCCCCCTCAACATGTCCCCTTTGGTAACCATAAGTTTTTCAAAGCCTGTGAATCTGTTTCTGTCCTGCAAATAAGTTCATTTGTATCCTTTTTTAAGATTCCACATATAAGTGATAGCATATGATGTTTGTCTTTCACTGTCTAACTTCACTTAGTATGAGAATCTCTAGTTGCATCCATGTTGCTGCATGTGGTATTATTTCATTCTTGTTTATGGATAAGTAATACTCCCTTGTATGTATCACATCTTTTATCCATTGCTCCGTCAATGGACATTTAGGTTGCTTCCATGTCTTGGCTACTATAAATAGTGCTGCAATGAACATTGGGGTGCATGTATCTTTTTGAATTATGCTTTTCTTTGAATAGATGCCCAGGAGTGGGGTTGCTGGATCATATGGTAGTTCTAGTTTTAGTTTTTTGAGGAACCTTCATACTGTTTTCCATAGTAGTTTTTTTTTTTTTTTTTTTTTTTTGTCTTTTGTCTTTTGTCTTTTTTGTTGTTGTTGTGGTTGCTATTTCTTGGGCCGCTCCCGCGGCATATGGAGGTTCCCAGGCTAGGGGTTGAATCGGAGCTGTAGCCACCGGCCTACGCCAGAGGCACAGCAACACGGGATCCGAGCCGCGTCTGCAACCTACACCACAGCTCACGGCAACGCCGGATCGTTAACCCACTGAGCAAGGGCAGGGACCGAACCCGCAACCTCATGGTTCCTAGTCGGATTCGTTAACCACTGCGCCACAACGGGAACTCCTCCATAGTAGTTTTAACAAGGTGGTATTTCATTGGAGGCAACAGACAAATAAATTGTGAGAGTGTGTGTGTGTGTGTGCACGCATGTGCACCTGCACACGTGGCTGGGGTCTACTATAGATGTAGAATCTTCCAATTCAGCTGCTGCCTCCTGGCTTACCACTATATGAAAAGAGCCTCAATATAGTAGCTGGAATATACTGAAAGCCCCAAAAAACACCAGCATGACTTATTTATTTATTTATTTTTTTGAGCCAGTCAGTCGATACAGATGAGTTCCATCTGAGGGTTCCTTAAACCCTCTCATCTCCTCCCAAACCCTTCCCATACTCCATCTCTGACAGTCCCACCAATAGTCAACAACAGGCTAGTCTACCAAGGTGGGGGATGTTTTCGCTGCCTGATCCTAGTCAAAGTCCACAGAGGACCATTGAGGAGTCTCCGAAAAGTCTCCCAGGGCTCAGATCCTGTTATGGGATGCACTCGTTAATGTCCTCGGTGTCAAGAATGGACAGCGACGTCATCGAAGGACTTGGAAGTTTGGGGTCCTTTTTGGTTTGCATAAGAGAGGACAGACGACCAAGTATGACTGCCAGGGAGCCAAAAAACACCCCAAAGAAGTTGATCCATGGGAGAGACAGGATTTAGAAAATATAAGACATGCTCCAAAACAAGAGGACCAGGAGCTAAGATTATTTTCACTTACTCCTTCCTACTTTGTCCCAAAGAATTGGTTCCCATCCATTAAGCTCATTCTTGCTCTGTAGGATGTTAACTTTTTGGTAACCTTTCTCACCTTTTCACTCCCTCCCATGCCCTCTCTCTGCCCACCTAGTACCCTGAGCTCAACCCAGTTACAGCAATTCCTTAGCTCATCCCGAAACAGTTATGAGCCTCTATTCTGTGCCCGGCACAGAGAGGAGCAGATGCAAAGGTGCATAAGACACGCTTCTTTGCCCTGAGAATGCTTACAGTCTAATAGGGAGACAGACAGGTCAAAACAGCTTAATGCAGTGTGATTCATGTTTGATGGACGCGAGTATAGAAGTCCCAATCAGACCTGGGGTTCAGGGAAGGGAACTTGAACTTAGGGCCAAAGGTGCCATTTGGCCAGATTAAAGAAATGGTGATAGAGAACACGCTTGAGACCTAGAATCGATCAGAGTTCATCACTGATTAGATGTGAGTAGGAAGGGAAAAGAGAACAATTGACAACTTGCTTTGTCGCTTAGAGGATCCAGAGAATGGTGGGGCCAGTTTCTGAGATGGGAAAAACAGGAAAAGGGGCAAAGTTGTCTGAAGATGATGAGTCTGGTGAATAATTCGAGGACACCCAAGTGGAGGTGTTTGGATCTGCTGCTCAAGAAAGAGGGCCATTGGGGGAAATAGATGAGAGAGTCCTTATGATCCTAACAGTGGCCAGAAAGCCTCCGGTTCGTGCCCAGGGATTCTAGATCGAGAAGAGCAGAACGGAAGAGAACTCGTGATGTGGCTCCAACCCTCTCACTTGTGAATGGGGTGAGGAGTGTTCTCTTATGAGAATCCAGTGAGATCATTTTTTTTTTTTTTCACTCATAGCATAAAGCTCACAACACAGAAGACTCTCACTGCATGTGGCTCTCTCTTCTCATAAACCACTTGGTTGATGCTTGATATCACTTTCTTAAAACAGAGTTCTGTAATTTTACTTCACTTTGCACATTGAAATGTTATGTGGATTAAAGCCCAGTGAGGGTGCACCAGTCAGAAGGGCCATCATGGAAAATGTTTACAAATAACAAGTGCTGGAGAGGGTGTAGAGAAAAGGGAACCCTCCTACACTGTTGGTGGGATTGTAAATTGGTACAACCACTATGGAAAGCCGTACGGAGGTTCCTCAAAAAACTAAAACTAGAACTACCATATGATCCAGCAATCCCACTCCTGGGCTTATGTCTGGACAAAACCATAGTTCAAAAAGATACATGCACCCCTATGTTCATAGCAGCACTATTCACAGTAGCCAAGACATGGAAGCAACCAAAATCTCCATTGACAGATGAATGGATTAAGAAGATGTGGTATATATACACAATGGAATATTACTCAGACATTACAGGAATGAAATAATGCCATTTGCAGCAACATAGATGCAACTAGAGATTCTCATATTAAGTGAAGTCCATCAGACAGTGAAAGACAAATATCACATGCTATCACTTATATGTGGAATCTAAAATATGACACATGGAGTTCCATGGTGGCTAGGTGGATCAAAGCTCTGGCATTGTCACTGCAGTAGCCCAGGTCCCTGAGGTGGTGAAGGTTCAGTCCCTGGCCCAGGAACTTCCACATACCACAGGCATGGCCAAATAAATAAATAAATAAATAAAATGAAAAAAAATGTAGGGGAAAATAAAAATAAATAAATAAAAATAAAATGTGACACAAATGAATCTATCTATGAAACAGAAACAGACTCACAGACATAGAGAACAGACTTGTGGTTCCCAAGGAGGAGAGGTTGGGGGAGGAATGGAGTGGAAGTTTGGGGTTAGCAGATGTAAGCTCTTATACACGGACGGGATAAAAAATAAGATCCTACTGTGTAGCACAGAGAACTATAGTCAATGTTCTATGATAAACCATAATGGAAAAGAGTATTTAAAAAGAGTTTGTAGAGAGAGTTCCCATAGAAATAAAACTGGTATCCATGAGGATGCAGGTTCAATCCCTGGCCTTGCTCAGTGGGCTGGGGATCCAACGTTGCCATGAGTTGTGGTGTTGGTTTCAGATGTGGCTCAGATCTTGAGTTGCTGTGGCTGTGGTGTAGGCTGGCCGCTGTAGCTCTAATTCGACCCTTAGCCTGGGAATTTCTATATGCTGAGGATGTGGCCCTAAAAAGCAAAAAAAAAAAAAAAAAAAAAACCTGTGTATATATGTATAACTGAATCATTTCGCTGTACAACATAAATTAACACAATATTGTAAATCAATTATACTTCAAGTTAAAAAAAGAGAGATCAGTGAGGGTACGTGTAGCTGCCCCAGCTGTTTTCTGCAGTGGTCTTTTCTGGTGCCTGACAATTATTTTTCTGAGTTCTGCAGTTTGTGGCAAAAGTAAGATAGGAAGTGATGTATTGAATGATTCCACCAAGTCAAGTTTACCTGATATTCAGATGAATAGAATAACTGTTAATAGAGTTTCAGATTGAAATTTTAACTTTTGACCTTCTTCCCTTGTTACACTTCAAAGCTGTAGAATAAAAGGACCTTCAGATACGGTAATAATAACCATCACCATTGTTCTGCCCTTAGATGAATGACCTCGATGTATCATTTGGAGAGTTGTCAAGGTGTCCCTAAGAATTCAGAAGAGTGGCACGGGCCCACGTTGCCCTTGTTGGCACTTTCCTCCCATAACTAAAATTTAAAATGTTTCCAGGAGTGGATATGCAACTCATTAGCACAAGGAACTGTATCCAGTCCCTTGTGATGGAACACGATGGAGGATAATGTGAGAAAAGGAATACATACATATATGTATGACTGGGTCACTTTGCTATGCAGTAGAAATTGACAGAACACTGTAAATCAGCTATAAGGGAAAAAATAAAAATCATAAAATAAAAAATGATTCCAGTTTTATGGAAGAACTGAATCAAACAGTCCCAGAAATTGGTCAAACTTCCAGTGTCAGAAACCCCATCTACTCTTGCCTGCTGAGTCTCCTACCTGTTCCCTTCCGTCACGAGTGGCTTCTCTGGGTGAGTGGTGGACACCACGGGCATGGGAGCTTCCTGGGCTGCGTCGCCTTCTACTTCGTGCAGCAGTGGAAGGCTGTCTTCTTCAGCCGGGTCAGTGGACTTCTTCCTACTTCCGTGATGCGACCCTCCATCAATGAAGTTCCCAAAATTACCTGTGGAGGCAGTAGTGAGGGGAGAAGAGTCAGGGGTCCACAAGCAGAATCGGGCTGCTTGGTAGAAAGGATCCAAGTTTATGCCTCCCTGGGGCTGGGAAATAAGATCTCAGTATGAAGGTACAGTGATGGTCAGACCAAAGAAATAAGATTAGCCATCATCAACATCCATCTTAGGTTCTGTTGTGTAAAGAGAACTCTAAGTTATAAATTCACTGGATTTCATCTCAATTTCCTTCTGCTCCATGGTTGGAGAGCTTCCCAAATATAAATCAAGACCTTCTTGGACTGAATGCTCTTTCTTGGAATGATTCTCCCAAAAGCACACCAGTCCTGCAGGAAGCCTACTGGGAGTTCTAATAACAGTACCTATGACATGCATGGCATGCTGCATGCATTAACTTGTTAAATCCTTGTGACAGCTACAAGAGGAATTATCATTATTTCCATCTTATGGATGAAGAAACTGAGACCCAGAGAAATTAAGTGAGCCTAGGTAACAGAACCAGGATTAGTAATCCAAATCTGTCTGATTCCAAACTATACTCTCCATCCTTTTTTTAAGTGTGAAAACAAATCTATCCCTTATACATTGACATTAGAGTAGATAAGGAATTACAAATTTCTTTCTGAGGCGCAAACCTCAGAGTGCTACCATCTGCATGTAAGGTACAAATTCACTTATTTAAAAACATGTATACAGTCCATGCCATGCATCAGACACTCACCAATAGAAACTTCAAAGCTAATGGGTTTATCTCCAATCCTCCGGTCAATCATGGTAGCTTCAAAAAATGCTCCAAAAAGTAAAAATTCCTCATATTTTTCTGGTACGATCTATAGAAAGAAAAAAAAAGTAGGAAGCTGAATTAGTGATGCCAGCCTGTGGTCCAGGGTAATGTATAGTAGTAACCTGAGACTCAGTGGCAGCCTGAAATGGTACATCATTTCCCCTCTAATCAGACTGGCAGGAACCAGGACCTACAAATTGCAAATCTAATTCAGCCATTTATCTAGAATGATGTAGTCTCAACCTTCTGAGCTTCTACCTTACAATCAAATTTCCTTTTATTTTCAAGGTAAGCTTGGTACCTATATCTTTCTAAGATGTTGATGGTTCAAGGAGCATGTGTAACTGGGATACCATGTGACACAGCATCACTTTCCAGTGCGAAGAGATGGAATGAGCGAGTCATAAGGTCTGTGCTTTCTGGCTTTACCCTTATATTTATTAAACTCCACAGGAAAAGCAATTAGGATGGTCTAAGGAAATAAAGCGGTTGTGGCTTCAGAGATTAAGAGCCCTATTCAATCAACAGCCCTACACTCTGTCCCTCGGAGAGCCAATCGGTCTCAGAAAAGAGATACTTTCTTCACACAGGTGCCTCCTGTGCCATCGGCATCAGCAGGAGGAAATGTTTCCATTGACCAGAAAATGCGGGACAGGGTGGGGACCCAGTGCTGGCTCTTAGTCACAGAGCACACAGTGCTCCCACCTGCCACCACTGTGTCCCCTGGCTGGAAGCCAGCCACTTATCTCACTTTTGTGGGGCCAAGTTTACTCTCTGGGAGGAGGTTTAAAACCACTCAGAGACCTGGAGGAAACATAGCCTGTAAGAGGGACAGCAGGTTCCCAAGCCAGGCAACCCCCGCTTCAAATCCCAACTCTGCTACTTCCTAGCTATTGCCCTCAGGCGACCATCCAGTGTTGGTGTCATTTTGTTTGTCTGTGATATAAACATAATGGGACCTACATGAGAAATGAGATTGTCCATGCGGAGGACCTAGTATAAAGCTTTCTCTCTCTTTTCTTTTTTTTTTTTTTTTTTTTTTTTTGCTTTTTAGGGCTGCATCCCCGGTATATGGAGATCCCAGGCTAGGGGTTGAATCGGAGCTGTAGATGCCAGCCTACACCACAGCTACAGCAATGCAGGGTCCAAGCCATGTCTGCGACCTACACCACAGCTCACAGCCATGCCGGATCCTCAATCCATCGAGCAAGGCCAGGGATCGTACCCGCATCCTCATGGATGCTAGTTAGATTCATTAACCACAGAGCCACAACAGCAACTCTTTTTTTTTTTTTAAATGATAAGTATTTCAATAGTTTATCATTCATGTCTTAATCCCATCCATCCTTTAAGGTCCAACCCCAAGCTGCTTCTTCTGGAAGCATCCCTTGACTTCTGAGCTAGAAAAATCATGACGGTAATGTTTATAAAACTCTTAGTACGTATCAGATGTGGTACTAAGAATTTTACCTACATTATCTCATGTGATTCTCATAACTATCCTAGGAGCGGGATCTTTTCATTAAACCCATTTAATGATGAAGACACTGCAGTTCCATGAAAGAGCAAGGTACCTGTCCAAAGTTATTAAACATGACTCATTTATTGAGCACTTACTATGCGCCAGGCTCTGTTCCAATAAGCACTTTGTTGTATTAATCCACTAAATCCTCACTGTGAGCCCAGGAAGTAGAGGTTATTACTTGAAATAAACAGGAGCTTAAGTCACTTGCTCAAAGATTCAAACCAAGGGAAAGTTTGTCCAGAGGCTGGGCAGACACCGCTGCTCCATCCTACTACATCTTAAACCCAGCTGTCTTCCTTGGGAGCTCAACAATTTAATCATTTATACTGCACCCACTCCAGGAAATAAGAGCACTTTATCTGTCACTATTTGTTGCATTTCTCACTTTCTACTTCCTGTATGTTTATTCTGGATGTCTTATCTCCCCTTCTATACCATAAATCTCATGGAGTCAGACTCTATTTTTATTCCTACCAATGTTGAGGATTTAAAAATGAATACAGGAGTTCCCGTTGTGGTGCAGTGGAAATGAATCCAACTAGGAACCATGAGGTTGTGGGTTCGATCCATGGCCTTGCTCAGTGGGTTAAGGATCCAGAGTTGCCATGAGCTGTGGTGTAGGTTGCAAATGTGGCTTGGATCTGGCGTGGCTGTGGCTTGGCGTAGGACGGCAGCTACAGCTCTGATTAGACCCCTAGCCTGGGAACCTCCATGTGCTGCAGGTGCGGCCCTGAAAAGACAAAAGACAAAGAAAAAAAAAAGAGTGCAAAGTTTGACATAAGGGAGATAAGCTTTGATGGTGATGATGAGGATGTGTTTAAAAAGCCAGCGTCATGGGACCTCATCTGTCCAGATACGCAATGAGAGCACGGTGGCAGTAAGGGAGATTGGAGCTGGGGGACCCTGGAGAGGCAAACAGGAATAAAATGCTGCAAGAAAGGATATTACCATGCTAGTGAGGGTGAGCTCTGAGCTGTTGAGACTCTGTGGAAGGTAGAAGCCTGGTGTGGTTGTTCTCCCCACCAAAGGTCATTTATTTTTATTTATTTTGTATATTTTCTTTAAAAATTTTTTCTTATTATAGTTAGTTTGCAATGTTCTGTCAATTTCTGCTATACAGCAAAGTGACCCAGTTATACATATATAGGTACATTCTTTTTCTCATATTCTGCAAATTCTTAGAAAGTGAAGCTTAATTCTTCTCCCTTTCCTAAGGCCTGGACTTGTGGCTCATTATTAGCAATTGGAATGTGGCACGAAGTCAGTGTGTGACTTCCATGGATTTGGTCACAAGAGACATTTCAGTTTCTGCCTGGCTCTCTCTCGGATCAAGGGGAAGGTAGCCTCCATGAGGACACTCAAGCAGCCTAGGGAAGGGTCCATGTGTTGAGGAACTGAGGCCTCCCACCCACAGCCCTGGGAGTGCGCCATCTTGGAAGTAGACCCTACAGCTTCAGTCAAGCCTTCAGATGACTGCAGCCCCTACCAACATCTAAACTGCAACCTCATGAGAGATTCTGAGCTGAAACCACCAAGCTAAGGTATTTCCAAATTCCTTCCCCACAGAGAAAATAAACGTTCGTTGTTTTAAGCTGCCAAATTTTGGGGTGACTTGTTATACAGCAATAGACAACCAATAAACACAGCGAGGAACTGACCATAAACCAGAAGCCAAGACTAAAAGAAGAGGGAGGAGAAATAAGGGTTTGAATGAAATAGAGGTCTGAATTTTCCCCTCTCCTACCACCTTTCTACACAATAGCCAAGATGGCCCCCTGACCTTCTAGAAAAAAATGTACACTCTACCCTACCTAAGTTCCCTGTCACCCTTGCTTTCTGCTAGAGTTTAATTTTTCAGATGGCTCCGCAAAATATCTTGACTTGGGTTAAAGACATTTCCTGGCCCCTTTCTGCTTGGCAATCTCTGTTTATGAAAGAATGGCTGGTCTCAACAGGGACAGATAAAGAGAATGTCAGCTTAGGCAGCTACTAAGCACCCCACAATTTCTGGTAAAGTCCAGAAGAGTCAAGTAGGGTGGAGAGAGCCCTGAAGAACTGCCCACTGGGAACAAGGGCAACCACAAATGCACAGCCTGCTTACCACAGATGTGCCAAGAACCCTGCCCACCATCTTACACCCATTCCCTCATTCACCCCAGCAGGTGCCTATGACAGACGGACTATTACCACACCATTTGGTGATGAGTAAACCAAAGCACAGGGGGGTGTTAGTATCTGAGCCGAGAATAGGACCAATCCCCAAGGTCGCCAACCCTGAGCTCACCCTCTCCCCTACACTATTTCTTAAGATTTATCAGGTCCCAGCAGTAAAATTAAGTGGCTCTCCCAAGACTATGGTTCCCTGGATGCTGAAACCCTTCAGTCTGTCTAGTCTCTATGAGGCATGGACAGCTATGAGAGACTGGCCAATGACCTCCCTTCCCCATCCAAAATTATTTTCTGGTTGACCTGAGAAACACACTCCCAGAAGCAGAGTCATCCACTTATGCTACTCATAAAATATAATTAAAAAAAAAAAAGCAGGGGTAGTTCCCAGTGTGGCTCAGTAGTAACAAACCCAACTAGTATCCATGAGGACTCAGGTTCAATCCCTGGCCCCACTCGGGGAGCTAAGGATCCAGCATAGCCATTAGCTGCAGTGTAGGTCACAGATCTGGCTTTGCTGTGGCTGTGGCGTAGGCTGGCAGCTATAGCTCTGATTCGACCACTAGCCTGGGAACTTCCATATGCTGCGGGTGTGGCCCTAAACAGAAAAAATAAAATAAAATTCCACCATTTGCAACTACAAAGTACTATTGCTGAACGAAACAATTGAGAGGCTTTTTTTTCCTGGTTTGTAGTCAGCTTGGAGCCCCAGATCTCTCCCCCAAAGGACACAACCCGCTGGAAAAATGCTACCATGTTTTATGTTGAGTCACAAGCAAAGATAAGCATTCCCTCCAGCTGTGATCTCCCCACAGGCGTGGGGCAGGCAATCGGTTTCTCAATTTCTAGCATCCCAGCTTGTCCCTGACTCTTCATCCTCACCCCACATTATCTCACACCCGGAGTGTACACTGAACTAAGAATGCTAAACAAAATTAGGCCACCGATAAAGTTCAGTCCATCGTCCCACCACCCACTCTCACCAGCTCCCTCACAGCACTTTTATTTCTTTCACTGTGGTTTCCATGGGAATCTGTGTTGGGGGGATGCGGAAGGCATGTATCGGGAGCAGATGGCTGGGAGGGGTGCAAGAAGAGGCAGAAGATCAGCCCTGGAAATCAGGGTGGAACCAACGCACACTCTGCGGGGGGGCGAGGTGAGTTCTCTGTGGGTCTTTGGGAATCTGGGGGCGGTGCTGCCTGGGCTCCGGGCTCACCTCACAGACGCGGTGGAACACGTGCTAGGACCTACCTCTGGGGGCACGTCGAAAGGCTCCACCTCGACCTCTGTGGAGTTGGTTTTGTCTGAAGCCTGCTGGGGTCTTCCACCATCAGTTTTGTCACCCTTTTCTTTACTCGAGCTTTTGGAAGATTTGGAGTCTTTGTCCTTTGAGGACAATTTGAGCTCCTTGAGTGCCTTGGAGAATTTCGACTCCTGAGCCCCTCCCGAGAGGATCTCCACAGCAATCTCCACCAAGATCCTGCCCCTGAATGACACGCCTTCTCCAAAACCTTCATTCAGTTCCTGGTAGTCATCCATCAGACTGTGGTTCCTGGGTGAGCCATACAGGTTAATCCAGGCAGGTCCGAATGTAGGTAGAAAGCCTGGAAAGATCCCATGCTTTAGTTACCTGGTTCTGCGATTCTGCTTTAAGCTATACTTTGTGTGTGTGTGTGTCTTTTTAGGGCTGCACCTGCAGCTTATGGAGGTTCCCAGGCTAGGGGTCAATTCAGAGCTGTAGCTGCCAGCCTACACCACAGCCACAGCAACTTGGGATCCGAGCTGCATCGGTGACCTACACCACAGCTCACGGCAATGCCGGATCCTCAACCCACTGAGCAACGCCAGGGATAGGATCTGAGTCCCCATGGTTCATTACCACTGAGCCACGACGGGAACTCCCTCAAGCGATGCTTTTTTTTTCTTTATGCAAGTTGTGCGTCTTCATTTAGAAATGCAAAATATAAAGACAAGAGAAAATATATACAGAACATCCCTCCCCAAAGCCACCCACCGTCATTTTGTCACTTTCTAGTCTGTCTTCCATGCATGTCTTTACACTTGTCCACATTGTAATAATGCTATGAATGAAGATGTGCATCCTTGTTTGTTCATTCATTTATCAAATATTTTTTGACACCTAACTTGTGCCAGGCATCATGTTAGACACCAAACAGAGAGCCCAGATAAAGCAGATAAAAAACATTAAACAAGTATTCACGTTATAAACACTATGAAGAAGACATATATTGTGCTGCAAGGACAAACACCAGGCTGATGCCACGTGGAGAGGAGTTAGGCACAGGGAAAAAGAGAAAGAATGCTGAGCAGAGGGAAGAACAGTTGGAAAGAAGCTTGGAGACAGAAGGAACTGGAAGAGAAAGCCAGTGAGGCTGGAGTCCAGAGAGTGAGCAGGTGAGAAGCATTTGGAGAGGTGAGCAGGTCTTGGGAGCCTCAATAAGGACTTTGGTCTTTAACATAGAAATTATAAGAATATTTTAGAGGAGTTGAAGCAAAGATGTGACCTACTCAGATGTATATCTTTACGATCATTCTGGGAGTTCCAGTCATGGCGCAGAGGAAACGAATCCGACTAGGAACCATGAGGTTGCGGGTTCAATCCCTGGCCTCACTCAGTGGGTTAAGGATCTGGTATTGCCATGAGCTGCGGTGTAGGGTACAGACGTGGCTTGGATCTGGTGTTGCTGTGGCTGTGGTGTAGGCCGGCAGCTGTAGCTCCGATTAGACCCCTAGCCTGGGAACCTCCATATGCCGAGGGTGCAGCCCTAAAAAGACAAAACACACACACACACACACACACACACACACACACACACACACAAGATCAGTCTGGCTGCTATATGAAGGGGTATAGAAATGGATGTGGGCAAACTGGAGGACCACTGCATCATCAAATTGAAGATACAGGAGAGATGATGGTGGAGATTGAGGGAAGCAGAGATTCTGTGGTGTGTTCTAAATGTAGAACTGGAAAGACCTGGTTATTTTAACTTCCTACTAGAGTAAGTATTTTCCTCTCTTCACACACAGCATCTGGGAAAATATTCAGTGTCTACAAAACAGACATTTGGCAACAGAATGTTCCGTTTTGACAGGCGGTACAACATGGAGGCCCTGAGCTTGGCTGCCTGGGTTCAAATCTCAACTCTCAGCTCTGCCCATTTCAAGCTGTGTGACCTTGGGTGAGTTTTTTAACTTCCTGATGCCTCAGGTTCCTTGAATGGAAGATGGAGATGCTGGTAGGACCTATCTCACCTATTAAAAGGGAGAATATCCATGAAGGGCTTCATGTCAGCCTTTTGAAAGTGCACGTGAATTTAGGCATTATTCTTAATAAGTAGATATAGCACTTTTTGTTGTTGTTGGCTTTTTAGGGCTGTACCTGCAGCATATGGAAGTTTCCAGGCTAAGGGTTGAATCAGAGCTACAGCTGCCGGCCTACACCACGGCCACAGCAACACGGGCTCCGAGTCACATCTGTGACCTACACCTCAGTTCACAGCAATGCCGGATCCTTAACTCACTGAGTGAGGCCAGGGATCGAACCCGCATCCTCATGGATACTGGTCGGGTTCATTACTGCTGAGCCACGATGGGAACTCCAGATATATCATAATTTGCTTAACAGTTCCCCGCTTGTTGACAAGAAAGAGTTTCCAGATGTTTCCACAATATTTTATTGTATCTTCTCTTCACTCCCCGCCACGGTGGACTAGATTCTAGTCCACCTTTAAATCAGTTCTTGGAAACAGAGATACTGTGTTGAAAGAGATAGAAAAATTTTATGATGTCTATTTTTTAACCATTGTTATACATCTCCCTAAACCCATCAAGAGGTTTCTGAAAAGTTGTGGGTAAAACATGGCTGGGTCTAGTTGCAACATCCTCCAGATGGGCAGCGTGCTTCCTGCAGAAAGCAGCCCTATGGCAAACCCTCGCAAAACAGGAAGAATGAAACAGTGGATACTTAGCAAGGCTTTTCGATGGTGTCACTCTCTGCAGGACACCAAAATGTGTAAATCTGGTTCTCTGCTTAAGCCAAGACGTCAGTATAATGTGTACGTGTATATACACACATAGAGACACACATGCAAATACATTAATTAATGTATATTTGCAATGATTGAACAATGTAAGTTTGTAGTTCAGAGGAAGATTGCCTTGGGATTTATCGGAGGGAGAGTAGCTTGGGATTTTTAGAGAATTATCAGTTACTAACTTATATTTTGCAAATAAAGAGTTTTTTCCAAGGTAGACACTCTCTTGATTGACTCAGTGGAGTGGCTGGGACTCTTCAGTCCCTCCCTGGCTCTCCGAGTACACAGTCTGCATCACCTTACTGCTCTCATGCTCTGCTCTCAGGCTCACATCAGTGAGTTGGGGTCACAGTATTTTTTTGAACCACTTAAACACGTAAAAACCATTCTTAGCTTGCAGGCCATTTGGTAACATGACCACCGTTTGCCAACCTCTGATCTAATCCAAACTCTTCATTTTTCAATTAAGACGAATAAGGCCCAGAGAGAGGGAGTGACTTCCTCAAGGACACACAGCAATGTTCCTGGGAGACTTGGGATGGGGAGCAAGCCTCCCAGTTCCCAGAGCCGGCTCTGCCTACCCCCTGAACCAACCCAAGTCACAGATCACACAGAGGATGGGAGGTGCCACGCATTGTCTACTCCCACCCTCTGGATCGGAAGATGAGGACTCTAGATCATTCTTTAGATGACGTTATATCATAGATCGTGGTTTCGTCATTTTGCGACTCTCTCTCCAAGTCAGACGTGTGAGGCTTTACCTTTATCTCCATCCTGTTCATTGGAGATTTTCTTCAGGTCGATGAAATGGGTTGCCATCGTTACATCGTTCATGCTGCCTTCGTCCCACACCTGGATTTTCACCCTCCGACACAGGGGAGGGAACATTTCCTTGAAGACCACCTGTTCATGCCACACGGGGTCGGCACAGTTCTTCTGCACCGTGGTTCGCCCCTAAAAACAAAGCCAGGACGATGTGAGCTGAGCCGCTGAAGGAAAGGAAAGATGCCCTTGACTGACTAAAGAAAACGCTTCCCACCTGCTGAAAAGATAAAGCAAGTTGCCAAAAACAATGAACCTGGTTGCACCAGACACTCGTGAAAATCAGTTACACCCTGCAAACACTGTTGATATCCTACTCTGTGGCAGGCACCAGGCTGGCATCTGGGACAAAGGTGAGGACCTGCGACAACTCAGTGTTATGAAAAAGTGGTTCCATCCTCTCTAGGAATGCGGCAGATGCACTCAGACCCAAGTCCATGTTTTCTCAGAGTAGGACCTGGTACAAATCCCATCACCAGTCTGGACCTCAGTTTCCTCATCATGAAATAGAGGTGACATCCTACATGACTGCCAATGGGGTCCAAAGCAAAAACAGTCTAAGGTTCACCCTGCTGAGGGAAGGGGCCAGGGGAAGCATATGTTTTAAGGGTGGAGACAGTAGGTGGGTCAGCTGAAGTTTCAAGATCCAGCCAACCAAGACTGAGCTGTGGGAGTTCCCATCACAGCTTAGTGGAAACTAATCTGACTAGCATCCACAAGGATGCAGGTTCGATCCCTGGCCTCGCTCACTGAGTTAAGGATCCAGAGTGGCTGTGAGCTGTGGTGTAGGTTGCAGACACGGCTATATTAGATATAGCCTTGTTGTGGCTGCAGCTTAGGCTGGCAGCTACAGCTCCCACTGGACCCCTATCCTGGGAAGCTCCATATGCTTCAGGTGCAGCCCTAAAAAGACCAAAAAAAAGACTAAGCTCTGACCAAGTCCGTACACCTTGGCACTTGCAATGGCTCTTGAGCAGGGAACAGCTGGGAACACGGATGCCCAGGCTTATAGAGGACAAGGACCACCTGGATAGATTGGAGAGCAGAACAGAGGGGGACTGGCAATTCTCTGGGCACTGGGGACTGGGCAAGCGTTCAGAGACGTAGCCAGAGGTGAGGGAAGAGACCTGTCTGCTTGGGTCCCGAGCCACGACCCCCGCTAGCTTTTCTCCATGAGCTCCAGTGGGAGAGGGAGTCGGGGACCCTCCCCTACTCTCCTGCCACGTGAAGCAACCCCTTTTTGTGACAAGCTTTCTCTCGCCAGGCACCTCCTAATTTTGGTTTTCTCTTCATGTCATTTGACCAGCAGCATCCTGGGGAAAGAGCGGGGCTCTGGCCCAGACCTGCCAGGAGTGGTGACAATGGTTCCTCACCATCTGCCCGGCGAAGGAGACTTCCACGAAGGGGTCCACCAGGTCCTTACTGTCACCCACAAAGGCCTTGGTGACGTTCGCCATGAGGCTAGAGTTCATTTTGGGCAACCCTTCTGCCCTGTAGAGTCTCACAAAGAATCTGGCCCAGGGTCTTTCTGATGGATACCCTTGAGGGATCAAAAGGTTCCTTCAAGGGGACAAAAATAAACCGTTAAAAACTCCCTTACTTGAAAGAGTAGAGAGAAAAGGTCAACGTGATTTGGAAGCGGAAAGAAGGATCCCAGTGGGGGAGAAAAATCTGAAAGATGAGGCTTCGTGGCTAAAATGAGTTTCCTTCCTGGTGGAAAGACAGAGGAGGGTATGAATAGGGTAAAGGCAAACTCACTCAGGTCCCGGAGTTAGACTAAGCCCTTCAAAGAAGTGCCTTCTGTGTTCCCACTTCACAAGCCAGTGGTGGAAAAATTACACTTCCTTCAAAGAACCTGCAGCTAAGCTCCAGAGGATACGCTGAAGAATCGCTAAGCTATTCTGGGTTATTATAGAAAGACAGGCTGTTGTTGTCCTAGAAGCTGATGCCTTTGATGAGACACAACGTGGTACTTCTGAGAGAGCAGAGTCCTGGGGAGACAGGCCTTGAACTTGGCAGTTGGCAGGTACCCGTAAGGAAAGGGAGAGGAAAGAGACCATGGAAATCAGAACATATCATTTGTCATGCATGGTCCGAGAGAGACCTGTCTCACTTTTCTATTTGCTCCTCGGCATCGGAGGTTTTGGGGTTGGGCTTTAAGACGTCGCCTTTCCCGGTCATGCTGATGTCACATTTCAGGTACCCCTTCGCGCCAGTCCTGATGTCGCCAGGGTCCGTGAGCACAGCCCACTTGTCACAGAACTGATGACCTGCAAAATGCGCTGACAGCTCAGACAGGCTGCACCCATGAACCCAGATGCTCCAACCCAGCGCCTCCCGGCCCTCAGCTCCCAGGGAGGGGCCAGCTCGTGGTCCCACGCCCCCTCCCCTTCCCCCTCCTCCTCCTGTCCTCTCCTCTGCTTCCCACCCACTTCTCCATCTTTTTCTCCATCCTGCCCACAGGGATTCCAGAAGCCTTCCACCTAGCAGGTGGTCTGGACAGGAGTCTTGCTTTGACCTTAACGGAGTGTAGACATCACAGATTATTTCCCAGACCGAAGTGCCACTCATGAATTGTTTGGGCTACGCAGTGAGCCCAAACTTCAAAAGCTCTTAGAAAATCTAGACTTCAGGCTGGGGAGTTCCCTTTGTGGCTCAGTGGTTAACGAATCCAACTAGGAACCATGAGGTTGCAGGTTCGATCCCTGGCCTTGCTCAGTGGGTTAAGGATCCGGTGTTGCCGTGAGCTGCGGTGTAGGTTGCAGACATGGCTGGGATCCCGCGTTGCTGTGGCTTTAGAGTAGGCCCGTGGCTATAGCTCTGATTCGACCCCTAGCCTGGGAACCTCCATATGCCACAGAAGCAGCTCTAGAAATGGCAAAAAGACAAAAAAAATAAAAGAAAGAAAGAAAGAAAGAAAGAAAGAAAGAAAGAAAGAAAGAAAGAAAGAAAGAAAGAAAGAAAGAAAGAAAGAAAGAAAAAAAAAGGAAAGAAAATCTAGACTTCAGGCTTATCTTTTTTTAATTTTAATTTTAAGTTTTTTGGCCACACCCAGGGCATGAAGAATTTCCTGGCCAGGGATTAAACACTTGCCACAGCTGTAACCAGAGCCACAGCAGTGACAACGCCTGATCCCTAACCTGCTGAGTCACGAGGGAACTCCCAGGCTTATCTCTTATTAAAAAAAACTGTCAGAACTGGTAATACGGAGCCCACATTTCCACTTGACAGCAGGTGGCAAAGAAGCTGAATAGACACTACCCCTTCCGTACGGTTGTAGGCCCACCCCTCCAATTCCCACAGCTTCTGTCAGCCCTGACTGTATTAAACCCAGCCCGCTGAACTCTGCTATGCCTACTACCTGGGTCGTGTGAATTGGAATCACTGTTAAAGAGAAGGGGCCTTACATAAGAGGAGCTACATTTGCTGTTTGTTCTGTTACTGAATAGTTCTTGATTTTGGCCAGAATACCTAGCTTCTCTGGTAAATTGGGGATAAAAATAGGTATTATAGTAAACTCATAAATGGCATGCCACAGTCATTATTCTCTGCTAGATTCCATAGAAGCACTTTATGTATTTTTATTTACTTACTCTATCAAAAACCCTATGAAGGAGGTGCTATTTTATCCCCATTTTTACAGATGGGGACACTGAAACACAGAGAAGTCAAGTTATTAACCCAGGATTGTACAGCCAAGAAAGAAGAGAGTGGAATTTGAAGCCAGTCTATCTGGCTCCAGAGTCCATATTCCTTTTTTTTTTTTTTTTTTTGGTCTCTTTAGGTCTGCACCCACAGCATATGGAGGTTCCCAGGCTAGAGGTCGAGTTGGAGCTGTAGCCACTGGCCTACACCACAACCACAGCAATGCCAGATCTGAGCCACATCTGCAACCTACACCACAGCTCACAGCAACGCCGGATCCTTAACCCACTGAGCAAGGCCAGGGATGGAACCTGCATCCTTATGGATGCTAGTCAGATTTGTTTCTGCTGAGCTATGACGGGAACTCCAGAGTCCATATTCTTAACTTCTACACCCTTCTGTCTTTCCTCCTTGTGTCTCACAGCAGTAAATGAGGCCGAATTTGGGAAGATGTCTTGTGTGTGTGTGTTCTATATTATTATTAAAGTATAGTTGATTTACAATGTTGCGCCCGTTTCTGCTGTACAGCAAAGCGACCTAGACAGACCTATATAATATATACATTCTTTTCGCTTATGGTCTTCCATCGCGTTCTATCCCAAGAGATTGGATATAGTTTCCTGTGCTACAAAGCAGACCCTCCTTGTTACCTAGTCTAAATGTCATAGTTTGCATCTAAGTGAAGATTTAAAGAAAAAAATCTGCTCAGACGTGTGGACACAGAAGGCAGTTTCATCATTAGATTGCAAACTTTGAAGAACAGAGCCATGTCTTGCTCCACGTTGTCTAACTGATGCTCAGTGTTATTGCTTGAAGGGGTAAATGGATGAACAAACAGGTGAGCCAACCTCCAGGTGCCAGAGTAAGAGAAGAAGAGTAAGAGAGACATGGGGAGGCAAGGCTTCCTCACCAGGTTGGTTGTACACGGTCCCCAGGTCCACTTTGAAGGAGCCGATCAGTACACTTCCTATCAGCTTGTGGTGAAAGACCTGCGGAGAGAAGGCGCAGTGAGTCTAATAGCGCTAGATTTCTCTTTGAGGAGAAATCTATGAACAGGTTCATGACACGTCGAAGAGGATTCTGAGCCTTGAGCCTGGCCTTCGCTCTTTCCGGAGCACAGTGACCTTTGGGTATCAAGCCTCAGGGCTGCTGTACGGCACGTCCAAAGGACCTCATCCTCCAAGAAGGATTTTAGCTGCAGCCTCTATCGAAGGACACCTAACACATCTTACTGCCTAAAAGGTTGTGTTGTGCTGTGTTTTGAGCCAAAAGGAACTCTAGAGCAGCCCGTCCTTCCACACACTCATCTCTGCCTGTTGAAACGACCCATCCTCCGACGCCTAGAGCAAATACCTCCTCCTCCAAGCAGCCCTTCCTGATCCTCCAAACAGAAAGTGTTCCCTTTCTCTCCTTAAAAGAGAAAAGAAAAAAAAAAAATCCCAGAGCTCTTGGCTCACAGCTATCTCCGAGAACTCATTAACTACCACCTTGCAAAGTTGCAAGGTTTTGGTCACGTACAATGGTCCGAAAAAAGGAAGCTGTCATCCTCAATATTTTGTCTGCTCAAAAGTCAGCTGAGTGCCTGGCTGGTTATAGCAGCATGTTTGAAGGCTAATGCTATGAAGATGAGAAGTTCTAAAGGAAGATGGCAGAGCTGGACTTGGGTCCCGAAGAGCACTGTATGAGAAAGTGCTAAGGAACTAGGAAGCAGTTAACTTTTAGCCCAGAAAAGAGAAAACTGCGAGGGTGGACGAAGAGTAACGGTAACTCCAGTGTCTGCAACGCTTGAACATCCTGCCATCTAGATGCAGGAATAGGATGCCTGTGTGGTTCCCAAGCAACAGGAAGAGAGATTTCAGCTCACTAATAAGGGCGAGGTTTTTTTTATTTGGGGGTTTTTTTGTTTTGTTTTGGTCTTTTTAGGGCCGCACCTGCGGCAGATGGAGGTTCCCAGGCTAGGCATTGAATCAGAGCCACAGCTGCCAGCCTACACCACAGCCACAGCAATGCCAGGTCAGAGCCGTGTCTGCAACCTACACCACAGCTCATGGCAACGCTGGATCCTTAATCCACTGATCGAGGCCAGGGAGTGAACCCGCATCCTCATGGACATAGTCAGGCTCGTTACTGCTGCGCCATGACAGGAACTCCAAGGGCAAGTTTTATAACAGAACTTCCCAGCAATGGAGTGGACTTTTTAGAAGTAGTGACCTCCTCAGCCCTGAATATAATCAAGTAAAGCCCAAGACCCTGCGTCCTGTGTCACGGAGGAGGCAGAGAGGGATTCCTGCACCAGCTGCCAATTGGACTGGACGGCCTCTGTTTCTTTCTACTGTAAAATTCAAGGAACTTCCTTCTACCATAAAACTCTGAGTTTCTTGATTCAAGGACAGTGGCCTCTCTTCTACCCACCACGTGGTCTTGTTCATAATAAGCATTCAGTGAATGAATGACTAATTGAACGATGGTTAAGGGAGAGCCTCTTGTAGCTTCTGAACAGCTCCTTTTGGCAGAGGCAATATGAAATGATAAATTCAATTGATTTCAAAAAATGAGGAAATGACAGCCCTTTCCGTGTCCCTTTCTACTCTTCCTCCCTTGCCCGAACCTTGCAAGGGTGTTAGAGACCTGAGAGGAAGCAAGGGGAGTTCCTGTCGTGCCTCAGCAGAAATGAATCTGACTAGCATCCATGAAGATGCAGGTTTGATCCCTGGCCTCTCTCTGCAGGTTAAGGATCCAGCTTTGCCGTGAGCTGTTGTGTAGGTTGCAGAAAAGGCTTGGATCTGGCATTGCTATGGCTGTGGTGTAGGTCAGTGGCTATAACTCCAATTCGACCCCTAGCCTGAGAACCTCCATATGCCATGGGTTTGGCCCTAAAAAGACAAAAAAAAAAAAAAAAAAAAAGAGAGAGAGAGGAAGCAAAGATAGTCTGGCTTGAGAAGGCGAGTTATTTAAGGCAAGGTGCACAAAAGTCCCCCATGCTGGCAGGTGCAAATGTAGGTTCCCAAAGCCCTGAGCAAGAACACAAGCCTGATTCAAGCTCTCTTGTCAAGTTGACATCTCAGTCCCTGGGAACGGGATGGGAGGCAAGAGCCCCTAAGAGATTTTAAATAACAAATCACCCACCCAATATTAGCGCCAGGCATCCCCAGTATGGGCAAGCATTAGGTGATGGGAACACTGGGGCGTCTCACCCATGGAGGGCGGGAGCCCTGTGTGCCTGGGGCCATGGTCAAGGGAAGATGGTCTTTGGCACCAGCCGGGTCACCTACAGCCTGACTGTCCCAATAGCGTCTGCTTACAGCCCTCACCCCCTTCTCTCCCACACTGAATTTTTTCTGAACATGCTGGCTTTTGGTCCATGGACTAGCAGAAAACTTATACTAAACACTCCCCCCTCAGGGGGAGTTTCCCCTTTAAAATCTTTGGTCTCTATCCCTAAGGGTCATTTGGGGAGACCAAAGTATTTTTTTTCTTTCAAGTTGGAGGGACAGAGATAGGCAAAACCAGCTTTGATCCTCTGTCTAAAAATCCACTTGCCCCACAGAGAGTCATGATCTTTGTCTAGGATAGTGTGTAAAACCCAGCTGTCAACGGTTCCTCTGCAATCTAGACAGTCTCCTAGGAGCCTGTTAGAAGGGCGATCCCACAAACAGGTGGTTGCCTGAGCCATGCAATGAGACAACATCCTGAACAAAGTCCCAGGTCCCAAAATGGCTTCTCACCACCTGTCATCTGGCCTGAAATTCACACGTGAGGGAAGTTTTAGCTCCTGATGACTTTTCATCCTTGGAGTTACCATCTTCAAGTACCGCCCGAAAGAGAATATTATGATTCCACTATTACCTAAGCCTTAATGCAGGGTTTATATGTCATATATACATAAACATATGATATAATGCCCTGTAATGTACTATTTATCATAGAGATTGAGTGGGTGATAAAGACAGGCAAGGAAACCTTCAAGACAAGTTTTGTCATCTACGTAATTCTGATTAGGGCTGGTTTCACGGTCGAAAACATCTCCTCCTTCTCCATGCATCTTATGCTGTCACATAAAGCAGGAATTCTGTCATTTCAGAATTCTCTGGGAAGGAAACATTTACCCTTCGACTTCTCATTCCCACCACTTTCAGGCCTGCACCCCCTCTTCATGGGAGGAGCTGTGGCTGCTCAGGCTGGTGAGAGAGAGACAAGATACCATCTGCTGCTCTCTGCGCCTTTACTGAGTGGTGTGAAGCTGGCAGTGATCCCAGCTGGCCTGCCCTACCCTCGTCCGGACTAGGATGGCTCCATCACTGGCACTTTCCTTTCTCATACCTGCCCTCCACCAGGTGACCATGCTAGATATGGCCCCTGGCTAGACCAGGACTCTGTCTGTCTCCACTCTTCTGACTTCATCTGTAGAGGCAGGAAATCACCCAGCTAGGCTGAGGAACAGTCTACACAGCAAGCCCAACTCGCCATGGGCAGGTCTTGATGTTTAATGCTCAGAGGCAACCATGAAGCCAGATGGCAACCACTTGCTCCAAATCACATTTTCTGATCCAGCGTGACTGATATATTTGTTCCTCCCTGATTCTTGTTCCTGTTTCTCTATTTATTACCAACTAGGAGGAGAAAGGGGCGTGTGCCGAATTATTCATGTGGACCTCACCCCAAGAGAGAAACATTCATTTGATAAAAAGAAAGAAATCAACTCAAAATGGCAAGCCATTAAGATGTCATGTATATTTCACATATATATTTCCCATTCCTGTACATACATTAGGCTACAAATTCAAACGCTGACGGCTTGCTGATGGCTTATAACTTGCTTCCAACAAGTCTAGATTTTCTGGAGGGGGGTTTATTCCCCCTACTCCTCCACACCTATTATTTCAAATTCTACCCTGTGGGTTTCAAACTCACCAACCCACACTCACACCCCTGAATCTATTCATCGCCAGGCAGACTGAGCTGCCCTAGGGAGTTCCCAGTGCCTCTCTTCCACCTCCCCTCACCGCCCCCACCAACGATATACTCACTGAGATTTTGATGATCTTGTCAAAAAGATGCAACTGGGGCCCAGTGAAGTCGAAGACAAAGTACTGTAAAACATAAAGTTTCTTCTGACCATAAATTCCAGGCTTGCATGTAAGACCTCTGTTCATGGATTAGCTTTAGCTCTGCAGGAGCTCTGCATTTAGTTCTAGCCAATTGCTGCAAGGCCCTCAGTGGCATAACTGTATCGTCAATTGATTGGCCACTCCCGATGGAAAGGCATTTAATTTGTTTTCAATTTCTTTCAAATAGAAAAAAAAATGTCATCCGTCACATCTTTGCACAACATATATATAAGTTTCCCTCTACAAAGGGCATGCGATGGGAACGGTTGGGTCGCAGCTTATGTGCATGTAACTTTTTAGTAGACAGCATGAATTTTTCTTTTTTCCAAAGGAGTTAAGCCACTGTACATTCCCACTGGCAGCATATGAAAATAGCCATTTCTCGTCTGCGATAATTTATAGGGGAAAAGAACCTGAAGAAGAATGGATGTGCATGTTTGTATAACTGAATCACTTTCTTGCACAGCAGAAATTATCACAACATTGTAAATCAACCAAAGTGCAATAAAGCTTTAAAAGTGGGGCAGGGGGCAGGGGGAGAGAAAAAAAAAAAGAGCCATTTCTTCACACCCTGGCCAATCCCTGAATTGTCAATTTTAAATTATTCATTTAGTTATTTACTTGCCTCTCTATAATAATGAGTGAAAATTTATCTCGGCGTGGTTTGTTTTATTTATTTATTTATTTCATTGATTTTTCATTGCGCCTGCAGCCTGTGGGAGTTCCCTTGCCTAGGGACTAAACCCACACCACAGCAGCAACCTGAACCACCACAGGGCCAATGCCAGATCCTTAAGCCACAGTGCTACAAGGGAACTCCTCCGTGTGGTTTTTAATTTGGAGTGAGCGTGATTCAAATTTTATTTTCTCAGGATTTCTCAGCTTCAGACTTCCCTCTGAAATTCTCAGGAATGACTGGGGAGAGAATGAAATGAAATTCTGGACAAGGGAGATTTCTAATTTGAAGCAAATGATTGACTCTTAGTGTTGAAGAAAATCTTTAGACCAGTCTCCACATCCTATAGATAAGAAGACGAAAGATGTAAGAAATTAAAAGATGTGCCTAGAGTCATGCAGCTGTTCTTGCTGAGTCTGGGACCAAAGTGGAGTTGTTGTGAAGTCAAAACAATGGGAATGCAAGTGCTAGATGTTTCACCATCAGAACTTCATCGAGCCTCTCCAGATGTGAGGCAGGACATGCCCAAAATAGAAACCTGGAGTAGTGCTTTGTTGTGGCTCATGTGGTTTTTTGTTTTTTCCTTTCTTTTTTCCTGGAAAGTTCCCAGGCCAGGGGTCCAATTGGAGCTGCCTCTGTGGCCTACACCACAGCCACAGCAACACCAGCTGCGTCTGTGACCTGTGTTGCAGGTTGCAGCCACATCAGAGCCTTAACCCACTGAGGGAGGCCAGGGATGGAACCTGCATCCTCGCAGAGATCACATCAGGTCCTTAACCTGCTGAGCCACAACAGGAACTCTTGGGTTGTGTGCTTTGAGGACTGATGGGAGTAGGGGAGTCAGAACTAGGAAGTTGTTTCAGAGATTATATTTGAGCCACAGGATGGAGGACAGCATGAGGACATTAGAGATGACAGCAGGGAGAGGATGAAGTGACCACTAACAGCCTGCTTTTAAATGCAACATAGAGTTCCTGCTGTGGGTCAGCAGGTTACAAACCCGACTAGGAACCATGAAGATGCAGGTTCGATCCCTGGCCTCACTCAGTGGGTTAAGGATCTGGCGTTGCGGTGAGCTGTGGTGTAGGTCACAGATGTGGCTGGGATCCCGTGTTGCTGCAGCTGTGGTGGAGGCCAGGAGCTACAGCTCTGAATTGACCCCTAGCCCGAGAACTTTGTATGCCGCACATGAGGCCCTAAAAAGCAAAAAAAATTAAAAAGAGACACAGAAAAACCATAATGTAGAAGCTGAAAGATGTCGCCATATTTTACAATAAGAGACCTTCAAAAAGGCGGTCCTTCAATATCCATGAAAAGTTACATTATGTTCAGGGTCTCCTGTTTAAGAGAACAGGAAACTGTGTATAACAGTTCAGGAAGTTTTTCACACCTATGTTCCCACTTTTAAAGAATTTTGGTGTTCAGAATTTCTTTTATGTGCAAAACACATGAAGTTCTTCATTCTCTGGTCTATGAGATGCTGTAGGTTGCTTTGGGCTGATAAATTCATTTTCGTGTTTATTGCCTTCCACCGAGATTCACATGTTTCAGACCCAACTGCCCAATCCAGGTTCTCCAGACCTCTGAGCCCACACATACGTTTCTAGCTGGGAAATACTCCCCCGCCTCTGCTAACTGGTTCCTTCAACATCTGATGGTCTTTGGGCTTGAAAATTAGAATCTAAATCTGTAACAAAGATTTTTTTGTCTTTTTTGTCTTTTCTAGGGCCACATCCATGGCATATGGAGGTTGCCAGGCTAGGGGTCCAATAGGACCTACAGCTGCCGGCCTACACCACAGCCACAGCAATACCAGATCCGAGCCACGTCTGCGACCTACACCACAGCTCATGGCCATGCTGGATCCTTAACTCACTGAGCGAGGCCAGGGATCAAACCCACAACCTCATGGTTCCTAGTCAGATTCGTTAACCACAGAGCCACGATGGGAACTCTAACGAAGATTTTTAATTCAACTTCTATGTTTTTACTTAATTTCCTAATGATTATACTTGGCCCAATTGAATGTCATTTAGATCCAGGACTTGTATACATAAAGCAAATACTAATTATAATCATTAGCAAATCTGTAGAGGTTTGCCATTTTATTTTATTTTTTTCTGTTGTTGTTGTGTTTTTTTGTTTTTGTTTTTTGCCTTTTTGCCTTTTCTTGGGCCCCTCCTGCGGTATATGGAGGTTCCCAGGCTGAGGGTCGAATCGGAGCTGTTGCTGCCGGCCTACACCAGAGCCACAGCAACTCAGGATCCGAGCTGCGTCTGCAACCTATACCACAGCTCACGGCAGTGCTGGATCCTTAACCCACTGAGCAAGACCAGGGATCAAACCCTCAACCTCATGGTTCCTAGTCGGATTTGTTAACCACTGAGCCACGATGGGAACTCCGAGGTTTGCCATTTTAAAGCATTTTCATGCACACTATTTCATGTCACATCCATGCGGAAAGAGGAGGGGAATAGTACAGGGAGGAGAAAACTGACATGTAAATTCATGGTAAGAGGCTTCGAGGCAGGAGTGATAAAGAGGAAAGGAGTGAACAGCTCAAATGGGATTTGGAAATTTTCTGTTGATTTTATTATGCATACTCTCCCTGCCTTCCTTTTCAGTTAGCACTCTCCCTAAATAATTAATTAAGAGTTTACTGCATTTTTTGATAATTTATGGTTTTGAAGTGCCTGGGGCGGGGGGGAGGGGACAAGCACTCTTGCACACTGTTAGCTGGAGTATAAATTGTTACCTCTTTGGAGGGCAATTTGGTGATATCAAATTTTAAATCCATATACTTTTTGCCCCAGTTAAGCCATATAAATATCATTATAAGTAGCATCTAAAGGCTAAAAAGAAATTAATATCCATCAATGAGAGATTGACTGGTTTAATAAATTATAATGTATCAATGCAAAGGAAACGCTATAGCAATGAGGGGGGAAAAAGATTGCACTGAATTCCTTTCTTTTTCTTTTTCTTTTTTCTTGTCTTTTTTTTTTTTTTTTTGCCATGTTTGCGGCATGCAGAAGTTCCCAGGCCAGGGATCAAACCCATGCCACAGCAGCAACCCAAGCCACTGCAGTGATAATGCCAGATCCTTAAACTACTGAGCCACTGGGAAACTCCATGCTGTACTTCTTGATATAGACTAATCTCCAAGATACACTGTTTTGTGAAAAGACCAAAGTGCAGGTCAGTGTGTCTAGAATGCTACCATTTAGCTACAATATTTGTATGTATTCTTGTACATACTTGAAGCATCTCTGGAAGGAGTCACGAATGCCTGGGGAGAATGGCTGCCTCCAGGGATGTGGGGCTAAGATATTAGAGGTCAAAAATCAGGGGGAAGCATATCGTTTTATACTTTGTATCTTTTACTATTTTTTTAAAACTGAGTAATCTTTTGCTTTAAAAGTGATAATTTAATGTGCATAAATTTAGAATCTTTGTGTCTCTCTTTAATATTTTCCTTTACAATCTTTACGATGCTTAGAAAAATACTACTGTTGTACTTTCCAGCACAGCATCCCTATGTCAAAATTAATAATTAAATTTTCAGTGTCTCTGCTATTCAAGAAAATGTATATCATGTCCCTAACCAAATTCCAACATATTTATCAACTATAAACCTAGAGCTTATGATTGGGGGAGGAAATGAGTTTATAAGAAATTGGGGAGTTTCCTCATGGTGCAGTGGGTTAAGGATCCAGCATTGTCACTGCTGTGCAAAGGTCGCAGCTGTGGCGAGGGTTTGACCCCTGGCCAGGGAACTTCCGCATGCCGTGGGTATGGCCAAAAGAAAAAAAAAAAAAAAAAAAAAGAAATTGGTACAACCACTATGGAAAACAATATGGAGTTTCCTTAAAAGATTAAAAACAGAACTACCATAGGGTCCAATAATTCTGCTTCTGAGCACTTATCCAAATTAAAAAAAAAATTAATTCAAGAGGATATATGCATCTCTATGTTCACGGCAGCATTATTTACAATAGTCAAGATATAGATGCAACCTAAATGTCCATCAGTAGAAGAATGGATAAAGAAGGTGTGATATATACATCTCTTGCAGAAAGAAGGGGGGCCGGGGCTGGGGGGTGGGAGAGAGAGAGAGAGAAATATTCCTCAGTCATACAAAAAAAAAAAAAAAAAAAAAAAGAAAAGAAAAGAAAAAAGAATTAAATCTTGCCATTTTCAGGAACATGGGCAGACCTGGAGGGTAGGTGCTAAGTGAAGTGGGTTAGACAGAGGAAGCCAAATACCACGTGATCACTATACGATTTGTTAAAAAACCAAATAAACAGTGTGAGACAAAAATAGACTCATAGATACAGAGAACAAACTGGTGGTTGCCAGAGGGGGGGGATGTTGGGGAGATGGATGAAATAAGCGAAGGGAACTAAGATGTATAAATTACCAGTTATAAAATACACAAGGCACAGGAATGCCAACACAGCATAGTGAATACAGTCAATAATGTTGTGCTAACTTTGCATGGTGATAGATGGTAACTAGACTTGTCATGGGGATCGTTTCATAACAGAGAAAAAACCGCATTACTATGTTACACACCTAAAGCTAGTAGAATAAAATAAGTCAATTATACTCCAATGAATATATTTTTTAAAAAGAAATAAGATGCTGAGTCTATAGACAACATAGCAATGACTTTATAATCAGGAGGAATTCATTCCTTGCCTCTCCTTTGCACGGTCTGTTGGCTGAACTTTGTGCAGCTGTTTGTAAGGAGGCTCAGAGAGTTTGCCATGGGCTCAAATGAGGGATGGGAAGCAGTAACATGGGTTAGGGTTAGGGTTAGGGGTTAGGGTTAGGAGTGGTGGGGATGAGAGGGTGCTGGGGACCTCTGCGACTTACTTCATTGTAAAATGGGCTGTTGGTTCCTTCCTTCACTGTGCTTTGCTTCTTCTCGTCCCCGATCTCAATGATCACAACTGGGTCGATGTTCTCACCCACCAGCTGGCGGGCCTCCGTGATGTTTATGGCAATCTACAACACAGAGCGGCGGGTACACACTCTGGACCTGGCTGTTCCTTCACACGGGAAGAGCCGGGGGCGGCTGGGTCGGAAGAGCGCACCACTTACTTGATAATTTTGGGATCTGACCTCCCCATCGTGGATCTTAGTCAACAGTTTTGCTCTGTCGAAAGAAGGTTTAACATGTTGGTTTCATTACGAAAGAAGCCACCTTAGAGCCACAAACCATCATAATGTTTCCCCAGGCATTTCTAAGAGCTTTTATTTATATCATGTTACCTATTCTCTCTCCATCTCTGGAGGAGATAAACATGAATGGATAAATGATTTAACCTCTCTAGGACTCAGTTTCCCCATTTGAAAAATGGAACAGATAACAGCCCTTACTGCATGAAATGACGGTTACCATGGAAAGATGGAACGCATACAAAGGTTTAACCCAGGGCCTGGCAAGAATAAATGTCCACTCTTACTGTGAGTGTGATTATCAGTATCATTTATTTCCTATTTTATAGAATGAGAAACTGAAATGCTTCAGCCGAGCTGGGTCTAAATAAGGATCTCCCTTATCTGCTGTCTGATCCTATCCAAGGACCATTTGGCCATTTCTGGTGTATATAGCAATTCTGGGTTTTGCGATTGCTTCTGGAAAAAAAAAAATAGTAAGAAAGAAGGAACAACCAAGATGCCATCTCAGTGAGATTTCACATTCCAGGGGATTTCATTTATGTGGACTGTCATGCGTAATTGAAAACTGATGTGCAACCCCTGGGTGTTTAGATTGGATAATAACAGAAAGAGAGGAAAAGTCCCTGTTGTCAGAGAAGCGGCAACGGGTGGGAAATAAACTGAGCTCAAGTCCCGACTGAGTTTTATTCTCTTGCCTTCTGGCAATACTGCATTTGCCTCCATTCCATTTCTGCTGAGGATGATGCAGTCTTGCAGAGAATGGAATAAACTCAAAAAATCTCAAGGCTTTGGAGTCAGACTGATCTGAATTAGGATATTTGTCTTCTTCAATGTTGGGATGTTAGCCTTCATGTCCTCATTTGAAAGTAGAAATAATTATTTCTACCACATAGGGCTGCTCTGAGATGCAAGGAAATATTGCAGGTAGGAAAGGGGTGATATCAAAGGGTATCTGTTCATTTAATAAAATGGCGAATCTATACCGATCACTTACTCTGTGAAAGCTCTGCGCTAGTCTCGGAGGAAAGACAAACATGGACAAGCCATCGTCTTGGTCCTCAAAGAGCACGCAGTCTTTCTGGGGGAGGGAGGACCAAAGCATATGAAGAGAAAACTCGTGGAATTCCCGTTGTGGCTCAGCATGTTACGAACCCGACTAGTATCCATGAGGATGCAGGTTCGATCCCTGGCCTTGCTCAGGGGGTTAAGGATCCAGCGTTGCTGTGAGCTTCGGTGTAGTTAGCGATGCATTTCAGATCCCTTGTTGCTATGGCTGTGGAGTAGGCTGGCAGCTGCTGCTCTGATTCAACCTCTAGCCCGGGAACTTCCATATGCTGCAGGTGCAGCCCTAAAAAGCAAAAAGAGAGAGAACCAGTTAGTATAAAGGGTGTCATGGAAAAAAAAATACAAGTTCAGAGAAGAGAGAAACTCATGAGATCTGAAGTAAATAACAAAGACGTCACTGTGAGGTCAGATTTGAACTGAGCATTGGTGGGTGAGTAGCATTTTAGTTGATGGAGATTGCACTGACCAAGGAGAAGGAAAAAGGCTAGTACTCCTTCCTTCTCCTTTTCTTGCCTTCCTCCATTCATTCAGTGCCATTACCCTAGTGAAATAAATGGCAAGGGATCCCTTAAAGGATATTAAAAAATAATTGAAATCCTGACTCTGGGGTTTGGAGGGTGGAGGTTGCCTTGGTGCAGTGTAGGGGGGAGGAGATGTTGCAGTAAGTATGAGCATGCAAATTTCACATCTTCTTCTAAGACTCAACCTCTGAGCTATTACCTTTTCTGATTTCCACCTGTCTCCCACCCCCTCTGCCCTGATATGCATACCCGTGTGCCATCCTGTCACAGCCCAGTAATAACAACTCAGGATCTGCCACACAAGGAAGCACTGATTTACTCTACTGATAGCAGCAACTCTGGGGTGAAAACGAGAGAATGGCACGAGGAATTATCAAGAGTAAGAAATTGACATAAACAAATATGGTAGATTGAAAGCATGGACAGCCCCAATTATTGGCTTCCTTGTATCCAGGCTCTTTACCCAGGAACCTGTGGTCTCCTCTTGCTGTGACATGGGCTGAACTTGTGACTTTCATTGGCCAATGGAATGCAGCAGAAATTATTTTCGCCAATTCAAAGCCTAGGCTCAAAAGATCTTGTGTATTTCTGTTTTTGCTCTTGGAACTCTACCATCATCACCACTGGAAGAAGCTCAGACTAGCCTGCTGGAGGATTAAATACATTTGGAAGAGAGCCCAGTGGTTCCAGGTAGAGCCCACCACTAACCGACCCTCAAACTAAAATCAGCAGAGCTACCAAATGACAACAGACACATGAGTGGTGTGCTTGTGATTATCTGGAACCAGTAAAACTATCCAAATAACCCATTGACTCATGAGCAATAATAAATGCATATAGTAAGCCACTGAGCTTTGGGGTGATTTGTTACACACCAATAGCTAACTGATATGGCAAATTGCATGCAGAAGGCCAGGTTGTTGTGAGATTTATTTATTTATTTATTTTTTGTCTTTTTAGGGCTGCACCTGCAGCATATGGAAGTTCCCAGGCTAGGCATAGAATTGGACCTGTAGCTGCTGGCCTACACCACCACCACAGCAACTTGGGATCCGAGTCGCATCTGCCACCTACACCACAGCTCATGGCAGTGCCAGATCCTTAACCCACTGAGCAAGGCCAGGGATTGAACCTGTATTCACATGGCTGCTATTCAGATTCGTTTCGGCTTAACCACCATGGAACTCCTGTTCTGACCTTTTGTTGGCAGCATAAGAATTCCTTTTTCATTTGGAACAAACACAAAGCTAAGATATCTAGTATCTTGATGAATGAAGGAGCAGGTGGAGAACAGCTCCAGATTCTGCTTCCTGCTGCTGCTGTCACTCCTGAACTACAAGGAACGTGCAGACCTTAGCTGAGGGGATTTAAGACTAGAAGTTAGTAGAGCGGGGACCCTGGCAAGCACTGCCACAGAAAAGGCAGAGGCATGCAGTGTTGCCTTCCTGCCTCTGACCTCTGACTCCTTGTAGATGGTGACTAGGTGTTATTCTCCATTCTCCCAGAGCCTGCAGGGGTACCTGGCACAGGGAAGGTGCTCACTCAACATCTGCTGATTGCCTGTATCAACACCGTACCTTCTCTTTGGTGGAGCAGAGGGGACCGGACTGATAGAAGCACTGTCATAAATCAAATCTCCTCCCAATCCTTCCTGGTGAGAAGGCCCCTCCTGCAGTGCTTCAACATCACCTTGACCATCTAGAGAGGCAAACAAAGGGGAAAATCTATTAAACATGACCCACCACGGCGACCTGAGCCTTGACTCTGTCCAGGGCTATGCCAGCACCATAGACATACGAGGAGACCAGAAAACAGCCCTTGGCCACATGGACCTTGATCTTACTGGCAAACAAGCCAGACACCACATCTTACAGGCAGAAAAATACTAAAAAAAAAAAAAAAAAAATGCACCTTCTATCTGTTTCCCCCCAAAAGAGTAGATTTATATGCATGTTTTGTGGAATTATGGGGTATGAATTTAAAGATGTGCTTTCAAGTCATGACCTCGCCACCTCAGACTTAGACAACTAATTTATTCTCTCTGAACCTCATGAGCAAAATTTAATGTGCATAAGAATTCCCCGGGAAGCTGTTAAAATGCAGATTCCGATGCACAAAGTCTGGGCTGGGGCCCACAAGCATGCATTCCTACAAGCAAGTTCCCAGGTCAGGCCATTCCTGCTGTCTGAGGGCTAATTTGGAATAGCAAGTTGTCATAGGTTGAAGAATGTTCCCCAAAGAGATCAGATCTTAGTGCCTTTTCATAAGTGTAATTTTACACTGAACCTCAGTATACAGTACACATGGGTTTACCCCAAGCTGTTCTATGTGCCGTGACGTTAGGGGACCACGGACTGAAACTGCCCACCTTGGCCAAGCATGAAAACAACCACCTGCACGAGTTGTCTCACAACAGGAGGCCCTGATAAGGAGCAGGGTGCTGCCCTAAAGTCTACCGGAAGACCTTGGGCAGGGCCAAAAGGAAGGAGCAAACAACGAACCTTCCAGGATTCTTGGCGCTGGAATCATCTTGGCTGAGAGGTGCATGCACCACCGATGGGCTGAACAAGATGCTTGGCCAAAAACAACCCAGAAACTAACTCCCCCATTAAACCAGAAACTATGAGCCACATGGCAGAGCAGTTCTCCTGGGTTCCCTTACCCTGCTGCTCTCTCCCAGGCGCCCCTTCCCAGTAAAGTCTTCTGCTTTGTTAGCACGTGTGTCTCCTTGGACAATTCATTTCCGAATGTTAGACAAGAGCCCATTCTCGGGCCCTGGAAGGGGTCCCCCTTCCTGCAACAATGGGGTAGACTTCAGAGCAGGGGATCACCTGCCAGCCTCACCACTACCCTCTTAGGGCATGTGTGAAGCCATTTCTTAGAACCCTTGGGACTCAACTGGTGAGCTTGTCAATTTAATAATCTTGAAACTCCTTCTAGCTTTGATGTATTTGGGTTCTCTGATCGCAATCATCAAACTGAGGAAAACAGTACAGAGTTGGAAGACAGATGGAATAATGAAGCTCTTAATGCCATAGCAGTTCATGGACATGGGCCTAGAGGTGTCCAGTAGTTACAGAGAGGATGACTGCTCTGATCCTTCTCTCACTCAGGAAACCAAAGTCAAGGCCAGCCTGCAGAAACCCCAGAAAGAATGTCAGCACCTGACGGGGCTCCTTGAAGCACGAAGATGAAATTAAGACATGCTGCCATCCTGATAGACCACAAAGACCTCAAGAATGAGAATATTTCAGGTTTCCCCTGAATATTCTTATATACCCTACAAAGGGCAGAAACTGGGCTAGGTTAGAAGTTCAGGATGGAGGAACTAACTAAAATCCCTCTAGGGGTTTATGGTTCGGGAAGGTGAGACAGACCTGGAGGCAGGAAGGCAGTCAGCTAAAGCTTCATCTGTAACTTACATTCATTCATTCATTGAGATCCTATGTTCTCTCCAATCTACTCACCAAGCAGCGTCCACAGTAACCTTCTTTAAAAAAAAAAAAAAAAAAAAAAAAAAGGGGATATTTCTCTTTTTAAAACCCCTCAGTGAAGAGGGAGGCAGGAGGGGGTGGGAGGGACTGGGAGTTTAGGGTTAGTAGATGCACATGATTACATTTAGAATGCATAAGCAACGAGGTCCTGCTGTACAGCCCAGGGAGCTATATCCAGTCTCTAGGAATAGACCATGATGGAAGGTAATATAAGAAAAATTATATATATATATATATATATATATATATATATATATATATGTCTGATTGGGTCACTTTGTTGTGCAACAGAAATTGTAAATTAAATAGAATACAACTAAAACCCCCCCGATGTCTTGCTGTAACACTTAAAGTCAATCCAAAGTCCACACACGACTCTAATTCCCTGTCCTACCTGGATCTCATCTGCTCCTCGTGGCCACCTGCCCCTCTGGTTCCCACCTTCCTGCTTTCTAGTCACACAGGCCTAATTCGGCTCCTTCTAACAAGCTCTCTCCCGCTTGGGGTTTTTCTTCCCAAGCATCCTCCCACCTGAGCTGCCCCCCCCCGGGGGGGGGGGCCTCCAGCTCATCTTTGATGTTTTAGCTTAAATGTTATCTCTCCAGGAAGCCCCTCTCAGACCAAAAAAGAGAACTTCCAATCATCTCCACTTAATCACATTGCCTTTTTCTTTGTAGCATCTCTCTCCACTGGGTTTTTTCTTTGCTTGCTTTTTAGGGCCATACCTGCAGCATATGGAGGTTCCCAGGCTGGGGGTGGAATCGGGGCTACAGCTGCCGGCCTACACTGCAGCCACAGCCACGCCAGATCCTTAACCCATTGATCAAGGCCAGGATCGAACCTGCATCCTCATGGATCCTAGTCAGGTTTGTTAACCACTGAGCCACAAAGGGAGCTCCACTTCTCCCCATTTATAGTGCAGTTACCCATGGATAACAGATGACCCCATGGGTCCCCATGGATAACAGATGACCCATCTAGAACATGATGATTCGAGGACTTTTTACAAAGGCATGGGTTAACCAAAAAGGGTCATAGAGCTAGCAGGGGCTCATGGCAGCTGAGCTGTTACCACTTGGAGTCCCCCCCAACCCCCGCCCAAAAATGAGGATTGAGATTGGTTCCCAGAACCTGGAAGGAGAGAAAGTCAGGTCCAGTCGGCTTCCCCAGGAGGAGGAGACACATCGAACCACTGCATCCTGACCTCGCTCCCCTCACTCCATCAGACCTCCTGCCCACTGGGACAGGGACCTGTGCCAGGCATCCGTAGATGACAGCCTCCTGGGACAGAGAACAGGTGGACAAGGGTGGAGAATGGATCTGGAGGGACAGATGGAAGAGGTCTCCCTGGGGCTGTTCTCCCTTTAATTTTCTTTCTTTTTTTCTTTTTTTTTTTTTTTTTAGGTCTTTTTAGGGCCGCACCTGTGGCATATGGAGGTTCCCGGGCTAGGGGTCAAATGGGAGCTGTAGCAACTGGCCTACACCGCAGCCACAGCAACTTGGGATCCGAGCTGCATCTGTGACCTACACCACAGCTCTTAGCAACGTCGGGTCCTTAACCCACTGAGTGAGGCCAGGGATCAAACCTGTGTCCTCATGGATACTAGTCAGATTTGTTTACGCTGAGCCATGACGGGAATTCCTATTCTCTCTTTAAACTCTTCAATGTCACTACTGTATACCCGGAACCAAGCATAGGAACACTCAGCAGACATTCCATTAACATTTGTTGAGTAAATGAATGAATGACGATCAAAGGAGGTACCCAATGACTACTTATTGGTAACTAATTAATGGATGGGTGAGGGTAATCAGAGTTTTAAGAAATTAAGGAGTAAGGAGTTCCCATTGTGGCGCAGTGGAAATGAATCCACCTAAATCCATGAGGACATGGGTTCAATCCCTGGCCTCACTCAGTGGGTCAAGGATCCAGCATTGCCATGAGCTGTGGTGTAGGTTGTAGCTGTGGCTCTGATCCCACGTTGCTGTGGCTCTGGTGTAGACCGGCAGCTGTAGCTGATTTGACCCCTAGCCTGGGAACCTCCACATGCCACAACTGTGGCCCTGAAAAGTCAAAAAAAAAAGGGGGGTAGCCATTATGTCTCAAAATACACAGAAAAGAGCCATCGACTTTGAGACTCTCTAAACATTTCACCCAGGATGGTCCTAACTTCCAGTCAGGCCAAGAAGCAAAGACCAATTTGAGTTCCGTTCCACAGACTGTTTTGTCAGCCTCTTACAGGGTTAGCCCCTGGCCAGCAGGATAGATGCTATTTACTTTCCAGGAGGGGCCCAATTTCTCTCCGCCCTGTTTGCTTTGTGGGCTGAAGACTTGAATTAGAAAGAGCCACGAGCCCAGGAGCCGCCTCCTCCGGGATGCCTGCGGTGGACTGCCCTGAGTCCCTGCCAGCTTGTCCTTTTCCTGCTGCACACTCAGTAAGTTTCCCACCTGGAGGCTGACCCGTGGGCTGGGAAAGCCTGGGTTCTGGTGTAAGACTGACCTAGGCCCCAGAGCCAGCTTCTCCACTTGTTGGCTCTTGACTTTGAGCAAGAGTTCCCCTCTTTGAACCTCTTATAAAACAGGGACAAAGGAATCTACATTGCAGGTCCAGTAAAAAGCAGCAGGGGCTTATTCAACGTGTCATAAATACTAAAATACCATGTTTCATAAGGTCCTTGCAGGAAGGAGCTGGCCTTGCTCAGCACAGTCTATTGCAAGTTCAGCATTTCAAGGACACCAGGAAAGACCCCACAGTCCTTTGCCACCGATGCCCCAATACCTTCACTTTGACTAAATAGACAAGTGCTTCTATTAAGCTTTCAAGTCTTGTCTCCGTTTAAAATGTAAGGCCTCTCTATCTCATCCAGGATGACTTAATCATTACCACTGGCACTTCAGGACGCATGAGTTTCCCTATTTTTCTATTGTTTTTTTTGTTTTTTGTTTTTTGTTTTTTTTTTTTTTTTTTTTTTTACATTTAGAAAGTGGGGGGCCAGGAGGCACTCTGTCCCGCAGAACAAAGGCCCTAGGCTTTAGCCCACATGATTTTTATTAAGGAAGGTGATGAGATTATTATATAATGGGATTAAGGAAGGTGACAAGATTAGTGGGCAGGGATAGGCATAGGCAATCATGAGATTATCATCTTTGTAATATCAAGGTATCCTTAGGACACAGTGCAGCTGTTTATAGAATAACATGGTTAATGCTAAGTCCTTCATCTTGTCTTTGAACCTGTTTTTCTATTGTAAGTTTAGGTTTTACCCGAAGGTAAGGAGTGGGGTTGGGGGTGGGGCAAAGGACTACAGGGCACCAGCAGGGGATGGCAGTGAAGGGGTGAAGGACACCCCTCGAGATGTGCAGGGTAAAGATAAAGCACACCTGCCGTGCTGTTTTTGGTTTAGAAAAGGTCCAGAAAGCTAACCTTGGCATTCCCCTCGTGGCTCAGTGGGTTAAGAACCCAGCTAGTATCCATGAGGATGTGGGTTGGATCCCTGGCCTTGCTCAGTGGGTTAAGGATCCAGTGTTACCACAAGCTGTGGTGTAGATTGCAGATGCAGCTCAGATCTGGCGTGGCTGTGGCTGCAGTGTAGGCTGGCAGCTGTAGCTCCGATTCAACCCCTAGCCTGGGAACTTCCATGTGCTGCACATGTGGCCCTAAAAAGAAAAGAAAAAACAAACAAACAAAAAAAAAACCCCCAGAAAGCTAGGAGTTCCTGTCGTGGCGCAGTGGTTACCGAATCCAACTAGGAACCATGAGGTTGCGGGTTCTATCCCTGGCCTTGCTCAGTGAGTTAAGGATCTGGTGTTGCCATGAGCTGTGGGCTCAAGAAAAGGCAAAAAGACAACCAAAAACAAAAACAAAACAAAAAAAAACAGAAAGCTAGCCTTGAACAGAAAGCTAGCCTGATATTGTCAGGGCCACATAGCAGAAGTCTCCAGACACCACCACAGCCCTGTGTCCATCAGAAGCAGTTGATGGTGTTTGATTCAATAAACCTGAGTGTCTCCCTGAGGCGGGGCCTGGCCTGCACTGGCACAGGCCACACTGTGACTGGGGGCTTTGCTCTTTGGGAGAAGGAAGTGGCCCCTTCTAAGTGCAGAAATCAGAGAGCCTGGCTCTACATTTCGATGCCGCTGCTTCTGGCTCTGCACCTCCCGTGCTCAGGGCTGGCCTCCTGAGTCTGTGCAGCCCCACGGGGCCCTGTGATCCGGAGGGCCTCCCTGCCCGTGGCTAAAGGCTCTGCAGACACCATCCAAACACCCTTAATCAGTTCTTCTTGGTTTTTTTTTTTTCTTTTCTTTCTTTCTTTCTTTTTTTTTTTTTTGTCTTTTGTCTTTTTAGGGTCACACCCACGGCATAGGGAAGTTCCCAGGCTAGGGGTCAAATCAGAGCTGCAGCTGCCAGACTACACCACAGCCACAGCAACGCCAGATCCAAGTCACATCTGTGACCCACATCACAGCTCATGGCAATGCCAGGTCTGTAACCCACTGAGCGAGGCCAGGGATCGAACCCACCACCTCACGGTTCCTAGTCAGATTCGTTTCCGCTGTGCCATGATGGGAATTCCATCCTTCATCAGTTCTTACTAACGGCTTTGCGCTTTCATTTCGCATGGGCTGGGCTATTCTGCAGCTGGTCTATCCCATGCTTGGCTTATCCTCTCTGCATCTCGGTAACCTCATTTGTGAAAGCAGGATAATAGCCCGGCCTGGCAGGATGACAGAGGGGTTAAGTGAGACAGTGTAGGTAAAGCCCCCCCCCAGAGCAGCTGCTACCCTCCCTCTGATTTTCAAAATCTCACCTGATTCTACCCAAGACCCTGTGCGGTCAGCCCAGCCACCCACATCCCACCTTCCTAACAAAGGGAGAAGCTAGGACTTGCAGCGGCTGAGTGACTTGTCCTGAGCCACAGAGCACATCAGAGCAGAGGCAGGAGCTCCGATCCCATCACTGCCTCCTTGGGGACCCCCTTCCACAGCCCAGCAGGTATCCACCCACCCTGTTTGGTCCAGTGACCAGAGGACCAGTGGCACTGGAAGTGGGGGGGTGGCCTTGGCCCGCACCAGGGACTGGCAGGGTCTGAAGCCCCAGAATGCACCCCATTCCTCACCTTGGTCCCACAGAGAGTGAACCCCATTCTCATGCAAGGAGCCATCAAGTCTGTGAGACCAGTAGGCCCCAGGGTAGTGGTCCCTCCCCACCCCCGAAACGCCTCACCTTGGGCCCCCTTGTTGGCTAGGATTAACCCCTTCTCTGCTTTCTTCTTCTTCTTCTTCAGCTTCAGCCCGAACATCCCCTTTCTGGGAAAAAAAAAAGAAGAAGAAAAACTTAAAAATACAGTAATAGTAACTTTGACTCATTCAGCCCTGTTAAGAGAAAAGAAACACACAGACACACAGAGAGTTCTTCTGGCAGCTGACCAATCTTCTCATCCACCCTGCATGGGCATCAAAAGACAAGTGTCAGGATGACCCAATATGCTCTTCAGACAGCTCAACTTCTGCAGAAACCACATAAACGCCACCTGAACAAAAATCATGAGGTTCACCTAGAACCACACTTAAATGAGGCATGATAACCGGATTAGCTACTACGCGCACTAGCGATGAACCTACTAACCGCGCCAGCTGTTTCTCCATTTCTCTTTACTCACCTGTACCAGGCACCCAAAACAAATAGTGTCATTTAATCATGACAGCAACCTGCTCCTACCCATGTCACAGATGCGAAGCCAAGGCTCAGAGAGAGCAGGTAAAGTTTACAAGGTCACCCAGCTCCTACGTGTCTGAGCTACCCCTGGAACCAGGACTGCCTGATTTTAGAGCCCAGACTTTAACCACTGGGCTGCCCGAGGCCCCCTTGTCCCCCTGAGCAGAATGAGCACACTCTCCACGGAGGGGCTCCCTGACTACTTTTGAGGTCAAGAGGCCCTGGGATTTGTTGAGGTCATGCCACAAGCACACAGATCAGCTGACACATGGCATATGCCCAGAACGCCAGCTACTACTATTATTATTATTAGCTGTAAGCCCAAGGCTGTTTGGGGACCTCCTTCTCATCCCAGGAAAGGGCCCCAGTCCACTCTCTCTAACTGATACCAGGAGCATCCCTGACCCTCTGCCCACCTCCTGAGAGAATCCCTTTCTGGAGCTGTGTGGAAGGATGGAAGGTCAGAAAATGTCCTGGCCTTGGTTGGACATCAGGTGTAACAAGAGCATCCTTGAAGTCTCCCAGGAATCTCTGATACACCAGGGAAACTCCCTCTGTCTGACATTTCTTGAAATTCCCAATAATAGCTTTTGCATTCCTGCTTTCAGAGGAGAGTTACTGAGCAGAGGTCCCAAGGCCGGCCCCTTCCAGACCCTGAACTGCCACTGGGGGTCCCCAAGGGCTCCCTGCCATGATCATCTCACGTAGGCAGAATGTGATGTTTTTCGGAACTTGGCTGGCCAGCTCTACAGAATGACTATTCGAGAAGGCTGGCCACTTGCATCTGAAAACAGGAAGTTACTACCAATACATGACAGTGTCTACCAGAGGGAGGCTTAACGTTCCTGGCAAAATCTGACCTCTTCATCCTGGATGGCCTTGGCATTCTGAACCCTCTCGAGGGGCAGCCGGTGACTGAGGCAGTGGGGCCCCAGGTCACTGTCATGGGCATGAGAGGAAGGAGAGATGTCCCATGTCTTGGAGACAGGCTTCTCCAAAACCAAGTGCCTGTGACCCTGCGGTCCACTAGACACGCCAAAGGAAGGATACAGGATACGAATGTCCAGAACCACCTTCAGTGATTTTTCTTTGATTTGGGGGACAAACCAGTGCTGAGAAGATCTGCCCTAGACACAGCTCAGACCCCCTCCAGGGGAAGCCCGAAAGCGTTCCATCATGTCCAAAGAATTTACAACCAGCGCCGGTCTCTGGGGTGGACTGATGTTTGATTCACAAACACACAAGGTTGTTTGCCTGAAACCCTGACTCAGTCATCAAGGGCACTCCCTGCGTGACTCCCAGCATGAAAAAGCTTCTGGATGAAAATTGATTTCTCCTCCTCGGCCCCGTGACAGCCACAGTGTCAAGAGGGCATGGCTTGCCAGCCCTGAAAGATCGTGCCCCGGGCACATTGGATAAATTGGAGAGTAAATTAGAGCCACAAGACGCAGCTCAGGGCCCAGCATTGAGTCCACCTGTTAGGCTCCCAAACTGAGGGCTGGATGCTTAACTCAGATGAGCACGTTTCCTTCACACGTGACTGGCTATGTCTTATCCAGTCCACAGGGTGATGTTAAAAAGGAAACAGTGCTTTTAAAATGTAAAACATGCTATAAACTATTACAGCATTGATGATAAGAAAACTGGCCACCATATTCCCCTGAGTGAGTTTAGGACTTTTTTGTGTGTGCGTCTTTTTTTAGGGCCACACCCATGGCACAAGGAGGTTCCCAGGCTAGGGGCTGAATCAGAGCTGTCTCCGCTGGCCTCCGCCACAACCACAGCCATGCCAGATCTGAGCCATGTCTGTGACCTACACCACAGCTCATGCCAATGCCGGATCCTTAACCCACTGAGCCAGGCCAGGGATCGAACCTGCGTCCTCATGGATACTCGTCAGATTCATTTCTGCTGAGCCACAATGGGAACTCCAGTTTAGGCCTTTTTAAACATGCTTTGACGCTCACCGTGAGCCAGGAACACCACGCTACACTCGTTATCCCTGAGGAGTCCCCCAGTGTGAGCGAGGCATATGCTATTATTACCCGTGTTTATAAACAAGAGGTGGCCAAGGGTTTCCAGCCAACACACTGGCATCAGCAAGTAGGTCAGGAAGTTACCTCGTAAGTCTTTGCGGATGTCACCCTCACACCCCAGTCCCCATCTCCAGTTTGCGGAGGATTACCCCATAGGGACCCTCTCACCTCATAGAAAGGATGGGCCTCTCTGGTTTAGGGGTTATTGCATCGCCTCCCAGGGCCACCCCAAGGTAAGTCAAGAGACACACAGAAACCCCCATACCAACCTGGTCTCCTCAGGGTGAAATCTACCATGACTCCGATATCTGCATCCAAACAACGAGAGCATTAAACAGTGCAGGCGTTTAGCTTGCTTCCACACATCTGTCCCGGGGTGGGGCGGGGGGAGTGTTGCTGCACGTGGACCCCAGGGCTGGCGCTGCCAGGGAGGCAGTCAGCCTGGCACACAGAAAGGGGAGCTGGGCCACTGGAGTCTGGGTCTCATCTATGCCACTTTCTGACTATGTCTCTGGGGCTGGCTACGGGACCTCTCTGAGCACCAGACTCTTCTCCCACAGGAAGAGGCGGCACAGTTAATTCCTCTTTTCTCCCTGGGATGTCCTGTATGTGACCTCATTGGACCCTCATGCTGAACTGCTAAAAGCTCTGCAAATAGCTATTTTATTGCCATGTCCAAGGCCCAGGGGAGCTGGGATTAGGTAGTGGTTCGCAACCAGGTTCTCCGCGTGGCTTTCCACTTGTGCCATCAGATTCCCCTTCCAGAATTACCTTTTCTACCTTCAGTGCAGCACAGAAGCAGCTCAGGCCTAAAGGCCAAACACTAAGTTAATTGCATCAATGGGTGTCAAGAGTGCCCGCCCCTGCTGCTCCCCTTTCCACCTAAGAGGACATGGGTCGCCTCTGCACCTCACCCTCCAGACCTGGTCATAACATCCAGTGTAGGAAAAAAAAAAAAAAACACTTTGATTTCTTTGATTTGTGAATTTCTTTTTATGATACTCTTATAAAGGCTTAAAAAATACATTTCATTTAATAAAACTCCTTTATCAAACACAACCCACGGATGGGAGAAAATATTTCCAAATGAAAGGACTGACAAGGGATTAATCTCCAAAATATATTAACACCTCCTGTAGCTCATTATAAAAAAAAATTTATAAACACCTCCTACTGCTCAATACCAAAAAAACAACAAGCCCCATCAAAAAACGGGCAGAAGATCTAAATAGACATTTCTCCAAAGAAGATGCACAGATGGCCAAAAAACACATGAAAAGATGCTCAACATCATTAATTATTAGAGAAACACAAATCAAAACCACTATGAGATACCACCTTACACCAGCCAGAATGGCCATCATCAGCAAAGTCTACAAACAATAAGTGCTGGAGAGGGTGTGGAGAAAAGGGAACCCTATTACACTGTTGGTGGGAATGTAAATTGGTACGACCACTATGGAAAACAATATGAAGACACCTCAAAAAACTAAAAATAGAATTACCATATGATCCAGCAATCCCACTCTGGACATCTATCCAGAGAAAACCATGACTCGAAATGAATATGTCCTCCAATGTTCACTGCGGCACTATATACAATGGCCATGACATGGAAGCAACCTAAACGTCCATCGACAAAGGAATGGATAAAGAAGATGTGGTACATGTACACAATGGAATATTACTCAGCCATAAAAAAGAATGAAATAATGGCATGTGCAGCAAGATGGGTGGACCTAGAAAATATCATACTAAGTGAAGTTAGTCAGTGAAAGACAAACATCACATATGATCACTTACATGTGGAATCAAAAAAAGGATACAAATCAACTTATTTGCAGAATGGAAACAGACTCACAGACTTTGAAAAACTTAGGGTTACCAAAGGGATGGGGGTCCAGTGGAGCAGGGGGGGACTGGGGGTTTGGGATGTTCTAAAATTAGGTTGTTGTGATGGTTGTACAACTATAAATAAAATAAAATTCATTAATTTAAAAAAATCCCTTATCAAAAGAATGGATTTGGATCGAATCAAGTCTATCTTAAAAAACAAAGCCAAACCAAGCTTTACCACCATTTGAAGTTATCCAGAGAGCTTTGGGTAAATTTCCAGTTGCCAGGAACTCCCTTCTTGGGTATAAGCTGTGTACTCATCCTACTTCTAAGACGGGCACATGTTTCTTAAAGGCAAAGCACCAAACACAGAAATCGCTATAATGTGGGTTTTGACAGAGGTTGTTAAGATATAAATCCTTGGAGTTCCCATTGTTGCGCAGTGGTTAACGAATCCGACTAGGAACCATGAGGTTGTGGGTTCGGTCCCTGCCCTTGCTCAGTGGGTTAAGGATCCGGCATTGCCGTGAGCTGTGGTGTAGGTTGCAGACGGGGCTCGGATCCCGCATTGCTGTGGCTCTGGCGTAGGCCAGCGGCTACAGCTCCGATTCGACCCCTAGCCTGGGAACCTCCATATGCTGTGGGAGCGGCCCAAAGAAATGGCAAAAAAAAAAAAAAATATATATATATATATATATATATATATATATATAAATCCTTGTGACATCCTGCCTTGGCAAGACTGAAACTTTCTTCCTCTTCTCCCCATGATCTTCCCATTACCACGCTCCCGTTCATACCTATTTGTTTAAGGCAATGATGGTCAACGCTGGCTATGGATTTATGGGGGGTGGGGGACATTCTAAAACTGTCTCCCACACTATGGCCAGATCCCATCCAGAGAGTCTAATTTCACTGGCCAGCAGTGGAGTCACGGCCTCAGTAGTTTTTAAAGTTTCTCAGGTCATCCTAAAGTGCAGCAAGTTGCAAATCCCTGTGGCTAAGGAATAGTGCCAGGGAGCTGTGTTCTTGAAGACAAGATTCATATTTTTTAAAGGAAGTTCAAAGATAATTTCTTAACCAGAAAGAACAACGAAACTGAGGAAATTCAGGGTACTTGGTGAATACATGTGGGTAGGCTGGATGATTTTTTTTTTTCTTTTTAGGGCTGCACCTGGCAGTGTATGGAAGTTTCCAGGCTAAGGATGGATCAGAGCTGTAGCTTCTGGCCTACACCACAGCCATAGCAAGGTGGGATCCTTAACCCACTGAGCCAGGCGAGGGGTCAAATCTGAATCCTCGTGGATCCTAGTCGGGATCGTTAACTACTGAGCCACAAAGGGAACTCCCCGGCTGAACTTTATTGTCCAACCCCAACTCTTCTTCCACCCAACCCTCATCCCAGCAGTGGGCTCACAGAATTGGCTGCCTTCTCTAATCCTGCATGGGATCAGCCCAAACTTGATGGAACTGAGTCCTTCGGTTTAAAAGAAAATGATCAGTCCTCTATTGGGTCCAAAGTGTTCCAGGCAATGACCTGAATGAAGGGAGTACTGACTCCCAGTTTCATGGGAACCAGTTCATCCTTGCCTACTGTTAACATGGAATCCCCACCTCACTGAGGTCAACGGATGTTTGCCTGTTGGGTCTTCATCACATCCATTTCCAGCCCATCAGCCAACATGATGAGATCCAAGTATCACCAGCCCAACAGTGTCCCTGAAAACCTAGCTGTCCCTAGATTCTCTCACCTGCAAGAATCTAGGGACAGCACCTCCAAGGATGCTAATGGATGCCCCCTCCTGTGGTTTCTCCGAACCAAGGGTGACTCAGGGATAATTTGGAGCTACATCATGTAGAGCCAGCCCAAGTTAAGCCAGACTCTGACAGCCCTTCAGAGACCCTTGCCAAAAATTCAAGGGCAAAGTGGTAGGAGGGTGCTGCTCTAGGACTGTTCCAGAAAAAGGGAAACTTTTTCCTCTCGTATCTCACTCCCACCCCTACATCACATCTACAAGGCCCACTACGGATGCCATCTTCCAAGGGTTGGAGAACACTTTTTAACCTGTGGCCACTGGTCTTCATCCTCTCCTGCTCCTCCTTCTCTGGAGCTAAGACCAGCACATGACTAAGTTGGCTGCAGTGCAAGGAAAAGAGAGAATCAAACATCGCCAGGTCATGTTATTGACTCAGTATAGTTAAGGCTGCTGGATACTCCTGGCCCCAAACTTTCTCTTGCTGGCCCCCTAAGAAAGTGGTCTTTTTTCCTATTCCATCCTCTTTATGTCCAGGCTAATCAGAGCTCTGATCTATGTTCTCCTAAAGATAAAGGGATCAACCTCTAAGCCAAAAATAGGTTTTTTTGAAGTCCACAAATAAACGCTGGAGAGGGTGTGGAGAAAAGGGAACCCTCCTGCACTGTTGGTGGGAATGTAAATTGGTACAACCATTATGGTAAACAGTACAGAGGTACCATAGAAAACTATACATAAAACTATAAGATGACCCAGCAACCCCACTCTTGGGCATATATCTGGACAAAACTTTGCTTGAAAGAGATACACGCACCCTCATTTGCATTGCAGCACTATTCACAATAGCCAAGACATGGAAACAACCTAAGTATCCATCAATAGATGATTGGATTAAAAAGATGTGGTATATATACACAATGGAATACTACTTAGCCATGCAAAAGAACAAAATAATGCCATTTGCAGCAACATGGATGCAACTGGAGACTCTCATACTAAGTGAAGTAAGTCAGAAAGAGAAAGACAAATACCATATGATATCACTTATATCTGGAATCTAATATACAGCCCAAATGAAACTTTGCACAGAAAAGAAAATCATGGACTTGGAGAACAGACTTGTGGTTGCCAAGAGGGAGGGGGAGGGGTGCGAGGGATGGAGAATTTGGGATGCAAACTATCACCTTTGGAATGGATAAGTAATGAGATTCCTCTGTATAGCCCTGGGAACTACATCTAATCACTTGTGATGGAGAATGATAATGTGAGAAAAAAGAACATATACATGTATGTGTGACTGCGTCACCTCCCTGTGCAGTAAAAAATTGACAGAACACTGTAAATCAGCTCTAATGGAAAAATAAAAACCATTATTAAAAAATAGACTTATTTGGAATAAGCAGCTCTCTCTCCCTCTAGAGCAGCATAAATCAGTCTTCAAATGCCAACCCTTTTAAGACTTTCATCTTTTCTTTACTACCTAAAATTTGCTTTTCCCATATATTCTCTGTCTTTTGGCAGAGTGATGAGAGTCTGGCATCCTTTGGTTGGCATGCCTTTTTTGGGTAGGGTTAAGGATCTGTATACCAGCATCTCATGCCTGCTTTCAATAGCATCTGGTCCATAAATCATACGAAAGCCTTCTCTTTATTAACCATTTGCAAACCAGCCCTCCAAGCCCTTCTTCCTACATTCATAATATAAGACCTTCCTCTTAAAGGTCTTTCCTGGAATTAACACATTCCCAACAGGTCTCCTATAGAGGTACAAAGTCAGATCTGAGAAAACAACCCCTCTGGCTGCAGTAGTTACCCAGGGGCCCTACTCTGGTGGGTGGTTTTTTTTCTATATCTGCCTGGTTTCTCTGAAATTCTAAAACAGAACAAGATATACTGCACTGTAAAAATCCATGCTCTCTTTCTGATCTTCTGGATATTCACAGCAACTCAGGGCTAAAAGTGTTCTTAAAAGTCATCCGTCCCTTACACTGATGTTTAAATTTTTTTACACCTGTTTCCATTAACTTCAACCTACTATATTTCTGAAGTATCTCTGGGCATGAGGAATTCACTACCTTCCAATCTATCCAGCTAGTTCAGTCATAGCAGTTTTCAAAGTATATAGAAGTTCAAGCGTAGTTTCTGTTGCTGCTCAACCGAGAGAAAGCTTTTATGTTACAGTGTCCACCTGAAGTTGTAAGAGGATAAACTAGAGGAATTTTCTTCAACAAAAGGCTGGTGGTGGGATGAAGAGGGAGAGAGCGCCTTGGAGCAGCCGCGGGTGAGAGGTTTGAAAGGGGCTTGATGGCCCTTGAGGTTGGCAGGGTTCCAAATGGCACTCGGCTCTGTTCTAGAAGGTCTCTGCCATGCAGCACATGCTCGGACAGGAGACCCACATGGGCCTTCAGCAATTCTGCTCTCCCTTCCATATGCCCTGGAGAACACCTTTCTCCTGGCCAACCCCTGAGCTGGCCTTTTAAAACATCTCCACAGTGTCAGAGTTGGAGGAGGGAGCAGCACATCTGAAGACCTAGAGGCAGAAGTGGATGCAGGATTAAAAGTGCCCCTCTCTCTGGAGTTCCTGTAATGGCTCAGTGGTTAAAAAACCCAACTAGTAGCCATGAAGTTGCAGGTTCAATCCCTGGCCTCACTCAGTGGGTTAAGGATCTGGCATTGCCGTGAGCTGTGGTGTAGGTCGCAGACATGGCTCGGATCCTGCATTGCTGTGAGCTGTGGTATAGGCCAGGAGCTGTAGCTCCGATTCGACCCCTAGCCTGGGAACCTCCATATGCCACAGGTGTGGCCCTAAAAAGACAAAAGACAAAAAAAAAAAAAAGTGCCCCTCCCTGCAAGCATGGAGTAAAGTGGAAAGAAGCAGAGGGGAGCAAGGGGACCAGAGAGGTAGGCAGGAGACAGATGACACAGGGACTCTACCATGGGGAAGGGACTGAGATTTTGTCCTAGGAGAAATGGGGAGCCATTAAAGGGTCCAACAGGGGTGCTTTGTTCTCTCTCTGCCAAGGTCATTGATCTTCTCCCCTGCAGGATCCTACCACTCCCACCCAATATCCACCCCTTGAATCAGTCTGTTATCATCATGGCTGGGGACTTAGTGGCCGGTTTTAAGTTGTCAGTTGCTTCTCTAATCAGATGGGCTGGGCAAGCCCCCCAGAGCAGATCCTCTTCAAAGGTACATGGCTTGGCCAGTGCCTCTTAGTTCTGTAACTGTAAGGTAAGAGATCCTAGAGGAAGAGGCTCTTTTTTGCCTCTTGACCAAGACTCTGCCTCCACCCACCCTTGGGTACTTAGATTTCAGAGGCTGCTTGGGCAGGCAAATCTGTATGGGGCCTGGGGACTTACCTGAGAGGAAAGGGATGGAGACCCTTTTGAGGTCTGATGATATTAGAAATATTCTGATGGATTATGTTTGTCTCTGACTGAGGTTCACTGGCTGGAAAGAACCCCAGGATGGTGGGGTTGATGGGAGAAGAGACTTCATCATGAGGATAAGTGAGTCTAGATCGTAGACCCACGATCAACACCAAGACTAGAGAGTCATGGGGGAGGCTGGGGCTGGTCCAGGATGTGGCTGACGCTGGAAGCCCCTCCGCATTCAATGGCCTTGGTCTGAGCTGGGTAAGCATCCTAGGACATCCTTTATGGAAGGACTCCTTTTCTATAGGGATAGAATTTGGGGCGATGGGAGCAAACTCTGACTGTGAATAGACAGATCTCGTCTCTTTGTTTAATGTCTAAAAGCAAAACTGCAATTTATGCCTCCAGGGAAACTTAAGAGTAGGAAGGCACGTCTTCACCAAAGACAAGCTGAACACTTCTAACTTGCTTGAGCAATGACTCTGATTGATAAAAGACAACGTGATTTACTCGGAACCCAAGCTAGTGAAGAAGGTCATCCCCCGACACACTGTTTGATGTGTGTGTCTCCCCTCCCCATTAGGCCAGGTGTGGGGTGTACGTGAGTGCTTCGCATGAACTAGGAACTCAAGAGGTGCTTGTGTGATAGCGTGAATAAAACTCTCAACGGATAAGGCAGCCCTTGCCTCCTAGGCTCCCGTGATGAGATGCTCCCTACCTCACGACTCAATGGACGGATGACCACACACACTCCCAAAACATACAGCAAGGCGGAAATGAGAACGGATATTGGTTCTTCCAAGACGAAACAGTTGAGAGGGATAACAGGACGATGCCATTTTGGTCAAGAAAAGATGAAATAATGAAGTCAATTCCGCATCTATCTTTGGGCAGAATGACTAGAGCAAACAGGTTGAGTGAAAGGAGGGGTTGGAAAAACAATTCGAGATTACTTTTTTTTTTCTTTTGTCTTTTTGCCTTTTCTAGGGCCACACCTGTGGCATATGGAGGTTCCCGGGCTAGAGGTCGAATTGGAGTTGTAGCCGCTGGCCTACATCAGAGCCACAGCAATTTGGGATTCGAGCCGCATCTGCGACCTACACCATAGCTCATGGCCAATGCTGGATCCTTAACCCACTGAGCAAGCCCAGGGATCAAACCTGCAATCTCATGGTTCCTAGTTGGATTCGTTAACCACTGAGCCACGATGGGAACTTCCTCGAGATACTTGATGGGAGGGATTATCAAGGATCTCGAGCTCAGCGTCAGGGGTGGGAGGAGGCTAGGGAAGACCAAGGAGGTGACCTGGTGGCCCAATCTGCCCAGCCCCTCCCCCATCCAATCAGTCTGAGGGGCTTCATTTCATTTGCTTTATACATTAAGGAGTCTGAGTAACATATGAATACACTTTTAAAGTTTGAGGAGTTCCCACTGTGGCTCAGTGGTTAACAAACCCGACTAGCATCCATGAGGACACGGGTTCAATCCCTGGTCTCGATCAGTGGGTTAAGGATCCAGCATTGCCATGAGCTATGGTGTAGGTCACAGACTTGGCTCGGATCCCGAGCTACTGTGACTCTGGCGTAGGCCGGTGGCTACAGCCCCAATTGGATCCTTAGCCTGGGAACCGCCACATGCTTCGGGGGCAGCCCTAAAAAGCCAAAAATAAATAAATAAAGTTTGAAAACCACTCATCCAGACCCACCTACTCACTTGACAAACAGGGAAACTGAGACCCAGAAAAAAAGTAGGAACCAGATCAAGGTCATATATCTGTTTTTTGAAATTGCTGGGATTTCTGGGTACTAATTTATCCTATTTACTGCCCAGAAAGGCTGAGACTTCAGCAAGCATGGACTGCCGCAGCCCTTCCTCTCCAAACCCCACCAGGCAAACTATCAACAGATACACTTCAAATGTCATTCATTCAAAAGTGGATTTTTTTCCTTCCAAGGAGATCTACTTCAGAACGCCTGTGCATTACAGAAAATGCTCCAAGGGGTTAAATATGGCAGCCCATGGTCCTCCATATGCCTCGAAAAGCCAAATGAAAGGAATTTCACCACTGTTCAAAGCAGTTCAGGGCTGAAAATGAAAGGCTATGGTATTTCAAATATAATCTGCAGAGGCTCCCATCTCCTTGACATGTTTGCATTGCTTAATGGTTTCTGCAACCAAGAGGAGGCAAAATCCACTTCACTCAAGCTGATTCGTTCCAAGAGCAAGGACTTTAATTAGTGCAGCTGAGTGAAGCGCTCTCATCAGTCACAACTTGAAATATAGCGAGGCAACTCGATGCAATTACTCACAGCCCGCTTCCAGGCAACCAGACCCTAAACAGATCTCAGAGGGGGAAAAAAAAAATCCCCACCAGAAATACACTGCTTCTGTTGTCACTGGTGTCCTCGATGGAAGGAAATGAACCCGAAGGCTCATCTGTCATGCGCCCAAACACAACTCTGAAGGCATTTTAGAGACGCTTTGTAGAACAGGTTGTCTCGAGGGAGTCTTGTGTGTGAGGTTTATAGGGTCTCAGGAACAACAGAATCCCATCAAGCTGTCTCTCCCTCACTCAGCCAAGACTTTTTTCTTTTTTCTTTTTTTTTTTTTTTTTTGTCTTCTGCCTTTTTTTTACGGTTGCACTCGTGGCATATGGAGGTTCCCAGGCTAGGGGTCGAATCGGAGCTATTGCTACTGGCCTACACCACAGCCACACCAATGGCAGATCCAAGCCGTGTCTGTGACCTACACCACAGCTCATTGCAATGCCGGATCCTTAACCCACTGATTCGGCCAGGGATCGAACCCGCAATCTCATGGTCCCTAGTGGGATTCGTTTCCATTGCGCCACGGTGGGAACTCCATCAGCCAAGACATTTCTGAAGGCTCTGCTCATCTTCCTTTGAAATTATTTTTGCAAAAGCTGGAGTTTGAGCCTCCTGAGTGGGAGTAATAGTCCTTGGAGTTTCGGGCTTAGCTCAGGGTCCAAATGTGTTGAGTCCCAAACACTCAGAGGCATCCCAGTCCCGTTCCTCTCAGTCTCCACTTGGAAACACCGAATAGAAGAGATCCAAAGTTATGCCGAGCCCTTGACCTCAAACTCAGGAGACTCTCACTAAGGCTTATTCCATATAAACAATGAGAAAGGATACATTGATTTCTAGTCCACTATAGGAGAAAAATCAGAAGTGGAAAAAATTATGGTGAATTTACCTATAATCACAATATATCTCTACCTAGACCTGCTTAAGATCCCAATTTACGCAGTGATGAATGTTACACATAAAACAAAGAGGGGGTGGAGTCAAGCCCCAAGGAGGTAGCTGGGGACTATGGGTCCTACCTGAACCCTCCCCTGAGCACTTTGTCACATGTGAGACCCTAACAGAAGCTCTGCGCGGGAACAGAGCCTGGCAGTATTTCCACAGCATCCTGGGTCAAACGTAGGCTCACAGCTACCTTTGGCCTCTGCTTTATCATCTGAGTGACCCAGAACAAATGGCATAACTTCTCTGTGCCTCCATTTTTTCACCGGTAAAATGGATCTCGAATAATATTTACCTCATAGTGTGTCAGGGATTAAGTGGGTTTATATGTGTAACGCCCTTAAAACAGTTGCTGACAAATGAAAGAAAATAGCTACAATTATTCTTATTTCAAGACCAGAAAGTTGAGGCTCAGAGAGGTTTGGCAACTTGCTCAAAGTTACCCAGCTACAAATTGGCCAAGCTGGGGACAGGGCCTGGTCTCCTAACAGTCTGCTGAATATTTTTCCTTCCAGACTATGTTGAGACTGGGTCGTTATCCATTGTACAATGTGTAATTTATTCAATGTATTCACCCATTTTATTATTTAGTATCTCTATTCAAAGTGCTCTGGGACAATCATAATAGCTGCTGTTTATTAAGCATATAGGATAAGCCAGGCATTGGGTTAGGAGTCTCCATACTTTTTTTTTTTTCATTTAATTGTCCCCAAAATCATCTAATGGAAGTGTTTAATCTCTATAGAGGTGAAAATTAAAGCCTATAAGGTTAAGTAACCTAAGATCCCACAGCTCTAAGCTGCAACCCAACTCTAGCCTGTCCAACCTCCACGCTATACCACCTTCCAAATAGCAATCCGAGCCATAATTTTTCAAGCACCTAACAACGTCAGGTCCTATGCAATCCTCACTTCCCAGAGGCTGAACACCGTAGCTCAGAAAGGTTTGGAAACTTGCCTACAGCCACCCAGCCTCTGTCGTTGAAGCCCAGGCTTTTTGCACTCTCTTTGGGACCTCCCTCATCATGACCCAGGTTTTGAAGAACAAACAGAAGAGCTGCATTTTCGAGAGCTCCCAGCAGCCCAGACTGCAGCAGAGTCCAGCTCAGTTATACAAAAAAGAGCAACAAGTCTCACCTTGACCGGTGCCGGCTCCTAACGGTGCCCAGAAGTACTCGCACTCACCAACTTCTTGGACCCGAGGCAGGTCAGCAGGGCAGGAGGTCTTGGGAGGAGAAAGCCTCCCCTCTAGATGGAATGGGTATCGGGCACAAGGTTGCCTCCTCCAGAGGGGCAGGCGTGTTCCAGGAAATGCCCTTTCCACTGCATCCGCCAAGCAGCTCCCTATCTGTTTGAAATCCAGTGCCCACGGCTTGGCTTGGCTGCCAGAGCCCAAGACTCTGACCTGCAAACACAGCAGCTCACACCACATCCTGAGATTAGGGGCTGCCGGAGTGTTTTACTCCAAGTCAGGTAGCCACTGTAGATCAAGGCGCTCCCTTCATCAAAGGCCTTCCCAGACGCGCCCCCTGCTGCAGGCTCAGCATGTCCCCATGTTCCTTGTGCTTTTTCTTTTCATCACTTATCATAATTTGTCATTTTAAGTGTGGTGTTTTTTTTTTTTTTTTCATGAATGTTCACTGGATAAAGTTTCCATTAGGGTAGGAACCTTCTCTAACTGATTCTAGGAACTCTCTCTAGTTGATTCACTATTGTCTCCTTTGCACCCAGCATGTAGAATGAATATTGAATTCATTCATTGGTTCATCCCACAAACATTTATTGAACAAAATGCTGAGCTGGTGCAAAGAAATGTACAAAGAAGGAATAGACCAAACTTCCACCTCTCAGGAAAGCAGAACCAAGCAGATGAGCTACAGTCAACTCTTTAAGAAATTACCCAGTTGCTTTTGACTTTTCCAAAAGGGGGAAAGGATGAATTGGTAAAATTCAAAGCGGTCAATAATATAACTGATACGCAACTCTGGAAAATGAACTACTGAAGGGCAACACTGTTCAGTTATCAAGAATATCACTTATAACTGGAATCTAATATCCAGCACAAATGAACATCTCCTCAGAAAAGAAAATCATGGACTTGGAGAAAAGACTTGTGGCTGCCTGATGGGAGGGGGAGGGAGTAGGAGGGATCAGGAGCTTGGGCTTATCAGACACAACTTAGAATAGATTTACAAGGAGATCCTGCTGAGTAGCATTGAGAACTTTGTCTAGATACTCATGTTGCAGCAGAACAAAGGGTGGTGGAAAAATGTAATTGTAATGTATACATGTAAGGATAACTTGATCCCCTTGCTGTACAGTGGGAAAATAAAAAAAAAGAATGAAGATTGAGAATTGTCTTAACAATTCAATTAGCTTCAGAATTATCTCAGAAATTCTCAAAAAGAGATACTATTCTGCAAAGCAAGATGGTTATGAAACTCTCTTCCTTCCTTCCCCACTCAGAGAAGTTCCTCATCATGGAGCTGCTACATCAGTTCCAGATACAAGTACAGAATATATCAACAGAAATCATCCCCTACCTTCCCCTATGCTTTGCCTCCTGCCATGTGGCCTTCTACCAGAGGGAATACTTTTCAGCGTCTACCATCATTATGCCACATGTCATCTTAGTCATGGAGTGTTTCCTTGGAGAACTCACAACAGTTGCTATCATGATGTAACAAACATGCACTCGTTACCTATTAGATGCTCACCACTGTAGTGAGCCTGTGGGAAATTCAGAGCAGTGACAGCAAAGACAATATGTGGTGGTCAAGGAGCACCGTGGCTTTCTAGCAGCTAATGCACTTGAACAGGCTTCAGTCCCTCCAGAAGAATATTCTTTTCTATTTCTAGAATGCTTCACAGGTTACAAAGAACTTTCACATACAGCTATGTGTCACCGCAGCTATATGACATAGAAAGGGTTCTCTCCCATTTTATAGATTAACTCTTTAGGTTCTGGACCCTGGAATAACTTACTCAAGGTTGCATAGCTAACAAGGACCAGACTGGATGCTGTGGCAGTCATGAAAAAGTGCCACTCAGATCTCCAGCTGCAGGAAACACACTTGACTGACAGCCCTGGAGGCTACATCTCTCGATTGACCACTCTGTTGCACTGAAGCCACACTGACCAGGGGCTGCTCGAAGCAAATGCGGAAGCCCAGCTAGTGAACTAATCCTGCAAGACCTGGGACTCCTCTAATGGATGACTTACGTGCACTGCAAGATGCCTGGAGGAAATTCTCTTAGAAGATTTTTCATACCCGATTCCCCTTTCTTCCTGCTCTCCAACACAGGAGTCAGACCTGTATCATGGTCTAAAACTCTTCCTTCTCCTACTCCTTCCTCTTTATCCTTCCTGGGTGTTTCCCCAAATAAATCTTGAGGATGCCAATCACATCTTGGAACCTGCTCTTTGGAAGACCCACACTAACAGAACTCTAATCCCGATCTTTTATTCACAAACGGATCTTCCACAAAGAAAGCGATTCCATTTGGAAATACACTTGGGAAATGTTGGAGTCAACCCAGTTTCACAGGGCTTCTTGGATTCAACAGTATACTTATGCAAAATAAGATTGCTCAAAAGCACAGAAGAGTTCCCATTGTGGCTCAGCAGAATCTGACTGGGGAGTTTCTGTGGTGGCTCAGCCAAAACGAAGCTGACTAGCATCCATGAGGAGGCAGGTTCGATCCCTGGCCTTGCTCAGTGGATTAAGGATCCAGCGTTGCTGTGAGCTGTAGGTCAAAGAGGTGGCTCAGATCTGACATTGCTGTGGCTGTGGTGTAGGCCAGCAGCTACAGCTCTGATTTGACCCCTAGCCTAGGAACCTCCATATGCTAAGGTGTGGCCCTAAAAAGACAAAAAAAAAAAAAAAAAAAAAAAAAAATCTGACTGGTATCTATGAGGATGTGGATTCGACTCCGATCAGTGGGTTAAGGATCCAGCATTGTTACAAGCTTTGGAGGAGGTCGCAGATGTGGCTTGGATCTGGCCTTGCTGTGGCTGTGGTGTGGGCTGGCACCTGCAGCTCTGATTTGACCTGTAGCCTGGGAAATTCCATATGCCAGAGGTGCAGCTCTAAAAAGGCAAAAAAAAAAAAAAAAAAAAGGCACCACAGAATTTAGGGGTACCCAACCTGATTTGGCAGCAAAACTTTTTATTCAATTTCCCTGATCTGGAGACAGGAACACTGCGGCACAGAGCACAATTTGAGACTTCCTGCTAACAAGCAGACATCTAGCCTTTCCTTGGCATTGCTAACAAGCCTCGAAATGACGGTTTGAAATTCCTTTCTCTTGCTCATGTGCAATAACATTTCCAAAAAGCAGGCTGAAAAAGCAAGGGACCCAGGCATTGCTCAAACAATGTCATCTTCCCTGGGAGAATAGGAAATTAAGTTTAAAAATTTGCTCCTATTTTTAGTAAAAGCTTTGATTATGATTATTTAAAATGGATGAGACAGGTGAACTGACATATTAAATATAAGCAGCATATTCAAAATTGTCTACAGGCTTTAATCCTGGACCTGTTGTTATGGGCATTACTCTGTGAATTGATATCAAAATATTTCCACGGAATGTCAAAAGTCAGTGATGGGACCTCAGCTCCTCCTCATGATTCAACACTTGAATGAAAAGGGAATAAGTCCAATGGTACAAATTGCGTTACAGGCTTTCTGTAAATTTCCCAGAGCTGCAGAAGCTCAGCATGTTTGACGCTTATTGGGAAAAGGCATTTCTGTGTACCAAGGAGGTGTTCCCTGTGTCAACAGTCAGGTGAGAGCCACCTCAAAGGGCAAACTTGGGTCCCTTAAGGGCAAGAGACCCAAAAGGAGTCAACGTGGATTCAGTCTTCTTAAAGGACACAGGTTTCCTTCGTCTCTTTCCCTGAGAAGCTTGGTAATGAAAAGACGAGGTTCTTGGCAGGACGGAATGGGAGAACCACATAATTGCTCTTCATCACCCACCATGGAAACAGGAAAGAGCAACGGGGCTTCAGAAGCTGTGAGTCAACAGAAGTCACCAGGAGGAAAGGAGTACAGAGAAATTAGCTGGCAGGAGCAGCAGGTGGTGGATGCAGAGTCAAGTAGCTGAGTCTAGATACTGACAGAGCAATGAAGAGGCAAAGGAAACCTGATGTCAGGGCTGAAGTGAACCCTGAGCAGGATACCAGGTCCTGAGCAATGCTGCCGTCCCTAAGAGCGGGCACTGCCGAGGTGTCTGCTCGTCCACGGGGCTGCCTGCAGGAATCAGTCCACATATAATAATAACAATAATGGTAATGATGATGATGATGATGATTGCAATTATTATTATTATTAGTTGGAGCATTAATGATTTGCCAGGAACTACAGCGCTTTTCTATTCGTATCTCATTTCATCCTCAAAACGACTCTATATAGAGTATCTACTATTGTCCCTATTTTACAGATCAGGAAACAGCCACACAAAGTGCTTCAGTTGACTTGCGCAGGATCAACCATCCTGCAGAGAGTAGAGGCAAGAGTGGACTTTGACACCTTTGCTCTTAACTGCCAGGCTTCATTGCTTGGTTATCCCATAGTCATTGTAACCATAGGACAACTTCCATTATTGGGGATAACCTGCATGTTACTTTGTTCTGTGCAAACTCAAAGAACACAACTCATACGTACACTGCCTAACACAGGGGGATCATAAAAACTGGCTATAGGACAAGTCTCTTTCTGAAAAGTACCATCATGGTGTAAACGATCCAGGAGAAAGAGGCCATCTTCATTCTACGATTGATGTACAGTAAAAAGTGGGTGATTTGGATTCCATGTAACTACAAACTCTGATATGTGGAAAGTGCATTTGATTATCACTCCCCCTGATTTCTCCCCAAGTATAGTGAAAGCTCCTGGATGACAGAGACAAGATATATTTCATGGGAGTTCCCATTGTGGTTCAGAGGAAATGAATCTGACTGGTATCCACGAGGATGTGGATTTGCTCCCTGGCCTCAATAACTGGGTTAAGGATCCAGCTTTGCTGTGGCTGTGGTGTAGGCTAGCAGCTGCAGCTCCGATTTGACCCTTAGCCTGGGAACTTCCATATGCCACAGGTGTGGCCCTACAAAAAGAAAAAACAAAAAAAAAGAAACAAACAAACAAAAAAACCATATATTTCTTTCTTTCTTTCTTTTTTTTTTTTTTTTGTGCCCTCAGCATCCCCTCCAGGGGGTAGGCATCCAATTAATATTATACAGAAGGTTTAAAACTGTGATAGATTTAAATCTCTCTGCAATAGTCAAGGCAAAGAAGAACAGTAGTGTGTGTATTTGCCAACTCAACTCTGGAATATCTCCTGGAAGCTGACTTTTTAAAGCTTGACTACTATACATCAGTTTTATTAAGAGCCATCCTCTTCTCTTAACAATCAGTAGACCAGAAAGTGCTAGGTGGTTTGAGTCCAAGTGGATGCGATGTCACAGTAACCTAATGTTGCCTTAGAAAGTTCACCACTGTCTATTGAATGGATCAGGCTGCAATCATCTTTTATCTAAAAATATCAATGCACTTTTCAAACTCAAAGGGCAATGGCATAATTAACCGGGTAGATGATGCTAAAGAGCCTCGAACGTCTATGATGAAAAAGTAGGGCTCCACACTGCGGGAAAGAGCAGGCTGGTCTTCATCTCTTCCCCAGGACCCAGCCTGCTCATTGAACTTGACCCTGAGGAGTGTGGGCTACCTTCTGGGGTTCTGAGTTTGAAATAACTGGGAGGGTTCGGAGCAATTTAAAGCACGTGGGCAATTCCCTTGGGGCATCCCTACTGGCTTTCATCCTGGTGTAATATCAGGTCCCTGATGACATGGCCAAAGACCACCTCTGACCAAGAGGCTATTCTTTCCACCCTGATGCACAGGTATATTTCTTTCTTTCCACATGCTCAGCTGGCATTGTACAGTTGTTCAAGGGAGATATTTGCCAAGTGACATGCAAGGACACTTCCCACCTGAAATGTCTCTGCCTTGGTGAGATCTTTAGACATTTGACTTCTTTTTGAGAGAGATTTTTCACCTCATCATCTTCTCTATCTTCCTTTCATTGGCCCCCTTTACAAAGCATCCTCATCTCTAAATGTGAGAACAGAAGGCATTTAAACGGGTGCAAAGCAAACAGATAATTTTATAATTGGCTTGCTGCTCTCATTGTGTTATTCAGGAAACGAGTTAACATCACTGGATGAAATCATTTTACTTTGGTTTTCATTGCCATGTGCTTCTCATCTTCCATCACCGCGGATACGTGCCAGGAGTTGCACTGACCAGGCGTTCACCAGCCTGCACTTGGCTGAGCCCATGCATCTGCCCATCACCATCACCAGCAGGGTCTGCACCCAGCGACCTCTCACAGACAATAGTGACGTTCCCATAACCCCTTTCTGGAGCTTCAGTAATTAATAAGCCCAGCCTAGAACCTGCCAGGGTTTTTTTTTGCCAAAGTTCTGGGGTATGTTTGCCAGTACAGGAGCTGGGAATTGTTACCTTCCTGCTTTTTCTAACGTTTTAGTCATAAGGGATTAGGTATGAACTTGGACAATCATATTCCAGAAAGCAAGAAAGGGCTCAGAAACTGATGGGGACATATCAAAAGGACACAGAAGTCAATTTGAAAGGACTCCCTCTAGCAAAATACAAAATAATTTGAGTCACAAGATAAATAATGATGGGAGTGGATTTTAACACATTAAATAATAATGCAAAAACCCACACTGGTACTGAAAGGGGGAAGGGTTGGGACAGGAAGAGAAGGGGAGATTTATTTTTATACTCAAAGGGAATAATAGAATTTTTTTTTTTTTTAGGGCCGCACCTGCGGCTTACGGAAGTTCCCAGGCTGGGGATTGAATTGAAGCTGTAGCTTCAGCCTTCACCACAACCACAGCAACGCCAGATCTGAACCAAATCTGCAACCTATACCACAGCTTGCAGCAATGCAAGATCTTTTAACCCACTGAGTGAGGCCAGGGATCAAACCCGCATCCCCATGGATACTAGTCAGATTCTTAACCCTCTGAGCCACAACAGGAACTCCGGAAAATAAGGTTTTAAATCACCATTTTATTTTATTTGCTTTTTAGGGCTGTACCTGCAGCATATGAAGGTTCCCAGGCTAGGGGTCTAATCAGAGATACAGCTGTGAGCCTATACCACAGCTCACAGCAACACCAGATCCTTAACCCACTGAGCGAGACCAGGGATAGAACCTGAAACCTCACGGTTACTAGTCGGATTCATTTCTGCTGCGCCATGATGGGAACTCCTAAACCTCCATTTTACCATGCCTATAGTGATCATTAATTAGCTAAGAATCATCAATGGAGGCTAAAAATCTGTTCCTGTATCCTCTAAAGTTATTGCTTATCCTACCAGCCACATTCCACAACTGTCTATACTTAATGTGTTAAGTCTCTGGTCTGTTGAGATTATAAGAATCTCCAAGGCGAGACAGAGACAGTAATATTTGACAGCACACAATGAATCGTTGAGGAAGCCATTAGAAATTTGTGCATGGAAAGAACCTTCCCAGGTTCTGTTCCATTTCATCCTTAAGAAAAAAATCTGAGAATCCCCGGACAGAGCTTTCCCGAGGTGGCCCATTGCAGTGTGGCCCTGACAGCTGACCAAGGGATTTGTACCGGATTCTTAACCAGAATCCTGCTCTACTAGCTGCCTTTTGTCCTTGTAACCCAAGAAGATTTACTTTGTCACAACAGGTGTGTTCCCAGTAAGGGAATTTCAGTGGAACCAGCAGAGGTCCAGACACCCTGACCGCAGATCAGACCCTCAGTAAACACCCCTCCTCCGTCACATGAAGAGGAAGTGGGGGGAAGGGGGCTGATTCTTGGCAATAATCATTTTTCTTAGGAAGGTGGTCAGGCTGGGTAAAACTCATCCGTGGACCATGCGAAGCTTTGGTGGGGCTTTTGGCACTTGAGACCCGGATTGTTTAGAAAGGCAGCCTCCCAGGAGGTTCACGAATCCCCAGATTCACAAATGTCCATTAACATATTATCCTCATTGGATGTAATCAAAGATATGGAAAGTGCCAGCAAGATCTCCAGAGTCTCGGTGGGAAGGACTGCTAGGCCAAGAGCAACAGAACCGCAGTGGGGTGGAAGCTGGTGAGGGTGACACTCTGCCATCAGCTGAGTGACCCGTCTCCTATACCAGCCTCGAGGAAGAGGTTCAATCCCTGCCTCCTTCCCAAGGCGGCCTGAGACAGAACCCTCCATTCTAGGTCATTGGAGGCCCTTCTCAAAGGGCTAAAACCAGGACTATTAGGAATGGCATTTGTTACTCAGCCATAAAAAAGAACAAAATAATGCCATTTGCAGCAACATGGATGCAACTAGAGACTCTCATACTAAGCGAAGTCAGAAAGAGAAAGACCAATACCAGATGATATCACTTATATCTGGAATCTGATATATGGCACAAATGAAGCTTTCCACAGAAAAGATGCTCGTGGACTTGGAGAATAGACTTGTGGTTGCCAAGGGGGAGGGGGAGGGGGTGGGAGGGACTGGGAGTCTGGGATTAATAGATGCAAACTATTGCCTTTGGAATGGATAAGCAATGAGATCCTGCTGTGTAGCACTGGGAACTATATCTAGTCACTTGTGATCGAGCATGATAATGTGAGAAAAATGAATGTATGCATGTATGTGTGAATGGGTCACCTCACTGTGCAGTAGAAAATTGACAGAACACAGTAAACCCGCTATAACGGAAAAAACTAAAAATCATTAAAAACAATAAAAATAAAAATAAAAGAACGGCATTTGTCATCTGCAGCAATATGGACGGACCTAGAAGTTATCAGACTAAGTGAAGTAAACCAGACAAATATAAATATTATATGAGATCGCTTACACAGGTGGAATCTAAAAATTAAAAATGATGCAAATGTACTTATTTACAAAGCCAAAATAGACCTACAGACATAGAAAACAAACTTATGGTTATGAAAGGGGCAAATGGGGAGGGATAAATTAGGCATTTGGAATTAACAAATACAGATTACCATATGCAAAATAGGTAACCAACAAGGGCCTACTGTATAGCACAGGGAACTAGTTACTCAGTACCTTGTAATAACCTATAAGGGAAAAGCATCTGAAAAAGAATACACACACACACAACTGAATGACTTCGCTGTATGCTTGAAACTAACACACCATTGTAAATCAATTGTACTGCAATTAAAAAAAAATAAAATTACTTCATTAATTTTTTAAAAAAGGAATGGCATCTGCTTGTTGAGATAAGCCTTACCACGTGCCTGGCACTCTGCTGAGTGTTACACATGCGCCATTGCATTTGGTCCCAAGGTGACCCCTGAAGTGGGAACCATCTCCTTTCTATTTTAAAGATGAGAGGATTCAGGGGAGCCTGGAGAAGTGCCCGGGTGGGACATTTAGACAACAGGGGGTGGAAAGGGAATTCAAACCCAGGCAGTCCATCTTGGAGCCCATGAGTTTGGTCATGGCGCCCTCCAGCCCAAGTCATGAGTATTCACTCACTGTTAAGCTCTGCCTCGCCTCCTCCTCTGACTTTAAGGCCCAGCTCAAATGAATGGCTTCTACCTCTGCCTCGAGGGCACATATGTGACTATAAATACAAATATAATATATACATAATATAATCTCTTACGGCATTGTCGGTTCATTTATTCTTTATAGATACCAAGGATTCATGGGACAAAAAAGGCAAAACTGGAGAGGGAGAGAGATATGGTTATAAAAATATAAAAGGTCACGGAGTTCCCATTGTGGCTCAGTGGTAACGAACCCGACTAGTGTCCATGAGGACTTGGGTTCAATCCCTGGCCTCGCGAGCAGGGGGTTAAGGATCGGGCATAGCCATAAGCTGCTTGCAGCCCAGATCCCACGTTGCTGTGGCTGTGGCTGTGGCCGCCAGCTGCAGCTCCAGTTCCACGCCTAGCCTGGGAACTTCCATATGCTGCAGGTGGGGCCCTAAAACAACGAATAAATATATAATATGCATATTTATATACTATTTATATAAAAGATCAGCCCATGGGATCTCTGTAGTGATGAAAACATTCTGTTTCTAAACTGTTGGATCACAAGCTAACACAGGTGATAAAACTATAGAACTAAACACACACACACACACATGAGTACAAGTAACACTTGGAAAATCTAAGATCAGTGGATTGTTTCTGTGTCAATATCCTGGTTGGGAAGATGTTGGAGAGAGACAAGCAAAGGGTACACAAAACCTCTCCGTATCATGCCTCCCACCTGCATGTTATCTTTACTCTCAATCATCTACAATTACCTCAATAAAAACTTCACTTAAAAAAAGAAAGGATTGCCATCTAGTCAGATAAATGTAGCACTAGAGGCACAGGCCCGAATGACTCAGTCGTGTACATGCTTATCTTGCCCCCCTCGTTTGCAGTTTCAGTATGGGTGGGGACCATGTCTTATAAAACCACCACCCTAGGAGGACATGGCTATTTAGGAAGAGTTCTCTCTCTTGCACTGCCTCTCATGTTCTCACACTTGACTATACTGAATGGCATCTCTGGCTAGATTAAATAGAAAAGGAGGAGTTCCCGGTGTGGCTCAGCAGTGACAAAACCGACTAGTATCCATGAGGACACAGGTTCGATCCCTGACCTCGCTCAGTGGGTTAAGGATCCAGTGTGGCTGTGAGCTGTAGTGTAGGTCGAAGATGCAGCTCAGATTCCCAGTTGCTGTGAGCTGTGGTGCAGGCTGGCACCTGCAGCTCTGATTTGACCCTTAGCCTGGGAACTTCCATAGGTCACGGGGGCAGCCCTAAAAAACAAAAAGAAAAAAAAAAGTATGTGTTAAAAGACATAAGAGTGTGTCAGTCTTTCAACAAAACCTGGAAAACCAAGCTGGAAGACGGCAAAGCCAGAGCAATGCCCATCTCACAGCAGAAACAACCTCTGGGTAGACACCACCTCTGGGTTTAGCTACTTGCTTATCCACACTGGAAACCACAGGGTACTGCCGGAACCTCTGGTTCTGCTCTCTCTAAGAAGATGGGCTATTTGTCCTTCCCCTCACCGGCATGGTCCTCTGCTGCACCTGTTTATTTGTGTCACTAGCTTTCAATGCAAAATCTCAAATGCAAGCATCGGATGAGTGTAGCCTGGGTCAAACGCCTGCACCTAGCAGCAAGAGAAGGAAGTTTATGGCTTTCACCTTGGGAAGAATTTACCCATGGGAAAAGAAGTAAAAGGTGTATTGCAGTCAAAAAGAAAAACAAATTTTCATTCCACCAATGATAAACAACTTCAATAAATCACCACCAGGCTGCTGTGACATTAGTTAATCTAAGTATCATTTTTGCCCCCCCCAAATTGAACATGTTGGAATATTCATCTGTGACACTTGTACTCTTTGTAGGCAAAGACAGGAATGAGAATAAGAATTTATCGAGAAAATATGATGAGAATATTTTTTCCCAAATTCCATTAAAAGGTAATTTACAAGCCAATAAACCCTTGATTCATGTTCAAGTATTAATAGAAACATCACTAGTCCTCTCTAACCCTTATCGGATCATCTGTGGCAATTACATAAATAAAGCCCTTCGTTATTCAGAATAGGTACATTGCATACATTTCCAGAAAGAAAAAAGAAAAAAAAATAGCGAAAGAAATCATCAGACAACAACTTCAGAAACAGTGATATCTAGAGGTATATATAACAGCCAGTAAAACTTCGTAAAGAATAAATCCTGTCAAACTAATCTAATTTAGCTCTCTAACCAAGACAAGAGTAGAACATGAAGTAGAAGCAATAAATGTGATCTATTTTTACTTTGTCTGGATTTGGGATTCTGCCTTGAATAACACAGGCATCAATAAAGTAAGATTATACCACCAGCCCACCTAGCTATGAACCAGAAGTACGAGTTTTGAGAAAGCATTAAAATAGGATCTCTTCTAAGACAAATAGTGCTTCCACAAAACCCAGGGTGAAGATTCTCAAAATATGGTATGTTTGTTAAAGTCAAGGCCCAAAATTCAATTTAAAATCGAGTTGCCCTTTGGATATTTGGGGTTTTTTTTTTTCATTTTTTAAAGTTTTATTAGCATATAGTTGATTTACAAGGTTATGGTAAGTTTTGCTATACAACAAAGTGTCAGTTATACACAGACACACATCCCTTCTTTTTCAGCTTCTTCACCCACATAGATGACCACAGAACATTGGGTAGAGTTCTCTGTGCTATCCAGCAGGTCCCCATGGGCCAATCATTCCACGTACCTCCGTGTGCATACGCTAGTCCCAAATCCCCCCCACCCCGAACCTGCCCCCTTTGGTAACCATACGTTTTTTAAAGTCTGCGGCTGCTTCTCTTCTGCAAATAAGTTCATTTGTATCCTTTCTCTAGATTCCATGTATAAGTGGTATCATATGTTTGTCTTTCACTGTCTGACTTCACTTAGAATGAGAATCTGCAGTTGCATCCATGTTGCTGCAAATGGCATGAGTTCATTCTTTTTATGGTTGAGTAGCATTCCATCGTGTGTATGTACCGTATCTTCTTCATTCATTCAACTGTTGATGGAACTTAGGGTGTTTCCATGCCTTGGCTGTTGTGAAGAGGGCTTCAGTGAACACTGGGGTGCATGTATCTTTTTGAATTGCCCTTTGGATATCTGGATAAAGAAATGTGACTTCTATCCAGGAACCCTTACCACTCAGCGTTCACTCAGGTTTCCTACAGGACTGGTACAGAGTCTGCTGTTAACCTTTTTACAGTCTTGGCATAATAGCTAACAAGGCTTCGTCCTCAACCACGATCTGAGTTTACAGACCCCCAGCGCACAGTCTCGTGTTCCTTCTGTCACGTGAGGGCACAGCAAGAAGTGGGCAGTCTGCAGCCAGGAAAAGGGCACTCAGCCAAACCCAGCACAGCTGGCACCTGAATCCCAACTTCTAGCCTCCAGAACCATGAGGTGCTTTTTGGTTTTTTTTTTTGTTTTGTTTTGTCTTTTTAGGGCCTCACCCTTGGCATACGGAGGTTCCCAGACTAGGGGTCAATTGGAACTGCAGGTGCCGGCCTATGCTACAGTCACAGCAACACCAAATCCGAGCAGTATCTGCAATCTGCACCACAGCTCTCGGCAATGCCGGATGTTTAACCCACTGAGAGAGGCCAGGGATCAAACCTGCATCCTCATGGATGCGGGTCAGATGCATTTCCACTGAGCCACAACGGGAACTCTGTGAGGTGTTTGTTCTTGAAGCCACTCGGGTCATGGCATTTTGTTATAGATGTCCAATTGGACCAAGATGGCATCAAAGCCAGGTCGCTCTGCAATGCACACTTGTGTGTGACACTAAGTTGCTCACCTCTGTTGCTCTGTTTTATTACCTAAGAAATGCCATTTTAAACTACTATCAAATTAAAGTGTTAAATGTAAGAAAACTTTTTTTTTTTTTTAATTTTTAGGGCTGCACCTGCTGCATATGGAGGTTCCCAGGCTAGGAGTTGAATCTGAGCTGCAGCTGCCGGCCTACACCACAGCCACAGCAACACGGGATCTGAGCCGGGTCTACGACCTGCACCACAGCTCACGGCAACACCCAATCTTTTAACCCACTGAGCAGGGCCAGGGATTGAACCCAAGTTCTCATGGATACTAGTTGGGTTCATTACCACTGAGACTCAATGGGAACTCCTAGGCACAAACTTGACCAGCTCAAAGAGAAAATGCAAGAAAAGGATTCAACACTCAATGATGCGACGAAAAAAACATAAAAATCATAGCGCTTTTTAATATTAAACACTTCTTTTCAATCACCCACCCGATAACAGAATTTTCAGTGTATGTCGATAATGTTCAGAGGAAAAATAGGTTACAGAACAGCATATATAATACGAGGCCGTCTATGTTTTTAAAAACGTACATATCCATAGAAAGGTGCCTGAAGGGATTTTCATCCAAAAGATGAGTATTAACCTCTGGGAGGTGGAATCTGGGTTAATTTTACTTTCATCTTTATAACTTTTTCTTTGTTTTACATTTTTATAAAGGCTGCGTATTCTGTTTACAAACAGCAAAAACTGTAAAGCTCTTTTTGTTTTGAAAAAAAAAAAAACAGAATCTGGAACAAGGAAGCTCTTATTGAATACGAGTTAAATGGAAACTGACTCATAGTCCTTTGGGCATCTGCAGGACTTATACAAATGGCATAAATAAATGAAGAGCTGGAAGGCCTTCCTAAATGCTATTTTGCACCCCCCCCAAAAAAAATGTCATTTTGCCCTAGTCTGTTCTCTGAGCAAACACCAAGGGATTAACCTTGCTGTTGGTGTGATGACGACCCCAACATCAGTGAAATCCGTCACAGATTCGAAAGGCTTTTGCTTTCAACATCTCATTTTATCTTTGATTTGTGACTAGTCCCCCAAACTGACTTCCCTAAATGTCTATCTGGTCACCGTTAGGCAACAATTGCAAGTTGACAATGGCATAGTTGTTTGTTAGATGGACAAGTGGATGGAGGGATGGATGGAGAACTCAAGGAATGAAGTCTTTTTTTCTTTTATAGACAAGAAAACAGAGCAGCAGATGTGAAGCCACATGACTAAGGTGATAAAGTTAAAAATGATAAACTCAGGGTTGGAATCATTCCGCATACGGTTTCCTAACCAGCCGTCTTCTACCAAAATGTCCCCCCAAACCTGTTTTCTTCTGGAAGAAACTCTTCAATATCACAGACAGACATGTACTTGATAGGCAGCGGTAACGGTCAAAATATCAATGGCATGGGTATTGATCTGTCGAAATGGCACAAGTGCAGCGTCCTGGAGACCTCCTGGCATGTCAGGCATTAACCCATTAATTACTGGATGTAAGTGGGTCCTGGGTATCACAAGGACACTTGGTGGGCTCAAGACAGCAGCCCACTCCAGCTGCTGGTATGGAGCTATGCAGCCGCTGGCATGGAACTATTTCATTATTTTACCAACAAATGCAACCATGCAAGTGCGAAATGGTCCAATATAAGCTTTGCTAAAACCCCTCCACAATACTAGAAGGGCTACTGCCCCTGTGAGAAGTTCTGCTTTCTCTCCACTCACAGCCCAGCCCTGACACCAGGCACTATTTGTACTGCCCCTTGAAACCCTCTCTCTGATGCATCCAATCTGCATGCATAAATGAAATCCAATGCCATCATCCTCTTCTGAAAATTATCCTGAGCCTGGTGTAGCAATAGGTCAGCACAGATACATGGAGGGAAAGTAAAACTGCAATGAGGGAGAGAACGCACTGAAATCTCAACAACAACAACAACAACAAAATACAAAAGAGCTGCCCAGAGGACCAGTCATCACCATGAGCCCAGCATTCCCTGGACACACACATGCTGTGTAAGCGCAGCTTTGTTCTAGCACCAGGTAAGTTTCTGGAACTCAGACTAGACTGTCCCTGACCTCAATCTGCTCATGGGTCAGGAAAGCAGAGAGAGAGATTAGATGTAGCTGGACAAGAGCATTATAGGAATTCAGAGGAGAGAGAGTTTATTTCCACCAGAGGAAATCTAGGAAGGCTACCTGAGGAAGGTGGCCTTGACTTTTTTTTTTTTTAGGGCCACACCCGCAGCATATGAGAGTTCCCAGGCTAGGGGTCAAATCTGAGCTGCAGCTGCCGGCCTATGCCACAGCCACAGCAACTCAGGATCTGAGCAGTGTCCGTGACCCATACCACAGCTCATGGCAATCGAACCCACTACGCCATGGTTCCTAGTCAGATTCGTTAACCACTGAGCCATGAGGGAACTCCCAGGCCTTGACTTCTTTAGAAACAGTGGCATTTACTTGTAAGAGGAAGGGAATGTGCCTTCTGAGATCAACACAGGCCAGTCTGGAAGCAAACATTATCGTCCAAGGCATTTCCCAGCAAATAGGATGCAGAATGGACATTGTATGTATCATCGTTATTAAACTTGTCACTTTCAAAGACATCATGCTGTCTCATCTCCCAGCCTTTACTCATGCCATGCCTTCTGCCTGGAACGTTCTCCCTCACCTTCACTTCCTCTTCCACATTCAAGAATGTTATTTACCATTCACTCTCCACTTTTCAGCTTAGATGCAATTTTTTCCAAGAAGCCTTCCTCGATCCACTGCAACGGAGGACATACCTCTTCCCATCCAGGCTTGTCCCCCCATCATAATACTCACCACACCCAAATCATAGTCATCTATTTCGTTATTGATTAATACCACTTATCTGTAAGTGCTCTGAGACAAGAAGCTGCGTGACCCATCTTCCTGGACCCAATCCCAAGCAAAGCACAGCACTCCCAACAGAAATAGTTGATACATGAGTGAATTTCCCAAAATGGTTCAGCAGCCCAATCCTGTACCATTACCCCCCCCAAACCTGTGCCCAAGCTGAGCTGATGAGGTGCCCATGTGATTCTACCAAGTTGCTTTGCAGAGGAAAACATGCCAATGTGCTTAGACCCCTTTTAACCAGCCGCAAAGAAAATGAAAAGCCGAGGCCTGTTTCCAACACACAACTAACTCCCCCAAGGCCATCGTGGCCACCAGGGTGCAGTTCAAGCCACAGCCAAGCTCCCTCAGCAAGTCTGGGAGTGAAGCCACAGGACAAAAAAAAGACCCCCTCGACCCCTCCCACCCCAAGAGAAAAAAATTCAAGGAAGGAGGAGACAGCCAGAGAAAGAAAAGAAACTACAGGCTTCAGGTGGCTTGATAGGTGATTGCAATTACAAGCAAAGGCCCTGGTTCCCCCAAATAAAAGCATTTAATATTAACCCTTTGTAGTCTAGCGGCAGGAATTAAAGTAATTTTTTTCAATGTTCAAAATGTTAACAGCAGTTATCTCCATCGATATTATGAGTGATTTTTAAAATCCTTATACTTCTACATTTTCCAAATTTTCTACAATGAATATTATGGATTTTCTCATCAGAAGAAGAAAAGTGTGTCTTTTATGAGCATGATCAGGTCCAGCTGTCCCTCCTGGCCCATGACCTTCGTCTACTAAGCCTTAAGTCTCAGTTAACGCTTGAGGATTTTTGAAGGGAGACCCTGGCCCCAGCTCCCAGCCTTTTGGCTCTGGCCACACCCAGAAGCCTTCCTGTTACGAGAAGGAAATGTGTTACTTGGCTTTAGGTGGTGTCTCCATTCTTCTCTTCTTGGTGGCTCCCCTGGGCTGGGAATGAGCAAGATCTCCTGGTGTCCGGCTTTATCCAGATCCTGGGCACAGGCTTCTGAGTATCAGAGGAACTTGATGGGTGAGACTATTGGGGGGGCGTGGCTGAATCAACACTCACTGGTGTGCTCAGCAGTTGCCAAGCATCACGTTACCCAGTGCAATCAAAAGTGCAAAGGAAACGGTCCCATGAAGAGTAGACCCATCTGTCAGGCTTCTTAACCCCTTCCACCCAGTGGCCTGTGTCATTATTTCCTTCATTGACAGAACCCAAGGCTAAATGCCTTCACGCCTCCAACTCATATTCTTCTGAGAATCACATGATAGGACCATCTCACCACAAGGAAAACACACTATTCAGATCACGCACTTCTCCAAGATAAGGGCTGTTTCTGCAATGATGAAATGTTCTGTTATCTGCACTGACCAACACGGTAGCCTCTAAATCATGTGACTACTGAGCATGCGAAGTGTGGCTAATGCAACGGAATACATTTTTTATTTTATTTTTATTTTTTGTCTTTTTGCCTTTTTCTTGAGCCACTTCTGCGGCATAAGGAGGTTCCCAGGCTAGGGGGTCTAATCAGAGCTGTAGCCGCCGGCCTACACCACAGCCCCAGCAACTCAAGATCCGAGTCGCGTCTGCAACCCACACCACAGCTCACGGCAATGCCGAATCCTTAACCCACTGAGCAAGACCAGGGATCGAACCCGCAACCTCATGGTTCCTAGTCGGATTCATTAACCACTGCGAATGGTAGGGAACTCCGCAACGCAATACATTTTAAAAAATTGAGTTAAATGGCCCCATGTGGATCATGGCTGCCGTTTTAGACACTGTCGATTAGAATCCCCAAATGTTAGACCTCGAAAGAACCCAATAAACCATCTGGACCTGTGATTTCCAAAGACTGCCGTTGTGAGACCCATTCCTAATATCAAAGCTCTATTCAGACCTTTCTCATAGAAACAGAATGTTTAGTCTCTGCTGATTAAGAACATCATAACAACGAAATGAGCAAAAACTCAGTAACATTTAAAATTACATTGTAATTAAGAAAACCATGATGCTTAAGATGAATAAAAATTCAGTAACAGTTTTAACAGTATTTTAATTAAGGAAAGCATAATGACCAAAATTAGTAAAATTTCATTAACACCTTAAATATCCTTTTATTATTTCCAACAGCATCCTTATGTGCATATAACAGATGTAGGTGAAGTATGATTTTGCTCAGCCTTCAGACCTAACAGATGGATTCCCAGAGCCTTCCCAATAATTCCTCAGCTGCCCCCCCATGGCCATTTCCAAGAGTGCACAGTTCAACATGCAAACCAGTGGTTTAGTGCCAGACCCCTGCTCCTTTCACTCTGCCACAAAGCCTGAACAATAGAAACGGAGCTGGAAAGTCACAAGGAAAATGCAGCTGCCTAACGGAAAACACCTCTCTCCTCTTCTTTCTCTTGGGGATTTTGAGGGATTAAAGCCCCAGACTTTTGTAATATCAAAAAGAAATTGGTGAATAAATAATTACGTAAATAGAGAGTTCCCGTTGTGGCGTGGTGAAATGAATCCGACTAGTATCCATGAGGATTGATCCCTGGCCTCTCTTAGTGGGTTGGGGACCCAGCTTTGCTGTGAGTTGTGGTGTAGGTCTCAGACGAGCTCAGATCCCGCATGGCTGTGGCTGCGGTGTATGCTGGCAGCTACAGCTCTGATTTAACCCCTAGCCTGGGACTCTCCATATGCTGCAGGTGCAGCCCTAAAAAGCCAAAAAAAAAAAAATAATAATAATAATAATGACATAAATATGCCTAGGAAGGGGCTCCAAGAAAAAACAGAACTAGCCCTATAGGTAATTCAGTGGAATTCAATAACTTTGAGATTTCTCTAAAGCTTTTATAAATTCTCCTGTCTTCGTGGGGCTTATTAGCACCTGTGGGTATCTTCCCGGACACAAGCCATGAAACAAAAACCATCTCTTAAAAATAACGCAGGTTTATGAGCTCCTTTCAGTGACAGCAAACAGGACACAGAAGAAAGGGCCAGGGTGTTCTCGCCTTACAACAGCCAAGTTACAAGGGCCACCAAGTTCACCCGGAGGAAGAGAGGGGTCTCAAACCCAGAAAAACCCAGAGCTCTGACGGCCGTTCTCTTCCCATTTTAATTACCACCCCATGCACGGCACTGTTCCTCCAGATCCCTGGCGTTGGCAGGAAAATGCATCAAAGTCAGTTCTAAGGGTTTACATGTTATCAGGCTTTCAATTCCATAAGCTTCTCCTTTTGGAGCCCATTGCATTTGACTGTTTTTTTTTGGGTTTTTTTTTTTTTTTTTTTTTTTTTTTTTGGTTTTTGGCTTTTGCCTTTTTAGGACCGCACCCGTGGCATATGGATGTTCCAATCGGAGCTGTTGCTACCAGCCTATGCTAGAGCCACAGCATTGCCAGATCCAAGCCGCGTCTGGGACCTACCCCACAGCTCACAGCAACGCCGGATCCTTAACCCCCCTGAGCGAGGCCAGGGATCGAACCCGAAACCTCGTGGTTCCTAGTCGGAGTCATTTCCCGCCACGACGGGAACTCCTAATTTTTTTTTTTTACTTGACCATAATGAATACAATCCTGGACTGAATCAAAACTCGAATCCTTATTATCTACGGAGAGTTTGCTAATTTGTTTCACCTCATTCAATCTGTTTCTCTATCTGTAAAATGTAGGAAAAAATTAGAGTTCCTGCTGTGGCACAGTGGGTTAAAATCTGGTATTGTCTCTGTGGAGGCGAGGATTCAATCCCCAGCCTGGCAAAATGGGCTAAAGATTTGGTGTTGCTGCATGGCCAGCTGTAGCATGGGTCATAGCTGCAGCTCGGGTTTGATCCTGGCCTGGGAACTTCCACATGCTGTGAGTGCAGCCAAAAAAAGAGGAAAGGAGTTTCCATTGTGGCCGAGCGGTGACGAACCCGACCAGAGTCTGTGAGGATGCTGGTTCCATCCCTGGCCTGGTTCAGTGGGTTAAGGATCCATTATTGCCATGAGCTGTGGCTTAGGTTGCACACACAGCTCAGATCTGGTATTGCTGTGGCCATTGTGCAGGCAGGCAGCTGCAGCTCTGATTCAACCCCTAGCCTGGGCAATTCCATATGCCACACTTGCGGTCCAAAAAGAAAAAAAAGGCAAAAAAATCAAACCAAACAAAACCAAGCTAAAAAGAAGGGAAAAAATGGAGGTAAAAATTCACTGTCTTCACTTAAAAATTAAAAATGAATCTTAAGGAGTTCTCATGGTGGCTCAGTGGTTAACGAATCCGACTAGGAACCATGAGGTTGCGGGTTTGATCCCTGGCCTTGCTCAGTGGGTTGGGGATCCAGCGTTGCTGTGAGCTGTGGTGTGGGTCGCAGACTCGGCTTGGATCCCGAGTTGCTGTGGCTCTGGCATAGGCGGGTGGCTACAGCTCCGATTAGACCCCTCGCCTGGGAACTTCTATATGCCGAGGGAGCGGCCCTAGAAAAGACAAAAAGACAAAAAAAAAAAAAAAAAAGAATCTTAAAAATCTTTTAGAAGGATGTCTGGCAGAAAAAAAGTCAACGCTCACTCTGAGATAACAAGTGTTACAATTTAATTATGCCTGTATACATGTGTGTCCCACGTGAAACCATAAATTTTATAGAGGCAAAATTTTGCCTTTGCTTCTCGATCCCCCAACATCCTACAGGTGCTAAGTACAGTGCAGGCGTGTGTGGTGGTTACAGATGTCAACTCTGGCATCCAACATACCAGAGGATGAAGACTATAGCCTGGCTCCAGTACCCGTTAAGCTTTTTTTTTTTTTTTTGGCCACCCTGCAGCATAGGAGCTGCCAGGCTAGGGATCAGAACCAAGCCACAGCTGCGACCTGCAATGCTGGATCCCCAACCCACTGTGCCTGGCTGGGGATGGAACCCCAAGTCCCAGGGCTTCCAAGATGCTGCCGATCCTGTTGGGCCACAGGAGAAGCTCCAAACTTTTTTTTTTTTAAAACACTGACAAATTTCTTGATGTCCCTGGGTCTCAGTTTCCTCATCTGTTACATGGGTTTACTCCGTTAACTTGCAGCTTCATTGTGAGAATTAAAGGATCTTGTTAGGCGATGAGCACTCCATAAAAGCCTGTTATTATGAGCTTATCAGTGTGTCATCCTGCTCCCACCCAGGTCAGGTACCCTGTGACACTCACGCTAGAAGCGGCTAATACACGAGAATCAAGGATTTATGTGTTTACTCCAAGCTACAGCTTCTCTCGGCCAATCGAAGCCAGAGACAAGCCATCATAAACTCAGGGTGTGGGGTGATTCCAGGCGTCACTGCATGCCTGCCAGCTGTTCCCTCGGGAAGGGGAGATTCGCCCTGAAATTCTCTGGAATGAAACCAACAGTCTGTTTGCAGGAGGGCACAGAAATTCAAAAGAGCTGCACCAGAGAGGCAGCCTGGTGCATATGATGGCTATTGCTTTGCGAGTCTGAGCCCTGAGTATGAGAATGTGATCTCCCCAGTAACTAGCTGTGTGCCCCCAGGCAGGCCACGGCACTACTCTGGGCCTCAGAGATTCGTTTCCTCTCAAAAGAAGGGCCTATCACAAGAGATTGGCTAGAGTTCCCTGTGCTATACAGCAGGACCTCATTGCTTATCCATTTTAAATGTAATAATTTTCTGTGATAGAACACAATGGAAAATAATATGAGAAAAAGAATGTATATGTATATATACATATGTTTGTGTGTGTGTGTGTGTGTGTGTGTGTGTGTGTATGGGACTGGAGCACTTTGTTATATAGCAGAAATTGACAAAAAATGACAGAACATTGTACGTCGAATATACCTTAATAAAAAAAAAAATCAACGGAGTAAATGTTTCTTTTCCATATGCTTCTATTGTTTCATGTAAATCTAAAACATTTGTCATTTTTTGGATAATAACCTTTCATATCTCCTTAGCTGTTTTGGTTTGTTGGTTTGTTTGTTTGTTTGCTTTGGGGTTTTTTGCTGTTGTTGTTGTTTTGTTTTTTGCCCCACCCATGGCATGTGGAAGTTCCCAGGCCAGGGATGGAGCCCATGTCACAGCTGCAGCCTGCACAATGCTGGATCCTTAACCCACTGCACCCAAGGGAACTTCCTCCATCGGTGTTTAAAGTTCTACCTGATGTGGAATCCCAGAGCTCACTGCAATAACACCAATAACAACAAAGTCACTTCCATGGAAAGCTTGTCCTTTCCAACATAGCCTAGGGCTTGCTGTCCTCGTTTCGCATAAAATTAGCGTTCCCCTCCCCCCTCCCCCCAATCACTTCCATGGGTACAGCCCTTTACAGTGTGGCTGCTCTTTCAGGCCCTCTGCTTCTCTCACTTGCTGCAGCCTCCTAGGTTGACAGGACAGTTATCATAGTCACCCCCTGATGGAAGAAAAGCTAACATTTAAGAGGAATGATTGGCCCTTGACCACAAAACTAGTGGTCTGCCTGTGACTTAGACCTCAGTTTCCTAAATCAGCCTCTGAAGAAATAGAAAGCTACTTTTAGTGGCCAATCAGGACTGTGGTTTTGACTGTCCATATATCTCACCAGTCCCCTCCAGTCTCGGCTCTGACCCTCATCAGTTCTCGCCCTGGATTTCTGCAGGATCCTCGCAACTCATTCCCTGCCCTCAGTGCAAAAGCCTTTTTCATTCTTTCCTCCATAAGCAACCGGATAAGTCTTTATGAAACAGACTTTTCAACAATTCCTCTCCAAGGAGTTCCTATAGTGGCTCGGAGGGTTGCAAACCCCACTAGTATCCACGAGGAGGTGGGTTCGATCCCTGGCCTCGCTCGGTGGGTTAAGGATCCGGCATTGTCGTGAGCTATGGTGTAGGTTGCAGACGTGGCTTGGACCTTGCTATTGCTGTGGCTGTGGCATAGGCCGGCAGCTGCAGCTCCAATTTGACCCCTATCCTGGGAACTTCTATATGCCTCAAGGGTGGCCCTAAAAAGCAAGCAAACAAACAAACAGTTCATCTCCATAATCACACAGGCTCCCCACCACCCACAGAATAAGGTCCAAACTTCTGCAAGTATATTCGGGCCTTAGGAGAAGCAGCTCTATCCAGCTTTATCTGATTGCCCTACTTGGGACAACCCACAGCCACAGACATTCCAGCAGTGCTTGTTCCCCAAGCGTGGCTTGCATCTTTCTCCCTCTCCATCCTTATGTAAATCACCATCTGCAGACTAGATTTAGATCGGTTTGGATCACATGATGTTACCATGGCTGTTGTTTTATCTAATTCATTGGCAGCTCTTAAGATTTCCAGCTTCTCTTGAACCCAGAGCTCAGAGAATGAATGGCTGGGATGGGAGACGACAACTTGAGAGTCATCAGCATCATTGATGATGCTCAAGGCCATTATTTTTCTACCTAATACAGATACTATTTATATACAGTGAGGACCACGAATATGATTTATGTGTCTTTAAAAAGGAAAAACAAATCAGGGCAGGACTCAAAAGCAAAATGGGGAAGGAGAAAAAGACATCAAGATTAAGAAAAAAAAATAGAAATTTTAAAATGAGAGATTCATGACTTTTTGGGCCAAAAAGAAAAATTACAAATCACTGCCAAGATGCACCCTTCCCCAAATCTTTCCAAATTCAAAGCAGAAAGGCAGATTCTTGCAGAAGAGTCAAATCAGCACAGTCTCAGGTTTCTCGTGACTAACACACCAGGAAACCACCATGATGAAAAGAAATTCCATGTGTTCTGCCTGATTTTATTGTGCTGGGGGAAGGAGAAGCAAGGAAGAAAGCAGACTTTCTCAGATGTACAAATTAGCAGCAAATATAACACCTAGGAACGTTTGCTCCAAAAAGGATTTAAGATCTACCTGGACAGAATAACGCACAAAGAGGAGTTCCCATCGTGGCTCAGGGGTTAACGAATCCGACTAGGAAACATGAGGTTGCAGATTCAATCCCTGCTCTTGCTCAGTGGGTTAAGGATCTGGCGTTGCTGTGAGCTGTGGTGTAGGTCGCAGATGCGGCTCAGATCCCGTGTTGCTGTGGCTCTGGTGTAGGCTGGTGGCTACAGCTCCGATTGGACCCCTAGCCTGGGAACCTCCATATGCCGCGGGAGCGGCACAAGAAATGGCAAAAAGACCAAAATAATAATAATAATAATGCACAAAAATGAGTGGGATGTTAGAACTGGAATCTGGAAGCCTTTGAGCTGAGTGTGCTCCCCTCTTTTACCCCCAGCCCCCCAGTTCTCCACGGGGCTTCACTCACCTGCCACCTCCCAGGACGGTGCCTTGTGCCCCATCCCCTTGCCTCCTCCCTCCCAGGACAGCACCTGCTCTTTCTAGAGCTGCTGCCTCTGAAACAAGCCCTCTTTTTATTTGGCTCCAGGGAACCCTGGTTCCATGAACCGCCCTGATGGGAAGGCTGCACTATGTTTAATCCTGCTCACTCTGAACCAGGCACAGAGAAGGTTAAGAATCCAGCCTTATACTCATCCTGTTTGTCCCGACCTCCTCATTTCTATTTCTCAGCACCAAACATCAATTATGTTCTTTGTAACTTTCATTCTGCGTATCATATTACATTGAGCTGAGCAAGGAGCAAGACCAGAGCAAACACATCCTGTACTTTTTCTAAGATTGATTTCATGAGCGAAATGAAGGATTTTTCAAGGCTCCTTCCTCAGCCCCATCAGGCCTCTGCTCAAATCCCCAGTTGCTCCATGAGATCATCCCTGATTACCTCATTTCAATCAAAACCCAGCCCCCTGCATGCCCCGCTTTGGTCTCTGTTACAGAAGTCACCCTCTGATTCTCGATTTATTTAGCTAATGTGTTTGTTTGCTTATTGAGAGGCACGGCAGTGCAGGGGCAAGACCCCAGACCTCAGACCCTGGACAATCCCAGCTCTGCTGCCTCTTAGCTGTGTGATCTTGGGCAAGTTACTTAACCTCTCTGAGCCTCAGCTGCCTCATTTGTAAATCAATCATTCCTAACACACGCGGTTGTTGTAAAGAATAAATGAGTTCATATGGGTGAGACACAGAGAAAAGACATAGAAAGGGAAGGACCATGGCTTTATCCTTAGACCACATTCAACTTTCACCAGCTGTGCCAATGGCATACTTGACAGCCAAAGGGCCCAGGCCAGACACACATACTGCATTTTGTTGTCTAGTCTCTCAATTTGCCTTCAGTCAGGAGCAGTTCCTTGGTCTTTCCTTGATTTTCAGGATCTCAGTACATTTTTGAAGCTTACCGGTCATTTATTCTGTAGGATACCCCTCAATTTTAGTTTGTCTGACATTTCCTCGTGATTTGATCCATGTCATGCATCTTTGGCAGAAATATGGCATTTTTTACCTTATTAGAAGGCACACAATTCCAATGTGTACCACTACTGCTTTCCACTCGCTGTGTGACCTTAGACAAGCTCCTTAACCACTCTGTGCCTTTGTTTCTTGATCTATAAAATAGTCATAATAATAGTACTTACCCCCTAGCCTGGTTGTGAGGATGAAATGAGTTAATATATATGGGGAGTAATTATAACAGTGTCTGTCACTAGATCCAAATTGTATAAATGTTGCCTTTTTTTTTTTTTTCTTCCCCTTTTTGGCTGCCCTGGGGCATATAGAGTTCCCAGGCCAGGGATCAGATTTCAAGCCACAGTTGTGACCTAAGCCACAGCTTCAGCAATGCCAGCTCCTTAATGCCTGAGCCAGGCCAAGGATCAAACCAGCCTCCCAGCGCTCCCAAGACACCACTGATCCCATCACACTATAGCGGGAACTCCTCGCCCATTGCTGTTAGAGGAGAAACAGAAGAACAAGGAGAGTAAAAGAGATAAAAGCTACACGGCCTGTCTGTGTTCATGTTCTAGGAGGGCCCTTACAAGTTATCACAAAATGTGGGACTTCAAACAACAGAAGTGTATTCTAGAAGCCTGAAATCAAGGCTCAGTGGAAGAAGCCTTCTCGGCCTCTTCTTAGCTTCTGGCAAAGCTTAGTGCTCCTTGGCTTACAGACACCTGCAGCATATGGAAGTTCCCAGGCTGGGGGTCCAATCAGAGCTGCAGCTGCCAGCCTACCCCACAGCCACAGCAACACCAGATCCAAGCCCCATCTGTGACCTACACCGCAGCTCAGGGCATCGCCAGATCCTTAACCCACTAAGCGAGGCCAGGCATGGAACCCGCATCTTCATGGATATGAGCTAAGTTCGTAACTGGCTGAACCACAAGGGGAACTCCCTTTTCTGTCTCTTATAAGAAGATTCTCAATGGATTCAGGGCCCACTCTCACCCACCTGACCATGTCTTAACTAGTTTTTTCTGTAAAGACTGTATTTTCAAATATAGTCACATCCTGAGGTTCCAGGTAGACATGAACTTTTGGGGGGACACGAGTCCACACAGGACACCACCCACATTCAGGCCTGAGGGGAAAGTGGCCGCAGCAGGTGGAGCAGGAGGTAGGGATGAAGACGGAAAGGCCAGGCCAGGGCGTGGAAAAGGGGCTGCTGTTCTGAGGGTCACAGCTCCCATCCGGAGCCCTCTCATCTCCAGGTTGTCTCCCTTCCCAAATCCTCTTAGTCGCACCAGAGGGTCTGCAATACCCCCCAGGGTCTCCCTCTGCCCTGCCTGCGGCTCTGCCAATAGCCCCTCTACTAATCTCTTTGAATTGCCCATTTTGAGTGTGTCACCTGTTTCCTGTTGCAACCCTGACTACTACACACGTAATTAGTTGCAGCATCAAGGACCCTCTGACCAAAGAAAAACTGAAGCAGACTGCTGTGAAGGATTCCAGAAGCTTCCCCAGAGCCAGGATGGCCCTACTGTGGGTCAGAGCAGATCCATCTCTGTCCTTCTCTCCATCCCTCCCCTGCCACGGCCCCAGCCAAGCTGCTAGGGAGCGTTGCTGGGGAGCCCTCTGGCCTCGGGGAAGAGGGGTCCGGTGTGGATCCCAGATCTGTACATCTTTGCGATCAGGAGCATGTCGCCTACGGCCTTGGTTTCCTACTCTGGGCAGTGAGCATCATATTAAGGACATGTTAAGGATGATGTGTGTGGCCACCCCTGACACACACACCCAGGGGCACTGCGAGGTCGCCTCCAGGGCAGCGCACACTGTAACCTTTGTGGATAACCGCCCCCCCCGGGGAGGGGAGCCAGGCCAAGGCTGCCGTGGAGCATCATGCATCACCAAGCACGTGAGACCGTAACTCACATGGCCCTCCCATCCCAGCTGCTCCCGGAGCCACCAGGGCCGGCCCCTGCCTTGCCCATGGCCCATACCTCCTAGGACCTCAATACCAAGGTGTTCAGGAAAAACAGGACGTAGCGTGTAAAGGACCTGAGCAAACATCACCCTGAATCTGAATGGCCCATCATTTCCTGCCGCCACCTGTCCCCAGACATTCGCCTCGCCTTCCTTTTTTAGCAAATACCTTTGAGTGTTTCTACGCCTCCTGTGAAGTGCCAGGGACCACTTCAAAGACACAACTTCTGGAGTTCCCACTGTGGCTCAGCAGAAAGGACCGCAACTGGTATCCATGAGGATTCACGTTTGATCCCTCGCCTCAATCAGTGGGTTGAGGATCCAGCATTGCCGTGAGCAGCAGGGTAGGTCGCAGACGCAGCTTGGATCCTGCGTGGCTCTGGCTGTGGTGTAGGCTGGCAGCTGCCGCTCTGATTCAACCCCTACCCTGGGAACTTCCATATGCCTTGGGTGTGACCCCCCCCCAAAAAAAAGTCATGACTTCCTCCAGCTGATGCGGGTTACAGGGGCTTCCTTCCTCGGAGGCAGCCTCTGAAGCTGGATTCATTTGGCATCCCTGGAGCACCTCCCTCCCAGGGCGGCCCTGCAGGCCCAGCCCCACCAGGGCTCCTGCCTTCTCTTTATTCCTATCTCTGCTACTCATCTGTTTAGCAAGGCCTTCTTTGATCACCCTGTCTAAAATAGTCCTCTTCTCCCTTCCCTGTCATTTCCATCACACCATTTTATTCTCTTAATCAAACTTAACACTGTCTAAAATTTTCCTACGTATTGACTGCTCATGTGGTTGCCCCCTCCCTTCCCCCAGGTCATGAGCTCTGAGAAGACACTTTGTCTGCCTTGTTCAAGGTCTAGCACATAGTCAGCGCCTCCTTCACATTTACTGAGGCAATAAATGGAGGAATAAATGAAGGAGTCAGTCATCAGCCCTATTCTCAAGGCGAGATCAGAGCCTCTGCACCCAGCCACGTCAGTGGAGCCTCACCCAATTCCACCCCTAACTCTGTGCTTCGTGCATCAAACCCATTTGTCCTTCGAGGGCTGCCGAGCAGACATGGGGGAGACAGGGATCTGAGGGGCCTCATACATGGGGTGGGGTGTCTTGGTTCACTCGCCAGCTCTGAACTAGAATAAATGAGTCTAGATAGAGAATCTATTTCAAAACATTGTTGGGGGATGTTGATGATGGGGAGTTTGTCCACATCAGGGGGCCAGTGGTACAGGCGAAATCTCTGCTCTGCTTTGCTGTGAACCCACAACTGTTCTAAGAACTAAATTCTTGGTTATTAGAAACTTTGAAAAAAGAAAAAAAAATAAATAAAAAGCACCGTGCTTAGTTACACTGGTCAAAATCCCAAGACAAGTTAGGAACTGGGAGATGGTGAGAGAAGAGGGCATGTCTGCAGAGGAATCTCTTATAAAGAAAACACACTCCTGGGAGTTCCCTGGTGGCCTAGCAGTGAATGATCTAGCACTGCGACTGCTGGCACGGGTTCAGTCCCTGGCCTCCCTGGCCTGGGAACTTCCTCATGCCATGGGCACAGCCAAAAAGCAAAAACAAAACAAAACAAAACAAAACTACTATAAATAAAATAGATAACTAACAAGGACCTACTCTATAGCACAGGAAACTCTACTCAATATTCTATAATAACCTCCATGGGAAAAGAATCTGAAAAAGAATGGATATTCTTTGCTGTACACCTGAAACTAACACAGCATTGTATATCAACTATACCTTAATAAAATACAATTTTTTTAAAAAGGAAAGAAAATTAGGTTTATGGGCAACTTTTTCCCAGGCTCTTGAGGAAACTCGTGGTTTTCTGATAGCTTTAAATTTATGTGACTGCGATTCCTGTAACTTACCTCCAGTCTCTCAGTAGAGTCGGATATACCCCTGGCAACGTAGCGTTGAGCAGAAAGACAGCACAGTAAAGAGGGGTGCAGCCTGCCCCCCAGGAGCCTTTCACCTCTGCTGGTGTCCACGGAGAAGCAGCAGCAGCCAGTGAGGGAAGAAGGATGGGAAACTGATAACCAACAACAGCTGCTTCCCACAGAGCTGGAACCCAGAGGTAAGTTACAAGTGGCCAAGGCAGGAGAAAAGTAAATTACACTCTGTTTTACATGTTTAAGTGTATCCATGTGTCTGTGTGTGGCTGAGTGTTGGGGACCTATGCCCACAAAATATTGGTGGTCCTGAAATTATTTTAGGTGAGATTAAATATTATTGAACCTTGTAAGAGAATTGCAATAATTCTCTTTCTTCCTTGAGCCATAAGATTGCAACAAAGAGAACGTTTCACTTGGGTGTGACTGTATCTTTATTGCCCAAGCCTTGGCTGATCTCACTTTGTGATAGAGAAAAGGATGCCTTGGGCTCAGAGCCTGACACAGGGCGCAGCACACAGCTAGAACTTACTAATGTTTCATTTTCCTCTTTTGTATTTTTAGTTACCTCCTTTTTATAACATGGTTTTTCACTTTCATTAGTAACAAAGTTTCCTTTTAAGACAGAGACAGATGTAAAAGTCTATATATAGAAAGGGAGTAGGAAAAAGTATTTGGACCAAGCAAAAAGTAAAAGTATTTTTATCTAATGTGCACATAGTTCTTGCTATAGGCTAAGCACTGTACCAAATTCTTCACAAATATGAACTCGCTTATCCCTAGGATAAGCCTGATGGCTGAGGAAATGTACTTATGGTCACATGGCGAGTGCCCCGCAGAACCTAGTGCTCAGGGTGGGGTCCTGGGATATAGCTCCTACCCCTGCCTTCCCCAGGACCTCTAGCCCAGGGACCAAAGTCAGGAAACACTGCAGGGGAGGATGGTGACTGCCTGGGAGGTGGTGATGTGTATTCTCTTGGGCCCTAATGATGAAATCCAAGTTTGATCAATTGCCCTGTAATTAACTTACTCCCTTCCAAAGCCTGTTCCAGGCTCTCCTTATGATCTTGAATCTAGGAAGTCCAGCTTATCCTTGGCCATTAAAGAGTTAAAAAGCACATCTGGGAGCAAAATGCTACTAGTGAGTCTCCGAAGTTCCCTGCTCTGATTCTCAGCCATCCTCAGCACAGCCGCATCCTTCTGTCTCTCAGCTTTCCTGTTCTAGAACATGCGTTACTGTATCCCTCCCTTCTCCCAACTGTTTTTAATTCTAGGACTTGCTCTCTGGGACAGTGACGCAAAACCACTCAACAGTCTTAAATCCGATTTCTAAAAGAAGAGCCTCCATTTTATTTTATTTTTTTTAATAATGAAATATGTTAAAACAATTAGATCATTAGATGGTTTACAATACCAAAAAAGATTTATGCCGAGCACTCTCTCTTGTTTTCTGGGATCTCTCTGTCTCCCATAATTCATGACAAATGTGCTTAAACAAAGAACCATAACAATGTGTTGGCCTTTATTATGGCTGGTAATTCTTTTTCATAATGGTAACAAGTTTTTCTTAGGAAAGAATCAATCTCACTAGAGAGAATAACTTCATTTTCTTGGCAGGGGCAGATGAAGAAAACATAGATATTGGAAGCTTATTTCACATGCATGTGCTAATGGATTTTTTGCATAATATGTGATAGAGCTTCCTGTCTTTGGAGCAGTCTTATGAAAATGCTCATTCAAATCTTGAGTGATTAACAACATGAGGCCACCAGTGAGAATACTCACAGAGCAGGTCCAGAAACTACCTGACTGGCAGCAGCAGCATGACAATGATCCTTATCGTGCCTGCCATTCTAAAGCGTTTTGCTATTTCTCCTCGCTTCATCTCCTTTGATGCCATCCACATCCAGCTGCTGGCGGCTAATCTGCCAAGGGTCCTTCTGAAACCTACCTGAGCCAGAGACCTCAGGTGTGTGAACCTAGGGCCTTTGCCATTTTATGCAGAGAAAAGGCATTAATCAGAGAAAATTGTATTGCTATTTGGGGAGTGCAGACGAAGTGAGACATGGAAAAATATACTAACTAGAGAGGGATTGGATAAAATAATAGCAATAAACAAAAAAGAAGGCTAGCAATTCCAGGTAAGTCCAATAAATCAAATTTAAATTAAACTTATGTGAAGGGGAGTTCCCGTTGTGGCTCAGCAGGTTAAGAACCTAGTATAGTGTCCGTGAGGATGCAGGTTCCATCCCTGGCGTTGCTCAGTGGGTTAAGCATCTGGTGTGGCCGCAAGCTGCAACATAGGTCACAGATTCAGCTCAGATCTGGCATTGCTGTAGCTGTGGTGTAGGCTGGTGGCTACAGTTCCAATTTAACCCCTAGCCTGGGAATTTCCATATGCCGCAGGTATGGTCTTAAAAAAAAAAAAAAAAAAAAAAAAAGGAATCCTCTTGGGTGGATGTCTGCCAAGTGCTTTCACATAAATTGTATCATTTTGTCTCTCAGTAAGCATTTCTATGTAGCAAGTGTCCAGCGTGGTAGGTACAGGGTTAAGAAGACAAGGAAGAATTGCTCCACACCTAAGAAAGCCTTATAGACGAGTGTTGGGATGGGGGTCAGGAGGAGCTGGACAGAGAGACCAGTAAGCAGTTACAAAGCTCTGAGTGTAAGGCGCTAGGGAGCAGAGCAGAGGAAATGGCCAACCCATCCTAAGGCCCTAGGGGTACAGGGGTGGGTGAGGCTTCCCTAGGAAGTAACATGAAATCTGAGCCTTGAGGATACACAGAATTTTCATCCATAGAAGCACTGATCGGCAAAGACTCCTCTAGAGTCTAAGGCTACATCAGTAAACAAAACGAAGTCCCTGAATTCATGCAGCTTGTACTCTCATTGGGGAAGAGATATCAAAAACACATGCCAAGGAGTTCCCATCGTGGCTCCATGGTAACAAACCCGACTGGTATCCATGAGGATGTGGGTTGGATCCCTGGCTTCTCGCAGTGGGTTAAGGATCCGGCACTGCTGTGAGCTGTGGTGTAGGTTGGATCCTGTATTGCTGTGGCTGTGGGGTAGGTTGGCAGCTCCGATTGGACCCCTAGCCTGAGAACTTCCATATACCTCAGGTGCGGCTCTAAAAAGACCAAAAAAAAAAAAAAAAAAGAGCCGATATTTGCTGAAGCGCTATGAGAAAAAAATCAAAGTAAAGGGAATAGAGAGTGATGACATGAACATGTAGAAGGGGTCGCTCTTTTCTGTAAGGTGGTTAAGAAAAGACCATCTGAAAAAGTGGTATTTGAATAAATCTTTGGAAAAGAAGACATAAGCCCTAGGTCTAGGAAATAGAGAGGAAGATAACCAGGAAAGTGGGCACTTCCTTGGCATGTTAAAAAACAAACAAACAAACAAAAAAGGCAAGGAGAGGAGGGTAGAGAGAGATGGGCAGCTTGACACAGAGCCAGAGAGCTGATGGAGGCAGACTCTGGAAAGGACAACTCCGTGAGTAGGAGTTTTCCTACTTTGGCGAAGGTAGATCATTTTTATAGCGATGGATCTGTCATCCACCATCCACAACCTCTTTCTTTTCCTTTCTTTCTTTCTTTCTTTTTCTTTTTTTTTTTTTTTTTTTTTTTTTTTTTGCTTTTTAGGGTCACACCTGAGGCATATGGAAGTTCCCCAGGCTAGGGGGTCCAACTGGAGCTACAGCTGCCAGCCTAAACCACAGTCACAGCAAGGCAGGATCTGAGCCACGTCTGCAACCTACACCACAGCTCACGGCAACACCAGATCCTTAACCCACTGAGCAAGGCCAGGGATCGAACCCACAACCTCATGGTTCCTAGTCAGATTCATTTCTGCTGCGCCATGACGGGAACTCGCACAAGCTCCTTCTGCACTTGATCAGAAAGATGACTCCTTGGTTGAGCTGGTCAAATTTTCGACCATCCCCCACTTCACTGACTTCAGATGTAACCTATCCATCAGGTTGCTCCCCCGTCTTTCCCTTGACTAAGCTGAAACTTTGCTCTCTGCCTGTCATTAGATTCTCAGGTTTTAAAAAAAATACAGAAGTACAACCCTGGTGTCTACCCTGTCGAGGTTTTATTTGGTCAGGGTATTTGGAGAAACCATACTTTCCCCAGGCGACATCCCTTCCAGGTTGAACAGCTCAGTGTTTCAGCCAAATGGATAATGATTGAGGCAGCATAACACGTAACAAGGTGTCCATCAAGTTCAAAGACACATAAAATAAGATGATAGAGATTAGAATACTAGTTACCCCTGGAGGAGGGTGTTAGTTTGGAAGGAGCACAAGAGTTTCCTGGGGTTTGGGGAAGGTTCATTTTAGAGAGTTGTGTGCTTGCAGGCACGTGTATGTGCACGCGTGCGGTGCACGCGCGTGCACACACACACACACACACACACACACACACACTGTATTTGAATCCTCTGATTTCACAAAAAGGGCAGAGCAAGGAATGGGGTTAGGGGGCTAGTCCATGAATACCGCTCCCAGCTGGAGCAATGATTTAGGAGTGGGAGAATCTAGACTCAGTCACTAACCAGGATCCTTTTGGTCTATCGTCTCTGAAACGTCTCATTAGAAGCACATTTTACATTGATTGCAGGAAAACTTAATTTATTTTGACATTTTTCTTAAGCTTCGAAGTGAATGGAGCGATCTCAATTGGCGCAAGTTAATCTAGAGGGCTATATCAGAGGGAGTGGGATTATCTGTTACTCGAACCCCAAACACGGGCCTTCGGAGAGTCCCACAGGTTTTCCCATTTGTATTTGGACTGGAGTCCCAGGGCCACCTGCTGGAGGTCCTGTTTGAGCTGTGACCAGTTGGTGCCTCTGCAGGACACGCAAGGTCTGGAAATCTGATTACAGCTCAATCTCTCTAAAGAGAAATGATGCATGACTGAAAGGCTGAAACCCTTCATTAATCTTTTTCTTTTTCTTTTTTTTTTTTTCATAAAAGGGAACATTTTGGTAGGTGACGCTGCAACTGCCAAGGTGATTTTAACAGGCTGTTGAACCGGTGCATTTGGCAGGACTTCCTGAAGGTAACAGCGTTCTGTTCAACTTCTACGCATCAGAAGCTCTCACTTGACCTTGTGTAACCTTTGTCTCAATCTGCAAGGCCAGTCGGCTCTCCCTCATCATCAGGAAGTCGTCCTGCTGAACTAGCAGCATCTCTTATCTCAACACACTCATCTTTATTTAAATAAAAACATCTGTGAGGTTAGTCTTCTTATTCCCATTTTCCTGCGATGGAAAGTGAATCTCAGAATGATGAAGGGACCTGTCCAAGGTCACTTAGCCAGTAGCCTCAAAACTGATGTCCCCAAACTGTTTTTAGAAGGTTATGACTCTGAGAACCATGACCTCTTAGCCGCTGGTGGGGGCTGGTTCCCACTGTGATTGTCATGCTATAGACCGAATGTTTGAATTCATAAGGTGAAACCCTATCCCCTAATCTGGTGATATCAGGAGTTGGGAGGTAACTGGTCATGAGAGTGGAGCCTTCATGAATGCGATTAGTGCCCTTACAAAAGCGACCCTAGGCCTAGACCCTCCCCCGACTCCTCTTTCTGCCAGGGCCAGGTGAGAATAAAATGAGAAGACGGCTATCTGCACCCCCAAAGGGGGTCCTCCCCAGAACCCAACCATGCTGGCCCCATGATCTCAGACTTCTAGACTCCAGAACTGGGAGAAATACATTTCTGTTGTTAAGCTACCCAGTCTATGGAGTCCATCACGCCCCCCTTCTCCTCTCCCCTCGGCAGTGTACTCAGCCCAAGGGCATTTTATCACTACTTCTCTCCCACTCAACCTGAACCTGAGACCGCCTAGGCCAAGGGCGTTCTACCAAAGCATCCAAGCTACCACTCCACAGCTCTGTCCATCTGTGCCAGCCCTAAAACCTACTTCCTCCTCGTATCTGCCAAAAGCCCCTTCCCCTGCATGCATTCCAGCTTATTGTAGCTGCTCTTATGGCTCATCAAATACATCCTAACATGTTTGAGTATCAGTTTAGGTTTGTCATACTGTGATTTGTAATAAGAAATAATATAAAAATACACTGTTTCCTACGGTTCCCGGCGGGCACAAAGCTTCTAAAATCCTTGGAATTTTCTAATTGAAGAGAGATAGAAAGGTATCTTTTGTTATGTTAATGCAATGACTTTTGGAAACTTGTAGGTCACCCGAGGATGCGGGCTGGTTGCCAGGGGAAGCCACCACGTTACTGTGGAACTTTCAGTCTCCCCAGCCCCATCACCACCTCTAGGCTGGAGATTGAGTTCAATCACCCATGGCCAAGGATGTCATCCGTCCTGTTTGCATTATGAATCCTCCATAACACCCCAAAAGGACAGGTTTCGGGTGGGTGAGCACATGGAAATTCTGGGAAATTGTACAAACAGAAACGAAACGTCTCACCTGACGCAAAACTCCTTAACATAAATTTTTTTTTTTAACATAAATTTTTTTTTTCTTAGCATAAATTTTTTGTGTCTCCGAGGGCCTGGAGTGCTTAGATTGTGTGTCTTGAGAAGCATTCCTTAGGCCCCTATGTGGTTTACATTTGAAAACATTGCCAAGATCATCACCATGACAACCAGAGTCAGTACTGGTATTGCTGCCTGGTTTTCTTTAGGAGAAAAGCTAAGTCTTAGAAAAATACTGAATGCCTGACTTTCTTTTTCATTGGCTGTTTTATGTCCTTCTGCTCAGCCTCTCCTATGATGGAACCACAAGGATCAGGTTTTTTGTATTCTTTCTTGGAGCTCCTGTGATACAAATCCAGACCAAAAAATCAGCAAAGATTTTTCTGCGTATTGTACATGAATGACGATTGGCCATATGTTTACACTTAGAACTGTCCAAAACACTTTTATATAATGTAAATTTGTTGAAAACCTCTGCAGCATGAGGAAACAATTATAAATCTCTCTCTTAAAAACCAAAAGCTGGAGTTCCCGTCGTGGCGCAGTGGTTAACGAATCCGACTAGGAACCATGAGGTTACGGGTTCGGTCCCTGCCCTTGCTCAGTGGGTTAACGATCCAGCGTTGCCTTGAGCTGTCGTGTAGGTTGCAGACGCGGCTCTGATCCCGTGTTGCTGTGGCTCTGGTGTAGGCCGGTGGCTAAAGCCCCGATTCGACCCCTAGCCTGGGAACCTCCATATGCCGCGGGAGCGGCCCAAAGAAATAGCAAAAAGACAAAAAAAACAAAAACAAAAAAACAAAACAAAACAAAAAAAACCCCAAAAGCTTTCATTGCGCTTTCATTAAGCATGCAAAACAAATGACAACTCTAAAGAGAAAAAAAAAAAGTAAAAAAAGAAAATCAGCTGAAATGATTGACAATGGGTAGAATATCGTCACAATTGTTCTCTCTCACACTAGCCAAGTTTTTCGATTTTATCATCTGAATTATCCTCCACAAGCCTAGATTATCCATCCACCATGGAAATTTATATTTCAGCGGGAAAGAAATAGACTCTGAAGGAAAGCAATTTGGCAAGAGAATCTTTATCTCTTTATATAAAATGTCAGGAAACATTGGGAGTTCCCTTGTGGTGAAGTGGATTAAGGATTCCGCGTTGTCACTGCCTACAGCAGCTCGCTGCTGCCCTGGTACCCATTCAATCCATGGCCCAAGAACTTCCACAGGCTGAGGGTGCAGCCAAAATGAAACAAAACCAAACCCCAGTTTAATTACAAGGACTTTGTCTCAGTCTGATTAATTTATCAAGTAGGTTTTTTGCGGAGCCCTCTGCATCCCTTCAGCGATCTTAAAGTTCTAAAGAAAACATAGAACATAGAAAGAAGGAACAAAATACTTACGGAACCTAGCGATTTACTTTGCTTTCCCTGTAATTAAAGATAATTCACGTCTCCAAGAGGTTCATGCTTCCAATTTCATGTTCTCCCTTTTCAGAGACAAGGATCATCATCTTTTTGGTTTTTGCAACACTCTATGGTGTTCAGATCAACTCAACCCACATGTTTTGACCACTGGTCATGAGTCAGATGCTCAGTGAGACTATGCAATGTTAGAATAAGATGATCACTTACCTTCAAAGAGCACAAAAACCAATCTGCGCACACTGTTTCTGGCTCTCCTGTGGGATGTCAAGATTTAGAGGGCAGGGGAGTTCTCGTTGTGGCTCATCGATAATGAACCCAAATAGTATCCATGAGGATGCAGGTTCAATCCCTGGCATCGCTCAGTGGGTTAAGGATCCTGTGTTGTTGTGGCTGTGGTGTAGGTCAGCAGCTACAGCTCCGATTCCACCCCTGGCCTGGGAAGCTCCATATGCCACAGGTGTAGCCTTAAAAAGACAAAAATAAAACAAAATAAAATAACAAGGAAAAAAAAGCCACAAAACCCCCACAAAAACAACAACAAAAAACGATTATAAAGCATAGATCTCATCCTTAAAGCTTTTCACCTACTTCTATAAGTGCTGTGCATATAAGAACAGCAAAAGTTCTACGGACAACGAGAATATTTAAGTGATCAGCTTATTTCTCACATATAAGACCGACGACCAGAGGTGTTCAGCTTCCTAAGTGCAGAAAGCAATGTTTTCTTTTCTTTTCCTTTTTTTTTTAAGGGCCGCTCCTGCAGCATATGGATGTTCCCAGGCTAGGGGTCCAATCGGAGCTGTAGCCACCGCCTACGCCAGAGCCACAGCAACATCAGATCCGAGTCACATCTGCGACCTACACCACAGCTCACGGCAACGCCAGATCCTTAACCCACTGAGTGAGGCCAGGGATCAAACCCGAGTCCTCATGGATACTAGTCAGATTTGTTTTTGCTGAGCCATGACGGGAACTCCAGAAAGCACTGTTTTCTTTTTCTCTTTGTTATGGCATCAGCCATGCCTCTGCTCTACAAGTGCAGATAACTTGCCGTTACCTTCAAATGCTGAACACAGCCAGGCTGCTGTGCGTCCATTCCCCTTGCATAGGATACACACTCCTGCACTCTGCATCAGGCAAGCTCTTGCTCATTTTTATTTTTTTTATTTTTTTATTTTTATTTTTTGTCTTTTTGCCATTTCTAAGGCCGCTCCCGCAGCACATGGAGGTTCCCAGGCTAGGGGTCAAATCGGAGCTGTAGCCGCCACCCTACGCCAGAGCCGCAGCAACGCGCGATCCGAGCCACGTCTGCAACCTACACCACAGCTCACAGCAATGCCGGATCCTTAACCCACTGAGCAAGGCCAGGGATCGAACCTGCAAGCTCGTGGCTCCTAGTCGGATTCGTTAATCACTGCGCCACGACGGGAACTCCCATCTTGCTTGTTTTTTAACACCAGCCCAACTGTCATAAGCATCCCCCCACGACTCCCTTCCTCCCAGCTTGGCTTCTTCCTGTGTGATCTGTATCTCTTTGTAAGAAGCATCTCTGTGATCCTACCCTCTGCCCGCTATATTAGAGTCACCCTGTGTTCCCTGCTTGGCTGAACACCTTTAGGAACAGAGTCCCCTGTGTCATGCCCTCTGCACATGTCACATATAACAACCTTGTTGTTTTTGGTTGGTGGTGTTACATTTCTGTCATTCTCCACCTCTTGACATTTAAGGGTTGGGTCCTGTGCAATATCGGACATCAAACTGAAGGATCGTTGCTCAATTTCTAGAACAACTAAACCTTTGTTTCTATCTATCCTCAGAAAAAGAACTTGGCATTACAGGGCTAATAAGAGGATAATTCCTTTAATGAAGAATCTTTGAATGTCTTCACTGTGTCTAATGAGAGGGTACAGAAAATGAGAAACCCTTCCTGCCCAAGAGAAACAGGCATAGCTAGTTCTGACACCTACCAGAACAGTAATTAGTACTGTTCCCACGGTCACAGCCCTCGGTGTCGGATGTCCCCTGGCTCCAATCTAATTCGCTCATATTTTCATGTTTGCCTAGTAGAAGCACACAGCTTCTTTTCTCCTCTGCTGCTTATTCCATCCTTCCAGGACCATGGGTTTTCTGTGGCTGTCTCACCATTCCCTCTCTTGCACCTAGCTAAATGGCTTCTCCCACACGCTCTCCAAGCTTCACTAAATTCTTACAACCTTGCTCCCTTTATTTATTTATTTATTGCTTTTTAGGGCCACACCTGCAGCATATCGAAGTTCCCAGGCCAGGGGTCAATTCAGAGCTACAGCTGCCGGCCTACACCACAGTCACAGCAGCGCCAGATCTAAGCTGCATGTGCAAACCACACCACAGCTCATGGCAACGCCGGATTCTTAACCCACTGAGCAAGGCCAGGGGCCGAACCTGCATCCTCATGGATACTAGTAGGGTTCATAACCTGCTGAGCCACAACAGGAACGCCCTCCCTTCATCTTTCTTTTCTTTTTTTGGCCACCTCGTGGCATATGTATTTCCTGGACCAGAGATCAGATCCGAGCCACAGTTATGGCTTACACAGCAGTTGCAGCAACACTGGATCCTTAACTCACTGTGCTGGGCCAGGGATCAAACTTGCGTCCCAGGGCTGCAGAGGTGCAACCAAGCCGGTTGCACCACAGCGGGAACTCCTACTCCCTTTTTCTGAAGTGCCACTGAAGTCTCACTTTTATCAACCAAACTAACGTAAGGCTGTAAACTTGCCACCATTACTCAGTCACTGTATGTTAGAGCTGGAAGATCTCAGAGAAGCCATGAGACAGGAGCTAAAGATCACGTAGCACCTAACAGCTATTCCATCCCTCAACTGGACAAAATATAAAAAGGAACTGCCTTGGAGCCCTGCTAAGTGACCCAAAACAAGCAGAAGTTGGAGAGAAGTTGAAATTTAGGAGAAAGAAAAGCAATGGGTGCAGTTCCACAACTTTTTATTTGAGGACATGCCCCCATTCAATTCTACAAATCACGAAACGATGTGTTTGTCGGCCTGAAGAATCAGAGGACTGGCTTCCAGGGGAGGCAGCAACAGCTGATGGAGAGGGAGGGAAGAATACCCAAAAAGAAGAGAGCCAGAGAGGGAATGCTCGAAGATCTCTGCATGGGAGTTTCTATAGGACTTAGGGTAATGAACCCAATGAGTGTCGATGAGGACATGGGTTCAATCCCTGTCCTCGCTCAGTGGGTTAAAGATCCGGAGTTGCTGTGGCTGTGGTGTAGGCCGGCAGCTGTAGCTCAGATTCAGCCCCTAGCCTGGGAACTTCCATATGCGGCAGGTGTGGCCCTAAAAAACCCCCCAGAATAAAAAATAAAAATAAATTTTAAAAAATCTATGCATGAATGCTGCTCCCTGAACCATGCATGTCTCCCCTTATTTTGAAGGCTTTCAGTGGCTCTTCCCTTTCCCCAAGAAATTCCTCTCACCGCACTCCCGTTCCCCCCACCCCAGCTTGTTTCTCACACTTCAGTAACTAATATCCATGTACTCTTTCAAGAGGAAAAAATCAGACTCTTAGTGAAGATTTTTTTTGCCTTTTTGCCTTTTTGCCTTATCTAGGACCACTCCTGCAGCATTCGACTCCAGGCTAGGGGTCGAATCAGAGCTGTAGCCACTGGCCTACACCAGAGCCACAGCAACGCAAGATCCGAGTCGCATCTGCGACCCACACCACAGCTCACAGCAATGCCGGATCCTTAACCCACTGAGCAAGGCCAGGGATCAAACCCGCAACCTTATGGTTCTTAGTCGGATTCGTTAACCACTGAGCCATGATGGGAACTCCAGTGAAGATTATTTTTCGCTATAACATTACATAAATATGTGGGCATCAAATTCTCATGCCTCTGAATCTCAGTGTTAAAGCCAACGTGTTTACAAATTAAATCCAACACATCTATACAATTCACATCAACAACATGACAGAGGATGCAGTTGTGTAGAAAATGGACCACTGTTCCCCCGTGACTGAGGCCGCCTGCTCAGGCAGTCTGGGTTTTTGCAGAAGAATGATTCACTTCTCACCACTTCCCTCTCTTCAAACTCCTACAAGACCTTCATCCACAGAATGGACCCCGAGACAGTCTGGCCTCTTCCTGGAACACACACACCATGCTGTCCGGCGTCACCTCTCACTGCAGTGTGGCCCTCCTGAACTGCGGTGTGCCTCCCCCAAAACAGAGCAAATCATGGTGATGCTGGAAATGCTCTACCCAAGACCAGCGTCTAGGTAGGAAATAGGTGATGGGCTGACCTATTTCCTTGAACAATAATGGACAGTTGTCACATTAAATTATATTAACATAAATAATTACAAGTATAATATTAAGCTATATATTTATGTTTAAAATCAAATTAGTCATTAAATAATGATGGATCTAAGGTCTTGTTGTTGTTGTTTTTTTTTTTTGTTTTTTGTTTTTTGTCTTTTTTAGGGCCCCATCCATGGCATATGGAGGTTCCCAGGCTAAGGGGCGAATCGGAGCTGTAGCTGCCGACCTACGCCGCAACCACAGCAACTCCGGATCTGAGTGGCGTCTGCAACCTACACCACAGCTCAGGGCAACGCTGGATCTTTAGCAAGTTAAGTCCTCATCTTCTCAAAGTTGTTTGCCAAGCAAACTCAGCCAACACTTATCAGGCCTCAGGGTTAATGATGGGTGAGGGGGGTGGGCTGTAAATGAATTCAGCTTACTGGTGAAAAGCACGGCTGTGCTGTCCCATGCAAGTTAACTCCCTCTGGGAAAGGAGGAATAAAAAGTGAAAGGCTGCCACCCACTGGAAGAGAAAAGCCTGTAAACCAACAAAAGCTCCTGAAACAACTCAGGGCCTCTGCACCCAGGGCCCCCAGCTTTAAACACAGCTTCTGAGCTTCACCAACACTCCAGGGATCTGGAGGCTGACAATTGAAACAGCGCTTACTGACGTTTCTTTTTGTTTCTAATAACGTTTCAGTTAGTTCCTTTGCATTTGCCTGGTATACTGATCTATAGATTGAAAAATAATTTCCCCCCCACACTTCTTATAACTTACCTCTTGTACTTTGTTCTCTTGCCAAGTTTCATCAGCTACTGATTCTAAGGTTAGATATCGGTAATGATGGTTTGGTGGGGAAATTTGTGCTGTTCCTGACTCAGAGCAATGATTGCTTTCTGTAATTCAGAATTAAGACTGATTTTGAATTATAAATCCTGGTATCCAGGTTTTGCCTTAAAATAATCTAGTGGTGACAAAGATTTTCTCTTTGCGTATACTTCTATGTATGTGTGTAAAAGCACTCTCCACTTTGTGCCTATGAAACAAGAGAGGCTAAACATCAGTAACTATCCAGAGCTGGGTGATTCAGCTTCACTATTCTGTTCTCGCTACTCTTGTTTACATTAGAAATGTTTCATAATGAAAAGAAACGAGATATAATGAGGCTGGGAAGATTCCTGATTTTAAAAGATGATCAAGGAGTTCCCGTCATGGCTCAGTGGGAACGAATCTGACTAGCATCCATGAGGACGCAGGTTCAATCCTTGGCCTCGCTCAGTGGGTTAAGGATCCAGTGTTGCAGGTTTCGGTCTGGGCTTGGATCCCGAGTTGCTGTGGCTGTGGTGTAGGCCGGCGGCTACAGCTCCGATTTGACCCTAGCCTGGGAACCTCCATATGCCCCGGGTGAGGCCCCAAGAAAAAAAAGAAAAAAAAAAGTTCTGGAAGTTACCTTCTTTTGGTAGCCACCCACATAAACCACAAGGAGGAGAAACAAACAATCGCTGATAAAACTGAGAGGTCTTTAACAAAGCACAGGGGGTGACGAGGGAAAGCAGAGGTGGGAGGGGACAGATGGTGCTACAGAACAGACGAAGGGGACTTCAGCAGAAGACCGAATTACTATGAATAGAACCGAATCCCCAGCCCCACCCACCTCTTCCTCATCCAGCTAGAATGCCAAGGAGAAAGAGAGTCAGAAAAGCTGAGGTGAAGTGAGGGGCACGTGGCTAGGTGAAATCTTGCTGCCACCCCCCACTTCCCAGCTCCTAGGATTTGGTAGCTGTGCTTCTAATGCTCAGTCGGGAAATTGAAGTCTCATTTCTTAAACCAGGAACAGCACAAGTATCCCCACTGTATGATCAGTACGAACATTCCACATTGTTCAGACCCAGAGAAAATGCCTACAGATGCTGATGGCTGGGAGCAGCCTGATGAAAAGTGCCTTTCCCCTTCCGTGGGCCCCGCCACTCAACCAGCCCTACTCAGGCTCTGCTGGGGCCTACCTACCTTAAATAGGTGGTCACCGGTCTTTTATTTATTTATTTTTGTCTTTTTAAGGCCACACCCGTGGCATATGGAAGTTCCCAGGCTAGGGGTCAAATAGGAGCTGTAGCCTCTAGCCTATGCCACAGCCATGCCAGACCAAGTCGCATCTGCAACCTACACTACAGCTCGTGGCAATGCCGGATCCTTAACCCCTGAGCAAGGCCAGGGATTGAACCTGCGTCCTCATGGATACTAGTCAGATTCGTTTCCACTGAACCAGGAAAGGAACTCCCTTGATCACCAGTCCACATGAAAACCTCCAGAAGTTCAAACGGAAAAGAAGGAGCTCAGAGAAAAACAGAGACAATGCAGAAGGCAGAAGAAAACGTCAGAAGAAAACTAGAATTAGTATCCTTATGGTGATAGTGGAAAATTACCATGCTTTCCTGTATCCATCTGGATGTTATAATTGAAAAAGAACGCTGATAATTATAGCTTAATCATCTTCACGTCTCTGTATTTTGATATGGGACTGTAACATTCGTTTGTTCATTCTTTCTATTAACTTTTGGACTGTTTCCCATGTTTTGCTATTTCAAATAATACAATCAGAAACAGCGCCACTACTTGCCTCCTAAGAGTTTCTTAGGACTAGAATTGCTCTATCAGGATATGCAAATGCTCAACTTTTTAAGATTGTATCAAACTGTTTTGCAAAGAGCTTGTATCAATTGATACCCCACCAGAGTATAAACAGCTCTCACTGAGAAACTCTTGCACACCTGTGCACCTGGAGTTCTATCTTACAGTATATGCTTTGAATCAGGAACCGCTATATGTATGCTGAAATCTACAAAACGGTGACCAACAAAAATTAGAGAAGTTACAAATCAACAGAGAGAGATTTGTTAGGATGCCAATTCTCCATCTAATCTATAGATTCAGTATAATTTTGATTAAAATCTTTGCAGGCTTGTGTAGAGATGTTGAAAAGCTGACTCTAAAATTTATATGGAAAGACAAAGTAACTAAAAGAGCCAAAATCAATTCCAAAAAACCCCAACAAAGTTGGATGACTAATGCTATCCTATTTCAGTAGGGTATTCAAAGGACACATTGATCAATGAAATGGAATAGAGCCCAGAGACAGACCCGCACCAAAAACGTCAACTGAGTTTTTAAAACCACTTTACTGAAGTATAATTTACATATGATAAAATTTACTTATGTGTACGATGCAACTATTTTTTGGTAAACTTATGAGTTTCACATCCATCAATCACCAAAATCCAATTTTACTTTTTCTTCTATCCATCCGCCGTCACTCCTCATCTCCACCACAGGCAACTGTCTATTCATCTCTACAGATTCATCAACTGCTTTTTGACAAAGGTGTAATGGCAATTCAGTGAAAGATACATAGAGACCTCGTACCATATATTAAAATTAGTTCAATGGGTCAAAAACCCAGATATCAAACTATAAAACTCTTAGAAGGAAGACAACAAAAGCCCTGCACTTTGGGTTTGGTGATGAGTTTTTAGAAAACAGCATCGAAATCTCAATCCATTAAAAAAAACTAGTAAATCAGACTTTGTCAAAATTAAAACCTTTTGTTCACTTTAAAAGATACTATTAAAGAGAATGAAAAGAGAAGCCAGATTGGGAGAAAATAGCTGCAAAATACTTATCTGATAAAAGACCTGTACTCACAGCGTACACTGAACTCTTAAATCTCAATGATAAAACCCAATTTTTAAAATATGGGCAACAGATCTGAATAGACACACCACCAGAGAAGATATATGAATGGCAAGTAAGCCTATGAAAAGATGCTCAACAGCATTTTCCACTTGGAAAATGAGCATTTCAACCACAATGAGATACCACTGCAACAAGAACCCTCACTCGTTGCTGGTGGGAATGCAAAATGGCAGTCAGTCACTTTGGAAGACAATTTGGCAGTTTCTTATAAAGTTAAATATACACTTACCAAGGACTCAACGATTCCACTCCTAGGTATTTACTCAAGCAAAATGAATTATGTTCATATTAAACGCACATCAATGTTAGATGATACACACACCTTGATATGCCATAAAGTACTCAGCAATAAAGAGGAAAGCTACTGATTCACACAATATGAATTTAAAATGCATTTTGCCATGCAAAAAAGGCAGACTCAGCACTGTACAAACTGTACAATTCCACCATTTATTAGACACTCTGGGAAAAGCAAAATGGCAGGAATGGAACAGGTAAGTGGCTGTGAGGGGTGGGGTGAGGGATTGAGTACAAAGGGGAATTCAAGGGTGACGGGACGGTTCTGTATGGTACTGAGACGGTAGACACGTGACTGTGCATTCGTCAAAGCCCATGCAGAGTGAATTTCGCTATGTGAAATTGTGAAAAAAATCAACTGGGATGTCAAGAGATCCCAGATGGAATGCAGAGTGTGACAAATCAACGTTTTACAAATGTGTAACATAATCTCAATGATGGGAGTAGGGACTAAAATGAGCTGAATTAAGTTACTCTGGAAAATGTTTTGAGCAGATGCCATAAGGCTGAAGTGGCATAACTAGAATGAACCTCGTGGTGATAGACGAAAATCGGTTTGATTTATACATATTGAGACAGAGCTAAAAATAATTACAGAGCTGTGTACTTCTATACTGAGTAGGATACATATTTGTATCTCTTAGCTCATTTCACTGAAAAGGTATAGATGCAGGAGCAGCAAGCACTCCCAGACCTCAATCTTGGCTTCTAAATACCATTCTGCAGTAAAAGGAACCAGGGCTCCTTTGCGAAGTAGCCAATTCTAGGGCTGGTATCTAGATAACACCTGCAGAGCTAGAAAGCCAGTCTATGGTCATCATGTGCCTCATGACACAGTGCAGTGTACAAGGGGACAGGACCTCTGTGCTATTCGTCTTCTTTTTTTTTTTTGGTCTCTTGTCTTTGAGGGCCGCACTTGCGGGATATGGAGGTTCCTGGCCTAGGGGTTGAACTGGAGCTGTAGCTGCTGCCTGTGCCACAGCCACAGCAGTGCCAGATCCTTAACCCACTGAGAGAGGCCACGGATAGAACCCACATCCTCATGGATACGAGTGGGGTTCGTTACCCACCGAGCCACAACAGGAACTCCCGTGCTTTCCTTCTTGATAAAGCACAACCTCAAGTTTAATTATGATAAAACACCAGAAAAACCCACACTGAGGGACACTGTACAAAATAACCAGTGTTCTTCATAAAGTGTCAAAATCAGGACAGACTGAGAAACTGTCAGATTAGAGGAGACTAAGGAGGAGTGATGATTAAATAAATGCAATGTGGTATCCCAGAAGGGGTCCTGGAACAGAAGAACATTAGAGAAAAAACGGGAGGAAACCAAAGTCTGTATTTTAGTAAAGAGCAGTACACCAATGTTAATTTCTGAGTTTTGACAGAATGTGCCATAGTTTACATAAGGTGTTAACATTAGGGGGAGCTCACGGAAGGGTGTAGGAAATATTCCTGGACAACCTGTGTAACTTTTCTGCTCATCTGAAACTGTTATAAAATAAAAAGTGAATGTATTTTAAAAGGTAGAAGAAAGCCTCAGCACTGAAAGTATAACTTTTTTAAAATTAACACATGGACTGACAGAAGATTAGACACATTTTCACAATAACTTGATCAACACCACTGTTTATTTGTAAACATATGTGTCAATAATCAAATTGACAACACTTTATACATCTCATTGTATAATATTAACATCATACCAGAAAAAAATCCACTGTACTCAGTTACAGTTTTGGTATTTTAAAATCTTTAAATACAAACCGTATTCTGAAACACTGAACATAAAAAAGAAACGCAAATAGCAGAGAAAAGTGGAAACAAGAAACCGATGTTCCCCCCCAAAACAAATAAAACCACCCGATTACATATTTAAAAAGAAAAAAAGGAATCAAGGAAGTCAGATGATCATATATTAACAACATAAAGTTGTATTTCTTTAGACCCACCTAAGAGGTGAAATCATATAATACTAAATTCCATGTCCTTTTTTTTTTTTAGCTGCATGTGGAAATTTCTGGGCCAGGGATCGAACCCATGCCACGGCAGTGACCTGAGCCACTACAGTGACAATGCCAGATCCTCAACCCGCTACAGCACAAGGGAACTCCTACCATGTCCTTTTTGAAATTTTTTTTTCTCATTTTCTAAAGTTTGCCAATAGTTTAAGCTATATTAAAGGACAGAAAAGAAGGGAGGTAGCACAAAGCCAAATGAAATTAAACATTTGCAGAAAAATTGGATAAAAATTCTTTCCTAAATTCTCTTTGGCAAATAATAAATTCTCTATTTTAATTTACCTTTGTGTTGAATTGGATCAACACATAAGATGTAAGCGATGCATCTTTACGTGGGTTAATATATGAGTGGAACGAAGCCAAATTCACAAAGGAAAGCACAAAACTGGCTTTCACATTTTGCTAATAGTTCTAAAAAGGCAGATTCTCTCTCCATAAAACTATTGAGAGGTCTTTAGCTGGAAATCCGAATCTTTCTTTCCTCATTCACATGAGAAACCAGAGTTGACCCCATGTTTTGCCAGTACTTTCCCTAAAATTCATGATCATTATTAGGTTCTATTTTTCCTCTGTTATCTAAGGAAATATAGCAGCAAATCACTCCCATATTTTGTTTTAAATACACCGGCGACTGGGTTCACTACCAACAGCTACATTCAATTCTTTATTAGTGTACAAGTCATTAACATAAGCTTAGCTTGTTAATACAGAAATAAATAACTACAGTTAGACAAAGCAAATGAAAATGAGATTAAAGAGCCCTGATCAAATGAAATCCTTTTAACTTTTGGCTGAAAAACTATAAAAGTTACATACATACCTCATAGCACTAGGAATGTACAATATCAATTACTGGAAAAATAAGTGAGTGATTCACAGTTATAAGAAATTACTTTAATATTAGCATTTTTCCTTCTATAGACAAACATAACATAGACTTGGCTTCTACCTCATACGAGACAAAGTAGAAAACTAAACATTACCGCATTTACCCTAAACACAGCCCAGACTGTGCTCCGGGTAACCTGCTCTAAGATATTCAATTCGACAGACAGGCCATGGTATTGAATACACGGTTATGCTAACAGTTTTAAGAAAGGCATATATTTCCAGAAGTATGTTAAACACACAAATGTCAGTTCTATAAATAACAAAAGGTATCAGTGAAAATGTTTAGGTTATAACCTTCCCAAATTTTCTAATGTTTTAAATGTTTTAGATATATGTTGTCTGACCAGTTAGTTTGGTTACAGTTTTAAACTAGCAAACCATTATCCTATAAGAAAAGCTAAACTAATAACACTGCACAAACTTCCCAAGGAAGGTAACTTGAAAAATCTAAAAAGTGATTCCAATTATTCTAATCGACATTTGAGATGTCAAAAGACCAATGACTCAAGAAACATTTTGAAATTCTCAATTTTTCTTTATCATTCCTCTAAAACTAGTCACATAAATTTAACATCCAGGTTGCTTAGGAATATGTCCTCACAGTAGGTTTATCAATAAAGTGTTCTGATCAGAAGACATACCCTTAATGCCTCTAATATGTAATTCTAAGCTAAAATCAAAATGCTTGGTTTAAAAACATCAAGTCTGATTCCGTAACAATTGATGGGTAAAGCTACTAAACAAAAAATAAATCAGGGTGACAATGTTCGGCAGCCACAGCTACAAGAGTGGAAAATAAATTCTATTTTTCCATAAAGACTCTATGAAAATATAAAGCCCAAAGTGACAACGGAAGTCCACTTATAAACATTGTTTAAAAATAGAATGTTTTCCAAAGCTTCTTACGAGATGTCAATGTATAGTCAGAGTTAAGACCTTCTAAATCAAGGTTAAGCTATACATAACTATGCTGATTTACATACCTTCAACAATGTTCAACCGATAATACATAATTTACAGACATCCACAGCAATTCTTAATGCCCCATCAGATCCCTTCTCAATAATGGATGTTTATCGCTGTATAGTTTCGCTACTTTAAATACCAAGAAGCCTTTCCAGAGGAAGAGTTCCTCCTCTTCCTGTGATATGATCCCCTAAAGAGTAGGTAACAAAATATAAAATTAAACAAGATTTATGTTTGATAAACTAACATATAAAATTACCATTGCAGTATTCATAGCGACTGCTTATAAACATAACAGTCATCATAAAGCCTATAAAGTACATCCTCAGTTTCATAAAAGAAACGCAGATTGTCTCCGGGTAAAAAATACAGTGCAGGCTGCTAAAAAGCTCTTTGTTGCATTAGGAGGTGCAATAATGAGGAAAACTTCAGAAAACATAAACATGTTCCCCAAACTTTTAACATTAGTTGAGCATGAACTGCACTGTAGCAGCAGGATGCTTTTTAGTGGCTGGCACTATAAAGCTGACGTTAAGAAAGAAAAAAGGCAGAAAGTGTGAGCAACAATGGTGTAACCAAATTATTGCATATGGAGATTAGCAAGGAGAAGCGAGGAAGGCGACCGTCCACTCCATTCTGTTAAGATGCCATCTTTAAATATTAAGTTCTTTGCAGGAAGTGGAACTCCCACGTCGGCACAGGATGACTGTGAAAGCAAACCTGAAAAACTGGCCTCAGTGTGGATATCCAGTGGTGAAGCACTTTCCTAAAAGACCGAGAAACAAGAGAAAAAAATGTCTATATTCAACATTTCACCAAGCCACTTAATGTAGCTGATGAGAAATACAGACCCTGGATTATCTAAGAAATGTTTATGGAATGCAAAACACTCTAGGAGATGCAAAGATGTACACCACACAGCCAAATAATCAATGACAGGTATCCACACGTGCAAACTAATACAATGCAGATGGTAAGTGCCTTCAAACAAACAGAAATAATAGGCCACGAGAGCATGGGGGTAAGAAAAAAGTTAATTCTTAGATAATCTCTAAAAACCCTCACACAGCACTAAGCACCAGAATAATCCATCCACTCCCAGCTCTCAGATTCACTCTCGCCCCAGAACTCTAGGCTCAAACCGGCACCTATGTGAGAGCTGTTCTTAGATGCTTCACCATAAGCTCCACACGTGGCATATCCATAAGCAGACCCTTTCCCCCACCTCAGTCTTCCCTTCTCCAACACATCTAGCTAATCAAGAAGTATGAAAGTCATTCTCAGGTCTTGCCTTTCTCACCACACCCGCAGTCTTTCCTTGCGGTTTAATCACTAAGTTCTATGAGTCTACCTCCAACATGTATCCCAAATGAGGTTCCTTTATTCTCTCACCATAGCCACCACTATCGTCTAGGCCAATGGTCTCCAAAGTGGGGTACTCACTCCAGAGGAGGGAGCAGTACCGTGAAAAATCCTAAAATCCTTTATCTACTTATTGCATCCAATGAAATTCCTGTTTCTGTGTTATTTTATAACATACATACATTATCTTATTACATGTATAACAGTATATACATATATTACCTTTATTATGGATACATGCAGATTTTTTTTTTTTAATGAAAAAGGGTGTTCAGCCAACATTCCTCACTTGGACAATTACAACAGTCTCTGAACTGATCTTGTTTCTATGCTTGTCAGCTTTTAATCTATGCTCTAAACAGTAACTAAACTTTTAATAGAGTCAAACAGAAGTAATATCATTCCCCAAACTATTACATTTAGAATGCATAAGCAACGAGGCCCTACTGTATATAGCACAGGGAACTACATCCAATCTCTTAGGATAGACCATGATGCAAGATAATGTAAGAAAAGGAATCTATATATGTATGTGTGTGTGTGTAGTACGTGTGTATATATGAATGGCTCAGTTACTTTGCTCTACAGCAGACAGTGGCACAACATTGTAAATCAACTGTACTTAAATAAAAAAAAGAAGTAATATCATTCCCTATTAAAAGCCTTTAGTAGTTTTTCTTCCCACGTGGCATAAAATACCCATTCTTTAGAAGGCCTGCCCTCCCTTCTTCAACCTCACCGCTTGGCACTACCCCTTTTCCACAAGGCTTCTGCCACACTTGCCTTCTCTCGTTTCCTTGCAGGCCGAGGGCCTTTCTGACACAGGACTTTAGCACCTACTAAGCTCGGCCTGTCTTTCCCATCTTTTCTGTCAGGTCATACGTCATCGCTGTCTAGTTAAATTAGGTCCCCCACTGGATTCTCTCAGATGTGAAGGGGTCTGGCTCCTTCCAAGCAGTTACTGAAACCTGTAATTCCCTGCATATTTCAAGGCGGACTTGCCTATGGTCTCACACAGTACGAGGAGCTCCAACAGTGGCTTCGACATCATTGTTTCCCCAGCATCTGCTCAAGGGTCTGGCATAGAGCAGACAAGTTTTTACTGAAAGAATGAATGAAACCAGACTCCAAAATATGGATTTCATAATGTGAGGACAGATATTCTGAACAGAAATACTCCATTCTAAAAGTTTATCTACAAATCAAGTCTAGAGTATTCTTTCTTTCCTCGGGGAGAAGTTAAAAGGTCCAGAACACTGGTTTTCACTACCTCAACAGAAAACCTCCCCTCAGCAATGGAGAATCACTGTAGTTATTAATGGAAGTACAGTGACCCAAGAATCAGCAGCTAGCATGGTGCCTGGCCCACAGTAGATGCGTGGCACATTTCTCTTTAATGAAGCATCTGCACAGAATGAACAGTCCAAACAGCTCTAGACCCTAAAGATCTGGCCAGGGAAATCATGTACAAGTCAGGTAACTTTCTGAATCTCAGCATGTTTGTTTATAAATTAAAATTAGTGCTTGTTTCATACCTTACTGCTGTGAAGACTGAAAACAAACATGGAAGTGTTTTGCAAACTATAAAAGGTCTATGCAAATAACATGAGGATTTTTTGGTTGTTGTTACCTGGAATGAGTGAACAAAGTTAAGGACTTGTAGAGATAGTTTTCTACTGGAATGTAAGAGGTTTTGAAGGCTGAAAAAAAAAGGGGGGGGGACAAAGTTTAAACAAATATAATGACAAGAACCAGTATCTCACAAGAGTTTAATTTTAGCAACTTAAATGCATTTGCTTCTTTTAAGATATCTATTCATCTAAAGAAATTTAACAATTCAATTGAATTCCTCAACTTTATCCCTTATGTTGATAATTGTTCCATGATTTGGAACGGCTATGCTCTATATTTAAATAAATGAATTCAGAGAACAATAAAATTGATTAATCACATAAAAATTCTTAAGAAACAGTTTCAATGGTTCTCAATGAAATTTCTGCCTGTTTCAATAATATGGAGTAACAGTGCGTAAAAAGACCTAAAACATCATGTAAAACCAAAATTGGAAAATTGTTAAAAAGTTTAAACTACTACCAACTATAACCATTATATATAAGATTTTTTTTTTTTTTTTTTTTTGCTTTTTAGGGCTGCACCTGTGACATATAGAAGTTCCCAGGCTGGGGGAGAATCAGAGCTGCAGCTCCTGGCCTACACCACAGCTCACTGCAAGACAGGATACTTAACCTACTAAGCAAGGCCAGGGATCAAACCCGTGTCCTTATGGATACTAGTTGGGTTCGTTACCACTGAGCCACAATGGGAACGCCAAGAAAACTTTTAAAATGAAAATTTAGGAGTTCCCGTCGTGGTGCAGTGGTTAACGAATCCGACTAGGAACCATGAGGTTGCGGGTTCGGTCCCTGCCCTTGCTCAGTGGGTTAACGATCCGGCGTTGCCGTGAGCTGTGGTGTAGGTTGCAGACGCGGCTCGGATCCTGCGTTGCTGTGGCTCTGGCGTAGGCCGGTGGCTACAGCTCCGATTCAACCCCTAGCCTGGGAACCTCCATATGCCGCGGGAGCGGCCCAAGAAATAGCAACAAAAAGACAAAAAGACAAAAAAAGAAAAAAGAAAAAGATGTGCACAAGAGAAATTTCTTAAACATTTACATGTTTTCAAAAGCGAGGTTCATACAGTCATATAAGCATGCCCATTTTACCACACTCGTGTCAAATCTAGGTAACTAAGTAAATACAACCAAAACATGTGCCCAAAAGCTTTGCATGTCCTAATTTCTGAGATAATGAAATCTAATTTTAAAAAAACACAGCAAAACCCTTGAACAAGCCATCTTTATTCAATAAATAAATATATGCAAGGCAATTAGCATGATCATGTGTGAAGTAAGAGAAAGCAACTGATACTGAGAGCTTAAGAGGTCTCAGATGAAAAGACGACAAATATAAACCCTCACCTCTCTTTCCTGCAAAGGCCATGAGTAGCAATCTTTCTGCAAACTTTCTGATTTAATTCAGAACTAAATAGTGGAATTCCAAAGCACAGCTCGAGAGGAACCCAATCTGCTTCTGTTGTGGCAACTACAAGAGAATATATAGAGTTATTAATCATATATATCTATTTTTATATATTATGATTGACCAGGGAACCTCTTAATGGAGGTCCAGAGATTTTCAGATTCTCCCACCTCTGCTGACGTGACCAATGGGCTTGGCAGGGGAGAGGACTCAGAGGGGGTCAGTGAATCTCTGAGAAAGGAAAGAATGGTTTTGTTTGTTTGAGTATATATACATACTTCTGGGAAGAAAGTACACAGCTTTCATCAGATGCTCAAAGTAGTCTTTTACCAAAAAAAAAAAAAAAAAAAAAAAAATTGCAAGCCATCTATAAGATGAGAGAATTAACATAGGTAAAACAAAACTTTTAAATTCTCAGGTCATATTTTCATATTTTAGTTATAATTCTAAATATATAAAAATGCTTCCCAGAAAATACATATGAAAAGGTCCACTATGGATAATAAGAAAAGACAAATGACATCCAAATGACTTAACAAAAAGTTAAACCTCAGAAATATTAGTCTAAGCTTACAAATAATTTTTAAAACCTTACCAGAGTTTTGCTTTGTGGCTGAATCTACAGCTGCTTCCTCAATGACCATTTCAAATGACTCCGTACTCCCATTTACATCTGAGCCAGAAGCCAAATCAGGTTCTCCTTATAATTAAAGGGCATACACAATATAAGGATTCTAACAGGTGGCATAAATTGTCAATAAGTCAGTCGTAACATAAAAGAAGCCTTCAGAACCAAAATGACAATGGAAAACGCTAACTACTCTTTAGCCTAAAGCAGTGGTTTTCAAATGGGGGGTGATTTTGTCCCCCAAGAAACATCTGGCAATGTTTGAAGACATGCCTTAGTTGCCATGAATGGAGATGGATGCTACTGATACCTAGGGATTCTCAACATTCTACAAGGAGCAGGTCAGCCCCCCAACAGCAAAAGGTTGTCCAGCTCAAAATGTAAATACACTGGGGTTGTAAAGCCTTGGCTAAAGAAACAAGGATTCGAAAGGCGGAAGACAAGATTTTCATTTAGATCATTACAAAACTGTTTCTCTCTCCATGGAAATACACAATCTGATTGCATCATTCCTTTTCAGAATAACTGACTTCCTACATCTTTTGACAAGAAAGATCATCCAAGACCTTCAAGACCTTACCTCCTTCTCTGCTCTCATCTATTACTGCCCAAGGTGACCTGCTCTGTTGTCTGAGTCCCTCTGCCTGAGAGGCTACTACCCTCCAGATAAACAACAATCATCTTTTGGGTAGCTAACACCTCATTTTTCAAAATTCAGTTCAACCTTTACCTTCTCTAAGAGGCCTTCTCCGACAACTCACTTGGGCTGAGATATGCCTTCTCTGTCCTATGTTAGCACTTCAAAAAGCAGACCCCTACCACGGTCTTTTAACACTACCCAGTAGGCTGATTCACCTGCTTGAATCTCCTTCTAGGGTTTTAACTCCTTAGGTTTTACTACTATAAATATCTCTAGCACCTAAGGAGCTATTTCATAAATGCTTGTGGAATCAATGAAATAAAACATGACAGCTGTAGCAGACATTTTTCGAAATGAATGCCTAACCCACAACCCTCTTCTCTCAAGATGCTCCCACGATACCTGGTAGTCAACTGCTGAAAGCAACCCAACTCCTCTGGCCAAAGGTAAACACAACAGCAGTGGATATCTAACTCAAAGGGAGACAATCAAATCCACTGGGTGGTTGGCAACAAATCATATTCTCTTAGGATTTCAATCTAAGAGGTTCAGTGAATGTAGTCAATCAATGATACACTTGAATTGAAAGATTCTCTAGAGTCATGGACCAGAAGTGGCACCATGGCAACCAAGGCCACGTACATACAAGACAAAATTATGCCAGAGAGGAAACAATCAGTAAGATTTAAAAATGAATTTTTAAATTAAAAAGAAAGAAAAACATTATGTGAGGAAAACTAGCTGCAGTCAATATGCAGAACAGGTTAGAGAGAGAAAGGAGGCAAGTGACATGAGGAAGGCTAAGCATGGTTGCAATAAAACATGTTTAAAGTATCAAACCTCAGACTAAAATGGCAGTTACAGAGAATTAAAGAAGAGAGAGGGGAAGAAATGGATGTGAGAGACATTTCTCCTTTTTTTAATTTTTATTTTTTTCCTTTTTTAGGGCGGCACCAAGGCATAAGGAAGTTCCCAGGCTAGGGTTCAAATTGGAGCTGCAGCTGCTAGCCTACGCCACAGTCACAGCAACAGGAGGGGATGTGAGCCGCATCCGTGACTACACCACAGCCCAGGGCAACGCCAGATCCTTAACCCACTAAGTGGGGCCAACGATCAAACCCTGGTTCTCATGGTTACTAGTTGGGTTCGTTACAGCTGAGCCAGAATGGGAACTCCTGTGAGAGACATTTCCAGACTAATTCACAGAACTTGGAGACTGACTGGAAAGAGTGGGAAAGAAGAAGGATGGGACAAAGATATGATTTTAAGGACTGCCTAACCGAGACAATGGTGCCTTGGACAGAAAAGGAAAGTTGAAAAACTGCTCATTTTAGTTTGAAAACAGTTTTACCAAGAGACTAAAATTTTGAAACCATCACCCCATAAAGGAACTTAAATTGGAGCCTATAAACATAAATATAACAGTAAAGGGCTAACACCTAATAACCGTTCTGTATTCCAACCCCAGGTCATCACTTTTAGTCACTTAGCGTTTCCTCCATTTGAATAACTGACATTTGTCCCAACAATGTCACAATATTTTCTCATATGTCAGTGACTTACTTACTCTCATAAATAAGTCTACATTCCCACAAAATTCTCCATGCTTTTTAAATATTAAGTTTGTGATATGCTCAATACCAATTATCTTAATTCAAACAACCCAACTATTGGCTAACCTCTCTCATCAGAAGCATCACTGAGTTTTCTGTTTGCAAGCTGGCTGGAAGCATTCAACATGGTGACATATCCACAAAAATGCTGCAAGTCCACTTTGCTCCTTAGTATTTGCAGTGCTTTATGGACACCCATATTGACACGAGTAAACTCTAAGAACAAAGAATTGACATTACATTATAAGTAGTTTTATAATAAAACACCAAAAATTAAATATACTTTCCTTTTATTAAGCAATTCTTAGAGCTACTTTTATACTTTCTCAAGACTGATTCCAATAAAGAAATATCTGTGAATATACAGGGATGCTATACACATATCTTTATAGCCTTCAGAAGGCAAAAGAACAAATTACTTGCTGCTAAGTAAGCAAATAGAGCCAGTCAGTGCCTCAAACACTCAGTGGACCTCTACCGGAAAATGCATTAAATACACATTTTATTTTTTAAAAAACTTAAGTAAAAGTATTAAAACTAAAACTAATAAGCTACTTGAAATTATATCCTTAATAAATTATTTAGATATTAGCTCAAGTTTCATAAATATGCAAACTTATAAAAGAGAAAGATGCTCTATACCCAAATATGAATACTTCTCTTCTTTAGAATTCACACAATAATCTGCCAAGGCAAGAGATTTATTAATCAGTTCTTGAGATTTTAAGATTTTTAAGATCCTGTTGTCACTATTCTGTATTTTCTGAGGAATAATCAGTTTTTCCACAGAATTTATAACGTATCAGAGGATTAGCTGCAGAGAAACGTCTAAATAAGAAAATTCTCTTCTCCAAATTTTGAACAGTTATTCACAAGAGAACACTTAATTTTAAATGTGAGGTTTTTGCAGCCTAGCCACGTGAAAAGGAAAAGATACTTATAAAAGTTTTCTTCCTTTTCATACTTTGGGGGAGGAGAGGACAATGGTGACTAACATTTTGGAAAAGAAGTTCTATGAATTACTGTAAGTTAAATTACTTGAACTATTCACTGCTCTCTAAAATTCCAAGCATTATGGCTCTAAGAACAAGAAAAATAGATTTCAGAATAGCAGTTCTGCATGGGGCAGGAAACACAAGTGGTATATAAATATATGTAGGTTTTAATCAGAGTATTTTTCTTTTGAATAGCTATACTTTCTTTTTAAAATTTAATTTTTTTGCTTTTTAGGGCTGCACCCACAGCCTATGGAAGTTCTCAGGTTAGGGGTCAAATTGGAGCTGCAGCTGCTGGCCTAAGCTACAGCCACAGCAACGCAGGATCCAAGCCGTGTCTGTGACCTACACAGCAACTGAGAGCAATGCCAGATCCTTAACCCACTGAACAAAGCCAGGGATCAAACCCAAATCCTCATGGATACTAGTCGGGTTAGTAATCCACTGAGCCACAACGGGAACTCCCTGAATATCTATACTTTCTTAATATTCAATGGAGGAAAGGTATTTTTATATTAAAGAAAATGAAGAAAGAATTTGTTTTACAGAAATTCTGAGTATCTTTCATCAAATTTATTTTAGCTCACATCTAATTCCAGAAAGAGAAAACATTAAATAGGGCTTTCCCCCCTTGGTTCTAACCAGCTTAGTTTAGCTCAAACTCTGCAATCCACTCAAGACCTTTCTAATAGCATATACAAAATTTAACAGCAGAAATAAATGCTGAAACAGGAAATACATGTAAGTTCTCTATAAACTGTAAATTAGTATACAAATGTTCATTAGAGTCCAAAAAAGTCCTTGAAAAAAATGGTATGTAACATTGGGGGGAAAAAAATCAATTTTCTAAACAAAATCTTCCCTTTGACTTGTCTTCTCCAACAACCTCCAAATAAAGAAACAATAAAAGGAAACTAAAAGGCTCAACATACCGAAAGCCTAGCCTTCCATCTAGGTAGATACCTACTTAGTCTCATCATCTCTAAGACAGACTGGTATTCATTCCTTCTAGTCCTAGGTCCTAAATGAATCTTATTCTATTAATTCTTGGCAGGAAAAGGCACATGGCAGAAAACTGCCTTTTGCCAATCCTCTTTAAAAGAATGGTTGTAAGACCCTAGAACTTAAAAATTTTAAGAATTCACTTCCTGCTGTGTTTCCACCAAATTGTTGACAAGATTAATCATAAAGAAGTCAAATGGATACAATTCAAAAGTGAGGTACCTCCTTGGAGTTCTGTCTCGTCAAATGGGAAAGGTATGTGGACAGTCTCTCCTATCCCATGCAGACCATGCCCCTAAACAGGAAGAAACACAAGTTGAAACGTACACACGAAACCTGTATTTTCAATGGGAGATACTCAAGTGATAAATAACACTGTGCCTCGTGATGGGATATTCCCCAGTCATAATGCATCGAAACGTCCTTGACACTTTTCTATTTTTCTCCAGCAAGCAAGGGCAATCTTAAGTCTATATTGACCTATTAAGGCAACGTGTCTCAGACTGAGTGTACAGGCCAACGTGTCTCAGACTGAGTGTACAGGCCAAGTGAAGCCTGATTGAGATCAGAGTGCCCTGGCACAAGGGTGAGCTGCAGTGCTAAGAGAGCAAAGTGGTGGAAAGATCCCCAAAGTCACCTGGCATGCCATGGACCAGAATGCAAAACTCAAAAACCTGCAATGAATGACACATTCAGAATTACTTGCTGCAACATTATAATTACACATAATCGGAAACAACCAAAATGCCTGTCGGTAGGGAGCTGGTTAAATAAATTAATGTTTATGTTTTCGATGCAGCTGCAAAAAAGAGGAAGCTCTCTACAAACTGGAATGGAAAGATCTCCAGTTGCTAAATGGAAACAGCATGGGGTATATCAGTGGGTAGTGGCTTGCATGTGCATAAAGAAATTCTAGAAGGACACAGCAGAAATTAAAGAGGCTGTCTGAGCTGGAGGAGAGTTAGGGGGTGGCCACTGGGTAGAGTGTTAGAAGGGTAGTGATACTTTTCTCTGAGCATCTTTTAATAGTGTTTTATATTTGAATCATGTGAATTTACTATTAATTCAAAAGTGAAATTTATAATAATCTATGAGTCTAACCACCCCACTCCCACGCTACACATAATAATTTAGTTTCGTCCATCACTTCTAATGTTCATTTGAATTCTGTTAAAGTATTTTGTATGTAATCCCTAAATTTGTTTTGGTTTTATAGTTGTGTAAGAATGACAAGCATGAGGAATTTAAGTTAATGTTTATTTAGAATGATTTTAAAAGAAAACTTGACATTGGGTATCTATAAACATTTTTTCCCTTTAAAAGAGACCTATATATCATTCAAATTCAAGACAGTGTGATATAAAAGAAAAAATAATTTCAGGGGAAAAGCACACTCATTTTACTTGGTTCATTTAACAACCTGAAAATACTTTTGACATCTTGTTTCTATTTCTATTCCATTGATAGATTCATGATTTTAAACCTACACAAGACAGTTACTATAAAAGTATGGTTTTAACAAAAGTCTTTGATTTTGTTATGTTTTAGGTTCTAGCCAGATGAATCTTTTTCTACGGTTTAGAAAGAAGCATTCTTTTTCAACAAAGACAAAACTCCTTCAACATACTTTAAAACTCTCACTCTCTTCCACTACCACTGCCACCGTAACTTTCTTAAGATTTTCCTATGTGCTAAACACAGATGTTTTAAGGCACTTTTATGAAGATCATCCGATCATCCATCTTAGTCATTCTTTTTTTTTTTTCTTTTTTGGTGGTGCCTACAGCATATGGAGGTTCCTGGACCAGGGTCAAACCCGTGCCACAGCAGTGAGCTGAGCTGCTACAGTGACAACGCTGGATCCTTAACCCACTGAGCCAAGCCTCACTCTTTTCAACAATCATATAAAGATTAGAACTTTTATTATCTCCAATTTGCACATGAAGTCGCTGAAATTCAAAGAAGTTATTTCACTTGCCTAATACTGCTAAGTAGTGGGACGGAGATGTGACCTCAGGCAGTCTGACCCATCCGTGCTGTCAAAGCCATTCTACCACGTCGTCTCCTCCACCCCGCCCCTCACGTGTGCCCCAGAGGGCTCGTGCATCCTCCCTCACGCTTCCCACTACCACCCACGTGCTGATGCTGACACTCAGGCCAATCGCTCCCGTACAACCTCCCTTATCAGGCCGAGCGCTGCAAGAATCATTCTTCCTCTTTCCACACCCTTCTCCGGACACCCGACCAATTCTATTTTTTATATTTGTAACAGTTCTTCCTTTCCATGCTCATCACCACTTCCCAGGCCAAGGCTGTCCTCATCTCTTATCTGGTCTCCAACACTGAATCCTAACTGGTCCTCTGGCTTAGGTGTCTTCTCCCCCGCCCCCCCAGCCATTCTCAACAGTCTCCGGGCTGATCTTCCAGACGGCAACTGATCGTGTCAATCCCCTGCTTAGCACTCTTTACTGGCTGCCATCAATCTAAAGGGTAAAGTCTAAGCACGCTAGCAGGACGGTGAAGGTACGCTGCCCTTCAGAGCCCAGCTACTTCTCCAGACTCACCTCTGACCATCACCCCGGCATTCAGCAGCTCAAAATCACCTAACAGTTTACAGGCCCCAGCACATGCGAGCACTTTGTCTTCCTATTCATTTATTCACTACTCATTAAGCAACTTCTCTGAGTCAGGCACTATTCCAAGGGCCAGGGAAATAGTTATGAAGAAAGAGGAAAAAAAAAACTCTATCCAGAGATTTATTCATGCTGAACCTTCTTCTGACTGGCCTCCCTGGCCTCTAAATCAGCCTTTTATACTTAGTGCAGGTCTCATTTTCTCTAAGGAGCTTTCCCTAAGCCTTTCCCCTTGCCCCAAGGCTGGATGAATACTTCTCTTTAATGCTTCCACACATAACTCTATTCAGCCCTCAGCAAAAAAACTGGAAGCGACTGCTTATGCAACTAAAGTTCCTTGAAGACAGGGACCATGTCTTGCTTGTATACACACATTAATTACCACAGAATAGGGCAAGTACAACTGTTAGTTGAATGAATTAATGAAATTTTTATGTACCAGAGGTGTGCCACATACTTCACGTATGCCTTCTCATTTCATGCTCTCAACAATCCTAAGGCTAAAAATGCTTACCCCAGCATTAGCTGTCACTATCGTCTCCTGTTGCAAACAGCTGATATTATCACTTTCATTTTACAGATGGGAAACTAAGTCTAGGAGAAATATCTTTAAAATGCTACACACTGCCCACTCTGGGCTGACTGCACATTGGGCACCAGGCAATGCTGATGCCAATCAGCGCCAGGATGAACAGCCTGAAATCAAAGCCCCCCACAACAGGGTGTCAACAAATGGCTCCGCATGAATAAATATATATCACTATGTATCAAATAAAAATAAAACACATTACTTCACACCTGCTAGGGTGGTCGTAATAAAAGATCAGATAGTACCAAGTGCTGGAGGGACTATAAGATGATACAGTTACTTTGGAAAACAGCCTAGCAGTTTCTTAAACAGTTAAGTTACCATATGACTCAGCATTTCCACTCCTAGGGATATACCCAAAAGAAATGACAACACGTCCACACAAACACCTATACCTAAACAGTGGTCATTATTATTCATAACAGCCAAAAGGTGGAAGCAATCCAAACGTCCATCAGCTGAAGAACAGAAAAACAAAATGCTGGACAGTCATACAAGGGAATATTACTTTGACACAAAAAGGAATGCAGGAGTTCCCGTCGTGGCGCAGTGGTTAACGAATCCGACTAGGAACCATGAGGTTGCGGGTTCGGTCCCTGCGCTTGCTCAGTGGGTTAACGATCTGGCGTTGCCGAGAGCTGTGGTGTAGGTTGCAGACGCGGCTCGGATCCCACGTTGCTGTGGCTCTGGCGTAGGCCGGTAGCTACAGCTCCGATTCAACCCCTGGCCTGGGAACCTCCATATGCCGCGGGAGCGGCCCAAGAAATAGCAACAACAACAACAAGAAAAGACAAAAGACAAAAAAAAAAAAAAAAAAAAAGGAATGCAGTACTCATGCTACATGATGAATCCTGTCAACAGGAAAGAAGCCAGTCACAAAAGACCACATACTATATATGATTCCACGTATCCGAAATGCCCAGAATAGGCATCCCAGGGAGACAGCAAGTAGATTATTTTAAGAGCTGTGCTGGGGGTGGGGGTGGGGGGCGCATGGACGGGGACAGTGGAATAGGGAAGTGAGAAATAAAGGAACCGCAAAATGTTATAAAATTGAGTGTGGTGATGACTGCATACATCTGTAACTACACTAACAATCACTGGGCTACACAATTTAATTGTCTGGTACGTGAAGTGCATCTCAATTTTAAAGATACTGTTAAAAGAAAATAGGGTCACACAGGTAGCAAAAGATGAGGCTGGACTCAAACTGGGTCTAATTTCAATGCCCATGTTGTTTCCACCATTTCCCCAAACTACTAAACAAAGGCCACAACTGAAATCCAGAGCTCTGACTCCTTACATCTCAGCTTGACAAATGTCAAATTACTGACAAATTAGTGATTGTGGCTCAGCAGAAAGCTAGACAAACTGTGATCTTTAAAATAAAAAATCCGAAGCTGATTGTTTCGAATAAGGAAACCGTACCTGAATCAGAACGGCCGAATGTGTTAAAGCATCATTCAACATTGTGAGCACATTCGATGTAGGAACCACCCCAGGATCATGACCCCACGACGTTATTAGTAATCGATCGTAACCCTATGGGAAAGAAGTGAATAATACACAGCATGGCATTTAGACATTTTTTAAAAAATTAAGAAAATTACCTATAATACTGCTCACCAATTTCTATTTCCTCAAAAATTAAAACTAAAAGTTTTTTTAAAAAACCCACAAAAAACCTCAGAAACATACCTGGAATATGTCTGGCAGTTTTCGAAGTCTTGTACCTTTGGACAGTAAAAGAGAAGGTGGTCCCTGCCTGGTGATGTGGTAAATGTACAGCTTAAACCAGACAGAACTGACTTCTGGGATTGCTGGTCCAATATGCTGAAGTCATAAAACAGGCAAGATACAGCTGTAAATACTTACTTCACAAGCAATCGATTATATTCTCATAGCTAAGAGTATAATATTAACTGTTTACTGCTAATATCCTTATGAAGATACATTTTAAATGATCCATTCAGTTTCAAATATATACTGGAATCGAGAAAGCAGGTCTTATCACTGCAATTAAGAGAGAGGACTCTGGAGGAGTGGGCCAAGGTTTAAATTTTGGTTTCATCCCTTCAACCTAAGGTTACTTAAACTCTCTTGTGCCTGGTTTTGCTCATTTGTAACACGGCAACCAAATATGGGGGTGGGGGAGTGGAACGCACACAAAAAATTGTTTTAAAAAAATCAGTAAATGCAAATCTACAACCGCTCCCATTGGACAGAGGACAAAATTGGGGTAAAGGGAGGGTGTGCTTACTGAGCAGCTAGACCAGCAGAGGCAACCAAATCATCCTTGTACAAGAATCCCCTCCCTTCTTTTTTTTTTTTTTTTTTTGTCTTTTGTTGTTGTTGCTATTTCTTGGGCCGCTCCCGCGGCATATGGAGGTTCCCAGGCTAGGGGTTGAATTGGAGCTGTAGCCACCGGCCTACGCCAGAGCCACAGCAACGCGGGATCCGAGCCGCGTCTGCAACCTACACCACAGCTCACGGCAACGCCGGATCATTAACCCACTGAGCAAGGGCAGGGACCGAACCAGCAACCTCATGGTTCCTAGTCGGATTCGTTAACCACTGCACCACGATGGGAACTCCCCCTCCCTTCTTTTACACCAATAAACCTACCACATCTAGGAAACCTGGCACAATGTAGCACTGCAGAACAGCGGCATAATCCCCACTCTCTGAAAACAGTACACGGCACAATGGCCTTGCTAAGATTAGATATAAATACAACTGATTTATTTTGAAAAAGTAAAAGAGCAGAAGTCATTTTCACACTTTTATTTTATTTTATTTATTTATTTATTTTGTCTTTTTGCCTTTTCTAGGGCCTCTCCTGCAGCACATGGAGGTTCCTAGGCTGGAATTTAATTGGAGCTGCAGCCTACACCAGGGCCACAGCAATGCCAGATCCGAGCTGTGTCTGTGGCCTACACCACAGCTCACAGCAACGCTGGATCCTTAACCCACTGAGCAAGGCCAGGGATCGAACCCGCAACCTCATGGTTCCTAGTCAGATTCGTTAACCACTGAGCCACGATGGGAACTCCATTTTCACACTTTTAAAGATAATTAAACTTCTACTTTTCAAGCCTCATCTTTTCTTTTCCGCTTACTTAGCATCACAGCTTCACTTTCAAAATATTTCATTTTTCCTAATTATATTTATCTTATCCCTCAAAGCCATCCAAGTTTCCGTCTTAGAGCACCCAAAAGCATTCTCTTAAAATCCTGCATTCGAGAATAAAATTTTAACTAGTGTGTCATTAGTCACTAGATAATACACATATAAAATGTACCAATTACACCTCACAAACTGAACATAATAACATCTTACAACAGCAAAAAATACAAAACTGCTTTCTGAGTCAGTGATTTTAATATCTACTATCTGCAAACTGAAAATTAACACAGCAAGACTGTTAAACCTCTCCTTCAAGTCGCCATGAGAAAGGATGAAGTGACAGCAGAGTGAGCCTCCCAGTGGGTCTTTACCTGAGGTGTGCAGCTGCTGACAGGCCGGATTTCGTTGGTAAGAGGAGCCATGGAAACAAGCAGGGTGTAATTTTTGTTTAGAACTCTGCTGCAAGTTGCAGGGTCCAAACCCAGAAGGCTTTCACAGCGCAAGAGATCCAGAGGAAAACCTGAATTATGATCGACACACACAGAATAAAAGACTGACAATGTGAAACCAAAATGTCTAAGACTAAGTACTGATAACTGCCTTGAGATTTAAATTTTTTTAATACGGGAGAATCTACCAAACAGTGCCTTGTTTCCTAGGAGAGTACTAAGACTCTTTTAAGATTTAAAGCTAAAAGTCTTTATTCTTCTGGTCTGGAAAGATAACTGTCTATTGGTGTTTCTTCAGGCTAACCTTTTACTTTAAAAATATGTTTGCTTTGCCTTATTTAGCTTCCTCTCTGCCCCCCGCCATAACACGGCAGTGGCATCTTATGAAAGCCTAAGTGCCACAGGAAAGCTGTATCCTTCCCTCCCCCAACTGCCAATCTCCACAGAAATTTCTCAGCCAACTGCTGAATTGACCAGAGGGGCGAGAACTGCTCATTTAGAAACACGTGCCCTAGACTGTGGTCCATAAAGATGAACTCACTGAGCATGCAATTTTAAGTAAGTGTTCCCATTCTTTTTTTATATATATTTATATATAAATATTTTGTCTTTTTGCCTTTCCTAGGGCCGCTCCCTCGGCATGGGGAGGTTCCCAGGCTAGGGGTCTAATCCGAGCTGTAGCCACCGGCCTACGCCAGAGCCACAGCAACTTGGGATCCGAGCCACATGGTGATCTACACCACGGCTCACGGCAATGCTGGATCCTTAACCCACTGAGCAAGGCCAGGGATCGAACCCGCAACCTCATGGCTCCTAGTCGGATTCGTTAACCACTGAGGCACGACGGGAATTCCAGTGTTTCCATTCTTAAACCTTCTGGAATAGACCCATCCTAATGCTCTCTAAAAAGAGATACTTGAAACTTTAGAAGATCAAGGTAGCCCTCTAAGCAAAAGTGAATCTAAAGAAAATACACGAACTGCTGAAAGGACATGAGCACAACTGGCACCAAGATCTTGGTCTTTAAGACCATTCATGAGTAAAAGAAACCAGCTTCCCAGCGGAAAAGGCTGATTCCAGGGTTGGAGCAGAAATATAAGGTAAGATAGTTTTGCCAGAAAATAAACATTAACTCCCCCCCACCAAAAAAATTTTTCTTTGAGAAAGACGAGAGGCAAAGGACAAGGAAAAAAGAAATCTATTGGCAAAATCTGAGACAACTGTAGCAAAAAAATAATTCAGACAATAATGACTGATTATAAACCACTGAAAAAACAGGAATTGATAAATCTATACTGCAAATATAAGAGAAGGCTTGGTCCCAAACGTTCAAAAAGGAAGAAGTTCTAAAGTTGGAAAAAAATGATCAATTTGCAACCATCACAGTAAAGAAAGGTTCAGTAAGGAATCAACAGTGGACGCCAAATCTAGGAGGAAACACTGATATAAGAAGTAGGATATCTGATGGTCTCCCCACAGACTGCTTATTAGTTGCGAGGGGACAAACACTTAACCACACAGTAGAGAAATCAAAACCACATTGACTGGGTGAGCAAAATTAACATCACAAGAAGAGAAGCTTAACCAAAGTCTGCTTAACAAGCATTCTGGTCTGTCAGTGTCCGGCCTTTCACAGATAAACAAGAGGAGCATCTCTGATCTTAACTAAGTTACATCCTCATGGATACTAGTCGGTTTGTTAGTTAACCACTGAGCCATGACGGGAACTCCTACACAAAATGTTTTAAATAAGCAATGGCTGAATAAGTAAGCACGACCTGTTTAATTTCTTAGAAAGAAGTTCCACAGGATCATGTCTTCAAAATCAAGTATACTTTATCATACCGTAATTGGGCTGGTCTGGCTGTGCAGTTTGTGCAACTAGATCTTTATTATGACGCAGAAACAATATTGTGTTTCTCAGAGTAAGTGCATGATCAAAATATCTCTGTGCTTCTCCTTCACCGGTGCTCTGCACCTAAACCAAGAGAAAATACATTTTACAACAAATACCACTCTATGCCATTCATTCAAGTACCCAGCCACACAGTAGAGATATTAAGACTAATTTAAATCAAAACAAATATTAACCTCAATCTTGGCTGAGCTTCCATTTGAGGATGACAGAAATTACCCAACAAGTAAAACTAACAACTTCAGCAAAACCAAGTAATGCTTAATTGTACCATAATATGTTCTATGTTCCATATATGATTCAAATAGAGTGTGTAAAAAACTCTAAGATCTATATATTCTGCTTCATTCAGAAAAGTACTCCAATGCATGGTCACCAATTATACCGCTATCTTATCACCCTGTTCACAACTGTGTATCACTGGTTGTACGGACAACGGAGTATGTGATTCAACAAGCTGTTCACCAGTGCTGAGCACACAGCTTAAAATCACTCGACAAGGATTCACTGAGTCCCTATTATGCGCTATGATCTCTACAGGACGAAAGGAAAAGAGCAGACAAAACCCCTGCCTTCACTGTGTTTACATTTTAACGCATGCTCTTCTGATACAGGTCAGTCACCTACTCAACATTTAAACACACATATATCCCAGAAACAACACAGAAAAGTGAAGGACAGGCCTACAGGGGGAAAAAACTAAATTAGATTTGCATTAAATTAGTAAGATCGACTGATTAAGTTTAATCAAGATGAAGCTTCTCAAAAAAGAGTTAAGACACTATTTTTAAAAACTAAACTTCGGACTAAAAGGCTTTCCCAAGAGTGACTATGTGGTTAAAAAAAAGAGAGAGAGAGATTAAAAAGTAAAAATGATCTTCCAATTTACTATATTTAACAAAAGACTCGTTGAGGTGAGAAAAATAAAAATCAGTAAATATGCTGGATATAAAAAGATAATACACAATAAGAAATAGGGTTATGAGGTATTAAAAATATTGAGGAAATAATGAAAACATAAAGATAAACGTTGAGCAGACTACTTAATAACAAGAATTATCTCAGGCACTAAAAATGTAAAAATCCTATGGATTAGGAGTACTGGGAAAAATGTTATAATCTTTTTATTTACTTATTTTTGAGATACAAAGGAATTACAAAATCATACAAAATTCTCTAAACATACAGAGTTCATCACTAAATAATTCACTGAATTACAAAAGGTACTAAAATTATTAGTCAAGGAATAGATTAGGCACACAAACTGCATAAAGAAGCACAGAAGACAGAATAAAATACCCAGGGAATGAACAACACCAAAAAGGGCAATTAAGATTTAGAGCTAAGGAAAGCTAGGGCTGTACTCATGGGGAAAAAAGATGGTTAAGAACAAATATGGCCCATGTCTTCAAGGTGCTACAAGGGATAGTGAGAAGGGACATAAATATGATACCCAGGGAGAGTGTTCCATGTTTAAGTGGAACAAACACTTAAAATTGCTTAAGAGTAGATCTTTGAGTGTCATATTGAAAAAAAAATTTAAATGTAATTTTAGAAACGTGCAATTTAAAAAATTACATATAGACTGAAGGTTTCTGTACCTTCATTTCTTTATTACATCGAAATATGCTAAGCATGCAGATGAGGTAGACAAATCACTTTTTTAAAATCACACAATTCATTCATCCACTCAATATGTTTAAGTCTAAATGATGGCCCCAGTATTACAGTGGGAATGAGGTAGGAACGCGCAAGAATATACCAACAATCTACACAATCAGTGACAGACGTTTTATCAAGCAAGGAAAAGTTCCAGATGCCCTGACATCCCACTATAAACTACCTAGATTTACCTTTTCTAGTTCTATAAGAAAGCTGTCCAGAGACTCATCTGAGAGTTTGCCGACTTCAAACATTGTGACTGCATGGCTTTTCAAGTTCTGCAATAAAGAAATAAAAACAAAACTAAAATGTACCTTACGTAATCCTATTATTAATAAGCTCTAGTTTTCCCTTTGAATGCTAAGCATAATATCTTATGTTTATAACATGCTTTCCAACATATTTAAAACATAAGGGTGAGCGAGGTGAGGAGCTGAGTTTTCTTATTAGCAAAGTAGCCTTCACTAAAAAGTTACTACACTCCTCTACGGAATATAAAACCAAGTGGTTGCATTTTCAGGAATAAATCATCTGGTACTTAAAAAAGATATAAAAGCACTGAATTATGTTGTATCTAACCTTTATTTTAAATATTTTCATAGTTAAACAAGAATTTAACTTACTGGTGAAAGATTTCCCATCATTAAAAAGGCAGTAAGAGTTGAGTCAAAAAGGAATGCGATACGCTTTGTATATCCTGTAGACAAGCTCAAACTGCTTAAACTGGCTGTGTCAGCTGAAAAAAAATATCCTAATTTAAAATCAAGTACATGAAAACTGTTCTGTGCTTGTCATTTGGAAGGAGAAAGTATTTCATTTCAGCTTTATTTACTAGCCGGAAAGTCTATAATTAAACATAGGCAATACTGTAGTCCTAAGAGGCCCTGATCTTACCTCTCTCCAATATAAAGTTAAAAAAAAGTTTTTAAGGCACTCACTTTTGTAGCTTTTTTTTTTTTTTTTTTTTTTTTTTGCTGCACCTATGGCAGGTAAAAGTTCCAGGGCCAGGGACTGAACCTGTGTCACAGTTACCCGAGCCACAGCGGTGACAACACCAGACCCTTAACCTGCTGAGCCACCAGGGAACTCCTGTAGTAAATTTTTTGAAAACCAATAATAAATGAGACTTGATAACTGTCAGATCAACAAGACTACTTAGCCTAACCTCTTCAGGCAAGTCAGCTGGCTCAGGTAACAGAGCAACTCAGAGGAGGAACTGGAGTACAAGTTGTGCCCCTCCCCCCAACTCCAAACCACATGCAGCCCCCCTGCTCACTAGGCTCTGCCACCCTCTGGTGCTTAGCCCTCGCCATGGCTTTCCTTCACTTGCCAGCCGCACGTTTGTATCCATCCTTAGCTCAATGCTCTCCACAAAGGCTCCCTAACCCTCTCTAGGCAGAAAGAGGGTTCTTTGCTCCCCAGAGGCACCATAACACTTCTTACCCTGCTGTGGTTTGTGTGGTTACATTCTCCAGACTTAATTTTTAGAGGGAAACTATCATATTCTTGTCAATTTTATACCCCTGAGACCTAGCACAGGGCCTAAAATATGGGAAAGTACTCGAAGACCACATAGTAAATGAATGAAACCCAGAACAAGCTACAAAATGCCTGTAAGCCTGGAGTTTGCTCTGAGTGTACGCATAGACACTTGGCTTTTCTGTAGGCAGAGCCAAACAGAGACACTCTAACCTGCATCTTCTTGACTATTTGTATCGGTGTCAGTAGCCGATGAAGCTTCTTGTACAGGACTCCTACTTTCCCCGCCATCCCACGAAAGGAGCATCTTTTGTGGATCTAAAGTACTCCTATTAATGAAGAATACATCCACTGCTAAAAAATCATATAAAGACCAGACATAAAAACAGCTACGCAAGTCAGTACATAAACTATGAACTTCCTGTCTTACATTCAAGCCCCAAATTGAGATGGAGACCCCGCATGCTCTGCACACACATCAAAGGTTCTTAATGAAACCCATGGATAGACTTCAGGGAATTCGAGAATCCTTTAGAATTACACGTAAAATACCGTATGAGCTTTTCTCTGGGGGAAGGGTTCTTAGTTTTTCATCACATTCTAAAAAAGAGGATCACACACACACAGGATTAAAGACCACTAGTACTTAAGGTTCACCTTAGCCAACAGGTGGAACAAGTAAATTTTTGTATGTAAAACTGAATGATTTTTCTCAAAAATATACTATCTTATACTAAATAAATGAGTTACTTTAATCTGTTTACAGATGGTACATTCTTCCACGATGAATGAAGTTGATCCAAATTTATTACTTGTCCCTTCTTATGGGCAAATCCCAATCTGCAGTACATTGACACAGCATTCTGAAAGGAATATGAAGACAATGAGCATTTGAAATAAACTAGACGTCAGAATGTTTGCAGAGAGAAAAAAACTGTTGTGGGCTATGTCTATAGTGAGCCTCAAGGTTTTCATCTCATAACTAGAAAAAATTTTTTAGGGGTTCCCATCATGGCTCAGTGGAAACAAATCTGAATAGCATCCATGAGGACGCAGATTTGATCCCTGGCCTTGCTCAGTGGGTTAAGGATCTGGTGTTGCTATGAGTTATGGTATAGGTTGCAGCTGCAGCTTGATTCGACTCCTAGCCTGGGAACTTCCATATGCCACGAGGATGGCCCTAAAAAGCAAAATAAATAAATAAATAAATAAATACATTTTTAGAAGGCTGAGTCTTCCCCTAAGGTCTTCATATAGGCAGGAAGGGGAAGGCCCAAAGCAACTGCCTCCCCCAAACCCTCACCCCCAGATCCACCTGAAAGAAGGCAGAGTTGTTGCTTTAACTGACTTCATTACAACACTGGTCAGGCTGCTTCCTGCTATGCAGACACAGGAGGGCAGCTTTCAGTCCCTGGGGTGGAAGATTGGTCCAGGGTCTCATCATGCCCTTCCCTGTCTTTGCAAGCAGCTCTGACTGTGCACACTTCCTCTGAAAGCTAGTAAGAACTTTACTGCTTCCACTTCTCAAGACAAAAACCTATAATCCATATAATATAATCTTATTCATATGGTAAGTGAAGAGTATCAAAATTACAATACCTTAACTAGGGATAGGTCTATCTCAAGGACATTTGCAAGCTGGAAAATAATAAAAAAATACGTATTTTACATTCTAAGAATTATTAGCATGTCACATAATTACATAGGCAATTTAACCATAATCAGTAAAATTTAAATTATTAATAACTCAAAGACTGAATCAATCTTACAATCAAAATTTTCTTTCCTTTCTTCAGACACTTAGAACAGTACAAATCTAGGCAGTGACCCAAACAATTTAATTACTTACTGTTTAATTTTGTTACAATTAAAATAAGAAGATCTCTAGATTCAATCAATCATCTACAATGCCTTCACTATAAAGTCATATGAAGTTATTTAAACAAATTATAAGCTAATAACTAAAAAGAATTTTAATACACATATTTAGGAAGTAACTTAACAGTGACTTATGTATATTAATGGTCTAAGATCTAATGTACATACTTTGAAAATATTTTACTTACATCATTAAAAAATTTTACCTACTTTATGCAAACTTTCTTTTATAATCTTGAGGTTAAGTTCTTTCACAAGATGTCACACTTACCTCTGCAACATTAGTATGCTCATCTATTGAAACAAATATCTTATAGAGTAGAGTTTCAAAATAATCACCTTGCACTCGATTCATAACAAAACCTTCAAGGGGAGGAACTAAAATAAACAAAATAGACTTTTCTCAGTGATAATACTTTAATAAAACAAGAAAGTGTAATTCAACTTAAGGACTGAATTCAGCTTTTTTTTTTGTTTTGGTCTTTTTAGGGCCTCACCGGCAGCATATAGAAATTCCCACGCTAGGAGTGGAATCAGAGCTGCAGCTGCCAGCCTACACTACAGCCACAGCAACGTGGAATCTGAGCCACATCCGAGACCTACACCACAGCTCATGGCAACGCTGGATCCTTAACCCACAAGCGAGGCCAGGGATCAAACCTGCATCCTCATGGATTCTAGTCAGATTAATTTCTGCTGAGCCACGAAGGGAGCTCCCTGAATTCAGCTTTGGATTCATTTTATCAACTCCATAGCAAATTCTTCTAAACCTCCCCAAGTTAAGGTTATATACAATGCTGTTTACACAGAGTGGACTCTGATGGCAAAGCATGAATCCGGCAAGCAATCCCCAGGGACCACTCAGTATTACTGAGGCAGAGAAGGGCTGGAGGCATGGACTTTGTAGAAAGGCGGGCGGGGGGCGGGGGTGGCTCCTTCAGAATGGGGAAGCCTGCCAAGGCTGTGTTTCTGATGCCCCATAGGTAGCAGAGGTGCCAGGTCTAAAGCAGAGAAGGACCATGAGTTGCCGTGCTACACAGAGCCAGGTGGACAGAAAGTATCGGCTCTCTGCTTTTCTCCCATCATCCCCACTCATCCAGAGAAGAGGAGAAATTCATCACACATTTATCAGTGGTCTCATCTGCTCTTTGGGGCTTTCCATTCTGTATCCTCCTTAGTGGGAAGAGGGTTAGGACCTTTCTCAGCACAAGAAGCCACTGGCTCACTGCTCGCTGTCTGACAGTTTATGCATACTCACTTCTCTCCACCTCTTTGGTTCAGATACTCTAATTTACTAAAGCGCTCTGCCCAACCAACATTAAAGCAGCACCATGCTTTCATCTGCCATTCTTGCCCATGGACACACTTGCTTGGAAAACATCCTGGGAAGAAAGCACAGGCCTAGGCCATAGCTGGATTTGGGTGTCCCTGTGTCCCCTAACCCTAACACCACCTAACTGCACCTAAAACCTAAATTAATCCCAACAGACCCACTCCTGGGCATCTATCCAGAGAAAACCACGACTCGCAAAGACACATGTACTCCAGTGTTCACTGCAGCACTATTTACAATAGCCAAAACATGGAAACAACCTAAATGCCCATTGACAGAGGAGTGGATCAAGAAGATGTGGTACATATACACAATGGAATATTACTCAGCCATTAAAAAGAACGAAATACCGGCATTCTTAGCAACATGGATGGACCTAGAAACTATCATGCTAAGTGAAGTCAGCCATACAATGAGACACCAACATCAAATGCTTTCACCGACATGTGGAATCTGAAAAAAGGACAGACTGAGCTTCTCCGCAGAACAGATGCTGATTCACAGACACTGAAAAACTTATGGTCTCCGGAAGAGACAGTTTGTGGGGTGGGGGGATGTGCTTGGGCTGTGGGATGGAAATCCTGTGAAATCAGATTGTTATGATCATTATATAACTACAGGTGTGATAAATTCATTTGAGTAATAAAAAAAAAAAAAAAAGTAAAAAAACAAAAAAATCCCAACAGAGAGAAATAAGACAACCAAAAGGGGTCAAAATGAAGACACTGTGAAAAACCACAATGTACATTTCAAGATAGGTTATTCACTTTACAGACCTAATTCATATCATTTTTAACTTAGTGCTACCCATATTTCCAAGAACTATATTTCCAACCATGCAAGAACATTTAAGGATCAACAGTTTCTTTTTAGAAACATTTTAGTAATCCCATTTTTTACACAATTATTTCTCTACACTATCAGCTGTGTGAATAAGAAGTGCAAACAATTACTGAACACTTACTACATGCCAGACTATACTGCCAGCTACTTTATGTACACTTTCATTCAATCCTTTTAATGCCAAGAGTTGTTCAAAACTATACCCCAATCTCAGAGGCGAAGGAACCAAGGTACTAAGGGGTTAGAAATACACAATTTACATCTAGGCAAAAAGAATGAGGCAACTCTATATGAAGAGATACAGAACAGTTTCCAATATATATTAAGGTAAAAAAACAAAGCATGAACTAGAGTACAACATCTGTGTAAGAACAAAACCACATGAAAAAAGGATACATACGTAAACGCCTATGTGTATAGTATGTTTCTGGAAGAATAGACATGAAACTTGGTGGCTGAGAGAAGAACTGGGTGGTCAGCAGCAGGCATGGGAAGCAGATGTTTTTATACTCTTGTAAATTTAGTATTTTATATCATAATTATTGCCTATTCAAAAATGTTAATAAAAATAAATATAAGGAAAAATACTTGGAAATAGCAAGAAAGTTATTATTTTTTTAAAAAAAGGAGTTCCCGTGTGGTGTAACGGGTTAGGGATCCAGCATTGTCACTGTAGTGGCTGGGGTGGCTGCTGTGGCGTGGGTTTGATCCCTGGCCTGGGAACTTTCACATGCCTCAGGTGCAGCCAGGGTAAAAAAAAAAAAGACAAGGAAAGCCTGGCCATAAACACATGCTAACACAAATAAAGGTCAGGACACTAATTTGAGCATGATAACCTGCTACAAGGGAGTATTTTTGTAGTAAGCCCTAGCATCACTAATTTGTTAACAGTAAGGTCTCTGGAGTTGTTTGACACTTCCCATTAAATTACAGAAATATTAAATACCTTAGAATACTAAAAGAAACCACAAACAAGAGCAACAGCTAAAAGAAGAAAGTGGTTGATCCATTTTCTAAGAAAGACTGGTATGACGTGAAAGCACCAGCTATGTTCAACATAAGACATACTGGCAAAACACTAGTCACTAGAACTCAAGGAACCAAAATCACATCTGATGGCCTCAAGGGTCATGTGTTTGAAGTGAGCCTTGCTGATCTGCAGAATGATGAAGCTGCATTTAGAAAATTCAAGCTGATTACTAAGGATATTCTGGGCAAAAACTGTCTGACTAACTTCCAAGGAATGGATCTTAACCTGTGACAAAACATGCTCAATGTTCAAAAAATGGCAGACCATGACTGAAGCTCATGTTGACGTCAAGACCACCGATGGTTATCTGCTTCATCTGTTCTGTGCTGGTGTTACTAAAAAACACAACAATCAGATTCAGAAGCCCTCCTGTGCCCAGCACCAACAGGTCTGCGAAATCCAAAGATGATGGAAATCATGTCCCGAGAGGTGCAGACAAATGACTTTCAGAGGTGATCAATAAATCGATTCCAGAAAGCATTGCAAAGGGCATAGAAAAGGCTTGCCAGTCTATTTATCTGCTCCATGACGTCTTTGTTAGAAAAGTAAAAATGCTGAAGAAGCTCAAGTTTGAATTGGGAAACTCATGGAACTACATGGTGAAGGTACTAGCTCTGGAAAAGCTACTGGGGATGAGACAGGTGCTACAGTGAAATGAGCTGACGGCCATGAGCCCCTAGTGCAAGATCTGTTTAAAATTCAGACTTTTAATGGTGACAAATAAAAGATCTTATTTGCGATGTTTTAAAAAAATAAGATAAAAGATATGATGGAAAATACACTTGTAATACATAATCTAAATATAACAAGTGTTTCTATAAATTGTAAGAAACCTAATCTGTAGGAAAAAACCTCTACTCTATGTTCAAAGATGTTAACTACATCACCAGTGAAGCAAAAGAAAAAAAGAAAAAAAAGAAAAGAAATAATCTAAATAACCAGCAATGGGGCAATGGTTTAATAAACTAAAACACACAAAGGTCCTAATATTAACTTGGGGAGGTGGGTGAAAAAGGAAGGGGGAGGAGGTAAAGACCAAAAAAAATGGTAGCAGCATGAAAAAAATAAGACATATGTGTCATGTAAAAATTAAAAACATACCATTCTCTATTACTGAATATATGTAGAAATCTATGCACCAAAGTCTAAAAGGTGACAGATTTGTAAAAACATTGATTTGATTTAAGATTGTAAGAAATTTATCTCAGATTTCTACTGTTTTAATACAGTATGTACACCAATATAAGATAAAAATGAAAGTAAGGAATTTTAGTAGAATCACCATAATGTACCACAGTGTAATAAGGAAGAAATGTTTTTCTTTGAAAAATTCTAACACCAAAGATCCTAGAATGATATGGGTCTAACTTACTAGGGTGATACGCTGTGCCCAGCACCTAGGTAGCCATTCAAAAAAACATTGAGAAATATTAGCACACACTTACCCGCTATACAACTGTCATCAGATATTGGTACATCCAGATAAATAAATCCTTTATTATATAAACCTATAGAAGCAAAAGCATCTTGTTTTAGACTGAGTAGTAAACATTAGCAATTAAAAAAAAATCTTTATTCCTGATTTTCTGTAAAGATTCTTACAACTTAATGCTGTGTGAAAAAGAAAAAAGTAAAATAGAAGAATTATACCATAGCTTTCAAATCTTAGTTTCCCTCAATTGCTCAGAACTGGACAATTTTTCTTATGATTCATCTGCATAAATTTCTAATTTATGTGATTAATTATAGCCACACTGGAAAACCATAGACTAAGGACATATTTCCAAACAATAATGTGTCTTAAGAAATACGACTATTCCTGACTACTCCTTGACAAATAACTGCTATTAATTGTTGATGGCTTAAACTTTTATGTTGACGAAAGACCATTTCTACTAACCACTTACTATGTACTACATTGTAATCTAGTGATCCAGAGAGCTGAGGGCCTGCATCGATGATCTTATCGATAGCGCATTTCTCGGGCAAAGTACATATCTAGGAAAAGCAAAATATTTTTAATTAAGTTCTGTCCGGATTAACTAATTGACAAGTCTCCGCAAATCCACTCATGTTAAAACCAATGATTATATATCACTAGTTGAATGAGCTGCCTCCTTTTCTCATTTTCACTCTAGAATTCTAACAAAAAAAGCTCTGCACGTAACCATCAATTAAGGCGCCAAAATATGCTACCAACAGGGCTTATGGAATAAAGCAACTACAAGTGCCAATACCTGTTGGTAAGCATGGGCTCACAATAGATGCTCGTATTTACTCATCTTCTTTGAATTGGAATCTGACCCATTTGCTGATCCTGAACCTCTCAAATGAGAAGTTTATTCACACTCCACAGGACTATTATAAGTGACAAGGAGGTCACGATCTCATGACACAGTCTGACATCTCTGCTTAGAAGTAAATATACTAAAGTAAAATTTCTAAGTCTTGCACTCACTGGATTTATTCTGTCCTCTGAAGTAAAATGAAATGCTAACTAAAGAGAAATTTACATACTCACATTCCTTCAGCTACCTGGATATGACCTGGTCTCTAGCTCTCTCGTCCCCACCCCTTTCCTCTAAACCAACATCTCTTCTAAAATGGATAAAGCTTACATCACATGTGATCTGACCACGAAGAATAGCATTTCCCTTGATCCTGACACCACTGCAAGCACCTACCATTTCAGTAGGGCAGGTTGGCGCAGTGATTAAGAGCAAACTGCCTGGGTTAAAATCCGGGGATATTTACTACTGCTGTGAAGGGAGCCGTTACTTTATTTTTCTATGCTCACTTTTTTCACACGTGAAATAGGCTACAAACAATACATCCCTCTGGGGTTGTGATGAGAATCAAATAAGACAATATAAAAAGCACCTGGAACAGTGCCCGGCACATCGAGCATACAGAGAGTGCTCAAAATGTGTCAGCAAAGACATTACTGGTAGCTGCAGCATCATGTAACTTCACATGAAACTTCTAATTAAAACCCCCAGATTGCTGTACATGAACCAAGTCAAGTCTCTCTCATTACTAAAGAGTATTTTCGAAACCAACCAATATTCTAGCCTACTGAGATCATTTATAATTTTGAATTTAAGTTTCATTTCCCTCGGGAAAACCAAATAGTGTTACTTTTTTTAAAAGTTATATAACTATAGTTAAAAATCGTAAAATAATCTTAAAAATAAAAATCCTACATTTAATTTTTACAGATATCTACCTTTATGTCATCTTCTGTGATATATCCAGCCTGTACCACCCACCACGCCTCTATGGCAATTTCCACTGGCTTTACTGGTAAAAGATCACGGGCCGTTTTCCTTCTGAAAAATTTCTGCCATGGTACAAACATTTGAGAATTTGCAATCAACCTAAAATTACTACTTTTTCATTGTTCACAATATAACAAGACAGTTTGTAAGAGGCTAAATAAATATCTTTTAAGAGTCTCATGTTTAAAAATCTGAAGTATTCTAGATGTACTGGAGACAGTCATTCTCAAATTATTTCAGAATAAGCTACTTTAAAACACTACTATTAAATTTAGATATAAACCCAGAAATTTAAAGGAAACCCAGGCGAAAAAGCATTTGGAAAATGTGTACTGATTTCACTCATGAAGTGAACCATGGGAGTGGAATGAGCAGGTAAAAAGACCAGCAGAACAAAAGTTAATTTTTTAAAAATAAATGAAATGTCTTAGGCCTTAAATATTTTTAATTCAATAGTCACTTAAGTTATAACCTAGAGACACCGATGAGCTGCTTTTTGTTTTGTTTCTGTATTAAGTATACTTCCTTTGATCAAAGAAACCACAATTCACTATTTCTACTACTTAAAAAATTTAATCAGACCATCTGACTGTGTGATAAGGACAAGAAATGAGAAAGAAAGGGAAACAACTAACTTACTTTGGATGATCTACACTGATTCATCAGATCAATGTACTGGTTTCTTCCTATGCCAAGAAGCCTTAGGCCTAAAAGAAAAAGCCTTTTCTTTAAAATCATTTGATACACCTTGAAATGTCAGCACACTCATAAATCTGCTAGGAAAAAACCCTTGACTTGTTGTGTTCATCTTTTGGTTAATGACAGACAATAGCAAATTAAAAGGAATTCTACAAACAAATTATGAAAGAAAACCAAATGGGAAAGATGAATTCAAGCTGACACTTTTGACAAAGCTAAGCGAGAAAATTTTTTAAAAAGCAGAAGTCCTCTCAATTTCAGGAAGTCAAGATGTACTTATCAGCAAAAATTTCTTCTTTTGAAGAAACTAAGAACAGAACTAAGTCACATTTCAAATATTAAAACAAGCATAATAAAACGCCAGCAAATTATGTTACTAACAACTGCATGGTGCAGCAAAAATACTGTGCACAAATTTTCTTCCCCCATTTGGCACGTAATAGCCCAAGCATCAGAAAGAACTTCATTCTCTAGAAATACAGAGACTAGATCCATTTTTCTGATTCTACCACTCCAAAATATTCCTCTCTCGGACATTAAGGCTAAATCATCCTTGACTTGTACCATCTGATAAAATTCCTATCAATAATGCTGCTTGCTGTTCTCATCATTCAAGTCTACCAGGTTAAAAGCACACATCACAATACTGACAGGAGTACGTATGCACAAAGACATACTCTAAACATTACCTCGTTCAGCATAATTAAATACTTACAGTCAGCAGCAGTAAAATTCGGCAATGAATCATAACTCTTCTCACTGTTCATAATGTCCTTTTAAAAAGAACAAAATTTTAATGTTAAATGCAAAATGTCCTTAGATGAAAACATGAATATGTTACGATAGCCAAAGAGAATAACAGTAATTATTAGATGAGGCACTGAGATCAGAGCCTGGCAACCTACAGCAGGCAGGCCCACATTACGGCACTTACCAAGGGACCCAACCTAGTACGCGAGTCTCAGGCTTCCAGGTCTAGGTCTCTCACAGCACACTCTCTGGGAAGCCCAGGCAGGTTCCTTTAACCTCTGCCCTGGAATAGCTTTGTGAGAGCTCAGAACTCCAGCCTCTCCACACTTCACACCTGATCCTAGACGCCCACCCTGAGAGAAGGCCCACGGTGTGTCAACAGCTGCATCAGCATGCACCCAAGATGTGCACTGCCAACAAAGACCTCAGCCAGGCAGTGGAATTTGCTCCTCTAAGTCCCAACCGGCAAGAGTTAAACCCAGCTTCTTTCAACCCTCATCTGTATCTCCTGTAATAAACCAGCTGTTTACTTTGGGGATGTTAAGACCCATTCTCAACCCAGGAGCTATATCTAATGATATACGAACAGAAACCAGCTAAGAGCAGGCACATGGATATAGCTGAAAGCTGGTAAATGGAACAAAACCTCCAACTATTATCTCCTCCAAACCTGTGGACATCAGGAAAACAATCGGAGAGGCAGCAACAACTGTTCTACGCACTGCTTAGCTGCCACCTTCATTATGCTACCCTGGTTCCAGGGCAAGGGAATGACAGAGACCCTGGTGGCTGGGCCTCAAATTTTTCTTTATATTTCCTCCAAAGCAGAGACACAGGAGACACAAGACTGCAGAAGTGCCTATGAAGAAAGGGCGTGCCAGTGAAGGCAACTCTAGACGGGAGCTCACTGCTACTGGAGGTGCCAACTCCTTCGGTTCTAGGCTGCCCTCTGCCCTTCCAGAGGTCCGTGAGCCCAGAACAGCAGCACTCGAAGAGAATTAAGTAGCCAATGAATACTAGATAAATACTGCCAACGTTTACATAAAGCTCACTTAAAGACAGTATATAAATAGTATTTAAAGGTATTCAACACCAGCCTAAAAATTGCCTTTGGAAAAAGGCCAACATCTAGGAGTTAATAAACACAGAAAGATTGGCAGCCAGGAATACCAATACATTTCCACTCTTCTGACACCTGCATTACATAATGTTGGGTCTATACCATCATTTATTCTTTCCACAGTTAGCAAATACCTAAATAACTTCAGTTTCTCTGAACTTAATGTTCAATTCTGTCACCCACATTTTCAACTTTAACTATGTATTAAAAGCGATAAATTTTATACAAACTGTGCTAACATAAATGACTGATTAATCCTACAAGAGCACAAAGGGTCGACATCTTTAAGAACAGAGTAAAAATAAATAACTTCCCACTGTGAAAACGCTGATAATGACAACTACTTGCACAGTGGGGCGACAAAGGTTAACTTGTAGCCAACCATCCTTTTGACACCGTCAACTCAGAAACAATGTCCACTGTGGCTGGTCATCATCTACAAAGTGTCCCTGACACGAAGTCCAGTCCCATCCCGACCCTGAAGGTCCATGCACCCCGTACACTCACCTCCATAATCCCAGTGTAATAGGAAAACGGTGTTATCCTCAGGCCCTTTACCATGATATCCGATAAGTGGTAAGGGTACAGCATGAGATGATCGCGACTGTACCTCAACAGCTCCTCATAGTACTTGCGTTCATCCTTCTTGACATGTTTCACTGGGGGGGAAAAGGGAAATTCCCCAGCTTTTTCAGATGTCTCATACTTACACATAATTACAAAGGCAATGAGAAATGCTTTACAAATTAATATTAATTAAAAATGAAAGTATGCAAATTGGAAGAGGACAAATAAAATAACTTAAGTCAGAACAAAGAAACCATTACGCCACAAGAAACAGACTTCAGAGTATATAAATAAAATGTATAAGGGGACAGATAAACAGAGAAATAATTTTTACCAAACTAAAGAGCAAAGAGGTGAGCACAGACTATCTCCCCAAAAGGTATAAAACATCAAGCTATAATCCATCTAATCCCCTACTATGATACTCTATAGGACAGCCAACCTGAATGGCAGTTTTCTATGAAATCAAGCCTATTTTTTAAAAACCATTTGCTGGTTTTTGTGTCTTAAATATAAAAAGACTTCTGACTTCCATGGAATACCTATCTTTCATAGAAAACCTATCTCTGAAATAGTATGCTTAAAATAAGAGTTAACACATGGGAGGGAAGACTGCAGGGCAACAGAATATTCAAAGTAATCTGACAAATAAAAAGCAAACATTTATTTATTTATTTATTTTGTCTTTTTGCCATTTGTAGGGCTGCTCCCGCAGCATATGGAGGTTCCCAGGCTTGGAGTCTAATCGGAGCTGCAGCCGATGGCCTACGCCAGAGCCACAACAACGCAGGATCCGAGCCGCGTCTGCGACCTACACCACAGCTCATGGCAACACTGGATCCTTAACCCACTGAGCAAGGTCAGGGATTGAACCTGCAACCTCCTGGTTCCTAGTCGGATTCATTAACCACTGAGCCATGACGGGAACTCCAAAAAGCAAACATTAAAAAAAAAAAAAAAAAGCTTTAAACCCCCCCCCCCCCATGGAACCAACTGTGTTTTAAAATTTGCTCCAATTATTATAGAGTCTTCATTAAAGTCATATTATTTGGGAGTTCCCGTCATGGCGCAGTGGTTAACGAATCCGACTAGGAACCATGAGGTTGCGGGTTCGGTCCCTGCCCTTGCTCAGTGGGTTAAGGATCCGGCGTTGCCATGAGCTGTGGTGTAGGTTGCAGACGTGGCTTGGATCCCCCATTGCCGTGGCTCTGGCACAGGCCAGTGGCTACAGCTCTGATTTGACCCCTAGCCTGGGAACCTCCATATGCCGCGGGAGCGGCCCTAGAAAAGGCAAAAAGGCAAAAAAATAAAAAAAAATAAAGTCATATTATTTGCAAAATTTATACCTCAAAATAAAAAATTATTAAGAACTAATATACTTCTTTTCTGGCACATTTTCTCACCTAGAATAAAAAGACGACATGTAAATCAAAATTAATATACGTAAAATGAATCTATGAATAAAATCTCAAAAATAATTTTCATCAGAATTAAAAAGAAAAATCTATTTGTTAACACAAATTGTTCGGTGTGACAGATCAGTATAGAGTTTCTTAAAGTTTTTATATGAAAAAATTTCAGTATGATGAAATATCTAGTGAAAAGATAGGCGAGATTTAAGAAAATAATTCAGCAATAGTCACTTCCATCTCAAAGTAAAAATGTCTCCACTTACCTAAGTTATTTCTGTATCGTAACTGATTGCGGATACTGTACAGGACAACTTGCTTCTCATACTCTCTCTGTGAATTTCCAAGACTCTAAAAAAAATTTTCAAAAAAATTCAAAATAATTTTTAAGCTAAATAAGTTACTTTCTTCCCATAAAAATTCAATTCTTTGCCCCCTAATTTTATCCTGGAATCTCTAATTTCCAGAACTGAGTGAAGAAGATTTTCTTAAATTTTATTATACAACTTTCCTGCTATGGTATTAGAGCAAAAATGTGTTTATTTTCAATCTGCCTTTCTAAATGGACTTACTGAAATTAAGTATTCAATATCAGAATTCTCTTGCGGTGCAGTGGGTTAAGAATCTGGCATTGTTACTGCAGTGGCATGGGTTCAATCCCTGGCCAGGTAACTTCCACATGTCATGGGCGTGGCCAGAAGGAAAAAAAAAAAAAAATCTGAGTTCTACTGATAAAGATTTCCATCTTCACTGTTCCCACTTTTCGGGAGAGATGGATGCTTTCCTGCACCTACAGGTACTTAAATTTAAGAATGGCAACGAAAGACAGATTCCTGTCTGATAACTAGGTATAGTTGAGGGCTATCATTATTAAAAACTAAGATTTCTGGAGAATGTATGCAAAATACCTTTTAGCTGTGAACGTAGTATTTTAAGTTCACAACCAGATTCTCATGAAAGCAAAGAAATACGTATGATTACAGTTAATATAGTCAATGTGAGACCACGAACTTAATATGTGGCTGCTACCCCCCTTCTAATTACTAGGTATGATCTTTCCAACACACTATAAAATAAAATTAGACAGCATAAGAGACTAACGACATGAAGATCAGAGGATTCAGTTATTATACTTCTTACTCACAGACTCTTGAAAACCAAGGTAAATGTCCATATACATACTTGTCACTTAAGGCAATCTTCTCAAGACAAACGAAACTCAGATCTAAATAAACTGGTACATAACTGAACTAGTGGTGGATAGTTTTTTATGGAAAAAGGGACAGAGTAAGAAAACTAAAAATCTTTCTTTCGGCATCCAGATTAACTTATCTTTCACAGGCTAAAGTATAAACCACACTACCGCCAAAATGTGTGTGCTTATATTATTTTCATCCATTTTAACACTACAAGTAGTCAGGAGTAAGTTCACTGTAGAGAAACCACTATCCCATCTTTTACGTAGCACCAAAGCCAGAAGCAGTACTTAAGATATTTAGAGGGCCCAAAATACTAGGCTTTCTGTAAATCTTTCAGAGTCTTCTCTAGCTCTACTGCCAAATCAAAGTCTCTTTCTCAAAGAACACACACACATACACACACACACACACACACTCTCACTCAGACTCACGTAGCAGACAATTGGCTAAAATCTTAGCAACTCCCAAATTTGAGGATTTGCTCTTCTGTTTCAAAATAAGTCCCTTAATTTATCTTTACAACAATTTTCTCCCTTTAAAACTTTGCTCCTGGTAACTCCAGGATAAAAAGTCTAAGTCAAGCCACTTACACAAAATATAAGGGTCGAGAGTTCCCGTCGTGGTGCAGTGGTTGACGAATCCAACTAGGAACCATGAGGTTTCGGGTTCAATCCCTGGCCTTGCTCAGTGGGTTAAGGATCCAGTGTTGCTGTGAGCTGTGGTGTAGGTTGCAGACGCGGCTCGGATCCCGCGTTGCTGTGGCTCTGGCGTAGGCCGGTGGCTACAGCTCCAACTCAACCCCTAGCCTGGGAACCTCAATGTGCCGCGTAAGCAGCCCAAAAAACGGCAAAAAGACGAAAAAAAATAATATATATAAGGGTCCTCATTATTTGTACGTTAATTAGAGAATACAGCATCTATGAAACATCTAAGTCTTTTTGCAAGTCATTAAGTAATGACTGGTCCACGTGTGTGCACAAATAACTAAAAACTACAATAAAAGCTGATTTTATTCTTCACTACCCATGTATATAAAATATAACTGCTTTGTTCACAAAGATCCTTTGGCTTCTCTTCCACTCCTATCCCAAATTTCCCACCATCCAAAAAAAACCAAAAAAAACCAAAAAACCACAAAAAAAACCCCGTTGCCTCTAGGAGGTAACTAAGGAAAGGTCATTTTACTCTGAGCCAGTGGTGACCCTGCAGAAATACTGACCAGGTCTGACAAATGGAGTTGCCTGCATATAAAATGAACTGTAACAGATGGAGTGAAATAGGAACTGGCTGTAAAACACCCACTGTGCATCAGATTATACCAAAAACATAAGGAATTCTTTCTAAAGCTTTTGCTCCAACAAACCCGAAACCATTGTGTAGCCCCCCCCAAATACATAGATTTTTAATTAAAATTGACCTTCCTTGGATTATACAGAACCTCATCATAAGATATCCCTTAAAATAAAACAACTGTAAATTGTTTTGAACATTGATCTGAGGATCAATTACTCCAGATTTAGGTCAGGGAAACCTTCGTGAAAAGTTAACATTTGGGATTCAAAAGGAAGCAGCAAGTAATCTATAGAGACAGGTAGTGATAGCACTGGGATTTTATTTTACTTTATTTCATTTTGTCTTTTTAGGGCCCCACCTGAGAAAGTTCCCAGACTAGGGGTCTAATCGGAACTACAGCTGCTGGCCTGCACCACAGCCACAGCCACACCAAATCCGAGCTGCATCTGAGACCTACACCACCGCTCATGGAAACACCAGATCCTTAATCCACTGAGCAAGGTCAGGGATGGAACCCGCATCCTCATGGAAAGTAGTCGGGTTCGTTACCACTGAGCCACCAAGCGAACTTCTGGATTTGCATGTTAGAAACCTCACCCCAGTACGGTATGAAGAATGGATAGGAGGGTCCTTTTCTGAGGGCAAGAGACCAGACAGAAAGCCGATGCAGAAATCCAAGGTGGAGCTTGACCTAGGAAAACAGCGCAAGGCTAGCGAGAGTCCATGAAGTAACCTGTACAAATTAGTTCTGCAACACCTTCCACAAGAGGAAGCTTATTCTAAGCTAAAATAGTAATTTTTAAGATCTTACCAGAAAAAAAAAGTTTAAATTGTCACATTTGTACCTAGTTATAACACTGTTCTGACATTATTTTTAATAGTCATGAAATTCTTTTGCCAACACTAATTAGGATCGATTATTCCTGTTGGACGTAATCAAATCATCCATCTCTCTTCTATTATGCTACATTTATTTTTGTGAAAGGAAGGGCAGAGAAAATATGGAAACAAAGAAGGATTGTTGACTCTTCCATATGCCATATGCCACAAAACTCTAAAAACAAAGTGTCCATCAAAGCCCTCATTCAAGCTTAACAAGAGAAACTTATTCCTTCAGGTTTCGACCTTCCTTCTTCCAGTTCAAGATTAATGCCACATAGGCAGTCATTGCCACCTGAGAATTCTGAGTTCCCTCAATGTATCTTTCCACTTTCTTGTGCTTTTGATTCCTTAAAGTCAAAGCATCTTCTCTGCCACAAGATGCATCACCAGAAACTTAAATTATTCAGTTTTTGGAATTAAAACCCCACGCTGGGAGAGGACACAAAGTAATAATTTTTACACCATCATCACCACCACCCCCAGGACCCAGCACCAATGAAAAACAGAATTTCACTCTCAATCAAGTAGAATGGCAGGAACTTGAGGGTCAATCTTTGACCGGAGAACAATGCCTTCCATAAAGTACATAACACTCCCGTCATTAGATTGACCACCACCTGCTATATTACGTGTATTATTCAGTTACTTGTTTACTGTCCTCTTTCCTTACTAAAACGTAAGCTCCAGGAAGAGGGGGTTTCCTCTTGTCTACTGCTGCAAATTACCCTCACCTAAAACAAGGCATAGTACATAGTAGGTGTTCAATAAACATCTGTAAAACAATGGAGGAAAAAAACGCGACACTCAAGTATTTGAGAATTACCTCTCAGACAAAAGCCTTTTGTCATTCTCTTCTTGAAAGATCTCTAATAAACCCATCCTGTTGAGAGGATTAAGTCCAACAAAACAAAATACAAAAGTCTTTCAAAATCTGGCCCTGACTGCCACCACCCCCACTCACGAAGCCCCACCTCCAAACAAATCAATACAGCTACACCTCCAGGCTCGGTGGTAGGAAGTCGCTCACTACTCTCTCAAAACACGCTCTCACTCGTCCGCGCTTTTTAAAATGACATTCCCTCTCCCTGGAAAATCTTCCAAGTCTCTTATCTAGCCATCTCTTCTTCGTCCTTTAAGGCCCAATTTAAATGCCTCCTCTACACATCCTCTTGACACTCCCTGGACAATGCGACTTCCTCCTCTGTGCGTTCGCATATACACTTATGCAGTTTCGTGTGAGCTGCTATCACTCTGTAAATGTATTCATTTATTTCTAGACCCTTTCCCAACATCCCGAAATTCTGGAGGTCAAGGGCCGTGCTTTAATTAGCTTAAAGGTGCCTAGCCCAGTGCCTGGCTGAACCGAGAGTGCGTGCAAAGTCGCGAAGCCAGTCCAGTGGACACCATTCCATCCCATTTCGCAACGGCCCTATCCTGCCCCTGTGGCCCTGGGAGCGTCCCCTCCTCACCCCTGGGCTGCAGGTTCACCCTGGCGAGGGGAAGGCCAGGAATCAGCCTAGAGGCGCCAGCCACGGCCACGGGGCGCGGCGAGCAGATGCCGGCGAGGCGGGACCCCGGCCCCAGGTTCCATACCTGCCTCACGTTGGCCGGCAGCTTGCTCCACGGGTAGTTGTGCCGGATGTGGAACTCCACGTCTATGTTCATGATGCCGGGGGCCCGGGCGGGCGGCAGCGGCCGGGACCGCGGCTGGAAGGACGCCTCCCGCCTGCCCGCCCTCGGCCCGTCCCAGGAGCCCGCGGGAGGCCCCGCGCCTCACACTGCGGACGGCCGGGGCTGCCCCATGGCCAGGGCTCCCGACGACTCGGCGCGGCCCGGGCCACGGGGCACGCGAGCAACGAAGAGAGGTGGCCAGAAGCCTCGGCGGCTCCAAGTTTCTTCCTAGTTTCAGCCCGCCGGAAATGGCTTCGAGGTGCGTCACTTCCGCCCGCCAGCGAGGGGCTGGGGGGCGGAGCCCGGGGTTCCAGCCCCGCCCCCTCCACACTGGGGTCTGGCCTGAGTAGATAGAGCCGCAAGGTGCTCAGGTATGGCTCGCCCACCCGCGCACTCTCTGTGCCTCTGTCAGTCTCTGGATGAATTAATTGGGCTTGCATTGTACCATTGCTGGATGACCGACTTGCCCTCAAATGTGAGCCCAGGTGGCCCTGGAGCAGGCAGTTACAGGCGCTGGGGTGGGCTGCCCGAGAAGGAGCGACTTGGGAAGGGGGGGCCATAGCTAACTTAGAAGTGCGGGAGCTGTGGGCCCTAGCTCTCCATAGCCAACCCTGAACCGAGGCCGGGTGGGCAGGGCCCAGGCTCAGGAAGGAATGTTCAAGACAGAGCTTTACTCCCAGTAGAGGCGTAGGGCAGAGGTCTAATGACCCTTCACCTCCTGAAAGTTGCTGCATCTTGTGAAAGAGAAACGTTGCGCTCTAAGCTTCCCATTTAACCCCATTCTCCCCAACCCCTTAACACACACACACACTTTTGGCAGATCGAGTTTCACTCAACTAGTGTAAACTATCAGAATATAGAAGTCGTTACTATTCTGCATTATAACTCTTTGAAAATGTAGTCCTTTCATATATCTTTGTTTAAAGTGAATTTGCCCCAAGGATTCATTTTTCACAAAGGTATTTACACCGTGAGTCTCCTGATTGGTTGGTTTCATTCATCTGAAATAAAGATATGAGAAGAAACCTTCCATGGTCATATGTTTCAACACCAAGAAATATACCTATTGATCCATAAGGGCAGGTGTTACTCTCCTTCTTATGGTCATTATCCCAGTGGTAATCCATTCACCAGAACCGCTTTCAAAAAGGGGTTCTTCAAATCACCTGATGATACCAATTCATGTGAAATACTTCTTTTTGTTACTCCAATTAATGTTATATGAGTTACAGGTTTGTATTGATAAATAGTAAGTTTTCTGTTAAAAAGAAAAAAACAAAACAAAGGTTCAAATTCTTTAAGTGTAGGGATTCAGCTAAAATGTTAAACAGCTGGTGCTCACGTGGGGAGGCCCTAAGGGAATCTAGGAGATAAAGATTCTTGGGCACAGCCTCTTGTTTCTGCTTCTGCTCCATGCTGCAACCTCCAGTCACTTTTTAATGGCATATCAAGCCTGCTTTAATTTCAGTTCTAGTGAGAATGTCTTTGGGGACCCTTTCGTCCAGAATTTGTTACACTGGCTTAGCAAACCCATGATCATTGTTACTGGCAAGCAACCATAGATGAATTCAGTATTTCTGTGATTACATTTGTTTATTCTTTTTATTTGTTTTCTTTTTATGGCTGCAACTGTGGCATATGGAGGTTCCCGGGCTAGGGGTTGAATTGGAGCTGCAGCTGCAGGCCTACACCACAGCCACAGCAACATAGCCTCCAAGCCACGTCTGTGACCTACACAGCAGCTTGCAGCAAGGCCAGATCCTTAACCCACTAAGTGAGACCAGGGATGGAACCCACATCCTCACAGATACTATATTGGGTTCTTAACCCATTAAGCCACAACGAGAACTCTTACATTTCAGTTTAAACAATGGTTTTTAAATAATATTTTATTACACTTGACAGATCTATACTCAGAACTTTTTATGATGCCTAGAGCACAGCTCAGCAGCTGGCCAGTCTGATATGTGGCCGGGACCTTATGTAATATATTTGGTATATTGAAACGAATATGGTCCATGCTGCTCTTCACATATGCATTGGTGTCAGGTTGTGTCAACTATAAAGAGCCCATCACTAAATGCTTAGAATCCTATGTCTACAGACCTTCATTGTCATAGCTAAAATTAAAGGAACTCTGATCATGAGATGTTTATTCAACAAATATTGTTTACCTGCCTTTTATGTATTAAACCCTTGGCTTATAATAGGTTGTCATTGCTCACAACCTTATAAAAGAATACCACTCTTACGATCGTGATTTAACAGAGGAGGAAACCGAGGCTTGGCTGGGCTGCCTGACCTGCTCACAAGATCACACAGGCGGTAGTGACGGAGCCAAACTGGAGCCCAAGGTTCCTTTATGCCAGAGCCACCCTTTCAGCTCCTCAGTTCAGGCTCTCTCTGAACTGTTCTGCCTGCTATTCCAATTCAGACACTGTTCATTTAAAATCAACAACATAAATCCCCCTCAAAAATTTTTTTTAATACTTAAGTGTAGAATGGAGTTCCTTTCGTGGCACAGTGGTTAACAAATCTGACTAGGAACCATGAGATTGCAGGTTCGATCCCTGGCCTTGCTCAGTGGGTTAAGGATCCGGCATTGCCGTGAGCTGTGGTGTAGGCTGCAGAGGTGGCTTGGATCCCATGTTGCTGTGGCTCTAGTGTAGGCCAGCGGCTACAGCTCTGATTCGACCCCTAGCCTGGGAACCTCCATATGCCACGGGAGTGGCCCTAGAAAAGGCCAAAAAAAAAAAAAAAATTAAGTGTAGAAGAACTCATATTCTTCCAGAGTCTAACTTTGGCTTAATTCAGCGTAAGCAACAACAAAAATTAAATTAACATAATTTTTAAATCCTTGTAACCCACTGTTTAGGGAATTATCGCAGTCAAACAGGAAAGTGCCTGCTAAATTCATCATTTTTATCAACAAATATCAGATATAGTGTGGATACATCAAAAACTACAGAAGTAGATAGGGCTGGTGAAAATGAACTTACACCCGCTAAATCAAAAAGACACAGACCTTTGGAAACTTGACCACGAAAAAAACATGCTAACTCAGTAAGGAGCTGAGAAAGGCAGAAATCTGAAGGAGGAAAAGGTAATAGATCAAAGCGACGTATGGGAAGAATCTAAACAACAAGCTCTTCCATGTGGGAACTGGTGACAGAGTTTGACTTGTGAAAAACAGGGTTCTCATCAAAACCCTTATCTCCCTTGTTTCCCCCAAGGTGTCCAGTCTTTGAGAGATGGGAAACGAAGCAGTTCAGAGACTGCAGGCTAATCCTCAGGGCTCAAAGACCCCTCTTCTGGGAAGTTCAGGAACAGAACTGCTCCCTCAAACACCAGGAAGCAAAAACAAGCCACTGGGCTCCACAGGCAGCACTCATTACATCATTGAGCCTTTTTGGTAAAAGTAATGCCCATCCTTTTAGGTTCTTTACTCAGGCCCCCTGCTATTTCTGCTTAATAGATCTTTGCTTTTCAAATTCCAAAGAGGTCAGAAACTGCAGTGTTAGAAGCCCTGTCTCAGAAACTGCCATTCAAATTAACCTTATGAGTGAACACCATGTTCAAAAATACAAGGGCAAGGAGTTCCTGTTGTGGCTCAGTGGTAACAAACCCAACTAGTATCCATGAGGATGTGGGTTTGATCCCTGGCCTCACTCAGAGGGTTAAGGATCCAGTGTTTTTGTGAGCTGCGGAGTAGGTCGCAGACGTGGCTTGGATGCTGTGTTGCTGTGGCTGTGGCATAGACTGCTTCAATCCCTAGCTTGGGAACTTCCATATGCTCTAGGTGAGGCCCTAAAAAGAGAAAAAATAAAAATGATAAAAAAAATACAAGTGCATGTTGAGTTGATCTTACCTGGCTTTACCAGTTTGGACTAAGGAAAATTACTCAACCGGCTTGAGCAAGCTGCCCTTCAGAAAGACTGCAGAACCATTTCATTCCCACAATTCCAACAAAAATAAGGAGCAAGAACAACCCAGAAGCAAGGAGCTATCTGGGGATCTAATATCACAGACTCCAGAATATTATTACTCCCTGGGATGTGTGAAACAATGGCCCCCAAAGAGGTCCATGTCTCAATCCTTGGAACCTGAGAAGATGTTACCTCACATGACAGAAGAGACTTCGCTGATGTGATTAAGGCTCTTGAGATGGGGAGATTATCCCGGATCATCTGATCGGGCTCCGTGTAATCACAGGGTCCTTCTGAGAGGAAGGCAAGAGAGCCAGAGTCAGAGATGGAGATATGACAACTGAAGCAGAGCTCGGAGTGACACAGGGCCACAAGGCAAGGAATATGGGCAGCTTCTTGGCTCTGAGAAATGAAAACAGATTCTCTTCCGGAGCTCCTGAAAAGATCATAGCCCTCCAGCCAACTCACTTTGGACTTCTGGTCTCCAGAACTCTAAGATAATAAATGAGTGTTGTTCCAGGCTGCTAAATTGGTACTTGTTTGTTATCGCATCCATAGGAAATTAATTTACTCCAACAACAATAAAATACCCCAGTACCCAAACAGCTGATGCATCAAATTTCATAATTAAATCACTAGAGTTGAAGTATAAATACCCTAGGAGGAATAATGACTTTTTAGCCTTATAGATTTTTTTTTTTAGTATACATGTGATATCACATTGTTTCCTGAGAGCAAGTTTGAAAGAGAAAGAGCCGGGGGGGCGGGGGGGGGGGCATTAAATGAAGCCAGGGAAGCACCTGCTCAGGAGGAAGCAATGTTCAGAGGAAAGAGGACGTCACGGTGAACAATTTTTGTTTCGCAGTTTTGCCGGAGTCTGATCTCGGCCGTGGTTTTCCCTCCTGATAGTGCTTTTGTTTTAGTGCATGAACCAGTGCATCACGCCTAATACTCAACACCGTGGCCTAGCTGGTTCTTACCTCATGGCTTTCGCCCTTCCTGTTCCCTTGGCCTTGAACGCCTTTCCCCCAGACCTTTGCACAGCACACTCCCTTTCATTCCACCCACTGTCACGTGGAGTGTCCTTCACCAACTGCTCTGTCCAACCCAGCCACTTCTCCCCCTCCTCTCTCCAACACATTATCTTGGTTTACTTCCTCTCTTGCAAAGAATCACTATTTGACATTATCCTGCCTGATACCTTACGTATTGTCTGATCCCCATGAACGAAAGGACCTTGTTGGGGTTCTTGTCGTGGCTCAGCAGTAACGAACCCGACTAATAACCATGAGGGTACGGTTTGATCCCTGACCTCAATCAGTGGGTTAAGGATCTGGCGTTGCTGTGAGCTGTGGTGTAGGTCGCAGATGCAGCTCAGATCTGGCATTGCTGTGCCTGTGGTGTAGGCCAGTGGCTACAGCTCTGATTCCACCCCTAGCCTGGGAACTTTCATATGTTTGGGTGTGGCCCTAAAAGAGAGAGAAAAAAAAAAAAAAAAAAAAGCACCCTGTCTGTCCTGTTCATCAGTCTCTCTCCAGTATATAGAATCATGCCTCACAGGTAGTAAGTGCTCAACAAAAGTCATCAAAAGCATTGAATGAGTGAACTAGTTACATGACATTTCACCTTCTCAGTTGAGTCTTCCTCAACCAGGCTATTTAAAATTCTATCACCTCTCCAGTCTTCCTCAGCCACCTCCCCTACATTATTTTTCTTCACAACATTTATTACCATGTAATATATATTTTTTGTCTTTTTTTAGGACCACATCCATGGCATATGGAGGTTTCCAGGCTGGGGGGTCGAACTGGAGCTGCAACTGCTGGCCTACAACCAGAGCCACAGCAATGCCAGATCTGAGTCACATCTACAACCTGCACCACAGCTCACAGCAACGCCAGATCTTTAACTCATGGAGCAAGGCCAGGGATTGAACCTGCTTCCTCATGAATACTAGTCAGGTTCGTTTCCACTGAGCCACAACGGGAACTCCACCATGTAATATATTTAATAATTTACTTAGTTTTTAAAATTGTCTCCCCCATTAGACTCAAAGCACCCCAAAGGTAGGAACTTCTGTCTGCTTTGTTCCCTGCTGTGTCCTCAGGCTCCGAAGAGCACCGTAGTATTCCATGGATGAATAGGTGTTGCCTAGGGAGCAGAATTCTCATAAAAATCCAGACATGGAGATTCTCTTGGAAATGTAGGAAATTCCACAACATTAGACCCCTTTCCCCGAAGCGGTCAGGGGAGCTGAGGACAGGCGGCCCGGCTTAGAACACGGGCTTTCTCAGTGCCATGCTCTCCAGGACTCCTGCCTCGGTTACAGAAGCTGTCAGTTGTGAACACCCTCTCACCTGTGCTTTGTTTATCTCGGGGTAGAGAAATATCTCTCTAACCTTGTCTCTGTTGAAAGGGAAGGAAATGAAAGCTAACTTGCAAGGCACAGCTGTCCATCCTCAGTTGCATTAGGGACTTCAGAACAGCAAGACATTATGAGTTCCCTAAACATGTCACATTGTTTAATGCCTGTGGGGTCATTGCATGTAGACTATCCCTCTCTGGAATGTTTCTCTTCCTTCTCTTCCTGGAAACCTTCTCATCCTGACGCTGTGACTGGAACACTGAAGAATGAGAAGGTGAAGATGGAGCGGTGGGAAGAGGCACGATTATATGGGACTATTGTCCTCAACATTAAGGAGCTGTAAACTTCCTCTATGAGTGATGGAAGAGAACTGGATGCAAAACTACTTTAGAGAGAAGCAGAGAGATCCTCCTCCACAGAGCCTGTGAAAGGTTAATATTATATATTTATGTATAATACACATTATATTTCTGCCATCTGAAGACAGTGTATTTAGAAAATGTTTGTGGTCTGACGTGGAAATGAATACCGTTCCAGTATCAAGCCAGGTCACCTCAAGGCCAAGGCTGAACAGTTGTAATAATAAAGGTGGCCACTAGGGGCTGATCTCCCCCAACATTTCTATACCTAAAACCCTACGAGTTCTACATGTCCCATTTCTCACTATTGATTTTTTTTTTTGGATTATTGTTTTTCAGAATTAAAAAAAAATTTTTATTAAGTTACAGTTGTTTACAATGTTCCTTCAATTTATACTGCACAGCAAAGTGACCAAGTCACACACACACACACATATATACATTCTTTCATTTATATATATATATTCTATCATCTGCCATGTTTTAATTCAGGAGATTGGACATAGTTCCCTGTGCTGTACAGTAGGACCTCACTGCTTATCCATTCCAAATGTAATAGTCTGCATCTACCAAGCCCAAACTCCCTGTCCATCCCACTCCCTCCCCCCTCCCCCAGGCAACCTCAAGTCTGCTCTCTGTGTCCATGACCTGGTTCTGTTGTATAGATAGGATCATTTATGCCATATTTTGACTTTTATCCAAACCATTTTCTCAGGCCTTAAAGTCCTTGAAATTCTTTCTCTAATTTGTCTTCAGTATTCGATAGCACCAAAAACTACTGATTCTTCCCTGAAAACTGATGGATTTAGGACTGCTGAGCCGTGGTCCAGCTGAGGTTTGTACAATCTCAAGGTCACCATTGAGCCTAAAGTTTTGTGCCCTTCAGCCGCTCAGGTTGACAGGGTAAGTCAGTCAGCTATGAGGCATGGTTTATCCATAATAGAAAATATTTTCATAATACCCATGATAAGGAGTAAAATGACATTTTGAGTGAATAGAATTTGGGATTTCCACAGTAGGCAGTTAACTTTTTTAAAAAAAAAAGATGTTGGACTAGTTGGAAAAATAACTATAGAGGTAAAAGGAATAAAGTTGTAAAAGCCCATAGAAGTGAGGAGGCATCTGGAGAGTTTCTCTCATTTTCCGCCTTTACCTCATCAAATTAGTTAATTTAAGTAAGTGGGTAAGATACAGAATCAAAATTGTGATGCCTTTTTTTTTTTTTTTGGTCTTTTTGCCTTTTTTAGAGCTGCTCCTGTGGCATATGGAGGTTCCCAGGCTAGGGGTCCAATCAGAGCTACAGCTGCCGGCCAACACTATAGCCACAGCAACATGGGATCCAAGCCACGTCTGCAACCTATACCACAGCTCATGGCAATGCCGGATCCTTAACCCACTGAGCAAGGGCAGGGATCGAACCCGCAACCTCATGGTTCCTAGTCGGATTCATTAACCACTGCGCCACGACGGGAACTCTGCCATTTTTTTTTTAACTGGGAGGGGAAAGGGTCGTTCTAGGAGCATGGGCATGTCCTGTGAAGTTTTTTAAACTTAGCAACGTCCAGACCTCACACCAGAACAAGTACACCAGACTTCCTTGTTGGAGCCCAGGGACTTGCATATTTTTATTTATTGATTTATTGGTCACACCCACCAGCATATGGAAGTTGTGGAGCCACGGATGTGAACCTACACCACAGCAGCAATCCAAGCCGCTGCAGAGACAATGCCAGATCTTTAACCCACTGCTACACAAGAGAACTCCAGGGAATTTTTTAAATGTCCCCAGGTGCCTCAGAGGACAGCGGGTTGACAACCACTTCTTGGGCTTCTTTGGACCTCAGGTACTCAATAAGCACTTACTGAAATGCATGGGTATGATGATGAGACTAACAAAGATGCCTTCCAAATCCACTGGAACGCCACAACTCAATAACCCCATGGCTGACTATAATTTTTTTTCATATGCAAAATAATTCCCCCCATCTATGCTTTTCTGTATGAGAAATAAGCAGGCATCTCTTTAACATTCACGTAGGCCAAGGAAATATTTCTCTCCCCCTTGATAACCACTGGGAGGGCCATGAGATACATGAAGAATGACATGCTGCTGGACTGACATGGCAATTATTTGAGTTTGGGTTACACCTGCAGTATTGGTCCAGCTCAGATCTTTTTAGCTTATGTGGGTAGATTGTCACAGTGGCTTAGAACCTGGCTGAAAGGAAATATTTTTTTTTTGTTTCCTTCTGCATTGTGTCACTCAAACTATACACCTTTAGCAACACGTAATCTCTTTATGGTCCAACAAGAAATATGAGTGTGTCTACTAGTGTAATGATGATCAGGGATTCAATTAAGCATCCAAGGACTGTTTCGTGACCCCTGTAAATGAGATCTCAGTGAGAGATAGGTCACCTTCTTGGCTACCTTTACAACTGATCCCAGGAAAATGTAAACTGGCTCTTTCTTGGCCCAGGTCTGTGTAAGCATTTGTTCTCTCACTTTACAGAAGTAAATTCTCTTTCTTTTAGAATTTGCAAAGATTTAGTTCAATGCCATTAGTGATCATATCCTTTAAGAATTTGTATAACCTCAACACAGAGCAGTTTTCTTTTTTTCTTTTAAAGAATATTAGAAGCCAACTGAAATCATGTACCTGGTAAAAGATAGACCCAGGAAAGCAAAAGTCAGGGAAATATTAATCAAACGGCATTATCCATTTGCATTTGAGCATAAGGATTATTACAAAGAAAGATAGTCAAGGTTCCTCTTTTGAAATTAAAAAAAAGAGAGATTTTTTTAGTCAGATTAAGACAGTAGTCTTTTTTTTTTTTTTTTTTTTTTTTTTTGCTTTTTAGGGCTTCACCCATGGCATGTGGAGGTTCCCAGGCTAGGGGCTGAATCAGAGCTGCAGCTGGCTGTCTACGCCACAGCCACAGCCACACAGGATCCAAGCCGCATCTGCAACCTACACCACAGCTCACGACAACGCCAGATCCTTAACCCACTGAGCGAGACCAGGGATCGAACCCGCAACCTCACGTTTCTAGTCAGAAACAACAGGAACTCCGAGACAGTAGTCTTGAAAGCCAGGTTTTGTCGAGTAACAGCTTTCTGAATTATTTCATTTTAGTTCCCACTGGCATATCTTGAGGAGAAACAGGGAGGAAGATGAAATCTTTAAGATGGAGCATTGCTGAGTGGAAACCACTGCCCCAGTGATATTTAATCAGGAAGAGACTGAATTAAGAGTATGTATACCTGGCTGCTGTGTGGCACTGGGAACTGCATCTAGTCTCTTATGACGGAGCATGATAATGTGAGAAAAAAGAATGCATATGTCTATGTGTGACTGGGTTACCTCGCTGTACAGTAGAAAATTGACAGAGCACTGTAAACCAGCTGTCATGGAAAAAAATAAAAATCATTAAAAAGAGTCTGTATACCTGAAATTAACACTATTGTAAATCCACTACACTTTAATTTTTTTTTTAAAGAGTATCTTAATTTGTAGATTTAAGGCCCTAACCCCTGCACACACACTATCCAGGGGCGTGACAGTATGAGGACAATTGATTCATCTTTGAAAACAAAGCAGCTACAATTTGTGTATATGACTATTCAAGTGTAAGCATTCTCAACCCGCTCCCCACCCCCACCCCAAACTGCCAGCTTTAATCTGAGCTGATACCTTTTCTGCATAGAGATAAGGAGCAAGACTGAACAAGTGGGCTGGTCCCTCACTTAATTTGATGGAATGCAAAGAATATAAGAATGGGTGCCAGAAGTTCGCGTCGTGGCTCAGGGGTTAACGAATCCGACTAGGAACCATGAGGTTGCGGGTTCGATCCCTGGCCTTGCTCAGTGGGTTAAGGATCTGGCGTTGCCGTGAGCTGTGGTGTAGGCTGGCGGCTACAGTTCCAATTAGACCCCTAGCCTGGGAACCTCCATATGCCGCAGGAACGGCCCAAGAAATGGCAAAAAGAAAAAAAAAAAAGAATGGGTGCCATATACATGGGGCCAGGGGAAGGAAGTAGCTCTTCTGATTGACACTTCTGGGAGCAGTCATGGGGGAGGTGCCTTTTTTTGCTGGGCTTTAATGTTTAGGTAGATATGAAGGGATTGGAGGGAAGGTGTTTGGACTGGCAGAGAAGAGTGTAGGAGGTGCCATGGTGGCTGGGGCACATGAAAATAAAAGGATTCAGTGCCGCTCTTGCTAGACTTGGTTGTCTAGTAAGATTTAGTGACCAGAAAGCCCCACTTGAGAAATGATTTGTCCTTTCATAGCTTTTTAGTGTTTTATGATATATTAATACATCATGACTGTGTTCATAATGCATTGATCATTGTATTTAAAATCCTAACAAACATATTCAAATAGAAAGAAAGGACCTAATTTTTAATCTATTTTTACATAGAACACCCCCTCCTAAAAAAATCTTGATATGCTTGAACACCAAGTCAAGGAAAGAAAGGCAGCTTAAATATTTATTTAAGGAGATTGAGGCCCCTTGTTGCTTCTTCCCAAGTGGACAGTCACTGGATTCTAGAAAAATGAGAAGCCGCTTGTTCATTTTATAAGTAAACCACAGGATTAAAGATTCACCATAGATTGCATTAAAAACCAAGAGCTGGTACAAGCTGGTACCGTGTATTTACTTCTGATATGAGAAACGAGACACACCTGCTATTAATGAATAATGACATGATACTATGGAAGAATACCCAGGAAAACATACCAGAGCAGGTTAGTCATATCATTTCATCACACCCATAATTATTTCTGAGCTTCTCACTGTGAGACTTCAGAATTCTCTAGACCAGGAGTTCTCAACTGGGGCAATCTTATCCTCAGGGGCATGTGAAAATGTCCGGAGACTTGTTTAGCTATCACAACTGGAAAAGATAATTACTGGCATCTAGTGGGTAGAGGGTGGAAATACTGCCCTTAAATGCATAAGACGGCCCTACATATATACCAAAAAAAAAAAAAAAAAAAAAAGAATTGTCTCTTCAATATCAATAGTGCCGAGGTTGAGAACTTTCCTTGGAATGAAATCATCTTGCACGAAAGTGAGTGCTCTAAAAGCATTCACTCCCAAAGTTTCTTACTGCAAATTCCAAATCAGTTCTGCAGATTTTTGGTGCAATCATTGTACAGGAATCCACATTCATCCCAACTTATGCAGTTGTCAGTTAGATCACAGCAGCCCGAATTCAAATCCTCATTTGACTTTTTACTGAGTGAACTTTCATCGTTTAAGCCCCATCTGTAGAGTGGGGGAGGTCATAGTAACCACCTCATAAACTTGTGACCATGTTCAAGTGAACAAACAAAGGTCAAGTGCTCAGAACATGGTCTTGCCCGTCACACTAAACAAGTGTAAACTTTCGTATTATTACTATTGATTTTATCACCATCATTCCGCGGCCCAAAGAGAAATGTAAAGGGTTGCTAGTATCTAGAATGATTTCCAAAAGTGTAGTCATTTGAATAATAATGTTATTATTTTCAATATCATCTAAGCTACTATTTACTCAAGATTTTTCTTTAAATTGTAACACTTCACAGTCTTTACAGATTTGTCCTGTCCTTTACAGGTCTAATAGCTTAGTTGTGTTTTCTTAATGCATATAAAATAATGCCATGCTAGCAAAGATTTTGTGTTCCCCATAAAGTCATCTCATGTGCCCCACTGTAGAATGCCACAGTTAGACAGCCAACCCCTTTCTAGTGGACTTTTGTCATTCTTTTGGCTGCTCAACAGCGAAACATTTTATTGGTTTTGCTGGAGGCACAGTCCACCTCCCATCAAAGAAGTTATAAATGCCAATATTTTCTTTCCCAGCTGCCTTTGCAGCTGAGGCAGGAGCACGTGACCTCAGCCTCGCCAATCAGACATGCTCGTGACTGTGTGCGAATCAGGAGCTGAGGACCAGAGCAGCAGGCACCTGGTCAATCCTCCTGGTCTCCGTGAGATGCGCTTCAGTGGCAGGAGCGGCCAGCAGCCCCGGGAGGCGGAGGGGGCAGAGATTCTCTCACTGGCCCCAAATGACTCAGTACTGAGTGAATTCCCAGAATTGCAAACGAAAATGCCAGAGGGACCAGGCAACTAAGTGAACCACACGAGCCAGCTCAGGGGATGGAGGGGGCCATGTGAACTCAAGGTCTCGTGTCTTCTCATATGAACACCTACCACTCAGTTCCAGCCATCTGTACTCATGTAGAGACAGAAGCCCTGCACTTCCAGCTCAAATTTTTCAAGAGAAATGGGAACTCTGAATTTTATGTGAACCTGATGGGCAACCAATTGAAACACACAAATTAAAACTCACTGTGTGGGGCTACACTGATGAGCATGTTCCTGTGACTGAGAGAGAAGTTAAAGCAGCCTCTCTCTTACATTTTGTAAGACTTCAAGTAACCAATAGTATCAAGTAATAACATCATTAGGAATAATAATAGTATTAAGTGATACCACTTAATAGTATTACCTATGAATATTAAGTAGGAATAATAATAAGTAACTGTCATATTAGTAAGACTTTAAGACTTCCACATTTTCTACGACCTTCCAAGGCAGAGCCTTATCCCTGAATCCAACACAGTTCCATGTCTCTATACTTTCACTCATGTTGTTCCATCTTCCTTTATTAGCCCCACTTGCCTCACTGCTTTTCTTTCTAAACCCTATTCAAGGGTCACCTCCTTCTGGAAGCCTCTCCTGATTTCCTCTCCTACCTTTCCTCCCCCATTCATCCATCTTAGGTTAAGTACCCCCATAACACTCAGGGATAACATTCCAAACATTAAAGAAAAACAATGCCTTCATCCCAATTCTCTCAAAAACAGATGGACAAAGCTTACATCCTAACACTTTACCAGGGGGTCCAATCCCAGGGCAGCAAGAGTGAGGGGGGGACAATATGAGTTGAGAAAGAACAGAAAGCAAATATAAGATACTCTGTTCCTAAGCAAGCAAGCCACCACATCTGAAGAACATCCAATTGGTTGCTGAGTCCTGTGGGTACCTCCCAGATGCAGGATGAAACTACTGTACCTCAAAACAGTTACTTGGGGGCAGGAGGGGTGAGAAATCTATACTTTGATTCCTTCCCATCTTCAGCCTCCTATGGGTCAAAATTTGAGCCATGGGGTAGGGACGCCCCCACCCCAGAATGAGTGTGCATGCACACACACGCCTGACTGCCAGTCTGCCTCCACCCTAGCACTTCCCCATCGCATGAAAAGATGTATATGTTCTTTTTTGACAATTACACAATGACACCAATGGCTTCTTTATGACCAATACCTTTAGCATCTGCATATTGCCCAGCACCTAGGAGGGAAGTGGGTGGGTTTGGTTGAATTGGGCATTGATCTATAAAACATCTAGAGGTGGTCAAGTGGAATAAAACCCAGAGGTGAGTGGTAACCATGCCAAAATACCAAAATCCATCTTTCTACTCAATGCCACAGCTTGAACCAACCTTGCTGTTTTAGTCAGGGTGCTCCAGAGAAACTGAATCAATAGGATGTAAATATATTATAAAAACTGGATCACTATATATGAGGAGATTTATGATAGGAATTGGTTCACAGTTATGGAGCCCAGGATATCCCATGTTCTGCCATCTGCGAGTGAGAGAACAGGATGCCAGCGGTCTGATTCAGTCTGAGTCTAAAGGCCTGAGAATCAGGAGCTCTGTCGCCCCAGGACGGGAGAAGATGGATGTACCAGCTCAAGAAGAGAGTGCAGGGAGCAGTTCTTCCTTCACCCTTTCTGTTCTACTAGGACCGGATGATGCCCACCCACACTGGTGAGGGTGGAGCTTCTCTCCTCGTTCTACTGAACTCCGTCTGCTGATCTCTTCCTGAAACACCCTCACAGACACACTCAGAAATAATGTTTTACCAGCCCTCTGGGCATCCCTTACCCCAGTCACGTTAACACATAAAATTAACCAGCACACTTAGCAACCCAAGGTGCACGGCTTCTGGCCTGGCTCTCCACTCCTATCCACCCTGGACCCTTCCCCACCCTCAACCCCCATCCATCACCTCCCCTCCCCAGCCTCTCAGGCACCTAAATTCTCTTCAGGTCCCACAGGACAATCTTAACCTCATTTGGGTGGTTGCTCCAGCAAAATTCCACCAAATTAAAAAATCTGGGCATTCCTGTTGTGGCTCAGAGGGGTATGTACCTAATTAGTAACCATGAGGATACTGGTTCGATCCCCTGGCCTTGCTCAGTGGGTTAAGGATCCGGCGTTGCCATGAGCTGTGGTGTAGGTCACAGACATGGCTTGGATCCTGCGTGGCTGTGGTTGTGGTGTAGGCTGGCAGCTGCAGTTCCAATTCGACCCCTAGCCTGGGAACTTCCATATGCTGCAAAAAAGCAAGAAAAAAAACATCTGCAGTGTATACAATATCTATCATTAGGCACCTGGGGTTTTACTCCATTGGTGTTGCGGTTGAGTGATGTTCACACACCCTTACGATGGAGCTGATTTTCCTCCAAGGTTTTTTGTGTATTTATTCAAGCAAATAAAAATGTCCCTTTTAATGGTCTCTATTGTACTAATTAGTTTTAAAGACTTGCTCCAGTTTCTCTCCACCTCCAGAATTCCCCTAATGACACTGAACCAACAACAAATGAGCATTTAGATAATAGACAATGAACCTCCATCCACATGGGATTTTTGTATTTGTTAGGCGGGGAGAAAGGTGCCTTTTGGAATTCTTTTCACTTTTCACTTTGTGCATCTACTTAGCACATAATTACTCTTTGTGGGCTTGATTGTTTTCTCAGCTATTTACTAGACCTCTGGGTACAGGGCACCCGGCTACATCTCTTTAAAAGTGTCACTTAACATGTGCTGCCAAAGTAAGTTGCAAAACTTTCCATTTTTTTCTTCTTCTCCAGGAGCTGATAAACATAAGAGTGAGATTAAAGGGGGAGATTTTCAAAAATAAATTATGGAAAATAATATATGTTGCTGTATCTAAATTATGAATGAAATCACTAGTAATGCTTGGTTCTCCTTGTTACTTTAAGAATCCTAGCTCTAAAAGTAGTCTTGACTATCAGGAAAGATTAAGAAGCCTAGTTATCTGTTAAAAAGTGATGTGTGACCTTCATCACGTCACACTCTGACAACTACATTTTCTAGGGCATGTTGGTGAGCAGGTGATATATTAACTTCCCATCGTATTAATGGTTTATCCATCAACTCTGCATGACTTCTGTGACAGTTTTCTACAGCCTTTCTTTCAAGATACTTTGGGAATATGCATGCAATCTGAAATGCAGGCTTGAAAAAAAATATATTTTTTTTTCTTTTTAGGGCCACACCCGCAGCATAGGGAGGTTCCCAGGCTGGGGGTCAAATTGGAGCTAATGCTGCTGGCCTACACCACCGCCACAGCAACGCAGGATCCAAGCCTGAGTCTGTGGCCTACACCACAGCTCATGGCAATGCCAGATCCTTAACCTGCTGAGCAAGGCCAGGGATCGAACCCTCACCCTCGTGGATCCTAGTCACATTCGCTAACTGCTGACGGGAACTCCGAAAAAAAAAAAAAGATTTTTATGGAACTACACGACTTTGTCTAGCTTTTGCCATGTGTAGTTCATCAAATAAAGCTTAATCAGAGTCCTGCGAGGAGCCCACACATGCTGTGGTCCTTGGGAGAGCAAAGGGCCTCAAAAAATAACTTTCAACATGTACTTTCTTAATAGAAAGTTCTGGTCTTAAAGTCAGCCAGTAATATAGAGCCAATAAGTGGGGGGAGTTCAAAAGGCACAGAACTCTTATCTTAGGCATCCAAGTCAGAGTGTACCCTCATAAAGTAAAATTTAATTTATAACATGAATCAGGTTTTAAGATATCATAAAATAATTGGAGTTTGAAAGTGGGGATTTTGCATCTTGCTACTGACACTGCTCTACTCAGAATCATGAAACAAAAAGTCAAAAATGAAAATCTTTTGTACATCAACGCAGACAAGGTTAGCCTTGGGCAAGTTTTTGGAACAACAACAAAATGTCTTTTATTGATGTTCATGTATTTTAATAAGAAAGGTCTAGATAAATGGCCCTAGGTAGAATCACAGAATGAAAGTAGTCTTTTTTTTTTTTTTGCTTTTTAGGGCCGCTCCTGTGGCATATGGAGGTTCCCGGGCTAGGGGTCTCATCAGAGCTATAGCTGCCAGCCTAGACCACAGCCACAGCAACTGTGGGATCTGAGCCGCGTCTGCGACCTATATCATGGCTCACAGCAATGCCAGATTCTTAACCCACTGAGCCATCAAACCCACAACCTCATGGTTCCTAGTTGGATTTGTTTCCACTGCACCATGGTGGGAACTCCCAAAAGTCGTCTTAAAACAGAAGGAACTTTACATACCTGGCCTAACCCCCTTTGCTTTAGAATTAAAAAATTGGAGCACATAAGGAAGAAAAGGGGGTTGTCATGGCTCAGTGGTAATAAACCCAAGTAGTATCCGTTTGCTCCCTGGCCTCCCTTAGTGGGTTAAGGATCCCACGTTGCTGTGGGCTGTGGCGTAGGCTGGCAGCTGCAGCTCTGATTCGACCCCTAGCCTGGGAACCTCTATATGCCTCAGGTGTGGCCCTAAAAACATCAAAATAAAAAAAAAATTAAAAAAAAGAAAGAAAGAAAAGAATAGAAAAAAAAGAGGAAGAGAGGAGTTCCTGTCGTGGCTCAGTGGTTAACAAATCCGACTGGGAACCATGAGGTTGTGGGTTCGATCCCTGGTCTCGCTCAGTGGGTTAAAGATCTGGCGTTGCCGTGAGCTGTGGTGTAGGTTGCAGACACAGCTCAGATCCTGCGTTGCTGTGGCTCTGGCGCAGGCCGGTGGCTGCAGCTCTGATTAGACCCCTAGCCTGGGAACTTCCATATGTCAAGGGAGCAGCCCAAGAAATGGCAAAAAGACCAAAAAAAAAAAAGAGGAAGAGACTTGAGTATGGTCATGAGCTAATTACAAAGACAGGGGGTGGTGCAGCGTCTTGTGGCTGAGGTGGCCGGGGAGACCCCTACGTCCCTGCAGTCACCATGAATGCATCCACCTACTTTAACTTATCACAAACAGGCTAATTCTGATTCTAATCAGGTCTCTTCGACACAAATGAAATCAAGTTTACTAATTTTAAAAGTTAAATACAAATTTATTATTCATTTATAATTACAAATAAAACTATCTGAGAAAAGATTGCTTCCGGGCATGGGGTATACACATTCCTAGAAACCTGAAAGGTTAATATTTAAAATCAAACATGATTTAGATCCTTTGCTCATTTCCTGTGACTCCCAGGGGTACTCAGCCTAATTAATGACTTACTTTCCTTCTCGAAACACTCTCTTATCTTGCCTTTCTAGACACCACATTCTTCCAGATTTCCTTTGATCTGACTCACGGCTCCTCTCCGCCTCCTTTGCTGCCTCCTGTTCTTTTTCTGTCCAGCCAATGAGTACTGGCACAGGTAAAACTCGGTCCCGGGCCTTCATTTCTCTTTCCTTCTCTCCTCTTCTCTATCCTCACCCTCTCCATCAATAATCTCCAGCTGGCTTATGACGTCACATAGGTTGATGATTTCCAAAGGTTTCCCTAACGCAGGCACCATTCATGCCCAGTCTGACATCGCCACCGGGGTGTCAAATTAGCATCTCAAGGGCAACATGACCAAAGTCAAAAATCTTGATCCTTTGCTGGGAGATCTCCACTCACCCCAGCCTTCCTCACCTCAGTTACTGGCATCACCTTTGACCCAGGGGCTTGAGACTCGAATCTGGGAGAGACCCTTGGTTTCCCCTTGCCCTCTGTCCCCACACCCAGTGCACCAGCAAGCCCTCTTGGCTCCCCCTCCAAGTATGTGCCCTCCGCTCAACCCGCCCTCTGCACCAGGCCACGTGCATGGCTCACTGCTCCACTGCAAACACCTCTTCACCTGTCTCTTGTCTGTTCTGCCTCCCTGAGAGCCATCACGTACACCCAGCAAGGGCCCTCTTTTAAACTCTTAAATCAGATCAAGCCACTTTCTCATCTACAACTCTTGAGTGATTTTGCAATGCTCTGCAAGTAAATTCCAAATCCCTCCCCATCGCCTTCAGGGCCCTGCTCCGTCTGATCCGCTTCTCCCTTCTCTCCCTCGGCCCACTCTCCCCACGAGGACATCTTTTCTGCTATTCAATTGTACAGAAGCCTTCTGACCTCAAGGCCACTACTGGCCTGAAATCGTTCCCCCACCCCCCAGTCCTTCAAACTCTGCATTGATTCTTCAGGGCTCAACCCCCAGCCCCCACCTCACACAGACCTCTCCCTCCTGCCCCCGACAGGTGGACAGGTGGCCTCCCCAACTGCTCCCCCTCACATCACCCTGTGTCTTTCTGCCACAGCTTCGCCCTCTTCACACACAGTGACTATGTTGTCAATGCCCCTGTCTACTCTTTTTTTTTTTTTCTCTTTCTTTTGTCTTTTTAGGACTGTACCCGCAGCATATGAAGGTTCCCAGGCTAGGGGTTGAATGAGCTCTGTAGCCACTGGTCTACACCACAGCCACAGCAACGCCAGATCTGAGCTGTATCTTCGACCTACGCCACAGCTCACAGCAACACTGGATCCTTAACCCACTGAGCGAGGCCAGGGATCGAACCTGCGTCCTCATGGATACTAGTCAGATTTGTTTCCGCTAAGCCATGATAGGAACTCCGGAAACAATTTAAGAATCACAGAATCACTCATACACACATACCTCATCCCAGCCTTTCTAACCTGCACTGGTTTGAAGTGAGAAAAGCCTGCACAGACACACACACACACACACACACATGAACACCTTTTCCAGCCAAATCTCTCATTTACCAAAGGAATGTTTGCATGAATTAAATTTTTGCTCAAGAAATATTTCCATCCCTTGGGATTTATCATAACAAAATCTGGTCTGTGACAGACAGCTTTCTAAGGAATTCCTTCCTCTCACCCATTCAACAAATACCTAAGACAGCTGCCATTATTTCCACCTGACAGGTACCATACAAGCTCTGGATACAGAAAGGTGAAGAGAAGATAATCACTCCCCTATTCCAGGGTGAGAACATGCAAGCAAAGAAGCAAAAAGAATCCAGTGGGGTGAGGGCTGACCTGGAGGAGGCAGCCTGCATCCTGTGATGCTACATACTTATTTTATCTCGTTTTTGTTCGACCCCTTTCTCTGATGAATCTTCTGACCTTCCTGATGGCCTCTTTCTTCTTATCACCCACCAAATATGCTTTCTGAGCCCTGTCTTCAGGCTTCTATTCCCTTTCTAAGCTCTTGGATTCTGCACAGCTCAAGATGCTAACATCCCCTGGGGGGATGGCTCCCTGATTTGGTTGTGTCCCTGTCTTCTCAGCTGAGACCTGCTCTTCTTCCTCCAGGGTTGGGGCCACCAGCAGAGGGACACTGAAGAGGTGCCTGGGCAGCTGTCGTATATGCTGGTGTCCGCGGCCAACCACAGGTAGGTCAGCCCAAGAGGATGCACAGACAGCTGTACCAGAAGCGAAAGTTCCGAGCAAAGGGCACCCTGCTCCCAGGCTCCAGTCAAGTCTCAGCTTCTGAGAGGTTCAAAACCCTCTGGGCTTCTATATCCACTCGCTTCTCCCATCCTCACAATCCCTGCCTCCCTTTTCCCTTTTTTCTCCTCTCTTATTCCCTTATTCTACCCCCTTTGCCCTTCTGCAGTAGACATCTCTTGCTTTGGCCAGCCTATCATCCATTTGCCCATCTTTTATCAAGAGCACCCCAATTATTTTTGGAGGACCAGCCCTCCCCCACTCTCAAACCATGTGTTTTGGGTGGGGTTGGCTCCTCTCTCAGCTCTAGAGGTGACATGAAACCCAGTCTTCAAAACCTCCCTCCAGCTCTGGTGGCCAGTTCAAAGATAAGTGCTGAGCTCCAGTCTGGGCCAGAGAATCAGACCAGGACATATAGTCAAACTTACAGGAAAGGAAAAGCTCTCATATTCTTTTCCATAGCTCAGGAATTGTGAGGATGACCGTATGAATCTACTGGCAGCCGAAAAATGGCTCTGCATGTTGGGGTGGGGGATCCCTTTGAGAGGAGAGAAGGCAGAACTGGGAAATGGAGAAAGACAGTGGATCCTGGGAATATATTTTGAGTAGCTGGATCCAGCTATGCCTGAAACGAACTCCTTTATCCAACTGTACAAACCATTAAGTTCCTTGTTTGCTTAGGTTATAGTGAGTCAGATTTTTAGTCACTTGCAACCAAGAGTCCCAATATAGCTTCCTAAATCCAAATTGTTCATGGTCTTTTAGGTCTTGGAGTAAATTCAGAGAGGAAGTTCATTATTGTATGTACTCATTTGAAACCCAAGAACTGGAGACTGTGACGCTGAAATGATCACACTCCTAAATTGTACCAAAGATCAGAAGAAAACTGGGGCCTTTTCTCTCCCAGAGCTACGGTTTGTTTTTTGGTTTGCCATAAAATGCTACATTAAATCAAGGTGTTTTCTCATATGTAGATGTTTTATTTCTCCCACCAGAACATAAGCATTTGACAAGGCAGGGGTGGGAGTTGAGTCCTAAATTTTTCACATGCCCTGCAGCTTATTAGCATAATATATAATACGTCCTTGTTAACCAGTCAGTGAGTTAAGAAGGTATTTTGTTTTGTGAGATTTTTGTTTTAATGCTTGCAAGATGAAATGTATTACTTTTGGGGTTTTTACTACTGAAAAAATATCAGAGTGTAAAAATATAGTTGTTTTCAGCAACTATAATCACTTCCTGCAGGTTTCAGGCTTTTTGTTTTTACTCAAGCAACATTTATTCACATCTGCATTTATTAACTAATGTAGAGAAAAAACTATAAACAAACATGACAAAACACTAGCATTTTTGCTTTTGCTTATGTGGAGGAAAATAGCAGTCCAAAACAACTATAATTTGGGGGTTCTATCTAAATTACACTAAATTTAAAAAATACTATTAATTCTCCCTGGGGAAATAGATATTAGGCAAGTGTTCAACTTGACTGTTATATTTAGAAAATCAGCATCTATGTGCTTTTGTTATTTTGAATAGTGTATAGCTACAAAATAATATGAAATACTTGTGGTCTTATGTTCCTATAAGTTTTTCCAAGGTATTTCTAAATGAATGTTTTATTAAATATAAATTACACAGCATGGTTTTTTTGCTTTGAGACGCATAGCAACCAATGAGGTTCTTCTGCTTGCTTTTTGAGATGTTGCATTAGTTTCCCAGGGCTGCCATGACAAAGTACCACAAACTGAGTAGCTTGAAACAACAGAAATTTACTGTCTCACAGATCTGGAGGCTAGAAGTTCAAAATCAAGGTGTCGGCAGACTTCTAAGGTCCTTCTCTGCCTCGTTCTGGAGTCCAGTGATGGCTCTCCGTCCTTGGCATTCCATGGGTTGCAACTAAATCACTCCAGTCCCTGCCTCTGTCATCACATGGACTTCCGTGTGATGGAGTCTTCACATTGCATTTCCCACCTGGTATAAGGACACCAGTTATAATGGGTTGTGGCCCATCTTAATAACTTTTGCTTAGTGTGGTTCCATCTGTAAAGACCCTATTTCCAAATAAAGTCACATTCAGAGGTATTGAGCGTTAGGACCGCACTGTGCCTTGCGGTGGGGATGGATACAGTTCAACCCATAACAGATGTATAAGTAACATACATTTTTTTAAAAAGCAAAGAGCTTTTTAGGGCTGCACCCGCAGTATATGGAAGTTCCCAGGCTAGGGGTTGAATAGGAGCTAGAGTTGCCAGCCTTCGCCACAGCCGCAGCAATTCGAGATCATTAACCTACAGAACGAGGCCAGGGATCGAACCCACGTCCTCATGTACACTAGCTGGATTTATTACCACTGAGCCACAATAGGAATTTCAACATTTTAAAGAAGTGTTAGAAACTTAGCCTTGGTCCACAGTATGGAAGGAAAGACCCTCTTTGGCAAGACTGATTTATGACTTGCAATTGAGACGCATAAGGCTGGGAGGAGATTAGACTTTGGCTGGCATCACCACTTTGAGAACCACCAAAATCTAAGAGATGTAAATATCCAAGCCCAGTCTAGTAGAGAAAGATGCAGCACCTGTAATAATTTAGAATCACTAATATTTATAATGACACACACACACACACAAAATCCCAAACCCCTCCATCACACCTCCTGTGCCCTCTTGCCATCAAGTCTGCTCACTTTTCTTTTCCGGGCAGTTCCTTTTCTTCCCTCTGGACCTCCTGCCATGTGGTCCTCCCAGAAATGGCCTGGGGTCACAGGAACGCCCCCCCCCCCCCACTGCTGTTGCTCAGGATTATCCCAGCCACCCGCCCGCATCCCCATCCAAATGGGGAAGGAGCAAAGGATGAGATGACACTGGAAGGAGTTCTGCTTCAGTCAAATCTAAACTTGACTGTAGGTACATTGAAATCATCAAGAGGTGGCTATAGTGGGGGTGACCTAGAAAAATAAGAAGGTGTATCAGCTTCTTCCTCGGCCTCTAAGCTATCTTTCACCTCCCTGGAGCCATAAATGATATCTCTTCTTTATGAATTTCCTGTGCTCCGTAACTGGGCACCCTTGAACAGAACTTATCTCCACACGGAGCACCATACGTCAAATTGCCCTGTTCCTCCTGAACTTTGAGCTTCAATGGCCTGGGGTGGGAGAGGAAGGGAGGGAGGGGGACCATCACTGATCTAGGAGGGGTTAGTGACACAGAGGTTGATTCTAAAGCCGGTGCAGAGGTGGGGCGGGAAAGACTTGGCTCTGAGAAGTCTGGGGCTGGGAAAGGAGGCAGTGAATTACAGAGCACAAATTAGACACCAAAGACAAAACAACAGGGACTGGTCCAAGCATTAGTTGTTAACTTACATCTTAGCTTCTGCCCCATTCCACTGTCAGTACCTGGAGGGGAGTTGTGTCTTATTTTCCACTGCGTCTCCAGCACCCATCAGCCCACCTGGCACACAGCTGACTCCAGTCTCTTTGGCCACGTTTCATTTCCTGCAATTTGCAAAGCTCTTTCCTTTTTCTGAGCCTCAGCACAAACTGAAACATCTGATCTGGAACACGTTCCCTTTTCAAATGATGCACTCTTCCTTATCCTAGGATTCACAGCCTCAAGCTTAGTTCCTTGAAGAAATCTAGCTCTATTTAAAGTAAATCACATATTTGTGCACACACGTGTGCACTCATACACACACACATTAGCTTCCATCACAGCATCCTGTTTAGTTTTTCCACAGCCTGTACAACAATCTGAAAAGGTTTGTTCTTTGTATACTTCCTCCACTTGGCTGTACCTTCTAGGAAGAGAAAATTTATTTCCATTTTGTTCACTGTTTTAAATTCCAGCAATTAGCTCATCCAAGAACCTCAGTAGATAAAAGTTAAAGAACAGAAGAATGAACATATAGGAGTTCTTGTCATGGCTCAGTGGTTAACGAATCTGACCAGGAACCGTGAGGTTGTGGATTCAATCCCTGGCCTCGCACAGTGGGTTAAGGATCTGGCATTGCCGTGAGCTGTGGTGTAGGTCACAGATGCAGATCGGATCCCGTGTTGCTGTGGCTGTGGCGTAGGCCGGCAGCTACAGCTCCTGATTTGACCCCTAGCCTGGGAACATCCATATGCCGTAGGTGTGACCCTGGAAAAGACAAAAAGACAAAGAAAAAAAAAAAAAGAATGAACATATAACCAGAATGTAATAAACCTATAAGAATATTCACACTATGTTACATGGGAAGGTAGCATAAAATAAAGATGGCATCTTGGACCAGAAGAGGAAAGATGAATTAATAAATAACTATCTAGGATTGATTAAGTAACCAAAACTAAAGCTGAATCCACTTCTTTCTTGTTCTACAGCAAAATCAATTCCAAATGAATAAAAGATACAAGCCTTAAAAAATGAAGATGATAAAAAAAACTTGAAATTGTACAAGAAGTCTTAATCATCTTAATGCAAAGACTTTTTCTAAGCAAGCCAAAGAAGAAAAGATGGATATATTTAAATCCATAAAAACGACAAAACACTTCCTGTATACACACCTACACACTCAAAGCATAAACAGAGACAAAAGACAAACTGGAGAATTATAACTGTCATACTTGATAACGGCCTAGATTTTATTACATATATTATTACAAGCAAATAATGAAAAAACTAATAATTCAAAATAAAAATAAAGGACATGAACAAGCAGACCACAGGAAAAAATCATACAAATGGCTTTTAAGAAATGGGATATATCATTTTAAGAATACCAAAGGAAAGGAGTGTAAATTAAACAGTGAGATAACCATTTTTCATCTTTGAAACTGGCAGCAATGAGAAAGTTTGATAATCTCTGGTGCTGGCCAGCATGTGGGGAAAGGAGCACTGGCATATTATTGCAGGAAGGGATACGCTTCGTCTTTTGAAAGCCAGCCTCGTGGGTCAGCTGATCTTTGAAAGTTGTTCAGTATTTCCATGTCTGTGTGTAGGGCAACTTGGCGACATCTCTCAGAATTTTAAAGCACATACTCTTTGGCCAGCCACTGCATGCTAAGATTTTATTCTCCTGATAAGCATGCACACATATGCAAAGATGCATAAATGAATATAATCATGCAAAAGACCAAGATAACCTAAATGACTTCGAAGAGTGAACTAATTCAATAAGGTTTGGTTCATACCCATAGTAGACTATCATGCGACCACTGAAAATCAAATGCGCTACTGTCCTGTGTCTGTTTAGCATATGGAACACACGAGGCATGGAACAGAATGCAATGTACAAACCTATTTGTTGAGAAAAAAAACAAGCCAGAGATAGATACACAGAAAGGCAGATAAACATGGCCGTGTATGCAGCCATTCTTGGAAGGACCCAAACCTCAGAGGGGAGGGACTCAGAGCTCAGGAGGCTTCCTTTTCATGGTATCTTTTCACATTATTAGGGGGAAAATATGTCATCTGCACATACTGGTTTTTTAATTTAGAAACTCGCTAAATTACAAAAATGATGTTAGCATACCTCAGTGTAGGCTTCAAAAAGATTCTCTGTGATAATAATAGTGATGTTAGTAGAATAATGTTTTTCAATCTTCTTTGGCTAATGCTTTTATCATTCCAAGGTACAGAATTTTAAATGAGTGCCTAAAATAAAAATGAGTAACTCTTTCAATAATCCAGGTTTAGCCCTTTGGTTGTAAATAAGATTTTCAATTTTAAAGCCTGCACTTGAGATATTAATAAATATCTTATATTTTTTAAATTTTATTTATTTATTTATTTTTATTTTCCCACTGTACAGCAAGGGGGTCAGGTCATCCTTACATGTATACATTACAATTATATTTTTCCCCCGCCCTTTCTTCTGTTGCAACATAAGTATCTAGACAAAGTTCTCAATGCTATTCAGCAGGATCTCCTAAATATCTTATTTTTTTTAATAAATACCTTATTTTAAAAAGATGGCCAACCAAGGCAACGAACGTGGGCAGGTTAAGCTCATTTGTAGCTGCTGCCACTCCCTACCCATCCCCAACAATGTATTCAAATTCAATGCCAAAGGTTACTTATTAAACTCAAGAGATATTATGCCCTGGGAAAACCACTATAAACTTAGCCTGCGGGAGAACTGATCTCTTAATGAACAACTTTCCCTGACAAAACCGAAAATGGGCAATCGTCATGTAAGTATTTACTGCTTTTGGGAATCAAAGCAAGTTTTAATTTTGGTTAGCATGTCGACCAGTTTAAACTATGAATGCATGATTGATATTTTTATCATTGTGATTGCTCCTAACTGCTGGTTTTCACAACAGAAAGCATATTTTTAAAATGCATTTGGAATATATTTTTTCTCCATTGGTTGGAAATCTCTTAGGAGGGGCAAAAGAGAAGTGTTTAAACCAAGGTGGTAGATAGTGCCTTGCAGAAAACAAGTGGTTAAGATGGAATTTGAGGAATGCGGATTAAATCTGCCAGTTTGTAGCAAAGCCACACAAGCCACTGTTGGCTTGGGAATTCAGGTTCATGCTGCAAATATCAGTGGACGAAGGTATAAGTACTCCCATAAACCCATATAACTTAGACTGAAAGGTGAAAATATCCCAGTATTTTTCCTAAACAGCATCAAACGACCAGCTATTTGCAAATATTCGTGGGATGGATTTAACATTTTACTATTCTTCTGAAATGTCTAGCATGTCTATAACTATAAAACACTGATAAAAATACTACCATTTGGAACCAACCATGCACAAGGCAGGTCAAAGCTAAATCTCAATTTTTTTTTACAGTGAAAAATGCATACCTAAAGCTATGGCAATACGAATTTTAATAAGGTTTTGTTGTACCACTCTCGCTTCCCACGGGAAGAAGGATTTATTGTGTGTACACCAGGAGCGAAGAGAATAAAACTCCAAAGTTTTCTGTAAACTAGAACTTTGTTTATAAGGTGTTCTCCTTTGCTGTAAATCAAACTTGCCCTCAGATGATCAGAAACCTACAAGCATGTTCTTTGAGAGGCATTACTTTTAAAATCATCTGTAAACAGCATTTTCATACCAGCCAGGGTGATGAGGCTTCCATTTAGGTAATCCTTCAAAGAAACGGCAACCTGCTTTTAAAATACTTCTGATCCATGCAGAGAACCTCAGGTAAAATCACCTGCCCTTGCCTTAGCAGCTTAGGAGGGTGTGTTCATCCCTGTAGTGAACCCCATGGGCAGCTTGCTTGTGTGAGTGGTGCATTTTATGTATCTCTTTTTTGAATCTTCAGAGCCAATCTTACTCCCTGTCAGAAGGCAGTCACCAGGTGCCCAATGGGCATGCCCAACCCTCGGCAGCCATGCAGCCTCTCAGCCACCGGTCAGGGAGTGGACAGCCAGAGTCCCATCAGCCTGTAAGCACTCTATTTTCCCTCCGAATCATAGATATGATCAGGTTTTCTCCTGGGCCCCCTTTCACTCACCAATGACTTGTCCTCCTGGACTGTCCACGATCCTCTAGTCTGAAAATGTCACTATCAGGGGTTACTTCCAGCAGGGAAATTATCCCCTAGAAAATGTTTGTTACCATATTTTCAGCCAAGGTAAACCTGTACTCTGGGGAGTCAGCTTCCCTTCCCAAGGGTGTCACTTAATGGTGGCCTGGAACAGAGTACATGATCCTACAATACGCTCTTGATGTTGTGAAAATACTAGTGGAATTTAACATGTGCCCAAGGAATGACTATGTTACAGACTGTGTTTCTAGATAAGCAAATGCAAACCTTTTTAAAAGATGAAAAGTTGTCCCAGAAATGACAAAGTATTTGCATTAGAAAGTGACCTGAATCTCATGTACAAACTTAAAACTTTGGTGTTAATGGTTTTAAAGCAACTACACAACCAAAGCAAAGTTACAAACGAAATGCTAGTAACATCCAAGCCAATGATGTGCAAAAACATCTTACTGATTTAGCGTTGGAGATCATGGTATTTTGCTGAGCTTAAAAACTGTACTCAGTATAAAAATGGTGCGAATTGCTATAATGTGGGGGTTATTTGAGTGGCAGCATGTTTAAAATATGATGTGGTGTGTGACTTCGTTCTCCTATCACGTTTCTTTACCCAAACTACTGAGAAACTTTTGTTTGTAAGACTCCCTATAATACAATTGGGTCTCCTCTTGGCTACAATGCAGGCTTTTTATATTAAACCTCTCTATGTCCTCTGTTATTTTATCATTAGTTTGCAACAATTAAAGCATGGCTATTGGTCACGCTTTATAAATAGAAACACAAATGCAGGCATTGAAATCATGGGCTAGCCCCTGGTCATTCCAATAATCCAATATGCTTTATATTAGCTTTTATATATTAGTTATTTTCAGCATGAAATACATTAAGTTATACTAATCAATAAAATTAACATTAAACACGTGAATTAATAAAAAGCCTGCTGGGACAGTTTAATCTCCAAAAATGTGTCCACAGACCAGGGTCCACAGACAACTGTTCGACAAACCGTGTTCTAAAGCCAATAGGATGTTGGCCGGGAAATTACATTTTCCAAGGTACCGTGATAGGGAATCCTAGCCAACTCTGAAAACAGAAAATTACTTCTTACCTTTGTGCTTTCTTCCAAACCTTTTGCCATTTTTAACGATTTTCTTTTTTTTTGAACTGAAGACATCATGTTTCTGACCAACCTATTTGGAGCAGTAATAACCAATACTGGATATTAATGACCATTGACTAGAACACACGGCGTTCAAAGAGTTTGCTTAGCCTGGAGGACTGTCCCTGTGCTCAGTGAGCTTTGTGCAGAGACAGAAAAATAGACCCACTGAAAAACCCTCTTAGGTTTAGCCAGATGACTCTTGTTTTCTACTGTGTGAGTTGTTTTCAAGAGAATCACAATTTAGAGGGAAACAGAATACTGAGACGAATAGCAAGATGACTTTGCCATAAGAGTGTGGCTGAAGGGTAAGGACAGGGTTAGAGACAGGGAAGGAGATTTAGGGGAGTCACGGATTAATGTGGAAATAATCACAAACACAAGGGGACTAATGATTTCTGGAATTTTTAAAGAGGCTAACGAACAGGAGCTAGGAAAGACTACTGCCTTGCTACTCAAAGTGTGGACCCTGGGCTTGTAGCAACATCCATGTGGCCTGGGTGCTTGTTAGAAATGCAGACTCTCAGGCCCACCCAGAACTACTGAATCAGACTCTGCATTTTAACAAGATCCTCTAGTGATTCTCATGCACATTAAAGTCTGAGAAGCACTGGACTGGAGAACACGTTCTTAAACTTGGCTGGACATTGGAGTCACCAGGGGGGTTCTGAAAACCACCGATGCCTGAGTCCTACCCCAGGGAGTCTGAATTAATTGATCTGGTGGTCAGCCTGGGCATTGGGAAGCATTTCTAAGTGCTCCCCAGGCGATGCCAATGAGCACAGAGTGTGAGACACGGTGAACCGGAGCACATCACAATCCTTGCAAGCGCAGCTCAGTGCACCGCTGATGACAGAAGTGTCACCGTGAGTGCCTGTAAATGAAAACCAACTTGTAAATGTCAGAACATCTGCTCAGCGCTCTGCCACGCTGTTTGTGAACATGTTGCATTTATGACTCACTTGTGCCAATATTTAGCTACTACAAATAATGTCTGAAATGGAGAATAGTTTGGAACTTGTAGCAGGGGAGCCCCAGGCAAGTTCAGACAAAGGTGAATTGGGAACACCTGGGAGCCTCATGGGGTGGGTGGGGATGAGGTCCTGATTCCTGAGAAAAGAAGGGAGGCTCTAGAGCCCCATAAGAATGTGCTTGGGAGCTGAGGACAAAAGTAAATACAGCTTTAACCAAGAGGGTGCACTAAACTGTGATCCTCAAAGAGTCATAGTGAACCCCAAGCAGACACCAGCCTAGACCATGCAGTAATCTCTCTCCTATCAGGAAATCTTTTATCCCAGAAAGTTAGCCCTTTAGATCACCACCACCCATAGAAGAGAAAACAAAAAAGGGCCTCTGATGTCAAAACATGACATGGGAGTTCCCGTCGTGGCGCAGTGGTTAATGAATCCGACTAGGAACCATGAGGTCGCGGGTTCGGTCCCTGCCCTTGCTCAGTGGGTTAACGATCTGGCATTGCTGTGAGCTGTGGTGTAGGTTGCAGACGCGGATCGGATCCCACGTTGCTGTGGCTCTGGTGTAGGCTGGTGCCTACAGCTCTGATTCAACCCCTAGCCTGGGAACCTCCATATGCCGCGGGAGTGGCCCAAGAAATAGCAACAATAACAACAACAACAACAAAAAGACAAAAAGACAAAAAAAAAAAAAACCTGATATGCACTAAAGCATACCTTCTTTTAACAAGTCTCCCATTCAAAGTCTGGTTACATTTCAGGCACAACTATACAACCTTGGCTTTGGGGGTTGCTTGGCTATCATAATCTATATTATTATCTGAAAGAGGTGGGGGGAAAGGCTTCCAAGATCAAATATATTGACAGAAGGAAGACCATGCAAGTGTAACACTTGATACATAAACTTGGGGGAGCCTGGGGCCACTTCACGCAGGGGATGAGCTGTGACGCAAACAGCGCACACAGGCATCTCTGCTCAATCACGCAGCAACATGGACCAAAACTCCCAGGGATGATGGGCTTCCTTGGAGGTTCAAAGAGGACCTTCTGAAATGATGATGATAATAACAGACCTTTTTCAAATGATTGCTAGACTGTGAGCAGTTCTGAGCAGTGTGGTCCATAAAATTTGAGCCCTTCCCTCTACTCATGTACATATGCCATTTAGTCCTCAGAACAATTTTATGAGGGAAGTACTATTATTCTTATTCCCCTTTTAAATAGGTGAGTGGTAACCATGTTGAGATAGGGGGACAGTGAAGCCAAGAGAGGTTACATAATCTGTTCAAGGTTGTACATCTAGCAAGAGGTGAACCATGAATTTGGGTTTGGGTAGAAGTTCTTCATGCTGTGTCCTGGGCTCACACTATACCAAGCAGAAGCAAGCTGTTGGGATGTCTACAAGTATTGAACTGGATGATCACTTCATCATCTCTTTAGCCCCACTCCTGAGCTTCCTCCTTCTCCCCTGCTCCCAAGCTGGATCAGATGTTTCTCCACAGTGCTTCCATAAGACCCTGCATATAAGGCCATCACTCCTTTCCCATGTGATTTTAGAACTATTTATACTGATGGCTCCCTGGGGCTAGGGCTGTGTCTTATTCATCTTTGCATCCCCAGTACCAACACAATGCCTGGTACATGGCAGATGCTCAATCAAAGCTGGATGCATTCATCCATTCATTGCATTTTCTAAGTGAGCCTTAATCAAACCAATGTTTTGCTCAGTTGGAGTCCAAACCCTTGTGACCCATCACACCCAAGACCAACGTGGGGGTGAGGTCCCAGTATCTGTATTTTGGAAAAGTCCCCCCAAGTGATCCTAATGGAGAAGCATGGATCTAATACCAGGTATTCCTCTAGTGCCACAGTCCCAAATGTGACCCCAGGCCAGCATCATTGGTATCACCTAGGTTCTTGCTAGAAATGCAAAGGTTTGGCTCCCCACCCCCAGATCGACTGAATCAGACACTTGGGGGACCACCCAGCAACTGCCACTGAACAAGCCCTCCAGGTGATTCCGACATTTGAGAACAAGTGTTGCAGCAAAAGCCTCCCTCCGGGCCTCATTAGAGGTGTGCCCACGCCCTATGAACCACTCTAACCACTCAGCTTTAAATGCCGAGATACCCTGATGATGGCATTTAAAGCTGACTTAGCCCCATGTCCTCCTCCCGGGCCTCTTCCATCAAATGCAAGGAACCAGCCCATTGTGCTCCCTCCCTACTCCCCACCAGGCTGTACCCTCTCTCACCTCTCAACTTAGAGCTGCATAGTGAGATGGCCCCATAAAGGCAGGAAGTCCCTTTCCACCCTCCCAGCTGGCTCAGTATATGCTTTTAGAGAAACTACCACGACCCAGGTACCATTTGAGGTTCTGAAGTCAAAAAGAGGAATAAGATAAATGACCACAGTCCATGCCCTTAAAATAGCTCACAGTCTAGTTAGGGAGGCAAACAAATAATTATAATGATGGGTGATGGATGCACTAATAGAAACGTGTCCATCGTAACAAAGTTCAGAAATTGGACAGAGGAGGGAGTGGTGCTGTGTGAGAGAGATGAAGTGGGTTTCTAGAGAGGGGAAAGGCATCTTTGTAACATAGGAGCACAAGTCCGGCTCTGGCCCTGCCAAAGCACCCAGTACATCACACAGTGATTGCCTGGGCAGCTGCTCCCCGGTCCCCCAGGCTGTGAGCTTCCGCAGGGCAGACTGTCTTACTCATTGACACGTTGCTTCACCTCTGGGGACTGACACATAATGGGCGCTCCATACATATTTCTGATAGAAAGATCAAAGGATGGGGAGCAGAGATAGGAAACAAGACTAGACAGGTGCATAGGGGTGAGACCAGAAGGCCCTGGTATGCATACTGGTTTCCTAGGGCTGCTGTGCAAACTATGGCTTCAAACAGTGGAAAAGTATTCTCTTCAAGTTCTGGAATCTAGGGAGTTTGCAATCAAGGCCATGGTCCCTCTGAAGGCTCTGGGAAAGAATCCTTTCTTGCTTCTTTCAGATTCTGGTGGCCCCAGGGCACTGCATTCCGTGGCTCCTGGCAGGATAACCCTAATCTCTGCCTCCATCCTCACACGACCTTCTCCTTCTCCCCTTCGTGTGTCTTCATGTTTTCGCCTCTGCTTATAAGTATACTTAGTCTTTGGATTTAGGGCCCCCTAAGTCCAGAACGAGCTTGTCCTGAGATCCTTAACTAATTACATCTGCAAAGGCACATTCTGAGGTTCTGAGTAGATAAGAATTTTTGGGACACTATTCAACCCTTTACATCAGGGAAACTAGGTTTTATTGCTTTAAGCTGGTAGTAGTTTTTAGACTTTGGACATCAGATTCCTCTGGAAGGTGTGTTTAACCAGAGTTGGGCCCCATTCCCACCGTGTCTGTTTCAGTGGACACTACGGTGGGCACTGAGAATCTGCATTTCTGACAAGTTCCCTGGTGATACTGATGATGCTGGTCTGGGCACCACACTTTGAGAACTGCTACCTTAGGCACCAGAGTAGCCCTAATCCATCACAGACCTGGGAATGACAAGGTAAGAGCTGTACTTTTAGTGGACCATGCTGGAAGTCAGTGGAGAAAGGTTTGGAGAGAAACACGACCAAAGGCGAGTAAAGCACTTGAAAGGCAGTGGCCCTGGAGAAAGTGGATGAACCCCTGTCCCCAACTAAAACAGTGACAATGAAATTAGAAGATGGCAGAGTGGAGGGTCCAAGTGACATAAGCTGCTGATACAGGATACCGGAGGTGGGAACCAGGAAGACTCTAGAGGGACCCCCATGTAGCTGGCTTGAGCACATAGGCAGACGGTGGTGCATGCTGGGGATGAGGCAAAGAGGAGGTGTGCAAAGTGAGAGGACGAGTTTGGTTTGGGGGTCTGAGATATCTGTGGCACACCTAGGCACAGTGCCTAACAGGTGGCTGGATCTGAATATCAAGAGAGAAGTCTTGGATTGAGGTCATTTGAGAGTATAAATTCAGTTCTATATTTTGACATTAGTATGTATTTGTGAGCAGACTATCAGACTCACAGTGACTTAAATTACAAAGACATTTAATTATTAACCCTAACAGGAAGTCTGAAAGGAAGGGACTTCAGGGCTGGTTCAGTAGTTCTGCCACATCTTTTTTTTTTTTTTTTGGTCACACCCACGGCTTGCAGAAGTTCCCAGGCCAGGGATAGCATCCACAGTGGTGACGATGCCAGATTCTTAACCTGCTGAGCCACCAGGGGCCTCCCATTCTGTCATATCATTAAGGACTCAGGCTACGTGTGCCATTCCATGCTGCCACCCTCCTGTCCTGGCAATATTTCCCATCAAAGATGCAAGATAATGGCCATGCCTGTGTCCAAGTTAGTGAACTCACATCATAGGGTCAGAGCAGGATGGAAGGGGATAGAGAAAAAGGTACCACTCCCCTTTCAGTGAGGGAAATCTTTTGGGAAAGCTCCAGGCAGATATCTCTTTCTATCTCATTGGCCAGAACCAATCATTGGCAAAGATGCAGAGGACAGTGATGGGCCGTGATCCATTCCCAGGGCTGGGGAAATCCTCTCATCAGCTGGTGTTCCCCCCACTCTTCATTTTTTCTATGTCTTGGTCTCATTCTCTCCCACTGAAAATGAACATTTTCTTTTCAATGGTGGGGGAGGCAAAAAGAGTTGATGAGAGGGAGGCCTGGCCACAGATAGTTCAGGCACCACGGAGAGTTCCATGGCTTCACACAACTCCAGACTGACTAACCCAAGAAAAAGAGCTTTCTCCAACGTCCATACAGACAATGTCAGGGAAAAATTCTGATTGGCTTCGGTATGTGCCTAATCCTTGGACTATCACTGTGGCCAAGGTTGGCCTTACCCATTCTTAGGGGTGGGTGACATTGCTTTATCAGTATTGCTTTCTTATAACTATTGTTTTATTAATATTACTGTTACTATGATCACTGCTGCTATCACCACTGCTACTCTTATTACTACAATTACTACTAGTACTATTATTGGATGGACTGAAATAGAAAGAGAATGAAGATCGGGTAGAAAGGCAGTAACATAATTCACCCTTCTGGCGATGGGGGTTTGGATTGTGGTGGAAAAGCAAAGGAGGATTTAAAGGTTAAAAAGATTTTTTTTTAAATAATTATTAAGTTTGGATCCAATGCATATTTCAACTCTCTTACCAGGGGAAAGAATAACATTCATTGTTTTGATTCTGGAGGAGACAAAAACTTGCTCAAAGCAAATTTCGCTCTTTCACCTTGTTTCCTGCTCAGCAAATCAGAACTTGCTCACATACCTTGGTTATGCCCTACTACACGGCACTATTCAATGCTGTAATGGCTCAGCTCAGCCCCCAGTATTTTCACTTTTCAATTCCATCTGCCCACTTATCCTTGACTCTGGAGGATCCCAGAGTACACTAGCTTCCTTCTTTCCTGTAAGAATGAATCCCAAGTTTATACTCTCATTGAATTGGCAAAAAAAAAAAAAAACAAAAACAAAACAAAACAAAAAAGAGCCTTTGGCAATAGGAGGAAATGGATAATTCCTTCCTAATGAGAAAAGTGCTTCATTTTTCATAACTCTTGAAGGCATGGTTCCTTTCACAGTTGAGAAATAGCTGTCATCACTCCATCTCACCTTCCCCTCCAAGTTCGCTTTTGTTGAGGCAGAACAGCAGTAATTGGAGAACACTCTTCAGGGGTCTCTAACCTCCCCAATCAATCCGTGGACAACCTCAAAGCCGACAGTCATTTTCCCCAGGACACAACATCTGGCTTCAGGACAATGCCTGTTATTCTGCCTCTGGTAGAAACTCTGAGGTGTCCAGCCCCACGCAGGACTGATGGGCCCTGAAGGATGAGTCAACTGTGGCCACCCCCTGACATGCACACCAAGGAGTAGGAGGTGATGACAGGCTTCTCCCTCTGGACTGACTTTAACACCAAGTCTGCCTCCTAGTTACCTTATCCCAGGACTCATCTTTCAGATCTGTCATCTGGGGTTCCTTTGAAAGCAAACCAGAGAAAGACAGACGTCATGGTCCACTTCTAATCCTCCTTTTCTGGACCCACCGCAATTCATTCTTTGTGACGGAGGACCTTGCTTTAGTCAGTCCCTATGTGTCATTTACCACCAGCAAGGCAGCCTTCGCAACACCTTTTAAAGTAACATGTTGACAGAATTGCTACAGCCATTAGGTCAGGGTTGTAGACCCTTCTTCTCACAGCAGATCTTCGCACTCGTGCTGTTTCGGGCCAGATAGTCTTTGCAGGGAGAGGCTCTTCTGTGCCCTAGAGGATGTTTAGCAGAATCCCTGGCCTTTCTGACCAAATACCACTAACGCTCCCCTATGTGTGGCAACCAAAAATGTCTCTGGACGTTGCCAAATGTCCCGAAGGAGGCAAAAAGCACTCCCAGTTGGTTGAGAACCACATCATTAGACACAGGCCTTAAATGGAAAAGCAAGGCGAAAGGGCAGGAGATGGCCCCATAATGTCTTTATCTGGCTGGATTTCTACCAGCAATTGTGCATTCCTGCCCCTCTGGCCCAGGCTTTCTCACACTGACTGCCTCTCTTATCACAGGGTAAAAGCCAACTCATCTTGAAGCTTGACCCTTGTCCTTCTGTTGATGACAACAGTAGCAGGGAGGCAGTGGTTGTTCCCCCAAAGGCTGTCAGCTCATTAGTGAGTTCTAATAGCCAGAAGGCACGGGGCTTCCCTGCAGAAACACCCAGGAACAAGGTTGCTGAGCTACTGGTTTTCCTGCCTAGATGAACAATGCTCAGCTGGAAAGAGACTGACCAGAACAACCATGAGTTCATCTGCTCACCTCTCCTCTGGGTATAGCCTCAAAAGGGTTGCCCCAATCAATCTCCCCACACCAGAGCTCAGGGCTCAGCATCGCGTTGTCTGCATTTCTGAGTATATTGACAATACCTCTGGGAACAACGGCACCCACCCCCTTGCAGAGCCTTCAGTTCAGATCTCCTTAAGGTTAGGTCTCAACCCCATAGTCACCTTCGATGGGAAATATCACATCAAAATATAATAACCCAGACAGCATAGTCTAAGAAAAGCTTGTCTTTCTGGAAAATGACCTACAATTACACCAATTTCATTAAAGGGTGTTCTTAAAATGCCAACATATAAATAACCCCCAATTTAGGAGAAAGATCATTTTTTAACCTAAAAAGTTTCACTCATTTTTCAGAACACACAGCACACGTAAGTAAATCATATTGAGATCTGACCCAAGGGGATGTTTTTCCTATTTTCAGCTTTATTTGATGAATGATGCAAATATTTGTACCCATTCAAACTGATGGCCAAACCTTTAATAGTCACACTTGTCACTTTAAAACTGCATCTCTGAAAGGCTGAAGCAACAGCAACAAACAGCTCCATGTGTTCTCAGCACCCTTCAAAGTTTGAGCAGAGGTTTCCTAACACACTTTCCTAGCTATCTGGTCTACCTCCTTGGTTAACAGACTTCAAAAACAGATCCAAATGGAAAGAGGATCTTAGAACGGAGGAATTAGCTTTGCAATTAATCAGCGAGATGATGGCTAGTCCTGATGAAAATGGAGGAATAACTACATGGTGAAATTACCAGGTATTCTTGTAGGACTGAAACTCTGCTAAAATATACCCAACAGAGCACACTGCAATATATATTTTTTCTATTTAATAGTTTTAACTTTTTGCTCTGACAAGTATTTAATTAGATTTTGATTTAAACCCCCCCCCCGCCCCCGAGAGACTTTTAATCAAATTTATTGTTTCAGGGAAACCATGCCCAAAAAGCAATCAACTTAATGAAACAATATGCCACTAATCACCCAAGATTCATGTTTAAAGATGTGAATGACTCCTCTGTTGTGTTGCAAATTGCCCATCACTGTCTACTAAACATATCTGTGGAAATGTCACCAGGATGTTTTCTGGCTCTGAATTCATGAACTTTAAATAGTACAATACTTTGCATTCATGCTAACTGGTTTCAAAGTACAAACGAATGACCAGTTATGGGTAAAAGGACATTGTCCTGTGAGAGAGGAGCCCAGTTTCTTCCATAAGTAAGAAAGTGACCCTGGACAGATAATTTAACCACCAAGCCTCAGTTTATCTATAAAATGAGGGGACTGGACACATTGAATAATATTTCCCAGACTTTAGACTTCAGTGTGACCTTCTTGAATGTGGCCAAATACATGTGCCAATTGTTCTATTAATAGCGCTATTCTCTTTTCTTTAAATCTCATCATCTTTTTGATACAAATTTATCTTAATAAACTTTAAATTAGTACCATAAATGGGAAACCAGTTATCAGTTGATATAAATACAGAAAACCAAATGAAAGCAAGAAGAGTATATTAAATTTGAACCAAATACTACTGCCAGCCCAAGGCTCCGATCCTGTCACCTGTTTTGTGATAAAAAGACCTGTTTGCATGAAACAGAGAAGGTATTCGCAAAGTAACTATTTGGGTATTTCTGGGCCTTACAACCCTGGTTGCAACTACTTGACTCTGCCATTGGAGGGTGGGAGTACCCACTGACCAAATGTATATGAGTGGGTTGGCTATGTTCCAATAAACCTATTTACAAAAGCAGGTGATGGGCTGGATTTAGCTGCCATCTACAGTTTGCCAGCCCCTGGATTCAAAGAGTGTGAAAGATGTACTATTACCAGGCAAAGACTCATAAGACCCTAGAGTTTCCATTGTGGCTCAGTGGGTTAAGGACCCAGAGCAGTCTCCGTGAGGATGTGACTTTGATCCCTGGCCTTGCTCCAGGTTGAGGATCTGGCATTGCCTCAAGCTGCAGTGTAGGTTGCAAATGCAACTTAGATCTGGTGTTGCTGTGGCTGTGGCATTGGGCTCAGCTGCAACTCTGATTCAACCCCTAGCCTGTATGCCATAAGTGCAGCCGTAAAGGGAAAAAAAATTAAAAATAAGTAAATAAAAGGAACTTCTTTCCCAGCTGGAAATCCAACGGGCTTTAATATAGCCAGTATTCCGTATCACCCATTTTGAAAAAACCTGAGTTGCATTTCTACCCTAAGAACTACAAGAAACTTCTTCCCTTTATCTTTTGCTCCTTGAATAAGGTCTAGGATTTCTTACTTGTACAAAGCCTCAGCATATATATTTTTAAAGTTGTCTTTCTCATTCATTGGAATGTCCATGGAAAAGTTTCTAATTTTTATCAGATCGATGGTTCTCAATCTTGGCTGCACATTAGAATCATCTGGAGAGTTTTTAAATGCCTATACCTAGCGGTGAGCTCTATCTTAGCGATTCTGATTTAACAGGACCAGGATGAGACTCAGTCATTTGTGAAGGCACACAATTAGCTGTTGCAAGCTTGCCAAGTCAGCTCCAGCTAGGATGACCAACCATCCTGGTTTCCCTGGAAACGTCCCAGTGTTAGCACTGAGAACCCCGCATTTCCCGGGAAACCCTCAATATTGGGTAGTCGAGCTGTTGTTCACCTTAGTGCCAGCCCACCACTGGCAGAAAGTCCTCGATTCTTTCCAGGAGGGCCAGAAACAGTTTCAGAGAGGAGATGAGGCTTCAGCAAATTTCTTTAAGTGGATCCAGGCTCCACTCTTGCCCACAGAATCAATGGTGGGCAACTGGTGTTTAAAAGACGGAGGGGCCCGAGGCTCTGGGCTGTGGGTCCCTGTGCTTCTTTGGCCCTCTGGGGACTCCAGAAGGACAATAAGGACACTCACAGCACCCGTCCTCCGCCTCCCCAACCTCACACGGTAGGCCCCTTGCTCATAAGACAATCGGCAGTCCTTTTGCGTTGATTTTGTTAGGCAGGGAGAGGTTGCATTTTCCCTGTGAAAACATTCCAGTTTATCAGGCTGGGAGGCAGGCACCCCAAAGGAGCAAACGCCAGAAACTGGCCATCCTGCTGGCCAGTTTCAAAAAGCCTTTCCAGTCTTCAAAACGCCTCTGCTAAAATTCAACTCCCTGGCCTACTGTGGTCCTTGAAGGATGATCCCGATGAACTAAGGGCCAGATTTTTCGGAAAGGGGGAACTGGAAGATTTGGGATGAGACAGGGAGAGGAGGAGGAAGGAGACGGTCAGAAAAGTCGGTTCCTCCCTGGCCAGCTCTGATCTCGACAATGAACTCTCTCTACCCAGGACTCTCACTTGTCTCTTTTCTCCAGATTTATTGAAATATCATGGACATAGAACTTTCTGTAAGTTTAAGGTGTGAAATGCGTTGACTTGATCTGCTGTATACTGTGAAATGATTACCAGCATTAATTAGCTAACACCCAGGCATGGCACACAGTTACCATGTCTTTTTTTGTGGTGAGTATATTTAAGACACGTTCTTAGCAACTATGGGGTATATAATGCAGTATTATTGAACTATAATCACTATGCGATACATTAGATCCCTAGAACTTACTCACTTTATAACTTCAAGTTTGTGCACTTTGACCAGCCTCTCTCCTTTCCCCCTAGTCCCTGGTAACCATCATTCTGGTCTCTGTTTCTATTAGTTCGGCTTTTTTAGATTCCATATATAAGTGACATCATATAGTATTTCTCTTTCTCTGACTTATTTCACCTAGCAGAATGCCCTCAAGGAACATCCATGTTGTTGTAAATAAAAGGATTTCCTTCTTTCTCATGGCTGAAGGATATTCCATCATATACCTAATACGCCATCATATATTATCCCTATTTATCTATCTATCATCTGTCTTCTGACCTTCTTTATCGAGGCACCCATTGACAGGCACATAGGTTGTTTCCACATCTTGGCTATTGCGAAGGATGCGGCAGTAATCACGCTGTCATATTTTATCTTCCTGGGATTCTGCTGGATATGGCAGGTGTTGGTCCCAGTTTTCAGAAAAGAAGATGTGATTCCATTTGACTCAGAAGGCATAATGGGAACAGAGTTTGACAATAACGCCTCTCCTGCACACACACTTTGCCCTGGGGAGAGGCTGTTCCTTTTGCCTTGCAAATATGACAACTGGGCCTTCATTTTTCATTTCACTTCCTATTGTCTCATCATCAAGAACACTTATTGATCCTATGGCCAAGCCAGTGGTCCTTAGCTTCCCACGTCAGTAGGCAAGTCATAGGTCTCAACTGGTAGTTCTATAAAAACCAGAATTCTAGGAATTGAAATGAGTGCCTCTATCATTAAAATTTTTTTAAGTTATTAATTTTGACAGGGACAAAAGAAATCAGTTAATGAGAAGTTGACAGTAGAGTTTCTGGATTCAGATTGTGTAGGTTTGAATTCCATCACTCACTAAGCTGTGTGACCTCAGGCAATTAATTAACCTCTCTGTGGTTTGGTTTTCTCATTTGCAAAATGGGAAGTAATAATACCTACTTCATAGAATTATTATGAGGATTGAGTGAGTTATATATAAACTGTTTGGACCAGTGCTTGGACACATATTAAGTAAGTGCTTCATATCTGGCTGTCATTCTCAATTTGAAGTGTTTCTCGCATTAATTTCTCTTAAACTCTCAGCTCCTGCTACTACTTATCTACAAGCACAAAATGGTTCTGATTTAGGACAAAATTATATAATCAGCTATTTTAAAGTTGCCACACGAAGCATCATGTCAAGGGCTTATTCAACCCTCAGAAGGAATCAGGTCAAGATGGAAGAAAGAAATAAAAATAACATTGAGTCTTCGCCACATGCCAAGCATCCTGCCAAGCCCCCCTTTTTTTTTTCTTTTTTTTTCTTTTTGCTTTTTAGGGCAGAACTCATGGCTTATGGAGGTTCCCAAGCTAGGGGTCAAATCAGAGCTGCAGCTGCCGCCCTACACCACAGCCACAGCAACTTGAGATCCAAGACGCGTCTGTGACCTACGCCACAGCTCATGGCAATGCCAGATCCCCGACCCACTGAGTGAGGCCAGGGATGGAACCCACATCCAGATGGGTACCAGTCGGATTTGTCTCTGCTGCGCCACAACAAGAACTCCCTGCCAAGCACTTTTAACACATATCCTTTTAACAATCCACAAGCAACAGAAACTATTATTACCATCTTTCCGGTGGGAAAACAGATTTAGAAAGGATAAGGAGAGAAATAGCATCACGCCAGGTTCAAGGGTAGGTATCTTGGAGCAGGGGGACTACCTGTGTGACCAGAAAGAAGTCTCTCTCCCAAAATGAACCTCAGTTTCCCCAACTCTGTACAAGGCAAATGTTGACCAAATGATCAACATTAACTCAAGGTACCATGAACTAGCGGCAGGGATGTTCACTGCTAATGCTCAGGCAGGTGCAGGCGTGTCCGAGGCTCTCCCCAGCACAGCCTCCATTTTCCTCCTGCTTAATACACCCAGGCCATTGGCTAGTTCCAATCCTGATTCCATGTCAGCTCAAACAACTGCCCTCTTTGGATTAGTGTGCTGTGAGCCCTCTGCCCTCTGCTCCCCAGCACTTCCTCGGAGACGTCCTGTCTCAGAGTCTGGATACCAAGCAACCACTTTCAAATATTGACCGAGCAGACGGCAGCAAGCCAAGGCTCCGGCGGACCTGCTCTGGAGAGACAGCAAACAATCCAAATGCCACTCCCATCACATTCTGATAATATTTCAGAGTTTACACATGATCCTGACATCCTTATGTCGCCCAGCATCCCATCTCCTACATGCCCCCAGCCAAGCGCTCCCCATAATCTGGCACAGGGGTACTGCATCCTGGATAGGACCACATCCAAACCCCACACCACCCGTGAGTCGGGCACCTCCACGGTGAAGCAGAGGCAACAGAGGCTTGGAGAGCTGGGCCAGCTTGCCCACATCCTCCAACCTGGAGAGCATAACTGAACACAGTGGACCCGACTCAAGTTCACACTGTGCCTGTATGTCACATTTAGGTCAATCCTGTTTGGTCTGCAGCAGCGCTGTGACAGGTCCTAGTAAATACACATGCACCCAGAAAGCATCATGCTGTGGTCCTTTCCTGGAATATTCCTTCCCCACCTCCACCTGTCCTCTTCCCCACCCTAATTCTTGCTTGCCTGATTCCTACTCATCTTTCTAGAATCAGCACAAATGTCAACTTCTCCTTAAAAACTCCTCTTTCCTCTCTCAGCTATTGGCAGTCAAAGAGCTTACCATATCAGAAGGCAATTGCCACTGATCTAGTTCCATGTTTATGTCCCCAGGGACAGAGACTGCGATTCATAGATCACTGAGTCCCCCTCACCTGGGGTCATGTTTGCCACATAACAGATCTTCAGTACTTTTTGCTGATGGAAGAGGAGAGAAGAAAAAGAGGAGGAAGGAGAAAAGGGAAGAAGGCAAAGGAAAAAGAGAAGTGAGGAGAGGAAGCAGAGAAGAGAGAGGAACTGTTCAGAGGTCCAATGTGCCAGCTTTGTACTGCTTTTTAAGGAATTCACATGGCTGTCATGAGACAGGATGTTCTTATTTTCCAGGCTTAATTCAATGAGGTCACACCTATTGGTGAGTGGGAGTGTACTTAAACAAGCGTGTACTCCTGGAAAATCTTGGTTACTATATAACTGTACAGAGCAACCAACTTGCAAACCACATCCCTCCTCTAACTTTTTCACACACTCCATCCCCAGAGCTTGATGCAATTTGGAGGATGATTTCTTAAAACCCTCCCATTTCATCCTAAGAGCTAACCCTTCCTTGAATCGCGCTGGGTCAGAAGCCTTTGATCAGGTGTCTGTTCCTCCACCCTAGCCCTTCCGGCCGAGGCTATGATTCAGAACTTGATTTAGAACCAGCCTTCTTCCTGGGCAGTCCATGTGCTGAGGTTGGCACATCCCTGACTCATTTCAGAGTGGGTGTCTCCAACATTCTTTCTGCCCAGGTGATGCTACTTCCTAGGTCCGTAGAATCTATTTATTTTCTCTGCCTTCTCCCTCAAGAAAAATGGATCCTTTGTTGCCTTGTTTTAGATGCAGGAACATGGAAACACAGAAAAGTGACCTGTAGACATGCCAGAAGGAGTGAAAAAATAAGACAGAAAGCTCCCAGCATAGTCATGCACCGGGCAGTGCCTTTTGTAGAGTATGGAGTATTTGTTTAATGTGACCCTGACACAACAGCACGATGGCCAGCACTGCCCCCGCCTATGTCTCAATGGGACCCTCACACCCAGAGGTTGTGAATTACCACCCTGATCAAAATGTGGCGTGGTGGTGTCAGCCCAGGTCCCTCGGCCTCCACACAGCCTGCATTTTTGACCACCTTACTGCCCTGGGTGATGTCTGGAGCACTAAATCTGAACTGTAGGTGATGAATGAAAAATGGATCCTTCAAGTGCCATTTATAAGGCAAAAAGTCCCCGAGCAGGAAAGGGTTTAGAATATTCTGGAAAGGTCATTGTTGACCTGCCTTCAACAAACGTTAATTGTTCACAATTATTAAGCATGTGCGCCCTCTGCTAGGCTTCCTTTTAGATGCTTTGCATGAATGACTTCACTTAAACTCTCACAAGAGACCCACAAGGTGGGCGATATTATTATCCACATTTTTGCCATGAGGAAACCACAGCTCATAGAGGTTCCCAAATTTGTTCAAGGTCACACAAGTAATGAGCAGTCATGCTGGGATTCAAATCCAGTCTGATTAGACTCAGTGGCTACTTATTATAAATGTGATATTGTCCAGGGCATTGCCAGATAGATGATAGAAGGATGGATGGATATATGGATACATGGGTAGATGAATAGAGGGATGGATGGATAGATGGATAGGTAGATGGATGGATAGATGGATGGATAGATGGATAGGTAGATGGATGGATAGATGGATGGATAGATGGATAGGTAGATGGATGGATAGATGGATGGATGGGTGGATGAATAGATGGATGGATAGATGGAGAGATGGATGGATGGATAGATAGATGATGGAATTTCACAGTATCAAGTTTGGAAGATGTCTATATATCTACATATGTATATCTTCCAAACTTGTCAAGTCAAAATATGAAGAATCAAAAACCTATTACCACAAGACAAAAAAACAAGAGATGGCCCAAAGAGGCAGAGACAGGACTAGGATTTCAGTGCCTCCTCTACATCGGCACTGGAAATGCTCTCTCACAGAAGCCTCAGATCTCAGCAGGCGGACACTGCCCCTATTTTACAGATGAAGAAATGGTGGCTTAGAGGTTAAATGGCCCAGGTTCACACGGCTGCTAAGGGGCAAGACCCCGTTCAAACTTGGATTCACGTGGGCTCAAAGCCCAGTCTCTGTTATCATTGTTATTAGGACAATAATAAAGGACACCTAACATCATGTCCTTTTCTTGTCTCTCAAGTGTCAGTACAAAGGCTGTTAAAAAAAAAAAAAAAGTCAACACAAAACAATAAAAGGAGCGTTGTCCCACCTCTGTTATGCCTTGGAGTTGAAAGCAAGTGGAATATTCGCGGGTTTTCCTCAACCGCCACAATCTCAACCCTCCACCCCCATCCTGGAGCCCCTGCACCCCCTTTTTGTGTCTGACTCACATTCCTGCAAACCTGCTGTGTGCCGAAGTTCTGCTGAGCGGCCTCAGGTCTCACAAAGAAAATCTCCTGATGGGCAAACAGGCCCGAGGCCCCAGAGCCAGCTGCCTGGCCCGCTAACAATGAACAATGGGTCGGCTCCACACACATTCCGGAGATGTTCATTACCCAGCTCGGGAGAACGAGCCAGGGACACGGGCACCCCTGGCATCAACACTGGGTCTCGCTGCTGAATGCGTCCATTGTAGCCGTGCCCCAGCCATGCGGAGGGAGGACTCCTCGCAAACAGACGGTTTTCTTTTTCTCTCTGTTATCTTTTTTAAAAATCACATCACATGATTCCTGCCCTCTGACATGCAATACCCGGCTGTTATGAAAAACAGCATGGAATTCTCTTCTGATAAGGAAAGATGACCAACATGGCTAAGGGCCATTCCTAGAAAGTGAATGGTGACTTCAAACTGCCCTTCGGAGGGTCGCACATCTAATACAGACTTTTATGCTGCTTATTTGTTAAGCAAAAAAAAAAAAAAAAGGAAGTCTCAACATCATCTTTATTCCTAACATTGACTCAACATTCTCCCACTGCACCCCCGCCATCACTATTATTTTGGACTAAATGACACATTATTACTCATTTTTTGGCCTTGGAAAAACAAACTGGACATGTTCAGAAGGTCTTCCCACCCCTCTGCTCTTAAAACTCTAGGATATTTGCATCGTGGAACTTTCTTGCTAAAACAGGAAGGGAATGCCACTGCATACCTGACAGAGTCAGACAGTGCTGGTTTGAGCCCTGGCTCTGATTCAGCCGTTGCCTGGCCAGGCGATCTTAAACATGTCCCCTCGTGGCTTATGCAAGCTCTGGCAGCATCTTTGTGCAAATGAGGGGAAAGTGTCCCTCTGGGGAGAAAGCAGCCCTGCCAGCACAGAGTTTGGCAAGTGTAACCCAGATGGACCCTGAACGGGGACCCTCAGGACAGGCAGAGCCTGAACAGCCATTCACAGAGCCCTGTGTCTCTGTTTCAACTTGTCACCTGTGAAGTGGGATAGATAATAAGGGTTCCACCAAATTCTTGTACCAATGAGTCTAAAAGGCCATGCAGAACAGTTTATGAATCAGCCTGTAGATAGGAGATTTCTGCTGTTCTGGTTCGATTCCACCTCACTTCCTGAGCTGCCTGTAATGCTCCTGATGAAAAGCAAAGGCACGATTTAGTCCTTTGAGATTGCTATTTCTTGTGCTCCCACACCCAGAGAACCAGCCTTTTAGAATATGATCAAAATGCAGGGTGGGCTTGGTCAGTGCACAGCCTGTGCAGCTGCACAGGGCCCGGCACTCAGGAAGGCCTTCCTCTTGGTTGAACGTTCTGATATCACCATCTCGAAATTCTTAATCATTTTAAACCAAGGAGTCCTACATTCATTTAGCATTGAGCCCCACAAATTGTGTCTCTGGAGCCGCCAACAAGCCTCTAGAAGCACCAGACAGCTTTCTTATAGCTCACAAAATACTAGGAAAGGAAAACAGGACCTGCCATCCCTCTGCTGAACATGTCATAATTAGATTGTGAGGCAAGATGATGATGCACGGTACCCAAGGGGCCTTAGGAGACAAGTTGAGCTGCAGCAAACCTGCATCGTGCAAGACCACAAATTCCCTGACCTGCCTGAACCCAGGCTTCTGCCTCTGTCAAGCAGCCAACTAATGCCTACTCTTCCCTGTGAATAATGAACAAAGGTCTGTAAATGAAGAAATTGTTTAGCACATAGTGGGTGTCAACAAACTTGAGTCCCTCTCCCAGCTTGTTTCAGGAACAGGTATTTCAAGACGGGCCATGAGTCACATTGCAAACTCAGTGGGGTGATAGGTGGCCCCGAAGAGCCGTTTGGTTCTAAGCATATGATATTCCATTAACAGAAACCTAGAAGCCAGCCCTCCTCCGCTCCATAGTTTTGCCTATAGTTATTCAATCTCAATCTCTCTTTTTCTCTCCCTATCTCCACTCTTCTTGTCTCCACATTCATGCTTCCTACATGTGGTGGACAACACGGCACCATCAGCCCTCTACCCACACTTGTCAGCTTGGCAAACCAGGCAAGGAAAAACATCTCTCTCGAGATATCCACAAATCAACCAAGGGAAAACTCTAAGCCATCCCACTTGGATTACAGCACCACTCCTGAGCCAGTCACTGTTGCCATAGTGACAGGGTACGAATCTACCCAAGGGCAGAACAATGGGGCTCAAGCCTCCTGACTGACCACCCCCACGAGACGATACGAAATGGGGGAGGGAAGTCCCCCAAAGGAAATAAGGTTATCGGGCAGATAAACACAACTGGTACTCTGTGCTTTATGTGGTTAACGGCTCACTCCCAACAGGTACCCAAAGAAACGGAAGGAGGGAGAGTATAGACTAGCACTTAAACCAGCCTTCGTTGAAGGATCATGGGAAATATGTGACACAGGTTATCAAAGGGCATCTCTGTGAGGAAGGACCAAGAACTGAGAAACCACTGGGTGTGTTCAAAGCTACTAATGGCAAACTGCAATTAACCTTCCGTCGTTACATTTTTAACCCTCCTTCTTTAAAAATTAATTTAATTTTTGTGTGTGTGTGTGTGTCTTTTGTCCTTTTAGGGCCACATCCGAGGCATATGGAGGTTCCCAGGTTAGGGGTCTAATAGAGCTGTACCTGCTGGCCTACGCCAGAGCCACAGCAATGTCAGATCCAAGCTGCATCTGCGACCTATACCACAGCTCACAGCAACACTGGGTCCTTAACCCACTGAGCGAGGCCAGGGATCGAACCTGAGTCCTCGTGGATGCTAGTCAGATTCGTTAACTGCTGAGCCACAACGGGAGCTCCTTGAAAAATAATTTTAAGTGAAAACAGGTCAACTGAAAGAAAAGTAATAAGCAAATAACAATAATGTAGACACAGATAGCTGTGGACAAATCAGGGCATATATTATGCCAATGACTGAAGTGCAGGAAACATTAGTAAATATACAGAGCTTTCTCTCCCCAAGGGATGGTGAAAAACCAGCAACTCTGCTATTGCCTGTCCCTAGGATATCTCTGACCAACTAAATATCATTGCGTGACTGGCAAAGCTCTAGCCCAGGGTGCCAAATGGACTTGTAAGAAGATCCTGGAACCCTCAGCTTCTGGCCAGCAATGCCTCCTCCCTCGACATACTGTGTCTCACAGCAAAGGCAGAAATTCGGCCTTCTAGGACAGTGGCCACTGTGTCACACTCTCTGTCTCAGAGACAGATACACAAAGGTGGGGTTGATGTGAAAGTCGCCCCTCCCGGAGCTGGCCAGGCTGATTGTCCTTGAGGACAGAGGGGCTCATTCTCCGAGGTCATCCAAGTCCAGCTGGCTCCAGGGAGTACCAGCCCCCTCTCTGCGGCCAGAGTTTCCCCGGCTGATTTCCACATGAATCCACGTGTAAAGTGGCAGCTGGTCCCTAATTTGGATGTCTGCTTGGTCTTGCCGTTAGCTGCCACTTTCAGCCAGAGGTAATTCTGAAATGCCTATGTTGTCCACTCACCTTCTCAATTATCTTTCTCCAGGCCAAAGCGAAAAGTGATCAGGGTTTCGATGTTGATCGAGATGCCAAAAAGCTGCACAAAGCCTGCAAAGGAATGGGTATGAAAGATATTTTGTTTGCTATCTTAATTCTGAAGTTGATGAAACATGATCTCATGTCCAAATTTCCCATGATCTTAAGAAGATGACTTTCCACTTCTCTTGTATACTCCAAGCTGAGTTGATGACTTTTAAGGTTCTCTTTATAAGCATTTGCAAATGTATAATCAGATCCTATTACTTCTCAGGATTCAATTAAATAATTAGAAATTGAATTTTATTTATTTATTTATTTATTTATTTTGCTTTTTAGGGCCACACCTGTGGCATAGGGAAGTTCTCAGGCTAAGGGTTGAATGGGAGCTACAGAGGTTGGCCGACACCACAGCCACGGCAACGTTGGATCCTTAACCCACTGAGCGGGGCCAGGGATCGAACCCGTGTCCTCATGGATACTAGTCAGGTTTGTAACCCACTGAGCCACAATGGGAACTCCCGATATTTTCATACTTAATTTGAACTTGAGGTGGAGGAATGTTTGTGAGCAGTGTTGTTCGTGAGCTCAATGTCATCTAAACCCTCTGAGGCCTTTTATGGGAGGTGGTGGGGGATCAGGCTGATTAGAACTGGATTAGGCACCTGGGGGCAGCATCTCAAAGTAGAGCAAGTGGAGATAAAACAGTGGCCAAGGTCAAGAATCAAGGGGCAACACTAGGGAAGCTACTTACATCCAGGCCAAGGCAAGTTCGGGGCCAAGAATGGGAGGCTAAGCGAGATGAGGAGTAAGCAAACCCGGGCCCAGGTGGGATGAGGGAAGGAGCATCCAGGGCTATGAGAAAAGGCTCTGGAGCCCAAGGAAGTCACTGATAAAACAAGGTTCTAGTCCCAGAAGCCTGGAAGAAGGTGGAATCCAAAGCTCAGATAGAAGGAGTTACCTTGAGTGGGGAGGGAGGAAAGAGTGAGAGCGGGAAGTGGCACATCGATGGGTGTTGGAAGGGGAGGAAGCCGAAGGTGGTCAGGCCTGAAGGTGGATGTTGCTTGGGGAACGGAAGGCACGGTTGTCTGCTAAAGGGATGGAGTGTGGAGTCTGGCTGATGATTTGGAACAGCTTTTGAGTAGAAAAGAAGGCAGAGGTGGCCAGGGCAGACTTATGCTGAAGGCCGCATGGAGTAGGAAGAGGCCAAAGAACAAATCCACCTGCCTCCAAAGGGTACCTTAAGTGCTGGGACTTTACGGAAGAGGCAGCTTCACAATAAGACACCACATCTATTGAACTCTTTTTGCCATACGTTTTGCACGCATTACTTCATTTAATAATAGCACACCTCATTTAATCCTAATTTTCCAGATGGTTAAAGTGAGGCTGAGAGGGGCTACGTGACTTGTCCAGACTCCCACAGCTCGTGAGCAAGTGGCAGAGCAGCGTTAAGCTCAGGCAGGAATTAAATCCCTGCTCTTGACCATCAGAGGTCGACCTTCGAGCTTAGGACAAGCTTCCACTTCCACGGGGGGCCCTCGGTGCTCTTCAGCACACATCTCGCATTCACTCAACAAGCCAACAAACACTTATCAAGCGCCTTCACTGCAGAGTCGTGTGTGACGTGTTTAGGAACCGGTGCTTTATTCTGAGACAAGGTGAAATCAAGGAGGACCTTACCTAGACAGCCACAGAGAGAACGGACTGGAGGCAGGTGGGAATGGAGGGAGAGAGACACGTTAGGAGGTGACCAGGAGACAGGAGAGGAGGCCGGTAGGGCAGTGAGTACGGACAAGAAGGAAGAGATCTGAGGCATTAATGTGCAGACACCCCAGGAGCTGGTCACAGACGAGTCGGGCATGAGGGAAAGTGAGAAGTCAGAAAGAACCCCAGAGCTCCTGTCTCAGGGAACAAGAGAGGCGTTATCATTTAACAAGAAAAAGAGGGAAGCGTGTGGAGGTGAAGTGTGGCGTGAAAGTGTAGATCATTCTTTAGACGTGTTGAATTCAAGGGTCTGAGGAATCCAAAGGAATGATCCAGATGAGCAAAGATATGTCTAGAACCAGGGAGAGAGATGCAGACAAAGACCCCAGATTTGAGAGACGCCACCACATGGGTGGCGGTTAAGGCCATGGGTGAGGACGAGCTCACCCTGGGAGTCTGCGTAAAGAGAGAAGAGATGCAGGAGTAAAGAGAGAAGAGATGCAGGAGTTCCCAGTGTGGCTCAGCAGGTTAAGGACAGGATGTTGCTTCTCTGAGGACACAGGTTCCATCCTTGGCCTCGCTCAGTGGGTTAAGGATCTGGCATTGTTGTGAGCTGTGGTGTAGGCTGGTGGCTGCAGCTGTCATTTGATCCCTAGCCCAGGAACTTCCACATGCCACAGGTGCAGCCCTAGAAAGAAAAAAGAGAGAGAGAGAGGAAAGATGTAGGCAATCCCCGCATTCAAGGCAAATGTAAAAGTAAGATGGGAAGGAATGGCCGAGAGATGGGATGAGAAACAGGAGAGAATGTGTCTCCAGAACCAAAGGGAAAGAGTTCCCAGGAGAAAGGAGTGGGGGAAACGTGTAAAACCCTATCCACCCTGAGGCCAAGGAAGAGGAGGAGGTGAGCGCTGGATTTTGCAGCCCAGGGTAAAGCGATCACCACTACCGGAGTAGCTCTGGGCGCAGAGCTGGAAGCAGAAGGCTCGCCGCTGTTCCCTGGGGTGAGAACAAAGATGAGGGAGCTGTTCCATCAGAGAGGAGAGAGGCTCGCAGCCTCAGAAGGCTGAGGTTAGAGGAGACTAGACAGAAAAAGAAGGGGTCTGTTGAAGAAGAGTTTGTACATCCAGGAGAGAACGGGAATGGCTGATGAAGCAAGATTTTAGGAAAGCCTGGAAGAGGGGGAATCCCAAACACCATGAATGGAAAGAGGAGGGGAGGGGAGAGCTGGACTCGATACATTCGTGGGGGTGGCAGGGGCCCAACGTTGAGGGAGCTCTCACCTGGCGACCTGCCACTGCTCAGTAGGGCTGAAAGAGTTGGGTTGACCAATGGAGTCTGACATCCGAGTGGTGGTTTGGAATAGATGTTGAGTGGACATGTCCAGGAAACGACTGCTGATCCATGGTGAGGTCTCTGCTGAGCAGAGACCATGATTTCACCCTGGCTCCAACCCCCACAGCTCATGATTCTCTCCTGCAGCCTGAAGGCAGGACAAGAGAAATGGATGTTAGGCTAACCCCGGGTTTGCTGCCCAGGGGTTCCAGAAGAACAAGGAAGTTAGGGCATTGAAGGGGCAATAGCTTGGGAGAAAAAAAAAATAGAGGGACCGGGGGGCAAGGTTGACTGATTTCCTTAATTTTCTTTTCTTACATTTATTGGGAAACTTTTAACATTCTAGGCACTGAGCCAAGCACTCTCTTTATAAAATCTCATTAAGTTATTCCCACAAAAATCCATTTTTCAGATGAAGAAACAGGCCGTGACAAGTTAAATAGCCTACTCAAAGTCACGACACGGCAATTGAACCAATTCCTGTCACTCACTCCAAAGCCCACCAATTTAGAGATGCTACAGCTAAGCCACCTTGACCACATAGCTGCAATGGAGAGGTGAGTCAGGGGACAAGCATGAGAGGACACGGATGCTCTGTTAACAGCTGACAGGAGCCATTTAAGTCTACAGGGTGCTTTATTAAATTTGTCTTTTTCTTACTGTGCTATAATTGACATATCATAAAATGCACCCTTTTGCAGCATACAATTTCATGGGGTTCATTATATTCAGAGGGTTGTGTAACCCTCGCCTCTAATTCCAGAACATTTTTATCACCCAAAAGAAATCCCACAGGCATTAACGGCCACTCCCACTCCACCCTCCCTTCAGGCCCAGGCAGTCACTGGTCCATTTTCCATCTCTATGGATTTGCCTCTTCTGGATGTTTCATGCAACTGAGATTTTGCAACAGGTGGCCTTCTGTGTCTGGCTTTTTTCACTCGGCATCATGTTTTATGAAGACAAGTGCTCGATTTTTACTTAAAAGTAAATAAGCAGAGATTTTTTTATCCTAGGAATGAGTATTGTGGTAGAACAAAGATGGCCTTGAGTTCTTTGTGTCACTTCAGAGGCAAGAACTGGGATCCATGGTGGAAGTTCCAGGAAGGCATATTTTGCTTCAGTATAAGGAACTATCTCACTATGGAATAATCTGACTTGCCCAAGGGATACTGAAGTTCTGAAGGAGCTGGGGTTAGAGACGATCTGGAAGGAAAGTGGTAGAAGGGATTTCTACATAAGTATTATTGGATCAATTAGCGAGTAGGGGGCTGGAAATGAAGGAAGACAACTGGGTTGCTTGGTGGGGGGGCATCAGAGGAAAGCTCAGCAGAGAGGAACTGTTCCCAGCTCGGGTCTTGGCTCACCTTGTATTGGAACAACAGCTGTCGGGAGATGTGTTTGCCTGGAAGTGTCAGGATGTTTAGAGTCCTGGGTTGGCTGATCCAGCCCCACAGGTGTTTCCCTGCTGCCTCTCGAGTGAGGGCTTGACATCTGGATATTGGGTTGGAGACGGGCGCTGAAGTGGGTATGGGACTAAGTCAGCTGTAATTTGTGATAAATCCCTGAGTTCTTCGCCACCACACAAGTTTAGTTCACCAAGCACAGATGGAGCACCTACTGAATGCCAAAGTCACGTAGGGTTCTCTCCCCGCCTTGGGTGTGGCCATGAGATGGGACCACTCTTGTGGTTGGTTACTGTTGGAGATCCCCCGACATGCCAAGGGCTAAGCTGGGTACTATATATACATCACCTTGTGTAGCTCCCCCAACAACCCTGTAAACTTGTGCTATAATGACAGAATGGATGAGATCACCAAGCCTCAGAGATTATATACTTGTCCAAGAACAAAGCGTTATAATATGAGGGTGGGGCCTCGGGAAACAAGGGCCATCTTGAAAAAGCTATCATTGGGGTGAAGGGCTAGAATTCCAGCCTCTATTAATAAGAGCAAGCTCAAGCAAAACTGTACCATTGGCAAGATTTGTCTGCCAAACCATGCACCTATCCCATTGATATACCCTGGTAGGACTGGATTTAAATGTCTGTCTGGAAGAGACTTACTTAAGAGACATTTAAATGTCTCAGTCTTCCCTTGGAGCCTGTGGGAAGCCAAACCTGTGTCCAATAACCACAGAGGTGAGACGTATAGGTCATTTTTTAGTTTTTGAGAAGTCAAATTTTTTAAAAATGCAGATGAAATCAATTTTAACAATACACTTTACTTAACACTATATCAAAAATATCATTTCGGAATTCCTTTTTGGTGCAGCGGGTTAAGGATCCGGCATTGTCACTGCAGCAGCTCGGGTCACTACTGTGGTGCAGGTTCAATCCCTGGTCTGAGAACTTCCATGTGCCAAGGGCACGCCAAATATATATATATATATATATATTTGAAGAGAGCCGATATCAAAGTAATTAATGAGATACTTGATGTCCCTTCTTAAGTAATGAGCCTTCAAAAGACCATTTGTATTCTATACCTACAGACTATTTCAGCCATGCTGAGTCCTCAATAACCCCATGTATTGAGTAGAGTGAGGTCAGAGCCCTATGCATCAAAAAGATTAAGTGCATTCGCCATCCACTCACCCACCCAGGCAATTCAAAATAATAAGGATGCTAGACCAGGAAATAATATTTGAGTTTTACAAATAACATAAACCTGACAGATTCCTTGCTGTTCCTCTGGTTCCTCTGCTTTCCTGTCTCCGAAGGCTCTTCTTGGCCTGGGTCTTGGTTAACCCAGAGTCCCCAGCACGGACACTCCGTCAGGCCTTCCTCTCAGGGATCCCATCCCAGCAGGCCCCTTCTGAAGAGTGTCTTAATCTAACAGTGTGTGGACCCCCACATCCATTATCCTCTCTGAAATGTGGAAGGATGTGTGCCTTCCTCCCTCTGAGAAGTACAGAAACAGGGTCTTGGAGGGAAAAGCGGCTAGGGAGCAAGGCCGGCTGCAGTTGGCCTTGGAGCCCGTGGGAAGCCGAGCCCGGCCACCAGCACCCTGCACGGAGCACTCAGCAGGCACATGCGTCCTGGGTGTGGCATGGAGGGCACTTCAAACCCAGCAGCCTCCATCCTGCTGAAACTCAGCTCGGTATCTTCCCAGAAAATTGCTAGAAAAGCCAAAGCCAGGAGGCCCTCTGGCACATCTGGGGCTAGCGATTGCCCTGGTTCTGACCTCCACTGTGCAGGGACTCTGCTGTGGCTGATGCACGGTCAAGGCCGAGGTTCCTGCTTTCCTCCTTTCTTCAAACGTCTTTCCCAGAATCACTGGGGACTGGCCCCAGAGCCTTAAACCATTGTAAATGTTTACAGGAAATTGTTCCACTGCATAGACTGCCGCTGTGACACACATACAGTGAAATGCAAGATGAGGTCACTGTTCCGTAAATCGCTCCTTGGTCAGGGAGTGGTAATAGTTCCTCGGATAAACCTGATACCCGACTCAAAGGGCTTGAGGGAAATCTAGTCATTTCCAGGCTCTCTTCCCACCTCCAAGTTGCTGCTGGGCCACCCCCAGACTTAAAAAATATTCCAGGAAGGAAAGGCTAAAAAAAAAACCCTTATTTTTAAAATTTTAACTCAGTGTTCCTGAATGATGCGGATGTGGGTTGCCTCCGGCATTAGAGCAGAGGATTTCCTATTGGTCCCTGCTGCATGTCGCCCACCCGAGTAGCATGTGCCACTCACACCCATGCAGAGCTCAGCTCCATTATAACTCAGTGCCAACTTCTCTGTGCGTGCACTGAAACATCATTCACTCAGCAAGCCAGGTCTGATGGATACCGAGAGCCTTCCCTGTGGATTCTGCTACGAGCAAAGCCCTCTGCTTCTGGGGCACTTGCAGTGTCCCAGGACAGAGAAGGAGGACAGGCAACGTAAGGGACATGGGAAGGAGGGCCCACCTGTGCCAGAAAAGCCCAGCGGGTCAGTCTGGGAAGAGGGAGGAAAGGTGAGCATCAAAGCTAAAGTCTTGCAGGCAGAGGGAGCAGCGCAACTGTTATTCCGGATTCCAGGGGGCCGACATGGAAAGATGTGAAGCAGAAGAGTGAGCAGGTGATCTGCTCAGCAGCAAGGTCACTCTGGGGAAGCAGAGGCTGATGGGAAAGGTGAGGGTAAAAGAGGAAGCTCATGCGGGGATCAGCTCTGCTGATAGGATAGAGCAGAGGCTGGGGAGAAGAGGGTGGATCTGAGCCACACCAAGGGAGTGAGGCGTGAGGTTTTAGTGATGACAAATTAGAAGTGGGGTGAGGAAAAACAGGGAGCCAGCGATGAGCCCCCGATTCCTGGTGGGCACAATACCGCGAATGGACCCCCTGGGAGGCCGGTAGGTCTCTCTGGGGATGATGACTGCACGGATTCAGGTCTGAGATGCGGAGGCCCTAGACCTGAGCAGGAGCAGCCCATGTGGAAAGAAAGGTTTTTTTTTTATGAGAAAAAGAAATCCCTTTTGAGGTGAGAGTTCTGGCACTCAGAGATTAAAAAGAAATAATGTCACGGAGGAAGAAACTGGATACACATGACGTAGGTGAGGCTGCAGGAGGAAATGAAGAGGAACAGCAGACATGACCGTGCTGGATGCGAGCCAGAGGAGGCAGGCAACAAATGCTATTTTTGCAAGTGAGCTCATCCTAGTATTTTCTGTTTCTCCAACTGGAATGAAAGAGCTAGCTAGTCCTAGAATTGCAAAGGTGGAACTAATCCTTGAGACTAAGTGAACGGTCCATAGACACAGAGCTAGTGGCCATGGAAAGAATAGCACACAGCTCTCCAACCCCAGGTCACGGGTCAGAAAAGTCTTTCTTTTCCCCTTTTTTTTTTTTCTTTTTCTTTTTGCTTTTTAAGACCGCACCCGCGGCGTAAGGAAGTTCCCAGGTTAGGGGATGGATCAGAGCTGCCAGCCTATGCCACAGCCACAGCATCCTACACCACAGCTCATGGCAACACCGGATCCCCAGCCCACTGAGCGAGGCCAGGGATCGAACCTCAATCCTCATGGATACTAGTCTGATTTGTTTCCACGGTTCCACAGCAGGAACTCCCAAAGCAGTCTCAGTCCTGGCCCTGCCTTTCCAGATATGGCAATGAGGGCTGGTGCCAGAGTGAGAGCCAGTCAAATGTCCCTTTTGCTTCCTTTCCCCATTTCCAGCCAGGTCCTCCTCCAGCCTTTCCCACACTCATGATTCAGATTTTCCCTGCTCCCAACTCGTCTATCAAAATACATAAAACTGCATCTTCCCCGTCGCCTGCTCCTTCAGGCTCCTCATCTCTCAGCTGAGTAGGAGCGATTGTACATAATCAACTAATTCGATTCCATTCCAAAGTGACCAAGCACACACCAGTCACAGGCAGTGAGCGCTGAGAGCAGGGCTGGGAACAGGCTTATGCAGGTGCTCTCCAGGCTTTGGGCTGTGAAGGGAGGTTTTTTTCATTCCTTTCCTGGACTTCTCGAGATGCTGGGGATAATGGGTGGACTAGTTTCCTGGGGACCGCCATAACAAAGTACCACAAACTGGGGGGCTTTACACAACACACCTGTATTGTCTCTTAGTTCTGGAGGCCAGGAGTCTGAAGCCACCACGTCCACAGGCCATCCGCCCTCGAGGCGCGAGGTGCTCCAGAAGAATCTGTACTATGCCTCGTCTAGCTTCTGGGCACCGGAGGCTTGGTTCCGTGGCTTGTACATGCATCATCCCCCTCCTCCAAGCTCACAGGGCATTCCCCTGTGTCTCTTCACATCTTCTTGTCTCTGTGCATCTTTCTCTGTGTCCAAATTTCCGCTTTTTATAAAGACACCATTATATTGGGCTAGGCCCCTTCCTAATGGTTTCGTTTTAACTTGATAACATCTATAATGATCCTATTTCCAAATAAGGTCACGTTCTAAAGTACTGGGGGAATGAAGGTTTCAACGTATTTTGGGGAGACACACTATAACTGTTTTTTGGTTTTGGGTTTTGTTTTTTGTTTTTTGTTGTTTTTTTTTTTTTTGCTTTTTAGTGCTGCACCCACAGCATGTGGAAGTTCCCAGGCTAGGGGTTGAACGGGAACTATAGCTGCTGGCCTACACCACAGCCACAGCAATGTGGGATTCAAGCCGCCTCTGCAACCTACACCACAGCTCACAGCCATGGCAGATCCTTGACCCACTGAGTGAGGCCAAGACCAGGGATCGAATCTGCGTCCTCATGGATACTCGTTGGATTTGTTAACCATTGAGCCACAGGGGGAACTCCCACAATTTAACTCTGAACAGTAGGTAAGACAGATGGGACTTGGCAGTATAAAAGTATAAAAGAGTAGAAAGTGGGCCCTCAAAAGTGACTTTGGATTTTTTTAATCCAGGTGCCATGCACTGAGATGAAATGAGCAGGGTAGGGCATGGATTTAAGGATAGACAAGATGAGCTAAGTTTTAGCTACACGGGAAATTGAAATGCCTGGGGATTTGCATGGGAAGATGGCCACAGGCAGCTGGAAATAAGATCTGGACTCAGCAAAGGTAAGGGCTAGAGGCGCTGGTTTAGGATTCATCAGCCAAAGGGCAAAGGGCACGGGGGGGGGGGGGGGTGTCGGGGAGTGATGGCAACTAGCAGAACTGGAGGCTGAGTGTAAAGAGCCGGGAAGAACGGGCTGCTGGAGGATGCTGCGAGGGAGGTGGTGGAGGGCAGAAGAAGGAGTGGAAGGAGAGAGGGCCTCAGGCAGGGAACCCTCAATGAATCCAAATACCGCAGAACAGTGAGGTATATGCGGGAACTAGGAAGAGGGTCCGAGCTGTGCCTCAGTTTCCTCATCTGTAAATATGAGTTTAGGCCAGAAGGCTTCTGATGCTCCTCTCAGCTCAGTCACTGGGAGGGTGGCCTCAGCGGGCCTGCTTGGATCTGAGGCAGCCCTTGGGTCGTTTGCGATCCCTGGTGACCCAAGATCCCTGTGCACCTCAGGGCCACCCTGGACCCCTATTTGAATTTCATTCATGCAACAGCCTTGTCTTTTATCCCCTCCAACTTACAGGTGGGAAAACTGAGGCTTGTTAAGGCTATGAACTTGCCTGATGTCATACAGTTCAAGGGTGGGGCCAGGATTTTAACCTAGTCTGAAGAAACTGAATTCAGGGTTTGCTGATTAAATAGTCTTTCTCATTCCCACACCTGCAACACAGGATCTTCCCAATCCTGTCTCCATATTCAAAAAGGATATGGAGAGTTCCCATCATAGCTCAGCAAAAACGAATCTGACTAGCATCCATGAGGATGCAGGTTCGATCCCTGTCTTTGCTCAGTGGGTTAATGATCCGGTATTACCATGAGTTGTGGTGTGGGTTGTAGACATGGCTCAGATCTGGCGTTGCTGTGGTGCAGGCCAGTGGCTACAGCTCCAATTTGACCTCTAGCCTGGGAACCTCCATATGCCAAGGGTGGTGCAGCCCTAAAAAAAAAAAAATTATATGTTCAGAGCTCCCTGGTGGCTCATCGGGTTAAGGATCTGGTGTTGTCACTGCTGTGGCCTGGGTTCAATCCCTGGCCCAGGGAATTTTTGCATGCCATGAGCGCAGCCAAAAAAAAAAAAAAATGATAATAAGAAAGAAGATCCCCTTCTTTCTTATTATCATTTTGGTACTGATCATATTACCTCCCATGAGAAAATATTACGTTGAGCATCAAGGAAAAAAATCATTTTAGAAAGACTGTTTCAAAGGAGTCTTAAGGGGCAATTTCCTCCTATTAGGACTTTTCTTCTGAGATGAACAAATTTATGGATGGGCTTGAATGTGTAGCAATTTGGGCCTGTATCTTAGTCTCTTCTGTTCCATTTTAAGTACCTGGAGGCCAAGGAACATACCATATTTATTTGTTTTAACATTTTGTTTGGAGGTATAAGTCACATGCAATTCACCTGTTAAAAGTGTTCAATTCAGTTGTTTTTAACATATTCACAGAAATATGAAATCATCGCCACAGTCAGTTTAGAATCTTTTCATCACCTTAAAAAGGAGCCCCCATACCCTTTAGCCATCACCCCTCTGCCAACCCCACCCCCAGCCACTATTCCACTGTCTGTCTCTATAGAGTTCCCTATTCTGAACTTCCATGTAAATGAAATCATAATATGTGGCTGTCTGTGGTTGGCTTCTTTCACTCAGCATAATGTTTCAAAGTTTCCTTCATACTGTAGAATGTATTGATACTTTACTCCTTTTTTCTGACCAAGTAATATTCCACTGTATGGCTATAGCACCTTTTATTTATCCATTTGTCCATTGATGGATATTCAGGTTGTTTCCACCTTTTGACTACTATGAATGATGCTGTTATGAACATTGGAATACACGTCTTGTGTGGATGTAAGTTTTCATTTCTCTTGTGCTTATGTTGAGGAATGAAATTAAGGAATGGGCGACATTCATTCCTCTTTCCACTAAAACGCCTAGCCATGCTTCAGGCAGCGTGAGGCCTCAGTGAGTATTTGTCAAGTGAGTGACAAGAAGACAGGTCTCAGCACACGATATTAAAGGCAAAGGGTCCATCTGGGCTCCACCAAAGCCTCTGACCACCACCGTGGTTTCCCCAGGCTGACTAAAATAAATGTCCGTCTTAAGTTGTGCTCATTGCGGTGTTGTCTCTTTCTCCTGCACTCCAGGAACTGATGAAGCGGCCATCATTGAAATCCTATCAAGCAGGACATCGAATGAGAGGCAACAAATCAAACAAAAGTACAAGGCAACATATGGCAAGGTGATGCTAAGGGTCCCAGGCCGTGCACTTGGCCTTGGTCTTGACTGTCTCTTCTGCTTTCTTTATGTTTCCAAGGCAGTGAGGCCTATCTTTAATGCTTTATTGAGTTAGCCCACGAGAAACAAAACAAAACAGCTATTTACAACCTCGACTGACTTCAGAAAAACAAATTGCCTTGTTAGCCTATAAAATCAATATTGTTTAACTCATTATTTTTTCCATTGACTTCTTTTTGAATTAATCCCTCTGTCATTTTTTCCCACTCATTTGGTCTAATTCCACAGATTAACTTAGAGATAGGAGAGTGATTGGAAAATCAGCTTTCATAGGTGGGTCTTTGTACAAGAATTCTTCATTTATTCAGGTATCTTCAAGAATAATATATTCTTCATTAGTGATTGTTACAAAAACAAAAATCCCCTGCATTTCCTTAAGCATCAACACCTTTTTCTTCCTTTATGTTTCTTTTCTTTCATTCTTATTATTAATGGTGTTATGTATAGAAATCTTTAAGAATGCATTAGGCTTTCTATTTTTTATTAATATATCATGAACACAATTCAGCATTTTCTTAATGGTATTAGAATTATTATGGTATTAGTCATTATTATGCTGCATTCTAATCCAAATCTATAAAACCTTTACAGTTTTAATAACTTTATGTATAAATACAGAGATTGAGATGGATTTTCTTACTTTTTTGACACTGGGCAGGCAGCAATTTCTCTAAGCCTTGGTCTCCTCACAAATAAAATGAAAATGATAATTTGCCTGCCCTCTCAGGTTGCTGGGAGCATCAGGCAGGGTAATGCTGCCTCATACCAGGAAAGGGAAGCTATGATAGGTATGATTATTTCTTTTTCTTTCTTTCTTTCTTTTCTTTTTTTTTTTTTTTTTTTTTTGTCTTTTTGCCTTTTCTAGGGCCGCTCTCGCAGCATATGGGGGTTCCCAAGCTAGGGGTTGAATTGGAGGTATAGCTGTCGACCTATACCAGAGCCACAGCAACTCGGGATCCGAGCCGTGTCTGCAACCTACGCCATAGCTCACGGCAATGCCGGATCCTTAACCCACTGAGCAAGGGCAGGGACCGAACCCGCAACCTCATGGTTCCTAGTCGGATTCGTTAACCACTGAGCCACGACGGGAACTCCCAGATATGATGATTTCCATCTTACAGAGAGGAAAAGTGAAACTCATCTGTTTAAATGACTACCGCAAACCACAACCTTAGTAAGAAAAAGGACCAGGACTCAAATCTAAAGTCTTCTGTCTCCAGGGCCAGCCTCCGCTCCTAGAAAATCCACGGCCATGAGAGGAGCTATTTATACACACGTTAAACAGTCCACACAGCTGTGCTTTTATAGTTTTTCTGCTTCTCTCCTCACAATCAGGCTTGCCAATGTCATTCACTGACGACAGTGGTGAAAATAAATGAAGCTTCAGTTCAGCTTCGTTGAATTGAATTGAAAGACCTTGAACTCTCCTTGCTGCGGGTTTAACTAGAGCAGCCTCTTAAGTGCTATATCTACTTCTACTGATACGGAAAGTCAGATGCAGCCTTCTTAAATTTTAGTGTAAGACACGAATAACTAGGTTCAAAGGGAGGTCCCAAGGGCTCTGATGAGGTGGGCATGCTCTAGCACAACACCCTGAGCTACCTGTATCTGCCAATCATTTGCTTGCTTGCCAATTCTCAGCTGTGATGCAGTCAGCAGAGCCTGCCAAAGCAATGATCAAGAACCACATTCCAAAGCTAGAAGGCAGTAGAGACGATCAAATCTAAATCCCCAAGTCAACCAGACTCCAAAGGGAAGAACCACGCCAAGCTGACACAGCTGGTTAGCAGGAAACCAGGACAGAGATGAGATATCCTGAGCGGGCTCCTATGTCCGAACAGAATGTAAACGCACAAGGATTTGTTTCCGTGCTTGGGGCTTGTGAGAGCAGGCAGCTGGGATCTCTCTCCTCTGCAGTTCTGTATAACGCCCGTCTGACCTGAAAAAATATTTCCAGTGTTTGCGTGGACCCACAGAGTACTGACCAAAGGCCTGTCTTCCCCAAATGCAGGGTTAGACGCAGGAACGGCCAGAGGACAGAGGCAGTAATATCACAACCCACTTGTAAGCCTGCCAGTCCCAGGGCCTTGAACAAAAGTTTTCTGAGTTTTTCTCCCAGGCCCGGAGCTCAGAGGTTCATTGGAGAAATAGGCGATTTGCCTTCTCTCTGAAAGTTCCTTTCAACATGGAATAATAACAATCATCATCATCACTTATTAAATATTGAAAATGTGCCAGGCACTGTGTTCAGTGTTTACTTGGATTGTTTCATATAATTCTCCCAACAACCCTAAGAGGTAAGTCTTATTATTCACCCCATTTTTCAGAGAAGGAAACTGACAGCCAGTGAAACCAAGTACATTTCTGAGGTCACAGAGCTGCAGTGCTATTAGTCGTCATGTCACGGTGCCGAGTAGCCAGACCCACCTCGTGCTGTAATTTGGTTCCTGACACACAAGCTGGTCTCTGGGCTTCCAGTCTGACACACACGGGGCTGTCCCTCTGTGTCAAGGACCTGCTTGGAGGTCCTTCATTTAAGCTGGGACATGGATGACTCTAGTTGGACTAAACACTCATTCTTTTTTTTTTTTTTTTTTTTTTGGTCTTTTGTTGTTGTTGCTATTTCTTGGGCCGCTCCCGTGGCATATGGAGGTTCCCAGGCCAGGGGTTGAATCGGAGCTGTAGCCACCGGCCTACACCAGAGCCACAGCAACGCGGGATCCGAGCCGCGTCTGCAACCTACACCACAGCTCACGGCAATGCCGGATCCTTAACCCACTGAGCAAGGGCAGGGATCGAACCCGCAACCTCATGGTTCCTAGTCGGATTCATTAACCACTGCGCCACGACGGGAACTCCTCATTCTTTTTTATTATTATTATTATTACTACTACTATTGCTTTTTAGGGCCACACCTGTGGCATATGGAGGTTCCCAGGCTAGGGATCGAATCTGAGCTGCAGCTGCCGGCCTACACCACAGCCACGGCAACGTGGAATCCAAGCCACATCTGCGATCTCCACCGCAGCTCATGGCAACGCCGGATCCTTAATCCACTGAGCGAGGCCCGGGATCCTGCCTCATGGTTCCCAGTTGGATTCATTTTACCGCTGAGCCACAATGGGAGCTCCAAAACGCCCACTTGTGACTCTTTCCTCATCAAACTGTCTAGTCAGAGGGAGGCACAATCAGGAGAAGGCAACTCACTGGTGATGCCGGAGGGCTCACCAGAAACACAGGATGTCAGTGGGAAGTTTGCAAACGTCCCCACCCCGAGCTGAGCTCTGCCCCACGTGCGACCCTTTCAGGATTTAACAAAATACCAGAGTGACTGTCCATCTGGTTTGCGCAGGAGAGGCCCAGTTTATCCCTGTTGTCCCCCTGCTGTTCCTAATAGCACCCCTTTCCCTCTCAGAAGTACCCCAGTTTGGACAATGAAGGGTCTATAGAGAGAGCAAAGCTGCAGTCCAGTCCACTCTGGTCAAGCATTTGGGGCCAAGGTCTGTATCTTCCTGAGGCTCAGCCAGAGGGGATAATGCAATACCTCTCCTGCCAGGGCCACCTCAAGGACCAGGGAGGTGATGTGAGCCCCAAAATGTTCTGCAAATGCTGGTTGCTATTGCTTTATGTCTGTTTGTTTCTTGGGGGTTTTTTGGTTTTTGTTTTTGTTTTTTGTCTTTTTGTCTTTTTTAGGGCCGCACCCGAGGCATATAGAGGTTCCCAGGCTAGGGGTCGAATCGGAGCTGTAGCTGCTGGCCTACACCACACCAATGGCAGATCCACGCCGTGTCTGCGACCTACACCACAGCTCACGCAATGCCAGATCCTTAACCCACTGAGGGAGGCCAGGGATCAAACCCGCAACTTCACGGTTCCTAGTCGGATTTGTTTCTGCTGCGCCACTACGGGAACTCGGCTGGTTGCTATTGTAATTCACCTTTGTGGTCCCCAGAAGGGCAGGGGGTCTTCTCTCTGCCTCTCTGCCAGCCTTGGTGGAAGACAGACAGGCAGTCAAGTGACCACCGTCCTCCAGAACAGGTCGCTCAGGCCTGGAGAGCCCCTGTCTAGATGGTGCCCTGTGGGGCCATGGCAGGTGTCCTGCCGCCCCACCCCGGCCCGCCGTAGGCCAGGCAGCAGGGGGAGCAGACACCTGTTCCTCTGCTCGCAGGCCATTCCCAGCCAAGACCCTCCCTCTCTTCCCACAGGACCTGGAGGAGGTGCTCAAGAGTGAGCTGAGTGGAAACTTCGAGAAGACGGCCTTGGCCCTTCTGGACCGCCCCTGCGAGTACGCTGCCCGGCAGCTCCGGAAAGCCATGAAGGGCCTGGGGACAGACGAGTCCGTGCTCATCGAGATCCTGTGCACGAGAACCAACAAGGTCAGTCCAAGCTGAGCCCTGGACCGGCCCCAGGGCTGCGTCCACACGCCCATCAGAGATGGTTAGAGCCGCCAGAAGGGAAAGTCCTCCCGCATCCCACCCACGGGATGGGCAAGTGTTGGGCAGAGACGTGTCCGCTTGGTTCACACTAGAGAGACACCTCTTCCAATCTCCGATCGTCAGTCTTGGTGTTGCTGCCCCTAGCTTGACAGAATAGGACCTTCCAGAAGAGCTGTGTCAGTCAGCTTTCATTTTTCTAAAGAGATGCACGGTTTCGTATGCAGGAAGAAAGTTCTGCTTTACCCACCTGGCCTGACTTCGCAGGTCTCCTGGCACAAACAATGAAGCAGGCGGTCCAAGTATGGCTGCGTCTAGTGTCAAGTGCAAGAACGAGGCGGGGAGGTGGGTGGTGCCGAGGAGATCCCAGTGGGCACCCCCAGGGCTGCCACTGCCTGCCAGAGGTTTCCGTGTCCTTCTGTCAGCAGACCTCGCCCCCCGCACCATCTCAGGAGCTGCAAAGAACATTCGTTAAGGCCCTCACAGAAGCCCATTCATCTTTGGTTCCAGAACCCACCAGGGCCAAGGAATTCATCAAGAGTAAAGAGGGTCCACGGATCATTATCTGAAGATCCTTCCCTCTTCCATGATACCCATCGTGTAGAAGAGGGAGGCCCAGTAAGGAAAATGCCAGAAAAACCTAACATTCTTGGAGGCTTCTGGGTGGGAAACAGAAGCCGCGGTTGGAGCAGACAGCAAGGAAAAACCGCAACCGCGTCCTGGCGCTAAAATGCCATTTAAGCCTGGAGTGCCGATGACCTGAGCTGGTTCCTCCTGCTCAGCCTGTGCTGTCAGGCCATGTTTCCCGAAGTATCGTCATATTCCACACTGCAAAACCCTTCCCTCCTCACCCCTGGACTTCTTTTCTTCCCGCAGGATAACAAAACCCCTCCACCTGGGCAGTTTTCGATTAGCGTGCCTTAGAGGAGGCAGCGCTTGCACAGGAGGATGGCATCAATCTGTCCACTAACCACCCAGCTTTCCTTAATATTCCTCTCCTTTCCGCAAGTACCAAAGTCCCAGCGACCGGGCATCCAATATCTGAGCAGCCTACCTTGGCAAGAAGGTTAATTTGGCTCATGCTTTTTCTAATCTCATTTGTCCACATGTGGTTCATCCTCAGCCAAGTTTCTTTCAGGTCCTGGTCTCAAACAATGAGCACAGCCTTTTTTTCTTTTCCAATCAGCTAGATCGGACGGTAAAAAGAAGAAAAGCAGGCAGAGAGCAGACCCCGGGTTCAGGCAGGTCCTGGGAGTGGGCTGGAAGGAGGAGAAAGCAGACGGGCTGCAGAATCACAGGTGTCCAGCCCCTGCCTGCTTTCCGCTCCCTCCGTCCACCCTGGCAACCTCAGCCTGGCTCCTCACCCTCTGCTGCCCCCTCCACCTTCTCCCTCCACTGCCCGCTGACTTTCCTTTAAAACAGTTTATGGGAGATGCTGTGGGGAAATGTCTGCTCTGACACACTGCTCGTTCAAGTGTACACCGAGGCAGCTCCCAAGTGGGCCAGTCGGCACAAGCTACCGAAACAGACAGCCCTACCTCATTTTAATAAATAGACAGCCCTGCCTCGTTTGTTTGTTTGTTTGTCTTTTTGCCTTTTCTAGGGCCGCAACAGCGGCATATGGAGGTTCCCAGGCTAGGGGTCCATTTGGAGCTGTAGCCACCCACCTACACCAGAGCCACAGCAATGCAGGATCCGAGCCGAGTCTGCGACCCACACCACAGCTCATGGCAACACCTGATTCTTAACCCACTGAGCGAGGCCAGGGATCGAATCTGCAACCTCATGGTTCCTAGTCGGATTCGTTAACCACTGAGCCACGACGGGAACTCCCTGTTTTCATTTTTAACTAAGGAGAATGTAAGCTAAGGGACTCCTTCACTAAATCAGAAAGAGAAGGACAAATACCATATGATATTACTGATACAGAGAGTCTAATACATGACACAAATGAACCTATCTACGAATCAGAAAGAGACTCACAGACAAAGAGAACAGACTTGTGGTTGCCACGGGGGAAGCGAGTCGGGGGGAGGAATGGACTGGGAGTTTGGGGTTAGCAGATGCAAATCATTACACATAGGATGGGTAAACAAGGTCCTACAATATTCAATATCCTGTAATAAACCATAATGGAAAAGAATATACACATACATATAACTGAATCACTCTCCTGTACAGCAGAAATTAACACAACATTGTAAATCAATTATACTTCAATACACTTTTTTTTTTTTTTTTTTTTTTAAAAAGGACTCCTTCATAAAGTCAGGGGCTTGTTCCAGGCCTAGACCTTGACCTGTCCGGATGGCCCCTCTGTATCGGAAAGGAATGCTGTGTCCAGAGACAAGCTCCTGCCTCTTCCCTTTGCATGTCTCTGCCTATCTTATCTATTAACCCCGCCTTGGAATATTGATCTTTTTTTATTACCTTTCCCAGGAAATCATCGCCATTAAAGAGGCCTACCAAAAGTGTAAGTGACCTTTTGTTCTGACTTTAGATAAAGAATGTTCCTTCCAAAATACCTCTGGGAAACTAAATCTGCTCTCTCTCGTCCTTTTTTCTTCTCCAAAGTATTTGACAGGAGCCTTGAATCAGATGTCAAAAGTGATACAAGCGGAAACCTAAAAAAAATTCTGGTCTCCTTGCTACAGGTAAGCGTAAAGAGGTCTTGCCTGCTTTGGGATCGTGAGATAAAGCCTGTGGCAACTTGGCACCACGAAGAAAAAGGCGATATAGATAATAAACCCTTCCTAATTTTATTACAAATGTTATCGAGGGACTGTCGACATGTGTCCTGTCAGCCCAGCTATTGTGAAATTACTCAATGGCAATTTTCGCCATGATCACAAATCTGCCTAGTTATTTGCAGTTGGCAATCCTTTTTTTGTTAATGAGTTATTTCATCAAGCATCATCAACTCATTTTGCCAGTGAGGAACCCCCAGGTGTAGGTAAGACAAAGCTCAGGTGCAAGAACCAGCCCCATCTGACCCCAAGCCGGGCCCTTTTCATGACACAGCTAACTCCAGGACTCAAGGAGTCTAAGCCAGGCTGCGGGGAGTTTGGCTGGGAAAGCAGGGCTTTCAGAACTGGCCCTGCTTAGGACACAGCCCCCTGGCCTCCAGCCAGATAGCATCTGCACTCTCATTGACACAGCCGTCTTGATGAGCTTTGTGGGCTTCCTCTGTTTCATTACTCTGCTGCTGGAGAGACTGACAGCAGAGAACACACAGAGCAGGCTTCAGCTGTAGCAGGAAGAGTGTGTGAGTGTTCTCCTGATTCAGAACAAAACTGCCACAAACTTAGCAACCTAAGCAGTGCAGACCTATGATTGAGCAGTTTCCACGGGCCAGGAGTCCTGTCACAGGTTAGCCGAGTCCTTGGCTCAGGGTATCTCCAGGCTGAAATCAAGGTGTCATCCAGGCCTGCCATCTCCTCTGAGGCCCCGGGGTCCTCTTCCGAGCTCACTGACTGTTGGCAGATTTCGGTTCCCTGTGGCTGTGTGGCTGATGGTCCTAGTTCCTTGATGTTGACCAGAGCCCACACTCGGCCGGTAGAGGCCATCTGCAGTCCCCTGTCATGTGGCCCCATAGACAGTGCAGAGCACGGCTCTTTGGTTTCCTCCAGGCCAGAGGAAGCACATCTCTAACTTCTTCCATCTCTCTGACCTTTTAAGAGCTCACCTGATTGGGTCAGGCCTCCCCCAAAGAGCACCTTTTTTGATGAACTCAACTGATTAGGGATCTTAATTACATCTGCAGACATGCCCCTTGCCATACACGCAAAACATGATCACACGAGTGATACCTCACTATGTCCATAGGTCTTGCCCACCATCCATGGGAGGGGATTAAACAAGGCGGTGGGCCGTTGAGGTCATCCGAGAATTCTGCCTGACACTCAGGGCTTAGGTGAGACCTCAAACCTTCCATGACCAACGTTCAGGGCTCTTCACGACTGAGTCCCTGAGAGGCAAAGTTTGATATTTTGAAAGGAAGACTATTAGCACCTCAATGGACTCATTCGAGGGGACATCAGGATGTCGCTCAGAGGTCAGTGGGGTTTCTGAGTGACCCTGGTTGCTAGGAGAAAAAAAACGTACAAATGTGTTGGTCGCAGAGGCTACTCTGTTCATCAGTTGTGCCCAAAAGATGGCAGCAAAGAGCAGCGCTGCCACTTTGCCCGGATGAGTCCAGCTTCCGGCCACCCCTCTGAAGCCACCCGTCTTCTGGGACTTGCCCTCTTTGTTTTTTGTGGTCAAGCAGGAACTCAAGTTCACAACAATGTGTTGACTTTTCTAGGCTAATCGTGAAGAAGGAGATAACGTGGACAAAGACCTCGCAGGTCAGGATGCCAAAGATCTGTATGATGTGAGTATGCAGACCTGCAGGCTCTGCAAATTCTTTTCTTTTTTCATGAACATTACTTTCAACAAAATGTTTCGTTCTGGCATGTGAATTGGAATTAATTGGGAAATAAGTATGATCTTTAACATATTTGTCATACATACAGTCTTCGTGTACCTAAAAGAATTGTTCCTATTCTTACACCCTGGGGATAACCACTTTAGATCTCTTCTGGAACGCCTGAGGGTATAAATAACATAAACAAATATGTGAGGTATACTTGTGGGCTAGAAGGTGGAAATACTGCGGCGATCAATGCTGCTTCTATTCAGCGCACATTTTATCATTCCCGGTAAGGGTGACTTGGTCACAGCTCTATACATTCAGTCTTTTTGCAAAAAGCTTTTTCAAAAGTGTTCGCACTCTGCCGTCTAGGCAGGGGAAGGCCGCTGGGGCACGGACGAGCTTGCCTTCAATGAAGTCCTGGCCCAGAGGAGTCACAAGCAGTTACGAGCCACCTTTCAAGCCTACCAAGTGGTAAGTGATCCAGCACAAGGGCAGCTGAAACCGAATCTCAGGCTATTTCCAAAAGAGGTCCAGATCTGAGGTATGGAACTAGGAGGGGCTTTTACAACAGAGCTTCTCATCAGGGGTCGTTTTGCCCCTCCCCCGACCCTTCGTGGCTCATCGGTTAACGAGCCCAACTAGGATCCCTGAGGATGTGGGTTTGATCCCTGGCTTCACTCAGTGGATCAAAGGGTTAAGGATCCGGTGTTGCCGTGAGCTGTGGCATAGGTCACAGATGAGGCTCGAATCCTGTGTTGTTGTGGCTGTGGTGTAGGCCGGCAACTGCAGCTCTGATTTGACCCCCTAGGCTGGGAACCTCCATATGCCATGGGTGTGGCCCTAAAAATAAAAAAAATAAAAAAAATAAAAAATTCAGCCTCCAAAAGTTAAATAAGATGTATGCTTACCATTTATATGCTAAGCCTACAAATGTTTGCTGTTATTATTATCACAATTTACAGTTGGGCTAACAGTGCCTGCCTACCACTTCCCAGAGACAGATAAGGATAATACCTCCGACATACACTCCTGAAAAGATGTGTATAAATCACTTTTATGCAATTAATTTTTTAATCTAATCATTTTAAGCCAACAAAGCTGAGTTATCTATTTCAAGGCACACAGTGGTTCGCCCTTCCCTGAAAGTCAGTCTTTGGTTGTAAGAAGCCCCTTGTGGAATATCAGATTTTTTTTTTTTTATATATTTGTGGATTGCTTTTAACTATTCAAAGCACTTCTGTGCCCTGTATCTCATTTCAATTTCACAACAGTACTGCAACTCTAACGTAGGCTGAAGGGCCACTGTTACCCACAATTGCTGGACAAGGAAAGTCTGTTATGAGTAAGGAAGCATCTGTAATGTATCAGGACCACACAGCAAGTCAGTAGCAGAAAGCGGATGAGAACTCCCAAGATTCCCCAGCCCCAGCTCCTACCTCGGCTTGAGCTGGCTGCTCCTCACTCAAAAGAGCGTTTCCTATGTGTTGCCAGCAGATGAAAAGACAATCAAGCTTTGGAATTTTATCATTACTGTATATAAGCCTTTAGGGGCCTCTGCTTTCAAATTGTGCCCAGAGTCAAGATCAAAGGCAGCTGACCCTGCACTCCCCTGGCCTCTGGGCCTGGAGCTGTGTAGACTAAGCTGGAAGACTCCTCCATGACCTAGACCCTCTTCCCATAAGACTAGGGGCCACGGAAGGAGTTTCTGGGGTGGCTGTCACTGGGAATCACTATAGAAACACATACATGTGAGTGTCTATGTGTGTATCTGTGTGTGTACATGAACTACTGACTATCCAAGGACACTCTCTCAGCCAATTATTCTTGAAACTAGTTCCAAAACAGCAGAATCAGGATCTGCTTGAGAATATGTTTAAAATAAGAATTCTTTGTCCCTGGATCTATGAATCACATTTCCTGGGGCTGGGGTCCTATAGTCTGCGTTTTAATACATCTACTAGATCCTAACGCATGTTCAAGTTTAAGAAGTCTGCTCTAGGCGACTAGCTATATGGCCTTGGACAAGTTATTAAGGGTTTTGTGCCTCCATCTCCCCAACCATAAAATAGGGATAATAACAGTGCCTACTTGACGGGTTGGTAAGGATTAAATGAATTAACAGATTTAAAGCATCTAGGAGTTCTGTCGTGGCTCAGCCATAACTAACCCGACTAGTAGCCATGAGGATGTGGGTTCGATCCCTGGCCTTGCTCAGTGGGTTAAGGATCCAGTGTTGCTGTGAGCTGCAATGCAGGTCACAGACAAGGCTTGGATCTGATGTGGCTGTGGCTGTGATGTAGGCTGGTGGCTACAGCTCTGATTCAACTCCTAGCCCGGGAACCTCCCCATGCCGTGGGTAAGGCTCTAAAAAGACAAAGAAAAAAAAAAAAAAAAAGATTTAAAGCATCTAGTGCCTGGCATACAATAGGTGCTTGATAAACATTAGCAATTGTTAGGAGGCTCTCTGTGTGAACTATTAACCTCAAAAATCAGACCTAACTCTCACATGGACAATAAGATAATCCATTGATCTGATGATTCCTTACATGAAACCAGCTCTAAAATGCTACCTATTCATCCGTTCCAAAAGCCTTGCTGGAACATCATACATCCTGATGTTTATCACGGATCTTTAGAGTTCACTCAGATCTTAGGAACCTGGCTCCATAAATTTTCTCATGGTCTCTGGCTCAAAGCACCAAGATGCTGGGGTCAGATCCCTGAAGTGTATTATGTGGCGTAGGCTCTCCTGACTTAGAGCTGAATTTTAATGTTTGGCACCAAAAAAACTCAGGTTTTGGCCCTCGATTTGTCCCCCAAGCCTGAATCTTAATTGCTGACACTCTCAGAAATCCAAGCCCAGGCAACAAAGCTTCCCTAACTCTGCTGCATCATCAAAGATCATTATCGAACCCAAGTCTACCAACGATGAAAAGCTTATAGTTATAAAGTCCCCCAAACAGGGCTCAGTATAAATCGTGGCTACACATCCCCATAGCCCCAGGTCACTGCCCCCCCCCCCACGAATCTCCCCACTTCTCCCCTCTCCTTTAAGTGGTTCTTAAGCCTGATCCAGAGCCTCTACCCTTTCACTGCTGTAGCCAAAGCCAGAGTCCACAGGGTTCTGCTGTGGGCACGCTGTCAATCCTGCGGCACTGTCTGTTTATTTGTTTTATACTTGATTTAAATGTTCTGTCAACTTCTGTACAGCAAAGTGATCCAGTTATACATACATATGTATACGCGTTCTTTTTTTCACATTATGCTCCGTCATGCTCCATCACAAGTGATTGGATATAGTTCCCTGTGCTATACAGCAGGCTCTCCTTGCTCATCCACTCCAAATGCAATAGTTTGCATCTACTAACCCCAAACTCCCAGTCCATCCCACTCCCTCCTCCTTCCTCTTGGCAACCACAAGTCTGTTCTCCATGTCCATGAGTTTGTTTCTGTTCTGTAGATAGGTTCACTTGTAGGGCACTTGTTTTAAAAGAAAGAAAGGTCTCCCCTATTTTTCTTCTCGCTCTCTTTTTTTTTTTTTTTTGTCTTTCTGTCTTTTCAGGGCCACACCCGCAGCATACGGAGGCTCCCAGGCTAGAGGTTGCATTGGAGCTGTAGCCGCCGGCCTACGCCAGAGCCACAGCAACGTGGGGTCCGAGCCGCATCTGTGACCTACACCACAGCTCAAGGCAATGCCAGATCCTCAACCCACTGAGCAAGGCCAAGGATCAAACCTGCAACCTCATGGTTCCTAGTCGGATTTGTTAACCACTGCACCACCATGGGAACTCCTCCCCTATTTTTCTAATAACCTCCTCACAGGCAGGGCTACCTGGTAAACCAGAAGCCTTGGAGGCTTCTTTGGAATCCACCCTGGCCATGTGTTTTTGTACTGAGATCAGAACACCTGGTTTTGTCCAAAGAGCCCCCAAAGAATTAAGTGTCCCAGTAGGTGAGAAGCGTGCCATTTGCAAAGGAAAGTCTCAATAGATGGGGCCAGGGAATTGTTTTCCATCTGTGTTCAATGAAGGCCTTGCGGTGCCTTGGTGGCTACCAGGAGGGGATGAGGGCAGGAGGTAGGTAGAGATGAGAGGGCAGGGCCATCTCACTGTATTATGTGAATAGTGCCCCCTAGAGCTGGGCATCAAGGAGACTCTGAGACGGCGGCGGGAACCTGACACTACCTCCGGCCAGGGCTGGAGTAAGAAGCCCATCTTCCCCCTCCCCCATACAGCTCTGCTTTCCTGCTTTTATCTGTCATGTGAGCGGATGCCCAGAAAATTAAAAACACGGTTCTAGCCCAGTATTAACAATAAAAACAGAAAGTGGTTTAGTGTAAGGGTATTTTTTCATTTTTTTCTTTTTTTAGTAAACACAGACCTGTGTGAATACAATGTCCTCTTGAAATTCAATCTCAGTCTACAGAACAACAACCCTGTTCATGGGAAAGTGATAGATAGCAGTTTCTTCTGAAATACCAGCTCCCACATCAAACCGCAAAACAGCTGAGAACAGCTCAGAAAGGGACAAGACTGAAAGCCCCCCACCCCAACCCCCTCCTAACCTAGATCCATGACACAACAGACCAACAAGCTTGAGATCAAAAGTGTCATTAAATCTGAGCCCTCCTCCCCCCACATCTATTGTGCTTGCATCACAATGAATATTTTGTTTACCAGTGTTTCCAGAATAAACTACATAGACTCCACTGGTGTGTCCTCAAAGGCCCCAATTATTTATAGGCTCACAATTGTGTCATAGCCTCAAGAGATAATTTCTAAGAAAGAAGTTTCAGTGTTTCTAAGGCTTAACTGCATTTTGCAAACCCGACCAAAAGGTCTCCTTTTTTTTTTTATACGCCTGCCCTGAGCTTGTCCTTGCGGGAAGCATAGTCACGATTTACTCTGAACTTCAGCTTCTATAAATATTTAGAAGGAGATCTGATGTATAAGGCTGTGAAGAATGATACTCAAGCTGGGGGTGAATGTAAGATCATTTGGAGTCTCCCCAGAGGGAAGGAAAGCAGTGTTTGACAGGGTCAGCCCCCCGTTCCCAGCCCAGGGAGCCCCACTGTATCAGAAACTTTAGACCACGTCCTTACCGTGAACTTCGGAGCCTCTGTTCATGTCACCCGAACTGCAGACGCCCCAGTCTCGGTCCACAGCAGAGGAAGGTGTGGGAGGTGATTATAACCACAGCTTCCTGGAAAACTGAAAATGGAAGGAGTTTTTACAAACACACAGGAGACTCAGGTACTATGCAAACATAAAGAATATTCCTATAGTATTTATTCATTGTCCTTCCACTCTCTGGTCTTACAGAGGATGAAACTGAGGCCAAGGAAGTCCTATCCATTAGGGGTCAACTTGAGACTAAGTCGCTGGCCATGAGAGTACCCACTCCAGCGGGGGCAGCCAGCCCCACCCCAGCAAAGGATAAGGCCAGAGAGGAGTTCCAAAGTTCCTTTGGCTCTTGGGACCAAATCTCAAGAGTCTGGTGCTTTTTGTAGAAGAACAAGCCTCAAGTGCACCAAGGCCAAAAGCCCAACATGGACTAACATTTGGTTTTGTCTCTCCAGCTCATTGGCAAAGATATCGAAGAGGCCATCGAGTCGGAAACGTCAGGAAATCTGAAGAAGGCCTACCTAACTCTCGGTAAAGCAAAGCCAGGAAAGCCCCTGACTTAGGCCGGGCTCCCTGGAACCAGAGATGGGGATTTGCATGCAGGGAGGTTTCAGGGAATAGTCTGGGGAGCCACACACTGAAGCTGCTTTGGGAAGGGAGAGAATGAACGTGATGCAGCTGCAACAGGAGCTCAGCTCCCCAGGGAGCCCTGAAGCTGGGATTCCAAAGAGGAGGCGAGGGGGCCAGGCCTTGCACCCCAAACCAGCTGGCTGTACCCAGGGAGCATTTGCAACCTCGGGGAAGGCAGCGTCCTCCTTGGAGGGCAGTTCCTGAGAAGGGCCTCAGCTGCAAGCAGCCAGCAGGTAGCACCTGGCATGAGTGCCTCGGTCCTGAAGAGGGCCTCGGGGGGGTAGGGGGGGGTCACATGTGCCCCAGCATCCATGACAGTCCCACAAAGAGCGTGGGTCCCCGAGAGCATCTGTCAACAGCCTGGGACCACTGTCCAGTCTCAGGGGGACACACACTCAAAAGTAGCCAGGTTCCAATCCACGAACAAGTTTTTGTAGGCACCTGGTGGCTTGAGGGTGACCTTTTCCGCTCAGTTCCCTTCAACGCTGGAATGAATGGGGTCTGTTTAGAAAAAGAGGGGAGGGAGACCAGCTCGTGAGGGTGCCAAGCAAATACCAGGATCTCCCTCCCGGTGTTGCCCATAGGCAGGAAATAGCAGAGAGATGGGCACAGGGCTGCGTCTGGCAGGCTCCTTTTTCCTTCTTGCAAGCCCAGCGGGGGAGGCATTGTCCATTGTCCACGCTCCTGGACAAGGAGGCCAGGCACCATCCCAAAGGGCACCAGAAAGGGAGAGAACATCCCCAGAACCGAAAATGCGGCCCCTGGAAGCTCAAAAATGCCCCCTCACTGCCAAACTCTTTCGTGTTTTGTTTTTGTTTTTTTTTTTTTTTGGATGGGATTTTTGGGAGCAAAGTCAGCAATTGACTCTTTTGTCTTTTAATCCACTCTCACTTTGCATTCAAATTAGTAGAACTTCTACTGTGATACAAGACAGAGGCCTAAACATCCTTCATATCACTCCTGGCCCACACTGGATACACAGGGACAACTGCCCTTAGGGCTTGAAGGATGAGTGTCTTAAGTAAACAGAGAGATCTATTCATGGCTCCGTACTTGCAGAGTAAAAGAATCATGAAAACACCAGAGTTCACCCAGAAGACTAAAATTAATCCTTATTAATATTAAGTATTAATGGTAACAAAACCATTCAACCCTCTGACATTTCCTTAGCACAAGCCTGGGCCAGGACTGTGGGGATCAGAGGTAAATAGGTCCGGTTCCTTCTTAATAAGGTTCAAATCCATGACAGAATACACACAAGTCTTCAGCCTGGGCTATAGTAAAGATAAAAACAAAAACAGGAGCTCCCATCGTGGCGCAGTGGTTAACGAATCCGACTAGGAACCACGAGGTTGTGGGTTCAATCCCTGGCCTTGCTCAGTGGGTTAAGGATCCGACGTTGCTGTGAGCTGTGGTGTGGGTTGCAGACACGGCTCGGATCTGGCGTGGCTGTGGCTGTGGTATAGGCCGGCAGTTGCAGCTCCGTTTCGACCCCTAGTCTGGGAACCTCCATATGCCATGGGTGCAGCCCTAGAAAAGACAAAAAAAAAAAAAAAAAGGCAAAACCAAAACCAAACAAACAAAAAAAAACAGCCAGTATAAGGCGTGTACAGAGGAGGGAAAGGACCCAACCCTGCAGCTGGGGGTCATGAAATGCAGGAGTTAGGTGGACTCCACTGGTACCAAGTATGAAAGAGATTAGAGGAGTTCCCATTGTGGCTCAGTGGTAATGAACTTGACTAGTGTCCATGAGGACGCGGGCTTGATGCCTGGGCTCACTCGGTGGGTTAAGGATCCAGCGTTGCCATGAGCTGTGGTGTAGGTCACAGATGAGGCTCGGATCTGGTGTGGCTGTGGTGTGGTCTGGTAGCTGCATTTCCAATTCAGCTCATAGCCCAGGAACTTCCATATGCCGCTAGTGCAGCCCTAAAAAAGAAAAAGAAAGAGATTAGAAAAGACCTTGAAAATCAACCACACAGAGAGTGGGACATGACTTCCTGACTATGTTCTCTAGACACCCCCCACCCTCCTCCTGCCTAAATCAGAGAGAGGCCAGTTTGTAGCTAAAATGGAGAAGGAGCTGCTATCAGACTGCTTGCAGCCTCTGGAGCCGCACTTCTCAAAGTGGGGTCTTCAGGACCACCTGCACCAGAATCACCTGTGGGGAGGCAGGTGACAGTGAAGATTCCAGAGCCCCACCCCGGGCTGCCCAATTTAGAACTTGCAGGAATGCAGCCCGAAGCCAGGCATTTACCCCACGTGATCATCTGAGAACCCCTGCTCTGAAGGCCAGAAGGAGGAGGCCTTCCAGAAGGAGCAAGAGACACAGCAGGCTGGCCGGCTGCCCTTCCTCCCCAGGCCGCCACAAACAGCTTTGTTCCCACATCTTCCCCAGCGAGCCCCATCCAAACTGTCAGGGGTTCCTGCGCAGCTCACAACAGAGGTTGTTCACCAGGCCTAGACTGTCCGTGGGAGAAAAGCTGAGCATTTTGTCCCCAAAGTATCAGGAAGAAGGAACGTGTAGGGATGCGACACAGGGACATCATGCAGACAATTGCTTCCACATCAGTTAGTACGAACGCACGGGAGAGGGTCCTTGGGAAAACTCTGTGAGGCCACAAGCTCAGAATGTCCGGGGAGGGGGGCGGTCACCGTGGGTCTCAAAGATGCTACTCCCCAAACTGCCAGGTTCACCTCCACGACCACCGCCAATCCAGCAGCTTTCGGATTTGAACCCCTGAGTCTGGGCTTTACCACTGACACTCTGGTGGTCCCCACGGGACCTATAAATAGAGACAGACCCCCCCCCCCAACCTAGACTCTGCTTCCCTAATTCTGCTCCTCCTTCTTCCTTCTAAGCATCAGTCCTACAGGCAATTCCCTAGAAAACAAGAGTTCTCACTACAGGACAGAGGAAGGATGCATGTTCCACACTTAGGCTGAATTTCTTGCTCATTACTGATCGCACACAAGGAAACTGTTAAGGGTTCTAGGTAAATGTGGACAACGTAAACTGTAAAGGGTTGATTCCCCCCAAATGTCAGTCCTGAGGGATCCACAGGAGCCTGGGAGGAAGGGAGAGGAAGAATGACTTATCCCCAGGACTAGAGATGCTCCCTATCCCGTGACTGGTGAAAAGAAACCATACTTCATTCATGGGTGGACTAGATCACACTTGACTCATTTAGGTCTTGGGCAGGGCCAGAAACGAGCAATGCGCAGCATCACGGAAAGGCGCTCGGTAGACAGGGTCTAACATTTCATCAAGCCCACATCCCAGATCACAAACTAAGAAGATTGTGGGGAACTTGAAAAAGAGGCAGAGATGAGGCTCACGAATAAAACCCAGGGAGAAGCAACAAAGGGAAAAGGAATGATATTTAGCACCGACAAGCCGGCCGCAGTCCAAGTGGCCGTGTCTTTAGGATGATGAAGTTTTATTACCACGAGGTTGCCGGCCAGTCTGTATTTTCCCTCCAGACCAGACTCTGGCATCGGAGATTTCATTTAGAGATGAGACCTTATTTCTGCGGGTGAGACTCCTCAGCTCTGGAGGGAGAGCCTGGGGTTAGAGCTCCACAGAGCTCCTCCTTCTCCAAAGGGTCCTCAGGGGACAGGACAGGTTCTCCGGAGTCGGAAGGGGCTTGGGTTGAAGACTCTGGGTGCCCTGACCCAGGGACCCTTCCAGTTGCCCTTCACTACGGCGGGGAGTCCGCCCCTTCCAAACATCAGCCCCAGATTCAGTCCGCTCCGAGGGCAGCCAGGCGACACTCTGGGCCAGCTCTGTTCCTTCCAAGGGTCTCTGGGGTCTCTGTGTTATTCACGAAGATGCACATGCCTCCCGTTGTCTCTGCTTCGTCCTGCCCAGTGAGAAGTGCCCGGGACCTCCAGGGCTATTTTGCCGACCGTCTGTACAAGTCCATGAAGGGCGCGGGGACCGACGAGGACACGCTCATTGACATCATTGTGACCAGGGCTGAGGTAAGACGTGCTAGGCTGCTCCTTCTTGCTGTGCCACCACTGATGGTAGCCACAGGTCGTTTTCATGAAGGGCCCACGTCCAGAAAGTAAAACAGAGCCCTTGCCTTCCCAGACTTTGTGGCAGACATTGTGCTGGGCTTCTCTCTGTCTCTTTTTACAAAAATAAAGGACCGATAGCAGCTTCTGTTTCTGTCACCTCTGGCTCCGGAGAGCTGGTGGTGGGGTGCAGAAGGGACCTAGAGGGGCCGGTCCGGGTAGGGCGGCTCCATGGCAAGGAAGATAAACAGAGACACTACAAGGTTAGCGATGGACAGGTCACCCAGCAGCAGAGACCACGAGCAAGTGATTTCCTGACTCCTGAGCCAGGCCTTTATTTCCTTAAACACACACCAGAAATACAATTTTGCACAAAAAACCACATCAACACAAGACAATATTTATCAAATTTTTTTTTTAATCTTTTTAGGGCCACACCTGCAGCATAGGGAAGTTCCCAGGTTAGGGATCGAATGGAAGCTGCAGCCGCCGGCCTACACCACAGCCACGGCAACACCAGATCCAAGCCATGTATACGACCTACACCGCGGCTCACAGCAATTGCCGGATCCCCAACCCACTGAGCAAGGCCAGGGATTGAACCCATGTCCCCATGGATACTATTCAGGTTCTTAACCCAACTGAGCCACAACAGGAATTCCTGTTTCTCAACCTTTTTAAAATTAGCGATCGCCCCACAAGGGGGCCTTTGTCGACTCCGTTTTTTCCTACTGGACACTCCCCTCTGAGAAACATGAACTCAGCATGGCACGCACTATGGATATACGTAGCTACTCTTACACGAAAAGATTCAGATTTTTTTCACCCTCTAAGCACCCCTTTTTGCCCCCATTGGGAACAATATCGCCCCACTTCGAGGATGCATGAGTCTAACACAGGGAAAGGAGCAGCCAGAAGCTTGGGAGCAGCTGTCAAGACTCATACTTGGAATTCAGGGCCGCCAAGAGAAGGAATTAGAGGATGGGGGACATGGCATTTCATCCACAGCAGAGAAGCCTTGGGGAGTCAAGTGGAACTGAGGGCTTGAAAACCACAGCCATCTTCTCTCAAAAACATGTTAAATGAGGGGAAAAGATACCAACCCACATGCTGGCCTCCAGCTTTTCGATAAATAATACTTAACATCTGATGCTGTTTTGAAATATAACTTCACAACACGATGGCTCTTTCGTTTTTATTTCTATTCCTGGAATTTCTCCTCCCCCTCTTTCTCCTCTCCGCCTCCTCAATTCATATTTTTTTCTTTCTCTCTTAAAGCCCCTTTTTTCCCCTCCTCCTCCTCTCTCCATCCTCCAGGCTCTCCACCACTGTCTTCCTTTCATTTTGGATGCTCTGACTCACTCTCTTTCCCTCACCTCTCCAGGTCTCTGTCTGTCTGTCTCTCTGTCTCCCAGGAACTCAGGACCCCAGCCAGAGTCTCCGAGACCCTGAGCCCCCAGGAGCAGGTTGGCAGCAGAGCCCAACAAGCATTTTAAAGGCCCCAGGAACTGGATGGCTCCAAGAGCTCCTCAGGATGCCTTGTTTACTCCCATCTGGCCCATGGAGTGTTCATTCCAAGATGCTCTGTCCATCTCAGTACTGACCACAGGTCCTGGGTCACTCCACATAGGGACCAGTCTGTCTGAATGGGCCCACCAGACATATTGGCCAGAGCCCTAATCCCCCAAAGCTGCCTGGTACTAGAACAGAGCCTCACCCATCCCTGCCCTGACCGCACACCCCCCCCCACTTCGTGCCCCTCCCCCAGCCAAGCAGCCTGGAGCCATCGGAGCAGGGGACACACCACCTGCCTGATACAGCCTCTCTCCTGCTCAGCATCCACTTCCAACAACTCCTCCCTCTCCCACCCTCTCCTGCTCTCAGCTTTCTCTCTCCTGTTCTAATTGGGGCAGGAGGAAAAAAGGACCAGAAACTTGAGCAATGGTTTGTGGGTTTGTCTAGAAAGCAAGATTGAGTCCAACTGAAAAACAACAAGAAGACTAAAAGACAAAAAAAAAAAAAAAAAAAAAACCCTTCTGGTTAAAGTGAGCTCTGTGCTTCTTTTATGAGACTCACTATGTTCTATCTGGAATTATATCCCTCCTGGTGCAAGTATTATCTCCTTTACTAGGTTGTAAGAGACTTTAGAGCAGAATAATCCTTTTACTTGTTTTTCTTCTGAGTCCTTTCCCCACCTCCAGCACCTAGGTTTCTCAAGCTTTTCAAAGAATTACAGTTGACCCTTGAATGACATGGGTTTGAATGGAGTGGGCAGATTTGTTTCAACAAACCTAATACCTGTAATTTCCTTTTATGGATCTTTAAGTTAACTTAGTGTGGGGGAAAGCTTGTGTTCAATTAGAGATCACAATATGCAGAATCAAAAGAACGAGGGTTTGAGGCCTGATTCTGTCCAGACTATTTCAGCTCCCTGACCTTGGGCGAGGCATTTATCAATTCCTTTGTTTTTGAGGCAGAAAGAGCTGGACGCGGATTCTAGACAGGATGTGGGCAGTGTCGCTAACTCCTGTATTGGTCAAGGAAATTGTGGATTCAAAATAAGTCTTACGAATTGATGATGATTTGAATTGTGTTGCTGGCACTAATATCCTTGCCGATCAGGATATAAGAGAAAAATAAGGCTTCATTTCAAACTGTGTTGACAATTTTCATTTCTTTTTTTTTTTTTTTTTTGTCTTTTTTAGGGCCACGCCCACAGCATATGGAGGTTTCCAGGCTACGGGTCAAATCGGAGCTGTAGCCACTAGCCTGCACCACAGCCATAGCAACTCGATATGCGAGTTGCACCTAACACCTATACCACATTTCAAGGCAATGCCAGATCCAGGGCTGAGTGAGGCCAGGGATCGAACCTGCATCCTCATGGATACGAGTCAGATTCGTTTCCCCTGAACCACGATGGGAACTCCCGACAATTTTCTTAACCTTATACTAAGAGTCAGCAAACTATGGCCTGCAGGCCAAATCAGGCCCACCGCCTCTTTTTGTACAATCCTGTTATCTGAAAATGATTATTTAAAAATAACCATGGAGTTCCCATCGTGGCTCAGCAGGTTAAGAACCTGATATAGTGTCCGTGAGGAAATGGATTTGAGCCCTGGCCTCACTCAGTGGGTTAAGGATCTGACATTACTACAAGCTGTGGTGTAGGTCACAGAAGCAGCTGGGATCCAGTGTTGCTATGGCTGTGCTGTAGGCCTGCAGCTGCAGCTCCAATTGGACCCCAAGCCTGGGAACTTCCTCATGCTGCAGCTCCAATTGGACCCCAAGCCTGGGAACTTCCTCATGCTGCAGCTGTGGCCATAAAATAATATATAATAATTAAAAATAACTGGAGGAGTTCCTGCTGTGGCACGGTGGGTTAAGAATCTGACTGTAGCAACTCAGGTTGCTATGGAAGTGTGGGTACAATCCCTGGCCTGGTGCAGTGGATTCAAGGATCTGGCATTGCAGCTGTGGCTCAGATTCAGTCCCTGGCCTGGGAACTTCCATATGCTGCAGGTGTAGCTATAAAAAAATAAAGTTTAAAAAATAGGTAAGAATAATTGTAAAAACTCAAAGGAAAAACAATATCTTTGTAACACGCAAAACCATATGAAACTCAACTTCTAGCATCCACAAATAAAACCTTACCAGAACAAGCACACAGACCTCTCTGCCATCTTTGGGGAGCTGAACTCAGCATTCTTCTTCTCAGCCGCAACATAGGAAGAATAATAACCCCAACTCTAAGGGCTGTTTTGAGGCATAAATGAGCAAGTGAGACTAACGTGCTCGGAACAGGAACAGTAGCTGCCTGTGTTTATGGTGAAAACGCTAATAATGTCCCCGTGGCGGTTGTCATCTCTCCTACAGGTGGACCTTCCGGCGATAAAAGCAAAGTTCCAAGAGAACTATCAGACGTCTCTCTCTGACATGGTTCGCGCAGACACCTCTGGGGACTTCCGGAAACTGCTGGTGGCCCTCTTGCACTGAAAGAAGCCAGGGCAGCTGCAGCACAGGGAGGAACCACCTTTGTCGAGAGGCCCTCCTCCCAAACCAGATTTGCAGATGCGACTCCAGCACGAAAACCTCCCTCGGGTGCCAGTTTATTTCCTTGGCAGCTTGAGTTGTGCAGACAGGCCAAGCTGTTTCAGTTAAGGGCAGCAGCCTCAAGACCCTTGAACAGGTCACCCCGAACGCTGGCTTAGCAAGTATCTGGGCTGCCTCTTAACTTTCCTTGAGGGTAGTAACTGAATGCTTTCTAAGCACAAATAAAATCTGCAGTTGATGAGAAAATTATGCATTCCTACTAAAACACTTAGAAGAACACGCATCACATAGGTGTATGGATGTTCTGGGTAAAGAGCAAATGATTAAAGTACAAGAAAGACAAAATTAGGCAATTCATTCAATTTTCCTTCTGTGTGCTCACATTCTGTGTTTCAAATCCTCAACGTTAATTAAAGATGTGGATTATGCCTCCATCAGCTGCTTTTCCAAAAGACTGGGTTGATTCATTTTGGCTTTTGTCCTGGAAATATATGACTTGTGAAATTCGAACATACTTGGAAAATGCAAACAGTTACAATTATTAATAATCACCAAGGACAAGCATCAAGGCCAAGAGCAAGGAAACAATTGACTTGACTACACGCAACGTACTGAGGGGTAAAATGCACGGATCTGCTACCTGGGTTAAATGGTTTTCCTTGCTTCTCTAGACGTTTGGCCCAGTTGAGTCTTCCCTCTCATCTTCGAATACAGTTAGGCTGGGCACAGTGCCAACAGGATCAAGGTTAATGGTCTGACTCTCAAATGGATTGATTCTGTACCCAAACCATCTCTGTTTCCAGATGTGTGTCTGACAGCCACGTGCTGCTGCACCTGAAGGGATCTGTCATGAGAACATGGACACTCTGGTCCAATGATTATAGCTACTGTCCCCTGGATGATTATTTTTGCGTGGCACTGCTAAGGAGCTTACGTTCATGTTTAATCTTCCCAACATCCCGGGGTGATTAATATTACTCCCATTTATTCGCTGAGGCAACGGAGACATTAAGTAACCCGGCTAAATTCATTCACAAATGACAGAACTGAGATTTGAATTTGGCGCTGGTGGACTCCAGAATCCATACTCATAACTGCTTTTGTTGGAAAAATAACACAATATACATGGCAATCGGTCTGAATTCATTCACCTTCCTAAGTTCCTATTATCTGCTGTTCACTGCGCTGGGCTTCAGGAATACAAGAATAAAGAGAACACTGGCTATGCCTTGGGTAGTTCATTTCAGGCCAACATTGTAGACAGGTGCATCCAGCATTCAACAGAATGCTGTCAGTACAGACCCAGAAAGCCCTCTACCCACGAGTAAGAAGAGCGAACACACAGCTCTGCCTGGGGACCTGGGGAACGATTCACAGAGATGGATTTGTGCTGGGTTTTGAAGAATGCATAGAAACTTTCTAGAAAAATAAGAGGACACATGTGGAGGCTCAGAAAGCCGAGGGAGCAGGATGTGATCAGGAGGTGAAATCCATTCTCCCGGGGCGTAGATTGGTGAGAGGAAAGAGAGGTTGGGGAAGCAGGCGATGGAGCCACGCAAGAGTACATTTGGGTCACGCAGCCATGGTCCTGCCTCGGTCCCCGAGGCCATGGTGGTCCCTGGAGATGTTTGAGTGAGGACCGTGACCAGATTTGAGTCACTTTGGTGGCGTAACCAGCCTAGAGCATATCACCCAAACATGCTGTAAAAGGGTGGTCAACAAATTAAGAAGTTATGTTAACATTTGCATGCTCAATACTCTGGTTTATTTACCTAACAGTCATTGCTGTGGTTTTGAGCTCTAACACATGAAACGGTTTCCTAGAGCCAAGGTCAGTGATAAAACATTCTCTGGTTTACTTACTTGTTGTCAAAGCTGGCCTTTGCTTTTTAAAAAACAGAAATAAAGGAGTTCCTGTCGTGGCTCCGTGGTTAATGAATCCGACTAGGTACCTAGAGGTTGTGGGTTCGATCCCTAGCCTTGCTCAGGGGGTTAAGGATCCGGCGTTGCCGTGAGCTGTGGTGTAGGTTGCAGACGCAGCTCAGATCGATCCCTCGTTGCTGTGGCTCTGGCGCAGGCCAGGAGCTACAGCTCCGATTTGACCCCTAGCTGGGAACCTCCATATGCTGTGGGAGCAGCCATAGAAATGGCAACAAGACAAAAACAAAACAAAAACAAAAACCAAACAGTTCTTAGGATCTGAGTTTATGGTAAGGACAGGGCAATGAGGACTGAAAAGAGATCTATTAAAAACAGCCCTCATGTGAGAGCGTCGAAGGCCATAATTAACACAGAGAAGAGAGCAAAGCGGCTTCACAGGTGAGGAAAGAGGCTGAGAGAGCAAAGCCACATGGGATGTGCCAGGGCCAAATTCAAACCAGGTCCTTCCGACCCTGAGGCCCGAGCTCTTTGCTGTACTAGCTCATGCGCTCCAGTGCTTTCTCCAAGTTTGTGGAGCCAGGCGTGGCACATCTCTCTCCCTGCGGCTGCCATCTGCTGCTCGCCACTCACCACTCACACAAGCAGAAGCCAGTTCCTATGCACTTGACCGGGGGAGGAGGGGTGAGGTCCCATGTTGGCCTGTCCCCGGAGAGCCCCACCCTTGCCGTCCTCCAGGTCTGAGCAGGAATTTCCTTCTTTACACCCTGCCCTTCCCAGGCTCCTCCCCCCCTACCTAAGGCCCCAGACTCAGGGGACAGGGCTGGCCCGTGGGGAGGGGGAAGAAGGAGAGGACAGAGGGAAGGAAAAGGCTTTGTCACCCTCTCTCTGCACAGCCCTGTCACCCACCCACCCCTTCCTCCAGGGCCGCAGGGGGAATCCCAGCACCTGTCGCCCAGGTGTTTAGGCAGAAGGGAAGGGTGTTTGAATCCCTCCCTGAGGGCCTCGTCGGATAAGCCAGGGTAACTCACATCCATTTCCACGTGAGCTGCTGCTTTTTTTTTTTTTTTTTTTTTGTCGTTTTAGGGCTGCATCTGCCACATATGAAAGTTCCCAGGCTAGGGGTTGAATCGGAGCTGCAGCTGCCGGCCTACACCACAGCCATAGCAATGCAGGACACCAGCTGAGCCTGAGACCTACGCCATAGCTCATGGCAATGCTGGATCCTTAACCCACTGAGCGAGGCCAGGGATCAAACCCGCACCCTCATGGATACTAGTCGGATTTGTTTCCACTGCGCCAAGACGGGAACTCCCCCTTTGTCATTTTTCTCTTCTTTATACTAGGCCCTTCCCTCGCCAGAGCTCAGGCTGTCAAATCCAAGATGCTGGAGGGCAAATGACTCATTCTTATGCCAATCATTCAAGCAGCAGGGAGACTCTGCCATGAACCAGGCCCAGTGCTGAGCATCGAGGATGAAAAGGTGAGCCGATCACATCTCACAGAGCCCCCTGCCCTGGTGGAGACAGACACTGACAAAGGGAGCTAGCAAATAGTCACAGATTATGATGCCAACTATTAAAGGAATTAAGTGGATGCTGGGATGGATGGTGATGGAGGCTGGAGAGAGGGAGGAGGAAGGAATCACTGCCTTTAAAGCAGCAGCCAGGGAGTTCCCGTCATGGCTCAGTGGTTAACGAACCCCCAGCTAGCATCCATGAGGATGCAGGTTTGATCCCTGGCCTTGCTCAGTGGCTTAAGGATCTGGCATTACCGTGAGCTGTGCTGTAGGTAGCAGATGCAGCTCAGATCCCTCATTGCTGTGGCTGTAGCGTAGGCTGGCGGCTAGAGCTCTGATTCAACCCCTAGCCTGAGAACCTCCATATGCCTCGGGCGCAGCCCTAAAAGACAAAAAACAAACAAAAAAATAAAGCAGCAGCTGGGGACCACCTCGCAGAGGAGGACACACTAAGCTGGGACCTAAGGAATAAGAGGGGCTCACCCGTATCTTAGATGGTAGGGTTTTCCAGCTCAGAGAACAGAACAGGGCAACACGGGATGAAGTGGAAAGAGCAGGGGTGGCCTCAGAGCCCCTGGATGGTCGGTGCAGGGTTGATGCAGAGTGAGGGGTGGTCAGCAAGATAGTCTGGGCCCAAATGGAGCAGGACCTCACAAGCCACAGTAGGGTGTCTGGGTCTTATTCCAAGTCCCTCTTCCATGGGGGAGCCCCACATTCACATGCCAAGGCTCCACCTGTTCTTATCCACAGTTTTCTTCATGGTTCCCAGTATGACTGGGTTTGGAGGGGAGGTGGGATCACCCATACACAGTCCCAGAATAGCCTACCCTCCCTCTTCTCATGACTGAGCTTTTCTTGGAGGATTTTGGGGTCCTTTCCCACAAGGTGACCTGAACCATGTGACGATACCAGAGAGTTTCTAGAAACGTAGATCCTGCTGGTTCTCATTTAGGGGTTGTAGTTTTAGCTCTCTTGGGGAAATGGTAGCTCATTTGTAGCATTTGCCAATGTCTGTGGTGTAAATACTCCAAACATAGCCAGTTTCAAGCTACTGATGTGACGTCACTGAACAGAGAGTTCAGAAGAGATGAGCATAGCACACCTGCATACAGGCTTTCCATCACATGGATACAACAGATGTAAATAACTTCAAGAGCATGGATGATAGTAAAATGCAGCAGATAATTAGAAAGTAATGAATTTTGAGTATTTATGACATTTGTTATCAATGTAATTCAACTGTAAATTTACATTATTTAGTGTCTAATAATGACTATGACCAGCTCACAAAATTCATGAAAAATTAACAATTGGCTCCCACAAACCAATAGGAGCTGACGCCAGCACTCCATATGGTGTGAGTTTCAATCCCATTTCTTCCAGAGGACTTCCCCAAACAATCTGTACCCTATCCCCAGGCACCTGCATAAGAAGAGGTTATCCTCCTGGACAGCTGCATTCAAAGCAATGAAACTAGAACACATCCTCACGCCATGCACAAAAAGAAACTCAAAATGGCTGAAAAACTTAAATATACGACAGGACACCATCAAACTCCTAGAAGAAAACATAGGCAAAACTCTCTCTGACATCAACATCATGAATATTTTCTCAGGTCAGTCTCCCAAAGCAATAGAAATTAGAGCAAAAATAAACCCATGGAACCTAATCAAACTGAAAAGCTTTTGCACAGCAAAGGAAACCAAAAAGAAAACAAAAAGACAACTTACAGAATGGGAGAAAATAGTTTCAAATGATGCAACTGACAAGGGCTTAATCTCTAGAATATATAAACAACTTATACAACCCAACAGCAAAAAAGCCAATCAATCAATGAAAAAATGGGCAAAAGACCTGAATAGACATTTCTCCAAGGAAGATATACAGATGGCCAGCAAACACATGAAAAAATGCTCAACATCGCTGGTTATAAGAGAAATGTAAATCAAAACTACCATGAGATACCACCTCACACCAGTCAGAATGGCCATCATTAATAAGTCCACAAATAACAAGTGGAGAAAAGGGAACCCTTCTGCACTGTTGGTGGGAATGTAAACTGGTACAGCCACTACGGAGAACAGTTTGGAGATACCTTAGAAATCTATACATAGAACTTCCATATGACCCCGCAATCCCACTCTTGGGCATCTATCCGGACAAAACTCTACTTAAAAGAGACACGTGCACCCGCATGTTCATTGCAGCACTATTCACAATAGCCAGGACATGGAAACAATCCAAATGTCCATCGACAGATGATTGGATTCGGAAGAGGCGGTATATATACACAATGGAATACTACTCAGCCATAAAAAAGAATGACATAATGCCATTTGCAGCAACATGGATGGAACTAGAGAATCTCATCCTGAGTGAAATGAGCCAGAAAGACAAAGACAAATACCATATGATATCACTTATAACTGGAATCTAATATCCAGCACAAATGAACATCTCCTCAGAAAAGAAAATCATGGACTTGGAGAAAAGACTTGTGGCTGCCTGATGGGAGGGGGAGGGAGTGGGAGGGATCGGGAGCTTGGGCTTATCAGACACAACTTAGAATAGATTTACAAGGAGATCCTGCTGAATAGCATTGAGAACTATGTCTAGATACTCATGTTGCAGCAGAACAAAGGGTGGGGAAAAAATGTAATGTATACATGTAAGGATAACTTGATCCCCTTGCTGTACAGTGGGAAAGTAAAAAAAATAAAAAAAAAAAAAAGAAGAGGTTTTCTTGACCACTCTTCCCCCAGGGCGGTGTACTGCTACCTACCATACATATCAGGGTCACAATGAATGGTTGCATATGTTGTCTACTGCACAAGGCTGCCTGGCCCAGGGGATTTGGGGACCTGAAATCCAGCCCTAGTTTCCCCCTCAGATTTTGCCTGCAGGACTATAGCTGCCTAGAGAGGGCGCCTTCTGCTAATTTTCACAGAGGCAGCGTATGGACTGGTCCTAGAACTGGTCCATTTTACCTATGAGAAGCCATTCAAGAGACTCTTCCCAAGACAAAATGCCTTGTTAGCAGCATCTTACTCTAAAACATTTAGATTCTGTCCCTCTTGGCACCCCATATAGCCATATAATCAACCTTTGTCAATCTAAGGAGAGTGTTTAAAAGTGAAGATTAGAAAGAAAAAGGAGATGAGACTAACAGTCCAGAAGATGAAACAAAGGTTTTATCACATATAAGGAGATAGACGGTGAAGCCAAAGTGGGCTATCCAGCCTGGACAGAGTTAGAGACGCATCAGCCCCTGGAAGACCCCTCCACTCTCATCCAGAGGGTGATGCGTCTCTAACTCTGTCCAGGCTGGATAGCCCACTTTGGCTTCACCGTCTATCTCCTTATATGTGATAAAACCTTTGTTTCATCTTCTGGACTGTTAGTCCCCTCCACTCTCATCCAGAGGGTGATGCGCTGCTGCCTCAGCAGCTCAGTGTCTGGCTCCTCCACCAGGACCAACACATGAGACTCCTCCCGGCTGCAAACTAGTTCTCAGACCACACTTTGGCCAATAAAAACACCGCAGATAAGCCCCAGAAACTATATTAACCAAGAAATAAGGGCGCCAGAAAGCCAGAAATGGTATTCAGCTCTCCATACCAACAAGCAAGAGCTGCCGCATTGAATTTAGAGAGATGTCTAGGCTGCCTGTTTGTGCCACTGCAATTTCTTGCATGACCAGGACACAGAGATGACCAGTATGTTAAGAGACAGAGGAGTTGAGAGAAAGAAAAGTGGCTGGGATGGGAAAGAGGGGTGAGTTTTTCAAAATAAACTTTATTTTATTTTATTTTATTTTATTTTATTTTGTCTTTTTAGGGCTGCACTCGCGGCATATGGAGGTTCCCAAGCTAGGGGTCTAAACAGAGCTGTAGCTGCCAGCCTACGCCAGAGCCACAGCAATGCCAGATCCAAGCCGCGTCTGCGACCTACACCACAGCTCACAGCAACGCCAGATCCTTAACCCACTGAGCAGGGCCAGGGATCAAACCTGCAACCTCATGGTTCCTAGTCAGATTCGCTTCTGCTGTGCCACAGAGGGAACTCCAACTTTTATTTTATTTCTGTAAACTTTAGGTTTACAGAAATGTTGTAATTATATTACAGAGAGTTCCCATATACCCCAGTCCCAATTTTCCAAATGTACCATTGAAAATGATACACTTGTCACAACTTATGAGCTAATATTGATACATTATAATTGAGCAAAGCCTATACATTATTGCATTTCCTTAGTTATTATCTAATGTCAATTTTCTGTTCCAGGTTCCAATGAGACGATCAGATTACACTTAGATGTTATGTCTCTTTAGGCTCCTCTAGACTCAGACTTTCCTTGTTTCTGTTGACCTTGACAGTGTTGAGAATAGGACAGGTATTTTACAGAATGTCCTTCAGTTTGGTTTTGTCTGATACTTTTCTCACTGTTATGCTGGGGTTATAGGTTTGGGGGAGGAAGCTCACAGAGGTAAAGTGCCAGGCGCATCACAGCGTATCCAGGGTCCACACCATCAAGGTGACTTATCACTGTTGACACTGACATCAATCTTCTGGCTCAGGGAGTGACTTGCAAGGTTCTCCATGGCACGCCGCACTCTTTAAAAGGAAGGCACTGTGCACAGCCCACACTTATGGGGCAGAGAGTTATGTTCCACTCCTGAAAGGGGGAGTATCTACATTATTTGGGACTCTTCTGTTCAGGTTTGTCTATTCTCCCCAATGTATTTATTTATTCAGTAATTCATTTACATCCATATAGACTTAGGAATATTTATTTTGTACTCTGGGTTATAACCCAGTACTATACTATTCATTTTATTGCTCAGATTGTTCCAGCTTTGTCCGCTGGGAGCTCTTTCAGTTGGTTCCTGAGTCCCTTTGTCATACCCCGTCATTTTGCTTCTTGAGTAATTCTTTTATTTCTGTCACTGTAAGATGCTGCAGGCTTATTTTGTATATCCCCTTCCCTAGCCCTAAATCTACCATTTCTCCAAGAAGCCCTGGTCCTTTTATGGGAATGATTTTAGAAACCCAAATCTGGGCACTAAGTGTGCTCGTGGCTGTCGGGGTGTCATTGCTTTTAGGCCTACTCAGTGGACTGAGCTAGGAAATAAGTGTGTAGACTATCTCAGGTATACGCACACATCTATATTGATACATATATGCAGATAAATGGTATAGCTATATGGGGTAGATGTACACACAGACATAGATCCATCTGTCTCTATATTAAGTTAGATATGAGTTCACACAATGCCTTCAGCTTTTATTCAGTACCACATGGCTCATGCTGGAAGGAGGATTTTTGACATCTTGAAAATATGATGAGGAGACAGGATTGTCGGAGGGAAGCTCCTGGAAAAAGGAGCCATGGGAAGAAGCAAAGCAAACCGCACAGTACCCTGCATGTGCCACTGATTGACTGTATTTCCATTTTGTGCCCAGTTCTGGAGAGAAAGGGTGGATCATGGTTGAGTGGTCCTCAGACCTCCACGACCAGGTCCCCAAGGAATTGTTCTCAGGTTCTGCAGAGAATGCTCCATGGCTCCTCTGTGACTAAAGCAGAAATAATGAAGCCTTCTGTTCCTATGGTAACCAAGGTTCAATGAGTTCAAATGTGTTCGGCTCACACCAATACTGTGCAAAGGAAAGGGAAAGACTACCTTCAGCATCAGAATCAAGACAGTGGGGTTTTGAGTCAGTCTCTCCCTGTAAATGATTTTTGGTCCCCAATAAGTATAACTTCAGGATTTCTTAGAACAAAGCTGTCTCAGGACAAAAGAAGCCTGAAGCATTTTTAGACTCTGGGCTGGGGTGGGGGACGGGGGAGAGTTGGTTTTGAATCATTCCTCACTGTGAGTAATGTGGACCAGGATAATATGACTCACAAACCAAAATGGACACACTAATTGGCTGAACTCTGAACCCAACCCAAGTATTAATTTTTCAAAACTGCACTGAAAACAAAATCAAAGTTGTTGTTTTTAAAATCCTACTGAACCAGTTCAAATTAGAACCAGTCTTTGGAAATGGTAGAACCAGAAGGAAAATAAAGTAGAAAAGCAAAAGCCTTGCTGCACAAGTATTTCATTCACTTCAAGCGTCTGGCACATACAGATAGGCACCGTGTATGTATTTCTATCAGTAGGAGCTCTTTTAACTGAATCCACTAGAACTTATTTGCCAGACTAAGTAACATGCCCCATCCTCTCTGGGGAGTCTGTGGGTAGAGGTCCTGGATGCTCTGAAGGCTGGTGGCTGGTGGGGCACTGGTAGGAAGCCCTCCCTTTCGATGGATCATGCATTTTGCAAGAATGCATTGTATTTGTTCCCTAACCTGTCTATACCTATTGTGCCCACTATTGTAATTATAAAGTCTAATTCAATGTTAATTAAGATGATCAAGTATAAGTGCAAAAAGAAAGACTTCTTGTTTCTATGAAAGCTACAGTCGATGCTTCGGAAAGAAGAACTAAAGGTGTCTTGTATTTAAAATAGAATAAACAACGACACTGATGCCCATCAGTGGCTCACTTGCAAAGAAAAAATTTTCAGGAAATCAATGCACATTTGAATCTTGATATGAAAAATAAAATTAAGTTATGTATGTTTTACTGAAATGATTCTCTGCTTTTGGCTTAAATAAAACGGCCAGTTTATTTTGGCTTAAATAAAATGGCCAGTGTGGCAGATAAGAGGGTTTCCACTGTGCACACATTTTTCTTCCTTCTCAAAGACTAATTTGCCTGTGATGATCACAGGCTTTTCTCTTGGTCAGAGACTTCCAAGGCACATCTCCTGATACCTGAGTCCCTGCACAGTGATTAAGAGCAGGGAGGGGCGGAGGAGAGAGAAGGACCAGGGAGAGACTCCCAGCAGCTCCATTCACAGGCTGTGCTGCTTTGGGAAGCCGCCTTGCTCTCCTGAGACTCAGTTTCCTCCTCTCTAAAATGCAGGTGAAAATGGTTCAGAAGCTCCCCTGCTTAAGGACCAGAAGCAAGAGAACCTTCAGAGATGAGGATACCTCCAGGACAAACAAGAGCTGTCTCCCCTGGTCACCTATTCATGTCATTTTGAGTTTACCAGAAATGACAGTAACAACCACATTCATGCATAAGCACAGGAGTCATACCCACCTAAAGGATCCTGGTGAGGATTCAGTAAGACAAAGTATCAGAAGGCCTTAGCACAGAGATGGACCCAGGCCAAGAGCTCCCTGGACACAGGATCAATTTCTGTCTAGCCAAGTCCCCCCATCCTCAGTGCTGGATGGCTGCCGTTCCTGAAACAGGATCACAAAGCAGTTCCTGAAAGGGGATCACAAGCAGCCCATTGCACAAGAAAGCGAATCCAAGTTGCAGATGCCAGATGGGTCAGGACCCCCACCCTTTTCCGTCTGAACTAACAAGACAGACCAGAGCCATCTCCCCACCTCCGGTCATATCCCTCTTCCAGGCTCTCTTCCGCACTGTCCCCAGGCTCCCAGAAGGGTTTGTCACTCTTACACCTTCAGGCTTTATGCTTTCTCTCCACGGGGATGTTTAATTAGCATCTCATACTAATGCCTCCCAAGAAAAATCTTGCTTTCTCCCACAAAACCAGTTCCCTTCCTGGTTGTCCCTATCTCAGTAACCACTCCCAACTACCCAACTGCACAAGCCAAAGTCATCTTTGATTCCTTGCCTCCCTCAAGGACATGTACCAAAAGTCCTATTCTATTCCTCAAACATCTTCGACTTGCCATGTTTTACCACCTCCATGGCTCTCATTCCAGGTCAAGTCTCCATCCTCTCTAGCCTGAATCCCTGCAATGGTTTCAGATCTGGGTTTCCTGCTTCCCCCTGGTTGCTCTGATTCCTTCTGGAATCCCCATGCTCCTGCTCATTCACCAGGCACCAGGCACGCTGGCCTTTTTTCTGTTCCTCAAACTCATCATGTTTATCCCTACTCCCATACTTGCAGTTCCCTCCACCTAGGACTCCCCTTCTCCCAGACCACCCCGTGATCCAATCTCAGCACACGTCTCCTCCTCCAGAGTCTTACACCGGCCACCCTATCAAGCCCCGTCCTCATCACTGCCCTCAACACACACCCAGACTCCCCATTTAACATCATCTTGTATTGTCTTCGTCGAAGTTGTCACCATCCAAAGTTCTCTTCTTTGTTTACATATTCATGGTCTACCTCCCCTCCATCACCATTAGAATGTAAGTTCTAGGAGGGCAGGGACTTTTTCTCTATTGTTCAGCCATGGACCCCAGCACCTAGAATAATGCCTGGCACATGGTAGATGCTCAATCAAATGTGGTGGAACAGATGAATGACTAACACAATTTCCTGTTCCCCTTCTCCAGCCAGCTTTTCCCTTCGATTTCCACCTTTCCTTTCTGTTATGGCTCAAGCACCATAATCTCACCCTGCCTGCCCCACCCTCTCATTGCTGGTGACCCCTGCTATGCTCTCTTTCTTTTACACAATTCCACCCGAGCGCTTAATGTAGCATTCTTCATTATTCTCTTCATCCATATCCCCAACTAGACGGGAAGCTCTGTGAGATAAAGGGCCAGATAGCTTTCCAGCCCCAACACACGTAGCAATTCCCTACCTCTCCCACCTGCTAGATTGTTTCATATCTAGTATTTCCCTCCACCCTCTTCTCCATCACAGAGCTGCTTGTACACCACCTATCAACATCTCAAATCATTTCATTTCCATTTATTTGTTCTATCATCTGCCTCCCATACTCTATCCTTAGTGACAAAAACAGTGGCTGGTGCATAGTAGGTGCTCAATAAAGGCCTGTTTACAAGGGACTCATTCAGCGTGCTTGTTAAATGAAGGGTGACTCAATAGAATAGCCCCCATGAACACTGTAAATCTCAGGGCACCCAAAGAGCCAGGAGATTCAATGCTATGTTTACAGCAGTGGCTCATGGTTTCCAAAACAACACATGGGGACATGATTCAGGAAAATCACACCCTGAAGCAAATGTTTGTTTGCGGGGAGAGTGGGGAGGAGAGAAGAAGGCAAGCAGACCTTTGGCTAATGAACAAAATGGGTCTTGAACTGCTCTAGGGCATCCACTGCCTGGATTACTGATGGGTTGCTTCTTTTGTTTGGCACTGAGAGCCTAGCCAGGAGCATCAGGTCTCTCTGCAGCTCTGCTCATTCTATGCCCATCGGTCCAATGAGAAACACGTATGGCTGGGTCACTTCGCTGTGCAGCAAAAATTGGCACAACATTGTAAATCAACTATACTTTAATTTTTAAAAAGAGAACCAGGTCTATAGACGAACTGCCCCGATGCTGGATTTCATCAGAGGACACAGTGTATATGCAGCCCAAGAAAGGTGACACAGACCTTGGCATCAGAGGAGGAGGGAAGGGATGGCGCTTGGCAAAACAGGTCTCGAAGGCAAGTTCCAAGAAGACCTAAGGGAGTTTCAGCAGCCCCTTTCCAAGAGGGAGACCTCGGGTCACCTGCCTTCTCCAAGCCCCTTAAGCCAGGCCAGCTGAGGAGTAGGGACATAAGACTTGCTGGTGATGTCGGCTTGGCATCTTCCATGGGACATGTAACAAATATCAACCACATTAAGTCACTCTCTGTCCACAGCATTGCTGAAGACGTGATAAATAGATGTTGGGCGATGTGGGCACCACAAGGGCAGCAAAAGTGGAGGCTGGAACTGAGTCAGCTGATGGGGCCAGCAGAACAGAAGCCAGGTCAGGGCTGCCAGCAACCAGCTCCAAAATAAGGTTTCATCAGGATGACATGTGAGGCCTTGCTAGAGCTGGTCCATCCCAGTGGAGGGAAATGCATGGCTACTTCCAAACAGGTTATCAAATATATAAATGTACCCAAGAGCCTAGCTGGCTGCACTTCACCCTGGGCAGGGTGTCCAAGGAAGATCAAAAGAAGAGTAATTGGTGTCCACTTCTCAAGAGTAAGGTGGGCCAGTTAACCATGCCCGAAGCCTGTAAGAGACATGGATGGTATCTAGCACCATGCTCCCCACCCCTGGAAGCTTACAGAGGGCTGAGCCAGGCCCTGCCCTGAGAAAGGTAGATTTTCCTGGACTTAAGGGGTGCATCCTGGGAATCAGGAATTTTATAATTTCCCCAGGGCTTGAATGGAAAGCAGGGTGAGAATCACTGTCCCAACACAAGTGCAGGTTGAGAGGCTCTGAAACCCAGCCTCTGCCTTCACCCACAGACACTCCTGGAAACTTGCATCACCCTCTAGACCCATTTTAAGCCAAGAGGAAAGGGAAGGACCACTCACTGACTCTGGCCACCAAAGGATCCTTCCAGGGACACACAGTGCACATCTCTACAGGTTGTGTTGAAGTTCTCATAAGTGCCTATAAAATCCTAACTCCTTAAGCTGGAACTCTGAGGCATCTATCTCCTTGCTCATCCATCCCGCCAACAAATACTCATGGAGCATCTACTATGGGCTCAATGTTCTTGCTCTCATGAGGCTTTCACTCTGTTAGGGGAGACAGAATGCACATGAAATAAGAGAATAATTACACACTACGAGAATAATTTCATAGCACAAAAAGTATAATAAAAAATAAAACAGGGCGACATGACAGAGAGAGACAGATAAGGGGATGCAGGTTCCTTCAGGAGGTCAGGGAAGCTGTGTCTGATGGAGTATCTGAGCCAAGTCCTGAACACTGAGAAGCCAGTCATACAACCATCTGAGGAAAAGCGTGAGCAAAGGCCCAGCCTCAGCCCCCGGTAGGTAGGCCCACTTCAATTCCTCTGCTGCCCCACTGGGTGTCACCAGCTGCTCCACTTCTGCATTTTGGATTTATCCTATCAGAGGTGCCATCATCAAAGTTCCCGTTGTGGCTCCGTGGGTTAAGAACCCGACATAGTGTCTGTGAGGATGCAGGCTCGATCCCTGGCCTCGCTCAGAGGGTTAAGGATCCAGTGTTGCTGCAAGCTGCGGTGTGGGTCACAAATGTGGCTCCAACTCGACCCCCAGCCCAGGAACTTCCACAGACTGCAGGTGAGGCCATAAAAAGAAAAAAATGGTGCCATCTTCCAATCCAAACCCATTACTGATCCAAGAACCTCCTCCTCCAAGAAGCTTCCCTCCTCATTCTGATGGCCCTTTTCTTTGCCTGGCAATGCCCTGGGTAAACTGCACCGGGTATAGAAGGCTGAGATGCGGTTGTTACTATTCCTCCCCCGCTAGCATTCTGCCTGAATTTGCGCTCAATCACCATGCCCTTGATTTTGCTGCCTTGCCCATCACAATCTCCTCCCACGGGATCACTGGTCCTTCTGGGACTACACTGGATTTCCTGCTCCCTCGTGTCTCCTGCTCCTTGAACAGAGCCAGGCATTCATTCCCAGCCCCGACCAGAGCTGTTGAGAGGAGGATTTGACTAGGCTGTCAGCTCAGAATTCGTTAGAATGAAAGTATTAATTAGTAAGCCTTGCCTCAAAACCACACAGCTTTCATTCTATTTTGCAGCAACCTTATCTCCACTTTAACAGGTGAGGAAGCCAAGGCACAGAGAGATTAGGTAACTTGCCCCCAGTCACAGAGCTGGTAAGTGGGAGAGATTCAAACCCAGGTCTCTCTGGTATCAGATGCTGGGCCGCGCTGCGTGACCTGGTCCTGTGAAGAACAAACTTCCGCCGTCCCATCCTCAGCTTTTCAACAGAGAAACAAAAACTCATAAAAGAATGAACAGAGGTGGCCTGGCTCAGAGATCAAGCCGGTGCCAAAGCCAGGGCGGTTATTCGCCGCTGCGGATGCCAAGGCCTCTGGGCTTCTGCTTTGCCACGTCTCTTTCAGAAAGGTCAAAATTCTGGTCGGGATTCAGCCAAAGTATCAGATGCTCGCTGTGCCCTCTCCTGAATTTCAGTGCCGCCAGGTTGCTGCTGACAATAGGTGAAAGTGACTGACAAAGGGGTCAGTGGGCAGAAGGCCAGAGGGTTCATTCTGAGTATTTTCTTTCTTTTGCTCGTTGGACGGCTCGAATGGTGGCGATGGAGAAGGATGAGAGGAAGAGGCTGACACTTACGCCGTACCCTGAGCAAGGCACAGAACCTCGTGTGCAGCGGGGGCTTAATGAAGGGGTTACAGAAGTAGCACATGAAAATACAGGATACACACTCACGTTTGAATTGCAGATAATGAGAAAATAGTTCAGCATCAGTGTGTCTTGTGCCATATTGGAGACATACTTATACCGAAAACCTTAGCTTCATGAAACCTGCCTCCCAGGATTATCGAGAGGATGAAAGAACACACAGAAGGCAAAGTGCTCACAGATACCTGACCAGTAAGTGGCAGCACTGGGTCTGTTCAAAGACTGCTTCTCAGCCTTTATGTAACTGTTGGCAACAGACCCACTCTTGCCCCTCTCGCAGAAGAGAAGAACGGCCATCAAGGATTAGGGACTCCCCGTTTCATAAGCAAATTCACCTGCCTAAGGGGAACACCGCTCCCTTCAGGAAGTGAGGCTTTCGGGCTCTCTCTGTGCCCCCAAGGAAACAGGGGAAAAGGGTAGAAGCCACGGTCCAAACCAGTTAGGTCCAGAGACGTTCCTCAGGAGAAACAATCCTACAAGAGATAACAGGAGAGTCGTTGTGCAAACAGAAATGCCTTGGCCTTGTAAGAGGAGAAAATGAGATGGGGAGATAGCCGAGGAGGGGAGGCAGGAGGAGAACAGGGCCTGGGGAGACCACAGGAAGAAAATGTGCGGGAAATGTCAAGTGAGGAAGGCCTGTTCCGCCTCCATCAGAACATCTGGGCACCTTGCGTGAGGTCCGGGGAGGAGGGGAATGCCTCGCAAAGGTTCTCGGGCCACCTCAGGCACAGCTGGTCTGCAACACCTTTTCCTCTGCCTTTTCAGCAAGAATACCAACTCTGGCTCCCTCTCTGCCCTGCGATGCCCTCACATGGCAGAGACATTGTTCTAAGAAAAGTACCCCCTCCAACTGCTCCCCCCTCCCAGGTTTGGCTCTGCTCTCTACCTGTTCAAGGTGCTCCTTCTCAGACCCCAACCCTTATCTGACAAACGAACCAGGACTGGAACATTCTTTTTTTTATTTTTCTGGTTCTTTAAAAATTTGGGGTTTTGTTTTTTGTTTTCAGTCATTACTCTTTTGGCCTTAATCCTGTGAAAGGACTCTGCCATTTTATTTTTTTTTCTCTTTTAATTTTTATTTTAAAATTTTATTATAGTTGATTTACAATGTTCCATCAATTTCTGCTATACAGAAAAATGACACAGTTATACAGATATACACATTCTTTAAAAATTTTTTTCATCTATCTAGAGAAAACCATTGACTTGAAAAGATACATATATTCCAATGTTCATTGCAGCACTATTTACAATAGCCAAGACATGGAAGCAACCTAAATGTCCATCAACAGAGGAGTGGATAAAGAATTTGTGGTACAGATATGCAAATGAAGTGACTGACAAAAGATTAATCTTCAAAATTTATAAACACCTCCTACTGCTCAATACCAAAAAAACAAACAGCCCCATCGAAAAATGGGCAGAAGATCTAAACAGACAATTCTCCAAAGAAGACATGCAGATGGCCAAAAAACACATGAAAAGATGTTCAACATCACTCATTAGAGAAATGCAAATCAAAACCACTATGAGGTACCACCTTACACCAGCCAAAATGGCCATCATCAGAAAGTCTGCAAACAATAAATCCTGGAGAAGGTATGGAGAAAAGGGAACCCTATTACACTGTTGGTTGGAATGTAAACTGGTGCAACCGCTGTGGAAAACAGTATGGAGATTCCTCAGAAAACTAAAAATGGAATTCCCATTTGATCCAGCAATCCCACTCCTGGGCATCTATCTGGGGAAAACCATGACTGGAAAAGATACATGTACTCCAATGCTCATTGCAGCACTCTATACAATAGCCAAGACATGGAAACAACCTAAATGTCCATTGACAGAGGAGTGGGTCAAGAAGATGTGGTACATATACACAATAGAATATTACTCAGCCATTAAAAGGGAAGAAATAATGTCATTTGCAGCAACATGGATGGACCTAGAAATTACCATGCTAAGTGAAGTTAGTCAGACAGTGAGACACCAACATCATATGCTATCACTTACATGTGGAATCTAAAAAAAGGACACAATGAACTTCTTTGCAGAACAGATACTGAATAACTGATTCTTGGCAATCCCATTTTTTCCTCATGATAGTATTTTTTGAAAATTATGTTAAATGTAAAAGTGTAAAAAAATGTTTATTTTTGTCCTACATTAAAAATAGTACATTGAAAAAATACTAAAATACATAAAAACCTCCCAGAACAAAGCTGAAATGGCAAGTTACTCTAAGACAGAAAAAATAATCACTATCAACATTTCATTATGTAAACATCCTAGTCTGGTATATGCATATTTATGGATACATATACACAGATATCTACATATTTTATAAAAATAAGATCATTTTGTACAGGATTTTTCTAAGTTCTTTTTTTACTTATATATCTTGAATCTTTCCCTATGTCTATAAATAGGCTTTATATCCTCTTTTAAAAATCTTCTTGGAGTATAGTTGACTTACAATGTTGTATTTGTTTCAGGTGTACAGCAAAGTGAATAGAATATTCTTTCTGGGGATAAGTCACATTTGGATGACACCTTCTGGAACAATCAAGTTCCCTCTCTCCTGCCCTATCCTCCTCGTTGTTGTCTAGTTCATTACCTGCTTTAATTGGGGGAGGGGGTGTTTTCAGGGTAAGGAGTGGGCTGGTGAAAATGAGATCTTTGTGCATCTCGCCAAACACATTCCATAGGCAGGGAAGATGGCAGGTGTGCTGTAGGTGTTCAATAATTTTGGGTTGGACTGATTTAATCAATCAATGCGCCCCTGAAATTTTCTCCGAATTTCAGAAAAGCTCATCCTCTTTACTGTTCTTCAGCAGTCACCTTTGGAGGAACCTCCACTGACAACTGGGAATCTCGGTCATGTCATCAGTTGCCCACCCGCCCCCTCCACTGTCTAGTGTTCTACTTTGGGAGCCACGGAGAAAGTTTCCCTTCAGGCACTTGTGTTGCAGAAAGCTCTGGAGATGACAATAGGAATAATGTGCACATCCCCCGAGGTAGAACGGCAGGTTTCTGATTGCTATTATTATGCCCAATATTGCATAATGCCTTTGGGCAACTGACAATGCACTAGGTGTTAAGAAGAGTTTAAATAGCAGACTCCCCAACCTCCAGCTCATGTCTGAAACGCCACGGCCTGTGCTGGCCTGCATTGGAATGGAAAACACCAGAACATACTTCCTACTTCCTTACCCAAAGCCCCGGGGACTTGGGCAAGCTTCCCTAGCAAGGGGGAGGGAGGCTACCAGATCCACCGTGTTTGTCTTTGTTCAAACCCTTTGTTTTACCTTTTGATTATTCAAGTGTAGGAAGAAGTCAAGAGATGACAAGGGAAGCCTTTATCCAAAGGGCTCATGAGTCCTTGGGAAGTTTTCAAGCCTGAACCTCAAGAACAATGTGTGAACCTAATACAAAACAGTGTCTCTGGTGGCATCTCTCTTCCACCAGAAATGATTTACAAAAAGGGTGAACACCCACCACAACCTCAGAAGGACAGGACTGATTACAACCCAGTTGAGAATCAACTCAATATGACTGAGAAACAGTAAGTGACCTATTCATGCTTTACCTCATGCAAGAGAGGACAGTCAGTTCTGTGAAAGTCAACAGAGAGAGAGTTCATTTCTTCTACACTCCTGCTCTTGCACTCAAAGACCCAGAGACTAGACCAATCTTAAAGCTGACCGGCCATCCTCTACTACACAGTAATATCTTTTGGGGCAGCAAGAATACAGTTTGGTTCACACTAGCACATCCCCCAGAACATTTTCATATCCTTTTAGAGACTGCAACTCCCAAGCAACCAACAGGGCAAGATGCAGGAGATGGTGGGCAGAGTCCCTGCCAGGGACACATGGCATCCTGAAGGTGGGGTAGAGTCAGCATACACAAAGTTTTGAAAACTGTGGGGAAGACAGGAAGGGCCTGCGGGGGGCATTTGTTGGGCAGTGGAGGGTTATAGTTGTTTTGTGCATTGGAGATAGAGGGAAATCACGCCTCAATCCAGCAGGGCCAAAAGTCATGGATGTCACCGGACCCATGGGAACGAAGCTAGGAAGCAGGAGGAATACTCAGCCATTCCTCCAACTGAAGATGTAAAGACATTCAAGCAGCAGCCAAGGGTAGAGTCAGAAGTTCCAAGGGCAAACCGTACAGTCTGTTGGTTGCCCATCACTGGGTCTGGATAAACCTTCTCATTCAAAGATGAATACATAAAGAAAAGAGGCAGCCTGAAAGTATACTGCAGGATGAGAAAAGAGAACATCATTCTAAAGACTTAAGATTAGTCTTGAGAAAATTTTTTTTCAAAAACTTCAGCATTATGCAGAGGGGGAGGAAGTGGGATAGACTGGGAGTTTGGGGTTAGTAGAGAAAAACTATTACATTTAGGATTTCCAGTCATGGCGCAGCAGAAACAAATCCAATTAGGAACCATGAGGTTGTGGGTTTGATCCCTGGCCTCACTCAGTGGGTTAAGGATCCGGTGTTGCCTAGAGCTGAGGTGTAGGTCACAGACGCGGCTTGGATCTGGAGTTGCTGTGGCTGTGGCGTAGGCTGAAAGCTGTAGCTCTGATTAGACCCCTAGACTAGGAACCTCTATATGCCACAGGTGTAGCCCTAAAAAGCAAAAAAAAAAAACCCCACAAAAAACAAAAAACCTATTACATTCAGATGGATAAGCTACAGAATCCTGCTGTATATAGCACAGAGAACTATATCCTATTGCTTGTGGTAGAACATGATAGAAGATAATATAATATGAGAAAAATAATATATATATAAAAGAATATATATAACTGGGTCATATATATATCTATATAACTGGGTCACTTTGCTGTACAGCAGAAATTGACAAAACCTTGTAAATCAACTACAACACAATTTTTTAAGTAAATAAAAACTTCAACATCAATGGAAAAAAAATGACATTCCCTCTTGTAAAATAGGCAGAAATTCATAATAACCAAACTGGTTGGTATTCTAGAATGCAAGGGTGAGCAAGTAAATGTCTGAAAGGAGAAAATAACTTCAGTGAGGAGACCACATTTTAAAAATATACAGTGTTGTTCATGAAGAAGCAAAACGGTAAAACAGGGAATAAAGATACGATGACAGGAGTTCCCGTCGCGGCACAGTGGTTGGCGAATCCGACTAGGAACCATGAGGTTGGGGGTTCGGTCCCTGCCCTTGCTCAGTGGGTTAACGATCCGGCATTGCCGTGAGCTGTGGTGTAGGTCATAGACGCGGCTCGGGTCCTGCGTTGCTGTGGCTCTGGTGTAGGCTGGCAGCTACAGCTCCGATTCAACCCCTAGCCTGGGAACCTCCATATGCCGCGGGAGCGGCCCAAAGAAATAGCAAAAAGACAAAAAAAAAAAAAAAAAAAAAAGATACGATGACAGAAAAATTTCCTGGGCTGAATAAAGTCCAGAATATACAAATCAAAAGTCATGTTTTATAGGCAAAATTTATAAAAAAAAAAAAAAGAACATATAACTGGACATATCTTGGCAAGATATTTAATTAAAAGAATAAAGAAAAAAGAATTTAACAAATGAAAAAGGATATAAATCAGTCACTTCTCAAACTTCTACCCTGTAGCACCATGGCTTCACCAGAATAAAACGGGTGATTTTCAGAAATTTTTGATGAAAATAATTTATTTCTTTTTAATTAAGATATAATTGACATATAACTTTACATTTGCTTCAGGTGTACAACACAGTGATCGGATATTTGTATGTATTGCAAAATGATTTTGCCAAAATCGGTCCAGTTAATATCCATCACCAGAGTTACAAAACTTTTTCCTTATGATGAGGACTTTTAAGCTCTATTCTTTCAGCAGCTTTCAAACACGTGATACAGTATTATTAACTAGAGTCCTCATGATATACATTACATTGCCATAACTTATCTATTTTATAACCAGAAGTTTGTACGAACAAAAAAAATTTTTTGACCCTAAACTATTATATCTAGCCAGAGTGTTATTTGGAGATGGTAGGAAATAAACAACAAAAAAAAGAATCTTAGATGAGAAAGGATTCAGAAAAATGCACCTCTCTCATATTCTTCCTAAGAAATCTTTCAAGTCAATGAACCCTTGTTAATCAAATGATGAGTCAGAATGAAGCATTTAAGTTGTGCCATAAAAGTACTGGCATTGAAAATGTAAATCAGCCAGGAATGGAGCTAAGTCTAAATAACTGTAAATGTGACTCAAAAGCAAATAGCAAAGCCATTCTTGAAAGATAAGATATAGTACATAAAATAATGTGATAACAAAAATCTGGGCCTTAAATTTCAGGTCATCTTTACAAAAACCAGGGAGAAAGAAGGAAAAGTGTTTCCAATTCTTTCTCTTATCTAGCAAGGAGTCAAAAAATACTCTTCTACTTTTATTTTCGGTCTTTAGAAATAAATAGATTAAAAATGTTTGGAAAAGGAGTTCCCATTGTGGCACAGTGGAAATGAGTCTGACTAGCAACCATGAGGTTGCGGGTTCGATCCCTGGCCTCGCTCAGTGGGTTAAGGGATCCAGCGTTGCCATGAGCTGTGGTGTAGGTTGCAGACGCGGCTTGGATCCCGTGTTGCTGTGTCTCTGGCATAGGCCGGTGGCAACAGCTCCGATTAGACCCCTAGCCTGGGAACCTCCATATGCCGTGGGTGTGGCCCTAAAAAGACAAAAATTAAAAAAAAAAAATGTTTTGGAAAACTTCAAAGAAAGTCACCAGTAAAGTCCCTATCAGAAAATCCCATGATACTTCTCTGCCATTCCTGATGAGGGACAGGGGAGTAAGACTTATCCCTGTCCTCAAGGAGTTACAATACAGGAGAGAGATGAAAACACATGATTCAAATTCAGCCCGATATGAGTTTTTCAAGATGTGTGTGTAAAATTCTCCTTTCGGGGGAAAGCTGGAATTTGTGGTGGGAGGTAAATGAGGTGGGAAGGAGGGAGGTTGAGGGAAGCTTCCCTTCAGAACTCTTAGGGCATTTAAATTATTTCTTTGTCTGTCTTCCCTGCCAGAGTGTGAGCACACAAGAGCCGGGATCTTTTCTTACTCAGTGGATGGATGGATGGATGGATGATGGATGGATAAATGGACAGACGATGGATCCTTAGTTAATTAGAACTTCACCTTATTCAATCCTCACATTCTGCTAGGGATTCTAATTAATTCTGATTCTAAGGAGAAAAGTTCACCTCTCAACAGACTTTCCTCTGCAGGTCTATACCAGAGCTGCAAACTGCCAAACTAGGCCTCAGTGGCCTCCTGGAGAGAGTGAAGCTCCTGCTGAAATTTCTGGCTCCATCAGCTAGCGCCTACCCTGGGGAGCAGAAAGACCAAAGCATTGTATTATTCTTTGTGACTCACAGTGCTAAAACAGGAGGGGAAGAATGTATCCTTGATCATATTATTTCTTTATTCCTAATTTGATTTAGAGCCCAGAGAGCTGATCTGTGGCATAAATGATGTATGAGGTCAGACTTTAGTTTACAGGGAGAAGGGGGGCCAGACAACTGGGTTATATACCAACAATCCCCTAGCAATCCTGACGTCATCTCTGTCGGCCTTTTTCTTCCCTAGCCCTCCCCAGGGGAAAGAAAATATGAAGACATTTTCTGGCGGTGGGACAGGATGGAGGAAGAGTTGGGAAGGCAGTTGTTTACACTATTGGCTTAGTAAAAGTAGCTAAGCTTTTAGCTCTCAAAGGACGGTTGTCATAGCAACCCCAGAATTAGGGAGCAGGATGCCTTTTGGCCATTGTCTGGAGTACACAGTCCTTGCTCAGCTTCCCATAAGCTGGTTAAAGAACATACCCAGCCAGGGGTTCTCTTGTGGCTCAGCAGGTTAAGGATCCGGCGTTGTCACTGCTATGGCGTGGGCTCAATCCCTGGCCTGGGAATTTCCATATGCCGAGGGTGTGGCCAGAACCAAAAAACAAAAAAACAAAAAAAACAAAAAAAAAACATACCCAGCCAGATAGGTACAGACCCTGATAGACAGGCGCTCACAGACACAGACAAGTTTTAAGATCACACAGCAAGAGGCAAGTTTCTTCCTACAGCTTTTAATGATCCAGATCACCGAAACTATTTGTCTGCTCCTCAGTTTTCTCCTACACCTATGGGCTGTGGAGACTGGAGACACTCTGATGCCAGCAGAGAACAATCGTCCGGGTGTCACGGAGCTGTCCCAAGGCTTTTACATGCCCATATGTCCCTTCTTGAAATACACGTCCCAGCACCCGCCCCGGCCACGGTTCACTGGTTAGTGTGAAAGTAACACCTGGCCTCAAAAGGTGTTGGGAGGACTGGACACACGGTGGAGCGCATTTCGTGGCTTCCTGGCCCGGAGGTGTCAGGTCTGTGGCTGACCTGAGCCAGCAGCACTGCCCTTGCCCTGGAATCCAGGCCCAGCTCACCCAGATGGGAAAGAGACAGAGGCCTCCTGAGTCTAAGAGCCCTGCGATATCAATGCAAGACTTAGAAAGGATACACAGCACGGCCCTACTGTACAGCACAGGGAACCACAGCCAGTTTCTCAGGATAGAACATGATGGAAGACAGTATGAGAAGAAGAATGGACGTATATACATATTACTATACTGCACAGCAGAAACTGGCACAGCATTGTAAATCAACTATACTTTAATAAAAAAATAAATAACTAGAAAATCTTAAAAAAATCAACAAGGAAACTGATGGCTTTCTGAATTTACTTAAAAGGACAAAATAATAAAGAGTACCAGCTGGCAGCTTAACTGGCATCAAGGCCAGTGCCTCAGGCTTCAGGCCAGAGACATGCAAAAGCTCAGAGGAAGCCCTTTTTGTAAGGCTCGACCCCTGGCAGTCCCTTCTCTGGCCTTTTCGGGGCACAAATCACAGGGTGAGCTAAAAGAGGGGGTGCTCAGAGGTCACCTGCCAACACCTTCATAGCCAAGTGAGAATATAAGTACAGAGAGGTTAAGTGACTGCTCTAAAAACACACAGCCTGTCCATGACACGGCCTGGACGGGAATCCAGGACCCCTGAAAGCTAAATAGATTATGAGAAAAACAGCAAATGATGGAGGCAAAGGAAACAGCTAGAGTGAGAAGGAGACTAACTTAGATACTGAAAACTGGGCACCAGGACCTATTGGAATCGAATGAGATTATTTTCAGAGTAATAGCATAATACTAACCACGACTGACTGTGAACCTACACTGTGTCAGGCACTTTACTAGATGCTTCCGATCGTTTAAGTCTCTGTGACAAGGTTATGCCCATTTAACAGATGGAGAAACTGAGGCTGGAGGAGTGGTTACCAAAGGGAGCCTGAAAGGAGGAGGGGCAAAATAGGGACATGAGATTAGAGGTACAAACGGCTACATACAAAATAAATAAGCAACAAGGAGATACTGTATAGCATTATTTTGTCATAACTTTAAGTGGAGTATCATCTACAAAAATACTGAATCACTATGCAATAACCTGAAACTAACACAATATTTTAAATCACTTATCCTTCAATAAAACAATGCTACTTGCCCAAGACCATGCAAATGCCAAGAGGAAATGTCAAGATTTTCCCAAGTCTTCATGCTGCAAAGCCCGACTCTTGACTCCTTAAGACACCAACTTTCAACCTAAGGAGGGGAAAGGAGCTGAAAGTCCTCATTTATCTTAGGTTCCCATATGTTCAGATCCTAAACCGAGGCATCTGTCTAAGAAGGCCAGGACATAAAGTTAAGACAAAGAGCATTAAATCTGGGAGACGAACAGATTTATAAATTGCAAGTGGCCAGTTGGGGTTGTGTGGGGGTGGTGGATGGGCTTTTCGGTCGAGGCTTAGTGTTATGTGTGTGTGTTTGCTTGCAAGTAAACACCATGACTCTATTTGGGTCTTTTCCTGACATTTAACGTAGAGTCAGAATTCGCCTAGCAGGCCAGGCCAACTGAACGGGGCCTGTTTTTGTTTTTGTTTTTTCCTAGACTTTAGAATCTAAAGGATTTATTAAAGTTGGTCAGACACTGACGCTACACACCAGAGCTTGTCTGAACACCTGACAGGGCTAGATTCCAGAAGGTCTAATTAGTTAGGGAACAAATGTAGGGGACGCTCCAAGATTCCCACCCGCGGGTGGCACTATGTTCGTGCCCTCTCAGAAATCCCTGCCCATGGCCCTCACAACAAGCTCTTGGCTTGCCCACTGGCTGGAAGAGAAAAAATACAGGCATGTCAGAGCAACAAGGAAATTATTTTTCCCTTGAGGCCAAGGACTAAAGCACTAGCTTTGGAGTTGGAAATACCTCCAAAGTTCAGTTCCCAACCTTGAACTTAATTCTTGCTCTGCGGCAAAAGCAATCACTGGACTTTTCGTCATGGTAGTGGATTAAATGAACACGAGGGACATGGGGGCCACTGCAAAGCACCATCTGCACTGCCGTCTAATAGCTACACCCTGAGCTGTACGAGGCAGCCCTGCTAAACCTGTACGGCAGGTGGAAACATGACGTGTACCCAGCGGAGCTTCTCTTTGCCTCGTCTCCATTCTGCCAGGTAGATAATTCACCCACCGTGCATCAGGCTCGCGCTTGGCACTGGGGAGAGAGAAGCAATGAAGACACAGTTCTTGCTGTCCAGACACTTCCATTCTAACAAGAGGGACATGCACGGGCAAACATGATTGCAATGAGGGTACGAGGCATGTGCTATTAGACGTGTGTCGAGGGAACAGAAACGGTACAGAGGAGTGCCGAGTCCTGAGCGGGTCAAGGAAGACCTTCAGAGATGCTGATACACAAATCAAGTTTTGAAGGATGCAGAGGAGTTCAGAAGTGAAAACGGAAAGGATGGCAAAGGGAAGAGCACGTGCAAAGGCCCAGAAGCACACAGAGAAGGACCTCCGGCCCTTCAAGGAATGTGCCTAGTGGCTCGCTACGTCCCCAGCCCGGCTCAGAAGCACAGGAAGAGTCACAGCTCCTCTCTCCAGCTCCGGGCTTGTACCTCCAAGGGTCTCTGACCCTCTTGGGTCAGAACTTCTCCTAATTCTGGCCTCCACGCCCCTGGCCCCAATGACATGTGATAGGTATGCCTTCCTGACTTTGATTTTCTAGGTGCTTCTGGGCATGATCTGCTCTGTGACCTGCAATTATGAGAGACACTCCCCCCCCCCCACCCCACCATGCTCTGGCCAAGAGGCCAGCCCAGCCCAGCCTCCCCAACAGGGACCAGACACATAGAAGGATCTGCAAGTTGTCTGATGGAGCCAGAGTCAAAACGGTAGGTGGGACAGGGAAGTGGCAGGAGATGGTTCTGGAGGTGGGCAGGAGACCAGCCTGACTCCTGCTAAGGAGTCGGGACTTCATCGTACAGACAGCAGGAGCCGCTGAAGGCAGGATGCAGGGGACTGGCAGGTTCTGATCTGCCTCCTCAGGGTGACTCTGGCGGAGACAGGGTGAATGTACTGGAAGAGAGAGGGGGACAATCAGCACAGGAGGCTGCTGCAAACGTCCAAGCAAGACTTGAGAAGGAGAGGAAGCTGGGCTTCCCTGCCATTCGCTGCGGCTGCGCTCAATCAGGACCTCGTGGGGGCAGGGGCGGGACAGACCCGGGTCCCTTTAACTCATCTTTGCTGGTTCTATAGCCCTCCACCCGGGTTCTAATTCTCCCAGCTGGAGGCTGCTTCCTACCCCATCATCCTTGTTCCCCTGTTCTCCCACCTCCTCCTCTTCCCTCGCCCTTCCCCCCTCCTCTTTATTCCATCTCCCCTCCCCTCTCTCTCCCTCTCTCTCTCCCCCCACTGTCTCACCCCTCCCCCGTCTCCTCCTGGGGCAATATACCTGTCTTCTTCCTCTAGCTCAAGCCTCCCTGATGGGGAAAAAAAAAAAAAGAAAAATGGAAAAATAGAGCAGAAAAGCAAGCTTGAACTCCAAAAATCTAACTGCAGAGCAGTCAGCAGCAGTCTGTGAGAAGCAAGTCTGACCTGCAGGAGAACTGCCCTTCTGCCACTTTAAACCAGAAGCCCCTGTGACAAGGAAGAACAAGACAGGTTTGGTCTTTCCCAAGTCTGGAAAGTCTGAGGTGCTCCGCCCATGTTAAAAACAATTTTCGGAGTTCCTGTTGTGGCTCAGCGGTTAAAGAACCTGGCTAGTATCCAGGGGGACCCGGGTTCCATCCCTGGCCTTGCTCAGTGGGTGAAGGATCCGGCGTTGCCACAAGCTGTGGTGTAGGTCACAGATGAGGCTTGGATCCCGCGTGGCTGTGGCTGTGGCTGTGGTGTAGGCCAGGAGCTACAGCTCTGATTTGACCCCTAGCCTGGGAACCTCCATATGCCACAGGTGCAACCCTAAAAAAAGGCAAAAACAAAAAATTTATTTTCCTCATAGATACCATGACCCTGGGGCCTCTCCAGTGATTCTGCCAGCAGACATAGGAAATAGAGACCCATAGACACCACGCTTGGGCCCATGTTCTGGCGTCCCTGTGACCATCCGCCACCTTCTCCCTGCCCAGAACTATCTTCAGCCACTCTCCCCAGGTCACAACAACCTGTTTACAGACATCTAGAATTCCGGGCTCTTTTAGGACAAGGGACGAGGGATGGGTCCAAGTGGGCAGCAAAGTCTTCTCTAAGAGAAGCCGTCCCTCCAGATCTATTTCTGCCAATGTAAACACTTGCCAAGGAAACAGGGCATGTGGGCATGCGCCGGCCCCGCAGGCCCTTGGGTTGCTGCAAAAGGCAACTGGCAAGTCACATGTCATAACAGTGGAAAGTACATATGCAACTATTCTTAGCCCTGGAATGTATACACTGTCTCCCTGCCCAGCCGTTCTTGCACAAAGCTCTAGAAAACTGTGAAAGTGCCTTCAACATAAACAAACCCGGAATTCTCCCAGGACAAATCCTTTGCCAGCTGAAGGAAAGGCCTGGCTTTACGGTTTCATTTGGAGCCAGAGGTGGACACTCTCCGGAGGGACCAGCCGGACCAGGCATCAGGTGGGTGTCTCCTCACACAACAAGGTAAATAATTCTAATGTTTCATTCTTCTGCAGGTAGATGGCCAGATGTCATCCAATAAATCCCGTCCAGGGCATTGTTTGGTCTGTGCTTTCTACGTATCTCATTTTAAAAACAAACCCCAAAAGATTCTGTGAAGTCATGTTAAAAAAAAAATCGCAAAGGTCCACTTTCATCCCCCGTTTGTTTGGTTGCCAGAGGGCCACGCCCCCACAGTGACATCCTTAGGGAAGGACTAACGCCCAGCAAGATGTTCAGATGAGTTTACCAAATAAGAGATGTGCTGAGAACCAATCTGGGGAAAAGTGCGCAGACTTTGCTGATCAAATGCACAGACTGTCACCTTGCTTCAGGCTAACATTTCAGCCCGTGACCCCTGGCCATCTTCAGCTTTGCCCGATTTATCCAACCGTCTTCTTCTTTCGGTTTTTCCTGTGTGTTTCTCAGATTATCCGCAGATACTGTTTGCCTGTTACCTTTGAGAGTGCTCCTAACCAAAGAGAGAGGTGTCTGCTGTGAGGCCCAGGCTGCAGGGGGTCTCCCTTTCCAGTGTCGCTAGGCGACAATCGTGGCGATACCCACAGCATCCTGGTGAAGGGACGTAGCGGCCCTAAGTCTTGGGGCCACCACCGCTAAACCCTCCAGCACGTGCTCCCTCTGGGGACTTCTCCCCGTCTTTGTAGGATGGACGAGGAGTTGCCGGATGGGCTGCTCTTCAAAGACCAGGACTTCTCCTCTGACTTGTTGCGGCAGCTCAACCGCCTGAGGCAAAGCAGGATCCTGACTGATGTGAGCATCTGCACGGGGCCCTGGGAGGCCCCCTGCCACCGCACCGTGCTGGCCTCCAGCAGCCCCTACTTCAGGGCCATGTTCTGCAGCAACTTCCGCGAGAGCCGGGAGGCCAAAGTCCAGCTGAAAGGCATCGACTCTGCCACCCTGGAGCGCATCATCTTGTACGTGTACACGGGCGAGGCGCGCATCACAGCGGAAACCGTCCTGCCCTTGATGGAGGCGGCCTCCATGCTGCAGTACCCCAAGCTGCTTGAGGCCTGCTCCTCCTACCTCCAGAGCCAGCTGACCCCCGGCAACTGCCTGGGCATGGTCAGACTCTCTGAGGTCTTCAGTTGCGAGCCCCTCAGGAGGAAAGCCCGGGAGGTGGCCTTGACACACTTCCCAGAGGTGGCCGCGTCGGCTGATCTGAAGGAGCTCTGTGCCTTGGAATTGCGAGACTATCTGGGGGACGACGGGCTCTGTGGGGAGGAGGAGAAGGTGTTTGAGGCCCTCATGGTCTGGATCAAGCATGACCTCCAGGCCCGGAAGCGACACGTGCAGGAGCTGTTCAGGCAGGTCAGGCTTCAGTACGTCCACCCGGCCTTCTTCCACCACTTCATCGCCAACGACGCCCTCCTGCAGTCCTCGCCCCCATGCCGGACCATCCTGGAGGCGGCCAGGAGGCAGATGTTCTCCTTGCACAGCACCCCCAGCGCCCCGGACCTCCAACTGCTCTGGCACGTCCCCCCAAGAAACTCTTACCAAGATTTCCTCCTCCTCTTGGGTGGAAGGAAGGACAACCAGCAGACCACCAGGGACGTCCTGCTGTATGACGCACAGAGCGGCCAATGGCGGAGCCTCGCCAAACTCCCGGCCCGGCTGTATAAGGCCTCGGCCGTCACCCTGCACCGCAGCGTCTACCTGCTGGGAGGCATGGCCGTGGGCGCGGGGAAGAGCGAGCCCAGCCACAGCGTGTACGTCTTCTCCCTGAAGCTCAACCAGTGGAGGCCGGGGCCGCCCATGCTGGCCGCCCGCTACTCCCATAGAAGCACGGCCCACAAGAACTTCATCTTCGCCATCGGGGGGATTGGAGAAGGGCACGAAGTCCTGGGCTCCATGGAGAGATATGACAGCATCGGCAACGCCTGGGAGAGGATGGCCCCCATGCCCGTGGGCGTGCTCCACCCTGCGGTCGCTGTGAAAGACCAAAGACTCTACCTTTTTGGGGGAGAGGACGTCATGCAGAACCCCGTGCGCCTTATCCAGGTAATTGGTCCTTCTCATCTTGCCTACACACACACACACACACACACACACACACACACACACAGACACAGACACACACACACATGCACATGTGCACATGCACACACTCACTTGAGCACACACTCATACACACTCATCCATATAGACACACACAAATGCACGCACACACACATATACATTCACACAACATCCATGTACACCATGTATGTGTCATGACACAAATGCGCATATACATCCATGCATGTACTCACATACATTCATATATACATACACACTTGCCATTTGCAGGGGCAGGAAAAAAGAGGGAAGAAAGGACTTAGTTAAAGTTCAGCCAGATTTTATCCATGTATGAAATCTTTTTGTGTAAGATTAATACATACAAAGGTACATCAGAGGCTTCTAAAGGTTCTAGCCAGGACACACTGGATGCCAGATCATGAAGTCCTTTAGGGATATTGTAGCTGCTTCTAACCTAAATCAGCAAGGCCTTAAAAGATTTCCCAGCACTGGTCCACAGTCTGTCACCAAATCCCCTGAGACCCAACCTCAGACCTGCTACCTCTGGGGTCTACAGTTTACAAAAGTTTACGAGACAGTCGAAGGCACAGTCAGGTTGGGGACCCCCGCCTTCAATAACCGGGGGTGCTAATGTCACTAACAAACTCTCTGAGAAACGTGATTAAGAAAGATCAAAATCTCAGATACTGGGTGTTTCCCAGCTTGATGCAAGTCCTAGTCTCTGCAGCTCACCTAAAGATACGAAAACCTTCAATAACGAGTCTCTCTTTAAAGATGATCCGCCAACACAAAGGCCCTGAAGCGGGAAAAGGGGCACAGTCCATTGCCTGGAGGAACCAAGAGTGAGCGTGGTTGTGACCCAGAGGAAGGGGGAGAAAGCTTGGGCGCCGAGGCCGAGCTGGGGGTGGTTGGTCCCCCCGTAATCTCCATCGGCAGCCCCAAGCCACTCTGGGAAACCCCCTCCATCCAGACTGCTGCCCCTGCCCCCCTCCTACAGAAATTCCAGAACATTTTTAGGTGATGGGTGTTTGCAAAGACGAGGCTGATCTGGCAGGGCTTTCCAGGCCTCGTCAAGGAATTGGGGTTCGAGCCTGAGGGTAACAGAGTTGGGAGGTAGTCGATTTTCACTTGTAGAAGTTCCCTCTGGATGCTTTGTGGAGAAGGGCCTGGCGGAGGCCTGAGTGGACAAAGGAGGAGCATTGGGAGAAGCTTCTTGAGGCGCAGGGGAGGGATGATGGTGGAGTGGGCTGAGCCGGTGCCAGAGGAGACAGAACAATGACAATTCTGATTTAATTCTTTTCTTGTTTTTTGCTTTCCTTCACTTCTCCATACCATATTTTTGGCTCTTTCCTGAATATCTAGGCAGACCATTCTAGTCTGTTCCAAATCCCACTCATTCACTTGAGCCAAGAGAGACATGCTCTGCTGCCCCCCAACCCACAAGCTCTGGCCACAAACCACAGGTATAATAAAGTGCTTCGATGTAAAGCTAGAGTCCCCCTTACCTCTTTTTATATATATATATATATATACACACACATATATATATACACACACATATATATTTTTACATGATTTTCATTTTTGCCATTATAGTTGGTTCCCTTACTGTTTTAAAAACTGTATTTCAAAAGAAAGTCCATAAATATGCTAACAATTATAAAATTGTTAGCAATTCCTAAGAATAAATACAAAGCTCCAAAAAACTACCTCAACAAGGAATGCATAGATTGTAAATCAACTTTACCTTTGATTTTTAAAAAGGACCAAAAAAAAAAAACAAAAAAAAAACCTTCGTTAAAAGTTTGCATAAGGGTAAAAAAAAAGAAAAGAAAAATGCATAGGACAATCAAACAAGACTCTTAAAAAGCCAATAAACAATGGAGTTCCCACTGTGGATCAATGGGTTAAGAACTCGACTAGTATCCATGAGGATGCAGGTTTGATCCCTGGCCTCCCTCAGTTGGTTAAGGATACACTGGAACAGTTACACAAGCTGCGGTGTAGGTCACAGATGCATCTCAGATCTGGCGTTGCTGTGGCTATGGTATAGGCTGGCAGCTGCAGCTCCAATTTCAACTTCCATAAGCCACAGGTGTGGGGGGGGGAGCCAAAAAAACAAAACGGAAAAAAAAAAATACGTGAATGATCCTTTTCCACTGCAGTCCTGAGAAGGAAAAAATGGGGCAAGTATTCATTTGGAAGCCCTTCTTATCTGCCTAGCACTAGCTCTGTAATGGAAATTTGTACTCATTCAGATATAGCTCAGGATGAATGCTTGGGGTTATTTGATGGGGCAGGCTGGATTTTCAGGCATAGGTTCAAAGATTTCTTCACGGATGGTTTATCTGCATGCAAGCATTCTTTGAAGAACTCTACCGCTGTGGGGATACTGTGCAAATTGTGTGTACGTGTCCCTTGCTACCTAGCCTTCTTTCTACCCCTGTTGCTGGATGACGTTAAGCAAATCCTTTACCATAACAAAGTATCATTTCCTCCACGGGTCAAAGACCATCCTTTGTTATCCTTACCTCAACCTATCATAAGATGGGAAGCAAATGTTTACTTTTGAAACCATCACCAACGCTGATAGAGAAAAGAAAGCCAGGAGGCAATTACTCAAGTAAAATGCAACCAGTGTTTCCTTTTCCTCCACGGATCTCAATTTCTAGAGTGTCACCTATAGATATGCAGAGGAGACTACAGGGCTTGACAGCCATGTGGTTGCCCCCGTCTCCAGCTTTAGCCCCCTCTATGCTTCACCAACTTCAAGGGCATCAAAAGCCTTTACCCGAGCAGAGCCAAGAGTGTGGATGGACAAAAGCGTGGACTCTGGGTTCGACCAGACCAGACCTTCTGCCACTCTAGCTATGTGACCTTGAGCATGTCACTTAACCTCTTTCAGCCTCAATGGTCTAATCTGAAAAATGGAGAGAACTAATGGTATCTACATCATAGGATGGTTGTGAAGATCACATTTGGTGAAAAGATAAAATATAAGGCCTTTGACATGGTGGCAATTATAGTTTCTATAGAAAGAATTTCCAGTGAAGAATCCTGGAATGTATTCATTCCTTCTTTTCTTATATGTGAAGTCCAGCCTATATCTCTGGTGCTAAACTTTGTTAATTAATGAACTAATTGACATTGGACACTTGAACTTTCAACTGAGGGATTTAACAGGAGAACATGCTCTGGGGAATCATGACTTGCTTCCATTTCAGACCAAGGCCAAGGAATCCTGCCCCCACCCTTTGCCATTTCCTCCTTTTCTCATGCTTCCTTTTTTCCTACGATGCTAATGGCTTTCAGGCAGGAACGGTTCAAAAGCCTTCCTCATTTAGCCCCGAATTTATTCTTGGCCTTAAGACCTTCTTAGATACACTGGAACATTTAGAAATTTAAACATGAGCCAGAAATAAAAATGATTAAAAAATCACTGGTATTATGCACATCCAAGTTGCTCCATTTTTCACGGGCAGGAGAAGACACGTTCGAAGCAAGCTAAGCAAACACATGCGACAAACACATAACACATGGTCTGTCCTACAGACACACAGCTGCCGATCTCATGGGGACACATAAAGACCAATTTCGAATAACAACCTTCTTTCTCGTATTTAGTTATATTTTATTTGTTGATCGTAATATAGCTACATTGTCAGGACTGGAAAAAAAAAAAGTGGAAAGAAAAAGAAATCACTGCTCTTTCGCCCACTTAATCACTTCTTCTGTCTCTTAAAAACATGCAGCACTTAACTGACAGAACATGTAAATCAACTAAGATAAAAAAATTTTTTTTAAAAAAGTACACCTCTAACCTTAAAAAAAAAAAAGGGAAAAAACATGCAGCACACTTTAAAGTGAAATGCTGTGATTATGTATTTCTCCCTCAGGTGTATCACATTTCCAGAAACACGTGGTTCAAAATGGAGACGAGAATGATCAAGAACGTCTGTGCCCCCGCCGTGGTGCTGGGGGAGCGGATCGTCATCGTGGGAGGTGAGTTTGAACAGAGGATGGAGAGCGGACACCAACGTGGCATCTCCCACGGAAAAAGCGTCGCGGATAGACAGATGCTGTTCTCTGGGACAGTTTTTTTTTTTTTTTAAAGCACACCCAGCCAATCAGGGGGGGTATGGACAGCTTAACAAAGCTCTCTCCTCATCCAGAAATTTCTCTATTTATCTGCAAACAAGGAATAAAATCATACCTATTTCATAGAGTTGCGAGCATAAAATAGTGCTCACATCTCTAAACCTCTCAGCACGATCCCAGACCCGGCGCAAACAGTCAAAAAACATTTGCTGTTGTAAATAAGATTAGCTGCTTAGGGATCATTTCTCGGTAACTGCAGTATAATGTTAGGGTTACGAGGGCTGGTTGGTGGGGTGGTCAGATGGACGTGGGTTCAAATCCTGACTCTGCCACTAACTGGCTCTATATTCTGAGGCAAGTTATTAACCTCTTTGTGCATCTTTTTGCTGACTTGCACAATGTGGCTCCTAAAAGTACCCACCAGATAGGGCTGTTGTGGGGACTCACTTTTGAGTTCCCAAAAGCACCTTCATTGGACTGTTAAAACTCTTGGATGAGCGTATTTAGGAATTTAGGAATAACATACACACACTACTATATATAAAATAGATACACAACAAAGACCTGTATAGCACAGGGAACTATACTTAATATTTTGTGTAACTGAATGTAATTGAACCACTTTGCTGCATACCCGAAACAAATATATTGTAAATCAACCATACAATAATTAAAAAAAAAAATCAAAAGCTAACAAGGCTGAGAAGGCCCGTGGCATCTCTGCTCTCTACGATGTAGAGGCTAGGGTCAGACGGATCTGGGTCCAAACCCCAGCTCTGCCATACACGAGACCTTGGGCGGGTTCATGAAACATTCCACGCTTCAGTTGAGAGTCCAGCCTCAGAGGTAGGTGCTGGCAGAGGTCGGACAGGTCTCCCGGCCGCTTGTCTCCAGTTCCAAATGAGTATCGCTGACCTGGTCGATATGCCACTTGGCTTTCAGGTTACACGCGGAGGATCCTTGCTTACGACCCCCAGTCCAACAAATTCGTCAAATGTGCGGACATGAAAGACCGGAGGATGCACCACGGGGCGGCGGTGATGGGGAAGAAGCTCTACGTGACGGGAGGGCGGCGGCTGACCACGGACTGCAGCATCGAGGACCTGGCCTCCTTTGACTGCTACGACCCCGAGACAGACACCTGGACGTCCCAGGGCCAGCTGCCACACAAGCTCTTTGACCACGCCTGCCTCACTCTCCAATGCATCCCCCACTCTGTCACGGTCCCCTGAGGCCCATGAGAAACTGAGAAGCCACCTGGCTTAGTCGAGATGCTCTTATGGCAAGAGACAGAACCTGATTCCAAGAGCTTAACTCTGAAAGGGTGCAGGGAGAGCTCTCAGGACTGAAAGTTCTAGAGCCTGGAGTCCTGAGACCAAGCCTACTGTTCACAGAACTCTCTGTCTCTGTATCTCTTGTCTGTCTTTCCTCTCTCCCTTCCTCCCTCCCTCCCTCCTTCTCTACCTCATTGCCATTAGGCTTTATTCTGCAAACAAGTTTCTTTAGCCTCTTCATCCAGTGTGAGGAAATGTGACAGAAAGTCTAGCAAGCTGGCATCTTTAGGAAAGAACTTTACTCTTATCCATAGAAACGCCCCCTCCCCAAAACAATGCCGATTGGTTCTTTTTGAATTCCCTGTCTCCTGCAATACTTCCAAAGACTGTAGACTGTGCTTCCCGAGACTGTGCAAGTGAACTTGACCTGGATCCTGTCTCCACAGGCAGAGGTGGGGTTAACGACTGTCGCTGATAAAACTGCCAGACTGCACCTAATGGGACAGAAGTGGTTCCCCAAAGCAAGAAATGCTGGGCCGATAAGAACCACATCTGCCCAGAAGAGCATGGCCATTAGGAACAAGAGGGTGAAGACACCCAAAGGGGTCCCTGGAAGCATCTGGTCCAGGCGGCAGAAAGAGCAACTGGCTGAGCCCATGTTCCTCTACCTTCTAGAACGTAGCGCATTGGAACTCCAGGAGAGTATGCGAACCTCAGTTGCTAGTGTTTGCAAAAGTATCTGCACCACTGGAATAAAGTTTGTTTCTGATGCCAAATGATGTTTTTCTCCAGCCTCCAGCAAGCTATAAACCTGCAGAATTAATCACGATTTTCATTTTGGTAAATGTTACGAGAATTGCTTTCCTGAGGAAAGCCAACAAATTCTTTCAGAGATTACAGGCCTTCCAATGCCAGGGCTGACTTTCCCCGTGGCCCTCTTTATCTCACAGTGCCTCCCACACTGGCTCGGTCCCAAACTCAGGAATCAGTTGAAGCTAGGGGCACACTACAATCACCTGGGAAGACGTTTGAAAATGGGGCGGAGCCCAAATCAAGATGGACAGACAGGGATTCCCAGAGGCGGGGCCAGGGCTCCGCATTGTTGAAAAGCATCCCAGTTCATTGCAATGACTGGCAGTCAGGTGGAGAACCACCACCCTTCTCAGCACTGGAGACCGTCCTGTGCTGGTCTCTTCCCCATCCTGTCTCCCCAGACCTGCCCCAGCCCAGGGTAGGTAGAGTCCCCTCCCGACCAATGGAAGCCTCTGGGATGCGTCTTGCTGCCCTGAGCCAGGCACCAGAGTGCCCCCAAGCTGAAGCCTTCCACCCCGGCCAGCTCTCCAGGTCCATGTTCTGGACTTTTCCTTTCTTCGTAGTTTGTATTTTTTTTTTTTTTTTTGCACTTTTTCTCCCACTGGGGTCTGAAGCTCTGCTCAGCTCCCCAGACCACCTGGCTGTGATCCAGACACCCTCCCCAGACAGTCAGCCCCCACTGCTCATCCTCCACGCTGTCCCCAGAGCGTCTGGCTGGCCTAACTCCAACCTCTTCTCTTTGAACCTCCCCATTTCAGGCTCTCAATCCCACCCCTCCCTGAAACTGTACTTGTAATGCCTAATTTTTTTTTTTTTATTTTTAAGGCCACACCCGCGGCATATGGAGAGTCCCAGGCTAGGGGTTGAATTGGAGCTACAGCTGCTGGCCTACACCACAGTCACAGCAACGCGGGATCTGAGCCGCATCTGTGACCTACACCACAGCTCACGGCAACACCGGATCCTTAACCCACTGAGCGAGGCCAGGGATCGAACCCGCAACCTCATGGTTCCTAGTCAGATTCGTTTCCGCTGCGCCATGACGGGAACTCTGAACTATGCTTGTAAGGTAACCAGTGACTCCTACAGTGCCTCGGCCGACCTGACCATCAGCAGCATTGAGGACCCTCCTTCTGTCCTGAAGGAAGAGGACCCTTCCGTCCTCTTTGTCCTCTCTGTGCCTCCGGGACACCCACTCACACCGGCCTCCCTTTCTTCTCCTTGCCATTCCTTCTTGTCTCCTGATTTTCCTGGCTAATCAGCAGTGGTTTATTAACACCAGTGCTCAGCCCTGAGAATTTTTTGGTTCTCCTCTCGCTCCCTGGGTGCATGAGCTCCCCCCGTGCCTGGCTTTCCCTACCACTCACACGCTGTCTCTCATTCCAGACCCCACTGCCTGCCCTTCCTCTCCACGGTGATGCTAAGTAGATACTGCAAACGAAACATGTTCAAGATCACGCTTTTCTAAGACAACTCCTCCCATGGGCTTCTCCATCCTGGCCCAGACCACCTTCTCCCGGTGTCTCAGGCCCAGAGCCTTGGCCACTACTCTTGGCTCTTTCTCAACACTCCACTCCATGTGTTCCGAAAATACCCAGAGCCCAGCAGCGTCACCACCCACAGCTCAGCCTCTGGTCCCAGCCGCCACCTTGTCTCAGGTGAACGCTTAGGATCATGTCTTCACTGACCTCCGCTTCCACCTTCGTCCCCTGAACCTCCTCTCAACACAGCAGCCTGTGTGATCATTTACCAAAGCAAGTCAGAACAGGCCAGTCTCCCGTTCCCTCCAAAGGCTTCTCAGCCGTCTCAGACCACCTGCAGGGACCTGCAAGATTGCCCCCCACTGGCCCTGCGCCCACCCTGCTCCCCTGGTCTCATCGCCCACCACATCCCGCCCCCTCGCCCAGCTGTAGCCTCCAGGCTCACACTTCCCAGGCTGGTCTCCAGCTGTTTCCACGCCGGCTGTGCCCTCCACCTGGAAACCCTGGCCCCAGATCACAACCACGTGGTTCGCCCCGCCTCACCTCCCTCAAGCCTCTGCTCAGAGATGCCCTCCCTGATGGCCCTCTTCTGATCCATCAACAGGTCCTGTCCGTGACACCCCCAAAATAGCCCACAAATACCTCCAGTCCCTCTTTGTTCACTGCTGCTTCTCTGAGTGCAAGCCATTCTCACCGCCTGCCAGCCTCCTAGTAGATTCGCTGCTTCCACTGCTGTCCCTCTGATCGTTCCTCAAGTAACAGGTAATCTTTTCAAAGCACAGAAATGATCATGTTGCTTTCCTGCTTAAAACAATGACATGGCCTTTCCAGGGACCTCTGCATGAAGCCCCTGATCCCTTATCTAGCCTCCAGGGCCTCTGATGACCCAGCAGCTGCCTTTTGTCTGGCCTTGTCTTTTGTGATTCCTCTTCCCCCAACCTGCAGTCATCTCTGCTTCAGCCATCCTTTAGTAGTGCCCCTCATCTCTCTTGCCTCAGGACCTTTGCACATGCTCTTTTTTTTTTTTTTTTTGTCTTTTGTCTTTTTTTTTTGTCTTTTGTTGTTGTTGCTATTTCTTGGGCCGCTCCCGCGGCATATGGAGGTTCCCAGGCTAGGGGTTGAATCGGAGCTGTAGCCACCAGCCTACGCCAGAGGCACAGCAACGGGGGATCCGAGCCGTGTCTGCAACCTACACCACAGCTCACGGCAACGCCGGATCGTTAACCCACTGAGCAAGGGCAGGGACCGAACCCGCAACCTCATGGTTCCTAGTCGGATTCGTTAACCACTGCGCCATGACGGGAACTCCTTTTTTTTTTTTTTTTTAATTTGTCTTTTTAGGGCCACACCCATGGCATATGGAGGTTCCCAGGCTAGGGGTCCAATTGAAACTATAGCAACCAGCCTACGCCGCAGCCACAGTAACGCGGGATCCGAGTCGTGTCTGCGACCTACACCACAGCTCACAGCAATGCCAGATCCTTAACCCACTGAGCGAGGCCAGGGATCAAACCCACAACCCCATGGTTTCTAGTCAGGTTCGTTAACCACTGAACCACGATGGGAACTCCACCTTTGCACGTGCTCTTGTCCCTTCCTGATACACGTCTCTCACCTCGTCACCTTCAATTTTGACCTGACACGCTAGATTAAAAGTCACTGCATCAAGAAGGCCTTCCATGCCCCCACCACCACCCCAGCCTGGGTCAGCTCGAATAGATGCCCCCCTTGTCTCGATACATCCCCTTTGACACCCTTATTTGTGATAATTTGATCACAGATGTTTAGAGCTTTAGATCTGTCCCATTTTCCTCTGCATTCCCACATCCGGGGCTGGGCTCAGTGTCAGCCCCAGGTATGCAGGTCCTCAATAAACATATGATGAGTGAATGAACATAGAGGCTGACTCCCACCATCTCCGGGGTCTCCACCTCAAACTCAGGAGGATGTGTACACGGGCACTGGTTTAAGCCCCCAGACCCTCTGCTAAGGGGGCACTCTGTCCTTCCCCCCTTCCCTCCCCTCCCCCATCCTGAACTGAGTTTAGCGAGTCCAGGTGGCACAGCCTACTCGGCCAAGCTGCAGGGTGAAGGGCTTTGTCCAGAGGGATCTATTTGCCTGGAATTAGAAGCAGGCGTCTTGCCATCTATAAACTCCTCCCGTGGCCTCCAAAAATCCTTCTGTCAGAGACTTGCTAATGCCTTGACTTTCTTTTCCCTTCGTCTCAGTCCAATATTTAATAAGCTGCCAGAGTTTGTGGCTACTCAGAACTCATCCAAGTCTCCCTGGGGCACAGAAGAACTATGTAAACTGCCCGCTGGGATTTATAAAGAAAGATGGCACCAGGGCCAAACACATTAGGACACACGTGGCAGGCCAGCTCTGTGCATCAGTCAGATGCCTCTGACAGGTGCATTCACACACCGGGGCCCACATCTGACCTGGGCTGCAAAGCGACCCTCAGGACACGAGGGATCCTATCCAATCTGCTGAGGATGATCTCAGTCCAAAACGAAAGAGGGAGAAGGTTTTGGCACAAAGCTTCCTTGGTCTCCCTGGCTGAGGAGAGAGCCACAGTCCAGGGCTGAGGTCAAAATATATTTAGCCAGCAGCAGTTAAACCGAAACATTTTAAGTAGAAAAATGTCAACCAGCCTGACTAATCATCTCTACAGGCAACAAGGGAAGGGGGGGTGACAGGGACTGAGGGCTAAGCAAGAACACATTATCAAAAACATCAAACACCCTGTCTCCCAACACACGCCAGTGAGCAGGAGAGGAGCCAGCAGAGAAAACAGTGCTGGAGGGAAGAGACCGAGGCACGGGGAGTGGTAAGTGGGCCCTGGAGGGGCTGCTCCAGCACTGAACACGCCCCCAGCCCCGACTCCCAGCGGGCGCCTGGGAAGAGGGTCTGCAGGGCTGAGGCTGCCATCAGGCTAATCACAGACTGGGACATGGCCAGCAGACACTGCATGGTGTCCCCTGGCACAGTAACATGGTCCCAGTGGGACAGAGTTGCTGGCATCCTGGCCCCAGCCCTTGCAGACTCTGCCGCCTCTCTCCCCGTGAGCAGTGGTCGCTCTGAAGGTGAGACCCCGTGAGCCGCCAGTCTCCCCGCCAAGTGGTCTCCTCCTTGTGGTCCTGCCCCTCCCTCTCCCGAATCCACTCTGCCTGGTGAATAAGAGCAAGTCCTGAGTATCCACATCTTAAATACCCAGTTCCAATGGAGGATGAGTTTACCTTCACCGCCTACAACAAGACTCTGCGACATCCCAGAGGGCAAAGACTATGACTGGCTTTACTCAAACACTCCGGGGAGTTCCCGCCGTGGCTCAGCGGTTAATGAACCTGACTGGCATCCATGAGGACGCAGGTTCGATCCCTGGTCTTGCTCAGTGGCTTAGGGATCCGGCGTTGCCATGAGCTGTGGTGTAGTTCTCATACGCAGCTCGGATCCCACGTTGCTGTGGCTCTGGTGTGGGCCGGTGGCTGCAGCTCCAATTTGACCCCTAGCCTGGGAACCTCCACATACCGCAGGTGCGGCCCTAAAAAAGAGAGAAAGACAAAACAACAACCAAAAAAACCCACTATGTCCTCAGGACGTCTGGCATTGCCCTTCCCTCCCAGCTCCTGTGAGACACACATGTCCAGGCCCCCGTGCCTTTGCACATGCTACTTCTGCTATGATGTCTTCCCCAGCCCCACCCACCGAACTCTTCCTTGGCCTTTACCTCCTCCGTGGAGCCCTCTCCAGCCTTTCTACCCACCTCCCTCCCTCCTTCCCTTTATTCTAGCTCCTTTCACGCTGTAGCATAGAGACCTGTTGAATGGAGATGAAAGGGGACCCAAAGATAGAGTCTTGGTGCCCTGTGAACCTGTAGGTCAAGTTTAATCAGTACCTGGCACACAGACGGTGCCAACATGTTGGTGGAATGAATGAATGGCTTGCACAAGTGAACGGGTTTTAAATACCACGGGGCTGTCTACGCTGCTCTGGGTGAGAACAAAGGCTTAATTATCAGGTGAACTGGGGGTTACGTCAAGGAAGAACCCCAATGGTGTCAAAGCTTTAAAAACGATTACTGCAGATCTATCTAAGAACAAGGAACAGCACAGACTAGAGGGGTGTGAAAGGCGGTGAGGGAGAAAATGACACTGATCCTCACCCCGAGACCACTGTTCAAAGGGGCGCAGCTGGAGTTCCCGTCGTGGCGCAGTGGTTAACGAATCCAACTAGGAACCATGAGGTTGCGGGTTCGACCCCTGCCCTTGCTCAGTGGGTTAACGATCCGGCGTTGCCGTGAGCTGCGGTGTAGGTCGCAGACGCGGCTCGGATCCCGAGTTGCTGTGGCTCTGGCGTAGGCCGGGGGCTACAGCTCCGATTCGACCCCTAGCCTGGGAACCTCCATATGCCGCGGGAGCGGCCCAAGAAATAGCAAAAAAAAAAAAGACAAAAAACAAACAAACAAACAAAGGGGCGCAGCTGATGGCCTGCAGATGACCCAGATCCCCAGAACTCGGCGGGCCCTCTGTCCTCGGGGATCATTTTTCAGAGAATCCCCCCGCCCGTCATCTGGACTTGGAAGGCACTGCAGCCCTTCCCAGCCTCAGGGGCCCCCGACTACCCTCCCTTCCCAGCAATTGTGTTGTGGAAGCAGCACGTTGTGCCGCAGAGAATACAAACGTAGGAGCAGAAGAGACCTGGGCCTGGATGTGGGGTCTGCCACTCACTGGCAGTGCAACTTTTTTTTTTTTTTTTTTGTCTTTTTGCCATTTCTTGGGCCGCTCCCGCGGCATATGGAGGTTCCCAGGCTAGGGGTCGAATCGGAGCTGTGGCCACCAACCTACGCCAGAGCCACAGCAACGCAGGATCCGAGCCGCGTCTGCAACCTACACCACAGCTCACGGCAACGCCGGATCGTTAACCCACTGAGCAAGGGCAGGGACCGAACCCGCAACCTCATGGTTCCTAGTCGGATTCGTTAACCACTGCGCCATGACGGGAACTCCATGGCAGTGCAACTTTTGACAAGTTACTTGACCTCGCTGAGCCTCAGGTTCCACCTCTAGGAAATGGGCGGACTTTTACCAACCCGAGGGAGTGTCCGGAGAACAAGAAAGATGATGGCCATTAACAGACAGTACAGTGTCTGACATCAAGTGGGCAATGGACACGGTCAAGTTCCTGTCCCTTCCTCCCTAACCGCTCCTTCTCCCTGTCTTCACTACCAGCCAGTCTGCACGTCCCCGATGAAAAAGTTCCCTCAATACCCACTTTGACCAAGGCTGTGCCCTTGACCCGGACAGCCCCGAACAGCCCCGTCCCTGCGGCTGCCCCAGCTTCTCACGGCTGCGGACCCGACTCCTGCATCTTGTTAGCGGAGCCTCCTCTGACAGCACTGCTCTCTCTCACTCGGTGACTCACAGACTGCTGTTAGGCATTCAACAAATGCGGCCCAGAAACCTCCAGGCCAGGCACGGTGGTGAATGTGAGGGTCACGGACTGAACAAGAGGCGAATGAGGCTCCTGCTGTCACCAACGGCACAGGCCAGTGGAGTTCTGCCAACTGGATGTGCTCAAAAGGACGGGAGAGAGGTGGGAAGACCCCGACACTTGTCCTTCCAGGACTCAGCTCAGATACTGTGTTGCTCCCAATGCTGCCACAACAAACCACCACAAAGTCGGTGTCTTCAAACAACAGAAATTTGTTTCTCAGTGTTCTGGAGCCTGGAAACCCCAAATCACAGTGTAGGCAGGGCTGGGCCTGCTCAGAAGCCTCTGAGGAAGTATCTTTCCTTGTCTCTCCCAGCTTCTGGAAAACTTGGCCTTTGCTCGGCTGGCAGCTGCATCACTCCCAAGTCTGCTTCCATCACCATGAGACCTTCTCTGCATGTCCTCCTCTGTCTCTTATTGAGTTTGAGGCCCACCCTAATCTACATGATTGCATCTTGATCCTTAACTCATTACATCTACAAAGACCCTATTTCCAAAGAAGGTCCCATTCTGAGCGTCCGCGTTGACATGAATTTGGTGGGAGGCATGATCCAGCCCCCTGCAGAGAGCATCTCCCCCAAGAAGGCATCCTTGATGGGGGCTCGCGGCCCTCTGCCCCAGGCTGGGCACCGTGACACTGACTCCTCCTCATGTCCCCCTTTTGTCAGGGGCATCTCGTGGGCGGGGACAATGCCTGAGAAGACACTCCGTAAACGTGTATTGGTTGGGCTGCAGTAAATGATGCCACAGGGACTAGCAACTCTTCAACAGACTTCAAGGCCGATGTCTACAAGACACAGCTTCTGAGTGGCGTCCCCAAGGCCAAGGTGCGCAATTGTTGCCACATGCCAATCAAGAAAGAGGCAGAGTCCGTGAGGACGAGCCCAGGGTCAGGCGTGAGCGGGGATCTAAGAGAACTAAGCCGTTGGCACCATGTCACCACAATGTCTCCTTCTCGGTCTTGCCAACATAGGCCTTTGGGGGGATGCTGTGAGAGGCTGCACCTTACAGCAGAAGCCAGCGCTGAGGGAGTCTGGTCTCTGAAATGTCAGCTCTCACGCAATCTTAGAGGAATTCTAGGCTCCCGTTCAAGTGCAACGTCATTCTCCTCATGTGGGGAATTTGGGTTTTGTTTTCTCTTTCCTCTTCATTTCACTTGTTTGATTTAATTAGAATTCCAGCGCATGAGGTCCAGAATTCTCCAGCAACGCACCCAGAACAAGCTGCTGGTCCAGAATATGGTGACTGGAGGCGAGAGCGTCCAGAGTACCAGGTGTTTGTAAGTTAGGAAGACGCGCGTCCTATTCAAAATCAGAGCTTGTCTCTGCGGTTTCCCCAGAAGACCCGCTGGCCCTACCCACACTCGGAGACAAGAGGCCACCTCAGGGCAATGGCAAAGTCAAAATCCTCTGAGAGGGGCTGGAAGGGAAGCAATTTGGAGACCTCTATACTCAAGATAAGACCAAGGAGAAAATAGAATTCATTAGTGGAGCCTCTGAGACACTTATCTTTCGGGGCGTGTTAGCGAAGAAAACAGAATTAATCCCTACTTTGGGTATAGATTTATTTGGCTTAACTTATCGTAAGGGCAAAACTAAGAATGCTAATGGCTTTGAGAGATCCCAGATAATTCTCCACTCGAGACAGAGACCACCGGGGTCTGTGCACACAGGGGTAAACATTAGCCCTCAGAAAATGTTTGCTGAATGCATAAGTCCGTGAGTGACGATGACTGATGGTGCTTGCCCACCCGCTAAACACTGTACCTAAATGACCTGGCTCAGCTATTGTCCAGCATCTCCTCAGCACTCTTGCTGAAACCTTATCCAAAATAGCCTCTACCCACTCCACTGCATTATTCTTTCTCACCCCTTGCATATTTTCTCTATACCTTTTCTCATCACTATTTTATCTGCTTTCTGGGGTTCAGTTGATTGACACCCTCACCCCCGTGGAAGTACCACATGGATGGAGAACAAATCTGCCGTGGTTCCCTGGTTCCCTGGTTCCTGACACGGAAGAGGCAAAGGACAAAGATTTGTTGAATGAACGAATGAATGAATGTCAGCAAAAAAGAGAAAGATGGTTGGTGGGGTGGTGAGCATAGGGTCTGTAGGAGGAGGGGATTAACTGGCCATGGGGAGGGCATGTTCTCTATCCAGAGGCTGATGCTGCAGGAAGATCACTCTGCAGGCAGCCAGTGGAAGGATGGAAAAGTCCAGAGAGCAGATGGGCTGCCGTTCCCATCCCATGATGCACTGTGGCCACTGACTTGACAGCGAGGAGTTAGGAAGCAAGGCAGCGGAATCCACACGGAGCCGGACACTAACTGGATGCAGAGAGGGGAGGAGGTGGGGAGCAAGGAAGAGAGAGTGCAGATGCTGGCCTGGCTGACCTACGGGATGCCTATGTCATCAGCAGAGAAGCGCAAAACAAAAGGAAGGGAAGTATGCCATGGGGCTGCCAGTCGGGAGGTGAAAACTCCGAGACAGCGTGGCCTCCTCATCCAGAGCAGTGTCCCTTGCCCAGGGGCTGACACAGGTCCCATGGATCTGTAATTTTGCCTACAGTCTGTCTCCCTTATGAGATCTTAGGGACCCTTCATTCAGAAACCCTTTTAAAACTCCTCAGCCACCAGTGAAAGCACCTCTAATAATGGCTTATGTGGTGAACTTCCACGTCTGTGGAGGACCTGTAAGGCAGTGTCTGAGTGGATGCGAGCACAGATGGAGCCAACGTGTGTGGCTGTGTGGCCCTGGGAAAATTAACCTACCTCTCTGATCCTCAGTTTCCTCATCTCCGAAATGGGGACTACAACACCTGCCTCCTTATGGAGTTTTTGAGAGGATTAACTGAATTATTAGACACAAATGCTGTCTGTGAGTTAGCCATTATCACCATTTATGTAATTACATATAATGCACTGCAAAGAGCCATCTGTAGCTGTGTGGCCTTGGGGAGGCCCCTTAACCTCTCTGAACATCAGTGTGCCCTTTGCTAAAATGGTGATGGTGACCCTCTCACTCCGTAGGGGGCTGAATCATGGCCCCAAAGATAAAACCTTATTTGGAAAAGGGGTCTTTGCAAATGTCATTACAAGAAGGATCTCGGGATGAGATAATCCTAATGGATTAATCATGATTAGCTGAGTGGATCATAAATCCAATGGCGAGTGTCCTTACGAGAGAAAGGCTGCGGGAGGTGTGAGACGCCGAGAAGGCAACAGTGGATGAAGGCAGAGACCGAACACAGGAACCCGCAAGCCAAGGAACCCACCCCCACCTGGGGCCAGCAGAACCTGGAAGAGGCAAGGAAGAGTCTCCACCTAGAGCCTCTGGACGGAGGGCAGCCCTGCCAACACCTTGGCTTTCAACTTCTGGCCTCCAGAACCATGAAAGAACAACTCTCTGGTGTTTTAGGCCACCAGGTTTTGGTGACTCATTGCAGCAGCCACGGGAAACTAAGACATTGGTTCATAGGATTGCTGCAAGGATTGAAGGAGGCAACTTCCACAAAGTAGCCAGCAACCAACAATTTATAACAATTACTGTTATAATTTACCTCCCTTCCCTGGCCCTTCATCTCCCCTCCTATAAAACGAGAATTCAGACGGGATAAAGGTGTCCAGGTTTTTGCTACCTCGTGCCAGCTCAACTCCTTCACGAGGCAGGTTAATGTTACTGCCTCATCTCCCTCCGCCTCCCTTCTGCCTCTCGTTCAAAGGCACCATGATGGAGAATGTCCCCAGTTTAGGAGTCTGTACATCTCGGTGTCCATCAAAGAGGATGCTGGGCACTTGTTCTTATCTCATCTCCAAACTGGAGGGGATGATGAGACCACAGAATCCTGAGCAGTCACCCTTCTGATCGTCCAACATGAAAGAAGACCCCGGGCAAGTCACTCAAGCCCACTAGGGCACGACTACCACAATTATATTTTAGGAATTATAATATTCCCCTCCTTCTGGGGGCTCGTGGAAGAGGAAGCACTTAAGATGACCATGTAAATGTCAAAAGTGAAAATAATAACCACAAGGAGTTCCCACTGTGGCTCAGCAGGTTAAGAACCTTACCTAGCATCTGTGAATGTGTGGCTTTGATCCCTGGACTCGTTGAGGGGGTTAAGGATCCAGCGTTGCCATGAGCTGCGGCGCAGTTCGCAGATGCGGCTCGGATCTGATGTTGCGGTGGCTGTGGAGCAGCTGCAGCTCTGATTCAACCCCTAGCCTGGGAACTTCCATATGCTGTGGGTCTGGCCATTAATAATAATAATAACCACGAATGGTGGGGGTAATGACAGATGTATAAGTAAAATGTGCCATGACATTAAAAATGGCCATGACATTTACAATGTAAATTTGCAACGGCTTTGTAAAGGACAATGACAGCAGAAAGGATGGGAGGAAGGAGATGGCAATGCTTCGTGGGCGTACTGGTGGGGATCTCTCAGCAGACTATGCAGAGAGGACCGCAGCTCCCTGGCTCCATCCTCTCCTCTTCTCACTCTTTGCCCTCCGTCTGGAGTCAGGAATGCAGGGACACTCCTAGCAGAATGGGGAAGCCACAGATCCATTTATCTTTCTAAAAAATAAATCTGGCCAGATTGCTCCCTTTCTTAAATCCTTTCAATGGTTTCCTGCCTTGAAAAATTCAAACTCCACTTCCATACCCACAAGGTCCTTTGTATATGTATGAATCGACAGCCTCCACTTGATTAGGTAACAAATAAAATGGTAGCAGAGGACCCCCTGCCCCCAAGAGGCACTCCAAGGATGCTCATTTCCTTGCTGCCCCCATATTCCCTGTTCTCTTCAACTAGCCGGAAGGAGGACTCTCTGATTTGCCTATTAACAATGACGTTCAGCTATTAGCTACAGCTATAGATACACAGAAACAGAGACTAAATCGATCTCAGGTCCCTGGCCACTGGCTCCCCATCCTGTGGGGACACAGGGACTTGCTCTTTCACGCCAAAGCCTCAGGACACTCTTCCTCTGAGGGCTCAGTCCCAGTGAATGCGGTCAAGGCCTTAGAATCTCAAGAGGTTTTCAAGGAAATATTTTTGCCCTCAAAATTGCCTCCTTCTTTTCAACTAGAATGATGAATTATTTTGTTATTCAGTGACTGAAAATTCATGAAATTTTGTGGCTAGAGCAAAAATGTCACACACGATTCCATACGTCCATGCAGAGGGGCTGGAACTCTGATAATGAAAACCACCGTTTCTTCCCCTAGAATTTAATGGCCCTCCAGCCTTTCTATCTCTCTATCCTTTTTTTTTTTTTTTTTTTTGCTTATAATATTTTATCCCCTTAATCAAAAACATTGTTTTAAAAATCATAATAATCCAAACTATTACATTTAGAATGGATAGACAATAAGATCCTACTGTATACAGAGGGAGCTATATCCAATCTCCTGATGGATGATAATATTTAAAAAAAAAAAAGAATGTGTATGTATGTATGACTGGGTCACAGTACTATACAGCAGATATTGGCACAACAGTAAATCAACTATAATTTTTAAAAAGAAAAAGTCATAATTAGATACAAGGCTCTATAAGTAAAGACAATAGGTCAAAGTGCTATACTTTCTTGGATTAGTTTCAAGATTCAAATTCTCAAATGCAAACATAACATTACCCATGTCCTCTTTTAAGATTTATTTGTTTGCTGCCCCATCCCACTAAAATACAGACAAAAAGCGGAGACAGAGAATATATATTCAATGCCTAGAACAGTGGACACAATAAGTATTCAATAAATGTCTGCTGGATGAACAGAGAGTGAAAGGAATTCAGATGGCCTTCTCAAAGATAATAATAGAATATTAAACTAGTGGAGCCCTATTTTTTTCTTACTCCCCACTCCCCATTCGACTGGTAAAAATGAAGCTCAGAAAGATAAATTGGCCAGGTCAGCAGCAGCAGTGGAATCTGAACTCAAGCTCATGATTTTATGTTCTAGAACAATATTAAGCCTCCAAGAACTGGGGACAAGGTCTGATTCCATTTGAATGAGTCGCTAATCACTGAATGGGGACTCTTTTAAACACTAGAAATTGATTCAACCTGGAGAGGTCTCCTCTCATACCTTGAAAGGACGCAACACAGCAAGAGAGTATGTCACAGGAATCACTTCTGGTTTCTTTCAAATCATCTCTGAGCTTGGTTCAGAGCAAGAGATGACGCCGAAGGGGTAAATATGGATGGGGTGGCTTTGAGTCCACCTCCCCTTCACTCAAGAAAGGCGAGTGAACCGTCTTGGCAGGAACAATTTCCTGAGCTCCAAGGGCCTGAGATCCACCAGGAGACCATGCTCTACCAGGTGAGGGCCCCGTCTCACATGCTTGGTTTGGGTGAGAAATGGGTTGGAGCACAATGCAAGCCTCAGCGCCAGTTGCATAATTGGACGTGTAATCAGTACCTTCAAGAACTTCAGCCAAAAACACTCCTGACACCACTTCGATCTTGCTGAATCATCTCCAAACCCCATGACGGATGATTCATTGGTCTCCTCTGGGGTCATGACTATCAGGTGCTGACTCAGAAATGAGAACTAAATTCATAAGAGGAGAGATCCACCAGTTGGAACCCTGGTTTTTCCAGGGCTTCAACCTACCCTCTTTGGGTTTTCAAGCGGTGACGGAGGCCGTGTTGGTCTCTTCCCCATCAATGCAAATAAAGGGAAAAAGATAACTGCAATCCAACCAGATAAGAGAGGGAGCTAGTGTCTGAGCAGGAATCAACCTGAGATGATGAAAAACATACAAATCCACAAGCCCCATCACAATTCCTAAATCCAAAAAAAGCTCTGAAAAATCAAGTTTTTTGCTTGTTTGTTTCATTTTGTATGACTGTGGCATATTCATTTGGCAGCAAATCCTGGTAGCAAAAACTGACAAGAGATTATTTTTAGCCTTTATTTATCCTACTTTGGGTGCATAGTCATACATTTTGATGTAGAAATATTACCATTTGATTTCGAGATGCTGAGTCAGACACCAGTGGATGGTAAGAATATACAGTATAATGTAATGTACAGCTTATTACTTTAATAAAAACTGAAAAAAAAAATTTTTTTATGGCCAAACCTGTTGCATATGGAAGTTCCCAGACTAGGGGTCAAATCTGAGCTGCAGCTGCCAGCCTACGCCACAGCCACAGCAATGCCTGATCAGAGCCAGGTCCATGACCTACACCACAGCTCACGGCAACACCAGATCCTGAACCCACTGAGCAAGGCCAGGGATCGAACCCGAATCCTCATGGACACTAGTCGGGTTCATAACCTGCTGAGCCAAAATGGGAACTCCCGAAACTGAAAAATTCTTAAAACCAAAACACATCTTGCTCCTAAGATTTCAGATAAGGCTGGTAGAGTTGTAATTCTTCCCTTGCCTTATTTTTCTGCACAAAAACCTAGGGCAGGCAATGTTATCTTCATTTCATAAATGAATAAACTGAGGCTCGGAGAAATTAAAAGACCTGTTATCTATCACTGCACAACAAATGAATCCAAAACTTAGTGATTTAAAACAGCAGTAAACATTTACTGTTTCACATGATTTCTGTGGATCAGAAATTCAAGAGTGGCTTAGTTGAGTGATTTTGGTTAGGGTTCTCTCATGAGGTTGTAGTTAAGATGTGGATCAGTTATCCAGAATGGGTTTTTTTTTTAATTTTATTTTTTTTAGAGTATAGTTGATTCACAGTGTTGTGTCAATTTCTGCTATACAGCATAATGACCCAGTCATATATATATACACACACACACACACACACACACACACACATACACACACACACACACACATTCTTTTTCTCATATTATCTTCCATCATGTTCTATCCCAAGAGATTGGATATATTCCCTGAAATAAGTCAGAAAAAGAAAGACAAATGCCATATGATATCACTTTTACGTGGAATCTAAAATATGGTATAGATGAACCTATCTACGAAACAGAAACACTCACAGACATGGAGAACAGACGTGCAGTTGCCAGGGGAGAGGGGAGAGGAAGTGGGATGGACAGGGAGTCTGGGGCTGGGGATGCACACGGTTACATTTAGAATGGATACGCAGTGAGGTCCTACTGTACAGCCCAGGGAACTCCCCAGTGTGTTTTATCTGAAGGTTTAACTTCGGCTAAAGGAGCCACTCACAGGATGGCTCACTCCAGGACTACTGGCAGGAGGTTCCTTGTCACATGAACCTTTCCATAGGGCTGCTTGAGTACCCTCTCAACGTGGCAACTAGACTCGCCCAGAGCAAGATCATTCAAAACAGAGCAAGATGGAAGCCACCATGTCTCCAGATTCAGAAGTCACATTCCATCATTTTCACACTATCCAACTGGTTACAAAGGTCATCCTTCCCAATATGAGAGAAAACTACACAAGGACATGAATTCCAGGAGACGGGTATCAGTGGACAACATCTGGGAAGGCCAGCTGCCACCATTAGATAATATCATTTTGTGTTTATTCTACAGATAGAAGTCTAAGCAATTGGTCCAAGGTTGCATAGCTGATCAGAGGAAGAACAGGACTTGAAGCCAGGCTGACCAGCTCCAGAGACCACACTTGAAACTGTGACATGATAACACCTCCTTCAACTTACTTGTCCTCCTAATATTCTGGACATTTAAGTAAGTTCCAATTTCTTGTAACCGTAAATAATACTGAACACTTTCTACATAAATCTACATATCTCCAGCTCCATTCTTTCATTGCGACAAATGTCTAGAAGCAAAGTTGCTAAGTCAAAAGGCATGATCTTTTTTAATCCTGTTGACATATATTACAAAAAATAATCTCCAGAAAGGAAACACCAATTAAAAATATCAGTGAGGAGTTCCCAACGTGACTCCACAGAAATGAACCTGACTAAAATCCATGACGACACAGGTTTGATCCCTGTCCCCACCTGGTGGGTTAAGGATCCAGCGTTGCCGTGAGCTGCGGTGTAGGTCACAGACGCTGCTCGGATCTGACGTTGCTGTGGCTGTGGCATAGGCCAGCAGCTACAGCTCCGATTTGACCCCTAGCCTGGGAACCTCCATATGCAGTGGGTGCAGCCCTAAAAAGACAAAAAAAAATAAATCTCAGTGAAAGCTCATGTGAATGCCTGACCCACTACATCTTTGATATAACATCATTATTTAAATGTGTTGATTTTATAGGCTAAAAATACTTGTATTGATTTGCATTTTTTGGAACATTTCTTCATATAGTTATTATTTATCTGCAGATTTAGGGGGGTTGGCTGTAAGTAATAGCATTTGACTAATTTAAAATTTTTTGAAAAAGGAAGTACCGAGAGAATACTGGTGGCTCATGGCATTAAAGGGAAAGTTGGAGAATATGGCTTGAAAAGGAAGGGGGACCAGAGCATCCCAAGGGCTCCAGGCAGCAGGAAGGAATGGATGGTCTTCAAGGCCACCATCACTAGAATGCGTCAATTTCAATATTCTATCCACCCTTGGGTCGAAGGGCCCACGCTTAAATCATACGTCCAGTCTTGCGTAGGGCAGGACCAGGTGCCTTGATTCAACCAAGATCAGCACTCTGTGGGGGAGAGGTAATTACCTAGAAGTAAGTAAGCTGCTATTACTAAAAGAAAGAAGAAATGGATCCTTTATTGCTAAAGAGCAATAAATGTCTACTACAGGGTAGCCATAGGTCTACTCCCAACCTTTGCCCTCAGGTTAAAAGTCCTCTGCTCCTTATGCTGGTTCTTGGTCTCTTCTTATTTACTGGTCAAGTCAAAGAACCTTATTTTTACCTAAGAAGTTCAGCATCATTGGAGTTCCCACAGTGGATGAGCTTTTCTCTTTGGTAGAAAATGCTAAAAATGTAGAAATGTGGGGAGAAGACCCCTTCAACTTTGCCAAGTAAAGTAACCAAGAACAAAGGGCTCAGACCTCCACTTGTCTGAATGTTTGTGTCTCCCTCCAAATTCAAAGGTTGAAATCCTAGTGTCCTGTGTGATGGTATGGGAAGGTGGGGCCTTTGGGAGGGGATTACATCCTGAGGGTGGCGCCCTCATGAAAGGGGTTAATGCTTTTAATATTGTTTAATAATAACCCTTTTATAATAATAATAATGATAATAATAATAATAGAACCCCACATGGCTTCTTAGCCCCATTTCCATCACTTAAGGATACAATGAAGAGTCTGCAACCTGAAAGAGAACCCTCCCCTGACTGTGTTTGCACCCTAAACATGGACTTCCAGCCTCCAGAACTGTGAGAGATAAAGTGCTGTTGTTTATATAAGCCCCCCTAGTTCGTGATATTTTATTATAGCACCAAACAGACTTAAAATAAGCCCTCTGCCAAGGGTTGGCATGTGTTTTCTGTATAGGATGAGACAGTAAGTATTTTAGGGTCTAGGTGGATAATAGCCCCTACCACGACTACCCCATTCTGCTCTCATAGCACAAATGCACTCACAGACAATAAGAAAATAAACGGACCTGACTGTATTCTAACAAAACATTACTAACAAAAACAGGTGGCAGGCAGGATGTAGCCTTGGGGAAGGAGGATAGTTGTCTGACTTCTTCTTTAAACCAAACAACAGCAAAACATGCAATGCTTCTGTTGGCGGTTATTTCGATCCTGGCTCCAAAATAGTGACATTTCTCCTGTGGTTTTAAAGAATATACCTTCAGTTGCCAACGTTTGGGCCAGTGTTCACTTGATTTACCAGCTGTAATTTAACCATAAATTACTTCAGGTGAAGTTGGCTTGAGAAAATATGGAGGCAATAATGAATGCGTCCCTACTGGTAGGGACTCAGTATTCACCTGAGTCAGTTTTGTTATCCATGTAGATAAATGTGGTTATTCATTCAAGAACACACAACATGTGTTTACTCAACACCTACTATGTGCCAGGGACTGAAGCTGGATATACAAAATACACAGGCTCAGGCCTTAAAGAGCTTAGGCCTGGTGGAGAAACTTATAGTCTGGAAAAACAATCCATGGTCGTTGAGTGTTACTCTAGCAGATGACAGGTAGGTGTTACAGAGAAATATCTGAAAGTGGAACAGGGTGCCTCATGGACAGGTCAGAAGAATTCTAGCTTTTAAGGATAACCAGTGCCCAAGGGCAGTTCCTGATTTGCATAGGATGAGACATGCTCAGACTGTATAGATCCATAAGATTCTGGAGTTCCCTTCGTGGCCCAGTGGTTAATGAACCCAGCTAGGATCCAGGAGGATGCAGCTTTGATCCCTGGCCTCGCTCAGTGGGTTGGGGATCCGGCATTGCCATGAACTGTGGTGTAAGTCAGATGCAGCTCTGATCTGGTGTTGCTGCAGCTGTGGTGTAGGCCGGCAGCTGTAGCTCCAATTGGACCCCTAGCCTGGGGAACTTCCACATGCCGCACCTGTGGCTCTTAAAAAAAAAAAAAAAAAAAAAAGATTCTATAATCACCGGACATCCCTTGGAGTGCCTGTGAGATTTATGATGATTCTCCCCTCAATATGCCAGGATGAACTCCCAGTGGCTAAATCTACACTATGTTCCAATGCCTGTGTTCATGATCCAGGGGTTGACAACTGACCCAAGTAGGGTACAGAAGAAAGGCTCCAAAGATGGCCACCATTGATTCCTTTCCTCCCTCTGTGCACATGCTACTCCTCACATCCAAAAGGGAAGTCTATTTCGGAGTTCCCGTCGTGGCGCAGTGGTTAATGAATCCGACTAGGAACCATGAGGTTGCGGGTTTGATCCCTGCCCTTGCTCAGTGGGTTAAGGATCTGGCGTTGCCATGAGCTGTGGTGTAGGTCGCAGACGCGGCTCGGATCCCTCGTTGCTGTGGCTCTGGTGTAGGCCAGCGGCTACAGCTCCGATTGGACCCCTAGCCTGGGAACCTCCATATGCCATGGGAGTGGCCCTAGAAAAAAAGGCAGAAAGACCAAAAAAAAGGGGGGGGGAGTCTATTTCACCTATGCTTGGATCTCAGTTGATCATAGTGAATTTTTTGACCAAAGGATATGGCAGAAAAGATGCTGTCTGACATCTAGACTGGGTCAGAAGGGGCTTTGGCAGCTTCCATCTTGGTCCTTTGGAATGTTGGCTCTTGGAATTTGGCTGCTATGCTATGGGAAAGCCAAACAGCCTCATGAAGAGGCTCACATGGAGAGAAACTGAGGTCTCCCCATTGATGGTCTGGCTGAACGCCAAGCTGATAACCAGGGACTACCTGCTAGTCATGTGAATGTGCCATCTCGGAAGTGGATCTTTCGGCCCCACTGTAAACAGCACTTGCTGAGTTAGTATCTGTTCTGACTACCAGAACAGTTAGCCTTGCCCAAATTCCTGACCTGTAAATCATGAAATGAAACAAAATCTTCGAAAAGACAACCCACAGACTGGGAGAAAATATTTGCAAATGAAGCGACTGACGAAGGATTAGTCTCCAAAATTTATAAACACCTCCTAACTGCTCAATATCAAAAAAACAAACAACCCCATCAAAAAATGAGCAGAAGATCTAAAAAGACAATTCTCCAAAGGAGACATGCAGACGGCCAAAAAACACATGAAAAGATGTTCAACATCACTCATTATTAGAGAAATGCAAATCAAAACCTCTATGAGGTACCACCTTACACCGGCCAGAATGGCCATCATCAAAAAGTCTACAAACAATAAATCCTGGAGAGGGTGTGGAGGAAAAGGAACCCTATTACACTGTTGGTGGGAATGTAAGTTGGTGCAATCGCTGTGTAAAAAAGCATGGAGATTCCTCAGAAAACTAAAAATAAGAATTCCTATTTGATCCAACAATCCCACTCCTGGGCATCCATCCAGAGAAAACCATGATTTGAAAAGGCACATGTACTCCAATGTTCACTGCAGCACTCTATACAATAGCCAAGACATGGAAACAACCTAAATGTCCATTGACAGAGGAGTGGATCAAGAAGATGTGGTACATATACACAATAGAATATTACTCAGCCATTAAAAGGAAAGAAATAACAGCATTTGCAACAACATGGATGGACCTAGAAATTATCATGCTAAGTAAAGTAGGTCAGGCAATGAGACCAACATCATATGCTATCACTTACATGTGGAATCTAAAAAAGGACACAATGAATTTCTTTGCAGAACAGATACTGACTCACAGACTCTGAAAAACTTATGGTTTCCAAATGAGACAAGTTGGGGGGGAGGGATGCACAGAGGGTTTGGGATGGAAATGCTGTAAAATTTGGTTGGGATGATCTTTGCACAACTATAAATGTAATAAAATTCACTGAGTAATTAAAAAACCAAAATCTTATTTGAAGTCACTAAGTTTTGAGATAATTTGTTATTCAGCAACAGATCATTGGAATATGAAGCCAACCAGAGTCTTTCTCTCCCAAGAATTTGAAAGTTTGGTTAGAGATAAACAGATATTACAAATTTTAGGAGCTGAGTCTCATTTAAAGCAACCTTTGGTGTTCATTAGAATCACATGGAGAAACTGTGTAACAGGTAAAGTTCTAGGCTACTACTTTTCCCCCAAATGTCTGATCTGGTCAGACTGGGTAGAGCTGAGGAATATTTTGAGCAAACATTCTAAGCAAGCATCCCAGGTGATTCTGACAACATGGACTAAAACTATGATTCGGATACACAACTTAGAGAACCCACACACACATACTCCACTTAGATATTTCCTCCCCCTGTGTTTCCAAACCGGCCTTGACTTCAGCCGTTGACAATCTAGTGTCAGCTATTTGCAGCCTAAAAATCGGTTGAATATCAAGGTTAAGAAAAGCTCATATCAATTAAAAAAAAATCACTAGAGGAGACAGTGGTGCTTGAATCCTCATCAACCCACACTTCTCTCTAAACTGAACTTGAAGACTTAATCAGCTTCCTAATTTTAGAATCCTGAAACACCTAGGATTGCAAGCTTAGAAACCTCTTTAAACCGCAATGGGAAATATGTTCTGGTCCTGGCTACAGTTTTGCTCCAAAAGGCAAATCTCATCAGCCACCTTGGGGATTCTTCTGGATTATATCACAGACAACAGGATTCTCTCAGTAAGACAGGCTGGCTGCGGCTGCCATTATCTACAGACAGAATTTCAAAGGGCTGGTCAGTGTGTGTGACCTCTGGACGTGGCGATTGCTCCGGGGAAAGATTTTCTTTGAGGAGTTCAGATAGGAAAGCTGATTTACAGGCACTGGACTCCCACATCCCTGCTCTAGTTAAACATGAATCAGGTCAAGGTCTGTGTGTTCTCTCCTGCTTGAAGGCTTATTTGGGAACCAGAAAAAGAGAAGGAAAAAAACCATCTCTGATCTCTCTAAGTTAAGTTGGTGGACTATTCATCTTTTCCCACAGCCAGTCCAAAGGGAATGGGATAAGTCTCAGAGTGACCAGCCTGGAGTTCTCAAATATGGGGTCAGTGCTAGCAAACTTGGACAGGAGGTGACAGCTCCTTCAGCAACTGTCTCCCAACTCTGCTTGTAGTAATCGCTCTCTGTGCTGCACCCTCTGTCTGCATCCTGTCCTCCTGTTCCTCAGCTCTTCCCCACACGAAGGTTCCCCATCCAGAAGCAGCTTCTTCAAGAAGTAATTTAAGCTCCAGAAGTGCTTTCTCCTCTTTCTTCAATCGTTTCATGATTAGCCCAGGCCCTCTATCAGTTTTGCAATTTATAGGGACCTCAAAGAAGCAATCTCTTGGGGTACCTGAAGCTTCAGGCTCACTGCGGTGAGATGATAGGGTTTAAGGCAATGCATGATTAAAGAAGATGTGGCAGATATATACACAATGGAATACTACTCAGCCATAAAAAAGAATGAAATTTTGCCATTGCAGCAAATGGACGGACTTGGAGGGCATTACACTTAGTGAAATAAATCAGACATGGAAAGACAGATACTGTGTGATATCACTTATCTTTGGAATCTAAAAAAATACAACAAACTAGTGAATATAACAAAAAAGAAGCATAGTCACCAATACAGAGAATAAACTAGTGGTTATTGGGGGGAGTACTCTAGGGGTAGGGGAGTAGGAGGTACAAAATATTAGGTACAAAATAAGCTACGAGGATGTATGGTACAACAATATCACCAATATTTAATAACCATAAATGAGTATAACCTTTAAAAGGTTTAAATTACTATATTATATACCTTTAATGTATATAATATTTTACAGCAACTATAGGACAATTGAAAAAAAAAGACATTGAAGGAGGGAAAAAAAGCAATGCATGTCTCCTTCTTTGTACCAGGCAAGCTCAGAGGCTCAGGGGAGTTGCAGGGTCCTGGGTAAGAAGGAAGGGAGAGTTCATTCTTAAATGAAAGTGTAATTGCATATACCTGGATTTTGGAATAAAAATGACCTTTCCTGTAACTTAGAATCTCTACTTCCCTGTGCAAATTAACAAAACTTATTTCGTCAATCTGGAAAATAAAACCAACTCAAAAATTAAATTAAAAAAAGGGAAATCTGAAACTCACCCTCCCAAGCTTCTACTAGCTGATTCTGTGGCATGTTTTTTGTTCTTTTTTTTTTTTTTTTTTTTTTTTTTCTTTTTTTTTTTTCTTTTTCTGGGGCTGCACCTGTGGCATAGAGAAGTTTCTGGGCTAGGGGTGGAATCTGAGCTGCAGCTGTGGGCCTGCACCATAGCCACAGCAATGCCAGATCCGAGCCGTGTCTGCGACCTACACTGCAGCTTGCAGCAACACCAGTTCCTTAACCCGCCGAACGAGACCAGAGACCAAACCCTCATCCTCATGGACATGAGCTGGGTTTGTGACTGCTGAGCCACAACGGGAACTCTTGTGGCACGTCTTTTTGTGGGTGGTTTACATGCAAGGCCGCCGCAGCCCTGGGCCCTGCCGCAGCACGGAGGAGCAGGAGGCACGGATCAGCCCGTCGGAACGAAGTGAACGTCCCAGCTTTCCCACCTTGGAGCCCAAGATTTCCACCATGATTCTATTTTCACACACATACACCAGTCTATTTCCCAGACCAGAAATCAGAAGACCTGACTTCCAGAATGAATAGTACCAATTCTCTTCATTCTAAAATATCGACGATTCCAAGATTAATGGTCTCCGTTTAAAAGACAAATTAATCCCCTGAAAAGAATACCACATAATCGTCTGCTACCCACTACCCCTCAGCTCAAATGAGCCTCCCAGCTGAGCTTGTCCAGCCTCTCAGAGGATCTAAAAAAGCCACAAACGATCAGTAATTTCAATAGGGTGATGGGAAGGGAAAGTTCTAGAAGATGGCTTCTCCAGAAAGGAGAGGAATCTGGTGGGAGACGTGGCTGGTACGGAGGCCATGGGCCCCCATTTTGGAGGCACCCAAAGGAGAGGGAGGTGTGAACAATGCACGAAAATCTAATTTTTCCCATTTCCCATTTTTTTTCCTGGACTGGGGCTACAGAAAAACTGCAAAGTCTGGTAGTGAGAGCTTTCTAGACCCTTGTGGGTGCTTATTAAATGGTAAATAACTCCAGTGATAACAATCCACAGGAATGCCAGTCCCATCACTGCTCTGACTCACTCAAAACAACTGCTTTCCCTCCCTTATGAGAAAGGAAACTCAATGAAATGAGATGTGGGGCCAGGAGGGGTGGGTCGGGGGGAGAAGAGGAAGAGGAGGAAAGAACCAGCAGTTGCCTCACTCGAGCATCCACTCTGCCCTGGGCACTGTGCTGGGGTCTCTCGGTGGACCCGACAAGTCTGGGAAGAGATGAGCATTCCCACTGTACACATGGGGACCACCGAGGCTCAGAGAAGGGCCGGCACCCAACCTCAGCCCACAGCAATGGGGCACAGCCAGGGCTTAAATCCACACCTGGGTGACACCAAACCCCATACTCTTTCCCCGAGGACCACGGATAATGAGTTTTAAATTTCCACTTAAGTGATAAGCAAAGTAATAATGACGATGAACATCCAGTGAGGGCCTATTATTTGCCAAGCACTGTGCTAAATGCCATCGTTTCTCCTGACATTTAATCCTTGCTCTGACCCTATAAAACAGCTAATATGTGCCCCACTTCACTGCTGTTAAGCAATCTGTCCAAGGACACATGGTGAGACAGCAAAGAGTAAAGCCAGACCATCGGACACCAAAGACCGTAATCTTAACCACCGCACAGAGCGAACTTGGTCCAATCCCTCATAAATAAAAACGTGTTATTGCTCAGTGTATTAAGAGGGATGAAGATAGAAAGGATTTTAACTGTGAGTCAGGCTGTTGACAGATCCAGAGATCGAGCTTTGACAGCAGCTTGGAGGGACTGAGGGGTGAAGGTTTGCAGAGCGACAGCCCTGCCCCCAAAGCTATTCAGGCCCCCAAACAAAATCTTCTCTGGGTGCCTGATGTTCTTGAAGAATCCAGGCCAATTTCAACAATCCTGGACAAATGGCGGCCACAGTACCCCATGCTGCGGGAACAGCACCCTGACCCTTTCCTGGAAAATGCATCTGGCGTCTTTGCAGAGATGGGCATCTGGAGTGAGAAGAAGGCGGAGAGGAGAGGGAAGGAGTGGAAAAAACAAAACATAAACCAGTGTGCACGTATATAAAAGGCAGAGGGAAGCTGGGCTAATGAAAGAACATGATTTCCACAAATGGAACCAAAACATGTTCCACCCACTCTCTTGGCCTTACAGAGGATTAGCTGCTAGAGGACATGACCATGGGTACCACTCTGTTTACAAGCCTCCCCTCTGCCCTGCATGGAGACGTGACTTTCCGTGTCCTCACTGAAGGGCTGATTATCTGGTTACCTGAGCTGCATAAACCCAAACAATCCCCGGAGTCTCTAGGACAGAGGTCAAGAAGCAAGGCCTGGAGGGCCGCTGGCTGCTGACACATGTTCACCGTCAGCTGAGATACGTGTGTTTTCAAGAGTCTTCCCACCACAAACAACCGGCCTGGACACCAGAAAAGTCAATGTCAGGAAAGAGCAAATAACAACAACAACAACAACAACCCAAAAAAACCCCAAGGAACTTTCCAGATTAGAGGAGATTAAAGAGGCATGATGAGTAAATGCAATGTATGACCCTCTATTGCATTTTGGACCTGGGGGGATAAAGCCATAAAGGGTATGATTGGGGCAACTGGCAAAGTCTGAATATGGAGTGTGTGTCAGCTCACAGTATTTTACCCTAAAGTCTTTTTTTTTTCTTTTTAGGGCCGCACCCAAGGCATATGGAGTTCCCAGGCTAGGGGTCGAATCAGAGCTGCCAGCCTACACTGCAGCTCACAGCACCACCAGATCCTTAACCCACTGAATGAAGCCTGGGATCAAACCTGCATCCTCATGGATACTAGAGGAGTTTGCAACCCACTGAGCCGCAATAGGAACTAAATAATAAAATGTTTCTTTTAAAAATGTCCCCAGCTGAGTGCTTACAGCCAGACCTAACAGACCACACCTGCTCAGCTAAGATCTCAGATGATGGGCCCGTGTCTTGTCTGTGTCACTTGATCCATCTCCTCCCCTTGCAGATCCTCAAAGGCAGAAACAGGAAACCTTTTCAGCCCCACCTTTGAAGAATAATCACTCGTTCCCCACACCTAGACTTTTCTAACCCTCTCCGAAGTTATCCATTTGGATTATTGGCTGCATAGAGAATCAGAGTGACCTCGCAGTCCTTCTCCCTCCTCTCCTGGGCCAGGGGGCACAGAAGAAGCAGGGTGCTCCTCTCATCAGCCCTTGCATGTGCCCTGGGCCTCGTGATGCAAATGGCTCATGAACTGAGGATTGCAAGGATGTTTGGAGATTGGCCATCCGTTTCTTAAGGCTAAGCTGAGTTCTTGGAACAGGCTGGACTTAACTATTACATTCCGAAGCTGCTCTCTGTGACTGTTCTCTAACCTTGGCTGCTTCTTCTTCTTTCTTCCTTAAAACTTATCGAGGCCCTTCTTTTTAAGCCTCTCTTATCCCTTCATGCAGTGGTTCTTAACCTTGGCTACACAAGGGAATCATCTGAGGAGCTTTAAAAAAAATACTGATGCTGGAGTTCCCATCGTGGCTCAGCAGTAATGAATCTGACTAGATCCATGAGGACGAGGGTTCGATCCCTGGCCTCGATCGGTGGGTTAAGGATCTGGCATTGCTGTGAGCTGTGGTGTAGGTCACAGATTCGTCTTGGCTCCCTCGTTGTTGTGACTGTGGTGTAGGCCGGCAGCTACAGCTCCAATTCTACCCCTTGCCTGGGAACTTCCATATGCCTCAGGTGTAGCCCTAAAAAGACCAAAAAACATAAAAAATACTGATGCTTGGTCCTGTGTCCTAGAGACTCTTATTAGATTGTTCCAAGGCCTGGGATTTGGGGTCGGGGGTTGTCTTTCTTTTGGGTTTTGAAGTTCTCTCGAAGATTCTAATGCTGCAGCTAAGCCTGAGAACCACTGCCTTGATGCACTGTCAAATACATCGACAAAGCTCTTTCCTCCCAGATGTCCTATCTTTCTAGTTGCTCGGGCAGATTTCTGATCATCTCCTCAGACCTCACAGAAACTCCCACATAGGGAGATTTCCCCGAAGTGGTGAGAATTCACTTGACCTTTACAAATTTATTTGAAACTCTTTCCCAACAACAAATTAAAGAAAGATGAGACGTGAAAACCTGCTCTGGTCAATAACCATCAAAGGTAACCATCGTCACTTCCTATAAATAAACTCACCCCGCCCGTATTTACAGGGCAAACCCCCCAGCAGCATCACAGCCCACAGCACACGTCCCCGTGTGACTGTACAAGCTGCTACAAAGCAGAAAACAACAGATCGTCCATCCAGATGTAGATATAAGATACTGAAAATACATGGGGCAAAGCGATGATGAAATTGTACCAGATTTACAGCAACAGGTGGTGACCTCTCCTAGCAGGCGTATACGTGGTCATCTGACCTCCTGGTCACAGGAAAGAGAACAAGAAGGCCCAGCACCAAGGAGTCTATTGAAAGATCTGTGGCTTGGATTCAAAACAGGGGGGCCCCGGGAAATGCTGGGAAAGCACACACTGGCGCGGTGTTCCATCTGGATAGTCACAGAACGATGAAGGGGCTTCTAAAAACGACTGGTTCCTCTCCTATCCCCGACTTGGCTCTGCTAAATGAAGGGCCCAGGCACTGGTATTTTTAAAAACTCCCCAGATGGTCTAAGATGCTGCCACTGGACTTTGAATATCACCTCCCCATAGAATCCTCTTATCTCACCAGCCAGGCAGGACTCTGAGTTCCCAGGTTCTCTGAACTGGGTCCTGGAACCACATCTTCTCCTACGCTCATCCCCTGGGTGCTGCCTTCTCTTCCCATATTCTTGCTCCTGTACATACACACACGTATACATACACACACACTCATAAAGACTCACAGTAACACACACTTTCACACACATGGACCCACAGAGTGAAACTCCCAGCAAGTCCATGTGAGTTAGTACGGTTCCTCACATGTGAGCTGTTCACTTAATTACCCTGTGAGTTTCTGGAAGCAAGTATCTTTTCTCAGCCCGGGAGGTGCCCCACAGCACCTAGGTTCAGGCTCAATAAGGTGTAAGTATGGAATGACTGAAGGGTCAGTTGATCCATTCAACCAGAACTATCAGAAGACAATTAAGCCTAAGACTTAGTGGCCTTGAGTGAAGTCAGAAGCTCCCAAATCTTATGCACCATGGCCTGGGTGTGAGTTCTGGCTCCAAGATTTATAAGCTCAGCTTCCATAGCAACCCATATTCCTCTCCACCTCATAGCACTGTGAGATAATACTACACGCAATGCACTTTGCAAGTACGTAGAGTTTGGCAGATTAAAAAACACTTGATGAATGTTTCAAAGAATGTTTTCAATTTGGTCCATGTCTGTGGACCAAAGCTTTGCTCTAAAAGGATCCTCAAAGCCCGTTCTGAACTTGTGTAACATCTCTAAGCAGTGACAATGGTTAACAAAACTGGTCTCCAGATGGTTCGGGGCCCATCACCCTGCTGATGTGCTGGTGTCCCGTCTGGGTGGCCCTGTAGCTCTCGTTCTGACTATTCTCAGTTGAAAAGAGCCACTCGGGAAGTGTCATGGCTCATCTGTCTCTTCTCCTAAAATGGGTACATAGCACGTGGCGAAAATATTGAGATCCATCCTAGAAATTGGACCAATCTCAGAGATGCTGATCAGCCACAGGAGGGGGTCTTAAGCACGAATGACGTCAGAATTGCCTACAATTTGCTCTATAGACAAGGGGTGGGTTCCACCGCTAGAGACTCTACAATTCTTCCCAACAACAGGCCAGGGGACTCCAAGGCAGGGAGTCTGGACCACTCCTGAAGAAACTTTGATCTCACAGTGTGATCAAGACAGAGAACACCAACAAAGCACATGGCGGCTGTCAAGGAATGTGGCTTAGGATGTCAGACACAGACGTATTCTTTTTTTTTTTTTTTTTTTTTTTTAGGGCTGCACCTGCATCATTTGGAAGTTCCTGGGCTAGGGGTCGAATTAGAGCTTCAGCTGCTGGCCGACGCCACAGCCATGGCAACACCAGATCCGCCAAGCCACATCTGTGACTTATACCACAGCTTGCAGCAACACTGGATACTTAACCCAGTCAACAAGGTCAGGGATCGAACCCACATCCTCAGAGACACTATGTCAGGTTCTTAACCCGCTGAGCCACAGTGGGAACTCTGACATATTCTTTTTAAGGTTGAATCAGTTACCTGATCTGCGAGCCTCAGTTTCATCATTTGTAAAATAAGAGTAATGGTACCCATCTCACAGAATTATTATGAGGGTGAAATGCAAAAATCCCTGTAAAGCCCCAATACAGAGTGCAGCACAACTGACCCTCAGGACAAGTTTGCTCGCTGTGGACTGAAGGGCACATCACAAAAGCCACGTGGCTTTCTAGTTCAGGATACAGGGGATGGCAATGCCCTTGACCGAGATGGCACATCCAATCAGAATGAATATCTGGGAGCAGACAGAGGGGCTGCAACCTGAGCTGAGTTACTGGATACCAACACAGCTCTTCTGCAAAGAGGCAGCTGCTTCCAGGTCAGTTCTTCGCCTGACCCAGCATTTCCTACCCGGGCTCGGGGACTCCTTTCTTTCACGATGCAGCTTCACAGTGCACCTTAGAGGTGTTCCTTCTCCTGAGAATTGCTTTAGGTCCCAAGTCTTGCTTCCTCCAAAGACAAGCCTACAGCCTCACTAAGCAACAGTTAATAATGCATGTAATCTTCCCAAGTATACAGAACGCCACCAAGTTCTTAGGCTCCTGAACTGACTCCTCTCTGGGGTAGCTGCTGGAAAGCCCTGAAAGCTCTAGATCTCTGCTTCCATTCCTGCGGGAGGTGCTCACCCAGCCCCCCACCTCTGACCTCTTCCTCTGGGTGGGGCATGGTGTCACCACAAGCCTTGAGGTCAGACCATTCCTTCTTCTAATGGACCTGCAGGTGCCCAATTATCTCACTCAAGTGGGTGACTTTCATCTTTGAAGCCCAGGTACCACTCATCTCTTTGGGCCCTGGCCTTTGGGGACCTTCTCTCACTTTAAGAGGGAGATAGGCGGTGACTCAATACTTATCAGAGCCCAACACACACGTGTCACTCCTATGCGTCCAGCAGTAACTGCTGTGAGGATACAACAGGCTTCCAATAACAGCAATGACACAGAATTTCGGAGGAAACATGTGACCCATGATGCTACCACCTCCACCCAGCTCCTTCCCAGGCTCTTCCCCCTGGAGAGCATCGCCTTGTGGGCTCTCACGGAGCCTGGAACTCTCGCCCCATGGAGACTCTGCTCAGGCCAGCCTTACTGGCCACACCTCAGTGTATGATGTCTTCTCAGCTCACCTCTCCCAGCTCCACTGAGTTCTGCCTCACAGAGTCCTACAGCCTTTGTGCTCTTTTTCCTTCACAGAACTGGATTCTGCTCAGTCACATAACCACCTCCTCTCCTCCGAGTCAAAGAGGAGAGAGAGGGCGGGGGAAGGGGGGAGAGAGAGAAAGAGAGAGAAAGCTCTTGAACAACCCACTCACTCTCTGCAGCCTCCTTCCTTCCAATACTGACCGTGGCCCTGGCTTAGACAGACTGTTAGGCTTCTTCCACCTCCTTTCTCTCTCCTTCCCAGGGGGCCTCTCTGTCCGTCCAGCTCACAGACTTTACTGGCCTCTGGACAAGCCCGGACATGTGTACAACCGACAGAAAACACAGTCTCAGCCTTTCAGTTGCGACTCCCACCAGCCACGGCTCTCTGGGAAACTCCAGGAAAACACTAGGTCAGACAGGATGTAGTCCTTAAGGGGTTTAAAACGTCAAGAAATACCATGGACATGGAAATGGATGATAGCATAACTAGAACTGGGTGAGGGGTATATGGAACTTCTCTGTACTGTCTTTGCAACTTTGTTATAAATCTAAAATTATTTTAAAATAAGAAGTTCATTTGAAACAAATTATAAAAGGAAGGAAGGAAAGAAGGAAGGGAGGGAGGAGAGACACTGAAAACATTGGGCAGGTCGGATAAGGAAAGACGATGTCTAGTTAGGTGTGTTGATTAGTTACTGCTAGAAAAATATGACAACAAATGACTATAAAATCTTAAAAATTAAAAATGAGAAGGAGAGAGCCCCCATTCCTCTCACATACACTTGAACACACACTACACACCACACAGACCACAGACACACACACACACAGACACACACACACACACACACACACACACTGGCCACCATGACACTATTACTATCCCACCATCAGAAAATAAACAGCAAGGAGTTCCCATCGAGGTGAAGCAGAAACAAATCCTACTAGTATCCATGAGGATGCAGGTTCAATGGGTTAAGGATCTCACTCAGTGGGTTGAGGATCAGGTGTTGCCATGAGCTGTGGTGTAGGCTGCAGACATGGCTCGGATCCCACATTGCTGTGGCTGTGGCATAGGCCAGCAGCTACAGCTCCGATTCAACCCCTAGCCTGGGAACCTCCACATGCTGCAGGTGTGGCCCTAAAAGGCAAAAAAAAAAAAAATTTTAATTTAAAAACAAACAGCAAGCCCATGACCCTATCCCCTGAAGTGGATTCAGTCTTGCCATCTAGAGTAACCGTTAGTGCTACTCATCAGATATTCCTATCTCTCCACATTTGGGGGCTCATGATAGGACTGTCTTTCCTGGCCCCCCTGTAGGGAGTAGAATCATGGGACCAGTTCCAGGTAATCAGTTGTAACCAGAAATGATGTGTTCCAGCAGACAATTAATTATGGGACAAGACTCTATGGAGTTCACATTCCCTCCACCTCAGTGATCACCTACATTCAGATCGGTAACTGCTCTGTCATCCTGGGTCGGCAGGATGCCAAACCTCCGGGTGACCCACAGAACATATGTAATACATGTGAGAAATAAACCTTTGTTAGTATAAGCCGCTAAGATACTGGGGTTGCTCATTACTGCAGCATAACTTAGCCTGTCTTGACTGATACTCCCTCTTTTCTTGAAAGGTACTCTAGTCATTCTCCCAACTGGTTTATTGGTGAGCCTGCCATAGTGTTCTACCACCTGCCTTTTATTCTTCCTAGATACTTTTTAAAATGCCTCTGAATAATATAATAATAATTCATGACTTTGCTTGGCCATTTCCTTGCCTGCAATTTCCTTCTCCACATGTTGAAATTAGATTTATCCATAATGCTCTGCTCAAAATATCCCTGGCACCTTTCAAAAGTCCCAGATTGAAATGAATTGCTCCTTCTGTATTCCATAATACTTAATTTGACTCATTATTCTAAACCTTATCATACTTCAGTAGGAAGAGTCTGTGTCTCCCTGCTCCACAGACCATCAGCTCCTGGAAGACAAGAACTAGATCTGGTTAACTTTATATTCTCCACAGGACCTGTGAGCACCTGGCACACAGCTGGTACATTCTTACACTATTACCCTCAGCCTTAAAATGCACTGGGTTTGAATCTGCAAAAACCAAACTACCCATTTCTTAATTCATCTTAGGCCTATAAGCATTTGTTGAGCACCTACTAAAGGGCAGGCACTACCCTGGGTGCTGGGACTCAGAGGTATAAATGACGTGATCCCTGCCTTCCCAAACCCTCAGTCTAATGGAGGAAAAGGAGACACAAGCAGATAATTATAAATATGTACATCTATGTGCAGTATAACGTGCTTGAGCAGCTTAAGGTCAAATGCGCTCATTTGCTTTTGTTTTTCCAATTAATGACTCAACCCCCACACACCAATATGGCAGAAAGTCTGGGATCCCCTTTTTCAGGACATGACTCCAATAACTTGGGCTAAAGAGGTGGGAAGCAAGGGAAGAATCTTGCTGGCAGGGTCCATCCTTCTTCCACATCAAGCAGAGAAGATGTGGAGTCAGTCTCCCCACCCAGCCACTCCTTCCGGCCTTGCTGTGGACTACGGGGCTGCATGGCCGAGCAGGTGGCACTTGTCTGCTGCTGCCCACCCTGCAGCGCTGCCCTCTGAGCAGGTGTCTCTCTGTAGTTTCCACCCTTCTATAAGCCACTGTTCTCTAAAGCCTAAGCCCTGGGCTGGCCCAGAAGAAACTTCCAGCATCAGTGGTGGTCCAGCCCTCTCCAACCACGCCTCAGACCCTGTATAAGACCAATACCCAGCCTCAACTCCGCATTGCTGGAGATTGTATTTGTAATGTCTTAAAGCCAAATGATGGAAGAGACCAGAGTCCATGATGACACTAGGAAGCCATAGATTAACCAATCCAGAAACAGGCATTCTTCTCTACTTATGTGAGTTTGTAAGGATCCTTATTTTTTAAGACATTTTAGAGTTTTCTCCTATTCATAGCCAACAACATCTTAACTGATAGAGAAGTTATGATGCCTTCACTACCTTGGCACCTATTGTAGTCTGGATTCTGCAGGTCCCAATGCCAGGGAGCCTGTCCTGTCTTCATCTCCAGTGGCTTCCTAAATAGGATATATGCTGGCCATCCTTCAGGCCTTAGCTTCCTCATTCTCTCTCCCACATCTGACTCCAGTTCACTGCCTCCATCTAGAAACTCTCCTCTCCCTTGATTTTCACGACACCAAAATCACCTTGTTCTCCTCCTGCCTGTGTGACTACATCTTCTCAGTCGGCTTCCTCCAACTCTTTGCAAAAAGCCTGTGGTGGAGTTCCCGTCATGGCCCAGTGGTTAACAAATCCAACTAGGAACCATGAGGTTGCGGGTTCGATCCCTGCCCTTGCTCAGTGGGTTAACGATCCGGCGTTGCTGTGAGCTGTGGTGTAGGTCGCAGACACAGCTCAGATCCCACATTGCTGTGGCTCTTTCGTAGGCCGGCGGCTATGGCTCCAATTAGACCCCTAGCCTGGGAACCTCCATATGCCGCTGTTGCGGCCCTAGAAAAGGCAAAAAGACAAAAAGACAAAAAAAAAAAAAAAAGCCCGTGGGCCCTGAGCCAGGGAGATATATTTTGGTTGGCCTACACAGTGTTTTTAAAATTTTGTAAGTTCATTTCCAACACTAAAAATTGAAAAATTTCACACAAATATAGGTTTTCTAGTTGTCCTGAATAATTGAAGAAATGGGCAAGCCTGGCCTGGCATTTCCACATGAGAATTTATAGGATGGGAAGACGAGGCCAGTCTAGCAAACAGACAAGAGTATCAGCCAGAATCCAGGTGAAGGATGTGTCTTGAAGAGAGAGAGAACAATGGTGTCAAAAGCTGCTAATAGGTCAAGATGAAGACTCAGAACTGCGGCAATGTGGAGGCAGCTGGTGACCTTGAAGAGAGTGTTTTAAGATCAAAAATACTCTTAAATATTGGAGCCCTTTCAAGTAAAAAAAAAAAAAAGTAGGAAAAAATCTGTATTACTAGGTAAGTCATAGATTGATATAACCCACAACCCGGCAACTCTATTTCTTGAAGCTGCCATGGAGGAACCCTAGCACACATACACCATAAAACACATACAGGCATGCTCATAGTGGCACTGAAGCAACCAGATGTCCATCAGTAGTAGATCATGAATTGGGTATATTGACACCACGGAGCAATATGGCATCAATGAAAGGAAATTCTCAGAGACAACACAGATAAATACCACAAACATAATGTTGACTCTTAAAAGAAATAAGACACAAAAAGAATGCATACATGATTATTGAACATATATAAAATCTTAAAACAGGAAAAACTATATTGTTTAAAAGATATTTTTTTCAAGGACTTACATGTTCTATATCTTACCATTTAAACAAGAACTGAGAGGAGTTCTGCTGTGGCATAATGGGTTAAGCTCGGGTGGCTGGGGAGGCGTAGGTTCAATCCCTGGCCTGGCACAGTGGGTCAAAGGATTGGGTGTAGCTGCCGCTGTGACCTATGCCACAGTTGCAGCTCAGATCCAATCCCTGGCCCAGGGAACTGCCATATGCCACAGGTGCAGCCATTAAAATAAATAAAGAAAGAAAGAACTGAGAAAGCGATTCAACAGAAACTTCTCTTAAGCATGACTATGGCTGGCTATATCCTATGCCATCACTTTGTGGGCCACGCTCAGAAGCCACTTCCTATTCTGCTGCATAGCAAAGGGAACTATATCCAATCACTTGTGATAGAACACGATGGAAGATAATATGAGAAAAAGAATGTATGTATAGGTATGACTGGGTCAACCTGCTGTACAGCAAAAAAATGGACAGATCACTATAAATCAACTATATTTCAATTAAATTTTTTTTATTTAAAAAAAGAAGTCACTTCCTTACAAGGCTTTTGGGACCACCTAGGCTACGCTAGCCCAGCCTCCTCACTTTCAATTCTTCATAGCACTCACTGCACAAAAGCATGATCATTCACATTTTGCTTGGTGATAGTCTGTCTTCTCCATGGAGGAAACAAGGAGAATGGCAACTGAAGAAGTAGAGGCAGTGAAGATAAACTACTTTCACGATTTTTTTCCCCAAGGGAAAAAAGACATGTATCAGGAAACAGACAAGGAGGCAAGGGAGAGCCTTTCCCCTTTTTTTTAAGATGGTATGTATATATGACCATGGGTCTGTGTGATAAAGGGAATCATCCAGAAGGAAGGGGGAAATGTGATGATGCAGAAGCAAGAGAATAACTAGAGGGGCTGGAGTTCCCGTCGTGGCGCAGTGGTTAACGAATCCAACTAGGAACCATGAGGTTGCGGGTTCGGTCCCTGCCCTTGCTCAGTGGGTTAACGATCCGGCGTTGCCGTGAGCTGTGGTGTAGGTTGCAAACGAGGCTCGGATCCTGCGTTGCTGTGGCTCTGGCGTAGGCCAGTGGCTACAGCTCTGATTCGACCCCTAGCCTGGGAACCTCCATATGCCACGGGAGCGGCCCAAAGAAATAGCAAAAAGACAAAAAAAATAATAATAATAAATAAAATAAAAAAATAAAACCATTTTCAGTCCTATAAAAAAAATAAATAACTACAGAGGCTAAGTGCTAGAGAAGGTGATGGGAGCAGGACTCAGTGTGTGAGTGCAAGGCTGGCCAAGGAGCAAGGACCACAGGGGAGGAGCAGAGGGGAGCAGCTGCTGGGAGGTCTGTAGATTTGGTAGTAGAAGGAAGGGGAAGTTCTCTTCTAATTGTTTCCAGTTTTTCCATGAGAGTGAGGATGGGGGAGGAGATGCTTGAGATTGGAGGAGAATGGTGGTGCAAGAGCCCTCTGGGAGAATGGGGCAAAAATTGACCAGAGGAATGCAGTAGAATGGTTGCGCATGCCCGAGAGCCCTCTTAAAAATGATGGTCCCCAATTTAAAGCAAGATCCGTCAACATCATTGAATGCTTTGCTCAGCCTTATTCAGCTACTGGGTACAGGTCAAGAATAGCAGGAGAGGTGAGATTTTGTCAGCTGAATATGATGGAGGGAGAGGGGGCAAAGGGCCTGGTTGGCACCGCAGTTCTCGGCTGGGCAGGGAAGGATGTGAAGATGGTAGCACACTTGGCGTTTACTATCTCCACCATCATCTGCCAGCACAATTATTACTTTCATTCGTGTTTTAAAATTATAGCAATAGAATTTACTACAGCAAGACATAGTATTTTATCTGCTTTTGAAACATATTTCTTAATATCTATAAAGATATGTAAGTCCTTGGGAAAACTGGGCTCTCTGAATCTGTCATAATAGGCTCCCAGTTTTTTGACAGAATCCAGATAAGACATAGGAGGGCCTGGGAACCACCATCCCAGGCAATCTTCACCCAAGTAAGGGTCCATTTCAGAGAAACCGTGTGCTCTGCTGATGAACAACGCGGGCCACAGCAAGAGGCAGATCTGGCCACCAACCCATCCCCATCCCCAGCTGACTTGGGCCAGATTTCTCAGTCTTTTTTAACGTCAGTCTTTCAGTCATATGCTAGGGATAACAGTAGCATCTACCTCATAGAATTGCTATTAGAATTATGTGAGAAAATTCATGGAAAGTGTTCAGCAAGGTGCCTGGCACCTATTAAACACTCAGTAAAAGATCATTACCTTAAAATGTGGACTGGGACTGTTGATAGTGGTGCTATTGCTGTTGAGTTATTTCACTGCAAATGATGGGTTAAACGCTTGAATACCTGGGTGATAAGGAGGTCCCAGTCTCACTGGCATCCTATGCTATAGTTGGACAGCCTTAATTTGATTCAACACAGGAAGCATGTACATTCGCGGCACTGTTCTAAGCAACTTATGTGTATTATTTCACTTAATCATCATAAAAAAGGGATTCAAAACCAGATCTTTCTGCTGCCAAAAGCTAGACTTTTGCTCAATAAATCACTTCTTCCTAACAGACTCACAGACATAGGGGATACACTTGTGGTTGCTGGGGGATGGGGGGAGTGGGATGGATGGGAGTTTGGGGTTAGTAGATGCAAACTATTATACTTAGAATGGATAAGCACTGAGCTCCCACCGTACAGAACAGGGAACTATATCCAGTTTCTTGGGATAGAGCATAATGGAAGATAATATAAGAGAGAAAATGTATATATATGCATGATTGGGTCACTTTGCTGTACAGTAGAAATTGGCACAACACTGTAAATCGATTATACTTTAATAAAATGTAAATTTTTTAAAAAACAGCACACTCCTTCCTAATAGTTTTTTTTCTAATTCTGATTTGTCCTAATTCTGCTCTCAGGAAGGATGAGATGCCAGGCACCTCTATGTGACAGTTTCCTCCAAACTGAGCAACAAACTGCAGAGATGCTGATCACACCAGGAGATGATTGGGAAACACAGCCTCTAGAGCCACTATGTCCCTCTCAGAGCCTCTACTTACTGCTGGAAACCCCTCTCCAAGGGAGGTCTTTTATCTAAAGTTATCTCCATGAAGTCCATAGGCCCTTCCCCAGGGGAATCAACTTCTCCATCCAGTGAAACAAGAATCTGCTGCTCCCCTATTCCCAGTGTAAGATGACCACACATGACCCTCTGCCTTCAATGGATGGATGTGCCATCATTCCGTCATTCAAACTAGCAAGTTTAAGTGCATGCTTGCCAAGCTACATACGCAAGAAGGGGAGTGCAAAGGAAGCATGAGGTTTGGACATTAAGGACATAAGGACACGCCAATAACCTCTGTGACCTCAGATAAATCCCTTCACCATTCTAACCTCCAGCTTCTTCAGTGTGAACGGGGACAGTAATCATTCCCTGTGCAAGGATCACTGTGAGAATTTAATGAGATGATGCCAGCTGTTATGATGGAAGATACTATCACACAGTCACCCGTCTTCCTTGTTGTCAGACACCTGATTTTGCTCAAGAGAGCACTATGCCTGTTCTAGAATATAAATTAAAATTTACATGATTAAAAAAAAAAGAAGTTTCCCTTGTGGCTCAATGGTTAGCAAACCCAACTAGCATCCATGAGGACACAGGTTCAATCCCTAGCCTCGCTCAGTGGGTTAAGGATCTGGCGTTGCTGTGAGCTGTGGTGTAGGTGGCAGATATGGCTCGGATCCTGAGTTGCTGTGGCTCTGGCATAGGCTGGCGGCTACAGCTCCGACTGGACTCCTAGCCTGGAAACCTCCATATGCTGCAGGTGTGGCCCTAAAAGACAAAAAGACAAAAAACAAAACAAAACAAAACAAAACAAAAAAAACAAAAAACAATTGGCATGCTATGGTCACGAGGCATGATGAGCCTATTCCTTCCTGTTAGATACTGACTTTTCCAGCCTCCCTTGTGCCTAGGAATGTCTATTTGACTTTGATCTGACTGAAGAAAGGTTAAGAGAAGTCATCTGGGAGGCTTCTGGAAATTTTTTTTTTGCTTGCTTGTAAGGGGAAAGGCATGAAATAATATGCATAAGTGTCCCCAACTCACACATCTGCACACACACAATCTTTCTCACATCTTTCTTCTTTGAATTTATATGCAATGGCTGGAGCTATGGTAACTATTTTGTGACCACGAAGTGGTAAACATGAAGGCAGTAATCAAAAGCTAAGGATAGAGAAGCCAAAATGAAGAATGACCCTAGATCCTTGATGAGACCTTAGAGCTGATGAACCAATTCAGAATGCCTTCCTCCTGAGTTCTTAAGTGAGATAATAAATGCTTGAGTATTTAAGTCACTGTTAATAAGCTGTAACTCACAGCCCAAAGCATCCCTAATTGATTCAATAATATCATCATTGTTCCTGCTTTTACTTAGAGCAGGGAGCCACATCTTCCTGTACCAACAGGGATTCATGAGAGACAGTACTTCAGACCAGGTCACCCACAGCAGAGTTGATCCCCTCTATTTTTTTGTTTGTTTGTTTTTTGGATGCTGCCAAGACATATAGAAGTTTCAAGGCCACAGAAATTGAACCCACATTACATTAGCAACCCAAGCCACAGCAGTGACAACACCGGATCCTTAAACTGCTGAGTCACCAGGGAACTCCTTGAGCCTCTCTATTATTTTCTGTAAAGTCCTTCTCTACAGGGATCCCAGCACAATCAGCAAAGGAGGGGCCCTTAGCCGCATATGGCTCACAAGACGCTTCTCAAAGATTGCTCCAGTACAACACCATATTTGCAGCCCTCTTGAGCGATCCCATGCTTCATGCATCTTATACGTTATATTAACACTATTCTGGGTTGTATTCTGGACATTTCACTCTGCTTAAGTGGAAAAACTTCTAAATCCAAGAATGAGAATCCCATCAGGGCAAAGGAGAGACCCAAAGATGTGAGCAAATGCACAGAAACTTAACACAGTGCTTAGCATGGTGGTTGGAACCTACTGGTTTCTCCATGAAGGGCAGCTGTTATTATCATGGTCATGACCATTATCATTACATAACAGTTGCTATCACTTCTAAATTCAGCTCTTCCACAAAGAAATAGACAAGCCCTGTACTTCTGAGTCCACCCACCCTCTGTGACTTAGAGATCAGCATTCCTTCCAACGCGGTAACGCCCCAGTGCGGGAGGGGAATACCAGGGCTGATACGTGAGCAGGTGCCTGATGGGAGAAGAAGGAGGCAGAACTTAGACTGACCATTCAGAATATGAGTCAGGGCCTTGGTAAAGAATCACATTCCTATCTTCCCAACCTGGGCTAAAAGTCAAGATGAATTTTATATTATTCATCACCCAACAAATATTTATTGAGGTATATGGCAAGTGTTCAAAATTGTACTGTAAAAATTCCCCTGGAAAACAAGGAAGACAGTAAGCTACATACTGCAGAGGGGATTTATGGCTTGATTAAAGACTTTCATTCCAGGAAAACATCCTCAGGTTTCAGCCATTCACTTTCCCGGAATTCTAACTGAGGTACCAAGCTGGAAGATGCCCAAAGACACAGACCGAGCTTCCCAAAGAGTTCTCCTCTAAAATGTACACTGCAGATCTACAAACACGCCAATCCAGGGCAACTAAACAATGCTATGGTGGGACTCCCCTTTACTTGGTGCCAAAGCAATGGGCAGTCTCCTCGGGCGCTAGGTTTCCACGTGGCCCCAGTGGAGAAATACCCCAGGGAGCAGTGAAGTGCAGAGCACAGGGCTGCAACCAGGACAACTGCAGCTCCACCTGCACTCCCCCCCCACCCCCAACCACTGAACGGCTGCACAGCTACAGGCAGATCACCGAGCCTCCCTGGACCCCCATCTCCTCATTCTTCAAGTGAAGGGGCTGAACACAACGACTCCTGTGATGGTTAATTTTATGGGTCAACTTGGCTAGGCCACAGAGCTCAGGTATGTATATAGTCAAACATCATTCCAGATGTTTCTGTGACAGGGTTTGGGGACACCAACATTTAATCTGCGGGCTTTAAGTAAAGCAGATTGTTCTTCATAATGTGACGCAGGGGTGGGGGGCAGGTGCTCATCCAGGCATTTGAAGGCCTGAATAAAACAGGGATCAACTCCTTCTGAGCACGAGGGAATTCTGCCAGCAAATGGCCTTTGGACTCCAACTGCATCTCTTCCCTGGGTCTCCAGCCTGCCAGCCTGCCCTGCAGATTTGTTCTAGACTCTTTCCGAACCTCCATAATCATAGAAGCCAATTCTTTTAATTAAAAAAGTACACAAAGGAATTCCCACTGTGGCTCAGGGGGTTAAGAACCCCACTAGTATCCATGAGGACATGGATTTGATCCGTGGCCCCAGGCAGTGGGTTAAGGATCCAGTGTTGCCACAAGCTATGGTGTAGGTTGCAGACATAGCTCAGATCTGCCGTTGCTGTGTCTGTGGCATAGGCTGGCAGCTGTAGCTCCGATTCACCCCCTAGCCTGGGAACCTCCATATGCCACAGGTGTAGCCATAAAAAAGAAAAAAGACAAAAAAAAAAAAACTGTACTTGTCTATATGTCTGTTTGTGTGAGTGTATGTTATATGTATCCTGTTTGTTCTGTTTCTCTGGAAAACCCTGGCTAACACAATCCCCAAACTCATTTCCAGTTTTAAGATGCTGGGGGGCTGACTAGTAGCAGAGGGAAGGTTAGGGCCCGTTTCTCTGCCTGTGGCTCCCCAGGGCAGGGATGCCCAAATGATCAGGACAATGTCCTCTTTCAGGAGGACTTATGCAATGGGCCTCCTCGGCACAGCAATAAATACCAGTAGTTCCAGAACTGGGACACCACGTACTGTGGGGTATGGAGAGAGATAGATTGATATGAATGCAGCCAAGAGGAATCCAACATGGGAGATTATGAAGGCAGCAACCCAAGCCACTGCAGTCAGATTCTTAACCCACTGCGCCACGGCAGGAGCTCTGTGTTCTTCAATTTGATGGCTCTGTCCATCACCCATTTTCTGGCTAAGCCCCCAAATCTGGGTGTCATCTGAATCTCCTTTGCTCTCCATCACCTCCCACTTGCAATGAGTTTCCAAGTTATACTTTCTTTTGTTTGTTTGTTTGTTTTTGTCTCTTTTTTAGGGCTGCATCTGCGGCATATGGAAGTTCCTGGGTTAGGGGACATATGGAAGTTGCCAGTTTATGCCACAGCCACAGCAATGCCAGATCCAAGCCACATCTGTGATCTACACTGAAGCTCCCGGCAATGCCAGATCCGTCACCCACTGATTGAGGCCAGGGATCAAACCTGCATCTTTAGGGATACTAGTTGGGTTCTTAACCTGCTGAGCCACAACAGGAACGCCTATCTTCTTAATATTTCTTACCCGTTCAATTTTCTCTTTCTCCACCTGGAATAAGGAACAAAGCACCACTGTTCCTTTTGTTGTGGAGTCATCTGTTTACTTTTCTGCCTCTCTGACCAAACAATCAGTCCTGTGATGGCAAAGACCTGACGTCCTGATATTGTTCTGTGTGTGTGACAGGTGGTGGTTGAGGAGGTAACTCCCAGAACTTGAATACCCCCTTCTTATTTAGGTTAAATCCTCTGCTGAGTGAGAGATGGTGAGAGGGGAGACCTCACCTCCCCCAAGAGCAGGCAAGGGAGCCAGTGGATCCTCCCTGAAGTCACGATCACATGACCTGGCCTCACCCAATCAGAAACCTCCACCCAAGAATAAAAAGCTGGAGGGAAGAAAGCAAAGAAGTTCATTCAGAGCTTTTTCATGCTCTAAACATCATGGTGGCTGTCTCAGCAGGGTGGCAGGGAGACCTAATCAGTAGACTGCCCCTGGGGTGGCCCCTGGGCTGTGTTCTCTGCAGCCTGGCTCCCTTGGCCCTGCCTGTTGCCCAAGTCCCGCTCTCCGGCTTCCCACCACTCTGAGAAGTGACCGGGATCCTTCTGATACACGCCTTTTATTCGTCGGTTTACTAGAGTCAGCTTTTGGGTGGTAACCAAGAAATGGGACTAACAAACCTGGTCTTATCTATCCCTTACCCCCACAATCTAGCAGAGGGCCTTGATTCTAATAGGTGATGTGTGTTAAGGAACGAATGAAAGAAAGAGGAAGGAAGGAAGGAAGGAAGGAAGGACCGGAGGGAGGAAGAGAGGACAGCTATTCTCTTTCTTTTTCTACCTTTGACTACTTCTCAGATGAGCTTGGAAGTAGTCAGAGAAAAGGTGGGGAAATTAGGGACCTCTATATGTATATGAGCATGGGGGCGGGGGGGGGGGGGCAGTGGTGGAATTTGTTTGTTTTGTTGTTGTTGATTTGTGTTTGTTTTTGTTTTTGTTTTTAGAATTTTCCCTCCTCTTCACTGGCTGCATCTGGGAATCCTTAGGAAGTATGAGAAAATAAACCATCCCAAACTCTGAGAAATCACTAGGATTCAACATCCTCCAAGCAATAAGTTGACAGCCAGGTGAAAGAGTGACTTGGACATGACTCCCGGCCAGAGGAGAAGACAAGGGAAGGGAGGAGCAGAACCTGCAAGGTGATGCGGGGGGAAGAGCATAGGGATCTGAGAACCTGAGGAGGCACATCAGTAGAGCTTGTAAGAGTCCCATGCTTTACAGAAGCCAGCTGAGATGATAAATTTGGGTCCATTTTCCAAAAATCACTCTGGCGTTCCCTTTGACCCAGTAGTTCCATGTCTAAGCACCTAGCTTAACAAAGCAATCAGATACGGTCAATGATGTACACATAAGAAGAGTCATGTTAATGCGATGTATAACTAGAAAAAATTGGAAGCAACTTCATGTCCAGTACTAAGGAAATAGCTGAGTAACTCATCAATACAATATCTCATCAATACAGTGGAGTATTAGGCACACATTAAAAACATTCACAAAGGGGTCCTAAAGCGATGGGAAAATGTGCGGACATAACGTTATTCAGAAAAGACGCATGAAAGGAGCCTCTCTTCAATAAACAGTCTGAGCGAAACTGGACAGCCACATGCAGAAGAATGAAACTGGACCACTACCTTCTACCATACAGGCAAAGCAATTCAAAATGGGCGAAACACTTAAATGTAAGACCTGGAGCCATAAAACTCCCAGAAAGAAAACCTAAGTGGTGAGCTCCTTGACCTCAATCTTGCTCATGGTCTTTAGGATTTGACACCCAAAGCCCAGGCAACAAAAGGAAAAATAAACAAGTGGGACTACATTACACTAACAAGCTTCTGCACAGCAAAGGAAGCCATCAACAAAATGAAAAGGCGACTTACCAGAGGGGAGAAAATATTTGCAAATCATATATCTGATAAGGAGTTAATATCCCAAATATAGAAAGAATACACATAGGTCAATAGCAAAAATGAACAATCCCATTAAAAACTGGGCAAAGGATCTGAAGAGACATTTTCCAAAGACATACGGATGACCAACAGAAGCATGAAAAGATGCTCCATATCACCAATTGCCAGGGAAATGAAAACCAAAACAGCAGTGAGATCATCTCATATCTGTTAGAACGGCTATTATCAAAAAGTCGAGGCGCTCCTGCTGCAGCACAACAGGATCAGCAGCATCTTGGAAACACTGGGACGTGGGTTTGATCCCTGGCAAGGTACAGTGTGTTGGGGATACAGCGTTACCGCAGTTGCAGCTTAGGGCTCAACGGCAGCTCTGATCTGATCCCTGGCCCAGGAGCTCCAGATGCCACGGGGTGGCCAAAAATGGAAGGGGAAAAAAAAAAAAGATGAGAAATAAGTGAATAAGTGTTAGCGAGGATGTGGAGCAAAAGGGAAATCTTGTGCACTGTCAGTAGGAACTAAACTGGTGCAACAACTATGGAAAACAGTACGGATATTCCTCAAAAAAAAAGTGAGCTACCATATGACCCAGCAATTCTACTTCTGGGCATTTACCCAAAGGAAACACAAATGCTAACTTAAAAAGATACAGGTACCCCCAAGTTCACTGCAGCAGTTTTACAAAACCAAAACATGAAGCAAACAGTTGTTCATCACGGGGTGAATATATAACAAGGATGTGCTATATATTTACAATGGAATATTATTCAGTCACAAAAGAAGGAAATCTTGCCATTTGTGATGTCATGGATGAAACTTGAAGGCAATGTGCCAAGTGAAATACAGTCAGGCAGAGAAAGACAAATACGATATGATCTCACTTATATGTGGAATTAGAAAAAAAAAAAAAAAAACTAAACTCATAGATACAGGAACCAGATTGGTGGTTGCCAGAGGAGGGGATGGATAGAGGGCAAAATAAGTGAAGGACAAACATCCAGTTATAAACTAAATGTCATGGGGACGTAATGTACAGCTTGGTGACTACAGTTAATAATACTGTGTTGTGGGAGTTCTGACTAGCATCCATGAGGACGCAGGTTCGATCCCTGGCCTTGCCCCGTGGGTTAAGGATCCAGCATTGCCATGAGCTGTGGTGTAGGTTGAAGACAAGGTTCGGATCCCGAGTTGCTGTGGCTGTGGTGTAGGCCGGCAGCTGCAGCTCCGATTCAACCCCCAGCCTGGGAACCTCCATATGCCATGGGTGTGGCCCTAAAAAGACAAAATAATAATAATAATAATAATAATAGTAATACAGTGTTGCATATTTGAAAGCTGCTAAGAGAGTAAATCTTAAAAGTTCTTATCATAAGAAAAAAATTGTAACTGTGTGTGGTGATGGACGCTAACTAGACTTATTGTGGTCATCGTTTTGCAACAAGTCATCATGGTGTACATCTGAAACGATATAATGTTAGAGGTCAAATATATTTCAATTTTAAAATGACAAAGTACAATTTAAAAAAGAAATGTGTAAAACCATGCATGTAGCATGTGGTCACAAAGAAAGCAAAATACCTATATTAGAACAAAGGCTGGAAAGAAATAATCAAAGTGTTAAGGAGTCGTCCCTACATAATGGAATTACGTAACTTTCAGTAACTTTGCTATGGTTTTCTACAATGGGTCAATATTCGTTTGTTGACCAAGAAAAAGAAAATACTTTGAGTTCCCGTGCGGCTCAGTGGGTTAAGGATTCGGTGTTGTCACTGGAGCAGCTCAGGTTGCTGCTGAGGCGAGGGTTCAGTCCTTGGCCTGGGAATTTCTGTAAAGGAAACACAGTCAAATGGTGGGGTACAAATGAAAGCTGGATAACCAACACCATATTTTGCTTTTTAATTCAGAGCCTTTTTGGTTGATTCTGAGGCCGAAGCAGCCCTACCTTCCGCCCAATCACTTGACCTTCCCCCTGCCTCCTTCGTCTCTGGTGAAATTTGAAAAGGAAGGTTCTGTTCTCTCCTGGTCCCAGGGGTGTAGTGCCTTCCTTTCCGACCTCATGGCTCTGGTCCTTTTCTCTCACTCCACCTTCACCTCCACCTTCTCAGAGCCTCCTTAGCATGGATGCATCACACCTGGCCCATGGGGGACACGCCTTCCAAGGAGCTACTCTCTCAGGTAGGTGTGTCTCTGAAAGGTTGAGACAAAATAATTCATATTTGGTGAAGAGGCTGTGTGGAATGTGTTCGGCTCATCCACCACCTGAAAGCTTTGGGGTGACAAGCCACGGACTTACCAAGACTCATCAATTCCATCTAGGCTCTCGACTCTGAGTAGTTGCTGCAGGCTTGTTTGTTAATAGGCCCAACACCCTAGCACATCTAACACAAACAGGTATGTGCGTCCGGCCACAATTTTAATACATTTTCTTACCAAATATAGAGATGCTCTTTACTCAGTAAATAGTGCGACCTTTTTATTAATCTCCGTTTCTTCTTGCAGCAACATAATAAATGTTAGAACAAAAGCTCATATAATTCATTTAAAGACCCTTGTCACTATTAGACAGCCAAGCTCAACTACTCCTCAGGTCTGTTCCAGCTTGTCCTGGATTGAACATAAAAAAAGATTGTTGATGTCAACTGCCTTAGTAATAATAAGAACATTTATAATAAAAATGGCTCATTTTGTGCCAAGCATGGGGCCAAAGTCATTATTTCCTTTAATATTCACAAGAAGCCCCACAGAAACCGAGGTACAGAGGGGCTGAATAACTTGCCCCAAATTACCCAGCCCGTAACAATAGAGCTGGGCTCAAACCCAGGCAGTCTTTCTCCGAGCACCCCGTGCGCCCCCTTCACCTTCCAAATGGTCCTATCCCATAGCTCCAGCTGCGTCTCCAAAGGAGAAATGGCCCTTGACATGCTCCAACAAACGGCACTCTTGAACTTCTGCTCTCGGCATCCTGAGAGTCTCCTTGGTTTCTGACTCAACATTAATTGCTCCAAAACCTTGTACCTTCGTGTCTCCAACCACAGTGGTTTATTTTTTCAACTTAAGTATCTGTCTCATTTTCTAATATGATGCTTGGGCATTATTTCTAGCTTTTTAAGAAAATTACAAGTGCCAAATCCCCTCTCTTAAAATGTTTTTAAATTTTAAAAAGCCTATCTAGAGGAAGCAAAGTAGAACTGTTTTAGGAGCTGGATAGATAGTCAAGTAAATATTATTTTAATAAAGAGAAGAAATGTTAATGAAGCCAAGAGCATGCATGCCTGATGGCGGAATTTGATTTGCTGGCAACAGTCTGCTAAAGAAGATATTTTGAGTTATCTTCCAGCAGAAAGCAAAACAAATCAAAACAGAAACTAGTGCTCTTGTCACTTTTCCAGGCTTGGGAGATGGGAACCCAGTGAAATTTCTACCTAGTGATTTGACCTGCCAGGAAGTTGCCCTGTCTGCTTTCAAAGGGTTGCCCTCCTGAGTCTGGCTGTGGTGACAGTGGCCACCCCAAAGAGGTGACTCTGAAGAAAACAAGAATGAGACGGGAAAAGGAGAGGAAAAGAAAGGCAGTAGGTAATGGAATTGCTAAGTTTCAGCTGCAATAGTAAGATGCCAAGCACTATTGTTCAATTGATAAAATATTGGCAAATCACAAAATAAAGGTGCAACCACATTTAGGTGTATGGTTGTAACCATAACATTCATTTATAAATATTAACATTTAAAGGTGGGGTAATGTGCCCGGCCAGGAAGCGGGGTCATCAGTTTGGGGGAGAGCATAAGCTTTTTAATTTCACATACGCCCTTCTATACTGTTTGAAATCTTAAATCAGGAATAGGTATCATTGCTATAATAGAAAATGGAAAGGACCAAAAACTATTACAACGTATGTATACATATATGTCTATATATCCATCTACTATCTATGCGTACACATGTAATATACACATGGGTATATGAACACGTGTATCATGAATACGCATGCACAAATATATTCACGTCTATCCTTTCAAATCCTCTTTTTTCCCCTAAGGATGTTTGTAAAGCTCATATGGGTACCTATTTTCAGACAGCTAATGCTGTCTTTTCATCAAGATCAGCATGCTTTCAAAAAAAAAAAAAAAGATAATAATGACTCAGAACTTCTAGTCAAAGATCCTTCTATTTAGATAAAGAAAGAAAAATGTCCCTCCACTAGCATTATAGAGCAGCTACAATTGCCAGAATACAAGGCAGTAGGCTTTGAGACACAGAGATGAATAATCCGAGGGTGTCTGATGAATATGAAGGTCAAAAATATAAATGGCTAACTACGCTGGCAACACACATGCAGTAAGCGGCAAACCCGAAGCAAAGGGCAATTGCTCAAGATGATGCTGAAAGAAGCACCAATCTAGATGCAAACTATTATATTTAGAATGGATAAGCAACGAGGTCCTACTGAGCAGCACAGGGAACTATATCCAGTCTCTTGGGATAGAACAATGGACAATAGTATGAGAAAAAGTGTGTGTGTGTGTGTGTGTGTGTGTGTGTGTGAGACACTGGGTCAATATGCTGTACAGCAGAAATTGGCACAACACCGTAAATCAACTATACTCTAATAGAAAGAAAAAGAAAAAAAAGCACCAATAACACCAAGGTCTGAGCACTTCCCTGATTGGGGAGGGGAGGTGTCTGGAAGGCAGAGAGTCTGAAGCTACTTCCACTTGTCCAGAGGTTCGGAACCTGGAAGACACCCCGACCCCATCCTGCCCATTCATCATCCTGCTCCAGCCAGATCGAGGCCAAAGCAGAGCCCAGGAGTCCAGACACAAAGAGAAATCCCTTCCTTGCCTCTGCTTCACTAGAGATTGGTTATTTTAGGAGCCATGGAACTAAAGGACATCCTTAGCCTTCCCAGAGCCTAGACCTCTGGAAATCTGGGCCAAGAAGTGAGTCCTATTCTTTCTTCTGAATGGAAGGCCTCTGAAAACAAGAGGCATGCAGATGGCCCCATGCATATGAAAAGTGGTGGAAACCTCCCTAGAAACCAGGGAAACAGCAATCTGGTGCTTCCATTTTCTACTCAGCAGATTGGCAAAATTTCTCAAGACTGAGCAAACATGTTGCTGAGGATGCAGGGAAAAGGCCGCACCTAGTCGCTGCTGGTTGGAGGGGAAACTGGCTTATAACCTCTTGGGAGGACAAGGGGAAGCATCTGCACACAGTCCACACATAAGCCCACGACCAGCAACTCCACAAGGACCTCCTTGCCCAAGGATAGAGGGACTGTCGGGAGACATGTTTCTACCATCTTGTCTTAGCCTCTGTTTCAATTTTCTCTGCTGAAAACTCCATCTTGTCCTGCTTTACTTTACCCCACATTCCTGCGTGAGAAACAGTCACAGTGCTGGCACATGACTTAAGCTTAAGAACAAAGACCTAAAGGCCTAAGTTATTCACGTGGTCAGCTGAATGAGGACTTGATGCATTGGTCTAGGCACGCCAGACCTGTGCAGACTGGCACGCTGTTTGCACAGCAGGATACGTCCTCTAAAGAATAAGAGGAAGATGAGCCTCATGGCCCCAAGGGGTTTATGAGGGGTCGTTAGCAGGATATGCATCAGCAAGGAGAACCGAGGTGCAAACCTAGGCACGCTGGGTTATTGCACATAGGCACAGTGACTGCAGAGGCACAATGGTGATTCTCTAGATGCTATGCATAGACAGCTGACACCAAGCTTCCTCAATGCTAATGACTGTTAAATGCCTAAAAGTCAGAATAAACGCTATGTGACTTTTAAAATAATAAAAATCTATATCCTGCACCTATAGCCCCCCTCCTCACTTGACGTCATCCTCAAGAGCACAATAAAAGCAGTGTGGTTTCTTGAGGCGGGGCTCTTGGTCCCTGAGACCTTGAGTCCCCCGGTTCCCACCTTCAATTAAGATAAATGTCTCTGTGTCTTGTTTTGTGTTAACTTTTTCCTTAAGTTTCACAGCACCCGTTCTTCAGCCCTCACCTGCTGAGCTGGTCTCAGCAAAGGACAAAATGCCATGTAGATGTTTACAACAGCAGAAAATTGTACACAACTGCGATACCAGTCAAGAAAGAAATGATTAAAGCAGCTGCAACATACCCATCTGAGGAAATACCATGTACAACAATTAAAAAGAATAAGGCGGATCTCTTTGTCTTGTCATGGGTAGAGTAAGTGAAGAACGCAGGTATCGGGATCGTGTGACCTTACCTATGATTTTTAAAATCTATATGTGAATGTGTGAATGCGAGTGTCCAAGAAAGAGACTGGGTGCCTGCCCCTGGTTATCTAAACCTGTACACCATCTATTCATATTTCACTTACTGAATGTTTTCAAAGTAAAGAAGAGTCTTTTAAAATTGACAAGAGATGTATAAGTTGTTTGCATATTTTAGAGATTAAATGAACCTTTCCACAGAAAAGAAACTCATGGACTTAGAGAACAGACTTGTGGTTGCCAAGGGGGAGAGGGAGGGAGTGGGGTTTATTGGGAGCTTGGGGTTAATAATGCAGACGATTGCCTTTGGAATGGATAAACAATGAGATCCTGCTTGTAGCACTGGGAACTATATCTAGTCATTTATGATGGAGCATGATAATGTGAGAAAAAGAATGTATATGTGCATATGTGACTGGATCACCTTGCCGTACAGTAGAAAATTGACAGAACACTGTAAACCAGCTATAATAAAAAAATAAAAATCATTCTATTAAAAATAAAATAAAAAAAGAGAAAGTGGAAAGAACTTTGAAGTCAAGGGACACAAGTGGGCTGCCCAGAGCTCTGGGTGGTGAATTGAGCACAGCCTGGGTGCTGGTCTTCAGTCTGAAGAGCTAGGAGACTTTATTACATCAGGCATGAGAGTGGCTTAGTTTCTGAGCAGCAAATTCAAACTAGCTAAGCTTACAAGAGACGGAGGGGAAAATAACAACTTGTCACTTACAGCAAGATGTCTCGACCTCAGCACCGTTGACTGTGGGGGCTGGATCATTCTGTTGTGTGTGGCAGGGGCACTGTGAGAGGTTTAGCAGCATCCCTGGCCTCTACTCATCACATGCCAGCATCGCACCCCTTCCCGGGTCATGACAACCAAAACTGTCTCCAGGTAGCGACGGGTGTTCCCTGTGGGGATGTGCCCGCATCATCCCCAGTCAAGAAGCACTGCTTTACAATGACAAACATAGCTACCAAGAAAGCCAGATGCTGCCCTGCGGGAAAATGAAGGGACAACCAAATTACAATGGAACCTGCAAGGAGTGCAGGAAGCCAGAACAAAGGAAGTTTTTCCAAAAAAGATGATTTAGGAGTTCCCATCATAGCGCAGCGGTTAACGAATCCGACTAGGAACCATGAGGTTGCGGGCTCGATCCCTGGCCTCGCTCAGCAGGTTAAGGATCTGGCATTGCTGTGAGCTGTGATGTAGGTTGCAGACTCGGCTCGGATCCCTGCTGCTGCAGCTCTGGCGTAGGCTGGTGGCTACAGCTCTGATTGGACCCCTAGCCTGGGAACCTCCATATGCTGTGAGAGCGGCCCTAGAAAAGGCAAAAAAAAAGATTTAGGAGTTCCCATTGAGGCTCAGTAGTAATGAACTCGACTAGTATCCATGAGGACTCAGGTTCGATTCCTGGCCTCACTCAGTGGGTTAAGGATCTGGCATTGCTGTGAGCTATGATGTAGGCCAGAGGCTATAGCTCCAATTCAACTCCTAGCCTGGGAACTTCCACATGATGCGGGCGAGGTCCTAAAAAGACTAAATAAATAAATAAATAAAATGATTGAAATATTTGATGACTCTGGCCTAGGAGAGCCTGAAGCATCCTTCCCCAACCCCAGCACACTCCAATACACACACACACACACACACACACAGAGACACTTTCTCTCTCTCTCCAGGGAAATCTCTGACTTTGGTTGGGTATTGCCAGCTCTCTCCCCTCTGACCCACACTAATTAATTGTTCTCCTTTTTTTATCTTTTTTTTTTTTAAGGCTGCACCTGTAGCATATGGAGGTTCCCAGGCTAGGGGTCGAATCAGTGCTATAGCCACTGGCCTACACCACAGCCACAGCAATGCCAGATCCGAGCCACCCTGTGACCTACACACAGCTGATGGCAACACCAAATCCTTAACCCACTGAGTGAGGCCAGGGATCGAACCTGCATCCTCATGGATGCTAATCAGGTTCGTTTCCGCTGAGCCATGATGGGAACTCCTAATTGTTCTCCTTTTGATTAGCACTTTTTTTCCCCCAGAGACACCAATGTTATCAACTGTGTGGACACTTCTTAAACACACCAATGACCTTGAAAGGGAGAGAAGAGTAAACCCATGGAAGCAGACAGCCTCTGAGGGCAGCAGAGCCCCAAATGCCCCACCATAAACACATCACTTCTTTGAAATTGTTTTCACCTTAAAACTCCATGTGATTTCGCCTTCAGCTCTGTAGTATATGTATGAAGTTATTTTAACCAAAAGTAAATACATTTCCCAAATCCTAAGCAGTAAACTTTGGGAAGGTACACAAGTTTAGCATGTAGCTTCGTACCTTCGTATACCTTTGTACCCACCAAGGTATAAAGAATAGACAACTTCCTGCTCTTCTCTCTCTCTCTTTTTTTTTTTTTTTTTTTTTTTTTTTTCCGTTTTTAGCCATACCCACAGCATATGGAAGTTCCCAAGCCAGGGACTGAATCTGAGCTGGAGCTTTGACCTACACCACAGCTGCAGCAACACTGGCACCTTAACCCACTGTGCCAGGCCCAGGATTGTGCTGGTGGCTCCACAGAGACAAGCCACATGGTTAACCACTGTACCCCAGCAGGAACTCCAAGACAACTTCCTGCTCTTCTTTCATCTCATCCAAGGAGAATATTTCCATGAGCTTGAAGAAGGTTCACAGAAGTTACTTGATGAATCCTCTTTCTCCAGGGTGTCTTGTGCCTATAGCTGACCTCCGCAAGTGCACTGCTGGCACTGCCAGGTCCAAGAACAGCCCTTTCATGGCCGCCCATACTGAGGAGCTCACAACTTCTGCCCAGCTGAGCTCCAGCAGCAACACAAACAAGAAAATAACATACTAGGCCATCTCTGTCTCCAGCAGAATTCTTTTTTTTTTTTTTTTTTTTTGTCTTTTTAGGGCCACAGGCTAGGGGAGTTCCATCCAGTAGAATTCTAGTTAAGACAAATACTGGATGATCTCACTCATATGTGGAATGTTAAAAAAATTTTTTAAATAAACAAATCATTTTAATAAACTAAATAAGCAAACCGAACCATACAAAAATAAACACATAGATACAGAGAACAGAGTAGTAGTTACCAGAGGGGCTGGAGGGTGGGGAGAGAGTGAAAGGGTTAAAGGGCGGTGACAGATGAAAACTAAACCTTTGATGGTGAGCACACTGTAGTATCTGCAGAAGCTGAAGTACAATATTGCGCACGTTAAACATAGATAAAGTTGTAAACCAATTATTAAGAAAAGACAATCTAGTGACTCATTTCAAGCAATATTTCTGATTGAGATTTTTTTTTAGAAGTTTCTCTTAGCAAGAAAGAAATCAGCAAGGGAGGGGGAGCATGGAGGCTTTAATTCTAAAGACCTTCTTGGCATTTTATTTTCTTTTATATAAGGGATTTCACGTTTTAAAGTGGCGGGGGTTGTTTTTTGGCTGTGCCCAAGGCATGCAGAAGTTCCTGGGCCAGGGATTGAACCCGTGTCACAGCAGTGACCCAAGCTACAACAGTGACAATGCCTTTAGCCATGGAGCCACCAGGGAACTCCATTTTGTGTTTGGGGGGAAGGGATTTTAAATACAGTACATTTCTATCATGGTTCGTGTAAAACGTGCAAAGACTGACTTTTGTAGGAGACAGAGGACTTAGGGAAGAAGAAAAACCACGGCATGGGAGGTGCTCAAGAAATGCTGAGCTTCCATTGCCTGCTCTGAATTCATAGTGTTGGACCCGAAGTGCTGGGATAGGCCTAGGATCTTCTGAGACTAACACTTCTGAGGTTGCAGTCATGAGTTCATAAACCTCATTTCAGTATCTTTTGGACGCCTAAATTCCTTTCTGGTTCCCAACTCCCTTCTTCCAATCCCTTCTTTATTTATATGCCATAAGTACAAAAATCTGGGAAAGGACAGAACTAGACATAGCCCTTCTCTCTGATTCTTCCCAGAATCGTGATGGTATTTCATGTCTTGCTGTTGCCTTCCTAACCCAGTCCTATATGTGATTCTGATGTACTTTCATCCTTAAATAGTTTCTTAGTAGAACAAGATTTTCTATTTTTACAATTTCCCTGAAAAATGACTAAGAGAAATCCAGGGCCCTGGATTTTCACCTTTTCTTCCCTCCAGAATATTTTTCAAGGACTCAAATTTCAATCGTCTCAGTCATCTTCTGAGCCATGATATCTGGGGAGGAGAGACCCAAAGGCATGGCAAAGGTGAAGCCCTCTTGAAAGCTGGCTTTGTGGAGAGATAAACGTGGTGTTGGTTCCTGCAGTTTGCAGGTCCATGGGGAAAACACTCAGCCTCGCCAGGAACTATTTACACAGAGGGGAGGCAGGGAGCAATGAGAGGCATGGTTCTGGGACGTCGTGTTCCATATTAAGGAAAGTAAGGCCCAGCACCAATGAGGCGGCATGTCAGAGCAGAAAAGTAACCCAGCCCGTTTCAGCCCAGAAAGAGAAACCAGGCCACAAAAGGAGGGGCCAGAAACGCACGAGGATTAAAGGTGCCTGTTTTGGAAACAAGCAACTTGGTTTTAAACCCCAACTCTGCCATTGTATTAACTACAAAGTCTCTCTCTGCTTCAGTCTTCTCGTTCTGTGAAATGGTGATATCATCGCACTGATTCATTCAGCAAATGTTCACGAATGCCTGGTATATGCCAGACCTTCTTCTAGATGCTGGGGCTGGGGTGGCACAATGGAGGGCAAAACATTCATGGGCACTGCTCTGGGGGCGTTTACATCCTGGGATGGAGCGACGAGATAGAGAAAAACAGGATCGTTTCCGTAACCAATGCCATGAGGAAAACAAGCCACGAGGGTGCGATGGGAAGTGGTGCGAGGCAGGGGGCAGTGAAACACGGGAAGGAAGGACTGAGCTGATGGTTGACGGAGGGAAACAAACCAAACACGTGCAGAGGAGAAGTACATTCAGGCAGAACCTACTTCAGAGGCTATTTCATAAGGACTCAGGGAGATAAAGTATGGAAAATCTTAGTGCAGCACCAGACACAACAAATGGCAGTTACTCAACAAATGGAGGCAGCCACTATGATTCAGAGGGTTTGGGAAAGTTCCCAGAGTCCGGTCGTGAGGAAGCTGGGTGAGGGAGTGACCAGGACGTCAGGGAGGAAACTGAAGAGTTGACTGTACAGCCTCAACCACCGCGGCCAGACAGAACCAGGGAGTCGTTGGGCTGAGGGCTGCCAGAAGCCCCTGAGGACCTGGAGAGCTTGTGCCCCATTTTGCAGGAGCAGTGGGGACGCGCTCCACTTCCCTCAGGTACCCTGACCCCTGGGACTTGAGTCTGTCATCCTGGTTGGCACAAGGCATTGCTGTCAGCTTGCCCTACCGTGTACCTCCCCCGCCTGTACCTGGGCTGCCTCTCAGCAGCCTGGCCTGGACTCCTGTGCAAGACATGGGCAAGCAAGTCAAACAGCATCTGTCTAATCTCCCTGCTTAACAGATATGGAAGCTGGGGCCCAGGGAAGTGATGAGACTTTAGCGGGGAACACAACTACTCTCTCAACTCTGACTGAAGATCGTGCCTCCCCGCCCCGGTCAAGACGGTTGTCTTTTTCCATCTCGGCTCCTCCTACATCTGTCCTGCAACTCAAGACATGGCATGCACAGAGCAGCAGGAGAGAGAGGGGACACCTTCCCAGCCCATCAACCCTGGTGATCCATGGGGTCATGGATGCCACAGTAGAATATCCCCACGCCCAGAGAAATGCAGCCCTGTGCACTGAGTTTTCAGAAGAGTCCGAACTACTTTGGGGCAGGACATAGGATGCAGAGGAAGCCACGGTGTTACCATCAGGGACACTGACTGAGCTCATGTCCCACTTAGAAGAGCAGCAGGGACACACTGTAAGCAGCAGGGTGGGATGTTGGAGAGCAGCCCTAGAAAACACATCAGGTCAAACGAATAATTCAATCATCCAAAGAGTGTCAGTGGTACAGCCTCAAACACAGAACCCAAGAGAAGCAGTGACATCCCCTTCCATTTGAAAATCACTTTCACATTCCTTGTGCCAGATGGTTTACAGAGAAGACAGGTAGCCCAAAGAGGTCAGCTGAGATGTGGTGACTGCTCGTGCTCTGCTCGCCACAGAAATCAAAGCCCGTGATTGTGAAGTATGCCCGCCCCCCACCCCCATGTGGGGTTCCCGTCCCCGAAACAAAGGGAAAATGGCACCCCACACACAGAATGACCCCAGGAGGACCTGCTGGTCAGTGCTTTGCACTTCTGAACCACTTCCAATTTTTTGCATGACACCATGCTCTTTTCATCTGCGGGCTCTGTAAATACTATTTCCTATGCCTGAAATGTTATTCCTCATGTCTCGCCCCGCTATGAACCTCCTTCGCCTGGCTAAATCCTGTTTATTTCGTCCTAACTTAAATATCAACCTCCTCCAGGAAGGCTTCTCTGACACCCATGGGTTGGGGTCCTATCCATGTGCCTCCCCGGCACCTGATGCTCCTTGGAGCAGTCACCACCAACCACAACCATCCTCCAATGACCAATTGTGTTTCTCTTACACTATGTTAGACTACATCCCATGATGGCAAAGGCTATGGCCTATTTGAGGTTACATCCCCTGACCTCACCGAGCACTCAGTAAGCTGTCATTTACAGAATCCTAGACAAGAAGAGAGCCCTGCCCCCTCAGAGCTCACAGTGTGGTAGGGAAGTTCACAGCCCAGGATGTTTATTCCACAGCAGATTCAGCCTGCGAGCCCCAGGCCTCTTATGGCTCTCTCTCCCTCTTTTAGGAATTTCTACTCTCTCTCATTGTCAACAACTCCATGTTAGTCCGATGAGATCTGGATAATGCCAACCCACTCCGGAGCCAGCCAGCTCCTCTCTGCAGACTGGGCACCAGTCCATGTGCTTTCTCCCCTCCACTGGCATGAGAGGGCCAAAGGCAGCCAGGAAATAAGTCTTGGGAATGTTTGGCCTTTCCAGGCCCTTGGGATTAGAGTATAAAAGTCTGATCCAGGGAGGCAAGCTAACAACCCTTTCCCCTACTGATTGGTGGGAACTCCTTGTGGTCACTTAGCTACCTGAGGCTACCTGTCTCTCTCTCATACTCCCAGTTCTCACTACCATTTGTAGGTCAATGTTTATTTTGGATGGTGACTCTATGTATAGGCTATGCAGAACACCTTTTGGGGTGTTTATATGACTTCTTAAGCATATGCTTACTGGCATACCTCATACTCTGTGCCCTCCCCAGCGCTGACTGGACCAGGATTGGACGCCTGAACCAATTGGAGCCAATCACATCTCTAACTGAGGACCTGGGACTAGGAGAGTCTAGTTCAGTCTGAGTCAGTCTTTTAAATGGAGGTGATGTAAACTAAAGACCTGTATGGTCACCTCCTAAGTAGACTGGGAAGCAGAGGAGGCCAGTCTGCAGGGAAAGAAGGAACCAGAGACACCAGATTCAGAGTCTAGGTTGTTTCTTATTCCTGGCTGCAGCCCCTTTCTGAGGCCCCAGTCTCATTCCTTCCTGATGCAGTTTTTCGACATTCAACAATTATCTATAGACCACCTCCCACGTGCTGAGCATGAAGACCTAAGCATTTGGTCTCAGTGATGAGAAAAAAGTGTGTATCTTCATGTACACAAGAAGATCCGACATAGTCTGGAGAATCAAGGAAAGCTTCTCTAAGAAAATGACATTTGTATGAATTCATGAAACAAAAGGTAAGATGATTCTTAAGCCAAACCAGTGTAGTAGAAGTGGGGTTTAAGGAACAGAGGTGGTGACCAGGAGAATGTAAAATTAACAGTCAACAGGGAGGATCCTGGATCTTCCACAGACTGCAGGAGGGGAATTTAAGTTAATTTTTTCTAGATCCTAAGATGCTTAGGTCTATCAGATTTAATTGCTCAGACTGTACTTCAGCATTGAGAGCTTTTAAAGTCCTCGGGTAATTCAACATAATAAAGGTCATATATGACAAACCCACAGCCAACATCATATTCAATAATGAAAAGCTAAAAGCATTTCCTCTGAGATTAGGTGCAAGACAAGGATGCCCACTCTCATCAGTTGTATTCGACATAGTTTTGGAATGCCTAGCCACAGCGACAAAGAAGGAAAAAATGAAATAAAAGGATTCCAAATTGAAAAAGAAGTAAAACTGTCACTGTTTGCAGAATACATAACATTATGCATAGAAAATACCAAAGACACTACTAGAAAAATAGAGCTCATCAAATCATTCAGTAAAGTTGCTGGATACAAAAGTAATATACAGAAGGTTTTTTTGCATTTCTATACACTAACAAGTATCAAAAAGAGAAATTAAGGAAACAATCTCATTTACCATATCATCAAAAAGAATAAAACATCAGAGTTCCCTTGGTGGCTCAGTGGTAATGAACTCGACTAGTATCCATGGGGATGTGAGTTCAATCCCTGGCCCCACTTGGCGGTTAAGGATCCAGTGTTGCTGTGGTGTGTACATCACAGACGTGGCTCAGATCTGGCATTGCTGTGGCTGTGGTGTAGGCCAGCAGCTGCAGCTCCAATTCGACCCCTAACCTGGGAACTTCCTTATGCCACAGGTGCAGCCATAAAAAAATTTTTTTAAAAGAATAAAATATCTAGGAATAAACCTACCTAAGGAGGCAAAAGACCCACACTCTGAAAACTATAAAACACTGATGAAAGAAACTAAAGATGATACAAACAGATGGAAAGATACACCGTGTTCTTGGATTCGAAGAATGAATATTGTTAAAATTATCATCCTGCCCAAGGCAATCTATATAGATCCAATATGACCGCTATCAAATTGCCAATGACATTTTTCACAGAACTAGAGCACAAAATTTTTAAATTTGTATGGAAGACACTGAAAGCAGGGAGGGGAGTAGAATTAGGAGTTTGGAATTAACCAATACACACTGCTATATATAAAACAGATAAACAACAAGGACCTACTGTATAGCACAGGGAACTATATTCAATATCTTGTATAATCTATAATGGGAAAGAACCTGAAAAAGAATATAGATAGACATAGAGATATACAGATATAACCGAAGCAATATACTATACACTTGAAATTAACACAACATTGTAAATTAACTATACTTCAATTTTTAAATAATAAATAAACGCCTCAGATGATTCAAATGCCATTCAACTACAATGGCAAACCACTGAATTCTAGATCACAATGAGAGTCAGGCTAACAGCAAAACCATGACTTTGGAACAGTCTCTACCCTTGCAGTCATGCAACTTGTCCAGCATCACTGACTGGCCCATTGCAGTGATCAAATCTTGCACACTCAATGTCATAACTGATGAGGTCCCTACTATGGAGCATGCTGGGAACTTAGGCCAAAAAAAAAAAAAAAAGGAGAGTGACCCTAAATAGTCTGAAGCATAACCAGGGCTCATTAACAAATAAAGAAGAAGAGCTCAGATTCCATGTAAGATAAACAGACGTAAGGCCAAAAAGAATAAGGAAAGCCAGCTGGACTGGGGTAGAACTTACAGAACTAAGAACAATTCTTTGCCACCTACACACAGAATACCAGGAACTTGGACACCCCCAAGATTTTTCATGAGAGCCAAAGAAAGGTGTGTGCCAATGGCTGCAGCAGTGATGTGCTGGTCAATACTTAACAAATACTCTCAGGGGAAAGCCCCGGTTGGCAGCATTTGCCCATTTCTGTGGTATGAATACTCCCACCAATTTCTCTGGTGGATTACTCTTGCCAATTTCAAGTTATTGACATAACATCTCTGAAAGAAAAGGTGGGGAGAAACATGAACACCTAGCACTCTTGAACTAGCCCCAGCACACCAATGGCCAAGCAGGTAACCTGAATGAGTTTTGTAGGCTGGGTCATCCAGGAATTCTGGGTACCTGGCATTCACACTTAATCTTTGACATCTGTAATAAATAGCACTTTCTCTTAATTAACATTATACATGTCAGCAGGGAAAAGGTCATTTGTACTCTGCTCCCGCTACCTCCCAAGGATAGTGAATCCCAAAGGGGATGTGTCTAGATGGCTGGAGAAGCTACCAGAAGTCATGGGAGAATATCTGGGCAGGGAAGAGAGATGGGGTTGCAAGTGTTGAGAGAGGAACTTAGGAAAAAGAACAGAGATGCTTAAAAGGGGAATTAAAAACAAAAAAACTTTTACTTTGTAATATGCAATATTATCCTCCAGATTTCCCTAAGAAATCTTAAACTCTAGGAATTCCCTGTCGGCTCAGTGAGTTAAGGATCTGGTGTTGTCACTGCTGTGGCTCAGGTCATTGCTGTGGCACAGGTTTGATCTCTGGCCCAGGAACTTCCACATGAAAAAGAAATCTTGAATTCAAAAACTTTTGGAGTTCAATTTAATTTGAAAAGGTATCTGTAAGGAGCTGAGTTTGGTCTCGCCGTGGGTACAGAGTAACAGAAGGGGCTGCCCAAAGGCACAGTCATTCAGATTAGAATTCCTTCTGATAACAATAATAACACAACAATAGTAACAACTCCACTTGCTGAGCCCCAATCACATCCTTGGCTCTGCTTCACTAGCTTCATGAATATTACCCCATTTAATCTCACGACATCCCTATGTGGTAGGAACTGCAGAGACTAGCAACTGACTTGAACCTGAATGGGCTGATTCCAGACTCCAAGCTTGATTGATTCTTACACTGTAAGACCTCTCCCTGCAGTGTATGGAATACGGTGTATCTTTTTTTTTTAATTTTGTTTTATTTATTTACTCATTTATTTATTTTAGCCATGGTGCGCAGTAGCTTGATGTGGGATCTCAGTTCCCAGACCAGAGACTGAACCTAGGCTGCAGCAGTGAAAGTGCTAACCACTAGACCTAACCAGGGAACCTCCTTGTTCTATTTTTTTTTTAATTGAAGTATAGTTGATTTACAATACTATAGTAGTTTCAGGTGTATAATGTAGCAATTCAATGTTTTTGTAGGTTATGTTCCATTCATTATTATAAAACATTGGCTACACGCCATACAGTGTATCTCCTTATAAACAGTGTATATTGCCATGCAGAACACCTTAGAGCTTGTGGTGAGGCTGCTCCATCTTTCATTCAGATATTCTCAGGGAAGCTGGAAGCCTGATGTACCTTTTGGTGAGCATTGCTTTGAATTGAAATGAAAGCCCTACATGACTGTAAGGGGTGGGGGGTGGGGGCGGTTTCAGTCACCAGTCAGACAGTTGCATGTTTTATCTCTGAGGCTCCTGAAATCACTACAGAAGTGCACTCTGCCCCAGCTGCACACAGTTCTATTCAATGGACATTATTAAGCACGCTTTGAGGGCTGCACGATGAGGATGATGGCCTCTGTGCATCTCATCCAGCCGGGGGATGGGGCAGGGAGTGGAGTGGAAAAGCAGGTATACCCTGAACGCTGTGGGGGGAGAGTGACGTGGGTGCATGAGAGGCAAATAAGCAAGGGCCGCTTGGGACACTGCACAGATGTCATGAGAAGCTCCCTGGACTGATAAAGTCGGAGCGTGGCTTTGAGGGATTCCAGCAGGCACAGGTGGAGGGAGAGTGAGGGGGCACCAGGCAGAGGGAAAGGTCCGAGCAAAGGTGCAGAGGAGGCACAGGCCAGGGTGAAAGCATGAGGGGGAGGTTTCAGGCACAGAAACCAGACACTGTTCTCAGGAGCTCACAGTCATCTTCACGTTGCTTTATAATAACGAAACTATGAGATGAAGATATTAACAATTATGATGCAAATCTGAAAGGTCAACAGGATTATTTTCACTCTGACAAAATAAAGAGCACCTTACAATGGAAGCCAACAGAACCATATTCCCACTAACCTTTGTTCATAATAATTAATTAAGAGTGAACCAACAAAAAAAAAAAAAAAAAAAAAGAGTGAACCAGTTAGTCGAGGTTTGAAATGTTAAAGGCAGAGCAGAGTTACTCTGTGCAGGTATGTGACCCAATTAGTTTCTTTTAAAAGTAGCTACATCCCTTTCCTCCGCTCTCCCATCTCAAGGCTTCCATCCTTCCCCAAGTTCAGATCGGAAAGCTCCATAGGTTGTCCCCCACTCCGGATTCCTTTCTATCTGGTCCTTTCAAGGCTGTACTTTTTTGATGGTGTCTTTTTCTATCCTCTTTGTTCCAGGCCCTTGGAGTCTGAGATAACCTTAACTGGAGCTCAGATGATAATAGTTAATTATGATCTTCAATTGGGAATATATTGGCTTCAAAACCAAAAGTGCAGGAAATGGGAGAAATTCAGGCCAGTATGAGAGATCAGAGCAAGGGCTTCCAATTCCCCTCAAATCACACCCAACAGGAGACTTGTTCCACCTACAGGGCTGGCGCTGGTTGAGGACATTTCTTTACGAAACCAAAGGCCAGATTTCATAAAGGAAAAGGTGGAACATGGCTAGAGAGTCTTCTATGCCCTCTTGTGCCCTGGTCCCTGTTTTCCTTCCCCCACCCCGAGGAAACACAGAGATGTTTCTGGAATGTAATTCTAGATAACTCAGGCTATCTATCAAGTTACATTTCATCTGGCAACCCAGACAGGCTGGATGAGCCAGCATAAAAAGAGACTGGAGGTGGGGGAGGGAGGAAAAAGCCATGAAGGAGAGCAGGATAAAAAAAAAAAAAAAAAAAAAAAATGTGATGACAAGAGGAGCTTATGGAGGCAAAGACTTGGAAATCTGGACCCAGCAGGTTCAGCTTCTGAGGCCGGTGTCCATCTGAAGGCCAAGGGCACTGCCAACAGCCCTATGGGAACCTCCAGCATTTTCTAATTGCCTTGGCCAGAGTCCACCGCAACTCATATCTCTAGGCATGTCACTGTTTACAGGGCCCTTCCCAGACAGAATGCCTCACAACAGCTCTGGGACAAGGACTGCTGGTATTAATATCCCCATTGTACAGATGACTAAACTGAGGCCGAGAAATCCAGTGATTCACCCAAGGTGGTTCAGTGAGCAAAATAGGGAAACTGGGGCTTCACTCCAGGTGCATTCATTCAAAAGCCAGTCCTTGCCCTCCTTCTTCTCCATGACCCTGGTCAAATGGCTCTCCAGAGTTCTTTTTTTGTTTGTTTGTTTGTTTTTGTTGTTGTTGCTGTTGTTGCTATTTCTTGGGCCGCTCCCGTGGCATATGGAGGTTCCCAGGCTAGGGGTCGAATCGGAGCTGTAGCCACCGGCCTACGCCAGAGCCACAGCAACGTGGGATCCGAGCCGCGTCTGCAACCTACACCACAGCTCATGGCAACGCCGGATCGTTAACCCACTGAGCAAGGGCAGGGACCGAACCCGAAACCTCATGGTTCCTAGTCGGATTCATTAACCACTGCGCCACGACGGGAACTCCTCTCCAGAGTTCTTGATCCTCTTCAGCTATGTCCTCAGAGCTACATGACCAAATACCTGGTACCAGCCAATGTCCTAGGAAATAAAGAAATGAGGAGGAATATTTCCTCTTCCCTCAAGTTACTCACCAGCTGAAGAGGTTTTTTAAATAATGGTACAAAATCTTCTGGCCAATGCTTTCAAACACACCATGAACTCCACTCTCCTTCATGACCTTGCCCTGCAGTCATTCATTCAATAAAGGTTTATTGAGTACCTGCTCTGTGCCAGGCTCTGTCCTAGGTGCTGGGGTTATAATGAGGGCAGGACAGTTAGGTCCTTGTTCCTATGAAGCTTAGATTCTTTAAATGATTTTTTTTTCCATTATAGCTGGTTTACAGTGTTCTGTCAATTTTATACTGTGCAGCAAGGTGACCCAGTCACACATACATGTATACATTCTTTTTCCTCACATTATCATGCTCCATCATAAGTGACTAGACATAGTTCCCAGTGCTATGCAGCAGGATCTCACTGTTTATCCATTCCAAAGGCAATAGTTTGCATCTATTAACCCCAAACTCCCAGTCCATCCCACTCCCTCCCCCTCCCTCTTGAAGCTTAGATTCTAATGGCAAGAGACAAGTAAGAAATCAGGAAAATAAATAAACAAGTGTGTGTTGAAATGAAAACAGATGCAAACAAAGCTTCTCTTGGGCAAAAAAACAAGGTCAGATCATATGAATGTCAGGCTGAGCTTCACAAATCAGCCTCCAATCTTCTAAATTAATACCAAGTTGGTTCTCTATTTACCAGATCATCTAAAAACAAGTCCCCTTATTACAAAACCACAGAAAACACCACGTGAGAGCCTGGTCGAAAGTCAAACTGGGACGGACGGCTGCAAGACCTTAGGAAAGATGTTCCTGCTAATAAACCACAGTCCCATCCTCAAGGCGGCAACGATGCGGAGCCCGAGAAAAGGGCAGATTCATTCATGTTGGAAGGATCTGGGAGGATGACATTATCATTATGACTTCAGGGTCGAATTGGAGACTCTTGAAAGTCAAAATTAAATTAGCTTTCAGTATCACACACAAGGATTTCGGTTTCCAGGATGTCAGCATGTGCTTGTTCACACGCGGCTTTTATATTTCAAAAGATAATACCATCTTAAACTAGCCCAGCCCACCCCACCGAGAGCGTTCTCTCTTTGAACTTCAGGCATTTGACATCCGCTATGCAATTAACCACACACTGTCCGTGAACTCAAATAGTTGTCTTGCATTGTTCCTTCTCTCTGCCAGAGTTGAACTTCTCATGTAGTGATGATTCATCTACCAACTGGCGTACAGGGGTCACCGCTCACCCTTGTGCTATTTTCACCTTGCACTATAATACAGCCTTCCTTTAGTCCACAATGTGTCGAACTCCCACTAAGTGCTGGACACTGCCTTGGACATCGGGGAGGATAGACTTCTTGGGAGATTTCAGTCACACGGAGAGACAGACATTAGCCATCACTCAAATGAGTCTATAGTGAGATAGAAGAGACTGAGACAAGCAAAATGAAGGAAGAGAATTCAACTCAATGGGAATGGATCACCTTTAGGAAACATAGCCTGGAATGGAGGAAAGGGAGGATTCCCTGAGAAAGTGGCTCTGGAGCTGAGATCAGAGCAGAGGACGAAGAATGTGGAAAGGCCCTGGGCAGGAGGAACACTGGGTCAACACCTCCAGGGTGTGAAAGTTTGCACTGCTGACTGACCCTGGGGCCAGAGCAGAGAGAATAAAGTGGGATATATGAGAATGAGGCACAATACTTAGGTGGATCCTTGCAGAACTTTCCTTTAAAGCAATGAGAAGACCTTGAGGAGTATGCAGCATGATGAGATGTGCACATCAAAAAGGTCTCCAACCCAATCAAAGACGGGCAGATCTAAACAAACATTTCTCCAAAGAAGACACACAGATGGCCAAAAACATATAAAAAGATGCTCAATACTGCTAATTATTATAGAAATGTAAATCAAAACTATAATGAGCTATCACGTAACACCAGTCAGAATGGTCATCATCACAAAGTCTACAGACAAAAAATGTCAGAGAGGGTGCAGAGAAAAAGGGACCCTCCTACACTGTTGGTGGGAATGTAAAGTGATACAACCACTATGGAAAACAGTATGGAGGTTCCTCAAAAAACTAAAGATAGAACTACCATCCCCATACCATCCAGCAATCCCACTCCTGGGCATCTATCCAGAGAAAAGCATAATTCAAAAAGATGCATGCGCCCCAGTGTTCACTGCAGCACTATTTACAATACGCAAGACATGGAAGCAACCTAAATGTCCATCAATAGAGGGATAAGGAAGATGTGATACATATATTCAATGGAATGTTACTCAGCCATAGAAAAGAATGAAACGATGCCATTGCAGCAACATGAATGGACCTAGAGATTATCATACTAAGTGAAGTAAATCAGATAGAGAAAGACAAACATCATACGATATCACTTATATGTGGAATCTAAAAAAAGGATACAGGAGTCCCTGGGGTGGCTCAGCAGTAACAAATCTGACTAGTATCCATGAGGACGCAGGTTCAATCCCCAGCCTCACTCAGTGAGTTAAGGATCCAGCGTTGCCATGAGCTGTGGTGTAGGTCACAGGCACAGCTTGGGTCTGGCATTGCTGGGGCTGTGGTGTAGGCCGGCAGCTGCAGCTCCAATTGACCCCTAGCCTGGGAACTTCCATATGCCACAGGTGTATGGCCCCAAAAAGACAAAAGTAAAAATAAAAAAGGATACAAATGAACTTATTTGCGGAATAAAAACAGACTCATAGATTTTGAAAACAAACTTATGGTTACCAAAGGGGATAGGCAGGGGGAGCGATGGACGGGAGGCTGGGATCGGCATATATACACTGAGGTGTGTGGAATGACTGGCCCATGGGGACCTGCTGCATAGCACAGAGAATGCTACCCAGTGTTCAGTGAAACCTATATGGGAAAAGAATCTGAAAAAGAATGGATGCGTGTATATGCATAACTGAATCACTTTGTTGTACAGCAGAAATGATCCTATTGCACATCAGCTATCCTTCATGAAAACTTTTTAAAAAGGAAAATATATAACAGCAAAAAAAAAGCAAAGGTCTCCTGACCACAGCATAGAGCAGCCATCTCTAAACACTGGATTATGCATCCTTAAGAGTAAAAAGGTTTTATATAAATTCCTGTACTTTATTTTTGTATATTCATATACTGTGTAGTTCACATACATTATACAAATATAGACAAACTTTTAAAGGAAGCTAAGAAATGTTTTTAAAGTCTTGTCTTAGCAAAAATGCTGATAATTGTTGAAGCTGAGCCACAGGTACATGGAGTTTCATTACTGTATTTTCTATTTTATGAATGTTTGAAAATGACCATAAAGAAAAGGTTCTCTTTAAATACTGAAAATCAGGATGACCATATACTCTCATTAGTTGATATCTCAGAGCACAATGTACACTTAGGGTGAGGTTTGCTACCAACAGTAGCAGATGTTTGTCCATATTTCATGTGAAATTTTTGATCACTCTGAATGGGGGAGCTAACTCAGTGTCTGACGTGACTAAGTATCATCTCCCAGGCATCCTGAGAGGAGTAAAACATTATCATTGTCACCTTAATATGAGTGGGTTTATCACATGACTTTCCTTAGTGGCAGAAAAAGCCCAGAGTTTCACAACCACATTGCATGCCTGGCAAAGCATGGAAATGAGGATTGCAGGAAACCCCCAAATACAGACATCCTTGATGTGCCCCAGGCTGCAAGGGGCAGGCAGACAGAGGTATCCCTTCCTTCTCACACGCCAATCCCCCCAACCAGAGAGATCATGCCTTTCTAGAATACAGAATGATGATGATAACAGTGTTTTTTAAATATTTAAACTCTAATTTACTAAGCAATTATGTGTGCCAGGCACTTGCGAAAGCACTTTACAGGTAAAAATCTCATGTATTCTTTACCATGATTCCATGAGATAGGTAACTGTGACTGCCTATACTTGGCAGATGAGCCAAGATCACAGAGGTTAAATACTTGCATAGTGATGAAGCATGAATGATGAAGCCAAGATCCTACTCACGAGAGCAGCATGCTGGAGGTTGAAGAAAATGGCCTCAAGAAATCAAGAGACTTGAGTTTGAAACCCAGCTTTACCAGTCAAGAGCTATGTGACCTTGGGCGACCTCAGAGCCTCGGCTTCCTCATCCGTAATATGAAGAACCAGATGATCTCCAGGGCTCCTCCCAGTTCTGACAACCCATGATTCCACTGAGACATAATCTTCCATCTGCCAGTCCTTCATCCAACCACACACTTTCTCTCTCTATCTCTCTCTGTTAGGGTTGTACTTGAGGCATATGTAAGTTTCCAGGGCAGAGGTCGGATTGGAGCTACAGCTAAGGCCTAAACCACAGCCACAGCAACATTGGACCTGCGCCCCATCTGTGACCTGCACTGCAGCTTGTGGCAACACTGAATCCTTAATCCACTGAGCAAGGCCAGGGATCAAGCTCGCATCCTCACAATGTCAGGTCCTTAACCCACCGAGCCACAACAGGAATTCCCCACACATTTTCTCTTGAAGATAGTTTAATCAACCACTCTGTGCTCTAGCTCAAAGGAACAGACTGTTTTCAGAGAGCCATCAGGTGTTACAATGATTGTCTATCTTTAATTTTCAAATTAAACTGAAGGAGAAAAGTCCTCTAGTGCTAATAAAATCAATGCCTGGGCTTTCAGAGGGTTGGATGGAAAAAGAATTATTAACATGCTGAGTGGACAGGCCGATTCGAGGCAGGCTGGCGCGTTATGCACTGTTTCTGTAACCAGGGCCGGAGAAGCTTAGGGCTTCAGCTGTTCTATCAGCTGTGAACTATTCGTGTTTCTCCATTCTCAGAGCTACTCCGCCTGAGGAGGAATTACTTTCTACAAAGACATATAACAGGTGGCCTGGGGTCACCACAAAGCGCCCAGAAAAGCCATAGTGACCAGGCCTTGCTGCAGACAACTTCTCAGAAGAGGAAGTGCCCTCCTTTCCAACCCAGAGGAGCCTTCAGATGGGACCTGCCTCCTGCTGATTCATCTCAAGTCAGCCCTGCTCGTCCCACGCGAGCACCATGACTAAGCAACACCTGGCTCTGGCAGTGGGGCCATAAACCTCAGCTCTGCCATTTATTGAGGACACCTGGGCTGAAGTCCCAGCTCTGCCACTTATTAAAAGCATCACCGCGGTTAAGTCACCGAACACCTCCCAGCCTCGGCCTCCTCCCCTGAAAGATCGAGATTATAATACTTTACAGGGTCACTGAAAATATTAAATAAGGGCTTAGTTAAGGGGACACGGGTCTAGCCCAGGGTTCGCGTGCATTAAGCACTCAGTAAGCGTTTGTTAAATCAGAATCAGGGGTAAGGACCAGAGGCTGTAAGGAGAGAGAGTTAAAGATTTTATGTTGCTCAGAGGAAAATGAACTGGGAATTCGACAGCCCTCCAAAGCAATAGGAAATTGATTCCATTTATTCTTCAAGTCTCTACTGAATGCCTACTATGTACCAGGCACTGCTCTGGGCACTAAGGATAGAAACAAACAAGATACACAAGAATCTACTCCTGTGGAACTGACTTAGTGTTAATCATTTGAAATTTTCAAAAATTTAAATCCCCTTGAGGACAACAGTGACATTCTAAGCTATTGGGCCATTAAGGAAACTCAGTGTCCAGCCTCCAACTTGGCCTCAGCAGAGGGCAGCCACACGCTCTTGCAATACTCTTCTTGGTGGCCGAATCAGAGAGCACATTCCTGGGCTAGAAGGACTGTGGCCCTGACCCAGTGTGACATTTCTTATGTCCTCAGGTGTCCTTCTGGCCTAAGTGGACAGGCCGTATAGTGTAACACAGCCTCTCTTTCCCCAAGGACCTTCCTCAGGATGTGACTAGATGATCAATGAAAAAAGAGTTCCTTGTTCACACAGGTTCAGGAAACACTGCTTTGAACCAAGTTCAATAGGTTTCTTTGCTGCAGGCCTTCTCAGAGCTTTTGGTAAGCTAAGGTACTTGGGAGTCTCAGAGAGGATTATAGTGTGCAGCCTTTGACCAAAGTGCTGCTTGCACCCTAGAACACTCCTTTATTCCAGAGTATATAGTAAATCTGGCCTTTCCCAGAACACTTTTTCAGATATGCTGGGTTCTTGAAAAGAATTCAGGAACCCTGAGTTCTGGTCCCTATATTGCCACTGACTCGCTCTGTGGTCTCCAGCAGGTCTAGTCACCTCCTTAGGTCTTAGTTTCCTCATTCAGAAAATGTGTTTGTGTGGTCAAGGTGGGGCAGGAAGGTGATGAAGAGGAGGGAGGATGCTGGACCATGTCACCTTAAAGATCCCTTTCAGGAAAACCAGTTTATCATCTGAAAGGTCACCAAGCTGCCTGGTGTATAAGCAGGCTCATGACTCTGCGTCCTGGCCCACGTGTTCCAGTGGCCCCGCCACTCAATACCCCTGAGTTTGACTGTGATGCATTCTCTGTCATCTCAAAGACCGTTTCTCCTTCCCTTCGATTCTATTAATGGCCTCTGCCCATTCTATGGCCCACTAGTTCTTGAAAGAATTGCTCCATAGCTTTTATTAGCACTCAGATAGGGCCTTAGAGATGCTCCAGGATAAGCAAGAATCAGCCCAATCCCACCTGAACCATTTCCAGAGAACCTGGTGAAAGTTATGCAGATAGTATGAGCTAATACTTTTAATATGATCAATCATGTACAAGTCAATCTTTGTGTGTGTCTCCTTATGTATGTGTGTGTGTGTATAGAGAGAGAGACAGAGACAGAGAGAGAGAGAGTGACAGAGAGACATCTGTATGTATTTATCTATCACCATCAAAAAACAGAGAGAGGAGAGCCTGGAAAAAAATTGAATAAAATATTAGCAGTGGTTTTCTCTGGATTGCGGACAATGGGAGACTACTATTTTCTTACCTAAATTTTTCTACATTTTCCAAATGTTCATCAATTAAGCATCTATTATTTTTATGATACAGCAAAACTAACTCCTCCCCTTCTTTTAAAGCATCATCTGTGCAGGTCTGGGTGTGTAAGAAACCATCCAGCAGATTTTGTCAGATGGCCGCAGCAAGAGTCCTCTGCGTTCCTGTCTCCCGTTACCTTGGCTTGTTTCTCTGACTCCTAATCTTCAACACCAACTCTCAAGCACAGTTTTTAATAGCTCCCCAACTGAGCTCCTGGCATTTCCATGTGACCTCTGGCTATCAGCTCACACGGGTCCCAGGCCTCAGAGTAGCCACATATCATTTGCCCGGGTTGTTCACGCGCAACTCCAGGGGTTAAATTCACACAGACGATAATGTGAATGGCACCTCCTGAGTTGTGCAGTGCACAGTCCACACATCCTTACATGGCGACCCTGCCTGATGCCCTGAGCCATTACTCATGATCGTCTAAACATTTTGCAGAGTGAAGCGCTAGGCGGAATATGGCAGCGGCCGGGCTTGGGAGGCGATCCACATAATGTATCACAGCATGGGCTCTGAACTCCAGCTGCCCAGTTTATATACTGGCTCTGCAGCTTAGCAGTTGAGTGACCTCAGACAAATTATTTAACTGCTCTGGTAAGAGGGTTTCAGCTTCTTTCCCTGTAAAGTGAGAGACCACTAGTATATACCCCCTAGTGCTATTCTGAGAATTAAATGCAATTCAAATTTAAAGCACGTAGTGAATTTTCTGTATCATAGTAAGTGCTCAATAAATGTTAACTACTGTAATTACGATTTGCTCTGAAGTCACACACAGACACCTAGAGACAAGCTCTTCAGCACTAATTAAAACTTGCATTCTTGCTATTCTCTTGTGGCGCAGTGGGTTAAGGATCTAGGGATTTCTCTGCAGGGGCTTGAGTTGCTGCGGTGGTGCAGGTTAGATCCCTGGCCCAAGAACTTCCACATGTGGCCAAAACCCACACACATAAAAACAAACAAACAAACAAAAACCCTTAAAAAAAAAAAAAAAGAAGTACACTTGCATTCTTATTTAGCTCTATCTGGGTGGGATGTGGGGGATGCCAGCCAGAGTAGGGATGAGTTCCATGGGGCCGGAACTGGATCATGGGTGCTCACAAGGCAGCATAGGATTCAGAGAGCCAAGGAGTCAAGTTAAATCAGGGCTGGTTAGGGTTGCCACCTAAGAATAGATTCCAGAAACAGAGGCAAGAGACGGGATGGAGATCAGGGCTGCAAGGTCGAGACGGCAGCGTCTGATAGAAAAGATGCTGCGCGGGGAGAGTCAGGGATCAGGGAAGAAGCTCCCAAATCACGGCTGGAGCAGCCCCGGGATGCTCCCAGCTTGTAGAGCCTGGGTCTGCTAGGCCTCCTTAAAGTTCAGGACTAACGCCTCTTCTTTCTACAACCATTAGGATTGGCTTGAGCTGTGAGTTTTGCTAACACCCCTCAGTAACAGTGGCTTGAACAAGACAGAACTTTCTTTCTCACTCCAAAGTGTGGAGGTAGAAAGGCCCATGCGGGTCTGTGGTTCTGTTCCTTCCAGATCATACCTCCACCTCCTATGGGGTCTGGCCGCATCGTTGTGGTCCAGTTTGCAACCACGTCGAGGCAGCAGGACAGAACAGAGATGAAGAGATTCTCAGGAGCTGCCACACACCTGCTCCACCTCCACCCAGAACTCAGTCATAGCGGCTTAGATGCAAAGACGCCTGAGCGATGTCCCTTTTATTCCAGGCAGAGTATTAGTTTCCTATTGCTGCTGTAACAAATTAGCACAAACTTAATAGTTTGAAACAACACACATCTTTTATCTTGCGGAGCTCAGAAGTCTGAAATGGTTCTCACTGAGCTAAAATCAAAGTGTCACAAATCAATGAAACTAGAACACACCCTCACACCATGCACCAAAATAAACTCAAAATGGCTGAAAGATTTAAATATAAGACAAGAGACCATCAAACTCCTGGAAGAAAACATAGGCAAAACATTCTCTGACATCAGCTTTACAAATGTTTTCTCCCAAAAGCAACAGAAATAAAAGCAAAAATAAACCAATGGGACCTAATCAAACTGACAAGCTTTTGCACAACAAAGGAAACCAAAGAGAAAACAAAAAGACAACTTTTTTGTTGTCTTTACAGAATGGCAGAAAATCATTTCAAATGATGCAGCTGACTAAGGACTTAATCTCTAAAGTATACAAACAACTTGTACAACTCAACAGCAAAAAAAGCCAACAACCCAATGGAAAAATGGGCAAAAGACCTGAATAGACATTTCTCCAAGGAAAATACACAGATGGCCAACAAGCACATCAAAAATAAGTCCATAAATAACAAATGCTGGAGGGGTGTGGATAAAAGGGAACCCTCCTGCACTGTTGGTGGGAATGTAAGCTGGTATAACCACTATGGAGAACAGCATGGAGGTACATTAGAAAATTATACATAGAACTACCATATGACCCAGAAATCCCACTCTTGGGCATGTATCCAGACAAAACTCTACTTTAAAAAGACACATGCACCTGCATGTTCATTGCAGCACTATTCACAATAGCCAAGACATGGAAACAACCCAAATGTCCACTGGTATTTGTCTTTCTCTTTCTGACTTATGTCACTTAGTATGAGAGTCTCTAGTTCCATCCATGTTGCTGTAAATGGCATTATTTCGTTCTTTTTTATGGCTGAGTAGTATTGCATTGTGTATATATACCACATCTTCCTAATCCAAAAATAATGTATTTGGGGAAATTTAAAAAATAAAATTAAATAAATAAATAAATAAAATCAAGGTGTCAGCAGGACTGGGTTCCCTTCTAGAGGAGAATTCATGTCCTGCCTTTCCCAGCTTTTAGAGGTCATCCCATCCCTTAGGTCATGACTTTCTTCCATCTTCAAATCCAGCACTGGCCAATGAGTCTTTCTCCCAGTGCCAATTCTTTGGTTCTGACTCTTCACCCAATGTAAGGATGCTGGTGATTATACTGGGCCCACCTGGATAATCCAGGATAATCTCTTTAAAGTCAACTGATGTTGCCATCTTAATTTAATCTGTAATCTTTTGTTAACTATTTTTATTTTTTTTTTATTTTGTTGTTATCCCAATACAATTTTTTTTCTCCTGTACAGCATGGTGACCCAGTTACATATACATGTATACATTCTTTTTTCTCATGCTCCATCATAAGTGACTGGACAGAGTTCTCAGTGCTACACAGCAGGACCTCATTGCTCATCCATTCCAAAAGCAATAGTTTGCATCTATTAACCCCAAACTCCCAATCCGTCCCACTCCCTCCTCCTCCCCCTTGGCAACCACAAGTCTCTTCTCCAAGTCCATGATTTTCTTTTCTGTGGAAAGGTTCATTTGTGCCTTATATTAGACAGCAGTTATAAGTGATATCATATGGTATTTGTCTTTCATAAAAAAGAATAAAATAATGCCATTTGCAGTAACATGGATAGAATTGATCTGTAATCTTAATTCTCTTTCCCATATAATACAGCATAGTCTCGGGTTCTGGGGATTAGGAGACAGACATCTTTGAGGGGCTTAACATAGGCAACCATGGCAGAAATGCTATCATTATACAAGGAGGATGGAAGGACATGGCACACTCCCCAAGAAGCCTGTGATCTCAGACAGTGGGTGTCACTACGCACCACCCTCCCCTAAGTTCCGCCATGTGGGTGCATGGGAGGTGCTCACTGTGGAGGAGGTGGGGCTTCTTGTCTGTCCAGCATCCCTGAGAGATGCGCCTCCTGTGTGCAGTCCAGGTGGTTCATGTGGGCCGGCCTCCACCCTCTCAGCTTCAGACAGTACCGACAGGACGCCCTGTGCAATATGTGCCATCAGAATGCATTGTGGAGCATTTGCTTCAGGGAACGGGCACGTGACTCAAGCCAGGTCAGTCACGTCACGCCTCGTACTTAGACTGGAATTTTGGGAATGATGCTCTCCCTTTTTCCTAGGATCATCAGCTGGGAGGACAATGGAAGCTGGGAGGGGCTCTGGGCCATCTGTCACCACTGAGAAAAGCCTGCCTGGTGTTGAAACAAGTGCAGAAGTGAGTAAGAACATGTAATGGGGAGAAAGAGAAGCACAGGGGATCTCCAGCTGTGCCCACAGCCCAGGAGTCACCCCTGGGCTTTTCATGCTCTTGGGCCAATAAATTCGCTCTGTTCTTTTCTTTTTCCTTAAACTAATTTGAGTTTCTTTCACTTGCAGCCTAGTGCCTTGGCTAAGACACTCAAGAAATAAGATCAGTTGGGGCAATACACAACTTCCTAGAGCCCTGGAGTGTCTCCTACCCTTGCTTTTTTTTTGGCTGTACTAGCAACATATGGAAGTTCTTAGGCCTGGGACCGAACCTGTGCCACCGTAGCCACCTGTGCCACCGCAGTGACACCATTAGTTACTTAACCGTCTGAGCTACATAGGAACTCTGAATCCCAGATCTTTTTTGTTGTTGTTGTTCTTTTTTGGCTGCACCTGGGGCATATGGACATTCTCAGGCCAGAGACTGAAGCTGAGCCACAGCTGTGACCAACACCACAGCTCACAGCTACAGCAACAATGGATCCTCAACCCACTGCACCAGGCCGGGATCAAACCCACACCTCCAGAGAGACAATGCTGGATCATTAACCCACTGCACTGAAATTGCAGCTCCTAAATTGAATCCCAGCTCTTAAATTCTCTGACTCTAAGCCAACGATCAGGACCCATGAGACTCTCCACTTCTATACGCCCTCACACAAATGCAAACGCCTGGCCTCCCTTGGCCTCGCTCAGCCAAGGGCATGCAGACTTTCGCAAGTCATTTACTCTGCCCAGGAGATGTCTGTAACCGGGGGCCCTTCCTGGCCACTCAACTTCTCTCTTCCCTCTGCATCTGCTGGGAATACTAACTAGTCTGGAGGTAACTGGAAACCTGTATGGGCCTTGCAGGGCATCCATATGGAAACTCGTGGCTGCAGAGGAGGAAAGAAAGGATGGCTTTTTTCCTCTGCGTGGAGCACCTGCAGTTGTCTCCTCCTCCTGCAGCTCCATCCCAGGCACAGCATTTCCTGGCCTGAGTCCCCGCCATCTAGCTCTTGGCTTGGTTCCAAGTGAACGACACTCCTTGAAATGTAACCAGAAGCAGGAATACAATCTGCAGAGAATCCAGCCATTGAGGAAGAAATTTAGAAGAAAGAGCCATTCCCCAGCCATCCACTGTCCAGGCTGAGGTCAGAACCAGAGCCCTTTGGAGTTGCCAAAAGGAGCAACGGAGCTGAAGAATTTGACGAAGCATCTGGGGAGCTGCTTTGCTAAGATAAGTGTCTCACTTCCAAATTCCCCGCAGGCAGTACACCCGGTGGGCTCACAGAGCAGCTGTGAGCATCCCCTCCTGGACATAAACGTCTACCAGCCCCCTTGACCTTTTCCCAGGCGGACGGGGCGGGAGACTCTATAAGACCCATCTGGGTTCTGGTTTCTTTAAACAAACCAACAGCCTTTAGGTCATTTATTGAATGAAAAAGTTAATCCTCACAACCTTGACTTGTATTTTGGCTGAAATCAAGTGTCAAGTCACAGCAGTCACCGCCACTGAGGGAGGGCCTCCCTGCACCAGACACTCCACCGTTATCACCTCCTTGAAACCTAACCACAACCCACCAGGAGGTTTATTAGCCTCAATTTACAAGCTGGTGGCCCAGGAACTCACAAGAAGGCACGTGCTCAAAAATAACTCTATCCCACTGAATTAATTAATAAAATTTACCTAGCAGTTAACTCAAAGGGAACACCTGTTAATGTCTGACAGGAGTGCTCACCCCTGCTCCCTATGGGGCAGTGCCACCTTTATTGATCTTTCATGTGACAGTGGTTTGAAGACCACTGGAGTTGTACAAAGAGCCTGGATCTTGGAGCGAGAGAAGGTCCAGCATTAAATTCTGAGTTGGCTAGTAACTAGTTGTGCAACTTTGGGTAAATAACCAAGCTAAGCTTCAGTTTTCTCATATGAAAAGGGGAGCTCAGAATAGCCATTTCTCTGGGATGGTGTAGGAACTGGAAATACTATTTGTAAAGTGCTGAGCAGTAAGTACCCAGTAAGGGCTTGGCACGTGGTTTTATTAGTAGTTAGGTCCTGTAATTTGCGGATCTGGACAGAGCGATGGGCCCAGTGAATGGGAGGATGGCGAGGTAGAGAAGTCCCTGAGAGAAGGCCTGGGAGAGGGCACTGCAGGGAATGGATAGTCAGCTAGGGCAGAAGTCCGCAGAGAGCAAGGTGCGAGGGGCAGAAGGTTAGAGTGGACCAGGAACCGTGGAAGGAGGAGTAAGTGCCTCGGAAGACAAATGGCTCCATTACCAAGATGCCAAGGACTCCACGGCTTGGAGTCCTGAAACCATGAAGGCTGCAACCTCTGGGAGATCAGGTTAGGCAATAACCTGGCTGGAGACTGAACCTCCGTGAGACCTATTCTCTTCCAGAAGGACCTCTTGTTGCTTGGCTGAGTAACACCAAGACCCTTGAATGGAGGGCCTGAGACTCCAGAAAGTTCACTTGCTCTCTTGCTCTTCCATCACCAGATAACCGGCCCCTCTACCTCCTTCCCTTCCTCCCCCGACCCCGCCCCCCGCCCCCATCAGTCTCCAGGAGGCCGAGTGGAAACATTCCCCAGAGCCGGGGCTCCTTGCAACGCCATGGGAAGGAGGCTCTTAAAAGCAAATATTCAGCTTCATAAACATGTCATAAATCCATAACCAGTTCGCCACGCTCCTTGTGTTTTTATGTGATGCATCTCATATTGTTCTACCCTTGACTTTGAACCCACATTTGGGGGGCCAGGTTACTAAGAAGTGGTTGTTCACAGGAGATTTTATTACTATTTATTACTTTTGTGTGGAGGGGGCAGTGGCTTCTTTTTTATTTATCTCCAAGAAAAATATATTCCCTGTGGCCCTCAGACAAAACGTGATATTAGATATATTTTTCTTTTTCTGAAGAATTGCTTCTACTTCTGGTAAGATATTGCCTAACCTGGATCTCCCAGAAGCTGTGCGCCTTCATGGTTTCAGGATGATGGCCATTGCCTGGGAACCTATGTCTATTTCTTTCCCTCAGAATGAATGATCTCAGGACAAACGCCATCAGATGCCAGCAGGCTCCTTGCAAAGTCTATCCATAAATATGCATAAACCATCAAACAGCAGAGGAACCAACTCTTGATTAATCAGTATTCAGGCAACCAGAACTCTCAGTTAACCTAAACTTTGTACTGGACTTCAAAGGAAAAGACTGAGCACATGGAGGGAAGAAGCGAACACTGGAGGGTGAGCTTTAGAAATAAATCCCTTCCAGTCCGTGTTATTATTGCAGCCAATATTTAGCAGGGGCTCACGGGATGCCAGACACTAGGCTACGTGTACATGCACTAATTCAAGCCTCACACCACCCTCGAAGGAAGTACGCTTGTCATCCCATTTTATAGATCAGAAAATTGAGGTTTCAAGTGGTTCGATAATTTGCTGGTCACACGAGACTGCCCTCAAACCCAGGACTCTGACTCTAGGATCCACACACTTAACTGTTCCAGGAAATCAGTAAATTCGGTCCCAGTGCCTACACCTCCTGCAGAGACATCTAAAACTAAGAAGAGCCTATTCACTCCCCTCTTTTTACAATCGAGAGAATGGATGCCCCCGAAAGGGGAGGGGTCAGCCTGTGGACACCCAGCCAGCAACTGACAGAGCCGGGATCTGAAACAGGTCCAGCTCTCAGGACAGTACCCAAAGGCTGCATGTTCAGAAAGGTGGCACAGCCAAGTTCCCTGGTTTCCATGACAGCCCTCCCTGCTATTCCTGGGGCTCCTTCATACAGGACAGTGACACCTTAGCTTTTGGGTAAGAATTTGGAGAGGAGTAAATTAACCATCTAATTAACTTTTTAATGTATCCGTTAATTAGGAGGACCTAAATGAAGGTTCATTTGGGTACTAGGTTCAATACACCAACAAAACAGCCACCATTCACTGAGACACCCAATGTGCAAATTCTATCCTGCTTTAACTTAATTAATCCTCACATAAGCTGGTGATGAGGGCCTAATGATGTTATTCCCATTTCACAGGGGATGAGACTGAGGCACAGAGAGATTACATACTTGCTCCAGGTATGCTAAATTTACCTAATGTTTGTATATAAAGGCTTGCACATATATTTTCTTATTTGATGTCCTAGCAAGCTTGTGATTCACAGACGAATATTTATTATTTTTATCACCTCCATTTTAGAGGTGGAGAACCAGAGTTTGCCTTGGCCCTGTCACTTGAGCTACATAAGCTTGAGCAAGCACCTTGCCTCCTCAAGCCCTAGTTTCTGTAACATGGTCAGGGTGGAACTAGATGCTCTCCAAAACCCAGCCAATGACCAAGATAATGAAGAGAGATGGCCTTGGTTTCTAGAATGCCCTTCATCTTTGTCTGGCAAACTTGAGGTCTCTTGGCTTAAGTACGGGGAGGTTGGCACCTCCATATTGCTGAGAGTAACTATGCAGCTTAATTATCCATGTGCCCAAGGGCAGAGGAGAGGGGCTGCATTATTACACTCATCTAATCAAACACTGCTTAACTCAGGGCATGGCCTCTCAGATGGTACAATGGCTCTGTTTCCATGAGCACCCGATGGAGAGTCTGGGGCCAGATTCCCTGGAGGTGACACTGAAGAACTAACAAAGGGAATGGGAAAGGCCGAGTGGGAGATGAACAGCTCCATCCGCCCAGGCCACTCCTCCCCAGTGACATGTGCACGGCAAGATCAGAGGCTGAAGCCCCAGTGTTTTTCGGGGTATTTTTGTTTTGTTTCTTCGTCTTTTTCTTAAGGCATTCAATTCCGTTTACATTTAAAAGGGCACTGTGTTCTGGCAGGATTTGCTTTTAAAATAAAAGGTAGGGGATAGATAAGAAATTAACAGCCCTCTTGAGTACATGATGACCTGTCATAGCTATGACACCTGACATTTGGAGAGTGGGGAGTAGATGAAAAATAACGCAGTCAAGCTGTCACTGACAAAATATTCAGAGAACTGGGCATTTTGTCAGAAGCTATCAAACAACTGTAATGTATTCATTTTGGAGGGATCTAGCTTTCCACCTATCACTAGAGCAAAAAAAAAAAAAAAAAAAAAAATCCTACCCAACACTGAATCTTCCTGTTCTAGAAAATTCTCTACTCGGAGTTTCCGTCGTAGCACAGTGGTTAACAAATCCGACTAGGAACCATGAGGTTTCAGGTTCGATCCCTGGCCTTGCTCAGTGGGTTAAGGATCCAGCATTGCTGCGAGCTGTGGTGTAGGTTGCAGACACAGCTTGAATCCCACGTTGCTGTGGCTCTGGCGTAGGCCAGTGGCTACAGCTCTGATTCAACCCCTAGCCTGGGAACCTCCATATGCTGCAGGTAGCGGCCCTAGAAAAAGAAAAAAAAGAGAGAGAGAGAGAGAGAAAAAGAATTCTCCACTGAGAGTTCTGGGGTAAAGCAGAGTTCCCCTCCATGACAGAGGCCTAAGAGGCCAGAGACTCATTTTCCCAGCTTCCTTTGCAGTTAAGTCACAGCCAATGAGCTTTGAATCAGAAGCTGGTGATGCAAAGAGGGTCAATGGAAAGGCATTCTGCTCAATATCACTAATTATTAGAGAAATGCACATCAAAACTACAATGAGGCACCACCTCACACCAGTCAGAATGGCCGTCATTATTAAGTCCACAAAGAACAAATGCTGGAGAGGGTGCAGAGAAAAGGGAAACCTCCTACACTGTTGGTGGGAATGTAAGTTAGTACAACCACTATGAAGATTCCTCAGAAAACTAAATATAGAGCTGCCATATGATCCAGCAATCCCACTCCTAGGCATCTATCCAGACAAAATTTTCAAGGAAAAAGATATACACACCCCTATGTTCACTGCAACACTATTCACAATAGCCAAGACATGGCAACAACCTAAATGTCCAGCAACAGATGAAGAGATTAAGAATGTATGATGCATATACACAATGGAATACTACTCAGCCAAAAAAAGAGCAAAAGAAAGCCATTTGCAGCAAAATGGATGGAACTAGAGATTCTCATACTAACTGAAGTCAGAAAGAAAAAGACAAATACCATATGATATCACTTATATATGGAATCTAAAATGTAGCACAGATGAACCTATCTACAGAATGGAAGGAGACTCTCAGACATGGAGTCAGGCTTGTGTTGCCAAGAGGAGAGGGAGGGAGTGGGATAGACTGAGAGTTTGGGGTTAGTAGATGCAAACTATTACATTTAGAATGGATAAGCAATGAGGTCCACTGTATGCACAGGGAGCTATATCCAATCACTTGTGACAGAACATGAGAGAAGATAATATGAGAAAAAGAATACATATATATGTATACACACACACACACACACATATATATAAAGCTGAGTTCCTTTGCTCTACTGCAGAATTTGACAGAACACTGCACATCAACTATAATAAAAAATATTTTAAATTGATTTAAATATTTCAAAACTCTTTTTCCAGAAACATGACCACATACCCTTTGGGAAAATGAAGACTGCTCCAATAAAATGAATAAAATGAAAATGTTATGCTTCAGTGAGATGCAATCAGCTCCCAGTCTGTATCACATAGGGGCCTGGCAGGTTACAAAACTCTGCTCAGTTTGACTTAAGAGGTTTTCAGGAATGCATCAGCTAGGGAGGTGTGGATAGTTAAGGGAGCCTTCCAGAGACAGCGGGAGGCTCCTGCTACCTCGGGGTCTTAAGGGCCAAAGGGAAGAATAGCAAGTTTGCAGAGTCCCCTGAGAGCTGAAGTCAGGCCAGAGGAGCTGCCTGGCAGGACCACAGTCATGGAAGGTTTGGGGCTGACGGTGCTGCCGCAAAGAGGGAGTGAGGAGGACATGCTCTGACTTCTCTCCTCTCACCCTCCAAGTTTCCTGCCCATTAACTTCCATTGACCAAACCCAAAGGGAACCCAGAGGGCGGAGCCCAGGCAAGATGGTCCCAGAGAAGGACAGCAAGCGACTGGGGGGAGGGATGGGGAAGGGGGCTGAGAGTCACCCCATGACCCACCCTCGTGCATCCACCTCGCCCCTCACACAGAAGAGGAAACTCTCATTCCCAACACGACTGAGAGAGCAGGTCCCTGTCATGGTAAGGAGATGGCAACACAGTCACACCCTCACTTGGAACCGAAATTGTAACATACCCTTCACTCCAGGGAGCCCGAAAGCAAGCAGAAAAAGGAAACTGTAACTGATTGGATAAAACAAGTATAACCTGTACAACATCCACACCACAGCTGCTGGTCAAGGGACCAAAATCAACAACCACAGCCTCCTTCTCCCACCACCCAATCCACCTGCTCCCTGCTCTCAGCACTTTGGATGACTGGAGTTTTGTTTACCTGATAGAATGAGTCAACCTTTTATTTCCATAGGATCCGAGCCCTTAGTGATCCGGCATTCATTGGGTTGGCATGGTTTTTCACTAACCACTCTTACTGTTTTGGTTTGTTTTGTTTCTCGTTACGGCCACACCTGCAGCATATGGAAGTTCCCGGGCTAGAGGTCAAATCGGAGCTGTAGCTGCCAGCCTACGCCACAGCCACAGCAACTCAAGATCCCTTAATCCACTGAGCAAGGCCAGGGATGGAACCTGCATCCTCACAGACACTATGTCAGGGGTTCTTAAGCCACTGAGCCACAACAGGAACTCCAACTAAACACTATTATTGTATGTGAGAATGCTAAGAAAGGACCCACTGAGTTTTCTGGGCTCTGGATGTGGTTTTTCTTGCCTTTGTTGGGTGGCAATCATGTCATTTTTCTTGACAATGAGGATCAGCCACTCCAGTCCACACAGTGACCTTTTTTTTTTTTTTTTTTTTTTTTTTTTGTCTTTTTCTAGGGCCACACCTGTGGCATATGGAGGTTCCCAGACTAGAGGTCGAATTGGAGCTACAGCGCCGGCCTACACCAGAGCCACAGCAACTCGAGATCCGAGCCGCGTCTATGACCTACACCACAGCTCACGGCAACACCAGATCCTTAACCCACTGAGCAAGGCCAGGGATGGAACCCGCAACCTCATGGTTCCTAGTCAGATTCCTTAACCACTGAGCCACGATGGGAACTCCCACACAGTGACCTTCTGTATGCTTGTTGGTTCAGCAACATGAGGAGTCTCCAATGGCCAGGGATGCTTTCAGCTTCAGCTCTAATGGACCTGAGAACCAGGGCCTCCAAACCCACCAACCCAGGATTTCAGGGATAGGAAGCCAAAACACTCTAAGTGGGTTGCTAGGTATAACAGTCTAAAAATGAGATGGGGTTACTCTCACTTCTCTCTTGGTTCCAAGGCCTTATATTCTGGATATGGGGCAAACACCATACCTACTATATTTCATAGGACAGGAGCCCCAAATTTTTAGGACATTATTTCTCAGGGGTTTTTAGAAGATCATTCTACATTGGCTTGAGCTTCTGAATGATGAAGTTACACAGTAACATCAGCTAGTTTTGTCAGCGAGATGCCAGTGCTATGCTTCTTTTGCCATAAAGTAAGTACCTTGGTTACTGAGAGACACGATGGTGAGAGACACCAAGACAGCTGTGGCCCCTCCAGAGTCCACACGGCAGCTGTGTTCAATCGAGTCAGCTGTGTCTCTGGTCCTGATTCTCCTTTACTCAGAAGAATTTTCTTCCTTCCTGAGGTCTAGCAGTCTACGCTGTTTCATCTTCCCTGTTGGCTTCATGTCAATTTCGGAAAGCAGAATGGTGTCATAGGAAAAGCATGAGCTTTGGAGTCAAAACTCCCGGATTCCTGAGTTCAGTGGATTAAGGATCCAACCACAGTGGCTCAGCTCACCACAGAGGCTCAGGTTCCATTCTCAGCCCAGCACAGAGGGTTAAAGGATCCTGTGTTGCTGCAGCTGCAGCTTAGGTCGCAGCTATGGCTTGGATTCATTCCCTGCCCAGGAACTTCCATATGCCACCGGTGCAGCCATAAAATTGAAAGAAAAAAAAAAAAAAAAGCCCAGATTCAAATCCCAGCTTTGCTGCTTATGAGCTGTGTGATCCTAACTATGCAGTTTCCTTGTGACTAAAACAGGGATATTTTACCTACTTTGCAGGCTTAGAGGGTGAATCACATAAACCAATGTAGACAAAAAGTCAGGCACTCAATACACATTCAAGCTAAATTCCACATCTGAAGCATCACTTTAAGAAACCATTTATAACGAAATGTGTACCTTAGGGAAATTTATAAAATAGCACCAGTTGAATTTTCTCTGGGGCTCAGCCCTGCTGTCCTGATGATGCTCATGGCATGGATTTATAAGAAAGATCTATAGCTCTCAACTTTTCAATTCCTCGTCCTTCACTTCCACACACGGCCAGCTCAGCATTCTTCTCTGTCTCTGTGTTTCTAAATCTGCCAGTTTTGTGCACGCCAAAATCCCCTGTCTGGGCTTGAGCCCAGTTTCCTCAGCAGATGATTTCTTTTGGTAAGCCCGAATACTTACAAACCATCCTTTGGTCTAATTCAACCCTTGGCCCGAGGATACACGTAAACACAGGAGACTGCAGGGGCTTAGAGGAGAGAAGAGTGGAGGGAAGAGTGCATGTGGGTGTGTGACCCAGGCTGACTACTTCCTTCTCCTATGTGGGAGTTTCACACTGTCAGGATTGATATGTGCAAGCAACAGAAATCAGCCCTGGTTCTCTCAAGCACAAAGATTTGATCGAAAGACTATTAGGGTCCATAGCATCAGCAAGAGGCTGAAGAATCAGGTGTGGAAAGTGGGAACAGAGAGAGCCCAAGAAGACCCGAGAGCAAGGACTATGGCAAAGTGGCTACAGCAGGAACCACTCGAGGCCAGCACCCCCTCCAATGATGCTGGCCAGGGATGCTTCCAAACGAGAATCTACCAACTTTCTTCTGTCGTTCCCCTGAGAGAGCAGTCAGATCTAAGTCACATGACTGACCATGGCCTGACCACAGGCAGGGAGAAAGAAGATCTGATCCCCTTAGGTCCTGTATTTGGAAATAAACACTACCTCTCGGAGTTCCCGTCGTGGCACAGTGGTTAACGAATCCGACTAGGAACCATGAGGTTGCGGGTTCGGTCCCTGCCCTTGCTCAGTGGGTTAACGATCCGGCGTTGCCGTGAGCTGTGGTGTAGGTTGCAGATGCGGCTCGGATCCCGCGTTGCTGTGACTCTGGCGTAGGCCGGTGGCTACAGCTCCGATTCAACCCCTAGCCTGGGAACCTCCCTATGCCGAGGGAGCGGCCCAAGAAATAGCGACAACAACAACAACAAAAAAGACAAAGAAAAAAAAAAAAAAAAAAAACACTACCTCTCCCCAAAACACAGTGAGGCATCCCCCTCAATCAAAAAAGGGGCTAGGAAGAGTGTGGTACTAATCAGATAGTAATATAAATATATAATATATTTAATACATATCATAATGCATATTATATATACAATATACATCGTATATATAATATATAATATTAAATTTATACAAATATTTACAAACATATATAAATAAATGTTAAACATTCATTCACTTGGCTTTAGGCAATTTAACTCTTGGCTTAGTTTAAAGGAAGTTTGGTATGGAGTTCCTGCTGTAGTGCAATGGGTTAAGAATCCCACTGTAGCAGCTCGGGTTGCTGCGGAGGCTCGGGCTCAATTCCCAGCCCTGCACAGTGGGTTAAAGGATCCAGTGTTGCCACAGCTGTGGTGCAGATCGCAGTTGCGGCTTGGATTCAACCCCTTGCCTGGGAACTTCCATATGCCACGGATGTGGCCATAAAAAATAAAAACAATAAATAAATAAGTTTGTTATAACTTATTCGTAGTGAAAAATAGCACTATATATATTTGTAACATTGTTAAGGAATGTGAAAACTGAACATTTCATTGAATGATACAGGGCTAGGTGCTCCAACCACTGGCAGAGAAAACCCGTCTTAAGATGGATCAAACAAGGGACGGCAAAAAGAGAAGATCCCTTCGGAGTGTTGTTCCAAATAGAGTTCCTGCTCTCTCTGGGCATCCCTGGGCAATTAGAAGTTCTTCCAGCAACACAGGCAACATCCCCCAAGGCTTAAGAAACACAATTTGTTCTGTTCTTGGCCCTAAAACCAGTGACAGTGAGCCCTGATTCAAATAATAAGATGCTGGTCCTCAGCCTTCCATCCAACCGTTCATTCCTCTTTTCACCTAAGCTAGAATCTTGAAAGCCCGCCTTAGCCCTTTCCTTTCTTTAACCGTTGCATCAATCAGTCACCAAGTCCTGCAGTGTCTGCCTCCTGCACACATGTCTCAAATCCATCCCCTCATCATCATCCCAGCTGCCACTCTCTGCTCAGATGCTCATCAGCTGCTGCCTGGAAACAGTGACCTGCTCCTAACTTGTCTCCTCTCTCCTGTCCATGTACCTCTTCCATCCAGCCCTCTGACACCAAGGGATACGTACCTACAGCAGCAGGGACCCATGTGGTTCTCCTACTTACAGCCCTCTCTGTGGCTCCCACTGCTTCAGACCAGACCCAGGCTCTCTGACAACCCTCACTGGGTCCTCTGCCACCTGCCCCCGACCCTCTTCATCCCCAGCTCTCTGCACTCCCTGCCTCACATTCTGACCTTCACTGCCCCCCTCCCGATGCTACTCCCCCGCTCTTGTCATTGGTCCATCTGTCTCCTCTTCCTGGCTGCTCCTCCTACTCTCACCTTTATCTCCATTTCCTCTGTCAGTTCTTACTCATCCTTTAAGACCCAGGTTGGCTTAGGTGCTTTATCCCTGTGGGTGTCCCAAAGACCCCCACGCAAATCCCCATCACTGCACTTGTCACAGTTTCAGGAGTACGTATTTATGTGTGTCTCTCTCCCTGTGGCCTATACACTCCTTGAGGGTAGATGTTCATCTCTGTGTTCCCTAAGCTGCTTTAGATCAAAAGTAGCAGGAACATAGGGAGTTCCTGTCGTGGCGCAGTGGTTAACAAATCCGACTAGGAAACATGAGGTTGCGGGTTCGATCTCTGCCCTTGCTCAGTGGGTTAAGGGGCCGGCATTGCCGTGAGCTGTGGTGTAGGTTGCAGACACTGCTCGGATCCTGTGCTGCTATGGCTCTGGTGTAGGCCGGTGGCTACAGCTCCGATTCGACCCCTAGCCTGGGAACCTCCATATGCCGCGGGAGCGGCCCTAGAAAAGGCAAAAAAAAAAAAAGACAAAAAAAAAAGAGTAGCAGGAACATAGCAAGGGTGTGATGTGTCCTTGCTGAGATGATGAATGAATGACATTCTATAATAAATTTTACAGCCAGTAAAATAATCAAAAACAGAACGAAAGATAACCACTTCTTTTGTTCAGCTGACAGAAGAGAGGGGAAAAAAAATCTAATTTATGCGCCATCTCTTCAATAAACACACAATTTGAAGACGTTTAGCAAAAGCACTTACGGAATACCATTTTTAGCAAAACAGATGTTTAAAAGACGAAATGATTTATTAAATTACTATCAACAGTAAATCCTGGTTGAAAATATTATGTCCCTTAAGGGACTGAATTTCCCAGGCAGTAGCTGGAATGGGAAAGAAGATGAACATTCTGTACTTCTTTTTAAATTACTTTCTTCTTCCTGAAATGAATGTACTGTTATTTAAAAGAAATCATGGGTTCATTTTATTTTTATTTTTCTTGAATCACCTGAAATAAACAGAAAAATGGTTTTCAAGTCATTGACCACATTTCCTAGGCTGCAACTTAGAAATGCAGTTTCCCCTATTCTGAGACCTCATATGTGCCAGACATCAGTCCTCCAGGAGTGAACAGAAGCCACTTCTAGACTTCTGCTTTCTGGGGATAATAATGGCTAAGACGGGCAGAGATATACAAGTCATCCAAGAAAAAGGATCGGAGAGAACTGTGTTTTTCTGTTCCCTATTCACAATCTGTAGTTATTATGAATGATCATCCTTCAACCAATGAAGCCATAGAATCACACAACCAATCTAAAACATGTATGTGTGTCTAAATGTGAAACCAAACAGGTTAAGTGACTTCTCCAGGATTTGACACATCAGTAGCTGACTCATACGAGAAAACATTCTTAAAGTGACTCACAAACCTCTTACCCAAGCACTAGGGTTGACAAGTCCAAACACGTAGTGATTACAACTATTTGTCAAAATATGACAAGCTGTAGATCTGCATTCAATCTAATGGTCAGGTAAGGACTTAAAGGCATCTGATTTTTCTTTTCTTTCTTTCTTTTTTTTTTTTTTGTCTTTTTGCCTTTTCTGGGGCCACACCTGTGGCATATGGAGGTTCCCAGGCTAGGGGTCCAATTGGAACTGTAGCTGCCGGCCTACGCCAGAGCCACAGCAACGCGGGATCTGAGCCACGTCTGCAACCTACACCACAGCTCACGGCAATGCCGGATCTTTAACCCACTGAGCAAGGCCAGGGATTGAACCCGCAACCTCATGTTTCCTAGTCAGATTCATTAACCACTGCGCCACGACGGGAACTCCAAAGCATCTGATTTTTCAAATCTGCTGTTTCTCTAGGATCCTGGTTGACTTTGAAGAGTAGTCTCTTTAAGGGCTCAAATACTGGTTACTGTTTTTCTTACACTCTTTGGACCAAATTCATTGATGAGAAGTCCTGATAAAATCCAAACATTGGGATGTGTAAATCAGAGTTTGCATTTTACTTCTACATTTCCTTTTCTCAGGGACACTGGCCACTAGAGAAAGGGTAATGGAGTATCCTAACCTTATGGGTTTGGTCTCACGGTGCTCAATTCCCAGCACTGCTACAACTAGCTCTGTATTCCTGCGTGAGCTTCTCTTCTTTGGAATCGGACTAGGTAACCTCTAAAAGTTTGTTCTGATTTCTATAAGCAGACATGCTAGTAAGCAGGTAATATACCTGAGTCTCAGTCTCTTCATCTGTGAACTGGTAATAAAACATTTATCATGCAACACTACGTGAACATGAGTGATAATAAGTAAGTAACCCATAAGACACAATGTCTAGAAGAACTTCGGTCTGAGCTATTTTTGCATATGAGAAATCTCAGAACTAAAATTTGCTACTCAACCATTCAAGATGCCATTTGAAGAATTATAGACAGGTATGAGTATATGCATAACCGAATCACTCTGTTGTACAGCAGAAATTAACACAAAACTGTAAACCTTCTATAATTCAATAAAAAGTTTTTAAAAAAGAATTACGACAGGCTAGTTTTTTTTGGGTTTTGTTTTTTGCTTTTTAGGGCCACACATGTGGCACGTGGAAGTTCCCAGGCTAGGGGTTGAATCAGAGCTTCAGCTGCCAGACTACATCACAGCCACAGCAACACAGGATCCAAGCCACATCTGTGACCTACTCCACAGCTCACAGCAACAGCGGATACTTAACCCACTGATCGAGGCCAGGGATTAAACTCGAGTCCTCATGGATACTAGTCAGGTTCATTACTGCTGAGCCACAACGGGAACTCCACGAACAGGTTAGTTTTAACCACCTTCAGGAACTAATACTGTATTTAAAGTTTTACATCCATAACAAATTTAACATAAAAATTGAAGATAACAAATTTAACCTTCACATATTAAAATTTGTGGGGGGTTTTTTTGTGTTTTTTTTTTTAGCAGCCTGGGCTATTGATGTAAATGTTGTGGTTTCATTCAACTCCCTAGTTGATACAAAAGTTAGTCGTTTTGCATCCAAACCCTTTTTGCTACTTATTAAAAGATAAAAAAAGAATTTTCATTAAAATTGAGCAACTGAGCTATAAAAGAGGGAGGATTATAGCACAATGTCCTTGACCCTCTCTCAGAAACAGAACCAGGCCCCCATCTAAGGAATAGCAAATGATTCTCATTAAAGTAATGAGAATATTTTCAGTGACATGTGTCTGACCAACTTTAATTCAGTTGGCAGGACCCATGGCAGCCACAGGCCCAGAAATAACACACAGCTGGCAGTTCCTGCTCAAACACACCTAACAGACTTATTTCGCACTGTTTCAAGGATACCCTACCCTAGACAGACAGGGCACAAGGTCATATGCAAATTGCTGTGGCATTAAACAATACATTCCTCAGGAAGACATTGGCAGGTTGAACTTAAGACACCAGCTCTGCCTTTAGGACATTTTCTCTGACTTGAACAGGGCGGGCCAATGGATCTGGCCGATTCCAGCCCCTCCCCAACCCAACAAGCTCAAGCTATTTTTAACTCACAACTACTGCTGATAAGTATTTTTCGCACACACACAAAATACCCTTTTAGAAAGAGAAGCTCTGAAAAAAACAAAATATCATGACATGTCAGTGCGAAGTAGCCAATCCCTCTTCCAAAGCTATAAACGAATGTCATTTTGGGTTAGAAACATATTTATCATAGTTATTTCATTTATCACATTTTCCACAATCCTTTCTACAATTTCTCTAAACAGCCGTAGGAGGCAGTAACCAGGCTGAAATTACTCCAGATTTACCTTTGAAAATGCAGTCTTTGGAACAGAATAAGGCCCACTTCTGTAGTTCAAGTGCAGTAAATAATAACTAATAATAGGTAAACTAGCATTTCACTGTTCAGTTTGCTCCAATAGATACGTTTCCCAAATCTGGAAATTAGCTAAGTAAGCTGTGCTGCATGCCCTCAAAACCTAAAATTTAGTAAGGAAGACATATGGGCTTAAGCAAGTTCTGCCTAAAATAATAATAACTACTATTGGTATCAGTACTATCCTAGATACTTTATATGTATTACCTCAATAAATCCTCACAATATCCTCGGAGGTAGGTACTGTCATCCTTCCCATTTCACAAGTGAAAAAAGAGTAGCACAGAGAGGTTAAGTAATTTGCCCAAGGTCACACAGCTATGTAAGTAGGGAACTAGGATTTGAACCCAGTCAATCTGGCTCCAGCTTCGGCTGAAGACAGACCTGGGTACCAGCCTGAATTCTACCACATACTAGCTGGGTGATCCTAGACAGGTTATTTAACTTTTCTGAGCCTCCCTTTCATCATCTATAAAATGGGAATAACAATACGTAGCTCATAGGCTTTTGTGAGGAGCGTCAAACAGGGTTAAGTCTGCAAAGTGCTTGCCACACGCTTCAGCGTGGCCAGCTAGCATCTGCCATCAAGGTAACAAGCATATTAACACATCTTTTTTCTAGGATGCTACCTTTTGACCACCTTTTTCTCTATTTGCCTCACCAACTGGTAAGGCACACCACCGGAAAATTCAGATATGCAGGCTGGGATTGGGGGGCTGCCGACTCTCCCACCTCCCTACTCTGCAATGTCCTTAGAAGTAATAAGATGTCAAAAGATGAAGTCATGGGACTAACAGCATCCCACCATAGTTCAACATTTATCGTGGGGGTTTTCTGTTAGGTTTTTTTTGTTTGTTTTTTGTGGGGTTTTTTTGCTTTTTTTAGGGCCACACCCGCAGCATATGGAGGTTCCCAGGCTAGGGGTTGAATTGGAGCTACAGCCGCTGGCCTGCGCCAGAGCCACAGCAGCGTGGGATCTGAGCTGCATCTGCGACCTATACCACTGCTCCCAGCAACGCTGGATCCTTACCTCACTGAGCAAGGCCAGGGATCGCACCCACATCTTCACAGATCCTAGTCGGGTTCGTTAACCGCTGAGCCATGAAGGGAACTCCTTTATTGTGTTATTTATTGTTCAGCTGTCGTGTACCAAGCATCAAGCCAGGCACTGTGATAACTAAACCACTAAGACACAGCCCTACCACCAAGAAGCTCACAGCCCCATAGGGGAAAAGCACATGTAAATAATCAAATACCCAGCATTGTGATCTCGTCAATCTGCTACACAAAGCTGTTCAGAAGAGGCAAGGCCTAGGGACCCCTGCCATGGAACCACAGCCACAGTTCCCACACTGTGGGCAATGTTCAAACCATCACAGCGGTCTGTGCCTTGTGAAAGCATCCTTCTGCCGCTGTATCTTCAGTCCAAAACCATTACAATGATATTTTGTCTTTGCAGCTCTCAAATGCTCAGCCATGATAAGGACTCCAGGCCCAGAGCCTTTGCAAAGTCAAGTCAACATCTGATGTGAAGGTAACTGGTCTAGACATGGCCTAGCACATTCTTTATCTTGAGGGGCTCAGCATCACAAGCCTTCTTAGTTAGAAACCATGTGTTGAAAGAAGCGTCAAGATAGATTTTTAATGGTGTGGGAAATCTAAAGCAGTCACTCATACTTCAGTAAAGTCTGGGCTAAGATATGACAGACACTTTTTTCTTTTCTTTTTTTGAGAAGGAAGAGAAAGCCAAAGGACAAGAGACAAACACTGAGGTTCCTGCGATTAGTTCTTAGCCAGAAAGACAAGGATGAAAAAATTGTGATTTCATAATTGTGCCTGAATTTTTGAAGTTAAAACTTCCACAAACTTTTATCCACTCAACCCTTTTTTTGTAGTAGTCGACTACGGATACAATAGTACTGTGTAATTAAAGAAACCACAATAATCTCAGTGGCATTCAACAGTGAAAATTTATTTCTTGCTAACATACCTGTGGGACAACTGAGGTGTCTATTCCATGTGTCACATCCTAGGACCAAGACTTCAGGAGTAGTGGCCTCCCACGGTACACTCTTGTCGTGGCACTGGTAGAAGCACAAGAGGATAAACTCAATGAGACAAGCACACACATTATATCCTCCGCTCACATCATATCCACCAGCACCCATTGACCAAAAGCAAGTTACATAGCCGAGGGCAGTGTCAAGAACCAGGAAAGTACTGGTTTAAAACTATACCACAGGAGTTCCCGTCGTGGCACAGTGGTTAACGAATCCGACTAGGAACCATGAGGTTGCGGGTTCGGTCCCTGCCCTTGCTCAGTGGGTTAACGATCCGGCGTTGCGTGAGCTGTGGTGTAGGTTGCAGACGCGGCTCGGATCCTGCGTTGCTGTGGCTCTGGTGTAGGCCGGTGGCTACAGCTCCGATTCAACCCCTAGCCTGGGAACCTCCATATGCCGCGGGAGCGGCCCAAGAAATAGCAACAACAACAACAACAAAAGACAAAAAAAAAATTTAAAAATAAATAAATAAATAAAACTATACCACAAAGCTACAATGATCAAAACAGTGTGGCACTGGCACAAAAACACACACATAGATCAATGGAACAGAATAGAGAGCCCAGAACTAAGCCCATGCAGCTATGGTCAATTAATCTACAACAAAGGAGGCAATAATATATACTGGGGAAAAGACATTCTCTTCAAAACTGAATAGCTACGTGTAAAAGAATGAGACTAGAACATGTCCTCACACCATATTTTAAAATAAACTTAAAGATATAAATGTAAGATCTGAAACCATAAAATTCCTTGAAAAGAACATAGACAGAATACCCTTTGACATAAACCATAGCAATATTTTTTTGGAAATAAAAGCAAAAGTAAACAAATGGGACCCAATTAAACTTAAAATCTTTTGGAGTTCCCGTCGTGGCGCAGTGGTTAACGAATCCAACTAGGAACCATGAGGTTGCGGGTTCAATCCCTGCCCTTGCTCAGTGGGTTAACGATCCGGCGTTGCCGTGAGCTGTGGTGTAGGTTGCAGACGCGGCTCGGATCTTGCGTTGCTGTGGCTCTGGCGTAGGCTGGTGGCTACAGCTCTGATTCGACCCCTAGCCTGGGAACCTCCATATGCCATGGGAGCGGCCCAAGAAATGGCAAAAAGACAAAAAATAAATAAATAAAATAAAATAAAATCTTTTGCACAGCAAAGGAAACCATCAACAAAATGAAGAGACAACCTACTGAATGGGAGAAAATATTTGCAAATGATATGCCTGACAAGGAGTTAATATCCAAAACATATAAACAGTTTATACAACTCAGTATCTGAAAAACAAAAGACCTGACTTAAAAATGGGCAGAAGACTGGAGTATACATTTCTCCAAAGAGTACATACAGATGCCAACAGGCACATGAAAAGATGTTCAACATCACTAATTATTAGAGAAATGCAAATCAAAACAATGAGATATCACCTCACACCTATTAGAATGGCTGTCTTCAAAATGTCTACAAATAACAAGGGTTATTTGTGAGGATGTGGATGTGCACTGTTGGTGGGACTGCAGACTGCTGCAGCCACCATGGAAAACAGTACTGAAGTTCCTCAAGAAACTAAAAACAAAGTTACCATGTGATCCAGCAATCCCACTTCTGGCAACATATCCCCCCAAAATGAAAACATTAATTCAAAAAAATACATGTAGCTCAATGTTTATAGTCGAACTATTTACAACAGCCAAAATAGCCAAGATATGGAAGGAACCCAAGTGTCCATCAGCAGACAAATGTATAAAGCAGATGTGATACACACACACACAGGAATATTACTCTGCCGTAACAAAGAATTAAATTCTGCCATTTGCAACAATATGGATGGACCTAGAAAGTAATATGCTTAGTGAAAAAAGTCAGAGAAAGATAAGTATTTTATGTTATCACTTAGGTGTAGAATCTAAAAAATAAAAATGCGCACACATTGTAATTCAACCACAGTTTTAAAAAATTTAAAAACCGAATGTATATAGCAAAATAGAAACAGACCCAGAGAGAACCAAGTAGTGGATAAAAGCGGGGAGAGGGTGAGGGGTGGGGAGGGGCAAGATGGGGTAGGGACTACGTGCAAAATAGATATGCAACAAGGATATACTGGACAGCAAAGGGAATCATAGCCATTATTTTGTAATTACTTTAACTGGAGTATAATCTATAAAAATACCAAATCGGTATGCTGTATACCTGGAACTAATATTGTAAATCAACTATACTTCCATTTAAAAACAAACAAAAAAAAAAGACGAAGAAGAATCACAGAGTTCTCCTGTGCTGCAGCAGGTTAAGGATCCCATATTGTTACTGCAGTGGCCCAGGGCACTGCCGTGATGTGGGTTCAACCCCTGGCCCAGGAACTTCCACATGCTGCAGGTGTGGCCTAAATCAAAAAACTAGAGAAGTATACATTACCAAGAGGCCATGGGCCATGCGGATGCATGACACCACCAACAAGGACAGAACTGGTACCAATAATCCCATTTAACACACTTTCTACCCAGTCCTTAAAGGCAGACACTTATAGGTTCTATTCTTTCTTGACATTCATCCAGGTCAGACAGACAGGACGCTGCTCTAGCAGAACTGGGATTCAAATCTTCTGCCTTCTGTGGTTCCTACAGAAATGTCGCTTACTGCCATGTAACTAGCACACATCTTTCATAATCACATTCCTTAATTATGCTCCCTTGCCGCTATCAATTCTCTCCAACAAACGTCAGACCCAACACTGTCTCAACTGTCAGCCTGATCATAATGATTATCATTTGTTTGGGATTTTCTGCAGTGTTTTTACAAGCTATTTTTACTATTACTACACTAATAAATTATTTATGGTGGGAAACCTGAATCAGAAAACTCTGGCTACTTGAAAACAGGCTTTATTAAAAACATCTCCCTCCCCCTCCAAGACGTACCCTCCCAAGGCACACACAATTTCTCTGTCTACTCTGAGCCTTAGATTGCATAGAGTTGGTGGGACAATACTGATGGCTGCAGAGGAGCATTCGATGTGGGAGAATCAAGGAATCAAGTAAAAGCTAATTTTCTTTCTTTTTATGGCTGCACCTGTGGCATCTGGACGTTTACAGGATAGGGGTCAAAGCTATCTCCGCCAAAGCTTCAGCTGCCGGCCTACGTCACAGCCACAGCATCACCAGATTCGAGCTGCGTCTGTGACCTATACTGAAGTTTTCGGCAACACTGGATACTTAACCTACTGATCAAGGCCAGGGATCAAACCTGCATCCTCACAGAGACTAGTCAGGCTCTTAACCTTCTCAGCCACTATGGAACTCCTTGTGAAAGCTAACTCTTGAGCATGGAGATTTTATTCTGCTGTGACTGCTCTTTGCAATCTAAGCCCCAAATGGAAGAGACTACAAAGCATAACTGGAAGTCGTGAAGATGCCTTGTCAGCAGCCTCCCCTGTGTGTTCACCTGCTCATGGGATAAGCAATTACTGCAGGCCTTCTCTAGGCCCGCAGGGTGCTGGAGCTGGGATGCCACTGCAACAAGTGTCCAGCTCATGGAGTTTACCTTCTGCAGAGACGGGTAGATTGTTACCAAAAAGCAAACAGGGTAATTTCAGATTGTACTACGGGTGGTGAAGAAACTAGCCCTGTGACTCTAGGTAAGTCACTGGCTTAATCCTTCTCAGGGACTCTCAGTGCCCTCATCTGGAACATGGGACAGCTGCCACACTGGTCCTCCTGAGGCTTAGGTTAATAAGCTGAGGTCTATGAGGGCTTCAGACCCTGGGGCATCGCCTCCTCACTGTGGGCTTTTACAGCGTTTCGTTTAGTCCCCATCAGTCAGGCAGAGGGGCTTTCTAGGCCCTTCTCCCTAAACGGTCACCAAAACCAAAACAAAACTCCTGACCTATTTCCGGAGAAGGGCTTAAGAGCCCAGAGGACGCAGAACAGAAAAGGGTAGAGCGGTTCTTTGTAACAAAAGTCCAGTCCCCTAAGCCCTAGGCCAATAACCCGGCAGTCAGAGACGCTGACACACCCCTAACCTGCTCCCTGACGTTATGGTGCCTACTCAGGCCCCGCAGATGCCAGTGCTGCTGGCTTAGGGTGTCCAGAGTGGGGTGGGGGACTGTCCCTGCTCTCCACTTCCACCACTGGGACCAGCTGCCACCGAGCTTCCATCTTCTTCCTTCGCCACCCGGGAGACAGGCCTGCCTGACAGCAGACTCTGTAACAGTTCTGGGGCAGGGTGAGGTGGAGGACTGTCCCGCCGCCCCACCCCCGCCTGGCGGTGTCCCCTCCTCCACCGGAGAGCGGGTTCTAGGTAGTGAGAGAGGCCAGGAGGCTGCGCCCCGCCCCCCTGCCGGGCTCCGGGCTCCGGGGGGCCGTGTCAGGCCCCCGCTTCGGCGGGGCTTGTCTGGACCCAGGGCTCGATTGTGACAGCTCAGGGTTGGGAGGAGAGCGGTCCCTTTTCCCCACCCCCGCGCCGAAGCGATCCACAAGCCAGTCGAGCCTCCTCCTCCCTGCACCTCGCCAGGCCAAGAGCTGCAGGAGGACGGTGTGCAGTTTCCCGAGCGCCCGGCCTCGCTCTCCCAGCTGCAGCAGCTGCCCTGGCGGGGGGAGAAGGAGCGCGAGGGGCCAGGGGTGGAGGGGCAGTGGGCGCCCCGATCCGCAGCGCGGCTTCAAGTTTCCACCAGCGAGCGGTTGTGCAACAGCCAGAGGAGCAAGAGCCGCGGGCGCCTCGGAAAACAAGCCGAGCCCATAAACAAAGCCACGTGGCCTCCAGGCTGGGGGGGCCGGGCTAAGAGCAGGCGGCTCTTCCGGCAACAAAGAGCCGGGGCCAGCGGCCCGGGATAAATACAGCGGCCGGGACCTCAGCGCAGCACTCCAGCGAGCCCCGCGCGCCCAGCGACCCTCCACAGCACCCTTCGCGAGCGCAGGGACCCCCGCTCCGCACCCCAGATCCCGCAGCCCTCCACACAGGTTCCCTGAAGCCGCTCCCTCACCGGCCCCAGCACCCCCGTCCGAGCATCCGCCCAGCGCGGCGCGTCCCCGAGGCCGCCCGGCCGGTCCTGTCCATCAGTCCGTCGCGTCCGTTTGCAGTGCCATGCCATTCCTCGGGCAGGACTGGCGGTCCCCCGGGCAGAGCTGGGTGAAGACAGCCGATGGCTGGAAGCGCTTCCTGGATGAGAAGAGTGGCAGCTTCGTGAGCGACCTCAGCAGGTGAGGGGATCGCCACCAACTTCAGCTACGCAAACAGACTCGGGCTGGTCTCCGGGAGTGGGTCGGTGAATGGGACGCAGGCAGAGCTGGAACAGGGTGAGAAGGGAGCCCCTGACTAGAAGGATGAGAGTGAATTGCCTGGGTTTCTGTAGAGGTCACCAGAGCACGGGATTCAGGGTATTTGGTTTCTTATTATTGTTCAAGGTCAGCGTCCCAAAGTGGGCATGACTCCTTCCAGAACCCCAGGTCCCTCTGAGAGTGTGACGATAAATGAGGCTCTTCACAAACGCTCACAACTTCAGGGGTCCCCTGCCTTAAAAGACCCCGTTGTCGTTCGCTTTGCGTGTGTGGGCGCCGGCGGTGAGCGGGCTGCTTGCCCTTCACCCTGGGGTGGCGCGGGACTCCCAGCACAAGTCTGGAGACGGGATTGGACACGGGGCCCGCCCAGAGCACCTCCAGGCTCTTCCCACGCAAAGGCGACCACAGAGTGGGCAGAGAGGATGAGTAACCAGGAAGGGGCGGCCAGATGGTCCCTGGGGCACCAGCGCTTTGCGGGCGGACTTTCGGAGCGATGGTAAAGACTCGAGGAGGCAGAGCTGCGGAGGAGGAAAGGGAGGCGGGGTATGAAACCCACACGAGCTCTCTGCTTCTGAGAGGACGAAGTCTTTGCACCTGTTTCCTCAGTGGCCCTTTTTGTCAGTTTTCTTTATATAGTGAGGGCACCCCCATTTCAAGGTATGCTTATCACCTGCAGAAAGCCCACCTGGAGCAGGTGAGCCTCTGGACTCAAGTCCCACCTGCCCTCTGTCAGTCGGGTGGAAAATCCAAGGTCCCCGGAGCCTGATGCTCTGCTTGGTTAATAACACAGAAGCCCTGATTAATGAGTTGGGTGGTCTGGAATCTGTCAGTCCAGGCCTCCAAGCTGCGCTTCCCAGTAGCTGCCATTTGATTCCCATGAGGAGGGCAATGGAAATGGGTCCAGAGGGAATCAGTGCAGCCTGGCCTTGGGTGCCTTTTCCTAGGGCTTTTGGTTAAAACCACTGCTCCCCACCCTCAGCCCTTAAATTGACTTCAATGGAGAGAGTTCCCTAAGTGGGCCAGCTTCCCACTGAGAATGACCAGTGGTTGTTTGGCTGAGCCCTTGGCACTCAATTTTACCAAAACTATCAAGGAAAATATCACTATTTCCATGTCCTGACCTTCAGAGTCTATCACCTATTTATGATTCATAAAGCATCACCTTTTGTCTTCCAAAGGGGGGGGGGAGTATTTAATCTTGGGGGTCTGCCAGGAGGGACAAGAGCACATTGACCTTTATGGTAAAGGCACTTTGACCAAGTCCCTGGGGAGTCTGGGGAGCACTATACAGAAATCTTATGGAAAACCACATAATTTACAGAAAAAGACCAACTGTTGTCACTAGACTCTTTTAGGGACTCTAATTAGGCCTAAATTATTCTCCCCAGGCGAAAAGCTTCTTTTTATTTTGGTGGATTAGAAGGTTCCTCCCTTCCTCCTCATGCTTAAGAAATGAGGACCTAATATTTTGCTGCTTTATTTTTGTCTAACAGTTTCCAGAGAGGTGCAGCCACGATCTGCTGAGCTGTGTCGCGGCAGCTCACCCAGATGTAACTGTAGGATGCTCCTCAGTGAGAAACAGGCCATTGGATTCAGCAGGAGAGGTCTGAAATGCAGAGCCTCTGGTTCCTATAGACATTCACACTGTAGCTGTTCCAGGAGATAAGCTGGTACCATTCCTATTTAGAAGGAGATACTGGTGCCTTTCTCGCCACAGTGGGGGAGACCCGAAGCTGGTTGGACCTCACCACACAAGTGTAACCTAGGCTGGGGTCAGGTGGCTTCCCACCCCCTCACCCTTCCTGAACCTCCTTTCTTTCCTCTTTTCACAGCGTCTGAGCTAGAGCTGTCACACTACCCCCATCATCACAAATCTATATAGTGACCACCTGCGACTCTGAGTCAGATTTGAGGAATCATTTGGTAGCTCCTAGCAAAGCAGCTGGCTGTTTGTTTGCAGAGTATTTTTTCCCCCCAGCAATTGTAAACAGTCCCTTCCCTACTCAGCATGAGAAGCTTGCCAACTTCTTAAAAGCAGTTGGCCTTCTGAGACCTGGGTTTGTAGTCTCAGATATCCCCACTGTTTTCAGTCTGGTGATGCTTCTTGGTGACGTCAGGTTTGGGCTGAGTGCTGCCTACTCAGGTGAAGCTGAATGCCTCCCCTGTTTGGAGAAAACAAAAGGCAGGCCCTTTTGAAAGAGAGGGAGGGGGTGTGTGGAAGACAGAGGCCTGCAGAGGCCTCATGCACTGAACTCCAGGTCCACCTACCACTGTTTGAACTGCCTGAACAAGAAAGCCTGGTGGGGGGTGGAGGTGGTGGGGGAGGGTCAGCGAGGGGGCATTTGGTGTGTTCCAGCCTGGGGACAGTGTTTCATATTGACCACGGCTTATCTGCAGAGCACCTTCTCTGGACTCTGCTGACAGTTCTCTCTGGGGTCCGGGGGGCCCGGTCCTCTTCCAGCAGCAGACTGTCACAAACCCCATCGCAGCCACATGCCCTGAACTGAGATCACGGGAGGATTTCAGATAAGCTTCCAGCAAGGCCCGTTGTGAAAAAGCTGCAACTACCTAAGATAAAAGAGGAAGGGCAAGTGTTCGTTTTGGGCAGATGAAAAATTCAAGGCAAGAGTTGGGCATGAACTGAGGTGGTGATCCAGGAATGCGTCAAGGAAGTGGTAGGGCAGCCACCTCGCACACAGCCTTCCTCACCAACTGCCCCCCTCTGGGCGCCACCCCCCGCCCCCATGAGTAATCTCATCTCCCAGAACCTGGGCCACTCTTCTGCAAGCCCACAGTCCTGCAGTTGAAAACTCCAGTGCTTCTTTCCAGTACATCTCAGGCTGAACCAGGAAGCAGGACGTTTACTCGGTGCCCTGGATGAGTTAGTGCACAAGCAGAGAAAAATAACAGCCATGATTTTTATGAGTGCTTCCTGTGTGCAAGGCCCTGTTCTAAGAGCTTCATACCCAGTCTGTTTGTTTTACCAGAACAGTCCAGGCACTAGTCCTGGGAGTCTGACGATTTGGGAATGTATTGGAGCAAATGAGCATAGAAATCTCACTGGCCTTAATCTACAACTAAGCCCTCTGGGGCAGACCATGGCTTTCTGAAATGGTCTGCTATCGCAAATGAAGTGAGAAATAGGGCCTTTTTTCCCCTCTTCCCTCCCTTTATCTCTGCTGCCAAATGGGCTTATTTTGAAATCTTTCACTTTTTCTGAAGTTGTCGCTAAGTGCCTTGGTATGTGTGTGATGATAGTCTAGGACTGAGAGAGGGCTACTTACTTCAGGCCTCTGCCTGTAAAAATCAAGATTAGTAAGAACTGACCATAAAATAGCAACTTACTGGTTATTATTGAATGTGATGGAGAAAGCAGCCTCTTTAAATGGTTTTGCTTGTTTAAAAAAAAAATAAAATTAAATGTCATCGTTCCTAAATGGTGGTGGCTTTTCTTGTTCAAGATTTCAGCTGCAATTTTCCACTGGCTTTACATTTCTTTGAAATGGACATAATTGAACTCTCAAAATAGCCTCTAACTGAATATATTATTGCTTAAAAGAAAACATATACGCAGGCAACACAGCCCTTCCTTCCAGACCCTGCCTCTCAAGTCCAAAACTTAATGTCGAAGGGAAAAGTGCAGGGTTTCTCTTTGGTTAAAGCTTTTCTGCATTCTCCAGTGGGAGAGCAGCATCAATTATGTCAAATTCTTCTTAAACTAGCTTTGGAAATGAGTCACTTGGGCTTAAAGCAGGTTATTGTTGTTTCTGTGAGGAAAGCAAGTGCTCAAATTCCTTTGAGGAATGTTTTCAATTAGAAAAGAATAAGATGAAATATAAATATTTAACATCGCTAAGGAAGGGTCACAATCTATGGCCCAGGCCTTGAAAATGTTCTGCTGAACCTTAAATGTGTGATCGAGAATAAGACAGCTTCATCTTATGGTTCTCTATATGTGGAATTTGGGCTCTTAAGTTTTTGTTTATGGTGCATGTGCGTGTTTTCTTTAAAAATAAGCCTTTGTGTGGTATTTTTACACAAAATGGCCTGTGCTTTCCAAAGCTGTTCTCGGCTTTCGTACCTCATGGACCAGTCAAGTGACTTTCCATCTTTCTCCCTTCTCCTCAGCTTGGAAATTTCTTAAATTAGCTCTAAGGACTCACAGTTCTGCTCTGCCCCTCTCTGCCTGCTGACCTTGGCACAGTCAACTGACTGGTCACTGGTTTTATGCCCCTATGGTTGTGTAAGCAGATACACTCACGTGTGACACAGAGCTGGGCCCAAAACATTCACCCTGGGCTCCCTTGAGAAAGGGCTTCTAACAGAGGGTATTTCTGCAGTAATCTCTCTGAAACCTAAAAACATCCTGTTTCGCTGAATGAAAAGGAGAAGGCTAATAATATTAGGAAACTCAATAAATGGCATTAGGCATAGCCTTCTAAGGGAAGATTAACAAATGACTGATTATCCATCAAGCCTGTCCCGATGGGTCCAGAAACACTGAGTATATTGTTGGTGATGTCACGTGTTAACATGTGAGCAAGACACTTATTGTACTTATTGACGTGCTGCTGCAGAGACCATTGTAGCAAAAGGATACTGGAAATTATTTCAACTCCTCTTTTCTCTTTGACAGTTTACATAATAAACTGGCTTCTAAGAACCATGCAGTGGAGAAACAACAGGTGTACCTCATCTTATCCGACAGATGTATGTCCAAAAAAGATATAACTCAAAATCACATTTTAAATTCGGCAGAGGAACTCAGAAAATTAAAGGACTTGAATATATGGGTGATGTAAGGAAAAAAACAAACAAAACCCCTAATTGATGTTTTACTGGTAGGCATTATAAATCCTGCCTTTCGCACGCATACCCCACAGGGGTTGGGGGGGATTGGGGTGGGGGGGTTATCTTCTCATTGTACCTCAGAGTACTTCAGATTTCTCCTGCATCCCTTCTGTGGAAACTCTTCGAAGGTTTCCTCTGAAATTCCATTGGGTAAAAGAACTCAGTCAGCCCCCCTAAATAACAGCTCGACCTCGTAATGGAAATGTGCCCCTGATCCAGGGTTGAACTGCACATCCTTTAGTGACCTGCGCCGTGGCCATTCTGTCTTTTCAGGCCTTATGAACGTATGGGTTGTAAATTCAGCTTGCTCCATGTAGGACTCAGGGCTTCGCCTCACAGCGTGCCTAGTGATAGGGAATTACATGAAACCTCAACCATCAGTTACTGTACACGAAACACCTAGAAACGCAGTCTGTAAGTCAGATGTTTGCCAGGGTTTTTAAAGACAGTTAAAAGCAGCATGGGTGCATTTTAAATAGGCGAACTGTATGGTATGTGAATTTTATCTCCACAAAGCTGTTGGGGTTGTTTGTTTGTTTGTTTGTTTAAAGCAACTTGGGGTGGGTGTCTTTGCAAAAGGAAGGCATCGAGTATTAGAGGGATACTAGTCATCACCATCTCCCTCCCTCCCCCTCCAGTCATCATGTTTTGCTTAAAATAATGGTGCGGTGCCCTGCGTGGCTCTTACAGCATGCAGGGCTGTGTGTTCAGTACAATGGCAGACACTGTTGGGAAGTCAAAAGAAGCAGAAACCCCCGTCCCTGCCTTCCACAGAGATGGGACAGTTTTCCATCCCAAGAGAGGGAAGTCGGGGCCAGTATAGCCTTCTTCTGAGTCATTATTTTGTTTTGTTCGAGGAGCATGTATGTTTGTGTTTTATAACCCAGCAAGCTATTTATAGAAACAGCTCATGTTAAAGTATAGCTGTTACAGCTCATGCCCTCTTGTTATTCCTAGTTACTGCAACAAGGAAGTATACAATAAGGAGAATCTTTTCAACAGCCTGAACTATGATGTTGCGGCCAAGAAGAGAAAGAAGGACATGCTGAACAGCAAAACCAAAACTCAGTGTAAGCCATTTGTTTTGAACTTAAGAAGAAAGCTGTTGGAGGATCACTGTGATTGGTTCTTTGAGGGGGAAAAAAAAAAAATCACACCTCACATGTTTGGCATCTGCTTTACTGTTGATGGTGTCATTGACAGAGGTTACTGGGACCTTTGCATGCAGAAACCTGGCTGTGCATTTTATGAGTGAGATTAATGTAGTCTTTATAGCCCTGTTTATAAGTCAGTTGTTAGTTGGGCTGTTTTTTCCCTGCTTGTCACTTATATTTGATGTAGTTACCAGTTCCAGTGTGTGCTTTCATTTGGAACTGTGTTTTGAGGCTTTGAAAGTAGATTTGTTTCTCCCTCTTATATAAATACCAGTAACATTTCTAGATGCTGTATGTAAGTATGAACAGAGGAGAAAGTTCTATTAATAAGCAGGAATTACAGATCTTTAGTTTATTCCATCTGTACTGCATGGTTTCTTCATTGCTATCTGTTTTATTTCTACTTTTTATGGCCTTGTATAAGTTGTAAGCTTGGCATTTAACACAAACTTGTACTCGGGTATTAGATTTTTTTTTTTTTTTTAATTTGGAGCTTTCGCATACTGAAGCAGAGTGTCAAAGACTTGAAAGGCTTCCTACAAAGTAAATTATCACTCCAGTATTTACACACTGCAGAAATTAGGTATTTGCATCCCCTTAGATTGTCGGCAGAGTCATTGTATTTGGGGTCAGAACTTTTTTACACTTTGGAAGAAATGAAAAACAAACATGTTTAAAATCTTGGGCATGATATAAATTTTAAATCTGTGGTTTTTTTTGGGGGGGATTCTTTTGTCTTTATAGATTTCCACCAAGAAAAATGGATCTATGTTCACAAAGGAAGTACTAAAGAGGTGAGCACCCATCTGTTTATTAAGGAGTATGCGCAGCTTTATGCCTCCCCCAGCAGGGTGGCAGGGGCGAGATTAGGAAATAACCATTCATTCCCATCATGATTGTCTTCCTGGCTGTGTCTGGTGGCAGCTAGCAGCCCACCGCTTAACCAGCCATCAGAGTCTGGGGCTATAGAGAGAGACGCGAAAGTCACTGGGCTCCCCACTCATCCAGTGGGATGATGTGTGTAGAAGCGCTTTATAAAGATGAATAAACAGATCCATCTCAAATGTACTCTTATAAAACTCTAGCCTTTGTCCCAGGACAGTGCCTTCCCGTTGTTCTGAGATCTCTTTTAGACTTCACCTCGGTCCACTTTAGCCCTGGAAGGGTTAACCTCTAAATAGAGCAAAAATTCAGTGCCTGCCCAGCATGAGACCGCCCAGAGCTAGAAGGAGAAGGGAACCGGACGCTGGAATAACTACACTTGCCTGGCACTTTATAAAAGCCCTTTCTGTACATTTTCTCTCTGCACAGATAGCTAGGACACAGGCAGTAGGACAGAATGACAGACTTTCGTGTGCTTTCGGAGCCCTTGGAGAACAGCTAGTTCTCCCTGGGATTTGAGACCTGAGATCAGCAATACGCCCGAGACCACCCAGGTACCAGGAGCGGAGCTGGGCCTGAGAGTCAGGACTCTCTCCCCCAGCGCCTCTGCGTTCAGAGAGAAAAGACCAAAACTTCTTTGGCTTCTTCTTGAAGCCTTCAAAATGCTTCCGAGGACCACAGTGAGAAAAGCACTAGAGAGGCCAGGCAAGGTGGCAAATGGTGGTGACACAGGTAGGGCTAATCTCCCCCCAGGAGCATGTTACAGGGACTAACTCTTCCCTGACAAGCTGTAGGAGTGTATGCGGAGAACAAGGGCCCGGGAGGTCCAGGTCACAACTGAAGCAGCTGCCGGCTGCACCGTCCATCTCTGGGACTCACAGCGGTTCCCAGAAAGAGCCGATCATGGCTCAGGGAAGGAGCAGACGGCCACAGGTCACCTAAGATGGGCAGCAAGTTGTCAGCAGAGTCCAGGCGGACTGTTCTGGAGAATGACCTCTGCACCCCCTATTTTTACACATTCAGCGCCATGGATACTGCACTTTGGGGGAAGCTTTCAACAGGCTGGACTTCTCGACTGCCATTCTAGATTCCAGAAGATTCAACTATGTCGTACGGGTAAGTCTCTGTAGATTATCCAGACGCTCAAGTTGAACTGTCTTTTCAGGCTGTCTTGAAGTAGTTTCCCCACCGCACCCCCAAAATTTTTTAGGCCCCTGGGGATTTTGAGGAAAGCAGAAAATGGACTCCCAACTCCTGCCTCCCTCAACATATTTCAGGGATCCTGTTAGGGTGTCCCTGACATTGGCCCTGACAGACAGGGACTGCCGTGACAACATCAGGTGAGCCCTGTTGCAGGCAGCAGCCTTAGCAAGAGAGAATTCAGCAGCAAGCACGTTGTGAAGCCTTTTGGATTGCTGTAAACACTTTGTCCACCTCCTGATTGGTCTCACTATCCTCCTTCTTGTCCTGCTTGAGCTGCCTCGAGGTTGACCCCAAGGCATTCTTGGTTTAAGCCTCCAAACTGGACACATTCAAGTCACCCCAGAGCTTCTTCCCCCTCCTCCACTGCCATGTGCTAGTGATACTCAGTCCCAGGTTCACTTCAAGCTTGAAACTACCTATTTGGTCAGCTGCTTCCTGTTTTAATCCCTATGATGGAAAAAAGTAATTTTTTAATGAGCTTTAGCGAAATATTCATGATGAAGGCCGTAAAGCAAGTCAGGTCTAACCATGACCTTCAAGTCACTGATTCTTTTTTATTGGTTGATTGTTGCTTCTCCCCCTAAGCTCCCTTGCGTGTTTTTGTCAGTGGTCCAACCCGGGAGGTAGCAGCTGTTTGGGTTTTAGGATCAGAAGTAGGAGGGAATTTACCCCCTGTGGGTGTTAGGTGGCTGGGTTTTCATTTTCTTTTTCCTGGGTTGTTGTGCTTCTCGGTGCCGTGTGTCATTGAGTCAGATGATTGCAAAGGCTCAGCCAGAGCAATGACATTCAAGCCCCCTTGAGGCCTGGATCATTCACCTGTTATCTGGGTAGAAGCAGGCCTAGCAGCCCCAACTGACCTGATTTAAAAAAAAAAAAAAAGCAGGCGTCTTGTAGGTTGAGAAGCTCTGAGCTGAGCCGTGACCACATGAGCAGACTGTCCACTCTCCAGCTGAGCCTTATTCCAACCCAAAAGGGATGAAAATGAGAGACTTTCCTGATGAAACGTTCATGTCACTCAATGTGACGCTGCTGCTTCTGGGAGGTCACTGTGGTCCGCAACCCAGTCCAGGCTGGTTGGAGTCTGGCCCGCGAGGATCTGGAAACTTGTCGCTAAGACTCTGAATAGTCTCCATCCTCCAGGTGTCAGAGGAAGACACCCAGATCTGATGTCTTCCTTCTAACCTGATCAGCACTTGGTTCGTTTTCAGACTGTTCTCCTTCCTACCGGTTTTCCCTTTTACGAGAAATAAGACAAAGTAAAGGAACAAGGATCCGAGCAGCGAAAATCTATTTCATGCCATTCTGTGCACTATCACCTTTTAGGCTTTCATCAGCCCTGTAACGTATAGGTACTTTTATCTCTGTGTACACACACCGAGGGACAGCGAGGTAAAATGACCTAAGGTCACAAAGCTACGTAAGCGAAGAAATCCAGATCCGAAACCTGGGCAGTCTAAAATCCACCCTCTTTAGCTGCTGCAGTGAGTGAGTTCTGTGTAAGCAAAGGACTGAAAGTAAAGGGCCTGGTGTCAGACCCCAGCTCCACTGTTTTCACGCTGTTTCAGCCTCTCTGACACTCACGTTCCTGCTGTGTGAGAAGGATTTAGAAGAACCTCAGCCTCACAGGGTAGCTGTGAAACTCAGTGCCATAAATGAAAATACTCTGCAGACCAGAATCTGTGAGTCAAAGTCAGCTACAAATATTGATTATTTCCTATTTAGCAAAATTATTGCTTATTCTTCCTGAAATGCCTTTTCAATTGGGGGATTAAAAAAAAGTGTTTTCCTACTTAAAAAAAATTACCTGGGGAATCATGCCCTTTGCAAGCTCAGCATAGAGAACTTGTGCCTGATAGTTTGTAATTGTAAAATACATCCTAAGCACATTCTCTTACCCATTAAGAAAGATACTACTGAAAGCTTGCAGCTCTTAGGTTCAGAAATAGGGGGAAAACATTTCTATTTTGGAAAGAACAGCCCTCCCCCCCCCCCGCCGCCCTCAAGTTAGAGACCTCTGCCGTTTGAGAAATGTTATTTTTATAAAGAGCTTAAAACATTTTAATGATAGGCACCATGTTTTGAGGGTTTTCTTCTAAGGAACTTAAGACATCTCAAATCCTCTTCTTATCCTTAAACCAAATTTCAAAGAACTCACTGTATGTTAGCCTCCTGTTACTACTTAGGCCTCAGGGTTTCTTAATACTATGTGATTCCTCTGTCCCAGTAAGAAACTGAACCAACTATGAAGCCTTAAAATGTGTTTAATCTTTTTAGAGACAAAGTTCAGTTTTAAAAAATATGTCATGTTCATGCTGGCTGTCAGTTTCAATAAAAGAAACATGCAGAGGGGGAAAAAAAGAGATGGCCAACACTCCTGCCTCAAAATGTTATGATTTTTATGAGCACAAAAATTTTGTGGAGCTTTTGGAATCAAAAATTTTGAATGCAAATCGGAGAGGTTCTTATTTGCACCTTTTCCTTTTTTTCTTTTTTCTTTTTTTTTTTTTTTTGTCTTTTGAGGGCTGTACCTGTGGCATATGGAAGCTCCCAGGCTGGGGGTCTAATCGGAGCTGTTGCCTCCGGCCTACGCCAGAGCCACAGCAATGCCGGATCCTTAACCCACTGAGCGAGGCCAGGGATCGAACCTGCAACCTCATGGTTCCTAGTCGGATTCCTTTCCACTGTGCCATGAAGGGAACTCCATGTATCTTTTCTTAATTGGCTTCAGACTACACTCATTGCCTATTCCCCTTTCTCTACATACCTCCAATGACTTAAACGCAGGGTTTTTTTGGCCACACCTACAGCACGCAAAAGTTTCCAGGCTAGGGATCGAACCCATATCACAGCAGTGACAACACTGAATCCTTAACTTAGGCCACAAGGGAACTCCGTAACACAGTTTGAACTATGGGTTTTAAAGAGGACTTAAAATCTTTAAAAGCAGCAATCTACCCATTTATGAAAGGACGTTTAAAAAAAAAAAATAGGTTTACATTATGCCTCAAGACCAACACATTTTGGAAATTCCCCTGGGGAGCTGGCAAGAATTCAAGGGCTGGGCCAGTGGTGGGGCTAGAACTTGGTAACCATGAGAAAGCAAGTGCTGATTAACTCCTCCAGGACACAGAGAGGCCAGTGCAGAGAGGGAGCTGCCAGTAAACCCGACAGAATCGCCTGCAAAGCTGGTGCCTCTGGGGATGCCCACCTAGAGCGTCTGAGTTGGTTGAGGGTGATGCTCAGGCATTGCTATTTAAATTCATCCACCAGGTGATCCCAGGGTATTTTCAAGTTTGCAAACCAGCTCAGAAAGGACTTGGGAGCTCACATGTTATGGTTTGCAGAATGAATTTTTAAACAAAACACACTGAGGCAGAGTGCAGGAGAGGCCTTGAATGCTTTAATGCCAGAATGATCTTTGACCTGATCCCCCAGCTCTCTCTGTGGGATGCGAATGTGGCCAAGTACATGGTAACCGCAGATGCTGTCTTCAGGCCAAGAAGGTCCTGGAGAACCTTCAGTACTGGTTTCCTGACCTGAATGGCCTGACTCCTGTGTGCCCCCAGGTCAGAAAGGATAAACAAATGTTTGCAGCCCCAGGCTCTCCATCTGCCAAAGGAGAACTTTACAACCTACACCAAGGCACGTGGTAATTTTTTTCTGTGTTACCATCCTAAGTCCATTTGAACGTTTGCAACGAGTCACTGCATTCCTACCACCCCTAAAAATCTTTTCCAAGAACATGTTTTAGTTTAAGTTGACTGGCGGTTTGGCAAATGAAAGGCTGAAATATGGCACTGTGACTCAGATTTAAACCCAATGCCTTAAATTAAGGGCGTGCTGTTGCCAAGCCCCTGGTGGGTCGTGATGTGCTTGGGCAGCCTGGCCCCTTTACCAGGCCCCTCTGCCACAGTGACCTTGGATGAATTTGGTGTTGCATGGCCTTCCTCTGATGGAAGGCGGCCCCTGCCACCTGGGTCTTAAAGCTGGCAGTATCTTTTTCCATTGGTACTGAGAAGCTGGGATGGAGGGCAGGAGGCCAGCTGTCCCAAAGGCAACAAAATCAGAAGAACAGAGCCGTAAGCCCACCTGAAAGGGACTGACAGAAATGACTGGGAACTGGGAGACTCCAGTGTGGAGTGTTACCAATGGGCCCAGAACAGGCCCTGAAGTGAAGGCTGATGAGGCTGCCAGTGATTTAACCAAAGAAATGCTGCATCTCTTGGAATATCGAGCATTCTCAGCTGTACTAAGCATTTAGGCAAGCAGATCCTGCAATGTCTGGGTGCCCACTGAAATGGGGGACATTCACAGATCTTGAGGCTATGACCACAGAATTGGGGGAGTACATGCAGAAGCAGGGGACCTCCTGAAGAAGTGGGGGGTGCCCACACAATGACAGAATGGAGTACTTGCAGAAGTAAGGGGTCACCCATAGAAGTAGGGGCACCCAGAGAAATGGAGGAAGGCTGAGGGACCAGAACAGTGGTGTTTTTGACCACAGACTCCTAACAGTAATTTAAGCATGTATTCTCCATTTATGTATAGTCATAGCTTCATTCGTAAGTCATATGCCTATAAAAGGTGCTAATCATGGTACCCACCCCATCGTGCTGCTGTAGAATTAAACCGAATTTAAACACATGAAACGTTTTGGGACAGTGCCTGGTTCATGAGGAGCATCAGTTCTTACTGTAACGACCGTCATTTTTAGGGTCCTAATTACAGACAATTAGAAAACACATGAAAATCAAAATTAAAGACAAAACAAAATACAAGCTTTTTACTGACTTTTCTACCTGATTTTCTTTGCCGTTCCACTTCAGAGACTAGAGGATCAAAAGTGTGCCCATTTTTGTATAAATTTTTTTCTCGAGGACTCAGAATTTAAAGATATCCTGCCATGAGCCCAGAAATATACTGTATACTAAAATTCTACCCAGTTTCTAGGCTAAGTCAGGTGCTCACTAAGCGGGGGGGAGGATGGTCTGCTAAACTGGATGGGTGAGCTGAGTTTTCAGTGCCAATCGAGCAGACTTTTTCCCATCCAAGGAGAGATGTTCCTAAGAGAGTGTGATAATTGCTCTGAGTTGCTCTGGTTGAGGGTAAGACAGAGGCTTAAGTATCTATGAGCCAGGATCCAAAGGCCCCTTGAATCGACTAAAGGAAGGGCTTTCCAGTGACAAGGAGGTCACAGAACCCTCTGCTAGGTCCCCATACATCAATATTGCTTTAGGTGAATGTTTTCTAATCCCCTAAACAGGATTTTTTTCTGTATTAAGTCCATACCATGTACCCAGTATTGCCACAGCCACTTGAGAATCCACTAAGACCTCACCCCTGCCTGCCAGTGATTTAACCAAAGAAATGCTGCATCTCTTGGAATATCTAGCATAGCCCAGGAGCTCCTGGGCTATGCTGGGGGACAAAGTAGCAGTAGCAACTGAGTTCTGTCCTATCTAGGAGGATGGAGGAAAAAGTACTGGAGGTAGCTTCTTGGAAGAGGCAGAACCTAAGATTCTCCTTCCATGAAGGATGGAGAGGTGGAGAGTTAGATAGAAGACTTCGCAGGAACAAATGGTGTGGAGCAGAAACCCAGACATGGAAAGAACAGAAGTGGGGTGGGTGGGATGGTGGGCCAGGGGCCAAAGGCAACGTGACATCCAACCTTCTAGAATCGGAGGGTAGAGGTGAGGAGGCTGGAGTAGACAGGGAGCCTGATTTAAGCAGGCTCATCGAGGCAAACAGCCTCTCTGATCAAAGCAATGGGAAGAGGGCATCATTCTAAGTTCAGGGTTTTCTGGGATGGATGGAAGGCAGAGAGGCAAGTTTCTCTCGGATGAGAATACAATTAATCTGTGTAAACTTGGCCCTCGGTTAGAGAGATGTTTCACTTGCAAATAATATTTACCCAATCTCGACATGCCTGAAGATTATTAATGTAGCAGAAATGTTCCCTCTTCCAGCCTGTCAGTGTTCAAGCTCAAAGTCAGGACGAAACTTTCCAGGTTTTAATCTGTGTTATCCGTTGGATAAATAAGGGTCTTGGAAGTACACAGCACTCAGTGCAGGCAGAGGCACTGCTTGATAGAACCAAAGGTTTATTGCAAAAGACATGATATTCCTAAGGTCACCCCACTTGGGTGCAGAGCCTGTCATTAGACTGTCAAAGGCCACCTCATCTATAAAGCAGGAGGGAATTTGCATAAACCATCCCAGGTCCCTTCCAGCTAAACCACTCCTTGATTCTAAAAGACAAATTTGTTGTTAATACAAGTTTTTGTTGAGTGTCTGCCATGTGCCAGGTTGGGCAGCGTGGTAAATAAAACAACCCCTTCTGTCTTGAGGTTTCTATCCCAATGAGATGGACAGCAAGCCAGTAAATAAGAAATGTCAGACATGTATAAATGGAACACTGAAGAACAGTGAAACCATAGTGAGCTACAGAATAGTCTGGAAGGTCTCTCTGAGGGATGGGATGAAGGCAGCAGGTAAAGACATGGCAGGGACAGAGGCTGAGAGGTGGGAGTGAGCTGAGCCTCATCAGGGAACCAGAGCAGAGCCAGCACTGGGCAAAATGAAGCTGCGCAGAGAGTGAGGACCAGATCAGGGAGGACCCTGCCAGGCACGGGAGGGGGCCTGGATTTTTTTTTCCAAAGGGCAAAGGGAAGCCGTTTGAGGGTTTCAAGCCGAGAAGTGATGGGAGCTGATTTATTTTTATTTATTTTTTTTTTTTTCCCACTGTACAGCAAGGGGGTCAGGTTATCCTTAGATGTATATATTGCAGTTACAGTTTTTTCCCCCACCCTTTCTTCTGTTGCGACATGAGTATCTAGACATAGTTCTCAATGCTATTCAGCAGGATCTCCTTGTAAATCTATTCTAAGTTGTGTCTGATAAGCCCAAGCTCCCGATCCCTCCTGATTTATTTTTAAAAGTATGAATGATCTGATGAACCAAAGGGAAGGGAAGATAGAAAACCCGCCGCCTTTTCTGCAGGCGAAGTGAGATAAGAGGGCCCTCTCTCTCCTGCCCATTCATCTTCCACACACCGCTGCAAACTGTGTGTGTGTGTGTGTGTGTGTGTGTGTGTGTGTGTGTGTGTGTGTGTGTGTGTGTGTGTGTGTGTGTGTGTGTGTGTGTGTGTGTGTGTGTGTGTGTGTGTGTGTGTGTGTGTGTGTGTGTGTGTGTGTGTCTCCGCCTCGAGACTGGCTGCAGGATATTGCTTGCAACTCGATTTTGCTTCTGCTCAGTGAGTCCCAGCCTCGCATGAGCCAGAGCTGCAGAGCAGGATGTGGTTTCGGCGAGCGGTGACCACTGTCCCCTCCTCCGAGAGCCCCGTACCGTTCCTGTTACGGCACAACCAGTCACTACAGACCAGGCCCGATTCCCAGGCGGCCCCCGCGGTAATGACCGCCTGGGATTCAGGAGGAGCCGAGCGCCCGCTGCTTTCCCTCCCCTGCCTTCTCCTCAAACCCAGCCGCAAATTACTGGCACCTGGGCTAAAATTTGCCCAGCGGAAAACAAACAGCCACTTTCAAACAAGACGTTTTCCCCTGCTTTTTCTCTTGTGGCTGGGGGGCAGAGAATCCAAGTGGCTAAGTCATCTTGATAAATAAATGGCCAGATACAGCCCCACTCCCCCAGGCACATGGCTCTCCTGACACAGAAATAAGGCTAATACATTCTGTCCTCCTTGGCCCTAGTGCCACACAGTACTGGTTCTGGGTCTGGAGAGTCACTGCTGATGTGGAAAGTAGATCTAAATGATTTACACAAAGCAACTGTCTCATCCTCAACGTGTTATTAACCCTTTCTGGGTATTATGTCTCCCTTAATGTGAAAAGCTGATTACCTGTCACAATGTAACACCGATAGAAGATTTCCAGACTGTTTCCCAAAACGCAACAATACATGATATTGCTTGTATTTTTAGAGTTTGGTCCTAGACGCAGATTTGATCAGCCTTGATAAACTAAAGTCCTTAAGCTATCAAAACACACGTTCTCTATTCGACACATCTGGGCCCAAGTCCTGGCTCTAGCACTCGATGCTGCTGGTGTGCCTCTAGGGGAGCTGCTTAGCTGCTCTGAGCTGCGGAATCATCCTCTTTTGTCTAATGGAGAACCCACTTCATTGAGTTGCTGCTGAAGATTAAACGAGATCACACATGTGAAGTGCTTAACACAGTCACTGGCATGTGATAAACACACATTCTTGTTAGGGAAATAAGACTTCACAGCAGATGCAAATATGTTAAGTCATAGAATGTATCAGCATTAACTTTCATCAAGAGGGGGGCTCTTAACTGTATCAGAAACATAATAAAAATGACAGAAAGGAATATGAAAATTTGAAAGCATCTAAGCTTTTGGTTGACAACACATAAAATTGAAATACAGGGATTCTAAAGGTCTTTAAGCCAGCTACGGATTCACTGTGCCTTCTCTGGTAGTAATTTTACCTAGTAATACTCTCTGTACCATAATAAAAATGAATAATTATTGAGTATATTCTTGGTGTCAGGCACTTGTTATAGGTGCTTTATGAACACATTTAATCTTCACAGCACTCTGTCCAGTAGGTACTATTAAGTATATTTTACAGATGGGGAAACTGAGGCCATTTGGCTCTGAAGCCCTCACCCCTCAACTCTGTATATGCTGTATCAGAAGTTGACAAACTTTGACCCAATGGCCAAATCTGGCCCCCTGCCTGTTATTGTAAATAAAGTTTTATTGGGACACAGCCACACCTATTCATTTACATATTGTCCAAGGCTGATTTTGCACTATAGCTGCTGAGTTAAAGCAGCTGCAGCAGAGCCTCTCTGGCTCACAAAGGCTAAAAGATTGCCTCTCTGGCCCTTGACAGAAGAAAAAAGTTACAGAAAAGTTAACCCTTGATAGCAGCTTTAAACTTTACTAAAAGATTGGCGCATGGAAGGAGAAGACATAATACCTTATGATAATAAGCCTTGTATTTGGTACTTGCAGTGGGTTTTTACATATCTATTTCATTTAATTCTCATAATAACCCTGTGAAGCAGGTAGTCTTTTTTTGAAAAAATTTCCAATTTATAAATGAAGACATTTGGGTTCTAGGAGGTTAAATAACTTAGATGATAGACTAGACGGTAAACTCCGTTGAGTCTAGGGATCGTGTGTCTTTATCCGAGTCACCTACCACGATGTGAGGACAGACTGGGCACGCAGAAAGTACTTGCTCAGTGAATGACGCTGTTAAGGTCACCCAGCTGGAGCATCTGGGTCTCCTATTCCAAGGTTCGCTCTCCTGACCCCAAGGCCACCTGGCAGTGAAAAGGACTTTCTCTTGTCACAAGATTAAACTGAGGGTAGCTGACGTGTCATTCTGCTGCCAAGTGACTGATCTTTGCAGCTGTATCTTTCTCATCCTTAGTCAAGGATCATCTCAGTCAGACCAAAGGGCTTTTTTGTTTCCCCTCAACTGCGTATCCAATTTTCTTATCCTTGTGATTGGTGCATTTTTAGACAGGATTGAAACTGAGGCCATCGGGAGATGGCAGTCACATGGCATCAGGGTTTTGGATGGATTTCAGGCAAAGCTCTGCCCGCCCTCCTCCCAGCGCCCGGACCCACCTCCCACCCCCTGATGAGTCATGGTGCACACCGGACTGCCCTTCCCGGAACCGACTCAAGACTTTTGTTTTCTTTCATCCCGCTTTGTGCTGGTCATGTGAGGCTCAGGGTATTAATAGACCATTGGCTGGGCCTTCTGAATCTTGTTGTTGGTCCGGGAGATAAATGAAAGGTTTAGCCAGTCCCTTTGTGCCATTTTTCACTCCTCTCTTGACTGTCATGTGCTGGTTGGTGTGAGAGCAGAACCTGACAGGGAGTGTGGTCCCCACCCGTGGAGGTGGCCTCTGCTGATGTTCTGACTTCTTGCCTCTCTTCCTGGGCCTTGCTCAGCTCCTGACATCCAACTGGATCACCAGCACTGATCTTAACCTACCAGCCTCAGCCCTTCTTTGCCGCCTCCCCGCAGGCAGATGACAGCTCTCCGTGCATGATGTGTGAGGGATGCATCAGCCAGGCAGGAAAAGATTTGGGGTCCTTTTTTTTTTAACTTGGAGTAAAACTATGTTCAGGAAATTAAAAGTCTGTATGTGGTTTGACAGGCTCCTAAGAGGCTCCATGGGGACAAAATTTTTCAACAAATGCCTTGGAAGCAGAGCTTCTTTGAATTGCCTGGGGCCTTGATCCAAGAGTTTCAATTCTTCTCTGCAGCCCAGTTTTTAAAATGTCACTTTGCTGGTTCCCTCAGCCTTGATCCTAGCACCCAGCACAGTGTCACCCTTGGTGTTTACTGACCTGAAGTGAAGTTGGGCGGGGCCTGGCCGGTAGACGAAACTCCCCCGGGAAGTTTCCTAGGAGCAGAGATTCAAGCTTTAACCTCAGGGAGCTCTCGGTTCTCTAAATCCAGTTTACTAGGTCTAAGGCAAGTTCTCCCTTGGGAGCCTGGTGGGTTCTGGTGACTGTACGTTCATTTTATATTAACCTCTTTTGTTTGATGAACTCTGGGAAAGTATGAAGTGTGTTAAGAAGGATCCTGCTGAGCCCTCTCATTCCTGGTGGTAAAGTTCAGTCTCTTGAGCCTCACGCTGCTCATCTGTTAACTGGGCTGAACTACATGATCCCCTGTTCCAGTCTAAAGTTTCATTTTTCCAACAACAGAATTCCTTGATTTTTTTTTTTTAAATCTTGCCACACCTGTAAATAATTTTGCTTTTGAAGGGAAGAAATATTAAGAGTGTACCAACTTAAATTACGATCTGTATTTTTTTTCTTTTTTTCTGTTTTTTTTTTTTTTTGTTATTTGGCCATGCCCATGGTATGCAGAAGCTCCTGGGGCAGGGACCGAAACCACAACACAGCAGCGACCTAAGCTGCTGCAGTGACAACACCAAATCCTTTAACTTAACTGCTGGGTCACCAGGGAACTCCTTTATTTCTTTTTGTTTGGTGATAACATGAGTGGTGGAATGGGACATATTCCTTCGATAAGCCAACTAACCTTTATCGTCTACTTAATTTATGCCAGGCACTGTGTAAGGGCTTTATGTACATTTAAAGGTCTCATCAGAGCTCCCCAGTGGTCTAGAGGTTGGGATTAAAGTCTCACCAATCTTGGAGACTCTAAGCATTACAAGTACAGAAAAAGGAGTTCCCATCGTGGCTCAGTGGTTAACAAACCTGATAGTATCTATGAGGATGTGGGTTCAGTCCCTGGCCTCGCTCAGTGGGTTAAGGATCTGGCATTGCCGTGAGGTCACAGACACTGCTCAGATCCTGTGTTGCTGTGGCTGTGGCGTAGGCTGGCAGCTACAGCTCCAGTTGGACCCCCTAGCCCAAGAACCTCCATATGTCACGGGTGAAGCCCTAAAAAGACAAAAAAAAAAAAAAAAAAAAAAAAACCAAGTACAGATAAAGAACTGGGGCATCAAGAAATTCAGTGATTTGCCCAGAGTCACAGAGCTAATAAGTGGTCAAAGCAAGACTTGCATAGAGGCTAAGAGCTACAAGGATCCTAGCTTCTAAGTAGAAATATATATATATATATATATATATATATATATATATATATATATACACACACACACACACTATGCATCCCTGAATATCTCTCTTCCTGTTACTAGTTTCTTTCTATAGAAAGTTAAGTGCAATGAAAGAGTCTCATTAATAGACATTTTTACTGAACACTGTAAGAGCAGATATCAGGATAAGAATCAACATATCTTTGCTGAACTTGAGCTTTTAGGTGCTTTGAGAGCCAGTGGGGAGAAGTTCCAGTTGGGGTAGAATTCCCGCTGGGAGAGACCGTGTAGAACTCCAGCATTCGCAGGTCATAGGAGGTTTTGTTCCCTTTGGAGAACCTCAGCCTCCCTTGCTGAAGTAGGACAAGTAGAATGAATTAGCCTGGCTGAAGCCAAACTCTTTATATTTAAAAGAAAAAAGCCATTAAATATTCAGCCTGGTTCCTAGGTTTTGAATTACCCCCATTTGTCTTTCACTCGGAGCATCTGCTTTTTATTGCATTGTGGCCCTGCCTGCCATTTATCTCTCCCCGTCAGTCTCTATCGACGTGTCATGTGACTCAGAAGTGAAGATTAGAGGAGAAAAATATCTCTGTAGTCTAAGCCTGGCAACTTCTATTTTTATCCACAGCTGTTGGAACTGATAGCGAAGTCACAGCTCACATCCCTGAGTGGCATTGCCCAAAAGAACTTCATGAACATTTTGGAAAAAGTGGTACTGAAAGGTGAGCTCTCTCTCACACTCTCACCCCTTTTTATAGGCCTGGGGCTGGGCTGATGGATTTTCCAATGGCGTGGACATGTCATTAGATTTAAGGACGTATGAGGGGATGGAAACGAATGGCTCCAGATGCATTTCAAGGGTGCCAGAGTCCCGTTTGCAAAGGGGGACCACTCACTCAATGCTCACGATGATGGGCAAGGCCATCCCCCTCTGTCCTTGTCCTGGGATCCTCCATTTGCCCTGCCCTAAGCCTCTTAGGCTTCTTCAGTGCAGGCACATGTCCCAGCCTTGGCTACTGAAACTCTGGATCCCGAATTCCTAGAAAATTGAACAGTGTACCAGGCAGAATCAATTCACAGTCAATTAGAACTAGAAGGAACTTGACACCCCTGCCTCAACTGGGTCACTGTATGTACAGGACAAAGAGTGACTTCCCCACAGTCGCACAAAGAGTCAGCCAGACTGGATTAGAATCCAAGCTCCTAAACCCCCGTGCTTCTACCACTGATCCCTTAAAAGAGACAGCACTTCTCAGCCAAAAAAACAAAAAAAAACCCTGATTTCAGATCAGGTGAGCCACTGGTGCTGGTGAGACAATAAAAAGAGAAAGCGTCTTTGTAGAAGACAGGAGAGGAGGACAAAGAGGGACTGAGCTAATGGAAACTCTACCCAATAACCTCGAGTGCAGAAGCTCGGCCAAGTGTAAAACAAACACCAGTGAGAAAGAAAACCGTATCCCTAGTGGGCGTGCCCAGGTGACAGGAGCAGAAAAGAGAAGGAGAAAGAACCCCTTGTAACATATGGAGTGTTCTAGTATCCTAACTGTTACTACTTTTTTCCTTCCCCACTCGAGTGCTTGAAGACCAGCAAAACATCAGACTGATAAGGGAACTCCTCCAGACCCTCTACACGTCCCTGTGCACACTGGTCCAGAGAGTCGGCAAGTCCGTGCTGGTCGGGAACATTAACATGTGGGTGTATCGGATGGAGACGATTCTACACTGGCAGCAGCAGCTGAACAACATCCAGATCACCAGGGTAAGAGGAGCACCCAGCTGCCTCCTCGCAGGACCAGCTCTGGTGGGTTCCTCTGCTGAGAGGCCAGGCAGCCTCGCCAGGACGTCAAACCCGCTCTGGTGATGCAAGAGTCCCCATCTCATGCTTTCTACTGGGGCTGAGGACGGGCTGAGGGACTTGAAAGCGAGGGTGGGAAGAACGGCTTGACAGAGCAGGGTCAGGATATACGAACAAAGAAGGGACCTAGACAATGGAAACTCGACCCAATAACCTCGAGTGCGGCAGGCAGCTCGGCCAAGTGTAAAATGTGGTGGGAAAACTAGAAACTTGACCTTTGGGGCCGAGTGGGCTATCCCACCGAACGCTTTAGGGAGATCTGGAGATCTCTACCCATTTCCTCTGAAAGTATGAGTTTCTTTAAGCTTTACTGCCTTGAACACAGCAGAGCTGTGATGACAATGGCCTGGAGAATGGGTACCAGCCTTTTAAAACTCTAGTTCCAGGAGGTCACTGGTGGTACAGCGGGGTTAAGGATCCAGTGTTGTCACTGCAGGGGTTTGGGTCTCTGCTGTGGCATGGGTCCGATCCCTGGTCCAGGAACTTTCATATGCCATGGGAGCAGCCAAAAAAGAAACAGTAACTTTTTAATACATGAATAAATAAAACTCTAGTTCCAATTATTAATAATTTTGACAAAGGAAGCCTATGGGTAAAAACAGTAATCATAGAGATAGGAAAAGAGATGAACAGTTCACACTCAAAACAAACCAACCCCTAACCCCCCGACATTACCAGCTAAACTACTGTCAGTGGTTTCTTTTGGCTTTTAAAACATAAGTTGGTCCTCGACGCTTGTCCTCTTACCCGTGCACAGGAGGGCTAAAGCACACCAAAAACGTGAGAAAGATGCTGGCGTAATCTCTGAGGCTCCCTAATGGACAGACACACTTAGGCAGCTCACGTAGCACTCGGCTGACTTATCTAATCATGGACCACGGCTGTTTTAAGTGGTTCCGGGACCCAGGCTGATAAAGTTAGGGTCTGCCCCATCTCTTGAGAAAGAAGCATGAGAAAACTGCTTTGGCTTCTCTTAAACAATTATTTCACTACATGAAGTTTGCAAAGTGCGTGTCCTTGACTTTACCGTTATTAGCCTCTCCGTGCCTTAGGCTTTTTTAAACTCTGAAACAGAGGGAATAATTAGAAACCTCAGAGTTCTATGTGTTCCCAGCACCACAAAGGGTACAGCGTGCACACACACACACACACACACAGAGGCACCTGTGAGTATACACACACACATACATACACACACACACACACACACACACACACACCGTGATACCCAGCCAGTGATGTAAATAAGCAAGTCCCATTTGTCCCAAGGGCATCTTCTTTTCAGAAACTTGGGACACCCACTTAGATGGTCACACTTGCCCAGAACTTGCCTCGGGTCTATCTGTCCACTTCCCCAGGAGCCCCCTTGGCCCCATCTGCCCACGTACCTTGCCCCTCCATGGGCTTATGCCCCCAAAGTCCCCCTTAGTTGATCTACAGACTCTCTTGGGAGGTACCCATTGTAGTTGCTTACTACCCTTTGTGGAGTGAGGAGAGAGTGGGGATCAGAGAGGCCCAGTGACTTTCCCTAGTTAACACAGCAATCAGGGCCAGAGCTGAGGCCAGAACCCTGGGCTCCTTATTCCTAAAATGACCAAGCTTTTAACATCGGTTGTTTCTAAACTTTTCTTTCAATCCAGCTTTCTTCCCACTATTTATTCAATGATCCAGCTTTGTGCAAATCTTTTCAATCCAGTGAAATCCCATGCAGGACAGATCAAACACTGAAGTTCATCTCACAGTCCCCTCTGCTCACAGCAGCCCAGCCAGGCCAAGCTAGCGTGCACACTCTAAGCCCGGTTCTGCTTCGGGGCTTTTAGGCTCGCTGCCTCCCCGACCTCTCATCTGTGGAAGCCACTATCATCTATCATCTTCAGAGCCACTGTTATGACCTGAAAGTTTCTCCTATGTGTATTCCCTTTCCTGTCTCCATTCCCTGGCCTACACGCTCCACAAAGAAAGGGCATTACCATCTTGTTCCCTGCTCTACTCCTTGTCCCTGGCACAGAGCAGAAGGCAGGCAATACATCTTAGGTGCGTGAATGAATGACTGAAGAGCGTCTCCTCTCACCACCTGCCTGAGGAACTTGTTCAATGTTGAGAGGCACATGGTTGGCAAACACTGCCTGGTGTTAAAGAGGCAGATGACAGTTTCCCAAGGGCAGGATCTGGGGCGAGTTATTTAACTTCTCTGGGCCTCACTTTCCTCATCTGGAAAAGAGGAGCGATCAGGCCTACCTCATAGCCCTGGAGTGAGAGTTACAAGTCAGTGTATCCAAAGCCTCACAACAGGCGTGACACGTAGTGAAGTACTGTAAACGCATCAGCTCTCAGTATCATGCAGGGCTCACTCTGTGGCAGACACTCTTCTAAGTCCTCTAATGTATGAACTCACTCATCTAGTGCGTGGCTGTAAGCAGGAGGCATTACTATAGCGAATATTTCCTGGCACCAGAACTCAGTACTCCCATGCGCTGTCTCATCCCCGCCACTCAGCGACACTGGAAGGGATGCTTTTCCTCATTTTATAAAGTAGAAAAATCAGGCTGAGTGGTTAAGGATAATGTGGCCAGGCCTCCCCACCGGTAAGACGTGGGTTGAGCCCTAGGCCTGCGAGCAAAGGCTGCGCTCTGCCCGGCCACACCCTCCTCCCCACCCGCCTCGGCTCTGAGAGCAGCGCTGAGGACCCAGGGAGCCCCGAAGAGCTTTTCACACAAACGCCCAATTCTCAGAAGAAAGGAAGATCAAGAGAGAGGAAGAGAGAGAGAGATTTAATTACTTCAGTCTGGACTGTATTTTAAAATTTAACTTTTTAGCGGTTTGGACCAAAGAGAAGTACGTTATTACATGAAAATGTTAAGGTGACATTTACAGTAATTGCTCTCGATTTGCCAAAGTCCTATCAGTATCTTCCCAGCACATAATCTTGTTTTCCTTCAAAATATCCTATCTAATTCTGTGGAGCCAATTTTCATTGGCGAAAATAATTAATAAAGAATGAAGCAGGGAGTTCCTGTTGTGGTGCAGCAGAAAAGAATCCGACTAGGACCATGAGGTTGTAGGTTTGATCCCTGGCCTTGCTCAATGGGTTAAGGATCCAGTGTTGCCATGAGCTGTGGTGCAGGTTGCAGATGTGGCTTGGATCTGGCATTGCTGTGGCTGTGGTATAGGCTGGCAGCCACAGCTCAGATTCAGCCCTAGCCTGGGAAGCTCCATATGCCGCAGGGGCAGTCCTAAAAAGCAAAAAAAAAAAAAAGAATGAAGCAGGACAGGGAGAGAGTTTCCATCGTGGCTCAGCAGAAACAAATCTGACTAGCATCCACGATGACGCAGGTTCGATCCCTGGCCTCGCTCAGCAGGTTACAAGATCCGGTGTTGCCATAAGCTGTGGTGTAGGTCAGAGACACAGCTCAGATCTGGTGTTGCTGTGGCTGTGGTGTAGGCAGGCAGCTATAGCTCTGATTCGACCCCTAGCCTGGGAACTTCCATATGCCATAGGTGTGACCCTAAAAAGCAAAAAAAAAAAAAAAAGAATGAAGGGGGAAACTAATAGAACTGGCCTGTAGGGGGGAATCAAATAGAATCACAGTGTGCTCTGAGCAAGGCAGGGCTGGGAGGCATGGGAACAGGGGAATATAAAAAGATCTTACCTAAATTCTTTTTCTTCTGTATGTTTATATTCAAAAAGAAGAAGGCACACAAGCAGTTAACCACTTATCAGGAGTAAGGACTCAGTATGGGGTCTGGGCAAGGATTCTGGAAAAGTTCAGGTTTGAAAATTTGAGAGTGAATTCTGCCAAGTGGACTTTAATAGGAGCTCATGTAATAATTGGCCTGGGAGTTTTAACCAAAAAAGTAGATGCTTTGAAGTGCTGGAAACAAAAAGAAAATCTCATGGCAGTTTTATTGGCTCATATGATCAGCAGCGGATGATAAATGACAAATAGGTCTAGGGCCTTCTGCAGTCCGGCAAAGTCCTGAATTCTGCAAACAATTGAAAGTTCCACCCAGCAGCCTGAACAATATACACTGTCAAGTCAGACACTTCTGACGAGTTAGGAGGCTGAAGCTACTCCAAGTCTGAGATTGCTGGAGCTGGAGGGAATCTGCAGAGACTCCTAAACAAATTCATTCTGGACACAGGGAAACTGAGGCCCAGGTTTCCAGAGGGCACTTGGGATCCAGATCTGCTTGTCCATCCCACGTTCCTCCCAGGCACCTCCTATTCTTCTCCATCGTCCAGCTTCCCAAGGCGCCCTGCCACTGCCCACCTGCCCTCAGCACGCCTGTCCTGCTTTTCAGGGACAGGGGAGGGAACTGCTGAGATTCTGCATGCCCCTGGGGTCCTGTGGGTTCCAAGTGTGATGTGCCTCAGACAGAATTTAGTTCCCTAAAATTTAAAGTAGGGAACTCGGTACCCATTCCCAGAATATTTTCCCCTGAGCTCAGGCGAGGTTTCTTCATCCTGGTTGGGTTTTCTTGTTTTTTTTTTGTTTTGTTTCTTTTTTTTTGTGACCTCCAGAGATGATAGAGCACTGAGCTAAAAATGTCAGTACAAATTCAAGAGCTCACCCAGGACGAGCATGGGAAGGACAGAAAGCCACAGTCTCGAGTGACTTGTACTGACTTCTTATCCAGATGGCAGCAGCCAGCTGCTGTTTAAGAAACAGCAACAAATAGGATTGAGGACTTTCTGTACAGATTGTCCCCTTAGCACTTAGTGCTCATCCCCTTGATGGCATTTAACCTTTGTTCTAGAATGATCTGCTTGTGTCTCTGGGTCTCTCTTGCCCATTGCAGCAACTCCAGTGCCAGGCCCGTCGGCATGCAGAAGGTTTCCGTGCTGGGCTTGTCTGCAAGGGATACAGGCTTAGACTTGCTTTCAAGGATCTAAGTCTGGGTGGGATAACATGAGCTCATCAAAATTTAAACAATAGAGGGCTTAAACATAGACTTAAGGATAAAGTAGAATAAGCTTCTAGAGAAGCTCATGATTAATTGCCAACATGTTCTCCATTGATCACTGGTTTTCAAAATGTTCCATGGAGCCCTAGGTTTAAATAGAGATGCCTCAATGGATGATGCTTAGGCTGAAAGGTTCTTGACTAGCCATTCCCAAAGTGTGCATATGTGTACACGCACAAACACACACACCACTACACAGTCTTCTGTTGTTGCTGTTTTTACCTATTGAATGACTTTCATCATTCCACAAATATTCATTGAGTGTCTACTATATGCTAGCATGCTTCTAGAATCTTCTAGACATAGCAATGAAAAAGACAAAAATTTCTGCCTCCCTGGAGCTTATATTTAGCAGGAATGTTCTATTCCAGCTTTCTTTTGGAGATGGGTTGCATTACCTAACAAGAGGGGGTTGTTGCAAAAAGCTTCTGGAAGAGATCATAGGAATTCTAAGGAGGTGCAACAGCTAAGGCCTGAGGCTGCCACAAAGGCAGAAAAGGCCTTTCAGAGGAAGTGGGTTTGAAGTGGATCTGAGGAAGAGTCATAGGTGGATGGGCAGAGAGGCCTGCGGAGAGTGAAGGCCTTGTGGGCAGCCTGTTTGGGGCCCGGTGAAAAACCCTGCTTGGAGAGACTGCTGGTCACAAAAGGGGCAGGCAGTGAGAATGCTTTAAGGTCGAGAGTACTGTAATTGAACACAAGAATCCAACAGGCGCTATTAGGAGAATCTTTTAGAGTGAAAGTGTAAGCAGGTGAAGGATATTAAGAGGTACAAACCTCCAGTTGCAAAATAAATGAGCCCTGGGGATATAAAATACAGCATAAGGACTATGGTTAATAGCATGGTAATAACCTCATACGGGGACACGTTACTAGACTTATCGTGGCAATCATTTCATGATGTATGCAAATGTCAAATCACTATATGGGACACTTGAAACACAGTTTTGTACGTCAACAATATTTCCATCTTTTAAAAAGTGTAAAGCTTTGTGCAGTTTAGGAAACTGCTCCTGGCACCATCAGCTGGAGTCGCTCCAAACTGTTCTTTGTGCTCTCAGCCATGAGTTCTGTTTCTCCACTTAGGACAGAAAGCACTTCTGCTTTTGATCTCTGATCAGTGAACCAGCTTGAGGCTGGAGGACAGGGGACAGCTGCACCCTTGGAGGGTGGTGCCCGGTGGACCGCTGCTCTCTGTCCTGCAACTTAATGTAATCCTTCTCCCTGCAGCCTGCCTTCAAAGGCCTCACCTTCACCGACCTGCCTCTGTGTTTGCAACTGAACATCATGCAAAGGCTAAGTGATGGCCGGGACCTGGTCAGCCTGGGCCAGGTGGCCCCCGACCTGCACGTGCTCAGCGAGGACCGGCTCCTGTGGAAGAAACTCTGCCAGTACCACTTCTCCGAGCGGCAGGTCTGTGAGGCTTCCTTCTCTCCCTCTCCGTGCCCCCTACCCTTAAGCTTCCCTGGCATCCTTCTCAAACTCACCCTCCAGGGCTCCCTGGCTGGAAAACAGCAGTCAAGGAGTTTCTAAATATTACGTGTGAGATTTTTTTTTTAAATGTGGTTTCAATAGGGGGAGAAAACATATTTTTAACCATTTTACTACTTGCTCCAAAAAAAATTCACAAATTGTACTTTTTTTCTATAACAAAGTAACATATACTTCTATGACATTGTACAGCTCAAGAACTTTTACTGATGCCAATCTATTTTATGCTAATGACCAAGAAGGGTAGATATCATTATGCCCATTTTAATTTTTTTGGCCACACCTGCAGCATGGAGAACTTCCCAGGCCAGGGTCAAACGCATGCCATAGCAGTGACAGCACTGGATCCTTAACCCACTGGGCCACCAGGGAACTCCCTCATTAAGCCCACTTTAAACAGATAAAGGGACTAAGGTCACAAGTGGCTGAGTGACACATCCAAATTAGCGCAGTGCTCTTTAGGGAGGAAATTGACCTTGGATTTGAATTTGGGCCTTTCAACACCAGCTCTAGGCCTCTTTCCCCTTCTCCTGCTGCCTCAGATTTTTTTCCAACTTCTTTATATAGAAGTGTGAGTTCAACGAGTTCTGCTCACAAAGCTACTAATATTTAGATGTAAAATAGAGCCCCTGTGCCAAGCAGTCACTACATCTCCCTGGAAATAATCACTCAAGTCTATAGCAAAGAAAAGATTGCAGTTGTTTACTGAGATCACCTAAACTTTCAAGGACCTTCCAAATGCAGTTTCACAGAGGTCACCAGGAAGATGTCACTAGCCACCTGTTTCTTTTAAAGAAGCTATTGTTTCATTGGGTAAAGCTTGGGTACTACTTTATATCTTTACTACTCTCCCCGTAGCTACTGCCAGGGTAGAGATGAAAAAGCGGGGAAGGGGGCAGGAGCAGACCTTTTCAGAACTACTTTCATTTGTTATTTAGATCCGCAAGCGATTAATTTTGTCAGACAAAGGACAGCTGGATTGGAAGAAGATGTATTTTAAACTTGTGCGATGCTACCCTCGGAAAGAGCAATATGGAGACACCCTTCAGCTCTGCAGACACTGCCACATTCTTTCCTGGAAGGTACGTGTCTCGGAGGTGGCTGCCACACACCCCAGCCCAGCCCCTGAGAGCCAACAGCCCCAGCACTGCATCGCCAAGCGCTTTCCTGCTCTTCATTATGCAGCCCCCCCCCCCCCCGAAGGTGAAGCTAAAACTGATTCAGTCCCTGGGGAAAGAAACTTTCAAAGACCTTCATTTCCTTCACCCCCTAGTGTGTATTTTTTTCTTCAACCCACTCACCCCCAAACTCCCTCATCTCTTTGTGCACAGGTGTGCATCTGTGCATGCGCACACACAGACGGCTCTTTAGTTTTCCCATAATGCATGGCACTCTTTTTTTTCGCTTCAAGGCCACACCTGTGGCATATGGAAGTTCCCAGGCTAGGGGTCGAATCAGAGCTGCAGCTGCCAGCCTGCACCACAGCCCCAGCAACACCAGATCCAAGCCACATCTGCAACCTACACCGCAGCGCACAGCAATGCCAGATCCTTAACCCACTAAGCAGGGCCAGGGATCGAACCCACACCCTCTTGATCTTTGATACCAGTTGGGTTCATTACCGCTGAGCCCCAACGGGAATTCCTGCATGGCACTCTTCACAGAGGAGTGTTGTTTTGAGGTTGGGCCATCGCCTCCGGTGCTACAAGCCAGTGAGGTGCTGCTGAGAACACCCACCTAACCATAATGTTCTTTTCCAGGGCACCGATCACCCCTGCACAGCCAATAACCCAGAGAGCTGCTCCGTGTCGCTGTCACCCCAGGACTTTATCAACCTGTTCAAGTTCTGAATCCCGGCTCATGACCGCACCGCAGAAGGGTTTCCCTGCTGATTGGATGGCTGGGGATACAGAATTTGGATGCTTCATTTGTAAATAGCGTACATTTTAAACATTGGCTCGAAACTTCTGAGATAAGTCATTGAGAGGACACTGGCGGGGAATTTAAGCGTATGGACTTCTCGTTAGAATTGGTATGGAAAAGCAGGAATACTGTAAATAAACTGTTTTTTCCCTAAAGATTTGCCAGCAAGACTATGAGGTAGGAGTTCTATTTCATGGGTGAAAATGGAATTTTCTTGATGTTCACGGAAACGCCTTTACAGATCCCTAGAGATGTGGAAGAAGAGGGCAAAACTCGAACACAAGATAGGATGCTCTTTGTTTACAATGTGAAAATGTGTTGAGAAAAAAAAAAAAAAAAAAAACACAAACAAAAAACTACATCTGAGAAATCCCGGGGCTTTGGGGGTTTGATTTGGAGTTTGTTTTGAAAAAGCCAAGGAAGCACCACTCATCTTAAACCCGCACGGGTGTAGGGCCTTAGCACACAATGGTCTACCTCGGAAAGCTGCGACGCTCGCTCTGACAAAGTGCGCTGTCCAATAGGCAGTATCTGCTTTTCTTGTTTCTTCATCATCCACACCGTGATTTAAAACAGAAGGAGATATTGGAGGCAATCCTCGTCATGTTCAGACTTCCTTCTTAGGTGAACGGGGCACTCTGGAGTCGCCTCTCTTCTAGAACAAGCCCAAAGCCCGTATGCCTTTTCTCCTTTCATGGTGTAGCTCATTCGGGGCAACATAAGGCCAATTACGAACGGTCCCGGAGGAAATCCCGCCCCAGAAAAGATGGAACGAGTCACCCGATAGCTGTGAAGACTTTCTGATTCCTGTTTAACGTCTTGGCTTGCCCAGGTTTCCTGAGGTATCTTCATGGGATAAGCCTGTCTCTGGGGGCTGCTCGGAGCCAGAGTGCTGATAAAGGCCTAGGCATATCAGCGGCTGTTCCTCTCGGTGGCTGATGAGTTGAGGAGTTTTCTTTACATCAACATTTAGTCAACCCGAGCCAGGGCTTCTTGCAAAGATGATAAAGTCAAGCCTGGAGTTCCAGCCAGCTAGGAAACAGAGGTACTATGAGTTCATTCTAAATTCGCTCCACACCCCTGAGGAACCTGCTGGGCAAATACGGCAGGTAACTGTGTGGAAGAAGGAAATCTCAGGACCTGACGAGTCAATATTCCTGGAAGGGAGTGGGGAATGTTTTTGTTTTTTACTTTTTATAGAACTTTGCTTTTCTACAACAATGTACATATTTTTGCAATTGTATTTGCTTTCCTTTCCTTTTTTTTTTTTTTTTTAATAAAGTGGCCACCCTGCCTGACCTTGGCAAATAGGTGAAGCAGAAATAGGAATTCGGTTCACATTTATGTTGAGGAACAGTGATTCTCAGGGGTTGAATTTGGGGTGACTCGAAATGCAGAGAGATGGTTAAGAATGTGCAGAAACAAGCCAAGGGGCCAGCTCGTTAGGTCGGACCCTTCGTGCCCTTCTCTCAAAGCCCGACCCAAGTACCAGCACTTGGAAGAGAACTCAATCACGAGCTGATACTCCTCACTTGGCAAGGTCTGTGCCTGCACCAGGGTTTCTTAATATCTTTCTTCATCATCGCTTCGGAAGAAAAAAGTAAATATTAAAGAATAAGATCTTGGTGGGTAAGGTTGAGCTTTGGAAGGCCATAAACCCCCATAACATGTAATGGGGGTTTTTTGGCCCCCCCTTCCTCCGAGTTAAGGGCACTTTGAGAATGCAGGGTCCAGACTGTGGAATAAAAAGCTCATTCTTCCATAATTCAGGCAGGTTCTCTCAAAGGTCTCGGCTTCCTTAAAGATGTGAGAGGAGCTGGGTTGGTTGTTGCTGTGAGAGCTCTGGATCCTTTGGCATCTTCAGGTGTTCGTGGCGCTCCATATCTTTCCTCAGCTCATAACCTCTGCCCCTTGGTGCTTACCAAGCAGGTGGAGACTCCTCGGCACCTTCGGGTTTGCAGCCCCAGAAAGGTCACCTGCTTTGACTGCCAGCATGAAACCAGCGAACCAGTGTTTCTTGGACTGTCTGTGGTGCGCACGACTGCATAGCACGCCCCAGGCAGCAGCAGCATTGGTGCAAGGAGACCCCAACGCAAGGGACAGGATTACAGTTTTCTGAAATGTCTACCCCAATGGTGCCCCCCGTGCTCTCCCCATCTCCTTTGGCACAATTGGGGTGGTCCATGACAGGGTCAAGAACAAATTTTAAGGAAAAGAAGAAGAAACCAACATTCGTGGTTCCTTTTCACTGGAAGAGGAGAGTAAGGAAGGAAACGGCAGGTGGAGAGGGAGAGGGGGAGGAACAGAAGTGGCGTGACTTTGATGCTGTGGTTTGAGTGAGGGCCGACAAGTGGGTGTGAGCATCTGGGTTGGTGCCACGGGGGTGGCTGTGTTGCATGGCCAGAGCCTCACACATAAGTAAAGGGAGTCTAAAAGAAAATGCTCGTTCCCTGGGCACTGATCCGCTATAGAATCTCTCCTGGCAAATGGTCCCAGGACAATCTGACCTAAAAAACAAAAACAAAGAATCCCTGTCTCAGAACTGCTGGTTTAAAAGACAGAAGAGGGGCATGACCATGGAAAGTGCTGGAAGAGAGAGAATGCTGTACTCTCTTTGCTGTACCTACCTACCCCCACCCCAACTCTGTGAAGCAGAATCCAAGACTGATGTCGAACAGGAAAGTACCCTGGACTTCCAGAGAAGGAAAGAGTTGCATCCAGGGCGGTGGACGCCAGCCCATGGGGATGTTATGATCTGGTTCAGCTCAGACGCTCCTGAGCAATGCTCCTGGGGTTTCCTGAGAAGAAGGCACAGCATTTGAGGAAAAGCAAATACGTGACGCTTAGGAGAGCTGACTTGTTAAAGCAGGATCCAGACAGTTCAAACCAGGTGGCAGTTTCACTCAGCGCTGTTACTCGTAGCAGAAGGATCCGTCCCACGGGAGGACGGTGGCAGAAACCACAAGGTAAAAAGATCCCCAGTTTGGAGATCAAAAGGGTCAGCTGTGAGACCGCCTTTGTTGTGTGGTGATCCACTTTATATTGAAGTGGCTCAGAGATGTTTTAGATGGGCTGGGTTTACACTGCAAAACCATCAAAGCAAGAAAGGCCTTGGAGGAAGGTGACCACTGTGGGCGGCCTTACTGCCACGGTTCTTTATTCAAAAACTGTTTGTGAGCCTGCAATTAACTTGCAAGGCTCCTTGTTTCTGTTGTTTTATATGGAAGAACACCTTGGAATTTCCTATGTCTAAGCAAGGGGTGTGATTTACAAGAAGTTCAGTCATTTCAACGGTATATCATTCTTAGCGTTCAATACAATGTTTATCATAAAATATGCACCTGAGTTTATATTTTCTGCCAGGCCGTAGGGCAGTGTGTCTTGCTATGCAAACACTCTATTTTATGTGTGAATTTTTTTAACTGTAATTTTATGTGTGAATTTTTTTTAACTAAACTCTATCATCATTTTCTATGTTGACATCTGTTGTTTTTCGTGTTTTTTGGTTTTAATCTGTTTCCAACTCTCTGAGTCTGTGAACCATCCCTCTGACTGGATGCTGGCCTAAAATCCTATTAGTGTTTAAACAGACCTCAGAAACACCCTGAACCTCTAGGCGAGTGCAGAGATGGAGCTCTTTGATATATCCTGGGCCCTTGATGTCTTCAACAAACAAGGTCGTAATTCCTTTAAACGCAACATTTTCGGTGGAGGCTTTCTTCTCTGTTTTGTTAAAGAGAGTCAACCCTCCGAGCTTTTCCAAAGGAAGGAAACTCCTCCCCCAGACTTTAGCACTGGAAGGGAGGTTAGAGATGGTGGAGTCTGGCATGCCTTCTGCCTTTCAAGATGAGGTGGCGGGTCCAGAATATTCAGGGGACATGTGTCAGCCACCTCGTACTCAGCAGTAGACCTGAGCATAAACTTGGGACTTTCTAAGGCCTTGACTTTGTGCCCTCTGCCCCAGCACCTTTTGTTCTGGCTGGACACACTCGACACCTGACCTGATTCTTCTCAGGACCTTCGCTGAGGAAGGCTCAATCGTGCCCAGTGTTAGGTGTCTGGCTGTTAACTTTTCCCAACATTCTAAGTCCCTGATTCTTCCTGGAGAAGTTAAGGAGCCACTTAATGCTTTTACAGGCCTCTCACTCTGCTGTCAGTGTGGCACACTTGAGTACAGCCTGCTTGCCATAAAGTAAGCAGCATGTTTTGACAAATTCATTTTTCCCTGGGTGTTTAGATTTTAATTACAAAGAGGGCCCCGAGACATAATGGCTGAGCATCTGCTTTCTAGAAACTGAGGTTCTCATGGTAACCAAGCAGGTATTTCCTCTCCCCTTAGACTAAGAGGTACATGTAATCCAACCCTCCCATCTCCCTGTCCTCTGGTACCTGCTGTGAGATCCAGGGAGCTTCTACCCAGTGGAAGATCCCTCTCTGCTAATCCTCACAAGCAAAGGGGGGTTGTTCCAGGAGGCAGCAAGGAGCAAGGGGCCATGATATTCATGACTTTGTCTGCTAGACATTTTTCAAAGTATCCTTGAACTCAGCAAACAAAGCTTTCTGAGAGATCTCTCGAAACTCAGGCCCTGCTCCATTTGGCCAAAAACAGATGGCTGCTTCAGAACTCTGAACTTGTTGAGAGTCCATCTGCTACAACATTACTTCTGGAGTTTGAACATGGCTTTTTCTGTCTCTGAGTAGAGAAATGTTTGTCTAATTAACGATACAAAAGTCTGTTAAACAGAAGGCTCCAAGCGGTGCTCTTACACTTGAGAACTCTTGGCGCCATCTTTACTCTACCAAGTGCCAATCACCCTGGTGAAAGGGGGTGTATATTAAAGTCCATATCCTAGGCTTAGACGCATTAATGTAGTTTTTTTTTAATGAAAAATACTATAGGGGGTTGAACATTGTAACTAAAAGTATACGGTTAGACCAATTACATGCAAAGGTGTTTATTTAATACTGTGTGAGCTGAGTCCTTCTGTATAAATTATTTGCACCCTTTTCTTGCATGAGGAACTGACTTTTTTATAGCTGTTTGTACCAGACGGTGGCATATTTTTGTAAAAATTTTTTGACACTGAATTGCAATAAATGTTTTTCCAACAACACACACTGGTGTGTCTTTGATGCGTGTCAATTCAAGGTTTTTTTTTTTAATCGAACTAAGTATGTTTATCTTTTGCTGAGTGACATTTATATTCCTTCTCTCAGAAGCTTATCATTGTTGTAAAATTTTCTAGGAATCCATAGAGAACTAAACTTGCTGCCGATTACCAACCTGAATCAGAAATACAGCATTATCCTTAAATGGGCTATTTCCACTAACTGTTCATATAAGAGAATGATTAGGAAATAAGGAACTTTAAAGTCAATATCAATTTACTCATCAACAGACATTTAGTGAATGGCTACTATACGCGAGACTCTGTGCAAGGCACTGGGCACAGGATGATGAATAAGACAGATGGGGTCCCTGCACCTTAATGGAATTGAGATTATAGAGAGAAAGAAAAAAAAAAGTAGGGGACAAATTTAAGTTGTAGTAAGTGCTAAGAAGGGAACAGACATAGGACTGAGCTACATAACAACAAGGTGGGGCAGGGGGCTCTCTGAAGAAGATGTTGAAAAATGAGAAGGAGCCGGCCTCAGAAGATGAGAGCACGGGCATTTCAGAAAGAGGAAACGGAAGTTCCCATCGTGGCTCAGTGGTTAACAAACCTGACTAGCATACATGAGGACATGGGTTCAAGCCCTGGTCTCGCTCAGTGGGTTGAGGATCCTGTGTTGCCGTGAGCTGTGGTGTAGGTCGCAGACGCAGCTCAGATCCTGCATTGCTGAGGCTGTGGTATAGGCCAGTGGCTACAGCTCCAAATGGACCCCTAGCCTGGGAACCTCCACATGCCACGAGCATGGCCCTAAAAAGACAAATGAAAGAAAGAGAGAGAGAGAGAGAGAGAGAGAGAGAGAGAGAGAGAGAGAGAGAGAGAGAAAGAAAGAAAGAAAGAGAGAAAAAGAAAAAAGAAAGGAAGAAAGAGGAAAGGCCTTGTGCAAGGTTCAGATCAGGGCCCTGTCACTTACTTGCAGGGTAACTTTGTCACCTTACTTGACTCTTCTCTGTCTCAATTCCCTCGACTCTGTTGATAATATATCTATTTCTTATGGCTGTGAGGGTTAAGTGAGCTAATACACATACACTGCTTGGAGCCAGGCACATAATACGAGTTCAATAAATGGTAGCGATTACGATTCCCTGAGCAACAGGAGCCTGAGAGTCATGTTAGGAATCACACTGTGTTCCCAGAGGGGTATGATCTGCTCAGGTGGGTGACTGACTTACGCGACACACATTTACTCTGGAACATGCCCTGATCCTGCCGCTAATTCTCCATCAGAAAATGACATCGGAGGCACCTGAGAATAATTACAGATTTTTTTTTTTTTTAACTCCCAGAAGGATCACAGAATCTCATCATGCCTAAACATCCCATGCCTTCTTTGCTCAGGCTGTTCCACCTAGCTAGAATGCCCTTTCCCTGCCTCTCCATCTAGGAAGCACCTATTGTTCCTTAGGGCCACCTCCTGGCTGAAGGTTTCTCCAAGGGAGTAAATTTCATCTTCAGTAACACTTTTTGCATATGAACTTTGTTACACTGCAATCATATTTGTACCCAGCACAGGGCCTGGGTTGACTGAATGAACAAACACACACATAATTCATAAAATGCTTTAGCAAGTTTCACTTAGGACCACTTGCTTACCCTGGACTAGAAGAAGAATCAGCCCGGGGTTAATGTGCATGGAACTATTTATAGCTTCTCAGTTAAAAATTAATGGCAGTTGAAAAAGTAACAAATGTGGAGACCTCGTGTTCACTAAAGTTTCTTTTAAGTTCAACTAAATCTCTCTTAGTAAATTTTCATACAAAATAAAAAGGCCTTTTATTACTGTTTGATAAACTCAAATTGAACAGACTAAACAAGTCCCTTTGACAAACAATAAAAATTCCTTTAAACATTTTAAAGCTGCAATTATAACTCTCATCCATTTGCTTTTTTTTTTATAAGCACTTCCAATACCTGCTCAGAGAAGCTTCAATCCTAATAAGCAAAACATTTCCATGTGAATTAATAACTCATACATTAAGTAAATTAAACAAAAATATATCTCAAATACTCTAAAAAATAAACTCTAACATTGTTAAAAGTGAGTGAAATTATTACACCTTTCCATTAATAATCATATCCTACACTAATAGCTCACTTTAAATAGAAATCATAAGGCTACTATGGTGGGCAGAATAATGGTTCCCCAAAGAGCCGAGGAATGACAGCAGGTTTATAATCCAGAAAAGGCAAGGAAACAGTCCTCCCCTAGAGCCTACAGAAGGAACCCCCGCCTGAACCTTGACCTTGGCCCAGTGAGACCTGTGTCAGACTGCTGACCTTCTGATGAATTTGTGGTAATTTTTTACAGCCCTACAGGAAGCAAAGACAATGAATCTGACAGTTACTCTAGCTCTGCCCCTTCAGACAAATCCCCAATGACCCTCCTGCTGCAGGTTCCCACGCTGAGCAAGGAGGATCTGTCTGCAAATGAAAGGCAGAGCCTAATTCAGCAGCAAGAGTTATTGTGGTCACCTGGACATGTGGACCTGCAAAAGCTGGACAGGAGGGCTCCGCCTATCAGAGAGTTGCCTCCCTTCTGCTCTACCCAGGCATCACTGAAGCTGACACCCATCATGTTTCTGCCCAAGAAGCATCACAGAGAATCAGCCTTGCAAATTCTCGCCAATAAGCCATGTTAATGAAGCAGCAGTGTCCTGGGCACTGGAGCAGCCGTGCAGAAGTGTGAGCTCAACCCTCGCTCTCAGAGAACTTTCCTGACCTGGTCCCCAGGTGGGCAAGAAAGTAGGTATCAACCACAACATGTGATCCAAACTTCCAAGTGCCCTAGTGAAGGACAGAGTACCCGAGAGATTCAGGGAGGAAAAACTGCGTTTGTGCTTCTGAGAAGAACAGTGCAGGATGAGACACAAGCCTACCATCTACTCTCCCTGTACCAGGATGAACAGGCTCCTCTGAGATCTGCGCATCAGGGACTGTGGCTTCATAGCCAGAGACCAACACTCACCACCCAAGCCCATCTGGTGGTGTCAAAAAGCTTCCTGAAAACAAAAAAAAAAAAAACAAAAAAAGAGAGAGTTCCCATTGTGGCTCAGTGGAAATAAACCCAACTAGTATCCAAGAGGATTCAGGTTCAGCCTCGCTTAGTGGGTTAAGGATCCATGAGCTGTGGTACAGGTTGCAGACACGGCTCGGATCCCATGTTGCTATGGCTATGGCATAGGCCTGCAGCTGCAGCTCTGATTTGACCCCTAGCTTAGGAATTTCATATGCCACACCGGTGGCCCTAAAAAGCAAAAAAGCAAAAAACAAACACCGAAATTTGGGTATATTTCCATTTGGGAGGGAACTAAAGCTCTCTGTGCTCCCTGGGTCCCAGCAGCTGAGCCTCACCAGTTTCTAGTTTCTAGAAAACTAACAAAAATCCAAATGATCCCCAGATCCTTCTAAGAAGACCTAGAGTGGTCATTTTATGTGTCAACCTGGCAAGGCCATGGTTCTCTTTGTTTGGCCCAACACCAAACCTCCCCTTTCTTTGAGGTTTTTTTTTTTTATTTTTTTTGGACTTCTTTTTTTTTTTTTTTTTTTTTTTTTTTTTGTCTTTTTTTGTTGTTGTTGTTGCTATTTCTTGGGCCGCTCCCGCGGCATTATTGTTGTTGTTGTTGTTGTTGTTGCTATTTCTTGGGCCGCTCCCGCGGCATATGGAGGTTCCCAGGCTAGGGGTTGAATCGGAGCTGTAGCCACCGGCCTACACCAGAGCCACAGCAACGCGGGATCCGAGCCGCGTCTGCAACCTACACCACAGCTCACGGCAATGCCGGATCGTTAACCCACTGAGCAAGGGCAGGGACCGAACCCGCAACCTCATGGTTCCTCATGGTTCCTAGTCGGATTCGTTAACCACTGCGCCACGACGGGAACTCCCTTTTTTTATTTTTTAGATACGATTAACATTTACATCAGTAGACCATAAGTAAAGAAAATTACCTGCCTTCATGTGGGTGGGCCTTGTCTAATCAGTTGAAGGCCTCAAAAGAAAGAGACTGAAGTTCCCCCAAAGAAGGAAAACTACAGCATCAACTCTCCTCTGGGTCTCCAACCTGCTGGCCTGCCATGCAGATTTTGGACTTGCCAGTCCCACAACTGCATGAGCCAATTCCTTCAAATAGGTAAATCTCTGTAAAGAGATTTTAAAAAACAAAATGTTTTATTTTAAGGAATAAAATCTATCTCTTTATCTCTCAAGGGGATACACACACACACACACACACACACACAGACATAGAGACAGAGATAAGAGATAGAGACATAGAGACAGGTGGAAAGAGAGAGTTATAGCCTATTGGTTCTGTGCCTCTGGAGAGCCCTGACTAATACAAGCTCCTAGAAAGAGAACGAGGGCAAGGAAAGTGTAGAGGAAGGCTTCAGAGGGCAAGGGAGAAAGGGAGAAAAAACAGAGAGTGAGCGGAATCTAATGGCTACGAGAGGCAGTCAGCCAGCTACCACATCCTGAGAAGTCATATTTGGCAGATGCCAAAGTGCAAGGAAATAGTCACTCTTAACCCACATAAGAATATTTAAGTGGCTCCCCTTTCTTTGAGGTTTTTTTTTTTTTTTTTGGCCACACCCTCAGCATATAGAAGTTCCCAGGCCAGGGATCGAACTGTGCCACAGCAGTGACAATGCCAGATCCTTAACCTGCTGAGCCACCAGGAAACTCCTCTTTGTGCTTTTTAAACTTGTATTCAATTGTTTTCATTTTACTTTGCTATTTCATGTTTTCCTAATTTCAAAATTACTCCAGGGAGCCCCTGCTTCCTTCAAAGAGGCAGCAAGTCACGGCAATCAAAAGCAAAGAATCCGAAGCCAACCTGGCCAGGTTCGAACGCCACCCTGCCTCTTGCTAGCTGTATTAGACACTGGGCTAAACCTCAGTCCCAATTATCTGTAAAATAGGGACAATGACAGTACCTGCATCCTGGAAGTGGTGTGAGGCCTAACTGAATTGATGCATTCTGTATGATCGATACATTTTGTGTGGTTAGAGAGGTGCTTAACACATAATTTTTACATAAACACTTGTTATTCACAAGCCCACTTTTTTTTTTTTTGCATTCTGTGCTATAGGTAGAAAAACCATGTAGCCTTCACTGTCTCTAAAGAGAAACATAATGACTACACCAATGACCCCCACAATTCCAGCCTTTGCTTACTACTTTATTTCTTTTTGTCTTTTTAGGGCCCCACCTGAGGTATATGGAGGTTCCCAAGCTAGGGGTTGAATCAGAACTGTAGGTGCCCGCCCATGCCACAGCCACAGCAACTCAGGATCCGAGCCGCATCCGTGACCTTCACCACAGCTCACGGCAATGCCAGATCCTTAACCCACTTGAGTGAAGCCAGGGATCAAACCCGCATCTAATCCATGGATACCAGTCAGGTTCATTCACCACTGAGCCACGCCGGGAACTCCTGCTTACCGTTTTAACCAATGGTCTCTAACCGCCCCATCAGTAAACATTTTTTTAAGCGTAAACCCAGTATACACGTATTTATCTGTGAAGTACTGGCAGGCACCATTATCACTAACTAATATTTCAAAGCATAATGCACACACACAGGGGAGAGTTATCATTAGTAATAACAGATGTAAATCCATATTTCAAATAGTTGTGGCCATTATGAAATTTCTGGCCATTATCATTAAGCTAACGCAGCCAGTGAAGAGGCCCTCCTAGGAACAGTGAGTGGGTGCTGACATTTTCTTGTTCTTCTGTGTCTGCAACAGCAACATCTTCACTGTGCTGTTTCTTTGCAAGAAACCAGGAAACTTCTTCAAGCATGTGTCCATCTTGTGAAATCTTGTTTATTTAAAACTTGGTACTATAATCCATAAGGTCATTTAGCCAGGCTCACAAAAGTTACAAGCAGTCACAATGCACTGCAAACAAATGACTGACTTTGGGTGCCACCGACCTCCACTCCAAACAAATGACTGACTTTGGGTGCCACCGACCTCCACTCCAAACAAATGACTGACTTTGGGTGCCACCGACCTCCACTCCCCACTGGGGCCAAGGTACCCTGGGTACTGACTGATGTCTGATGGATGAAGAGGACCGGGGTCAATCCAGACATTAAACCTTTGTAAAGCTTTGGTGCTGGTTGCTCTCTGTTTGCCCCGGAAGATCCATTCTCTACTATCCTGCCCAGCTCGATGCCCTGGGGCTGCATCCTCCAGATTTCCTAGTTTGTTGGCATCTGGTTGGGTTTGCCCAGCGGGAGGTGCTGGCAGAGACCAGGGCAGAAAGAGACAGCGTTCAGGGGCCTTCTTGCCTGCTCTCCCCGGCTGGCCCTGGTCTGGCAGAAGCTGCGTTCCTCCTCCACATAAACGCTCCTTACGGCTCACGGCTCCAGCCATCACCAGGCTCCGCGCCAAACCAGGGAGAAGTACTTCTCACTGTGGCTCATCTCTGGGGGCCTCATCATCTCCTGTGTTCCCTCAGCCCTGCCCACACCTGCCCGAGAAGCCCCTTCAATGGACCTACACAGACACTTCCTGCCAGAGGCCCCAGTGAGAACTACTAGTCTTACTTGTTGAGCAATCGATGAAAGTTTTGTCTTCTTCCGGCACCTCACTCTGGCTTAAAGAGCTATTCTCTGAGTTCCCGTTGGGGCTCAGCAGGTTACGATCCCGATTAGTATCCATAAGGACATGCGTTCGATCCCTGGCCTCCCTCAGTGGATTAAGGATCCGGTATTGCCGTGGGCTGTGGTGTAGGCCGGCAGCTCCAGCTCCAATTTGACCCCTGGCCTGGGAACTTTCATATGCCGCAGGTATGGCCCTACAAAGCAAAAAATAAATTAGTTAATTAATTCAATTAAATAAAATAGAGCTATTCTGATGACTGAGCCAAATGACTTTTCCTGACCAGTATGAATGTAAGCCTTAGACCCCCATAACGCTTTGCGCGGGTTAATAAACAGAGGCCAAAAGAGAATCAAAAAGTAAAATGAAATAAAAAATAAACAGAGGCTGGAAGGAGGTGGGCTCACAGAAAGAGCCCGGGACAGCCAGCCAGGAAACCTGGTTCCCACTCCGGGCCCGTTGCAGCCGAGCTGAACCTGAAGGAAGCCCCTGACTCAGCCTCCTCAACTCTAGCAGGAAAGTGGGCTGGACTCGCTAGCCTCTAGGTCCCTTGGAGCTCCTAGAGTCTTTTGTGATTTTAGAACGTCATCTATTAGTTCAGATGAATCTATGGCATTTTGCACTTTTGTTTGATTTTTTTTTTCTTCTCAATGCTCCCTCCAACCCCGCCCCACTCCCACAGTAAGCGCATATATACCCTCCACCAGTCAGAATTTTTCTGGGATAAAAATCCTTTAAATTTTATAAACTCCTAGGTAAGAAGAAATGAGAAAGCCCAGGTGCCACATCAATAAGAAATTGAATCCTACTCTTTGCCAAATGCTTTCAAATAACATGAGCCTTTTGAACTGTCCTAGCCAGCCTGTAAGGTCAATACCAGCGTCATCCTCACTTTACGAATGCATCACACAGCGAGGTGAGCTGGAGCTGGCTCACAAGGGCTGAGCTCAGTGGGTTCATCGCTTCCCAACTCCGCATTCAGTGGCATGTTGGTAACTTAAAATCAGCCACATTGGGACTATTTAACCTCAGACATTAGCAAGAGCTACAAATCAGAGGGGTTTTTTGTTTGTTTTTTTTGTTTGTTTGTTTTTGTTTTTGTTTTTTGAGAGAGAGAGAGAGAAAGAGAGCTGGTTTTTAACATTTCCTATCACCCACTCTGGTCACACAGTTACTAAACCACTGAGGTAGGTTTTAAGCTCAAATCTTCCCCTAAACCTGGTGTCCTTTTATGACTCTGCAGCTGTCTTCCCCACACCGGACCTTGTGCAGAGTCTGTGAAATACATACTTCCTACATCAGGGGCCCCGGGGTCTCTGGGCTAAACCTCCACTAGCCTTGCCATCCAAATGGTCTTTCCTTTGGAGGAAGACTTGCCAACAACTAATGGAAAGAATTCTCGGCTTGTGCTCACAGCCCTTCCCCTGGTAGATGGGAACAGATTATACGCAGACCACAGCCCTGGGTCCACTTCCCTCCTGTGTCTGAACATGACCCCCTTCTCCCCGCTCCCTCTCCCGCTTGGGATCTGTCCCTCTTTCTATGTCAGGCATTGCACAACTCTGAACTGCTACAATAGGAATGTGATTTCTGTCTGAACAGCAGTTGATTTACAATATTGTGTCAGTTTCAGGTGTACTGCAAAGTGATTCAGTTTTATACATATAAATAGCCCACTGAGTGATTATATGTACATCGAGAGAGAGAGTAGGTTTTATATATATACACACACACACACACACACACAAACACACACATATATAATATATGGTTACATGTTATACAGTATGGGTTATAAATTATATATAGTGGGTTATATAGTACATATTCTTTTCAGATATATAGAATATATAATATATATATTCTTTTTCAGATTCTTTTCCAACTTTAGGTTATTACAAAATATTGACTATGGTTCCCTGTGCTATATAGTAAATCCTCGTTGTTTATTTTATATATAGTAGTGTGTATCTGGTTCATTCCATACTCCTAATTTATCTCTCCCACCCCGTTCCCCTTTGGTAACCGTAAGTTTGATTTCAAAACCTTTGAATATGTTTCTGTTTTGTGAATAAGTTCTTTTGCACTATTTTTTATTAGATTCCACATTTTAGTGATCTCATATGATATTTGTCTTTGTCTAACTTCACTTATTATGATAATTTCTAGGTCCATCCATGTTGCGGCAAATGGCAATATTTCATTCTTTTTTGTGCCTGAGTTATGTAATACGATTTTAACTTAAAATATAACTTGATCCCCTTGCTGTACAGTGGGAAAATAAAAAATAATAATAATAATAATAAATAAATAAATAAAACCAAGGAGGGCGGGGAGAAACCTTGAATTCAGCCTACCCTAAAACCATGAACTTCGTACACTGAAGGACATCAAGGCTGACAAACCTTAAGAGGTGACCTGGTCCCGCCTCTACCAACTTCCTACAGGCCCAGTGCCCCACTTACGCTTACGGATGAGACAGCTAAGAAGCTGAATTGTCAGTGATCTGCCAAAAACACTAGAGACAGGACCCTGCTCTGTAATTTGCTAATTACTATAACAGGATGTTGAATGGTCTTCTCTTGTCCTAGAATTTGTTTGGGGCTTTTCTTCCCATTAAGGGTTAATTTTAACTAGTTTAACGATCATGGTTCACCTCGCTTCCCAGTTCTGGGGACATTTGCGTTTTTCAAGTATTTCTCAAACGGGCCATCTTCCTTTAACTTCCTTTATATGCTGCCAGGGCATATAATTGAGGAAAAAAACCTATCATTTTTTAATTTCTAAAGATAGGCAATTCACAGTCCTAGCTACTGGTGTGAAGGGATGTGCATTAAAGACACACCTTAAACTTGGCGGTGTATTTCATGGAATTTTTATCACATAAAGTGTTGTGTCTCCTATATTATCCCTGAAGATTTTTTTTTTTTTAAGTTTAGAAATGTCCCTAGTTTTGTTTTGGGGTTTTTCCCTCAGCTTTTTTGAGATGTAATTAACATGTAATATCATGTAAGGTTACTATATAAAATGCGATGATTTGATGCACACATATGTTGCTAAATGATACAATCAGCTTAGTTAACACCTTCATTGCCTCATAAAATTACCAATTTTTTTGGTGTCTGTGGTGAAAAGATTTCAGGTCTATTCTCTTAGCAACTTTCAAGTTGGTAATATACTGTTAACTATAGTCACCATGCTATATATGAGACTCCTAGAATTTACTCATCTTAGAACTAGAATTTGTACCTTTTGAGCAACAACTCCCCATTTCCTCCACCCCCCAGCCTCTGCCTGTTTTTATGAGTTTGGCATTTTTGGATACCACCTCAAGTGAGATCACAAAGCATCTGTCCTTCTCCGTCTACTTATTTTACTTGGCATAATCGTTCATCCATGTGGTCCCCAATGGCACAATGTCTTTCTCTTTCATGGGTGAATAATATTCTGTTGCATATTTTTAAACATAGTAAAATAATATTTTACATATGCTTTAAATATAACATATATAGTTATATATTACATATGCATATATATTTACATGTATATCTTCTTTATCCATTCATGTTAGTTTGCTTCCATGTCTTAGCTACTGTGAACAACGCGGCAATGAAGTGACTAATAAAACCCAATGCAGAGGACAAATGGCACTGAGTATCATGACAGTCTAAGTTCAACAGCTGGAGCCAGCCACACTCCTGAAGGGCTTCTGGAGAGGTGGGAATCAGCTCTACCCCTCTGTCCTCTGAATCAGCATAACAGGAGGCGTGAAGAGAGGGGAGGACCGTGTTCATGGAAAGAACCTACATCACAGCAGGGGTTCCAGAGAATCATTCATACAGCCCAGGAGCTCTAGTGGTCTGGAAGCCTGGCATTTCATTCCCTTGGGCAACAGGCTTGCAACTGCTAACCGGGGCAGGGGAAGAAAGACTTGGAGCCATCGCTGGTCTGGATGGAGAGGCAGCAAGGCACCTTGCAATGTTCCCTGCGGCGTAGAAGGGTGAGCAAGTTTCCTTGGGTGCAGTGGACACTAAAAAGGTGGCTGGGCTTGAGCCAGCTTCTCTACACCTCACTAAGACAGTGTCCTCTAGGTCAGCAGCCACTGGAAGGGGTGGGGACTAAAATGGGGTCAGGGGAAGAGGTTGCACTGGAGGCAGCTCCCCACACAGGGAAGTGTGTGGGGAGAGACCCCCAAAGGGGCCTCCAAAGGACTGGTTCACACACGCCACGGGAGACCCAGCTTTGGGCACCTGCCCCAGAGAGAACTGGCTGCAAATCAGCTGGAGAAGCAGCAACAACGCACGTGGAAAGGATGGAACCCTCATACTGGATGGCTCAGTAAGGGGTGACCTCTGCCTACTCGCCCCCCCACCCTCCTACCCCCTCAACCCCCCCACCAAAGCTCCAGAAGGAGAAACAGCCATGAGGAAACCAGTAGCCACTGCAACCACAGCCTCCCGCTGCACTGGCAGGGAGCAAGGAGAGCCATGGAGGGAATCTGAGAGATGCTACAAAATAAACCAGGCTGGGGCTCAGACACTGGGATGAGACTGCTAATAACCAGGAGGGACTGAAAAGCTGCAGAATTTGGCCTGAAAGTCATCAAAGAAGCTATTCCCATGAAGCCTCAGGAAGAACCATATAATATGGCTGGGAGCCAATACTCAAAAAAATATGTATTTGCAGGTTGATGCCCTAAACTGACACATCCCGTTAAGCTAGTTCCAACTTATTCAACATTATTTATTCCAGTATGCCTGGCACTTGGTCTAGGCAATCGAAAAAGACAGCTAGTGTCATCATATTTGAAGAGCCCACACATTTAAGGGGGAAAGCCAGGCCTTTAAGCCAATAATATTTAAAATACTTAATATTCTATAGGTAGGTATACATGAGGTTCAACAAACACACAATAATATTTACACTGAATACACTTGTCTGTTTCAATTTCCTCATCTATAAAACAGGAACGATAACAGAACCAACCTCATAGGATGGTTGGTTTGATTAAATGAGCTAGTTTATGGAGAAAAGTGCCTGTTAGACACTTGTTACTATTCAATATTGTAGTTATTACTGTTCCTTTTATATTGAATACTGTTCTAAGCATGGCTGATTATCTCAACAATTCTATGAAATAGGTACTACTTACAATTCCCATTTAACAGAGGAGAGAGCTGAGGCCCAGGAAGGATGAGCAGCTTGCCCAGAGACAAGACACACCGGACTGGGATTCAAACTTAGGCTGTCTAAACCCAAAGCCCGCACTCATTGGGTTAACAGTGGCCAGTTTTGCTGGGCACTTCCAGGACTTAAGCACTTTTTCCAAAACAGTAACCAATAAAATATAGTCCTATAATAACCTGTAACAAAAGTATGACTCTGGACTCTAAAAATATTCACATGATTTTTTTCAAACCAATTTTAAATTCAAAAAGGCAAAGATTGTCATGGGGTCCTGGGCATGAAGACATGAGTTTGCTGGTTGGCATGACCAGGGCCCATCCTGGCATGTTGATCCTCCAAGCCTGCCTCTGGCTGCTCTGCAGAAAGCTTTGATCTGCCCTTCAGCCAGGTGGCTGTTGTGATTTGAGTCCTGTGCCCTCCAAAAGCGAATTTCAGGTCCTTGAAGTGTAGCCTGGACAAGCAATGCTTGTCTCGGTGTTTATATAACCATCCCGGCTCCAAAACAGAGATGCTAGTCCTCTGTTTTGTTGGGTTTTTTTAATTTCTTTATATATGTATTTTTTCTACTGTATAGCATGGTGACCCAGTTACACATACATGTATACATTCTTTTTTCTCACATTACAGAAGAGAACATAGGCAAAACATTCTCTGACATCAACCTCACAAATGTTTTCTCAGGTTGGTCTCCCAAAGCAACAGAAATAAGAGCGAAAATAAACCAATGGGATCTAATCAAACTGACAAGCTTTTGCACAGCAAAGGAAACCAAAAAGAAAACAAAAAGACAACTTATAGAATAGGAGAAAAGAGTTTCAAATGATGCAACTGACAAGGGCCTAATCTCTAAAATATACAAACAACTTATACAGCTCAACATCAAAAAAGCCAACAACCCAACTGAAAGATGGGCAAAGGACCTGAATAGACATTTCTCCCAGAAAGATATACAGATGGCCAACAAGCACATGAAAAAATGCTCAACATCCCTGATTATTAGAGAAATGCAAATCAAAACTACCATGAGATACCACCTCATACCAGTCAGAATGGCCATCATTAATAAGTCCACAAAGAACAAATGCTGGAAGGGGTGTGGAGAAAAGGGACCCCTCCTGCACTGTTGGTGGGAATGTAAGCTGGTACAACCACTATGGAGAACGGCATGGAGGTACATTAGAAAATTATACATAGAGCTACCATGGGACCCAGAAATCCCACTCTTGGGCATATATCCAGATAAAACTCTACTTAAAAAGGACACATGCACCCACATGTTCATTGCAGCTCTATTCACAATAGCCAAGACATGAAATCAACCCAAATGTCCATTGATAGATGGTTGGATTAGGAAGATGTGGCATATATGCACAATGGAACACTATTCAGCCATAAAAAGAACAAAGTAATGCCCTTTGCAGCAACATGGATGGAACTAGAGATTCTCATCCTGAGTGAAGTGGGTCAGAAAGAGAAAGACAAATACCATATGATATCACTTACACCCGGAATCTAATATATGGCACAAAGGAACCTTTCCACAGAAAAGAAAATCATGGACTTGGAGAATAGACTTGTGGTTGCCAAGGGAGAAGGGGAGGGAGTGGGAGGGACTGGGAGCTTGGGGTAAATAGATGCAGAATGTTGCCTTAGGGATGGAACACATAATGTGGTCCTCTGTTAATTACAGGCTTGCAGGCCTGTCACTGGGGAGAGAAAACATGGGTAATAGCTCCATCTGCCTGCGGAATCCAAACTCTTTCTGGAAGCCTAAGAAAGCTCCATGAAAAGGAAATCAGCAGGCTAAATCCCCCAGCATCACCATTCAAAACATCCTTTTTTTAAAATAAACAGAGTCTGGCTACCCCTAAACAGAGCATGACTGTGGCATTGTAAATGACCTCATCTCATCTGGGGAGCATTCTGTTAAATTGAGAGGCCGCTATAAAGTTCCCAGCCACATGACCCGCCCCTCAAACATGCCTTTTAATCAGGAGAACAGCAGGAAAAGAGCTCAACTTGAGAAGTGTAAAAAAGACATGTTCATGAACTCATGCTGTGCACTGGGATTCCAGATAGCAAAACCCTGCTTCTCTGTTACACTCTAACCTATGAGCTCATGTCCATTGTTCTCACAGAGGGTTGGCCGTCCCAGCTTTCAAACCTACTAAAATTCATCAGATCTAAGATTAACATTCTTTTCATTTTTCCTAACTTTGAATTCAGGTTGCATCTTATAATCCATGGCATCTTAGATGCAATGAAATACAGACTCACGATTGAAATACATGTAGCCCATCGATTCTTTTAAATCTCCTGGTCAGCCCCTCCTCTCCTTCTCCACTGCCTCTCCACACCCCGACTAGAGCCCTTGGCATCACCAGCCTGGAAATTTACAAAAGGTGTTTAATCTGTCTCCCCACCTCCAGCCAGAACCCCTCCATCATATCTAGAGGTCTTTCTAGAACATATTATCTAATCATATCATTTCCCTGTTTACAATCATTCAATAGATAGATCTAAGTAACAGGTAAATGAAGATTCCTTTTGCTATTTTTTCCTAATTTCAGATCAGTGTCTTGGACTCGGGCTGCCATAATAAACTAACATAGACTGGGCCTTAAACAATTGAAATTTGCTTTTTCACAGTTCCAGAGGCTGGAAGGTCCAAGATCAAGGCCTGGCAGGGTCCGGTTTCTGGTGAGAGCTCTCTTTCAGACCTGCAGCCCCCATCTTCTCGCTATGGCCTCACATGACGGACACCTGGCCTCATTTAATCTTAGTTTCCTCCTCAATACCCCATATCTCCAAATACAGTCACGTTGGGGGGCGGGTAGGATTTCAACATGTGAATTTCAGGGGGACACAGTTCACTCCATAGCAGTAGGTTTGAAAATATACATAATAAAATTTGTAATACATCAATGAGGCTGCATCCCAGATTATTAAAAATGCCTACCTGGGGGTGGGGGTGGGAGGAACGGGGGCCAATATGGATGGACCCAGAAGAAAACAGTGCAAGAAAACTTTTACTCTTTAACTATAAAGTTATTCTGGGTTGTTGGAAAGTTTGGCAAGGTTACTTTTGTCGGGATAAAATATCTAGGAGTAAACCTACCTAAAGAGACAAAAGACCTGTACTCTGAAAACTATAAGACACTGATGAAAGAAATCAAGGATGACACAAATAGATGGAAAGATATACCATGCTTGTGGATTGGAAGAGTCAGTATTATCAAAATGACTACACAACCTAAGGCAATCTACAGATTCAATGCAATTCCTATCAAATTACCAAGGACATTTTCACAGAACTCAAACAAAATATTTTAAAGTTTGGAAGGACAATAGACCCAGAATAGCCAAAGACATCCTGAAAAAGAAAAAGGGAGCTGGAGGAATCAGGCTCCTGGATGTCAGACTATACCACAAAGCAACAATCATCAAAACCATATGGTACTGGCACAAAGACAGAAATACAGATCAGTGGAACAGGATAGAAAGCCCAGAATTAAACCCACGCACCTAGAGCCAACTCATCTATGACAAAAGAGGCAAGAATATACAATGAAGAAAAGACAGCTTGTTCAATAAGTGGTGCTATGAAAACTGGATAGCCACATGGAAAAGAATGAAATTAGAACACTCCCTAACACCATACACAAAAATAAACTCAAAATGGATTAAAGACCTAGATATAAGACCAGACACTATAAAACTCTTAGAGGAAAACACAGGCCAAACACTCTCTGACATAAACAACAGCAACATCTTCTCAGATTCACCTCTTAGAGTATTGACAATAAAAACAAAAATAAACAAATTAAAAATAAACTTTTAATCAAACTTAAAAGTTTCTGCACAGCAAAGGAAACCCTAAACAAAACGAAAAGGCAACCCGCAGAATGGGAGAAAATCTTTGCAAGTGAATCAACGGACAAGGGATTCATCTCCAAAATTTACAAACACCTTCTGCAGCTCCATAGCAAAAAAAACAAACAAGCCTATCAAAAAATGGGCAGAAGATCTAAACAGACAGTTCTCCAAAGAAGACATATGGATGGCCAAAAAACACATGAAAAGATGTTCAACATCACTCAGTATTAGAGAGATGCAAATCAAAACCACTCTGAGGTACCACCTTACACCAGCCAGAATGGCCATCATCCAAAAGTCTATAAACAAGAAGTGCTGGAGAGGGTGTGGAGAAAAAGGAACCCTAGCACGCTGTTGGTGGGATTGTAAACTGGTGCAACCACTGTGGAAAACAGTATGGAGATTCCTCAGAAAACTAAACATAGAACTACCATTTGATCCAGCAATCCCACTTCTGGGCATTTATCCAGAGTAAACCACGACTCGCAAAGACACATGTACTCCGATGTTCATTGCAGCACTATTTGCAATAACCAAGACATGGAAACAACCTAAATGTCCATCAACAGAGGAGTGGATCAAGAAGCTGTGGTACATATACACAATGGAATATTATTCAGCCATTAAAAGGAATGAAATAGTTGGCATTTTTAGCAACATGGAGGATGGACCTAGAAATTATCATGCTAAGTGAAGTCAGCCATATAAGACACCAACATCAAATGCTTTCACTGCCATGTGGAATCTGAAAAAAGGACAGACTGAACTTCCTTGCAGAACAGATGCTGACTCACAGGTATTGAAAAACTTATGGTCTCCAGAGGAGACAGTTTGGGGGGTGGGGGGATGTGCTGGGGTTGTGGAATGGAAATCCTGTGAAATTGGATTGTTATGATCATTATACAACTACAGATGTGATAAATTCATTTGAGTAATAAAAAAAAGAGTTACTTTTGTCATTTTTATAATAATCTTTCAAATTACTTTGAGGCTTCCCATCAACACAAATCTAGCCCTCAAGCTCAGTGTCCCTGCATCTCCCAAAGCCTCATCAAGAGCCAGGTCCTCTCCTCTGCGCCAGGTCCTCCAAGTCATGTGAAGTTCTCTGAACTAGCCCCTCCTCATGCCTCTGATGCATGTGCTCTTCCCACTGCCTGGAACACCCCTCCCTGTTCCATAACCTCCCACTCTCCCTACAAGGCCCAGCTCAAACGTCACCTCTTCGGTAAACACTTCTTTGGAGCATCAACCCCAATTCCTAAGACACTCTATCCATGGTCCCATCATGGTCTTGATCACCCTGTATTATAATTACTTGTTTGCAGAGCTGTCCCTCCCAATAAACTAAATCTTTGAAAATCCATACTGTAAGTCATACATTTTTGTATCTAGAATGTCTACCTAGTTCAGTGGCTGCCATGTCATAGTAGTTCATTACATCTACACAGTATAGCTAACATTACTGAAATGGATTTCTCTGATCATATCCAACTGTTTGGTAAATTTTAATTCCAATCAAAATCCAGTGACTGGAAGTGGAGCTGGGTAAGCTTTTGCAGGAGGTAGTTTTAAGACTAGTAAAAGTCTGCTTTTACATAATATGTAACTAGTGAGTCTACAGTCACTTTATCCTTAAAAAAAAAAAAATTGGTCTTGGAGTTCCCATCATGGCTCAGCAGTTAATGAACCTGCTTAGCATCCATGAGGATGTGGGTTCAATCCCTGGCCTCACTCAGTGGGCTAAGGATCCAGAGTTGTCGTGAGCTGTGATGTGGGTCGCGGATTCGGCTGGGATCCCAAGTTGCTGTGACTGTGGTGTAGGCTGGCGGCGACAGCTCCAATTGGACTCCTAGCCTGGGAACCTCCATATTCTACAGGTGCGGCCCTAAAAAGTCAAAAAAAAATGAGTCTTTGGACAAGACGGCAGAAGAGTAGGGGGACACGCTCGCCCTCTCCCACAAACACACAAAAAAAACCACATCTACAGCATAAACGACTCGCACAGAACAGCAACCAATAGCTGGCAGAAGAACCTAAACTCTAAAAAGACAAAAAAATGAAAAAAAAATGGTCTTGATCTAAGGCACCTGCTGTTCATTAGAATCTCTAGGGGCACCTTTTTAGAAGAAAACAGATTCTCAGTCTTCACTTTGGCCTACTAAAGAAAAATCCCCAAGGATAGAATCCCCAAATCTGTAAAATATTAAAACATCCCTGCAAGTGGGGTGTAGTTGGTTCAAAGACAGGTGCTTTGGGACCTCTATTTTGGGGGAACAAGGGGGAAAAAAGTTTAAGTAAATGCATCCATGATACTGCAATGTCAACCAGCTTTCTGTTCTTATATTCACAGTAAAGATGGCCTAACCTTAACTCATATCATTTGCTTTGGAAACTCGCTGCATCCCACTGGGGGGTGAATTTGATATTAGAAACAGGTGCATTGACTTCACTTATCTGCACTATAAAGATATGAGGCAAAACCAAAAAACTTTTAAGGCTGCCCGAGAAAGAACTCACAAAAGAGAGCAGAGATTAAGCAAGGGCACCACTCCAAACATCCTACTTTATAATAAACTCCAGATTATGAGCAAGACACTCTGCTTGGCAACCTGCACAGGGCTGGTTATTTTCCAGCGGCTGCACCAGATCCACTCTCCACCCTTTCCCATCCTCTTTGTCACCTGAACGGCTGACCCATGGAAACTGCATCTGTGGTCCCTTGCCTGTGTCTTCTGGCCAGTGGAAGAAAGACAGAGATCTGGAGGAGGGGGCAGGGTGGGAGGCAACACCCCCCTGCTGTAATTAATTACCACAAACCTAAGGGCTTAAAGCAACACAAATGTATGAAGATGACTGTATCAATGTTCTGGAGATCAGAAGTCGAGAATTAGGTTGGCAGGGCTGGTTCCTTCTGGAGGCTTTCAGGGAGAATCCATTCCTTTGGCTTTTCTAGTTTCTAGAGGCTGCCTGCTTTCCTCGGCTCTTGGCTCCACGTCACTCTGACATCTGCTTCTGCCACCACCTCTCCTTTTCCTTTCCCATCCCTGACCATCCATCCTCCCTCTGGTAAGGGGTGCTTGGGCCCAGCGACCACCATCTTTTGCACAGGCGACCCCAACAGCATTCCTATGCTGTCTAGTTCATTCTCCACACAGCAGCAAGTCAGATCACGTCACTGTCTATTCAGGACCTTTTGGTGGGTTTTCACTACACTCTGAATAAAACCCAATGCCTTACCAAGAGTGGCGAAGGCCCTCCGTGATCGGTCCTGCCTCTTTCCAGCCTCACTTCATCCCATTCTCCTCGTTATACTCTAGCCCAATCACCCCCTTTCAAGCCCTTGAACTTGTCAAGGTCTTCCTTCCCCCACCTCACAGTCTTTGTATTGCTTCTTCTTCCTGGGCTCTCTCTCATCTTCAGGGCTTAAAGGCCACCTACTCCAGGAAGCCTCCCTTCACTTCCCCATGCAAGGTAGGATCTGACCTTCCTTCCCAGTCCCAGCTCCATTATTCCATCTTTCAACCCTCTGATCATTTCCTTGGTGGCACCTACTACAGTTTGGAATGATTTCACTTGCTTGTTTGTTTTTTTAGTGTATTATCTATTAGGTTGTAAATCCATGAGCACAAGGATTATATCTTACCTAATACCGCATCCCTCCTGCCTTTGAGGCTGACAAAGCAGGCCCTTAATGCAATATTTGTTGTGTGTGGTATACGGCTACTTCTTAGACTCTAAGAAGCAATGGCTGGAGTTCCCGCTGTAGCACAGTGGGTTAAGAATCCGACTGTAGCGGCTCCAGGTATGGGTTCAGTCCCCAGCGTGGTACAGTGGGTTAAGAATCCAGCATTGGAGTTCCCGTCGTGGCTCAGTGGTTAACGAATCTGACTAGGAACCATGAGGTTGCAGGTTTGATCCCTGGCCTTGCTCAGTGGGTTAAGGATCCGGCATTGCCATGAGCTGTAATGTAGGTCGCAGACGCGGCTCGGATCCCTCGTTGCTGGCATAGGCCAGCAGCTACAGCTCCGAATGGACCCCTAGCCTGGGAATCTCCATATGCCACAGGAGTGGCCCTAGAAAAGGCAAAAAGACAAAAAAAAAAAAAAAAAAAAAAAAAAAAAGAATCCAGCATTGCCACAGCTGAGGCATAGATCACAGCTTCAACTTGGATTCAATCCCTGGCCTGGTAACATCTATACACTGCTGGTGAGGCAAAAAAAAAAAAAAAAAAAAAAAAAGCAATGGCTAATAAAGCCAAAGTTGTAAATGTTATTGCTATGTGGGCCAGTTTCCTTTACTTGTTAACAAACTCTCCAACCTGACTAGCTGTTGCCATCATTATATCTCCAGCCCCACTATAATGCTGCAGGTAATAAATGCATCAAATATAAATCCTTATCACTACTATTCGATTCATTTAATTCGATAGCTACTTAGAAGCACTACACACTGTGTATCTTACAAAGACGGGGTGGGGGTGAGTGTCATCTACGTAACAATGAAGAATTGCAGTATTTTACTTATATATGTAAATAATAGCAGAAATTAATCATGATGCTTATTAATATAGGCCAGAAATCATGATAAATTTATTATATACATAATTCATTTAAACTTCACAACAGCCCGACGACAGTGTAGCATACCAACTAAGAACAAGCTTCTAGGAGCTTCCTGGTGGCTCAGCAGGTTAAGTACCTGGCATTGTCAATACTGTGGTGCGGGTCTCTGCTGTGACAAAGGTCCCATCCCTGGCCTAGGAAATTCCACACGCCACAGATGCAGCCCCCCCCCCAAAAAAAGGAACAAGTTTCGAAAAGCATATTAATTTGGTTTTATTTATTTATTTATTTATTTATTTATTTATTTATTGTCTTTTTGCCATTTCTTGGGCCGCTCCCACCAGCATATGGAGGTTCCCAGGCTAGGAGTCTAACTGGAGCTGTAGCCACCGGCCTATGCTACAGCCACAGCCACAGCAATGCGGGATCCGAGCCTCGTCGGCAACCTACACCACAGCTCACGGCAACGCCGGATCCTTAACCCAATGAGCAGGGCCAGGGATCGAACCCACAACCTCATGGTTCCTAGTCAGATTCATTAACCACTGAGCCACAACGGGAACTCCATATTGGTTTGGTTTTAAATGCCAGTTCTGCTACTCTTGCAAAGTTCCTTAACTTCTCTGTGCTTCCATTTCTTCATGGGTAAAGTGGGGATAACGGTATAACCACATCTTTTAGGGTTCTTGAGAGGATTAAGTGAGATCATGTATGTGATGTGCTTGGCTCAGTGCCTGGCTATAGCAGCATACCATCGATGCTTCTTAACTTGCTCTTCTGGAGGATGCTGTTTGTCTTACAGCATCAAATGATGCATCCAACCCAGAGAGAGAATGAATTAGCCAGGCTGAGTTCCTGCCCTTTAGAAGCACACCATCAGAGATACACGCTCAGAATTCAGAAGAAGAGAGAGCACACATGTCCCTCCAAATGGCTGCGTTCATTTCATGGGCCAAGCCCAGGAAACCCATGTTCTCATTTCCTTTTCTACCAAAATAGCTCCCCGAAAAGGCCCTGGATTATTCTCTGCTCCCTGAAGAGTCCTTGGATTATTATAGTTCCTTAAACGCCCTCAAATTCTCAGGAGGGAAGGAATGTTTTTTTAAAGCAGGCACAGCTTGGAACTAGAAGACAAAAGGTTAAATTTCTTAAGCTACAACAATGTAACTCATTTCCTGTTTTTCTCAACTGTCTAGACACAGATCTCATAAGCATTAGCCATGAATCCCACCATCAGGTTAAAAATAGAAGGTTTAAATATGAAATGCTGTGGTGGGGGAAAGATTGTAGGTTTCTACCTTCATCCACAAAATGACTACTTTGAAACAGGATATTTTGTCTTTGTTGTTAGCTTTTCCATAAGTTCTGCTGAGCTGTATTTCAAGGGCAGGAGCAGAGAACACCTTTTCTCTAAAGAATATATTTGCCCCTTGTTGAAGCAAACATAATTTTCCCCACAGACTTTAAAAGCCATTTGAAGACATACCTTATAGCAGCTTCTCTCAACAAGGACTAGGATCACACTTACTTTTAAAATTTCACATTATTGTGCAGGCCAACATTCAGTCCCAAATAAATTTATGTAACACAAATCACACATAAATTTGTTTACTTCTTCTTATTCTTCTACCTTCTGCTTCCATAAAGTTGTCTGATAAATATTTTGTTTATAACATGCAATTTTTTTTCTTTTTGGGCCACAATGGTGGCATATGGAAGTTCCCAGACCAGGGATTGAAGCTGAGCCATAGCTATGACTTATGCCACAACTGTGACAACACCAGATTCTGAACTGTGCTGGACTGGGGATGGAACCCTCACCACCATGGAGACAACGCCAGATCATTAACCACTGTGTCACAGAAGAAATTCCTGGGAAAAAAAATTTTTGGAACTCCTTTGATAATCCCTGGAGAGGGTTACACAAGTGTGGAGGGTCTGTCATGACAAGGTTCCCAAATTTATTGGACCACAGAGCCCTTTTATCATGATAAGCCTGCTAACCCCTCCCAAAACAATATTCCATGGAATACCAATTTAGGAAACATAAATTGGATACTTCTATGATTTTTTTTCCTGTTTTCAGAATTATATGATGTTAGGGCTCTTCTCTAATAACCTCAGCTATGTGATCATAACATAAAATTGAAAGTAAACAAGTACTACTGACTCTGCAAAATACCGTAACATTCTCTTGATTTGGGGGAGAAAAATAGAAGCCTGTCTTGCCCACACTCATGCATTTACTTTATTTTTATTTATTTATTTATTTTGTCTTTCTGTCTCTTCTAGGGCCGTACCCAAGGCATATGGAGGGAGGTTCCCAGACTAGGGGTCTAATTGGAGCTGTTGCCACCGGCCTACGCCAGAGCCCCAGCAACTCAGGATCCGAGCCGCGTCTGCGACCTACACCACAGCTCACAGCAACGCCGGATCCTTAACCCACTGAGCGAGGTCAGGGATCGAACCCACAACCTCATGGTTCCTAGTCAGATTCATTAACCACTGAGCCACGACGGGAACTCCTCATGCATTTACTTTAGAATGAATGCATTCGTTATGGCTTTTAGTATTTATACAGATTCACACTGAAATAAAGGTAGATATGAGTGTTAGTATACATACACATATTTTCTAGCTCTGTCCACTGAGAGGACCTAGAAGCAATGACACCCCAGTAGCAATGAGCATATCCACCACCAAGACCATGGTTTCTAAATCCATTCTCTAGTAAAAGGAACTAAGTGCTTTTTTTGGGGGGGAGGGGGGTGATGTTGATTCCAGGGTTTGGCAAGGAAAATGCAAGATGAATCTAGAAAAAGAAGGAAGTGTCATAAAGTAAGACGGTACTAACAAATGATGGAGCATGTTGAAAAGATACAGAAGCCAACAAAGCTCCTAGTGGCCAAAAAAAAGAAAAAAAAATTGCTGCTTGCAAGAATCCTCCACAGATACTAAAACTAGTGTGCAAAAGTGTAAGAAATAGGTATTTTCATAGTCTCAAAGTATTTTCACAGCCACAAAAGGAAAAACAGTAACTTACAATGGAGAAATCTGACAGATACCACTTAAACCAACAGATCTAAGTTAGCAACACCGGTTATAAAATACGCTGGCATCGTGTACCTCCTGATATGGCACATAACATTTCTTCTGAGGTATCCCTGATGAAACTGCATTAGCTCCGTTTTCTTTTTCTTTTTTAACAGCTGCAGCTGCTGCATGTGGAATTCCTGGGCTAGAGGTGTAATTGAAGCTGCAGCTGCCAGCCTATGCCATGGCCACAGCAACGCCACATCTGAGCTGCATCAGTGATCTTTACCACAGCTCATGGCAACTCAAGATCCTTAACCCAGTGAGCAAGGCCAGGGATCAAACGCTGTGTCCTCACAGAGATGACGTCAGGTTCTTAACTTGCTGAGCCACAATGGGAACTCGGATTACCTCAATTTAATCAAAGAATACACAGACAAATCCAGATTGAAGGACATGCCACAAAGCAACTGATGAGTTCTCTTCAAAAGTGTCAAGACCATGAAACAATACAAAGCTTAGAGAAGACTTAGTCTCCTCATAACAAACTTACTGCCTTGAACTAAGAAATTGGAGTATTAAATAGGAAAACAAGCAATTTCAAGTAAGATCTGTAGTTAACAGTGTTGCATCAATGTTAACTTCTTGATTTTGATCATCATGCTACAGTTAGTTAACATGTTAACATTAGGGAAACCAGTGAAACAAATATAGAAATTATTGGAGTTCCCGTCATGGCACAGTGGTTAACGAATCCAACTGGGAACCATGGGGTTGCGGGTTCGGTCCCTGCCCTTGCTCAGTGGGTTAACAATCCGGCATTGCCGTGAGCTGTGGTGTAGGTTGCAGACGTGGCTCGGATCCCATGTTACTGTGGCTCTGGTATAGGCTGGTGGCTACGGCTCCGATTCAACCCCTGGCCTGGGAATCTCCATATGCCGCGGGAGCAGCCCAAGAAATAGAAAAAAAAAAAAAAAAAGAAATTCTTTGTACTATTTTTGTAACTTTTCCTTGTCTAAAATTAGTTCAAACTTTTCTGAAGTTAAAAAAAAGTATGTTCATTAACTAAGCATTTATAACTCAATGCCTGTGCATACCAATGATATTAAAAATATGAATAGTAATACTAATAACATGATAAAGTTAAAAAAAATCTTCACTTCCTAACCGCCTTTAATGTACCATGAGTTGTAGTAGGAGCTTGTATGTGTTCTTTCCTCTGTGTGTGTGTGTTTAACTTTCACAAATCTAAAATCATAACGTTAAGTAATATGACCAAAGTAATACTGCTGGTAAATAGCAAGAGCTATGACATCAACTTCTATGGTAACCTAGCAGAGAGGATGAAAGTAAATTACTTACTGTTTGAAAGAGGCTAAAGAGCAGCCTAAAATTATATACACAATATTGCATATCCGTGCTAAACCATTTCTGTTCCCTTTTCATTTATCTAAGACGTGAAGGCATCAACAATGCAGAAATTTAAGAATATAAATTAATACCCTACATGGTTGGAGTTCCCGCTGTGGCACAATGGGATAGATGGCATCTCTGCAGCACCAGGACACAGGTTCCGTCCCCAGCCCAGCCAAGTGGGTTAAAGGATCTGGTGTTGCTGGAGCTGCAGTGTAGGTCACAACTGTGGCTAGGATCTGATCCCCTGGCCCAGGAACTCCATATGCCTCGGGCGCAGCCAAAAAAAATACGCTACACTAGTAATGTTCCCTTGACTCTCTGAAAATTTGTCTATAAAAATTCCTCAGAGTTGCATGCACTCCTTGAAAGGTTTTACCAAGCACTTTCTCACAAACTGATTTTATTTACTACAACAACCAAATCAGATCAGTTTCATTTTCACTACTTTACAAACAAAAAGAAAACTAAATCTCAAGGAGATTGAAAGATTTTTTTTTTCCTCCACACATGTTCCCATCCCTCCACCCAACAGCTAACAACCCCAGTCAATCTTGTCCATTGCGATTAAGGTCAATTAACATCCAAGGTATCCATCCATGAATGAGAAAATAAGTAAAATAAGTAATGAAAATACAGGTGGCTGGCAAAGGGGCAGGCAAATGTGAAGGAAGAAGACATTTTGGCTAATTAATAGCTAAAGATATGCCTGTAAATTCAGCTCAGCCACTTTCTGTGACCTGGACAAGTTATTCTTTCTGCTTCTACCTCAACTTAAAAAAAAAATCTTAATAATTGCAGTGCATGAATCCTAAATTCATATCCTTTCACAACATCAGAATGTGACTGTATTTGAAAATACGGTCACTGAAGATAGAAACAGCTCATTTAAGATGATGTCATACTGGAGCTCCCACTGTGGCACAGTGGGTTAAGAACATGACTGCTGCTTCAGGTTCGATCCCTGGCCTTCGGCACTTCCATATGCTGCAGGTGTGGCAAAAAACAAACAAAAACCAGGTACACTTTTAAGTGTCTTGCTGGTTAGTCACTATTTCTGCACATGGTCCTCCACTCCCCATCCTTCTCTGTGGCCCGGAGGGCCGATCCTGAAGGACTGCTATGTCCAGGCTCCCTTGCCCTTAGCTTCTGGTTGGGTTGGGCCAGCGGGTGATAAAAACTGGGAACAGGAGGATAGGAGAGGTAGGGCTGGATATCTCGTGCTCTCTCCCTGCCTCAGTGTTCTGGCAATGTCTTCCTCTCTCTACAGCTACAGCTCCTGCTCCTGCTCCCAACCACCAGCAGCAGCTCTCTCTGATACCACGATACCATCTCCTCCCCTCGCCCCTTCAGCCCCTGCCCGCTGCTGCCAGTCCCTGAGAGCCTCACACCCCTCTCAGTTCCCTCTCCCTCCAGCCTGCTATGGACCGCATGTTTGTGTCCCCCCCAGCCCCCAAATTCCTATGTTGAAGCTCTAACCCACAAGATGATGGCAGTTGGAGGTGGGGCCTTTGGGAGTAATCAGGTGCAGGGAAGGTCATGAGGGTGGGGTCCCCATGAAGGGATGAGTGCCCTTTTCGGCAGAGCCGCCTTTCTCTCCAGGCGAGGACAGAAAAGGCGGTCATGTGCAGGCCAAGAAGAGAGTGCTCGCCAAGGTTCTGGTCGAGGACATCCCAGCCTCCAGAACTGCGAGAAATAAATAACTATACTTTCAGCCACCTGATCTATAATTTTTTTTTATAGAAGCTTAAGCTAAGACACTGCCCCATCTGGACAGTTCCTTCCTTCATTAATCCCCTTCAAAGTCCTGGCTGAGTGTACCACAGATTTTCCTTCCAAAACCCTGACTCATAGAGTGACCATGCTGCAAAGCCAAGCAGATAGAAACCTGGCCAAGACTAGACTCTGTCAGAGTGACTCATACCTGTAGTTGCCCCTTCTGGGCACTGGATTTTTTAAATTATTGTATGAGTTGCAAGGTTCCATTCAGGTCCACCCAACCCAGAAAAATGACTTTTAAAAATAACTGCAGAAGTGCTTTAACTCTGGGCTCTAGGAAGACCACAAAACAATGCGCTGAAAGTGACCGGACCCAACACTGCAAAATGCATGCCCAGTTCTCCTCAAAACTGACAAGGTCATGAAAAACAAAGGAAGACTGAGAAACTGTCACAAACCAGAAGAGACTAAAGAGACACAACAACTAAATGCAATGTGGTGATATCCTAAATTCAACTGAAGAACAAAAAAGGGACATTGCTGGAAAGGCTAGTAAAATCCAAACAGTCTGAAGTTTAGTTAATGGTAACATACCAATGCTGGTTTCTTGGTTTTGATAAAAGTACCATGATAATACAAGATGTCAACATCAAAGGAAACTGAAACTGGGTAAGGGACATGTATAAGGAAACTTTGCAACTTTTCTCTAAATCCAAGATATTCCAAAGTAAAAGTTTATTTTAAACAAAAAAGCGATTGCCAAGGGGGAGGGGAAGGGAGGGGGATGGACTGAGACTTTGGGGTTAGTAGATGCAAACTATTGCATTTGGAGTGGATAAGCAATGGGATCCTGCTGTATAGCACAGGGAACTATCTCTAATCACTTGTGATGGAATATGATGGAGGATAATGTGAAAAAAATGTATATAAATGTGTAACTGGGTCACTTTGCTGTACAGCAGAAATTGACAGAACATTGTAAATCAACTACAAAAGAAGTAAATAAAAATAAAATAAAATAAAATGTAAAAAGTGACTGGACCTACAGAGGCGAAGGGACAGTTAACTTGGGCATAAATAATTTGTTTACAACAGTGAAGATTACACACTGAGTTTCTTGTATGAACTTGATACTCCTCTCCAGTGATACTGAAAACCCTTCATCATACAGAGCTGAGAGAAGGTGTAAGGAGAGAACAGACAAAAGAGACTCCGATTCTCATGCACACCCACCCCACTTGGAAGAAATAAAACACCTCGCCAAATAACTGCAAAACAAAGCATTACATTCACTCACCCACAATGGCCATTGTTCAGCCCCAATGAGAGTGCTATTGAATGTCTCAGTCTTAGTCTGTGGCTTGCAAAAGTAATATTTCTATTACCCTATTTTCTGTGTTTCTTGAATGGTGCACTTAGGTTATTGAAACGACAGAAACTTCGGTTTCTACAAGAATGGGATGTGCCTGGGGAGACCTTGAGAAATAGCCCTATGGTGAGCAGCTTCAGGTAGAATGCAGACTCCATCAGACATAAGCCTCAGCCTTTAAGCCCCCATCCCTTTCACTCTCCAGGCTACAAATGTGTCCACCTCATTAGGTACCAACCCTGAGCAAAGAGCAATGGGCATGAGTGGGATCTGGGGCCATGGTAAGAATAAGCTCACATGGGCTCTTGAGAGCATGGACAGCATCTCATGGTCTCATGTCTCTCCAAATTCCTAGCAGAGGGAAGTCAAGCTCACACATTTTTGTTGATGCTACTAACAGAAAATGAGGTTCTACACAGAAACACACATAGGAGGGACTTGTCTCTTATACACACCTATATTCCCGTGACCTGATTAGTGCCTACATAGTAGGCACTCAATAGTCACTTATTTGGTGAATTAATTAGTTAATTGATGGCTGCCCCTTGACACTAATGACATTTTAAGAAAAGGTTTTACTGGCTCCCCACCCAATGGTCTCAAAGTTTTACTCATATTTTGTGTTTTTTATTTGGACTTCTCCACCTCACTCAAGAAGTCATTATATGTCCCCAAATCTACTTTAAGAATTCTATGACGTTATTATTTTTCTATCAATTAAAAAATAATAACATGTGATGATTTTTGACAAGGTTGCTAATACCAAAAGGGAAAGACTTTTTTCACCATTGGGAAAATTAGATATCCACAGGGAAAAGAATGAAGTTAGACCCTTATCTTACACCATACACAAAAATTAACTCAAAATGGGTTAAAGAACTAAAGATATAAAACTCCTAGAAGAAAACAAGAAGGAAAAGCTTTATGACATGGGACACAGAATGATTTCTTGAATATGACACTAAAGACACAGGCAACAAAAGCAAAAGTAGATAAAAGGGACTACAGCAAACTTTAACACTTTTTGTACAAGGAAAGACACAATCAATAGCATGAAAAGGCAACCTATGGAATTATAGAAAAACCTATGGAATGAGAGAAAATGTTTGCAAACCATATATCTAATTAAGGAGTTAATATTCAGAATATAAAAAGAATACAACTCAACAATAAAAAAGCAAGTAACTTGACTTTAAAATGAGCAAAAGGGAGTTCTAGTCGTGGCGCAGCGGAAACAAATCCGATTAGGAACCATGAGGTTGCGGGTTCAATCCCTGGCCTCGCTCAGTAGGTTAAGGATCTGGCACTGCCATGAGCTGTGGTGTAGGTCGCAGACGCTGTAGCTCCGAATGGACCCTTAACCTGGGAACCTCCCTATACCATGGGTGCGGCCCTAAAAAGATAAATAAATAAATAAGTAAAAGACTAGAAAAGAAATTTCTCCAATGGTGTTTCCATCGTGGCTCAGCGGAAGCAAATCTGACTAGTAACTGTGAGGACTCAGGTTTGATCCCTGGCCTCAATCAGTGAGTTAAGGATCCGGCGTTGCCATGAGCCATGGTACAGGCCAGCAGCTACAGCTCCATTCGACTCCCAGCCTGGGAACCTCCATATGCCAAGGGTGTGGCCCTAAAAAGATTAAAGAAAAAAAAAAAAAATAGTGGCTACCATGGGCTGAGGGAAGAAAGGAAAAGAGGTGTTATTCCTTATTAGGTAAAAAGTTTCTATTTCGCTGGTATACAAAATGTGGATGCATCTCATTAATGTAATGTTGAATATAAGAAGCCAGACACAAAAGACTACATACCAAAGACTGAATTTATTTGAACCTCAAAGCAGGCAAAAACTAAGCTATGGTACTAGAAGCCATTCTGTGATACACACTGGGGAGGAGGTAGTGGCAGGAAGGGCTTAAGATATAAGTTTCTGAGATTCTGGCAATATTCTATTTCCTGATTTTGGTGCAATTACTAGAGCATGTTCACTGGTGATAATTTATTGATCTGTACACTTCGCTGGTGCACACGACTGTATATATGTTATGCTTCAATAAAATCTTTTTTTAAAACCCCAAGAACAGTTTATATTTTGCAAGGTTCTAGAAATCTATTTCACATCAGTGTGAATATGTTTAACACTACTGAACTGTACACTTAAAACGGTTAAGATAATGTTTTTTTTAAGTAAACAAATAGAGTTTTGCATCCATTGATACTTAGGGGTTGGGGAAAAGGCGTATTTCCTTGTTTGGGGCCTGCACCAGAATCTTTGCCTCTTGAGGCCCTTTCCTACTTCATCTCTTATCCTCCTGGCCATCTCCTTGCTTCTGATCCCTTGTTTCATTTGTTTACCTCTCACTCAGAGCCTCTGAACCTGACTCCTGTATTCACGGATCATCTGGCCTTCATCTCTCCCTTTCTTTCTTTAAGATTTGGTCTTCTAAGTATGCCAGGGAGTCCCCTGGAAGCTGGATACGAACAGCCAGTAATTAACTTATTAAATCAGATCCTTAGCAGTATTCTATATTCAAGATATTAACATGAAGTTCAAAGAGACTGACAAAACACCTAACACCAAAAATGCTTTTTCAGTCATAAAATCACTTTAAAAATTATTCCAAATGTGAAGTAGCATTTAAAACCCATTATGCTAATAATCTTATGATACTAAACTTCCATGCACTATCTGGTGGGAATATAAATTGGCACAAACCTTCAGAAAAGCACTTTGGCAATATGTTTTTGAGAATTATAAAAATACCCATGCCCCTTGACCTATTAACCCCATTTCCAGGAATTTGCTCGAAGGAAATTACATGATAAAAGAAAAAAAAAAGGCTTATGTATAAAAGATGTTTATTCCCACGTTATTTATGTAACTGCTGGTGGACATAATCAAAACATACTTGGTTTTTCTCCCACCATCCTTTTAAAATGTATTCGTTTGAGTGGGGAGGGGGTGGGGGGCAGTAGAGGAGGAGGAAAGGAGTTTATCCTTGAATGTAAATGACAACTACTGCAAGACCCGCTCTGTTCCAGCCACTTTCAAGTGACGACGGTATGAGGTCACATCAAGTCACAAACATGATCTTAATGGAGTGATTCAATGTGTCAGTTCGCCCCAAAGCCTTCTCCCTCTTCTCAGAGGTAAGGGGGTAAGGGGGTCCCATATGCAATTTCCTCTCTCTTCCACCCCTCCTTCACATTTCCTCCCCCACTCACCAGCTGCTATTTCAGACCCCACGTCAAAGTGGACAGAAGGCATCGTGGGAAATGGTTATGTCTGGAAATACTTTAATTGGCTTGTGACTGGCACCGTCGAAAGCTGACTTTGGGCTCGCTGGGCTTTGAAGCTATGAAGAAAAAAAAAAAAAAACTGCTTCTCGCTTGTGCACTCTTTATGGGATATTTGGAGATTCCCCTTCTCTGGGGACCGCTCCCATTTTAATTCCCAGGACAAGGAGAAGCCTTCCACCCCAGCCACCAATATCCCCTCTGCTCCTGGTTCCCTGGCATCCTCTGCATTCAGACTTCACCATTTGATGTCCTCTCACCCTCCCAGAAAGTCCTCTGGGCAGGACTTAAATGACTCCCTCCAGGAAAGGATAAGCAAACTGTGGATAGGTACACGATTAAATACTACAAAGATATAAGAAAGAATGAAATACAGGCTGGAACCCAAAGATGTTAGTTCTGCTGAGTGGAAAAGGCCAGTCTCAAAAGAGTACATACTACATACTTCTAGTATGTAACGCTCTTGAAATGATAAAATTATAGTGATGGAGAAGAGACCAGTGGTGCCAGGGACTAGGGTTGGCTGGAGGGTCTCAGGGCAAAGGTATAGTGTGAGGGAGTGTCTTCACAGTAACAAAGCAACTATGTGTCCTGATGGTGGCAGCAATTACACAAATCCACAAATCTAGATGTGATAAAATCTCACAGTCACACACACACACACACACGCACGTACATGTAAAAATTGATACAGACCAAGAAAAGTCTGCAGTTTATTAGTTCATAGCACTGTACCAATGTCAATGTCAATTCCTAGTTGTGAAAAATGCACAATGAGTACATAAGATGCTATTACTGGGAAAAGCTGGGTGAAGGGCATACAGGAACTCTGTTTTATTTTTGCAACTTCTTGTGAGTCTTACAGGATTTTTTTAAAAGATTTTTTTAAAATAGCTCTAGCTTAGTTCTCTTTCTCCCAAGTGATTCACATTTGAGCCTCAGGAAACACTCTCTCAATACTCTGCCCCAACAAACCTTGGGAAGGCAAGACAACCAAATACCACTCTCTGTGTCCTGCTGCCACAGGCCACTCTAGCCAGTTCTCTTTGCCCTCAGATGTAGAAAACCTACAATATTTGGTGCTGAGGAAGCCCCCATCTTACACTTTTTTTTTTTTTTAGGGCTGCAGGTGTGGCATATGGAAGTTCCCGGGCTAGGGATGGAATAGGAGCTACAGCTGTTGGCCTATGCCACAGGTCACGGCAATGCTGGATCCTTACCCACTGAGCAGAGCCAGAGGGAACTCACAACCTCAGGATACTAGTTGGGTTCATTTCCGCTGAGCCACAACAGCAACTCCACCATCACACACTTTCAGAGGAGTAAGTCCCAACACGAAATGATCTCTCTAGCAGCATCTCTCCACCCTCATCCCATCTCCTCCCTGCCCACCTGTATATTCAGTCTGGCTGCGGGTTCATGAGCACTCCCCCTGGGGGTGGGGTGGGGGGGGTGGATGCTCTATGCTAGCTACCTCCTCCAAGGTCACGTCCCCTTCCAGGAGGCAATCTGCATCCAGTGACAGCCCATGCAGAGGTAAAAGGACCCCATCTCCTTGCCCCAAGAGGGTCAACTCTGAGAGACCATCTTCGCTCCAGAGCTAGGGGAGGGCCAGCTGAGGCCTTTGCATCGACTGCATCAAAGTTCAACTACTCCCTCTGCCCAGTCCTTCTTCCTGTCCTCACAGGTGCTCACCCCCCAAACGATAAACCTCCATAAATTTCCTCAGGTTTATTGCACAAAAATCTCCATCAGGAGGCTCTTCCAGGGAACTTGACCTGTGACACGTGGTGAATCCCACATATAAACTGTTAATCTCACTCTCACTTTGGAATCTGATATCTACTGAATTGGTGCCTAACTGAAAAACTGAAAAAGGAAAAGTCCCATTTAACACCATGTCAGGCTTATAACAGGAATAACCAAAGGGAAATTTATTGATAAATCATGCCAAATCAGCTTCATGGAATAGTAAATAGCCAGTAGAAATTGTGAACATTTTACACCAAAACGTTTCAGAAAAATGACCATGACCTAATATTAAAGGAATAGAGTTCCCTTGTGGCACAGCAATGTCACTGCAGTGGCTCAGGTCACTGTTGTGGCATGGGTTTGATCCCTGGCCCAGAAACTTTCACATACAGCAGATGCAGCCAAAAACAAATTTTTTTTGTCCTTTTTTTTTTTTTGTCTTTTTGCCATTTCTTAGGCTGCTCACATAGAGGTTCCCAGGCTAGGGGTCGAATTGGAGCTGTAGCCACCGTCCTACGCCACAGCCACAGCAACAAGGGATCCAAGCCATGTCTGTGACCTACACCACAGCTCACAGCAACACCAGATCCTTAACCCACTGAGCAAGGTCAGTGATCGAACCCACAACCTCATGGTTCCTAGTCAGATTCGTTAACCACTGAGCCACGATGGGAACTCCTGTCCTTTTTTTTTTTTTTTTTTTAAAGGGCTATGCCTATGGCACATGGAAGTTCCCAGGACAGGAGTGGAATCAGAGCTGAAGCTGCCGGCCTACACCACCGCCACAGCAACTGCCAGATCTGAGCTGTGTCTGCGACCCACACCACAGCTCACGGCAACACCAGATCCCTAACCCATGAGAGAGGCCAGGGATCAAACCTGAGTCCTCATGGATGCTAGTCTGGTTCATTACTGCTGAACCACAAGGGAAGTCCCTATTTTTTTTAAAACAGAGAGAAAATACAAAATTGATTCTGGTTTGAACAAAAAGAAAAAACAATAAAGGGCATCTTGGGTATATGTGGAGAAATCTGAACAGAGACAATGTGAAAAATAATATGGTTTCATCAATATTAATTTCTTGGGCTCAATAACAATTAGGCAGAAAGCTGTCTTTGTTCTTAGGAAATCCTATTGCGAAAGAGAAATTCCTGCAAAGAGCAAGCACTCACTCCTTGTAGCAATCTTATTCCCATTCCTGTGCTAAACGCTCCCCCTTGTGTACCAAAAGAGCAGAGGGCTTTCACCAAAGAGCATTTTAAACTCCCTGGCACCGTGGAAAAGTCCAAGACTTCTAGAGAAAGCGGCCAAAGCGTGGCACATTTTAATGCACTCCCAAGCCCCATCCAGCAGTCGTTCCCATCCCCCAGTTTGTTCCCCTTAATGTCAAAATCAAGAGTTTCAGTTCTGATGGAGGGACAGCTAGTTGGCCAAGCGGGGTGGGGGGGAGAGGAGAGTGCCTAGAGCCTTGCCTGTGGAGGTCATGGGCTCTAGAGTCAAATACCTTGGATGTTTAATCCCGCTTGGTTCGCTTACTAGCTGGGTGACCTCTTTGAGCATCAGCTTCCTCATCTGTGAGGCAGGGATGACCTTAGTACCCATTCAAGGGTAACTGGGAGGACTAAATGAGATAATACAGCCCAAGTCAGAGCCTAGGGCCTGGCCCTCGCTCTAATTAAAGTTGAGTAAGGACTAATCAAAGATTATGCTCTACTAACCTCTTCTCGAGAGGCTTCTAAGAGAGTCCCTTAGAGGTCCCACTGCCTTATAGGGCACAGTTTGAAAATACTGCCCTGGGAGTATCTGATTTGTAGAATTTCCTCTTGGGTGAGAATCCATCTGATGTTTTTCCTACAAAGCTAAGATTACTCATCTCATGTTAAAAACAAAAAACAAATAAGAAAAAAAAAAAAAAAAACCTCCCTTTCAGGGATACATGGACAGAGAAGGGCTATTCCATTAGGTTTATCTTTCCTTATAAAGCCAAGAAAATGGAGTTTTGAGTTCTCCACCAATTTTTCTGCTCACTCTTGTGTCTCCTCTGGGTCTTCTGCTTTTGACACTCTAGTCATGGTCTCCTTCAAGCCAAGGCACTCTCATGCCCTGTGTCAAGATGCCTGGAGACTCTCATCCACCCTCCAATGTCAGGCACCGACTGCCTATGCCTCCTCTTCCACCTGCTTCCTCTAGCTCTGTCTCTTCGACAAATCCTCACGGAACATCTATCTCTGAAAGGCAGTTCTTGTTGGTCTTGAGTACTAAATTATCCAGACCATGGTTCCTGCCTTTTGTGAGTCTATATTAGAGTCTAACAGGCCGGGCTCTGGTAGGAAAGCCAAACATGTAAAAAAAAGACCCAGGGAGTCATTACAACAGATAGAAAACATGGTCTTGCAAAAGACAACAGCAGGAGGAAGTTCCCGCCGTGGCTCAGCGGAAACGAATCTGACTAGCATCCATGAGGATGCAGATTCAATCCCTGGCTTCGCTCAGTGGGTTAAGGATCCGTGGGCTGTGGTGTAGGTCTCAGAGAGGGCTGGGATCTGGCATTGCTGTGGCTCTGGTGTAGGCCAGCAGCTGCAGCTCCGATTCGACCCCTAGCCTGGGAACCTCCATATGCCGCAGGCATGGCCCTAAATAATACAAAAAAAAAAAAAAAAATCAGGAGCCCACTGGGTTTAGAAGATCTGGATTAAAATCCTAGATGTCCTAGAGACTAGCTTTGTGAGCTTGAACAAGTGAAATAACCTTTCTGAGCCTAGACGAGGGGAGGGGTACAAGTAGTTTATCTGAGAGGGGATCCCAGGCGGCACCAGCCAAGGACTGGGGAAGTGAGTTGGGAGAGGCATGGAGGCGGGTTACTGAGCAGGATATGGCCTGGTGGGCAGTGGGGCTCCACCCTGTGGGAGACCCCTGGGAGATGGTACAGCACCTCACTCTTAGTTGTGCCCTTGAAGAGAAAGAAAGAAGCATACCCACCAGCTCCTGCTCCAGGGCATGTTAACGCCTCCCCCATGCCCCACGCCCACCTCTCCCCCGACCACCCACCACCCACCCCGCCCGAAGCCACAGCCAAGTGCTTTAGGACCAGGGAAAACCCTTCACAGACGCAGGAGGCCTTTGCTTAGGTGAGGAAGGGCAGGCGGAGACAGCCATGACAGCATCTACTACACCTTCTAGAAAAACAAAAGAGAGCAGAGGGTCCTGGCAGCGGCAGTAAATACACCCAAATGTAAAAGTAGGAGGAAGCACCTCCTCCACCCGCCCCTGGATGACAGAGCATCTTAAGCATGTTCTTATCTCCTTGCTTCCTCGTCAACCTTCAACTGGCATGAGCCCTCCCAAATTCTCTTGCCGAAATCTCCCAGATCCATCCTTCCTCCCGAGTCCTGACCCCCACCTGTTTGCATGCGGAGGCCTCTTCCCTCTGGTCTCCCCTCTGCAAAATGCTGGTTTTCTCCCAGGCCTCCCATCTTTAAGAGCTTACCACCACAGCCCCACCCCACCCCACCCCAGCTCTTCCCCCGCAGCCCGCCACCAAGGATAAGCCCTGAATCTCACCTTGTGGTTTGAGGCTCTCGCATAGTTAAGACCCCACACGTGTCAGACAGGCTACCCCATTACCTCCCCAGGGTCTCGCTTCTGGAATCCACCCAGCTCCTCCGTCTGGAGCCCAGCATGAGAAGCAGTGCCCTGACTGTGCCTCTGGATTTACTGACGGACCTTCACTTTATGGGGCAGTAATTCTGGAGTCAGCCCCAGGCTCCTATCTCGTTTGTCTGTATTAACTGTGCTCCTTTGAAACAAGGCCCACGTCTGTTTCCTCATCTGAGGAAGAGAGATGCTAATAATCCCTACTTCAGAGGGTTGTTGTGAGGATTAATCATTTTATACACAATCAGTAGCTTTGAGCAAATGAGCACCCAATAAAGGTCAGCCATCAGTTAAGGATTTCTACAGGGTTTCAGCAAGGGTTTCTAGAAGGGTTTCATTTGAAGATTATTTTATTTTTTAAGATTCTTAAAAGAAATCAAGTGCTATCGACTAAGAAGGTATTCTCTCTCTGCACGAGCTCATGGGCTTCCTGAGCCTTCCTGCACCCAAACTGCTGCTCAAAGCCAGATAAGACCCTGAAACACATCCCTCCCCAGCACACAGACAGCTCATCAGCTGTTCAAAGGTCTCCCCCTGACTCACAGCGGCTGAATCAAAGGATGGAAATGCTGAGCAAAAGGCTAAAAGCAATATAACCGAAAAACAATTGGGGCCATTTTCTCCTCGTTCCTCGGTCTCCCATTGTCTGAACCTCATGGTCAAGTTCTGTAAGTGTGTGTCACACACCCTGGTTTTTCCTATTGTGGGTCAAAGCAGCTTTCACTATGGACATCTGAGGCTGTACCTGTTCAAAACTGTGTTTGTTGGAGTTCCCATCATGGCTCAGTGGTTAGTGAGCCCAACTAGCATCCATGAGGACGTGGGTTCGATCCTTGGCCTCGCTCAGTGGGTTAAGGACCCGGCGTTGCCATAAGCTATGGTGTAGGTCACAGGCCAGGCATGGCTCGGATCCGCATTGCTGTGGTTGTGGTGTAGGCTGGCAGCTACAGCTTGGATTCGACCCCTAGCCTGGGAACCTCCATATGCTGCGGGGGCAGCCCTAAAAAGACAAAAGACCAAAAAAAAAAAAAAAAAAAAAACTGTGCTTGTTCATTTAAAAAAAAAAAAAAAAAGTCATGTGGGTAAAGTGTGGTGAGAAAAGGTATGGCATATTTGGTTGTTTTTTTTTTTTAATTTATTTTTTTCCTACTGTACAGCAAGGGGATCAAGTTATCCTTACATGTATACATTTTTCCCCCACCCTTTGTTCTGTTGCAATATGAGTATCTAGACATAGTTCTCAATGCTACTCAGCAGGATCTCCTTATAAATCTATTCTAAGTTGTGTCATTTTTTATTTTACTTTTAATAAGTAATATATTCACAGGGTTCACAACTCTTAAAAACACAAAAAGATATACCACGAAGTTTCCCTCCCTCCTCTGACCCCAGCCACCTGGTTCTCCAGTGCACAGGCCACCAGGGTCACCAGTGGCTTTTGGATATGGGATATTCTTTTAGATACTCTGTACAAACACAAGTAAATACATGTGTATTTGTTCATTTGTTCTCTTTTAATACACACTTTTTCATATTGTTTTTGTTTTTGCTTTTTAGGGCCACACCTGTGGCATATAGAAGTTCCCAAGCTACGGGTCAAATGAGAGCTGCAGCTGCCAGCCGGTACCACAGCCACAGCAGCAACACAGGATCCAAGCCTCGACTGTGACCGTAGGTCATTTTTACAGATAAATATCTGGACTGCCCTCCACAGAGTATGAAACAAACTTAAATTTTTTTCTGGCCATGCTCAGGGCATAAGGAAGTTCCTGAGTCAGGAATCAAACCCATGCCACAGCAGTGAACCAAGCCACTGCAGTGACAATGCCAAAATCCTTAACCATTGCACCATAAGAGAACTCCGGATTTTTGTTTTTGTTTTGAGTTTCCAAGATGCCTGAATGTTTAATAGATGGAGATGTCATTAAGTGACAAAGCAAAGAGGACAGGAAACAAAACAATCGCTTTTTTTTTTTTTTTTTTCGTTGATCTTTTTGTCTTTGTTGTTGCTATTTCTTGGGCCGCTCCCGCGGCATATGGAGGTTCCCAGGCTAGGGGTCGAATTGGAGCTGTAGCCACCGGCCTACGCCAGAGCCACAGCAACGTGGGATCCGAGCCGCGTCTGCACCTACACCACAGCTCATGGCAACGCCGGATCGTTAACCCACTGAGCAAGGGCAGGGACCGAACCTGCAACCTCATGGTTCCTAGTCGGATTCGTTAACCACTGCGCCACAACAGGAACTCCAACAATCGCTTTAAAGTGACATCATGGATTTATTTATTTGCTTTTCAGGGCCACCCTCGGCATATGGAGGTTCCCAGGCTAAGGGGTGAATCAGGGCTACAGCTGCCGGCCTATGCCACAGCCACAGCCATGCAGGATCTGAGCTGTGTCTGCAACCTACACCACAGCTCACGGCAACGCCAGATGCTCAGACCAGTGATTGAGGCCAGGGATTGAACCCACAACCTCATGGTTCCTGTTTCTTCCGTGCCACAATGGGAACTCCTAAAGTGACATTTTTTAAAAGGACACGCTAAATATTTTTCTTGTTTTACCCTAAGGTAATCATATAAAACAATTCCTGGCTTTTCCCTCAATACTTGATAAAGAGTCCAAGTATATGCTTTATCCTGGTTTAATTCCTGTAAGGATTGATATTGTTCAGAATGAACCAAAGTAATTATTTCCTGTATTGAGGAAATTATATAATCAAGTTCAGCTATACTTCTTTGTAATTTTGTTTACTTGAAAATGCCTAGTGCCCTAGATATTTAAGATGCGCATCTTGGGTTTCAAGTTTTAAAAATAAAATCCCTGTGACACATAAGTTCTCTTGACATTCAATAGCATCAGGAACAAGCAGGATGCCTCTTAACTAAAGTGTTTATCTGGAAATATAATCACTCTCCGATCACAATATACTGTGAAATGGAATGTCACAGCCTCTGGAATTTGGCATTGGAGATTCGTGTAAATAAATACAGTGAGTTAAACTGACTTACTCAAAGCCAACACTACTTCTGATCATGAATCATGTACAGCAAAAGAGGTTAAGTGCCCCCAAGATCCTCTGGTTTTATTATGCTCCCCGTAACCCAGAAGCAGCTGGTCTTCAGGATGGTAGAATAAATGGCCTATTGAAGGCTGAGGCATAGTACCAGCTGGGAGACACCACCTGGTAGCACTGAGGTCCTGTCCTAAAGGATGTAGTAAGTCACAGCAGTGCTGCCAGAATTCAGGGATCCAGGCACCACAGGATAGAAGTGAAGCATCTCTGGCTGCTACACCCAATGACCCCATCTCCAAATGTTTGCTTCCCTTCTCTATGACTTTCAATCAAATCCTTTTCAGCTTCAAGTAGCGAGAGTAACTTCTGTTATCTGCACCCAAAGTCTGACTGGTGTGCTTACCGAATCAGCATCTCTTAGGAAGGAGTCTGAACTTCTGCTTTAAAAAACAACAACAACAACAACAACAAAAACTCTTTTTTTTTTCTTCTTTCTTTTTATGGATGCACTTGCAGCATATGGAAGTTCCTGGGCCAAGGGCTGAATGGAAGTTGCAGCTGAGGCCACAGCCACAGCAACACTGGATCATACGCACATCTGCAACCTACGCTGCAGTTTGCATCAATGCCATATCCTTAACCCAGTGAGCAAGGCCAAGGATGGAACCTGCATCCCCAGAGAGACATCAGGTCCTTAAACTATTGAGCCACAATGGACTCCTCTCCAACTCTTTTTAAGCTCAAAAACTTTGAAATTAACTGCAGTTCTTTGCAGCAACTATAAGACTGAGTATATAGCTTTGAAAGATACTTCACCCAAGCCATGGGGAAACTGGATGCCCCATTCCTGCCTCACAATAGAAAACATCTCTCTAGTGACCAGAATTTGCTTACAGAATTGAGGTGAGGGAGTGTGCACTGGGAATTGAGTAAGGTGGATGGGAGCCTGGTCCTAGATTATCTGGATTCAAATCCTGCCCCTGCCACTCACTATTATGTGGCTTTGGATACGTAACTAATTCACCATGCCTTGGTTTCCCCAAGTATAACATGAGCAGAATAATAGTTTCCAGCTTCTGTTGTTTTATGGATTAAATGGGTTAATACACATTAGGCACAGAGTAAATGTGAGCTATGCAAAACACGTTACCTTTCAGAGTATGAAAAATTCTCCCTCCCTCCTTCTCTCACACACACACATGATCTTATCTGAGCCTCAAAATAACCTCAAATGAAGCAACAAAGGCTCACAGAGGTTGTGACTTCCCAAGGTCACATAGCAAGCAACTAATGAAGTAACTGGGACTCAAATCTGATTTTTCCTGTATTCTGACCAGTAAACCTAGGGACTAGGTTTCCTCCACACCTGGCCCTCAGGAGGTAACACACAGTTCTGTACCTTGTGGGTCTTGAGTGGAAAGTGACTCTTCCAGGGAGCTCCTGTTGCGGCTCAGTGCTTAACGAACTAGGAACCATGAGGTTGCAAGTTCGATCCCTGGCCTTGCTCAGTGGGTTAAGGATCCGGCGTTGCCGTGAGCTGTGGTGTAGGTCGCTGACATGGCTCGGATCCCACGTTGCTATAGCTGTGGTGTAGGCTGGTGGCTACGTCTCCGATTCAACCCCTAGCCTGGGAACCTCCATATGCCACAGGTGCGGCCCTCAAAAGACAAAAGACAAAAGACAAAAAAAAAAAAAAAAAAAAAAAAGAGAGAGACTCATTCATCACCCTGATTCTAGAAACAGTGTGACTGTATTAACATGTTGCCCCTCAATTTCCTTCCAATGTTGTTCCCAGAAGTTGCTCTAAAATCCCAAGTTCCCATGGAAACCTCAGGAAAGACTGCCTATTGATGGTAAGTGAAATTCTGCTATGACTGTTCCCTAGATAACAAATGGATGTTATTAAAAGCCTGGCCCCAGTGGACACCTGCTACAGCTCATGGCCAAAGCCACATTCTCCTGGGACTGAGAGGGTGAAAGAGACGATTCATTCTCTGCTGCTCAGCTGTGTGGTCAGCTTGGAGGAAAGAAGGAAAATGTAATGTGAGCCCAAAATATCACAATGAGACACACAGGACAAGGTGCTTTCAAGACATGTTTACAACAGGAGACCAGAGAGATGAACCCACCAAGAGTATGAAAGTAACAAGGAGGTACCACCTCACACTGGTCAGAACGGCCATCATTAAGAAGTCTACAGATGATGGAGTTTCCCATGTGAGAAAATATGGGGAAAAAAGGGTCAAATCAGGGCAAATGAAACGTGAGGTCCCTATGGAAGGAGTGAGTTCATCTGGCTCAGGGGCAGAACCCTCACGGTAGAGGCAGGACGGGGAAAGGCCAGGAATCAGAGGCAGCCTGGACGTCCAGACCATGCAGCACCCTGAGGGCCAGAGTAAGAAAAATGGACTTTACCTTAAGTACCTGTCGAAGCCAGTGCAAAATGATGGTGGTGGTGGTGACTTTAAAGCAGGGAAGTGAGATGATCTGGCTAATGTTTTTAAAAGATCACTCTGGCTACTGTGTGGAGAAAACACTGACAGGTGAGAAGGGGACAAGGAAAAACGCAGGGAGTCTGTTAGGGGTGGTGCTAAGGTTTCTCCATGACCTGGATGAAATACAGCCAATCCTCTATCCGCGGATTCCGAGCTCACGGATTTCAATCTGCAGTTGTCCATCTGCGGCTGGTTGAGGCCACTGATGTGAAACTCATGGATGCAGAGGCGCCATGGTACTACACCATTTTCTATGAGGGACTTGAGCATCCTCGGAGTCTGGCATCTGCTGGGGTCCTGGAACCTATTCCCACAGGCGCTCAGGGATGACTATCCCTGCAGGGCATCCAGCTTTCTTTTCTCCATGTCAGTGCTGAGGAGGCTGAACCAAAGGATGGATCTGGTCAAGAACAGAGCACTGTTCGCCCTGCATGAGAGCAGTGTGCCTGGAGGACAGGTCTTGGAGGTCTCTTGGAGGGCTACAAAACAGTTAATTTGTTCTTCTTTTTTTCTTTTTTTTTTTTTTTTTTTTGGTCTTTTCGTCCTTTTTAGGGCCGTACCTGCAGCATATGGGGGTTCCCAGACTAGGGGTCTAATCAGAGCTGTAGCTGCCGGCCTACGCCACAGCCACAGCAACACCAGATCCCAGCCACATCTGTGACCTACACCACAGTTCATAGCAACGCCGGATCCTTAACCCACTGAACAAGACCAGGGATTGAACCTGCGTCCTCATGGATGCTAGTCAGATTTGTTTCCACTGCGCCACGACGGGAACTCCAACTTGTTCTTCTTAAAGGAAGAAATGGATGATGGCCAGGCTCAGAGGAGTCTCCCTTCACCAGCCCCCATCCCCTCCAGTGCTGCCCTGCTTCCCTAACTCCCTCCTCCCTTTCTCTCCTGAACCCATTCCCAGTAGGCTCTCACCCCTGTCACTCCTTCGAAACTGCTCTGAAGACATAGCCAAAGCCAATGAATGGTCATCTCAGTCCCCAGCTTAACTCACCTGATCGGCAACACCGGACGTGTCGCATCCCTCTCTCCCTCTTCACTTTTTTTTCTGAGCTTGTCTTCTCCTCCTCCTTCCCTGACCAACCCCTCGGCCCTCTTTCTGGTGCCACTAAATATAAAAGCTCCCAGGGCTAAGTCCCCCCACCTCTTCTCTATCTATATTCACTCTCTGAATGATCTCAGTGACTCCTGCGCCCTTTAACCGATGTCTCCCCACTTTACAGTCCCAGCCTGAGCATCTCCCCTGAATCCCAGGCTTGACACCTCCTCGTCCAAAAGAAAACTCCCCCAAAATGCTCCACCCACAATCTTCCCCATCTCGGTAAGCAGCAACCTTTCTTCCGCACACAGTAGATGCCCACGCCTGTCTTCCCCATCAGAACGTGAGCTCTGAGTGCAGAAGCTCTGTCTCCTCACTGCTGAATCGCCGGGGTAAGAAGAGTGCCTGGCACATAGCATGAGATACTTGCTGAATGGATGACCCACTTTCTCAAGGAAGCCTCTCAAGCCCCTTTAACCGCTAATTTTCCCCACCGGATCTTCTCGTAGAGCCATGACAGCGCTTTTTGCTGCAGCAATTGTACAGTCATTTGTGTGATTTTTTGGATTGATGTTAGTCTCCACCATCGGCCTATAAGCGACAGGGGGTTTCGATTACCAGCATCTAACCTGGAGCCTGAGGTTACACAGCAGGCTCTTAATAGGTAAAATAGCAAATATCATTAAATGAATAAACAGGCAATACAAGCTACAGGACCTCTCTCCAGAAAAACATACTCATGTGCACATTCAATGTGTGTTAGGACTCCCAAGTTAAGGACCCTTGGTCTTGGTCCATACAGGCTGCTATAACAAAATACCACAGATGGGAAGCTTACAGGCAACAGGAAATTATTGCTTATGGTTCCAGAGGCTGCAAGTCCCATCAGGGTGGCGGCACAGTCAAGTAAAAGCACAGGTTGCAGGCTTCTCCTGGTTTCCTCACACGGCAGGAGGGACTTCGGGACTTCGGGGGATCTCTTTCCTAAAACACCAACCCCATTCATGAGAGCTCCAGCCTCCTAATCTAATCACACACACACACACACACACACACACACACACACACACACACACACACACACACACACTCCGCCACCTCCTAACACCATCACCTTTGGGGATTAGGAGGGGTGGGTGGAGGGCGGGATACAAATATTCAGACCACAGAGCCCTTGCTAATTGCCATGGGCTAAACTCACTCTGTGGTTCACCAGGGTGAAATGCACGGAGAGTGTTGCTGCCCCATTGCTTCGGTCCCGGCACACAGGAACCTAATACCCTGCCCAAATGTTCGCATTAATTGGGATACTTCTGAATACTCTTCTCAACAACAGCACAAACATAATGACCAAACAGGACTGGGAGGGAGCACAGCGGGCGGATAAAGGGCAAGAGAAGAGGCTGAGAGAAGCCCTCCCACAGGACATTCCTGTCATTTCTCTGCCAGGAAGAAAAACGGTGGTAACTGTTGTTTGCCTCACAACCAAGTTCTACCTGATCGACTGGCTGCAGCTGTTTTATGTGCACAATTACACACCATTTTATTGATTTTCATAACCAGCATCACTAATGGAAACACATTCAGAGAACCTCCTACATATAAATTCATTCACGCAGCCAATGTGTACTGAGCAGCTGCTGTGTGCCACGCACTGGGAGAAGATGCAGTGCGGAGGCCTGCTTGGCTCCTTCGCCCACACTGAGTATCAGAAGCTGGTCCGTAATAGCTACAGCACCCAGCCTGGTGGACACCTCTCTGCATCTATAACTGGAGAGCTTCTTTCGCTCAGCGTCCTACGAAGGTGACAAAAAGATTGTTTAGAGAAACCGCCACTAGCCTTTGGAATACTGAAGACTTGACCACATACGTACACCTGTATGTACCACCACGCAGCAGAGGCAGTGGCGCTAACCTGAGCCTCCAGCTCTTGCTCACTGAAGAGCGGACGGGAACCCCTGACCGGAGGAGGTCAGTGAAGAATTCAGGCTCAGGCTGGACTTGTCTTCCTCGTCCTAGGGATCGTCACACGTTTCCAAAGTTTCTGGTTCTGTACCATCTGTACAGCAATACTCACTTCTTCCTTCCAGGCCCTCTCAATTACAGGAAAAGTTCCTCATTTTGGCTTATATATTTGCTCGAAGCACCATCTTTAAGGGCCAAGTCGTTACCAAAAGATTTCTATACAACAGGCCCCTCAAAGGCTGGCCCTCTGTGTCACATGCTACTGAGAGTGAGGTAATAAAGAGATACTAGGCAAGGACAGACGTTTTGTCCTTGAACCTGAGCACACTGAGTATATCTTAAGACAGTTCTGTCTCATTCATCAGGTTGACCACTGACCAAGGCTTCACTAAAGATGCAGAAACAACCACTGGCTGGTATACAGAGAGCAGGCACCCTCTGGTTTATCACTGAGGTGGGATTAAACACCCTTGGCTCTGCGGAAGGAGTCCCTGAGGCCACAGCCAATTATGATTCACTTCACACAGAGGACTTTTGGAGGGAAGATTATGAAGACAGCACTGCTGCTTATTCCAAAGAGCCCGTGCCTGAAGCCCCAGATGAGCGTCAGTCTTCACAGGAGGCAAGTCCGGCTCAGGGCTTTGGTTTTTTTTGTTCTGTTTTGTTTTCAGAAAATGAGGCAGATCCTCCATTAGCTGTGACCATCACTCTGCTAACCACAACCTTCTGTGAAGATTCTGGGCCTCTGAACAAGCCTATCATTCCATCATAGGAGCCTGAACAACCGTAAAAGACTGGTGAGGCCGACAAAGTACCCACTTGAGGATGAACAGAGGGGCAAGAATTGTACACAGAGAGACAGAAGACGGGCATCTCTTAACCAGGCCCCGGTTAACGAGGGCTTGATAAACGTTCACTTGACTTGAACAATGAAAAGGAAAAAACAAGTCCTGATGAAATGGGGCTTCACAGAGAATTAGGGCCACAGCCGTCAGGCTTTATCGTGCCTCTGCTGCTCCTCTGCTCTGAGCCAAGCACTCAGCCACCACAATTCCAGCTTGTCAGACCACTGACGTGACGTCTTCGTTCTCCTTCTACACCCAAGACCGACTGCTTCCAAGGCTCCCGCAGAGCCACGCTGGGCCCCCAGTGCCACGTTCGTTCTTTCATTTCCCGAGGACGGGAGAGAGGGTGGGCCAAGGGTCCACCGCATGAAGGGGGAGCAGCGAGGAAGGACACCCGACACTGCACCCGCCACCACCGGTGGTCCCTCTACGCGCCGGGCCTTGTTGCCCAGTCCGTCCACTCAGCCAGATGTCCTCCTCCCTCAGAGTGATTTTTCTCTCAGGATCCCCTTTTTCTCTCTTCTAGCTACGAGAGTCCCAAGGACCCCTCGTCCTTCAGACAAGCCTGCACATGTCTAAACTGCAAATGAAGACAGGGCTCATTTGGCTTCTTTCCCATAAGGCCCCTGAACCTCAAGCAAAACAAGAGGTATGGATGGACATCTGTGTTCAGTGTTCCTGAACATTCTGGGAAGGGCAATCCTGCTACAAACACTGTAGGACACTTAAGGGGTGGCGTGTGTGACCCAGCGAGGACCTAGCTCCACATGAGACATCACAAAGTCTTCGTTCCCACCCAGCTGAAGTCCCCTGTGACAAGGGCTTCAATGGGCACTGTATTGATCACGAGGGCTAAACTGCAGAATCGAGGCGCACCAATAACTCTGCAGCTTAAAAACATACACAAGTGTGTCTCTTAAGTAACAGTTCCACAATACACTTTTCAGGTAGCCTGCGGCTCAGCTCCATAGGGTCACTCAGGAATCCAGGCTGATGGTGGCTCTGCCAGCTACAACTCTATGCCTCCAGAACAAGGGACGGCAAACAATAGCTTAAGGGTCAAATCCTCAAGCCCCAGATTTTATAAACAAAGTTTTCCTGGAGCACAGCTACACCCATTCATTTACATACTGTCTGGCTGCTTACCAGCTCTAAAGGCCAAGTTGAGCATTTATGGCCAAGATCTCATGACCTGAAAAGCCTAAAATATTTACTATTTGGCCCTTCATAGAAAATATTTGCATCCCTTTTTCTAAGAGAAAAAAGGAGAATGGATTCGGTGGGACAATTAACAGTTTCAACTTTCAAAATTTATCTCAGAAATTGCTCTAAAGACATATGGCCAAAAATATTTCTTGAATTTTTTTTTTCGGTCATAACCAAAAGACTAAAACAACTTTAGGACTGTTAAATTATGGATCATGCATACCAAAGAATACGATGTAACCTTTAAAGAGAATGAGGAAGTTCAACATGTATTAATTGGAAAAAAATCCACATATATTAACTTTAAAAAGTAAAATGCAGAACAATGCTTTTAGGATGTTATCATTGGGGGTGGGGGAAGGAAACAAAATCTAATGCATGACACCTCTTTGCCTTCATGGGCATAAAAAATTCCTGTGACGATATAAAAGAAACTGAAGACAGAGGTTGTTTCTGGGTAGAGAAATCAGAAAATTGAAAGATAGCTACGAGGGATGAAAAGTTTTCACCATATACCCTTTTATATCTTTTGAGTCTGTACCATGTGCATCTACTGTCTATTTTTCAAATAATTAAAAATTAACCTGAGAAAAACCACACATACAAAAGAGTTTGTTTTTATTTCCACTAACAGACCCTTCTTCTGAAAAGACACAGTTAAGTGTAAAAGCCATGGTAATACCCACAATCAGGTACAGTCAGTTCTCCTGCCCTGGGAGCCAGTTTACATCATTGTATTTGCTTTCCTTTCAGATTTTCAGAGACACCTTATTTCTCTTATTTTCGTGGTTGACTACAAATCCACTTTAGTCCCCTGCTTTTCTTGCAAGTTCCTTTTTCCTGACAGCATTTATCAGTATTTACTCAGTACTCTTACACATGTTGAGTATAAAGAGGACCTCAGAGAAAAATAAAGCACAGAGAGACAAAAAGTAACAGTTCCTGATAAAATCAAAAGTTTTGAAGAAAAATCTTGCAAGGGAACCTACCTTTCAGTTAAAAATGACAGCAATCCAACTCACACAAGCTGAAAAGATCCAGACACTCAGAAATGCCCCTGGCGGGGGGGGGGGGTTGCTGCTTTGAGGGGATGACGGGGAGTCCCCTTCTGTGATAGTCAAGATACCCACCACCAGCCCCAAACTCCCAGGCCCCCAGCTCAGCAGTTCTAATGGAGGAAGAATTTTTCTCTCCCAATATTAATACAGCAACTGCAGAGAACACTGTGAGGGGTCATTCTCAGTCTTGTCCAGGGCTGGGGAGTACAAGCCTGGTCCGGCTCAGGCTACATGCCTTTATTTACAGGCCACCAGGACTATATTAAAACATGCAAAGGAGAATTTCCCCAAAGGGCACTGTAGGAGTGGTAGGTAGGAAAAACAAACGTCTTCCATGGCTTCTAACAAGTCATGACCATGGCCACTGGATATTTTAACAGGCTTAAAACTATAACCTTGATCACTACACTGGTGAGAAGTAGGGGGTTTTCAATTTCAAGGCAAGGTGGTGGGAAGTTCAAACTTGCATGCACGCTGTCTGACTGGTGTGCATGAGACATACCTTTGAATACCAGATAGGAAACCTACTCATAAATTGGTTTAAAAAAAAAAACCTCCAAAAATGCAATTTTTCTTTTGTCTTTTGTCTTCTGAGGGCCACACCCACGGCATATGGAGGTTCCCAGGCTCGGGGTCTAATCAGAGCTGTAGCCGCCGGCCTGTGCCAGAGCCACAGCAACACGAGATCCGAGCCACGTCTGCGACCTACACCAGCGCTCATGGCAATGCCAGATCCTTAACCCATGGAGGGAGGCCAGGGATTGAACCCACGTCCTCACGGATACTAGTTGGGATCATTAACCACTACGCCACAATGGGAACTCTCCAAAATGCAATTTTTAAATCAGATCACAATTCTTTGGTCCCTCTGAAATTTTTTTCCTCAGGGCAAAGTATTTCTGTGGTGCGACCTGCCAAAATTTATCTTCTTTATTATAGTCACATACTTCTTAAAAGACCATCTGAAAGTCAACAAATTTATCTAAGCATAGGTTCTACAATTAACTCTAAGTTATAAAAATGATTTAGGTTGTATTTATATTCCTCTTACCAAAGCTGATTCACTTTCTCCCACAATCTTCCTGGCCAGCTGAACCAAGCGGATCCATGGCATTTCCTTAGACCGAATCTTGAGGAAACGAATGGACGTGTCCCTCCAGAGCACAACGCAGAGGATGTGAATGGAAGTGTCTTAGTAAGCAGAAAACTCATCTAAGATCAAAAGCTTGGACAGCCCTGTTACAAGAAAGTTGCTCGCTTTTACAATAGAACCGTGGAAGGTGTGAACGAGAGCTAGTGCTGTAAGCCGGTTGAACGTTAGGCATTATTTTATTTGGAATTAAATGATGAAAGCCAAATTTCTAAGACATCTTCAAGAAGAAAAATGGATCAATGTATTTTAAAGCTAAGGGTCCCATCTACAAATAAGACATTCTTGAGGATCCCAGAACATCAAGAGGGACACAAAATCTTCAAAACAAAATTAATTTTAAGTCAGTTTTATTTAAAAACGTATATAAAGAGGCCAAATAACACTTAAGCCTGAGAGGGCTGCAATCTTTTTTAAGAACATAATGGTCCAAAACACTAATACTTATTGCTGATTCAGCTCACTATGTCAGCCCTCTTCAAGCAGGAGCACAATCACTAGCAAACATTTTATGGCACACGTTATGGGCATTAGAGATTCACAGAGAAATGGGCCACAGCCCTGCCCTCAAGGAGCTTACAGTGTAGCTGGAGAGAAATGAAACATCCAAAACAGACATGAAATCCACACATCTATCATAACAAAAACAATTATTGGCTTAAGTCTTCACATGTTTTAACAACTGAGCTGTAGGAATAACTGAGCAAATACACACTACAAGTTTCAACCTGACATATCAAAAAAAAAAATTGGTTCTATTTATTACTTTGTTCACTTATGTTTCAACTCAACTGAAATAAAACGGAAAACATAATTCCAAACCAAATGTACCATAATGTTCGCTGTCCCAGATGAAGGGGTGGATCTGTTCGGGTCCTAGCATTTCTCCACAGGACTACATCCACAGGTCAAGTTTAGTAGTTCTGACTGCCAAACCGATGTACAAATTCAGACAGGGAGTAGACGGCTCCCCATCCCACCTCAGGATCCATACTGATAAAATCATTCAGGTTCATTTTGGAATCTAAAAGAATACATGAACAAAATGTCCACTGAAAACACAATTTTGGTTTAACAGCAATAAAACAACCCAGGAGACCAAAAGTAGGGAAAATTATTCACGTTTCACAAGGGGTCAATATCACTTCTGCGGTTTCTTGTCTCAAATGCATAACCTCAATCTCACCATGACAAAGTATCACAAAGACCCAAACTGAGGCGCACTATACAAAGTCACTGGAGTTCCTGTTGTGGCTCAGTGGGTTAAGAACCCGACTAGTATCCATGAAGATGTGGGTGTGATCCCTGACTTTGCTCAGTGGGTTAAGGATCTGGGGTGGCAGCAAGCTGCGATGCAGGTCGCAGATGTGGCTCAGATCTGGCTGTGGCTATGGCTATGGTGTAGGCTGGCAGCTACGGCTCCAATTCGACCCCTGGCCTGTGAACTTCCATATGTTGTGGGTATGGCCTTAAAAAGACCAAAAAAAAAAAAAAAATCACTGACCAGTACCCTTTGAAAGTATAAAAGTTATCAAAGAAAAAACAAAAAGTGTCACAGATTGAAGGAGAGTGAGGAGAGATGACAAATAAATGTAATATTCTGGGTTAGATTCTAAACCAAAAAAAAAGAAATTAGTGGGAAAAATTACAAAACTTATATAAGGTCTGTAAGTTAAGAGCACTGTGGCAATATTTTTGTATCAACTGTATTATTTTTTTGGTTTAGATAATTACACTATGGTTTTCTCAGATTCCCCTGGGATCTGACCAAAAGGTATAGAAAAACTGCAGTGTTTTATTTTTTAACCAATTCTCTAGTAGGCTAAAAATAAAGTTATTCAAAAATAAAAAATTAAATGAAAACCTGTAAAAATAAGCAAACTGCCAGTTTACTGGAGGCAACTGCCAATTTATAGGAATTCAGAGAACACAAAAGAGATACAATCACCAAAACCCACACCATTTTCTCCCAGACTCAGTTTCTCCAACATATAAATTACCAAAAAAAAAAAAAAAAAAGAGTTGGACTACGAATCTCTACATATCAAAAAGACTCTAAAGGGAGTTCCCGTCCTGGCGCAGTGAAAACGAATCCAACTATGAACCATGAGGTTCGGGTTCGATCCATGGCCTTGCTCAATGGGTTATGGATCCGGTGTTGCCATGAGCTGTGGTGTAGGTCGCAGATACAGCTTGGATCCCATGCTGCTGTGGCTGTGGCATAGGCCGGCAGCGACAGCTCCAATTTGATCCCTAGCCTGGGAACCTCCATATGCCACAGGTACAGCTCTAAAAAAGCAAAAAATGAAAAATAAAATAAATCCTGGAGTTCCCTGGTGGCTCAGCAGGTTAAGGATCCGGCATTGTCACTGCTGTGGCTTGGGTGGCCACTGTAACACAGGTTTGATCCCTGGCTCAGGAACTTGCACATGCAACCAAAAAAAACAAAAAAATTAAGTTGAGGGGGCCAGGGCAGCTAGATCTGGGGACAGTGTGAGAGAGGCGGGAACTACACAGAGAGCTGTCTGGAGACCTGCAGAGGCGCCTCAGCCCTTTACCCCCAAGTCTTTGGCTAAGGACTGATCTCACAAGTCCAGGAAAGAAGCAGCAGAAAGCAGTCTAACAACACCCCTCCAGCCCTCAGGCATTTGGGAGAATCCACAGAAAGGTCACTCGAGAGTGGGGAAGCTAAATCAGCAGCAGCCAAAGGCCACCTCGAACCCGCAGGAAACGGCCTACAAGCCAGCCTTGAAAGGACCCGCCTGACCCTCAGAAATTTAAGTGGGGCCAGAACCAAATCCAAGACTGTTTCTTAAAGTAACCCAAGATCTAGGAGCTGACAATGTGAAATGCACAAAATCCAGCAGCCAACCAAATATTAGGAGTCATACAAAGAAAACAGGAAAATACAACTCAAAACCAGGAGAGAAATCAGCAGACAAGGACCAGCGATTATAAATAGGCTCCATTTACTCAAAAGAGTAGTTAAACATGAGCACGACAAAGACCAAAAGGGGAGAGAGTAAATCAGCCCCAAATGGAGCATCTAGAAATGAAAAAACAAACACGTAAAATGGAAAAAAAAAAATGCACCGCAAAAGGATTTAAGATCAATGAATTTACAAGCAAAATAATTACTGAAAATGAAGCACATACAGAAAAAGTCTGAAAAAGATGAACAGAACATCACTGACCTAAGAGGAAAATGACACACTATCTAAACAACATATTTGAGGTGAAGTGTGATGTTTTCTTGAACCATTTTTTCTTTCCTAACCGTTTTTTCTTAAATAAAACCCTAACTAGCTGAAAGTAATTCCCCCTTAACCTAATTTCAAATATACTGCTTTGATAAAGACAGGGCTTGCAGTAATGCATGTCCCATACAAGAGAACACACAGTAAATTACGACATGAGAAACCAGTGTGTTTACCCCACACTTTGGAGCAGATTCCTTTGAGCTCCAATCTCAAGTTCAGGAGGCCTCTGATGAGCTAGCTACACGAGGGTGGGGGCAACTGACACCCGATCACAAGGTGCTACCGGACTTGGAGGCCTTCCAGCTGGGGAAGCAGGCTTGACCTGCCTGTGCGCCAGTCTGTATGGCAGGCAAGTGTGGAAAACAAAGCCTGCCTCTTGTGGTGAAGATTAAACCAAAATAAGATGCAAAGGGGCTGGCACCGAAGCCTCTCCCAAAACAGCACCTACTGGGTAGTAGCCATCAAACCCAAAGAAATGACTCACAGAGGACAGGGGCTGAGAAGGTGTTGTTTCCTGAAGGCCTACTACGCACCAAACTCTGCCTTAGAGCTGCCACAGGCCCTGTCAGCCTGGTGAGTGAGACTGAAGGCAAGATCCCTGAGGCCCCTTCCTGACCTCAGCTGTCCCAATTCTAACCCTGAGGTTGGGAACCCGGTTGGTGAGGCAAAATCAATTCCAATATAAATTTTTAAAATTATGAGAGCTTTTCACAGAGAGCCTCAAAAATCAGAGTTTGAATCCTCTTTCAGTCTTCACTCCCCTCAAACATGCCAAATATTTTTTTTACTCTCTTCACTGCTGAATTCCGAACACCACTGTCCTATTTTTCCGGCATCCTGTACAGCTTACAGAACAGTTTGACTCACACAGCCTCATCCATGTGAGAGGATGATTTCACCAATTAAAGGCAACGCTACCAATTACTTCCCATCATAAATAATGTTTCCAGCTTCAGGTGAGTGCCAAGCAACAGAAAGAGGTGAAGAACCCTTTATCCGCTTAAATCTGGAAGAATTACTATTTGGACTGATGCCTAAAAGCACATAAATGAGATGAGTGGGACGATAAAACCTGCTAGCTCTCACCTCCTTCTTATGCAGCTTTTATTACAGAGCCAGTGAAATGACATTTCACACATCCCAAAGATGCGCTGGGATTTCCTCCCCATAACATGAAACCCTCCCGTGGCAAGATGCTTGTAGTCCCGCTGTTAAATGACTCGAACACGCAGACCTTCCGAAGCCCAATGTCCCAGCAACGGTGCCAGGGTTTGGGCCCTAACACCGTTCCTCTCCCATGAGTTCTGGTGCCTTCCAGTCCTGCTCTCCGTGCCTCGATTCCTAAATCCGATGAATACACAGAACGACACTCCCTCTTGCCTCCTCAGCCCTCCAGGAGTCTTGCCCAAAGAACAATGTGCTTCCTGACCCTGGTTAAGGGAACGCGCTCATCTGCACAGTGACAGGAACCCCCTGGGGGCGGCCGTGGCTCACCTCCAGTCTCGATGCAGGGATAGGACGGAGGAGGTTCTCTCCAGTTCCCACTGGAATCCTTCATGTGAGATCGGTCAGAGGCAAAGTTCTTCAAATACGAATCTGCACGGATCACTCGGAATTTCCTACACACAAACCAACATTCATTTTATATCACAGCTGAAATCCTAACTCAGCTCTTACATAGACCGTGTTCTATGACATGAACAAAACCACGCAGGCCTTTTTATACACTCTGTGATACAAAAACATACACATGCTGCTTTAATACCTGTTAAAGACAGCATGAGAAATGATCAGCTGAAAACCCAAACTTCAAAGGCATGGAAATATATCTAGCTGCCTTTACTTTCCCAACTGTGTATCAGGGGCAAAGGGTAGTTTTCAGAGACTGCCATCACAGCGCTCTCCACGGTGGCATCATAAGGCATCCTACTCACCCACCCCACACCATCCCACCACACTCCCCCCAAAAATAAGAAAAGGACAGAGAGCCCCACAACAACTTTCAGAAAAATGTTTTGGATTTCATCACACAAATTTTTAAAAGACTGCCAACCTTTTACACAACGGACAACATTTAAAACTTTAAAACATTTTGAATCTTCTATGTAGCACATCATTCTCAAACCTCGACTAAATGGTGAAGCCCAGACAATTGATGTTTATAAAACCAATGCAAAAACAAACACACAAACAAAACAACTCAATATTAATTATTATCAAGGTCCGATTGCAGAAAGTTGATAAATCCACCTTGAATCTCCTCACCTTCTAAACTGCGGATGAATGTCCTCATCAGACTTAAAGGCATCTTCCACGTACGTATCAAAGGGGCAGGGAAATGGCAGGACAGTGTCAAGGTCATAAATGAAGCTCTGTCCTCCACTCGACACATGAAGCAAGACAACATGGTAATCCTAGAAGTAAAAGTTGCTGAAATTAACCAGATTACCCTACGATCGTGTATTCCAAGGGTATACCAGTACTGCATACATATCATCAAAAATGGAGAACAAGACAAATACAGCCCTCCTTGTAACAGCAAATAAAGCAAACACAAAACCCTGAAAACAGGCCAAAAGTCCAGTGACGGGGAACAGGTAAGCAACCGGTGGAAATGTTGATGTACATTAAATGTACACCCTTGGCCTAGCAACTTTACCCTGAGGAATCCATCCTACAGAAAATCGGCCGTGTGTATGGAGAGGTATATATGCAAAGAAAATCTCTGCAGCATTGCTTATAACTGAAAATTCAGAAGCAACCAGAAGTCCACCGAGAGGAATGGTTCACAAACTACGGTGCAGCCATAAGATGGAGTCCCATGGGGCTACTTAAAGGAGTCAGGTAAATGCGGAGTTCTCCAATGGCTCAGCAGGTTAGGGATCTAGCACGTCACTGCTGTGGCTCAGGTGCGATTCCTGGCCCGGGAACTTCTACACACTGCAGGCACAGCCAAAAAATAAAAAAATAGGTAAATTTATGTGAAAGTGGATTAAGTCCATGTTATACGGTTCGATGGCGGAAGCAAACTGCTGATTATTGTATTTTTCAAATGTATGTGTATACAGAGACAGACATGAGCATTCAGAAGTACACATGCACGAGTGTGAGCACAGAGAAAAAAGCCTACAAGGATATCCTCCAACCACCAACAAAGGGGACGGCTTATGGTGAGCCTGGAGAGGGGAAGAAAGACTTTAAAATGTTGTCACTATGGAAAACAGTATGGAGGTTCCTCAAAAAACTAAATATAGAACTACCATATGATCCAACAATCCCACTCCTGGGTAACTATCCAGACAAAACATTCACTCAGGAATTCCCATTGTGGCGCAGCAGAAACAAATCCGACTAGGAACTAAGAGGTTGTGGGTTTGAACCCTCGCTCAGTGGGTTAAGGATCCAGCGTTGCCGTGAGCTGTGGTGTAGGTCACAGACGCACAGCTTGGATCTTTCATTAATTTGGCTGCGGTGTAGGCCAGCAGCTATAGCTCTGATTCAAACCCTAGCCTGGGAACCTCCATGTGCCACCAGTGGAGCCCTAAAAAAGCAAAAAAAAAAAAAAAAAAAAAAAAAAAAAAAGATAATTGCACCCCTATGTTCAGCACTATTGACAATAACCAAGACACAGGAACAACCTAAATATCCATCAACAGACAAATGAATTAAGAAGATGTGGTACATATACACAACGGAATACTACTCAGCCATTAAAAAAAAAACAAAATAATGCCATTTGCAGTAACATGGATTCAACTAAAGATTCTAAGTGAAATCAGAAAGAGAAAAAACAAACACCACATAGTATCACTTAAATGTGAAATCTAAAATATGGCACAGATGAACCCATCTACAGAACAGAAACAGACTCACAGACATGGAGAACAAACTTGTGGTTGCCAAGGGGCAGGGGGGAGGGAATGGGATGGACTGGGAGTTTGGGGCTAGTAGATGCGAACTATGACATTGAGAATGGATAAGCAATGAGGTCCTACTGCACAGCCCAGGGCACTACACCCAACCTCTTGTGACAGAACATGATGGAAGATAATATGAGAAAAAGAATGTATATATATGTATGCCTGGGTCACTCTGCTGTACAGCAGAAATTGCACAACACTGTAAATCAACTACACTTTAATTAAAAAAAGAAAAAGAAAAATATCAACGGGTGTTTCACAAAGGAAATGCAAATAAACTAGAAGACTATGTACAGAAGCTCAATTCCATTTATATCAGAGAGAACTTTAAATCCATAATAAAACACAATTTTATATTTAGCAATTTGATAATAATTAAAATTAAATCAAAATCTATCTATACCAAGTGTATGAGAGGGAGACAACAGAAGATTCCCTCCTACCACTAGTGGGAGTATAACTGGTATATTCATGCAGACTTTTATTTGGGGGCATTTCTAATAAAGATGAACATGCAAAAACAAAAAATAAAAATAAAATGTTGTTGCGATTGTTTTTAAACCAGCCAGGCCCTAGTCTGTAGTCATTACAGAAGAAAGACACAGAGCTTCTCCCGCACAGCTGGGTCCCAGTGCACGTGTGACTTCTCACTCTCGCGGCCAGATGCCCAGTGCAGCCCACACCAGCTAAGGGCTGGGAGGCATGTCAGGGTGGTTACCAAGGGACATGCCAATAGTCGGGTGCTCAGAGCTCCTTAGGGAAAAAAATCTCTCATAGAGAACAGTACTGTGAGATAAAAAGTTCAATCACATTAATACAACATCAGAAATACCATCTTACATTTCCAGTGCTTCGGAGCTCACAAAGCACTTTCTCAAACATTTCATTTGACCCTGTGAGGTGGGGCAGATAATTAATTGAGACTGGAGATGTTGTACCATCAGAGCCTAAAGTGCTTCCTTTGGCTCCAACTCTATCTTAGTAAAGCAGATCCAGCATCAGAAATGAACGCTTATTCCCTGTACTGCCCTTAATGCATCCTACCCTCCAGATAAATGAACTAAAAGCTGCTCCCCCATAACAATCCACAGTTTCCTTCCCCTAGGCTTATTTGTGTTACTCCACTCCTGCACAACCTCCTCCACCGTCCCTCTCCGTACCCATCACTCAAGCTCTGTCTGCTTTCTTCCTCATGAGCCCATCTGTGATCTTCTCCCGCCCCTGCCGGAGTCTCTGCCTTTCCAAAACCTGTCTCTCCCTTAACATCTTCTACTTTGTGTTGGTTTTTTTTGAACTATGTACTCCCTATTATTTATGACAAAGTGTGCTATTAAAATACAGATATAGGAGTTCCTGCTGTGGCTCAGCAGTAACGAACCTGACTAGTATCCATGAGGATGCGAACTCAAACCCTGGCCTCGCTCAGTGGGTGGTGTAGGTTGCAGATGCAGCTCTGATTCGACCTCTAGCCCAGGAACCTCCATATGCCACAGGTGCGACCCTAAAAAGAAAAAAGAAATAAAATAAAATACGATGATGAGAAAGATAAGTCCTTTCTATCTTTCTGGCGGTAAGAGTTTCGGGAGAAGTGATTGGGAAACACAAGTCAACTGTTGCACAACAGGGAGATGAGGAAATGAGGGAGGCGGGAGAGCGCGCAGGTGAGGGCGTCTGAAGTCAGGTCACCTGGTTCAACCTCAGCCCTCCCTAACCAGCCTGTTTCCTCTTCCACAAAATAGAGACAACTGTAGTGTTTTCCTCATAGTATTACTGAGAGAATTAGTGAGATGATGTATGTAAATGCTCAGACTTTTTAAAAAGCCAACCAAGGAGTTCCTATTGTGGCGCAGTGGAAACAAATCCAACTAGTATCTATGAGGTTGTGAGTGCGATCCCTGGCCTCACTCAAGTGGATTAAGGATCCAGCATTGCCATGAGCTGTGGTGTAGGTTGCAGACAAGGCTCGGATCCTGCCTTGCTGTGGCTGTGGTATAGGCCAGCAGCTGTAACTGATTCGACCCTTAGCCTAGGAACTTGCATAAACCTCGGGTGTGGCCCTAAAAAAAAAAAAAGAAAAAAAAAAAGGCAACCAAGAGGAGTTTCATTGAGAAAGGGCTGCCATCACCACATCTTCAAAGGGGAGGGCTTTCCAGAAAGATGACACAACTTGCGGAAAGGCTTAAACAAGAAGTATCCTTCTGGTTAGCTCAGGTCCATTTTCCTACATACCAGGTGTCTGGTGACCTCGAGAGGGAAAGCAGGCCTCAACCAGCAATCACCTCCACGGCAGAGATGGGGAGCCAAGGAGTGCAGATCCAGCAGAAGCCTCAGTCTGAGGTGGATACAGAGCTTGTCCAAATGCCAGAAAAGATCCAGCAAGGTCAGAGGCAGGGAGGCCCACCTAGAACACGATCTGTTCCTTGGGGGTTGGTGTCTCCACCCACTTGGAGAAGTCTACCCATTCCCCACGACAGGATGGCAGCGAGGCACAGATCAATCTGCCAGAGGCTTATTTCACACAGGAAATCTGTGGGGAGACTTCCTACAACAGGACTCCCCACCCTGAGCCACCAGAGCGGCTGTGTAAAGGGGGACGTGACCAAAGGCCCTCTCCCTGTGAGCCTCCTGAAGACAGGTAGCAAGGCCATGGCTCAAAGGCAGCTGAGCACTTCGGCCATGGCCATGACTGCGGAGGCAGCTGGACACTCGGTAACCAGAGTCTTGTAGCTTTGCTCACAGTAACAGCTAATGCCTCCAGAGCGTAACGCCTCCGGGACGCAGGATGATGCTTCAAATACATTATGTATCTAAAGCCTCACAACCCGCCTGACCAGAGGAAGACACTGAAGAAAGACAGCAAATACCACATCCACCTCACACAACCCCCCAGGGTGAGGACTGCAGCTTAATCCCAGTTTGCCTGACACTGAGCCCATGCTCCTAGCCCAACACTGCTGGATTTCATGTTAGAACAGATGAAGGAAGAGCATGAGCTGAAGGAAGAGCATGAGCTCCACGAGGCCAGGGATTTTAGTCAATTTTGTATCTGGCACATAAGAAGCATTTAATAAATGTATGTTACATAAATGAATGAAGTCAATTCAAATGTTATCTTATTCTAATAAGCATCAGAAATTTGATGTTTGTTACATTAGCATGAATGGAGTTTTTCCTTTATCTTCATGTTTATGAGCATGAGCAATTCTGTTCTCCAGAGGCCAGGTTAAGGTGAAAAGATGCGTCCTAGAAAGGACCTAGTCTGGCCACTGATGAGCCAGATGACCCTGAGCTACACACTCTGCCTTTCTGGGCTTGATCTTTCACCTGAAAAATGAAACGGTTAGAGCAGATCTGTATTTTTCAAATGCTAGTCATGTTCACTTGGGAACACGAATTCCTACACCTCTACATCAACTAGATCAGAAATCTGTTATTTTGGGGAGTTCCCTGGTGGTCTAGTGGTTAGGAGTCAGTGCTTTCACCAATGCGGCCCAGATTCAATCCCTGATCTGGAAATGAGATCCCACGTCAAGCCGCTGCACATAGTGACAAAGAAAGGAAGGAAGGAAGGGAGGGAGGAAGGAAGGAAGGAAGGAAGGAAAGAAGAAAGAAAGAAAGAAAGAAAGAAAGAAAGAAAGAAAGAAAGAAAGAAAGAAAGAAGGAAGGAAGGAAAGAAAGAAAGAAGGAAAGAAAGAAAGAAAGAAAAGAAAGAAAGAAAGAAGAAAGAAAGAAAGAGGAAGAAAGAAAGAAGGAAGGAAAGAAAGAAAGAAGAAAGAAAGAAGGAAAGAAAGAAAGAAAGAAAGAAAGAAAGAAGGAAGGAAGGAAAGAAAGAAGGAAGGAAGGAAAGAAAGAAGGAAAGAAAGAAAGAAGGAAAGAAAAAAGCAAAGAAAAGAAGGAAAAAGAAACCTCTATTTTTAACAGTCTCTGGATCATTCTACTATACTGCCAGACTAGATACTGCTAAAGTTCTTTCTAGTGCTAAGCAGACAAGAGTCCAGAACACAAATATACCTGCCACATCAGCCACTTAAAATCATTCCTATAGTAATTTCAAAATTAAAAGAACACATGTCCTAAGTGCTTCAACCTTAGACCAAATGACAATTATTGGCAAAAGGTCAAATTACTAATAATTACCATAGCCTTCATCTACTGCCCCATAATTTCTGCTTTACCAAAACACAAAGACCATTCACAGATTACAAGTACTAACGCATCAGAGGCTGTTCGTGTTGATGATCTTACCCAGATCACAGGTCCATCTCCAGGTCTTGCCTGTTGTTTCCAGATAGGAATCTGAAAAATTCAACAAATTTCTTAAGCCACAACTTCAGTTAAACCACTAATAAATTCTTTAAAGCAATGCATACATGAAAAATAAAGTGTTTCTAATCAACCAACAATCAAGGTGAAAAAAATGAATTATAGGAAGAAATCCAAATCCTTCCAAGTGTCCTTAACAATGAAAGAGCAATAATTAATTATAAGATGTTCTCTAGAGAGTAGAAAGAGACCTGAACTAGGAATTGGAAGGCCTGGCAGGTTCAAGTCTTTCTTTCCCACTTAATTATTCACAGGACCTCCCCATGTCTCTACTTCCTCATCTATAAAATGCAGACATCTGTCTGAACCTTGTCTCTTTCACAGGGTTTCCACTGGGATCAAACAAGATGAGGCTTGCAAAAGAGCTTTACAATTATGAAAGGCTGACTTTTCTGAATACTTCCTATAAGTTTACTAGAGTTCCATTAAAACTCCAAAAACAAAGAAATCTTTTACATCAAACCTGAGAATGTGTGCTTCTAATCTAAGCAATTTAAGAAGCTCTAAGAGTTCCCTCTTGGCTCAGCAGGTTAAGGATCCAGCGTTGTCACTCCTGTGGCTCTGGTTACAGCCATGGCACGGGTTGGATTCTCAGCTTGGGGAACATCCACATGCCACGGGCACGGCCAAATAAATAATAATAAAAAAAAAAAAATAGGAGTTCCCATCGTGGCTTGGTGGTTAACAAATCCGACTAGGGACCATGGGGTTGCGGGTCTAGTCCCCGGCCTCGCTCAGTGGGTTGAGGATCTGGCGTTGCCATGGGCTGTGGTGTAGGTTGCAGACAAGGCTCGGATCTGGAGTTGCTGTGGCTCTGGCGGAGGCCGGCAGCTACGGCTCCAGTTGGACCCCTGACCTGGGAACCACGTGCTGCGGGTACAGCCTTAGAGGAGACGGGGGGACAAAAAAAAAAAAAAAAAAAAAAAATTTAAATAAATAAAATAAATAAAAAGCTCTAACTTAATATCCAAGGAGAGGGGACTTAATTTGCATAACCATACCATCACATATTTCCTTACCTACAAATAAGGGACTAAACTCTACTAACTCAACCACATTCTGGTAGGGAAAAAAAAAAATCTCATTCAAAAACAAACTTTAAAATGTTGTTATATTTTGTAAAGCACATTTTAGGTCAGTGCTAAACTCATGCTCTATTTAGCTTCTAATTCCATCCTAAACTTGTCTTCTTCCTGCAATCACTCACCAACTTACCATCTTCCTCTCATTAGATATGAAGACAGCGTAACACTCTTCTAATGGATATTGGTTGTGGTTTTTGATGTATTCACAGAGCTTCCAAATATTTTCTTCACTGAAATAAAATAATTGCTTAAGCAATATAATTCAAGCAAGAACGCGCTGTTTTTCAAATTTGAACAAAAGACTGATGACGATATAAAAAAGTTGGAAGCAACCATAATCACCACTTCATCCAACAACTAACTGGCTGACAGAACTTCCTCTAAAACACCCCCAGCAAGCTGTTACCAAACTATACTGCTCGTGACCGACCCCATCTACAGACAGAGCTCAGGACCTCTGTCAGCAGTGCTACTGTACGGAGGCATTTTAACACCGCTCAAACACTACGTCAACCTATAATCTATAATCCAGGGCCCTGAGATGGAGCTGGAATTCCAACTGAGCCACATACAAAGTAGGAAGCTTCAGACATCCTGACCTCTCTGAAGGCCTGCTTTTCTCCTCTGTAAAATGGGCACAACCATCATAACCACAGCATGTGATGAACACTCAATCTTAGTTAACACTGGTTTCCTGCTCCCCTTAGGAATGGGGCAGGATGTGTGTCTGGGGTAGGAGGTCTCCTTACTGAAAAACGACTGGGACAGTTGTCTTATGCCCAGGAATTCTTTGGAGGGAGCCCCTTGTGAGTGGTATTCCCTGGGCCCCCCTGGAATGGAGGGGGTCCTGACTTTTACAAAGCTGTTTTTCATACTGAACTGAAATCTGTATTCCTATACTCCTGCCCCAGATGAATCTCTCTTCTACATGAGATGCCTTTAGCTCTCTGAAGCAGTGGTCAGAACTGCCCAAGTAATGCAATGCCCAGGGCATCAAACCAAGCCACGCTGGAAGCCACAGTTCAGCCTTTGGGGTTCTGTCTTTTTCTAGTGAGCTACACAGCACCTCGGCTCAAAATGAGCTACACCAACATTTTGCTCGCACAAGTGACTCACTGTCAAAATCCAATTTCCAGCCACCTACACCATGCCACCTGAAGATGAGGCAAGGCACAAATGGCACCAAGGACTATAGCCATGCTGTGGAAAGACACACTTTCAATTCAGTCTTGCCCTGTCTACCTGTCTCAATGCTCTAAACAACTAAGCTTACTGAAGTGGAGAGTCTGCATTTTTCTCCAGTAATATTATTTTCCCCTGAAATATCTAAGAACCCTTAGAGAAAAAAATGGCAGAGGTAAAAACAGGAGATCGCTACTAATTCCATAGGATGTGTAGCACAGAGGAACAAAATTTTACTGTTTCAGTACCACACAACTTGTAGTAGCTAATTTTTTTTTTTTTTTTTTTTTTTACTCTGGATGTTCTCAGACCAAGTTTTAGACAACATCTGTCTGTCCAGCCTAATAATTTTGGAGAGCGGACCACAAACAAGAGCCTGTGATGTACACCGCACACTGCTAAGTGCCTGGAGAATGTAACGAGCCAGCAAGAGGAGCCATACAGATCCATAAAAAAGTGAGCATCACAGAAGGCATGAAAGATGCATAGAGCAAGCACAGACAAGGCGTTCATTTTGAAGGATACAGGAAGATGGAGGAGGTGTAGGTCAGTGGATGCTCCTTGCTCCCCTCGCACATTCCAAGGGTGGGCACCGAGTTAATGCAAAAGGTTCGAAAATCCTCATGTACCACAAGCACTACTGGTAAGAAGCTGAATTACACATGTGACTTGGACATACTTTGCCTATTACTTTTCAAACACGCGTGAATGTTACGCAGAGAAAAAACAAATTTAAACGTAACAGTTACTGGGTTTCTCGTCCTTTTTTAATCAATTTTTTCAAGAGTACAGTTACTATCATGGAGAAGGATCTCGTAAAACTTGTGATGCTAATAAAAAAGAGAGCCTTATCCGTGGAAACACTGGCAGAGAAAAAGCCCTGGATTTGGTGTGACTCCTGAAACCCATTTAACTGTTTTTTCTTAAAAAAAAAGAGGGGATGATAATAGAAATGTTCCAGTTGATTACTTTGGCAGGAGAAACGCTGACAAAGCACCATTAGGGCCAGGATTCTGCAAGAATGGCTACCGGTGATGGGCTGAAGTCAGAGAGGACCTCAAGGGGAGGATCCAGGCGCACGCAAGTGCTCAACAAATATTTGAAAAATCCAACACCATTATAAAAGAATCACAAGTGCTCTGCAAACTACAGAGAGCCACACAAACACAGGCTATCACTGTTCTCATGAGGCTGGGTCTTAAAAGATAAGTAACAGCTGATGGAAGCTAACGGAAGTGGAAAGGAGGCATTTATTTCAAGCTAGGAGGACCCACAGGAGCCAGTGTAGAAAGGCATACCTACCCGATGTGTTCAGACAGGACAAAGCACCAGTTCTCCATCAGAAGTGATTCTGCCCCAGCCCCAGGGGACATTTGGCAGTGTCTGGGGACATTTCAGGTTGTCACAAACTGGGAGACGGTGGAATGGGCGGGCATTCAGTGTGCAGAGGCCAGGGATGCTGCTACACAACCTACCATACACAGGACAGGCCCCCAGAGAATTGCCACCTCAAAATGCCAACAGAGGCAAAGCTGAAAAACCCTCAGGTAGGGCAGGAAAGGCAAGTTCACAAAGAGACCGAAGGAACAGGTGGTGACTAGATCTTTAGAGGGCTTACTAGGCTCAGAAAGCAGACTTTATTGTCAAAGGCTGCATTCTTGAAATATGATCCACAGACCAGCCTCAGACTCATCCAGGTTGCTGTTCACACACCCAGCAGCTCTGTGGTGGGGCCTGGAGATCTGCATAGTTTACAAGCTCCCAGGTGATTCTCCAACACGTTCAAATTTAGAAGGGATGTGAGCAACGTGAAGCCAGCTGAAGTTAAAGACCTTAAGGACAGGGGAGAGCTGGGCAGAGAGGCCTGTCAGGAAGGGCAGCTGGAAGAGGCCCCGAGGGCCAGGTAAGGAGGGTCTGGCCCTCGGCTGAAGGAATTAGAGGAGACGATCTACTGAAGTGAAGTTCATCTCCCACCATCCTTCCCCCAAGCCTCTCCATTCCAACTGTGCCGGCCTCCCTGCCGTTTCTAGGATACACTTCCTTCTGAGAGCCTCTGCACCCGAAGTGGCCTCCTGCCAATATCCACAAAGCTCCTGCCCTCTTTTTCTTCAGATCTCTGTTCAAAGATCACTTTATCCACAATATCTTCTTTAAATCTCCTAATAACACAATGAGTCATTACCCCTTAACTTGTTCTAGCTTTCTCCTACCACTTAAACCCAAACATGGTTAAAAGGGGTTTTGCCTGTTTTCCCCCAATCGAAATTTGAGAACTATGCAATCTTACGACGGACATCCAATCTCTTGGGGTAGAACATGATGGGAGATAGTATGAAAAAAAAAAAAAGGGTGTGTGTGTGTATGTGGTGTATGTGTGTGTGTGTATGACCGCCTCACTATGCTGTACAGCAGAAATTAAAACACTATAAAACAAATGCACTCAAAAAAAACCAGAAAGAAAGAAATCAAGAACTCTTACAGGGGGGAGTTCCCGTCATGGCTCAGTAGAAACATATCTGACTAGCATCCCTGGCCTCACTCAGTGGGTTATGGATCCGGCGTTGCCGTGAGCTGTGTTGTAGGTTGCAGACGAGGCTCGGATCCTGTGTCTGCGGTGTAGGCCAGCAGCTACTGCTCCAATTCGACCCCTAGCCTGGGAAACTCCACATGCCGCCGGTACAACCTTAAAAAAAAAAAAAAAAAAAAAAAAAAAAAAAAAAAAAACCTCTTACCAGGGAATATATCTATTTTGTTCACTGCTATCTCCCTCATGCATAAAATTGTGCATCTCACACTCCAAGGGCCTAATAAACATTTACTGAATTGACAAAACAATGAGGGGATGTTAGGGACAAGAACAGGACCCAGGTGAGAGGCAGGGCAGAAACAAAGCACAGACTCCAGACTCTGGCATTACTGAGGTTCCAGTTTCAGCACCACCCTTGCAGATGTGTGATCCTGGGCAAACAACAGGTCTCTCTGCCCAGTTTTTTCATTGGTAAAATGAGGGAAATGATAATAATAAAACTACCTCCCAAAGACGGATGGAAGTACTAGGCCTGACACACTGTCAGAGCTGAACGAATGTCAAGCTCTTCCCAGCATTACTTTGGTGACTAGCTGAGGAGAGAAAGGCAGCTTTAGAGGGCCCTAAGGTTTCTTGTGCAGGGACTGGAAATTGGGGTTAGAAGTCATTAATCAAGTAAGGGAAAGGGAATGAAAAGAATCACGATAAGAGTAGTGATTCAGGGAGTTCCCGTTGTGGCGCAGTGGTTAACGAATCCGACTGGGAACCATGAGGTTGCGGGTTCGGTCCCTGCCCTTGCTCAGTGGGTTAATGATCCGGCGTTGCCGTGAGCTGTGGTGTAGGTTGCAGACGCGGCTCGGATCCCACGTTGCTGTGGCTCTGGCGTAGGCCGGTGGCTACAGCTCTGATTCAACCCCTAGCCTGGGAACCTCCATATGCCGCTGGAGCGGCCCAAGAAATAGCAACAACAACAACAAAAAAGACAAAAGACAAAAAAAAAAAAAAAAAAAAAAAAAAAAAAAAGAGTAGTGATTCAGCCACAGTAGTGGCCCAGGATAGGGGGTACAGTGTGTGTATTCCAGAAACAAACTCTGCATTTAACTCGCCATTCCTTCACTCCCAAGCAGTGTGGCCTTAGGCAAATGACTTGCACACCTCTGTGCTTCAACGTGCTCACCTTTAAAACGGAGATAAAAGGAGTTCCGGTCGTGGCTCAGTGGTTAAGGAATCCAACTAGGAATGAGGTTCTATTCCTGGCCTTGCTCAGTGGATTGAGGATCAGGCGTTGCCGTGAGCTGTGGTGTAGGTTGCAGACGCAGCTCGGATCCCGCCTTGCTGTGGCTGTGGCATAGGCCGGTGGCTACAGCTCCGATTAGACCCGCTAACCTGGGAACCTCCACATGCCGGCGGGAGCAGCCCAAGAAATGGCAAAAAAATAATAATAATAATAATAAAATAAAATGGGGATGAGTACCTACCTCCTAGTGTAATTGTGGGTTTCAAACGAATTCATTTACGCAACCGCCTCAGAACAATGACTAGCATATGTGAAGTGTTATGTATAAGTTTAACCGTTATTACAATGAGTACCAGGTGGTTAAGATTTTGGTATCTGGTATAACAGGGCCTGAAATGGATTCCTGGCTGCTATTAGCTGGGTGACCTTGGGAATGTTACTGCAAAAACTCTGCACCCCCATTCTCTTCCAAAATTAAAATGACCTTCATTCTCAGCAGAATAATATTCAAAGGCCCTCTGCACTCCGCCTCCATCTCCACCTCCCCTTCTTGGACCCCCAAACGCTGAGGTCCGCTGAGAAAAATCCAAGCGAAAAACGCCAGGCAGAAGCAATGCACTTACCGACCCTGCCATTCGTGGCGAATTCCGTCCCCCCCCCCCCCCCCACGCACACACCACACCCTCCCGCAACCCAAATACCCAAGCTCAACTCAAGGGACAAGGGCTGCCATTCCCTCTCTCTCCTCCCCTCAAACCAGAAAACCCGCCAGTCCCGGCCCAGAGGGGCCGGGAAGAGGCGGGGCCCAGCTGCAACGCCAGGCCGGGTGGGCAGGGGAGATGCCGGGGGCTGGCCCCTGCGCCGCCTCACCAGTAGCAGCTGTTGTAGACGCAGGCGTCCCGCGGGGGGCTGGCCGGCTGGTAGTGGGCTGCTGCGGCGACGGGGACATCCCCTTCCATGGCGGGCCTGGGCACGGGCCTAAGGCCGACGGACGAGACAAGCCCCACCGGCGGGCTTCGGGGGAGGGGCCGATGCTCAACAAGCAGCGCGGGTTCTCGTGGCGGAGTGGGCGGAGCCTGAGATCGACCGCCCGTGGTGTTCCCGGGTGGTGGGGCCTAGGGCACGGTAGGCGGAGCCTGGGCCAGCGTGTGGCGCAGGATTCCAACGCACCCAGCTTGAGATGCGCGTTCTGGCTTGCGGGGGGTGGAGCCCAGGTAGGGGGGGTTTAGTGGGAGGACGCGGGCAGCTCTGCCTTGGTGGAGCAAGTTCTGGTGGGCGGATTCTGGGCGGGGAGAAGCGCAAGGTCTTGGCGTGAGAAGGCCCGGTCGAGGTGGGCGGAGCTCGAGGCGCGCGGCGCTTTCTGCCAAGAGGGTGGAGCCAAGAATGGATCCGGGGTGGTGCGAGCAGCGTGAGTTCACAGTGGGCGGAGCCCGGGGCGAGGAAGACCGTGTGGTTCCTGGTGGGCGGAGTCCGCTAGGTGGGTGGGGCCAGAAGTCGGGCGGTGCGGCACGTGGTCCTGGCAGGGGGAGGGGCCAGGAACGAGGGAGGGTTTGTTAACTGGGCGTGCCAGTCCCGGCCGGGAGAGGAGAGGTCTCTGGCACGTGGCTTGAGGGAGGAGTCCTGGGAGGGCTTGGATTCGGTAATCGGTGCTCTGTGATTTTCTCGGCGGAGCGTGAGACAGACTCCAACCCATCGCCAGCTGTGGAAGTTGAGACTCGGAAGACTCCACATGTGCAAGTGAAATTAGAGGACCTTGCATGTGAAAAACAAAGATTTAGCACTTTGAGCCTGGAGTTGGAGAGAACCCGGGGTAGGGGGAAAGAGGTTGGTAGAAGAGGTTAATTCCAAATATGACCGCATGGAGGATGGTGTTCGGGATAATACTCCCAACTCTCAGCATATTGTAACTTTTTTAATTAGGTGAAATTATATATTGGCTAAGAAATGTATATTTATGTTTTCACATATTAAGTAAGAAAAAAATTTGAGAGACCCTTCATGATATTCTTTTGGTATTAATCATATATATTTGTTTATTTGCTGGCAGTCTGGAAGGAAAGACACCGAACTGTTAAAAAGTGATTATCTCTGGTGAATGAATGGTAGGATTTTCACTTTAGATTTATATCTTTCTGAATGTTTATATTTGCAAGGGACATAAATGGCTGATCAGGATATTTATTACCCGTTATAAAATCTGAAATTGTTAGGTTGGTTTATAGGCCATACATAGATTCCCCCAGTCTTACGAATTCAAAAGTCCTAAAGATTTTGAAAATAAGTCATTGTGTCAGTTATCATTGTATCGCCTCTCAGATCCAAATACACACTTTAGCATTGGCCCCATGATAAATAACGGAATTATTTTAAGCACTTCTCCTTCAAAGTGGGCACAACATGAAATCTTCTCAGTTACCTACACTGAAGGAAGATGCTTTCTGCAGTTCCTGAGAGCAGACCAGAAATGTGGACTAGAAGTAGGAGGGTGGTCATGAGAATAATACCCAGTAGGGTCTGCCCAGCCACAGACCCAAACTCGGTCCTTCTATCACCTTGAAGTTTTAGCCTGGCAATAACTTTCACGCAGCCCTCTTGGCAGAGAAACCAGACTCCTGTGCAGCTTGCAGGCAACCACCTGCCCCTTGTCCTCCAGGAAGCTTTTCGGCTGTGGGAGCCCAGGGTCACACACTCCACAGCCCTTCATTCTACTCTTTCATTCCCCCCAGGCATCTCCAAGACCTTCTGTCTCTGCTGGCTCCTACATTCTCATGGCTCCCCACATTGCTGGTTGGTGATTGCTCCCCTCCACCTGCTTCTCTATTTGCCCAGCAACTCCAGACCACCTGCAGCCTGGCTAAACCAGGGAACTTATCTGCTCTCTGGTAGCCAACCTTCCCCAGCAAGATCCAGACCCCTCTCAAGTTTGTCCTTACATACTCTCCCTCAGCCTCAGGCACCAGATAGTTTCATTTTCTCTTACATTTCACTTTTATCATAGTTAATTTTTTTTTTTTTGTCTTTTGTCCTTTTAGGGCCACACCTGTGGCATATGGAGGTTCCCAGGCTAGGGGTCTAATTGGAGCTGTTGCTGCTGGCCTACGCCAGAGCCACAGCAACACGAGATCCCAGCCACATCTGCAACCCATGCCACAGTTCACAGCCGTGCCGGATCCTTAACCCACTGAGCAAGGCCAAGGATTGAACCCACAACCACATGGTTCCTAGTCAGACTTGTTTCCATTGCACTACAAAGGAAACTCCCCATGGTTAATTCTTGACGTTCAAAGTCTACTGTTTAGGAGTTCCCATTGTGGCTTGGTGAGTTAAGAACCCCACTAGTATCCACAAGGATGCGGGTTTGATCCCTGGTCTCACTCAATGGGTTATGGATTTAGCATTGCTGCAAGGTGCAGCAGAGGTTGCTTTCCATGGCTCGGATACCGTGTTGCTGTGGCTATGCGTAAGCCACCAACCGCAGCTCCAATTCGACACCTAGCCTGGGAACTTCCATATGCTGCACGTGCAGCCCTAAAGAGAGAATAAAAATAAATAAATAAATAAATAAATAAGTAAATAAGTAAATAAATAAATAAATAAATTTCAATTTTAAAAAACTCACTTGTTTAACACGTGGTTTCTTTTGATCAGACCCAGACTGCTATAGGACTTTGAAACCAAACTAGGTAGGTTCTACTACTTACTAGTGTGTTTTGGGGCAAAGTTATGTCACCTTTCTGTACCTCAGTTTCTTCATCTGTAAAATGAAGTTAGTGATAATAACACCTACCTCTTAGGGTTGTTATGAGTGTTGATTGAATGTACGTTATATAAATTGGTTAGATATGTGCTGGCACAAAATAATAAATGTTATTTTTTATTTTTTTATTTTTTTTAGGGCTAAAGGTGCAGCTCCCAGGCTAGGGGTCGAATCGGAGCTGCAGCTTCTGGTCTACACCACAGCCACAGCAATGCCAGATCCAAGCCACATTTGTGACCTACACCATGGCTCACGGCAATGCTGAATCATTAACCCACTGATCAAAGCCAGGGATTGAACGCTTATCCTCAAGGATATTAGTTGGGTTCATTTCCTCTGAGCCACAACAGGAACTCCAAGAATAATAAATGTTAGCAAACATGATTGTGGTATAATCTCACCCCATGAACTCCAGTATACCCTATACTCCTGTCACTGAGTGTCTTACTATTCCTCAGACACTTTAAACCTTTGCAGAAGATACATCTTCTGTATAATATACTCTTTCACTTTCCTTGTTTACAGCTTTTCCCAGGAAAAGTTCATTGCTGCCTTCCATTTTTGCACAGCTTTTTTTTTCTTTTTTTTTAGGGCTGCACCTGTGGCATATGGAAGTTCCCAGGCTAGGGGTCGAATCAGAGCTACAGCTGCTGGCCTGCACTACAACCATAGCAATACCAGATCCAAGCCAAGTCTTCAGCCTACACCACAGCATGAGACAACCCCAGATCTTTAACCCACTGAGTGAGGCCAAGGATTGAAGCTGCATCCTCATGGATGCTAATCATATTCTTTTTTTTTTTTTTCAGGCCACACCCTCAGCATATAAAGGTTCCCAGGCTAGGGGTTGAATCAGAGCTGTAGCCACCAGCCCATGCCACAGCCACAGCAACACCAGGTCTGAGCCGCATCTACGATCTACACCACAGCTCACAGCAACACTGGATCCTTAACCCACTGAGAGAGGCCAGGTATTGAACCTGCTTTCTCTTGGATACTAGTGAGTTTCCACTGAGCCACAAAGGGAACTCCTTACACAGCTTTTTTGTTTGTTTGTTTTATCACAACTTTTTAGTCCCTTGTCTTTAAAATTATTACCGTGTTAAGTAACTCATCCTGTCTCTACCTCTACCATGAGCAATTCCATGACATGTTCTTGGCTTGAGAGGTATGACAAAGTAATGGCTCCAGAGTCAGACAGACTCTGGCTCAAATCCTTTCTTGGCGACTTACTATTCTGCATGACTTTGGACAAGTCACCAGCCTTTCCAGGTGTCAATTTCTTTGTGAAATGAGAAATAAAAGTAGAGTGTCTAGGAATTCCCTTCATGGCTCAGCAGTTAATGAACCTGACTAGGATCCATGAGGACATGAGTTCGATCACTGGCCTCACTCAGTGGGTTAAGGGTCTGGCATTGCCGAGAGCTGTGGTGTAGGTCACAGATGCCGCTCAGATCCCATGTTGCTGTGGCTGTGGCGTAGGCCAGTGGCTAAAGCTCTGATTTGATCCCTAGCCTGGGAACCCCAGTATGCCATGGGTGTGGCCAAAAATAGAAGAAAAAAAAAAGTAGAGTGTCTATCTAATGGTGCTGTAGTGAGCATTAAATAAACTAATCTGTGCAAAAGCATAGTGACGGGAGTTCCCTTCGTGGCTCAGTGTGGTTAACGAAGTTGACCAGTATCCTTGAGGACCCAGGTTTAATCCCTGGCCTCTCTCAGTGGGTTAAGGATCCAGTGTTGCTGTGAGCTGTGGTGTAGGTCACAGACAAGGCTGGGATCCCATGTTACATCACTGTGGTGAAGGCCGGTGGCTGCAGTTCCAACTCGATCCCTAGCCTGGGATCTTCCTTTTGCCACAGGTGCAGTCCTAAAAAGACAAAAGACAAAAAAATGAATAAATAAATAAAGCATAGTGGCTGGCGCATCAGAAGTACCCTATGCAGTAAACAACTACAGAGTTTTCCAACTACAATTACTATCATTATATTTCTCTATGGACAGTGTAAGCACTGTGATTGCCGTAAATCCTTGTTGAATTATTGAATTTATTATGATACAAGTGAGGTTACTGTCACAAAGAAACACCAAAATGGCTAAAATGAGATACAAATGCATTTCTTTTTTTTTTTTTTTTTTTTTTTTTTTTGTCTTTTGCCTTTTGCCTTTTTCTAGAGCTGCACCTGCAGCATATGGAGGTTCCCAGGCTAGGGGTCAAATAAGAGCTAGAGCCGCCGCCTATACCACAGCCACCGCAATGACAGATCCAAGCCGAGTCTGTGACCTACACCACAGCTCACGGCAACACCGGATCCTTAACCCACTGAGCAAGCCTGGGAATCAGACCTGCAACCTCATGGTTCCTAGTCAGATTTGTTCCTGCTGCACCCCACATCGGGAACTCCACAAATGCATTTCTCATATGACAGCCTGAGTGTTCACATTCCAGAGCTGATATGGTGTCTCCCACAGCGTTGCCCTGATCCACGTAGCTGAGAAATACTCAACACCTTGTCTACTGCAATTACATTCTGGTCACCAAAATCAGGAAAAAGGAGCAGTGGAAGGTTTAAGAACAAAATCCCCAAGTTGTACACATCACTTCTGCTTACATCCCACTGACAAAAAGATAATTGCAAGGGAAATCAGGAAATGTAGGGTTTGTTCTCCAGCCCATCTATCACTAAATCCCTCAAGCTGGGAGTTCTCTTGTGGTGCAGTGGGTTAAGGATCCTGCATTGTCACTGCTGTGGCACTGGTTCAGTCCCTGGCCTGGGAACTTCCACATGCCATGGGCATGGCAGAGAGAAAGGGAGAGGCAGAGAGAAATAAATACCTCAAGCAGAAGGAGGGAATGAATGTTGAGAGAGCCAGCAGTCTGGGGCGTGATGCTTCTAAACTTTGTCAAATAAGCAGGAATTACTTTTAAGCTGGAAAAATAGATCGTATCTTTAAATTACGTAAGATTTTACAGTAAAGACAAAAAAAAGGGATATGGTTTTGGTGGCGTCGGAGGAACGTAGAATCAGATTCGGACCTACAAACTCCAGTGATCTGGATGTGGAAGAAATAAGAGATGCACTCACAGAAGCCAATACCCAACGAAATCAGGATGTTATGGGCGGGGATTTGGAGGAGGAACACATAACAAAGGAAAATATCAAGAAGGGGTCATGGATGTGAAAGGGGAGATTCAGGAAGTCTACAGCACGCAGTACAGTGAGGTTTAACAACAAAAGGGGCTTTTATTTTGTATTGGGGGAGGGGGTATTTTAATGCTTAATAGGAAGAGCCAGAAGAACAAGGAGGAGATAATCCCACTGCTTTGAGACCACATGATATGATGTGCTCAGACAACTGAAAGAAAACAGAAATACCCCATGTCTATTTTGCTTGCATTTTTCTCTATCAAAGAAAAGGATCCTCAAGCTATAAAGAGTAAGGAAAATAGCAGTAAGAGGAAATTAAAGCCAAGGTGCAGCAGTAGAAAGCACCGAGTTACCTTAAATGGGGTAAAAAAACCCTTTCAATTCAGGTGCGTTCTATTCCAGCATACTTTGAAAGTGCTTTAGACTCTGACCCCAAAGCCTTTCTTACAGATCTTTGAGAAAATATGTCAGAGGAGATGACATAAGACTAAATGCGAATAGCTGCTGTCTTCAGATTCATAAAAGGAAAAAATATATATTCCAGACACTATACCCAGGGGAACTTGATGTCTCTTCCCAGGATGATTTGTGACCATGAAAAAAAGGTGATTATTTAAAGGCCTCAACTGGTTTGCCAAGCCCACTTCATGCCAAATGGACCTCATTTCATGTTGTTGGAAGAATTAATTGATCCTCAGAATAGGATTATAGCACAAACGGAATATAATTTGATTCCAACAAAGCAGCTGTCCCCGTGGTATTAGTCATGCCTCGGTCAGTTAAAAGCCAAGGCAGAAAGGTTGTTTATTAGCCCACTGAAGAGGAAGGACCCTGAAGCAGCTCTCACAGTCAAAGGATGAGCTGCAGAAACCAGGGTTCTCAAGGGACCAGAAGCAAAGCTCACTTCCCCAGGAGCCTTCCTGCTCCTGTCTCTGTCTGCTTCATTCTGAGGTGACTTCACTTCTTGCTGTGGGAGGATGGCTGCTGGCAGTCCCATATTCATATTTTCCAGGCTTGGCAACCCTACTGGAAAGAGAAAACTTTTTTTCCTTATTGCATTCACACAGAGTGACTTGTACCTTTATTTTTACGTTTCTGTACTGCTTGAATTTTTACCTTCTAATGCCGAATTATTAATAAAACATTTCTAAAAAAATGAAATTCATCAATATCAATATAAAAAGCAACATGGACAGACGATTGCTAACTTAACTTTTCTGCAAATGTTGTACATTTAGTTTGTTTTCAGATCTTACTGTTAGAAATAAATCTACAATCAACATTTTGTACGTAAATCTTAGTCCATGCCTCTAATGATTAATGTTTGGAGGGAGTTCTAGAAGTAGAATTCCCGGGTGAAATGTTTTAAATGTTTACAGGTCTCTTGATACATGTTACTGTCTACATTGCTTTCAAGAAACAGGCCTATACCTCAATATCACATTGAGAAGTTTTTTTGTTTTGAAGTTGTTTGTTTGGTTTTGGCCGTCCTGCGGCAACCGTCCTGCGGCAAATGAAATTCCTGGGCCGAGGATCATATCTGAGCTGCAATTTCCACCTACGCCACAGCTGCACAACATAGGAGTCTTCCCCGCCAGGGATCGAACCTGCATCCCAGCACTCCCAAGATGCTGCTGATCCCCTTGTACCACAGCAGGAACTCTGAGGAGTGCTTTAAAAAATTAAAATATAGGCCAAAAAACCTGACATTCACATTGTAATTTTCTTCTTCTTTTTCTTTTCTGGCCACCCTGCAGCATAGAGAATTCCTGGGACAGGGATCAGATTCAAGCCATAGTTGCAACCTATGCCACAGCTGCAGCAACGCTGAATCCTTAAACCACTCTGCCAGGCCAGGGAACCTATGTCCCAGCGATTCAGAGACACCACTGATTTCGTTGCACCACAGAGGGAACTCCTCTCCTTGTAATTTTATTTTGCATTTATCTGATTACTACTTTCCCGTGTTAAAGGGATAATTTCAATATAAAGCAGTAAATGCAAAGGCAGCAAAGTGCTATGTGAGCTCTCAGAGGGGAAGCCCCTTATCATTGAGGGTGGGGAGCTGGGCTGGGTTGGAATTCAAAACTATCATCACTAATTTTACTTAGAAGAGGCTGGGCCTCTTCTGGTCCCAGGGCCCATGCCTGCAGTATTAGACTCAGGGCTGTCCCACACCTCACATGGGAAAATTGAGAAAGTGAAGTACATTCAAGAGAGGCTGATAGGGTAAGTCTGAAAAATCACATCATAAAATTACGACATGGCTTCCTGGCTCACTTCCTTTGCCCACATATGCTCTCTTCCCCGCCAGAAGAGATCTGATAGGGGTGCATGTCTCACATGTACTCCCACCAGTTATTTCGGCAGTGTCCATTACAGGAAACCACTGGTAAAATTCCCCTTTCTCACATGAAGCCCCTATGCTAGATAGAGTTCTTGACTGCAGACAACAGAATCCATCTCTGGCTAAATTAAACAGGAAATCAGGAGTTCCTGTCATGGCTCAGTGGTTCACAAAGCTGACTAGTATCCATGAGGACTCGGGTTCAATCCTTGGCCTTGCTCAGAGGGTCGAGGATCCGGTGTTGCCATGAGCTGTGGTGTAGGTCACAGACTGGCGCGGCTTGGATCTGGTGTTGCTGTGGCTGTGGTGTAGGCCAGTGGCTACAGCTCCAATTCGACCCCTAGCCTGGGAACCTCCGTAGGCTGAGAGTGTGGCCCTAAAAAGACGAAAGACCCCCCCCCAAAAAAAGAGAGAGAGAAAAAAAAAAAAACCCAAAACAGGAAATTTACTAGAAGAACAAGGAGGAGAGAGGTTGGGAAGGACTTGGAGGGGAGGAAGCACAGCCAGGTCACACTGATAAATTCCTCCAAGAATCCAAGAATTAGCTGGTGAGGATGCCACCATTAAACCTACCCTGCCTTTCTACCTTCTCTTGCTGCCACCATGAATAATCTCTGCCACTTCGGATTTGGGTCACTTTCCCCCCCCCCCTTTCTTTTCTTTCTTTCTTTCTTTCCTTCCTTCCTTCCTTCCTTTCTTTTGTCTTTTGTCTTTTTAGGGCCACACCTGAGGCATATGGAGGTTCCCAGGCTATGGGTTGAATCAGAGCTGCAGCTTCCAGCCTACACCACAGCTACAGCAACACCAGGTCTGAGCTGCGACTGCAGCGGACACCATAGCTCATGGCAATGCCAGATCCTTAAACCACTGAGCGAGGCCAGGGATGGAACCCGTGTCCTCACGGATGCTAGTTGGGTTAGTTACCACTGAGCCATGACAGGAACTCCTGGGTCACTTTTTCAAGAGGAAATGAATTTTCCAGGTGGGAGCAGCCTACTGACTGAGATGAGGTAACATGCCTGAGCCCTAGTTGTCAGATTAAAGGGGAAATGACGTCTTTGTCCCTGTAGGGTTTCCAGTGAAGGAGATGGGCCCTGCCCAACCCAAACCCAAAGAGAAAAATCTCTCAGATAAGCGATGTGTCTGTTTAGATCCAGAGTAGCTTAAAAAATGGCGGAGTCAACTATGATCCCCTCACCTCCAGGTGATTAAGGTTTTTCTCCTCTTTTATGGAAAACCAATGAGATTACCTATCATACTGAAGTGAGGTCAGATTTACCACATTCTTGTAAGAAACCCCTGTTCCAGCTGATGTTTACTTTCTCGTTGTGTTACTAAAGAACAGAAAGGGACCCACCTATGACCTCATCTCAAATGAGGTAATGGAATGATGATTAGCTCTTACTTCAGCCCTCTTTTCTGTCACATGTAGGGTAAGAACATTTGACCCTCTTTAAGAAGTCAGGCGGTGTGGGAAAGAACCTCAGTTTTGACTCCCTCTCTTTTCCTAAATCAAGTCCATCCTATTGACAATAGCGAAGACACGGAAAGAAACATGACCTGCCAGAGGCCAATGCTAGACCAATTCTATAAGTTTCCTAAGGTTGCTGTAACAAATTACCACAAACCAGGTGGCTTAAGCACACACACACAAACACACAGACACACACACACACGCAGAAATTTATTCTCTCACAGTTCAGAAGGCCAAAAGTCTGAAACCAAGGTGTCTGCAGGCTCAATTCCCTCAGGAGGCTTTTTTTTTTTTTTTTTTTTTTTTTTTTGCTATTTAGGGCCACATTGTGACATATGGAGGTTTCCAGGGTAGGGGTCAAATCTGAGCTGCAACCACCAGCCTAAGCCACAGCCACAGCAACATGGGATCCTACATCACAGCCCATGGCAAGGCCGGATCCTTAACCCACTGAGCAAGGCGAGGGATCGAACCCACGTCCTCATGAGTACCAGTTGGGTTCCTTAACCACTGAGCCTCGGTGGGAACTCCTTCCTCTCCTTTCTCTTATGACACCAGACATTAGCTTTAGGGTCCACCATAAATCCAGGATGATCTCATTTCAAGATCCTAATTACATCTGCAAAGACTCTATTTCCAAATAAGATCACGTTTACAGGTGCCAGAGTCTAGGACCTGGGTGTATCCTTTTGGGGTACACAAATCAGCCCACTACATCAAGTGAAGGCTACAGCAAGTGTGATGATTCTTAACAATGTTGGAGGGAGAACAAAGGAAGAGAGAAAAGCATTTGGCTAGCTCTGTTTCCTGGTGTTCTGAAATTTTTATGTCTTTGCTTATTTAAAAAATGTAAAAACTGGAGTTTGCTTCATGGCTTAGCGGTTAACGAACCAGACTAGGATCCGTGAGGATGTGGGTTCAATACCTGGCCTTGCTCCATGGGTTAAGGATCTGGTGTTGCCTTGAGCTGTGGTGTAGGTCACAGACGCAGTGTGGATCCCGAGTTGCTGTGGCTGTGGCGTAGGGCAGCAGCTGCAGCTCCAATTTGACCTCTAGCCTGGGTGCAGCCCTAAAAAGCAAAAAAAAAAAAAAAAAAAAAAAAGTGAAAACTAAAATGACAGCTATAACTTCTGTAGAGGTCAATTTGGCAATAGGCATTTTTATTTTTTAGGTTTTATTTATTTATTTTTTTTAGGGCCACAGGTGCAGCATATAGAAGTTCCCAGGCTAGGGGTCCAATCTGAGCTACAGCTGCCAGCCTACACTACAGCCACAGCAACGCTACATCCAAGCCACATTTGCAGCCTACACCACAGCTACGGCAATGCTGGATCCTTAACCCACTGATCCGGGATAGTGATGAAACACACATCCTCAAGAATATTTTCTGCTGAGTCACAATGGGAACTCCTTCAGTTTGGTAATATCTAACAGAATCACAAATGCATACGCCTTTTGGGTAGAAATTCTTTTCATAAATGTTTATCAAGATATAATACGCATAAAGAAAAGTGAACATATCATGGGGTAGACAATGCTACTTTAAATATTGTTCTTTCTGCTTTCATTTATATTGGGTAACCAATTGTCTTAAAACGTTTTTTCTATTATAAAAGTAATACATATTATTGCAAAAAATCAGAAAAATTGAGAAAAGTACAAAGAAATTACAACGACTATAATATTACCTCCAGAAATCAACCATTAACATTTTGTTATAGTTTCTTGTGGGCTTTTTCCAATGCAAGCATATACATAAATATTTTTTAAACAAAGATGGGACTGTGGAGTTCCCGTCGTGGCTCAGTGGTTAACGAATCCGACTAGGAACCATGAGGCTGCGGGTTCAATCCCTGGCCTTGCTCAGTGGGTTAAGGATCCGGCGTTGCTGTGAGCTGTAGTGTAGGTTGCAGACTCGGCTCGGATCCCACGTTGCTGTGGCTCTGGTGTAGGCCGGTGGCTACAGCTCCGATTAGACCCCTAGCCTGGGAACCTCCATATGCTGCGGGAGCAGCCCAAGAAATGGCAAAAAGACAAAAAAAAAAAAAAAAAAAGATGGGACTGTGTGAATACCTAGTTCTTTGTATTTTCTTAACACGTTACAATGCATCGTGTACAACTTTCTGTATAATTAAACACAGTTGCATCATTTTTTTTTTTTTTTTGGCTGCCCCTTGGCATATGTTTCCCAAGCCAGGGATCAGATCCCAGCTGGAGCAACCTATGCCACAGCTGTGGTGGGGGATTGAACCTGGATCCTTGGCATTTCAGAGACACAGCCAATCCTGTCATGCCACAGCGTGAACTCCAGCATTATAATTTTTAATGACCGTATAGCATTCTTTTTAAGTTCCCAATGAGAGACATTCAAGCTGTTTTCAGCTTTTTGACATTATAAATAATGCTGTGGTAAATATCATGGTGCATACATTTTTTAAAAAGCTTTTAAAAGACTGAATTTTAAGTGCTTGAATATATAATAACTTCTGTATCTCAAAAGCGCATGGAAGGGATTTCCTGATATTCCCTCCAGACTTGCTTTACCATAGCCTTCTCTAAGTTAGGTGCAGCTTCATCTTGCCATCAGCTCAAGCAAGCAAACCAAAAACCAAGTACTGGAGTCATCCTTTGGCTCCTCTCTCTCATGCCTAAATCCAATTAATTGGCAAATTCGATTGACTCTTTCTTCCAAATAAACCCAGAATTTAACCATTTCTCGTTACTTCCACTGATCTGCATCACCATTATCTCTTGCCTGAATAATTGTAGTGGCCTCCGAAGTAGAGTTGCCATATTTAGCAAATAAAATGACACCCCGTTAAAAATTGAATTTCAGATGAACAACAATTTTTTTAGCATAAGTATGTCCCCTTATTGCATTCTCCATGCAGCAGCCAGAGGGATTCTTTCAAAAAGTCAGAATAAGTCTCTCCTTTGTTCAAAACCCTGTGATGTCTTTTCATCTCACTTATTATACAAAGCAAAAAAAACCTTAAAGCTGAGGCCTTGCAGGATCTGCTCCCAGCAGCTTTTTCCTCTTTGATTTTATTGGTCCACTGTCCTCCCCTGGCCTCTGGTTGCACTTCTCTTCTCCCAGGTATAACTAACCTCCTTTAAGTCTTTGCTTACATTACGTGAGGTCTTTCCTAGATCGCCCTGTTTAAAAGTGCACGCTTCCCTTCACTTTCTCTATATTTCTGCAGCACTTCCTCTTTTAACGAACATATCATTTACTTAGTTTATTGCCCTTCCCCTTTTACCAGAATTTAAGTTCCATGAGGGCATTTTTGCTCTTATTGTTCACAGTGGCATCCCTGGTGCTTAGAATACTGCCCGGCTCATAATAGATGCTCAATAAATATTTAATAAATGTCGAATTAAGGAAATGATTTCCAAATCAATAAGTAGCTTTTATTTGTTTCACTAGGAAGACTCCTCTCACATTCCGATCATTCAGCATGTTATCTATTCTCAGTCATCACGTAACTGCTTTAATTCCAGAGAAGCCATTTTCTGTAATTCTGTAATGGTATAAAACATTTAGATGTGTAGACAGGGTCCTAAGGTATAATAATATCTTAAAATTTAGATATTATAAATAGACTCAGTTTATACGGATTAGGAAATAAAGACCCGGCAAAGGGAATTACTTGCTCAATTCCTAGCTTGGGCGGCGCTGAGTACAGAACCTACGTCTCTAACTATAATACTCTGCCAACTGGCCTTTAGATCCCTTTCTGTTAACTTGTTTGGATTAAGCTAACAGTGAAAAGCTCTAAAGACTCAGAGACAAAAACTGTCAAAAGCCAAGCGCTTCCCCCACCCCTTCAGTCAAGGACCCAGCATTTTGCATTTGAATCCAGCGTGGCGGGAAGCGGAGGGCAGGTGTCAGGAGGGGCGGGGAGGGGCCGCCAGGCCCCGCCAGCCAATCAGAGCGGGCGGGAGCCTCCCTTCCCCCGCCGGCGTCCACGCGCCAAAATTCCAAACCCGATCTCGCGCCACTACCCGCCGTCTCCCTCCGCCGAGCTCAGCGAGCCGGAACTATCTAAGAAAAAGAAGTCAGCGGTTTCTGCTCACTGTCCGCTCAGGTCGTCCACACTATCCGTGCGGGCTCTCTTCAAATTCGGCCCAAAGTCCTTCGCTCTATAGATGTGGGGAAAGTTTCGAGCCCGCCGACGTAGAGTGGCCGCGTGGGCGGAACAGGAGGCGGAGGGATTCCGAGTGCGCGCGCTGCGGCCACCCGCGCGCAGCTTGTGGCGCCAGAATTCGGAGCGCGGAAGCGCCTGAGCGGCTGTTTCCCAGTATCGGGTCCGTCTCCCGCCGCGGACGCTCTGCGGAAGAGGGAGAGAAGATGGTGGTCCTCCGCAGCAGCCTGGAGCTGCACAGCCACCCCGCCGCCTCGGCCACGGACTCCTTGGACCTGTCCAACGAGTTCCTCAGTCTGGAGCAGATCGGCCGGAGGCGGCTCCGCTCGGCCGGCGCCGCTGAGCAGTCCGCGGTCACCGCGGCCGCCGCGGGCGTGAGTACCGGCCTGGGGCAGGCCCCTCGGTCGGGCCTGGGGGACTGTCTGCCTGGTGCCCGGTCGGGCCTGGGGGACTGTCTGCCTGGTGCCCGGTGGAGCCTGGGGGTGGGGTGGGCGGTCCTGGTGACAGTTGGCGCGGGGAGAGAAGAGGCGTGTTGGGAGGAGTGTTGTCGAGGACAAGTAAAATGGAAGGCTTTTCAAGATCGGAGCCCGAGGAGGTGTGGGGTGGGCGAAGAGATGGGGCAGATTGCAGGAGGGCTAAGCCGTTGGTTACTACCTACTTTTACGCCAGAGGAAACCCGAGCTCCCCGGAGGCCAAGTGCACTTGGAGGCCAACCCTTGAGTTGGGGGCTGCCCCGCCCCCAGCTCACACACCTCCCTAACCAATCTCCCAGGCTCCGGCTTTAGGTTCGCAGGAATCGCGAGCCACACGCCTGTACTGAGCGCTTACTGTATGCGTGACATGTTTTAGAGGCCGCGGCAGATAGAAAGAGTGTGACTCAGGTTCCCTGACTTTCATTTACGATCTAAGAGAGGTTCGGTAATCAGAACGCAATGAATAATACCAGGTTGCGTAATGTGCAGGGATGGAGAGCGACATTTCAGGTACATCTTCACTTAAGCCTCCTAGCAGCTCCATGAGAATGGAGAGTTGTGATATGAATCTCACAGATGAAAAAAACAGCCTCGAGGTACCCAGTAAGTGATAGATCTAAAACTGGAACTTGGATTTTCTGCCTACACAACCTTTCTCTTTCTGTTATTTCATACTCCAGTCATAAGCAAGGTCTGTAAGGATTCCAAGGAGGTGGAGCAGTAGGTCTCCTTGAAAGAAGTGCTTCTTCTGGGTCTGAGGTACAGGTGGAATGTTTGGTAGATTTAAGGCTGAGGGAGAGAGTCCCTCCACCTCCCCTTCCGCGGGTGGAGGGGACAGCGTTAACAAAAGGTTAGAGAAATTGAGGAAGCAAGACTAGCAAAGTTAAGGCAGCAGGAAGTAGTCTAGTTCTGTTATAGGGAAGTGGGCATGGGGTTGGGAAAAATAGGACCAGAGAGAGAGTTAGAACTGGGAAGCCAGAATAAGAGGCCAAGGGGAGGTTTGTGTGGTGGGAGAGAGTGACAAAACATAGGTAAGAGAGTGATCGCTGTATGAAATCAGTTGTCAGTATCTTTTTTTAGAGCCCCCCCCCCACATGCTAGTTGTTCCTCTACTGAGGGAATGAAAGAGTTCATTCAGTTTCTGAAATTGTGATCCGAATTGAAAAAACAAATAATTTCCTGACTCTTAGGATGTGTTTCTCAATCACAGGCACAAGTTGTTAGAGATCTGAGAGGCAGACACTTGTTCAGTGAACTCGGTCACTTGACTTATTAACCTGTGTTCGAAAGAGCTGAGTATTTCGGTAAATATTGAGTGCTTGTTATCCTCAGGACAGTGCTGGATTCTGTGACTGTAATGATGTACTGAATACTGGTTAAGTAACATAGGTGCTTAAAACCACTATTAGTTCTGAATCTTAACCTACTGGTAATCAGGGGGTTTCTATACTTCATAAAAGTAGGGGATACTTAACCACATGGGTAGTGAGAATTAAATGTTGTCATGCATGTAAGGAAATTAGCTGAACACTTAGCTAATAGTACTCAGTCGTTGTCAGCTGTTTAGACCAGTCAGTTTTAATGGCCACTCCATCTTTTCAGTTCTTCAGGCTAAAAATCTTAAGTCATCTTCAACTCCTCTCTTGGTTCATAGTAGCAAATTCTGTTGTCTTTCAGAATATATTCAGAATCTGACCACTTCTCAGCTTTTCCATTGTTGGCCTTGCTGGTTCAAGCCATTATCTCTTGTCTGGATCATTAAAATAGATTCTTGACTGGCCTCCCTATTTTCTACCCTTATTTTTGTAATGCCCTCCTCCCCCAAAAATCAGTTCTCTGTGTAGGTTACAGAGTGATCTTCTTAAAAGTTAAAACAGGAGTTCCCCTTGTGGCTCATTGGGAACTAGCCGGATTAGTGTCCACGAGGATGTAGGTTTGATCCCTGGGCCCCCTCCGTGGGTTAAGGATCTGGCGTTGCCATGTGCTACAGTGTAGGTCGAAGATGCACTTGGACCTGGCATTGCTGTGGCTGTGGTGTAGACTGGCAGCTGTAGCCCCGATTTGACCCTTAGCCTGGGATCTCTATGCTCCACCTGCGGCCGTAAAAAGCAAAAATAATAAATAAAACAAGTATTTGAAGTAATTTTAATAAAAAATGAATTAAAAAGTCAAATAATTGATTGCTTCTCTGCTCAAAATTCCCTAAAAGTTTGAAAGTTGAAGAGCAACCCTCTACCTTCTTGTCCCCTTCCATTTATGATGACGTTGTCTTCCGTTCTCTGTTTTGCAAAACCTAGTCTATTCTAGCCCTTATGGCCTAGCTGCTCCTGAATCCCAAGGTCTTTGCCCTTGCTCTTCTTTATGTTGGGGTATTGGGATTCCCTGGATATCCATGAGCCATTACTTTACCTTTACAGTGACTTACCCTGACACCCTATTTAAAATTACAAACCACTCGTTGACAGCCCTCTTTGTTTTATGTTCCCAGCACTTATGACCTTCTAAGTATTCTAAAGTTTGCTGTTTTAAAAATATTTTTATCTTGGCCAATCAGAATGTAACTCCATAGGGATTTGGATTTTGACCTTTTATTTAGCTGTGTATTTATTAGCACCTAGAGTGTAGTAGGTACATAATAAATAATTTTGTTGATTGTCTTGCCATATATGTGTGTGTGGTGGTTGAGCAATTAGCGATTGTTGTAGGGTAGGAAAGATTTTTCTTCCTGGCTAGGATTTCCAGTAGAAGTTATGCCTTTTTGAGCCATAAATCCTCTGTAGAACTAATTATAATCAGAAGGTTATTTAGGCAGCATGGATTGGATCTTGGGGGGTTATGTATTCATACTAACAAAGTCCATTAATACCCAAATGAAACATACTTTGTGATTGGAATATTTTCTCATTTGGGGACTTTACATTCTATACATTTGACTTGACTATAGCTTGCTTTTGACATTAGTCATGTGTTTCAGAAATGTAACTCTTTTATCCACCCTCATTGTATTTGGGTATTTCTCAGTCTCCTCATTCACACATTTTTTTTTAATTCACTCATTTATTGACAGAGTGTTTCTTATGGTAGATTCTTTTTATATTTATTTATGGCCATGTGCACTGCTTGTGAAAGTTCCCAAGCCACAATAATGACAATGCCAAGTCCTTAAACTTGGGCCACCAGGGAACCTCCTCGGTTCCTTTTATTTTCTTTTCTTTTTTCTTTTTTTTTCTTTTTGCCATTTCTGGGGCTGCTCCCTCGGCATATGGAGGTTCCCAGGCCAGGGGTCTAATCGGAGCTGTAGCTGCTGGCCTATACCACAGCCACAGCAACGCCAGATCCGAGCCGTGTCTGCAACCTACACCACAGCTCACAGCAACACCGAATCCTTAACCTACTGAGCAAGGCCAGGGATTGAATCCACAACCTCATGGTTCCTAGTCGGATTAGTTAAACATTGAGCCATGACGGGAACTCCCTCCTCGGTTCTTTTTAAATGGTTGGATTTATTCAGATTAATTCATTAACTTGTATTTTCCTTCATCTCATCTTGGAGGCCAACCTTATCTTCAAGTTCTGAAGACCCCTATAGTTATCTATTTTTTAACTCCATTTTACTTTTACATTTTGAATATGATCTCACTTAGTTGGGCTTAAGGTTTTTTTTTCCCCTGACTTGTATGGATTTCCTGAAAATATTTTGTTTAAAATTTGTTTCTTTGTTTTTTAAACTTTTTATTTTCTTCCTACCTTAAAAGTTTCCTCCAGAATCAGGTTTGCCATTGTCTATTTCTCTGCATTCACAGGTCTGGGGCTCTTTGATTTGTTAAATTTAGGGTTGTTTCTCAAGCTGAAGGAGACCCTTCAGGATGGATAGTAGGGGTTTCTTGGTGGTAATTGTACATTACTTTTGGGTTGTGTTTATGTACATATTTATTCTGTATGTTAGGTAAAATAAAACACTCTGTAGTATGTAGAAAGTACTTAAAAACAATTTTTTTGGGGGGTCACATCCATGGCATATGGAAGATCCCAAGCCAGGGATTCAGCCCACACCACGGCATTGATCCAAGCTATTGCAGTGACAGCACTGGCTCATTCACCCACTGTGCTACTAGGGAACTCCTAGAACGTACTTAAAAAAAAAAATTGTGTGTGTGTTTATTTAGAGGTCTGGAAAGATATCCCAAACTGATAATATATAACGTATGAGAGATTTTTTTAAAACTTGGAGCATATCAGCACAGAAATGAAAAATGTATAGCTCAGTGAAGTATCACAAGGCATGGATAGAGAGATTCTAACATGTGGCAATGAATTGCCACATGTTAGAATCTTCCTGGAGTTGAGTGACATGGCTACTCTTCATTTGAGGGAGTTTACTTGTTTTTGGAGAATAACAGTCCATTTTTGTAAGTTTGTGTTAGACTGGCCCTTGATTTTAGGCTTAGAAGTTGCAACTTTTAGAACAGGGATTTAATCAGATAGTGTTTAGGAAGGATTGTAGTCAACAAATCTGAGTTTGGAAGACCAGTTAAAAGATTGTAATACTGGAGTCCTCACTGTGGCCCCACGAGATTGGCACATCTTTGGAGCTCTGGGTCTCAGGTTCTGTCCCTGGCCTGGCACAGTGGGTTGAGGATCTGGTGTTGGCACAGCTGTGGTGTAGATCAAGCTACGACTCAAATCTAATCACTGGCCTGGAAGCTCCATATACCAAAAAAAAAAAAAAAAGATTGTAATACTAATAGGCACGACTTTTATAGCACTTGCTACATTCCAGGCAAGTACCCAATATGCATACACAAAATATTATTATTTTGTTTTCCAAAAATTAATATTTTTAATTTTTAATTGGAGCATAACAACTTTATTATTATTAATATATTATCCTCATTATACATATGGGAACTAAGGTCTCTTTGTAACTTGGACAAGATTATACAGCTCTAAGTGACAATCTTAGGCAGTCTATCTTTAAGAATTTGGGTTCTTAATTAGTATGTTATTACCACAATAGACCAGAACTAGAGCCTAAATTAAGGTGATACTAGGAGGCATGGAGAGAAAAAGGGGTCTGAGAGTTGTTTAGATACAAGGAGGGAGGAAGTGTTATTCCCAGCTGAAGAGGTAAGCTATACACCTTTGGGAATATGAGTTTGACGAGAGGTTAGGACTGTTTTTCTTTGGGAGTCACCTATATAGGGTGATAGTTAAATCCTTGAAGACAAAACATATCAAAACACAAAAATATTTAACATCTGGAGCAATGACTTTAAGGGTGAGAAGAGGATGAATTAGGTTTAAAAAAAATAAAGAGTGTCACATAAACAAAGGATCAAAGAAGGGAATAAACAACTCCATAGACACCACTGAGGTAAAATAGGCCATTGGATCTAGCTATTGGGAGATAGTTTTAGACCTTCTGAAAGAGTTGTAGAGTTGGAAACCGAATTGCTGGAACAAGTGGAGTAATTGTGAGTAATTGACCACACCAGTATTTAAAGACAACCTGAGAAAGGCTATCCCCACTATCCTGGGTATAATGTGAATACTTTTTACAATAGGATATAGTGCTGCTGTTTGCAAGAAGCCCTAAGTCTGGATGAATACATTTTGTGTTGGTATCATAACTATGATTTTAAAAAACCTGTTTAAATCAATTATACTTCAATAAAAATTTTTTAAAATCCTATTTAAACCTAATTTGTTGAATTGATGCTTGAATTGACTCAACCAGTATGACTCCCATACATATTTTGTCATGAATTAAATCTTTAATAAGCTTGATCTTTTGTGGAAAACTAACATCAGAATATTTCTGTTTTTCAGTTGTCTACTTCAGGGAAAAACTTTTGTTGTTGTTGCATGCTCCCTGTACTAACTTACTGATTCTGAAAAATTACAGCAGACTTAAAAGCTAATGAAATATATTTTTTTCTTCTTTTAAAATTTCACTTTTAAGAACAATCAGTGCTCTCAATATTGAAGTAGATTTTAGCGAAAGAATAAATGACTCCATCTCTAGATTTAGTTTTCACATGGTGTTTTCTCTTTTTCACTTCTTAGGAAATTTTTTTCTGGTAATACATGTTGGTGAAAATGTGAAAAATAGACAGTGGAAGTTCTCCTTTCTATCCTCCAGGGTTAACTTTTGGTTAATAGTTGGTGTTAAACTTACTTCGAGAGTTATTTGATTAGCTATATTAAACTGAGTTGGATTTGATAACAGTTTTAGTTTCTTTAGCAAAATGAGATGTACACAAGATAATTCATCTTGAGGCATTTATAACACACCAGAAAATTGCAGATAACCTAAACATAATACATTAAGCAGTTTGTTAAGTAGATTCATGTAATGGCTGGAATACTATTCCTTTATATTAAAAGATTTTTATGAGTTCCCGTTGTGGCACAGTGGAAACGAATCCGACTAGGAACATGAGCTTGCAGTTTCGATCCCTGGCCTTGCTCAGTGGGTTAAGGATCTGGTGTTGCCGCCGTGTAGGTTACAGACATGGCTCGGATCTGGCGTTGCTGCTGTGGCTGTGGTGTAGACCAGTGGCTACAGCTTAGATTTGACCCCTAGCCTGGGAACATCCATATGCCTCGGATGTGGCCCTGAAAAATGAAAGAAAAAAAAAAGAAAAAGATTTTTAGAATAATAGTTCATGATATGGGCAAATGGTTGTATTCCTTGAAAAAAGTTACAAAGCATAAATAATATCCCAATTTAGAAATTGTGTAAATATATTTGCATAAGAAAAGAATTGTTTATGCACCAAAAGGTTAACAGTAGTTGTCTGCGCATAGCTAGAATTAAGGGTGACAGTTTCATCCTTGTTCATTTCTTCTTTTTTCCATTTAATGGGCACATGTTGCTTTGATTTTTATATTGCTTTTATAAAAAAACATTTTCTGAAGTTATTGATATTTTAAAATTCCCCATTGAGTGCCTCTACGTAGGTGATTCCCCAAAAACCTGTTTTATTTTTTTCTCCATGTTGTTAAGGATAGTCTTTTCTGATACTAAGTGTTTATTTAGGGAGAATGAACTAAGCCCCTCACTATGCGAATCAAAGAGTCACTTAGACCACTTCCAAGATTTTCCTTGTGGCCAGCAGTTAAGTATCAGCAGTTAGGGACCCTGCATTGTGACTGCAGTGACTTAGGTGGCTCATTTGGTGTGGGTGTGATCAGCTTTCACATGCCTTAGATATGGCCAAAAAAAAAAGATTAAATATTCCAAGCTTTTCAGGGAATCTTTTTTCCCAATATTTAGCAACCCCCCCTCCTTTCTTTTTTCCTATGAAAACAAACTTTTTAAAAATTATCCCCAGGAACATGGGGATATTTACTATTTTTATTGTAATAAAATACAGGTAACATAAAACTTATCACTTTAACCGTTTTTTAAGTGTACAGTTCTACAACATTAAGTACATTCACATTGTTCTACAACCATCACCACCCTCCATCTCCAGAATTTTTCATCTTCCAAAACTGAAACTCTGCCTATTATTAAATACTAATTCTTCATTTTTCCCTCCTCCCAGCCCCTGGCAACTATCATTGTACTTTTTGTCTCTAAAAGTACAATGGAGCCTCATAAGAGGAAACATACAGTATCTGTACTTCTGTGACTGGCTTACTTTACTTAGCATAATATATTCAAGGTTTATCCATGTTATTTCCTTTTTTCATTTTTGGCTGCCCTGTGGCATATGGGTTTCCTGGGCCAGGGTATTTATTTTTAATACTGAATAATATTGCATTGTATGTCCTATATACATACATATAAGTACACATATGTATATTTATTTATCCATTTGTTGATGAACACTAGAATTGCTTCCAACTTTTGGCTCTTGTGAATATGCTGCTATGAATATGTATGTTCATATATCTGTTTAGGTCCCTGCTTTCACTTCTTTTGAGTATATATCCAAAAGCAACATTGCTGGATCATATGGCAATTCTGTGTTTAATTTTTTGAGCCATTGCCATATCATTTTTCACAGTGTCTGTACCATTGTAACACACAAGGGTTCCAGTTTCTCCACATCTTTGCCAACGCTTAGTTTCTGGGCTTTTTTGGTAATAGCCATCCTAATGAGTGTGAAGTGGTATCTCATTTTGTTTGATTTGCATTTCCTTATGATTATTGTGTTGAGCATCTTTTCATGTGTGTATTAGCCATTTGTACATATTCTTTACTGAAATATCTACTCAAATCTTTTGCCCATCTTTTGTTGTTAAAATACAGAAGTTCTTTATGTATTATGGGTATCAGTCCTTTGTCCTTTACATGACTTACAAGTATGTTCTCTTCTGTGGGTTTCCATTTCACTCTATTGATGATGTCCTTTGTACAAAACTTTTAAGTCCAACTTAGCTATTTTTTCTTTTGTTGTCTATATTTTTGGTGTCCTAAGAAATCGTTACCAAATCCATTGTCATATGAAAGTTTTCCCCTATGTTTTCTTTTGAAATTCTGATTAACTTTTTAAGCTGTCATTTTTAAGCTGTCATCTAAAGTCTTCCCCCCTCCACCCCTGCATAGGTTTAAATACTTACAAAGAAGATGATTTCTGTCATCTTTTGTTGTTGATGTTAAAAAAGTAAAACTATAATGGAAGTTCCTTTTGTAACTATAATGGAAGCTCAGAGGGTTATGAACCTGACTGGTATCCATGAGGATGAGGGTTTGATCCCTGACCTTACTCTGTGGGTTAAGGATCTGGTGTTGCTGTGGCTGTGGTGTAGGCCTGCAGCTGCAGCTCCAGTTGGCCCCTTAGCCTGGGAATTTCCGTATGCTGCAGGTGTGGGCCTTAAAAAAGCAATAAATAAACAAATAAATAAATAAAAATTAAAAATAAAATAAAACTATAACTATTACATTAGAGTTTTCTAAGTGTCCCCTGGAATCTAAAAACCAGTTATTTGATACCTGTCTTGATACATTAAAAAATAATACAGGAACAAGCTCTTGTAACATCAGAAAGTTTACCTTGATTCTTTTTTCTTCTTTTAATTTGTATTAAATCCACAGCACTTTATCTTGATATATTTTTATGCTTGAAAGTCATTTATTATCCTTTTATACTTATAAAACAAAATTTGAATTTTTTCTACTTTTCCATGATGATAAAACTCCAAAAATAAAATTTAATTTATTAATGTATTATACTTATTAATATTCAAGTGGTAAAAACAATAAAAAAGTACCTATATCGATTAAAAATGATTAAACATGGGAAATACCATTTTCTTAGGATTTCATATAGTTGAAATCTCCCCCCCCCCCCCAGTTAGTGTATCTATGGGTGAATCTTATTTATTGCTGAAGACAGTGCTTTGGCATCAGTTTCATTGTTTTTATAAATTTAAGCACTGAGAGACATTGTTCATATAAGTAAGTAGATAGTAATGAAAGGAGTTTTCTTTGTAGTGCCACTCAGGTTTTCTGGCTTATATGCAGAAAATCACTTGCCAAACATTTTTAATGGTCTCTTAGCTTGATTAGGTCTCCTTTCAATTTTGTTGAAAGCAGAGAATTGGAAACCACCTAACAAAGGAAAGGATTTGTTGCCTAGTTTAGCCATTCAATTTCTTAACACCTACATTAATGTTTTTCTTTATTTGGCTTTATGAAGGTTTTTTTTTAATGCCTTGAAGCAGTCCACAATAGTAAGATTCAGAAAAAGTAAGAGACATGACTTTTGTTTTGTAAAATGGGAGAAAGGTAAATGAAAGAGGATGCCTTGGTTAGGGTGCCTTCTCAGGTATTTTTAAGAAAAGTACATATGGAAACTGAGAAACTGGAAATAGATACCCTTACAGTTTTCCTTGGAAAGTCTTATATTGCACTACACCCATTTAAGATGTAGGTATCCATTTTCAAAATAATACACCTACCAAAATGTGTAGATATTCTTTTCTCAAACATCCTTAAATATAGGTACACTGATAAAAATGATGACAAATCATACACATCACTTAATACCTTATGAAGTACCTGTCTGATTCTTACACAGATCCTCATGGTATAAATGTCCTTACTTGTGAACCACTCAAATGTTCTCCCTGAAACAAAATTAAATGGCAGACTATCTTAATAAAAACGTGATGAAATGACCAAGTAAAGCCAGCTTAAGGACCATGGTGGGACACTAATGTTACATTTAAAAAAAAAAAAAACAAAACTGCCTGTTTTTCTAAAATTATACATTTTTAGAGTAGTAAGGCATGGGATTATAGAGCTGTTAGGTACATTTTCCTTCTCTTCTAATATATAAGTATCTTTTATATGATTTCAAAGGGCCATATATGAAATTTTGAATACTTTATGATGGAACCTCTCCAGCTCATAAACCAACCCACTAACTTAGCCTCTAATCTGTTGAGCAGAAATAAATAGAGCTCTGTGGTTTTTATAACAGATTAACAGGCCTAAACAGTCTTTAAATTGAGTTGTTAAATTATCTGGGTGAAATTGTGTGAGATGGTATTAACTCCTTTATGTCATCCAAGCCAAAATCATAATTCTGATTGTCTAGTTATTTTAAGGTTGCTGCCAAAGGTTGCATGGCAGACAATGGTGTATGTGTGCGTCTATCTTTCTAATTGCTGTAGCCTTAAAATAAAGGCATACCTACTGTTGTGAACTATTACAACTCTTGATCAGTGGTAGAAAAATTTCACCCTCTAGACTACTTGTTAAACTATAAACATCAATAAATCGTATTAGTCACTTCGTAGACATTGCTGATATTTGTTTACCTTACAATGATTATTTTAGATATTAATTTTTATAGTTTGTTGAAGAGATACAAAAATGGTACTGCACCAGAAGCAGTTGTTACGAACTTGTAATCAGAAATCTTGGGAATTTAACTTGGGATTTGACTGAAGAAAAACTTAGATGGCTTTCTTAATTTTTTTTTTAAAGGATGGGTCTTCAGTTAAGGAAGTTGAAACTTATCAGCGGACACGTGCTTTAAGGTCTTTGAGAAAAAATGCACAGAATTCTTCAGATTCTAGTTTCGATAAGAATATGGAAATAACGGAGAAGCATGCTAATGGCAGGCATTTTACAAGGTAATGCAAGATGCTTGAATGCTAACTAAAATAATTTGAAAGCAATAATTTAGGGTTTGCCTTTAATTTTTAAGAGTATTCTTGACTGGTCATCAGTAGTCAGGTTGTAGAAAAAATTTATTTGAAAAGAAATTGCCGCAAATGAATATTATTGAATTAAAAATTTAATGTCAGGTTTGTTTTTGTTTTCTTGTTCAAAAATACTATCTGTGTTATGTGTGAGTGCAGCTGACCTGTTTGGTTGATACAGGATCAGTTCTGAGTACTTAAGTAATCTATAAAGACTTTATGCCTGTAAACTTACTTGTGATATGTGGTTCTGCTTCATAGTTTATAAAAAGTCTTTATTTAAAACAGTAGTAATATTTCTGATTACTATCAAGTTTTCATCAGTTCTAAATCATTTATGAATACCTCTGTGTTGGTATGCTTCTAAAACTGTCTTCACATAGGAGTTAAGAGCATGATTTTTATTTTCACTTGTTCAACTGGACTGGGTGCCTTATACATACTTAAATTTCGTTTCTCAAGGACCCCGAGGTAGGTGTTATGAATCCCATTTTAATACTCTGTGAATTAGGTAGTAGGTACTTAATGGAACTTGGGTTTGTTTGGTCCAGAGAAAATTTAAATCTAACTTTAATTAGCTCAAAATCTTCACTTTTCTTTCCATTTTGGTGGGGCTTAACATAAATTGGGAGGAGGTACAAATTAGAGTAAAATTCGTTTGATGAAATAATTGTTTTTATGTTCTTCTCATAAAGAATTTACTTATAATGACTTTGAAAACCAGAACTCTCTTCTCTCAAATAGAATTTTGATTCTCTTTTTGTGTAGCTGATTTTCCAGAAAAGTGAGGTTGTGCCCTTTTAAGTCTGTTTTTTGTTACTGTTATTTTTTCAATTATTTAATTGGTCTTTTATTATATGTATTTAAATCTGTATCTTATTTTACCCACTATTTATGAAGAGGCTACTACAGTATTTCATGGATTCCAAGGTAGCAACAGCTGTTGAAACACACAACATTATTTTGTGAGACAGAAAGAAAAAAACACTGCAAGTTAGATTATGACATCCTCTCAGTTCTAGGAGACATCTCAATTTCAGAGATGTTAAAATGGGGAGAAAATGTACAATTTTTAGAATCAGTGAAATACAATTTAAGCTACCCCAGTATTTCTGGGAGTTGTCATTGTGGCTCAGCAGGTTAAGAACCCAACTGGTATCCATGAGGATACAGGTTCGATCCTTGGCCTTGCTTAGTGGGATAAGGATCTGGCATTGCTGCAGGGTGCGGCATAGATCGCAGATGTGGCTACACCTGCAGCTACAGCCCTGACTTGACCTCTGGGAACTTCGGTATGCTACAGGTGCAGCCCTAAAGAAAAAAAAAGCTACCCTGGTATTTCTGAAACTCGAAGTCTTCTTGGGGTGGGTGGGGTCCATGACTTAAAATTCTATGAGAATTTAAAGATTCATGTTTTGGAAGTTCCTGCTGTGGGGCAATGGGATTGGCAGTGTCTCTGGAGTGCTGGAACGCTGGTTTGATCCCTGGCCTGGCAGAGTAGTTTAAGGATCCCATGTTGCCACGGCTGTGTAGGTCACAACTGTGGCTCAGATCTAATCCCTGGTGCAGAAACTCTATATGCCACAGGGGGGCCAAAAAAAAAAAAAAAAAAAGATTCATGATCTGAATTAAAAATAAACATTCTGTATCATCCAAATTGCTTCCTTATAGAGAATAGCCATAAAATTTCAGGCCCTACCTTTTTGCTTAGAATGGGCACCAAGTAGTACTGCTTTAGTTATCTCTGGGGTTCACCATGTAAGAACTGACTCTGATCTTACTTAATACATAAACAGTGTATCTGTTTCCAAGAGAAAACTGTTATGCTATGACATGCAGTTCAAATGAAGGTTTGGAGCACTTAAAGTGGATACATTGAGTCATGATACAAAACAAAGGTGATACATAACATGCCAAACTTAACAGAAACCAACAGCAGTCTGAACCACATTGACACAGCAAATGGTTATTTTGTTTCAGCTAAAACTCCAGTGTCTTCTGTTAATGTATTTTTTGGTAGTTGTTTTTATAGTTTATATTTGTATAAAACTTAAATGAATTTATATTTAGTTTGGCTTATAGGTAGTCATAACAAAACAATGTTGGAAATCCTCCAAGTCTTTGCTTTCAAAAGCTCCGTATGTTATTCAGGTTTGTAAAACATTGTGCTAGGCTTTATGCTCGAAAGGTATTAAAGGAGTGTAGTAAACATTTTTTAAATCTTGATTTAAAGATGAGCGACTTTGTATTTTTAAATTGGATTCCTTCTAAGATATATTGAATTCCTATACTTTTATTAATTTAAAATAATTTATTGAAGTATAATTCACATATCATACATTTCATGATTTTAAAGTATATAATTTTGGAGTTCCCTTCATGGTTCAGCAGTTAACGAACCCGACTAGGATCCATGAAGATGCAGGTTCAATCCCTGGCCTTGCTTAGTGGGTTAAGGGTCCGGCGTTGCCGTGAGCTGTGGTGTAGTTTGCAGACGCGGGTCTGATCCCAAGTTACTGTAACTGTGGTGTAGGCTGGCAGCTGTATCTCTGATTTGACCCCTAGCCTGGGAACCTCCATATGCTGTGGTGCAGACCTAAAAAGCAAAATATAAATAAATAAAGTGTACAATTCAGTGGTTGTAAAATATTTGTGATATTGTGCAACCATTGCTGTCTAATTTCAAACATTTTCATCACCCCAGAAAGAACCCCTATGGCCATTATCCCCCCATGCCTGGCTCCTTGGGAGCCATGCATCTACTTTCTGTCTTTGTGGATTTGCCTATTCTGGACATTTCATACACATGGAATCATATAATATGTGGCCTTTTGTGTCTGGCTTCTTTTACCTGGTGTATTTTGAAGGTTGTTTGTATTGTATCTATCAGCACTTCATTCTTTTTTGCTACCAAATAAGTTCCATCATATGAATATATCACATTTTGTTTATCCACTCATCAGTTGATGAACATTTGAATTGTTTATCCTTTTGGATTATTATTAATAATGCTGTGACATTGGTTTATAAATTTTTATATGGACATATGGTATATACCTAACCTAGGAGTGAATTGCTAAGTTAAATGGTAACTGTTTTAATGTTGAGGAACTGCCAAACTGTTGCCCAGAACAGCTGTACCTTTTTTTTTTTTTTTTTTTTTTTTTTTTTTTGTCTTTTGAGGGCCACACCCGAGGCATATGGAGGTTGCCAGGCTAGGAGTCGAATCAGAGCTGCAGCTGCCAGCCTACACCACAGCCACAGCAACACAGGATCTGACCTGCATCTGTGACCTATGCTATTGCTAACAACAATGCCAGATCCTTAACCCACTGAACGAGGCCAGGGATTGAACCTGTGTCCACATGGATGCTAGTCAAATTCATTTCCTCTGTGCCACGATGGGAACTCCTGAATATCTTTTCATGTATTCATTGGCCTGTCATTTATATGTATTTTATGGAGAAGAATTCCTGTCTTTAAAAAAAAAAACTCCCTGGGTGTTCCTATTGTGGTGCGTTGGAATTGGTGGCATCTCTGGAGCTCTTGGATACAGATTCGATCCCCAGCTCAGCACAGTGGATTAAAGATCTGGGGTTGCTGCAACTGTGGCTTGGATCTTCCCTGGCCTGGGAACTCCGCATGCCTTGGGGTGGCCAAAAACCCCCCAAAATCAGATGAATATCAGGATCTGTTTGTATAAGACTTACATAAAGTGGCCTATAGTATTTTTGAATTCTGTTTTATGTAGTTTTCCTGTTTCTTATTGCCAATTTGCCCGACCCTTTGCCAATCAATCCCTTTACATACTTCCATTCTGTGTCTATCCATTCCCCCCCACATTTTTTTTTTTTTGTCTTTTGTCTTTTTAGGGCCACACCCACAGCATATGGAGGGTCCCAGGCTAGGGGTAGAATTGGAGCTATAGCTGCTGGCCCACACCACAGCTATAGCAATGTGGGACCTGAGCGGTGTCTGTGACCTACACCACAGCTTGCAGCAACGCCAGATCCTTAACCCACCGAGCAAGGCCAGGGATCGAACTTGAGTCATTAATCACTGAGTCAGGTTCATTACCCACTGAGCTATGTCGGGAACTACCCCCCTCCCCACATTTTTTTCAATCTATTTTGGGCTCAAGACCAGAGAACCAAGACTGTTAGAATAATACAGAAAGATTTGAGTAGTTGTGCCTTGCAGGCAGGATATATAGTTCTTTGGCCCTGGAGTTCTTCACTAGGGTTCAGTAATCATAGTTTTCAGGAGGCACATGAAACCTCTGAAATAATGTTTAAACTTGTATGTATATGTGCAGTTTCCTAGGGATAAAAGATCAGTAGCTTTCATCAAATTCATAGGAGTTGACAAAAGTCCAGACACCTGTTTTTGTAAGTAGTTTCATTGGAACACAGCCATGCCCGTTCATTCTGTCTATGGCTGTTTTCCTGTTTCAATGTTAGAGTTGTATTAGTATTTATGACAGAGACTGTATAGCTAACAAGCCAAAAACACTTAGTATCTAGCTGTTTAAGGAAAAGTTTACCAACTCCTGCAAGGAAAAAAAATGTTTCCCTTCCCCCGCAGGACAAAAAAAGGAAAAAAAGTATTGCTTTCATCTTTGTGTCCCTAGCTTCCAATGGGGACCTGCTTTATAAAAGGATAGACCTACATGGTATGGAAAGAGTGGCTTCTCTATGATAACTTAAATTGTTATAAGGATACATGAGTTAACTCTTCCAGATAGGATGGTTTCCTTTGTTCCTTTTCCTTTTTTTTTTTTTTTTTTTTTGTCTTTTTGTCTTTTTAGGACTGCACCCACGGCATATGGAGGTTCCCAAGCTAGGGGTCCAATTGGAGCTACAGCTACCAGCTTACATCACAGCCACAGCAACACCAGATCCGAGCCATGTCTGCGACCTACACCACAGCTCACAGCAATGCCAGATCCTTAACCCACTGAGCGAGGCCAGGGATCAACCCACAACCTCATGGTTCATTTTATTTTAAAGTGTCGTATTTGAGGAGTTCCCATCGTGGCACAGTGGTTAACGAATCCAACTAGGAACCATGAGGTTGCGGGTTCGATCCCTGGCCTTGCTCAGTGGGTTAAGGATCCGGCATTGCCGTGAGCTGTGGTGTAGGTTGCAGACTCGGCTTGGATCCCGTGTTGCTGTGGATGTGGCGTAGGCCAGTGGCTATAGCTCCAATTCGACCCCTAGCCTGGGAACCTCCATATGCCATGGGTGCAGGCCTAGAAAAGACAAAAAGACAAATAAATAAATAAATAAAGTGTCATATTTGAAATTCCATGGGTATAACCAGCTCACTTACAAATAGCTTGATAATGTAGGTTGATTAATAGATATAGCCTAACCTAGTATGGAAAATGGAGTCCCTAGAAATAGACATAGTGCTTTGTTTGTGCAATAGATTTGGGGGGAAAGATGAGAGGAGGGTACTTTTTTTAAACCTTGGGAGGTGTTCTTTCCAATTCAGGATTCTGTATGCCAGTTTGTATGCGGGATAGGTGATTTGCAAATGTGACCGTTTCTACATGGGAATGGTAATGTACGTTAAGTAAAGATTGTAGCCAGCAGATATTCTTAGAATGTTCTAAACATGTCACTAAGTTCTCTGGCATGTTTGTAGGTCTGTGTATAGTTATAAATTCCTCAAGGATGTGGGACCACTGTATCCTGTGGTGTAAAACGCATTGTCTTATTTTTGCTGAATGCGTATTAGTTCAGTTATACCTAAATACTTAAGCTAAGGATTTCATTTCTTTAAGTAAAATAGTTTGATTTGATTAGTTCTGTTTAGCTAAGAGTCATTGCATACAGTTGGCCCTCTGTATCCACTGGGTCTGCATGCATAGATTCAACCAACTGGATCAAAAATATTCTAAAAAGCAAAACTTGAATTTTCCACTCACCAGTAGCTGTTTATATAGAATTTACATTGTATTTGGTATTATATGTAATTTAAAGATGATTTAAAGTATACAAGAAGATGTGCATAGGTTATATGGCCGTTCCGAGGCATGTAGAGTTCTCATATCAGGGATCATTTCCAAGCTGCATTGTGACCTATGACGGCTCCTTAACCCACTGTGCCAGGCTGGGGATTGAACCTTCGTCCCAGCATTCTGGAGATGCTACTGATCCTGTTGTGCCACAGTGGGAACTCCATGCCATTTTATCTAAGGGACATGAGCATCCTGGGATTTTGGTATCCGTGAAGATACCACATCCTCTGCCGATACTGTATATCATTGAATTTCACAGCAGGTTCTCAGCTTTTGTTTAGCCATAACTTATATAAGCATAGATATTCTCAAGCTATTTTTTCAGTGGTTTTTAGGTAGCTATAAATATTTGCCCTCCAAGCTGACTTAATTTTTTATCATAGTTTGTAGTATTATAAAATGTAGAATTTTAAATTGTCGATTATTTTGAATTATTTAATATATTTTTCTCATATAGGCAGTTGGCCAGACAGCAGGCTGATAAAAAAAAAAAAGAAGAGTGCAAAGAAGGTAAGTAATGTTAAAGGCATTTACAGATTTTGAAACATGAAATTAGTATTTTGTTTGCAGGTGTATTGAGGTACATACAATAAACTATGATTAAAGTATATAGTTTAGTTTTAACAAAAGTGTATGCTATCAAACTATTACCACAATAAGCTAACAGGTAGTGAAGAAAACCATCACTCCCTAGAATTTCCTCAGGCCCTTTTTATAATCCCTCCTGTTCCCCTAGCTCCTCTCTATACCCCAAGATTCCTGAGCATCCCCCAAACTACTCTCTTTCAGTATAGATTAGATTATATTTTCTAGAGTTTTTATTTATTTATTTATTTTGCCTATTCTAGGGCCGCTCCTGCAGCATATGGAGGTTCCCAGGCTAGGGGTCCAATCAGAGCTGTAGCCCCTGGCCTACGCCAGAGCCACAGCAACGCGGGATCCGAGCCGCTTCTGCAACCTACACCACAGCTCACGGCAACGCCGGATCCCTAACCCACTGAGCAAGGCCAGAGATCGAACCCACAACCTCATGGTTCCTAGTAGGATTTGTTAACCACTGCGCCACGACGGGAACTCCTAGAGTTTTATGTTAATGGAATTACCTAGTATGTTCTTTTTCACCTGGCTTCTTCCACTCAGCCTAATACTTTGAGCATGATCCATGTTGTTGCCTCTGTTACTAAGTAGTATTCCATTATATGGATATACCACAATTTGATTTTTTTCCTTAGCTCTAGTATAATGTAATTGACATATAACATTATGTTAATTAAAAGAGTACAAGGAATGTTGCTTTGGTACTTACGTACTGTAAGATGATTACTACTGTGGCTTTCGCTAACATCTGTGTCATGTCATGTAATTTCTTTTTTGTGCTGAGAACATTCAGGATCTACTGTCTTAGCAGCTTTCAAGTATACAGTACAGGATTATTAACTGTATTGCTTTGCTGTACTAATCAGCCCCAGAACTGCCTTAGAGTGGAAAATTTGTACTCTTTGACCATCAGTTTCCTCTTTTCTCTTACTCCTCCATTCTTTGTAACCATCATTCTAATCTCTGTTTCTGTGAGCTCAGTTTTTCTAGATTGTACATGTAAGTGATATCATTCAATATCTGTCTTTTCTCTGACTTATTTCAGTTAGCATAATGCCTTTAGGGTCCATCCATATATTGCAGGATGTCCTTTTTTCTCATGGATGAGTAATACTCTATTGTGTGTATATTCCACATCTTTTTTTAATCCATTCATCTATCATGGACACTTAGGTTGTTTCCCACAGTATGTTTATTCATCTTTTAGTGGGCATTTGGGTTGTTTACATTTTGGGACAGTCACAAAACAGCTTTGAACAGTGTGTTAATAAGTCTATATATTATATATATGTATATATATCTTTTTTTTTCTTGATGTTGGTATGGGTACATGTATGATGGGTGTATGTCTTTATTTTGTTTTCTAGTATTTTTAAGAAGGGTAAGTTTAAGAAACTATAATTTTGTTATATGAAAGTGTAGTTGTTCATTTTAGAATTGTTTTATAAATGCTCTTATTTCAAATTTTTGTGTTTGGTTTTATGTACACATCTGTGAAGACAAAGTGATTCCAGTTACTCGGTCATTGAGGACTAGAAACATAGTTCAAAATGCAGAACATTTGCATGAAGAGAATGGTGATGTTGAAGTTCGCCGAAGCTGTAGGATTAGAAGTCGTTATGGCAGTGTGAACCAGTCTGTGCTGTTTGACAAACTTATAACAAAGTAAGTAAAACTTACTTAAATCAAGATGGGTTAGCTGGTGAAAACTTTTTGTTGGGGACCAAATTTTGACTAGCATAAATATTTAATATATTCAGTTTATCTAAATATAAAGGAAAGTGATTATTAGAGAATTTTGTAATAATTCTATATGTGTATTTAAATTCTTTTTTTTTTTTTTGTCTTTTTGTCTTTTCTAGGGCTGCACCCACAGCATATGGAGGTTCCCAGGCTAGGGGTCGAATCGGAGCTGTAGCCGCCAGCCTGCACCACAGCTCACAGCAGTGCCAGATCCTTAACCCACTGAGCAAGACCAGGGATCGAACCTGCAACCTCATGCTTCCTAGTCAGATTGGTTAACCAGTGAGCCACGACGGGAACTCCTGTGTATCTAAGTTCTTACAAAGAATATTAAAATATTTTTACACAAGTTAAAAAAAATTTTACACAAGTAAATCAGTACTTGCTATAGAGATATTGAAAATGCCAGCATCGGAGTTATCGATGTGGCTCAGCAGAAATGAATCTGACTGGCATCCATGAGAATGTGGGTTCAATCCCTGGCCTTGATCAGTGGGTTAAAGGATCTGGCATTGCCGTGAGTAATTGCCACTTGGATCTGCTGTTGCTGTGGCTGTGGCATAAGCGATCAGCTATAGCTGTGATTTGACCCCTGGCCTGGAAACTTCCATATGCTATCAGTGCAACCCTAAAAAAAATAAAAAAAGGCATAAAAACCCAGCACTCAAAGAACACAGTGGAAGAAAAACTAAGTTTTTAAAATGTACTACTCTTTTACAATTTTAGCTTGTATTTATTTCCATTTTTTTAAAGCACTGCTGAAGCTGTACTTCAGAAAATGGATGATATGAAGAAGATGCGCAGACAGCGAATGAGAGAACTTGAAGATTTGGTGGTGTTCAATGAAACAGAAGAAGTAAATATATTCTTCCATTAAGGGGGTGATTTAATAATCCCCAGTTTAACCTTTTTTCTATAGTACCTATCCATTTTTTGTTTGTTAATTTTGTTCAGCATTTGTGTGGTCAGACATTAGTTATTGCTGGAGTTGTAAGAGTTTATAGCTGGAAATACCTTCATTTTAAGCAAGATTGGAAGTTCCTACTGGATTTTTTCAAAAAATCATACTGAACATTAATGGATTTTATTTAAACATTTTTAGGGGAATCTTAACATGTACACAAGAGGAAAACAAAAAAGTATTCAAAGAACTGATGAAGAAACAACTGACAATCAAGAAGGCAGTGTGGGTTAGTCTTTTCTCTTATTCTGTCTTCTGGGTTTGAATTTCAGTGTTTTTATTTAGTAGGATATAGCCTTTTTATTCAGAAGCTGTGACATTTATGATAGTTTGATAAATTAGGTTGGTTGTGGTTTAAAAGAAAAAAGTGAGGGCAGGTGAGATAAAAGGATAGTCTGTTTTGTTGAGAAAATACTTGAAATCAACAAATATGAAACAAAGGGAGTTCCCATTTGGTTCAGTGGTAACGAACCTGACTATTATCCATGAGGATACGAGTTCGATCCCTGGCGCCGATCCATGGGTTAAGGATCCAGCATTGCCATGAGCTGCAGTGTAGGTCACAGATGTGGCTTGGATCTGGCTGTGGTGTAGGCTGGCAGCTGCAGCTCTGATTTGACCCTTACCCTGGAAACTTCCATATGTCGTGGGTGCTGCCCTAAAAGGGGGGGAAAAAAAAAGGAAATAAGTTTGCTTGTATAATCCGTCTACAGACAACGTATCTCTCTACCTATTTTAGTTAAAAGATGATTAAAGTTAAGTTTTACTCTTATTTTTAGGACCTATTGCTGTAGTTTCTTAGAACTTTTCTTGAATGAAAATCAGTCTTCTGAAATGTGTTTTGAATGTTTGGTGGGGGAGTTTTACATTATCGTCAGTAGACCATTTGAATTATACTTGCCTGTAACTCAATGACAGCCAGAAGTCCACTATATTAAATTAGCACCAATGCTCTAAACTTTAGTTTGATACTCACTGACATTAGTCTTTAAACTACTTTTTTTCTGCCCTCTAGTTTTTTTCCCTCTAATTTTTCTAATTGTATAATTTTTTACTTCATTTTTAAAAAATCTGCAGTGTTTCAAAATTACAAATTCTTTCTTTGAACAGTCCAGAAGTAAATAAATTTTAAAAGGATCGTCTCTTTCTATTCCCCATGTTAAAAATTGACGTTTGGTTGAGCAGCCTGAAAGTAAGTATTTCTTAATTGTAGAGTCATCTGAAGAGGGTGAAGACCAAGAAGATGAGGATGATGGTGAAGATGAAGATGATGAAGAAGATGACGAAGAGGATGACGAAGAGGATGACGAAGAGGATGGAGAAGAAGATAATCAGAAGCGATACTATCTTAGACAGAGAAAAGCTACTGTTTACTACCAGGCTCCATTGGAAAGTAAGTGCTATATTTTTTTTCCAGAGATGTTATTATGTTGCCTTTATCTTTACTGCTCTTCTGCTATTATTACTTGGGGGTGGGGGGAGGTGCTCATGGCATGTGGAAGTTCCCGGGCCAGGGATCGAACCCAAGCCACAGTTGCAGCCTCTGCCACAGTTGAGGAAATGCTGGATCCTTAACCCACTGCACCACTGTTACTCTTATTTTTCATGTTTTCATTTTGTGGAATACCCTTGGCTATTGTCGTTCTTAACTTACCCAAGATATTCAGGAAGTTGTTTTTTTGAAGAAAGTTAAATGTTAGCCTTGACCAGAGAAAATAATTTGGTTATTTTGAGATTTCATATCTGTCTTTAGTTATTTTAGATTTCACAACTTTGTACTTATAAGATTATAGGAATAGGACTGCTTTTGGTTTATGTTAAAGCTGTGCCTTAGTACTTATGAGCATATGTATGTAAGGCTGTTACGCATGAGTATAATCATAATGGTTGTTTATGGCCACTGTATGTTTTGGTTGGTCGTTGTCTGTGCTGTACACATATATTCAGCAGCAACCTTGCAGGAGTAAATTATTTAAAACGTGAACAGTAAAATATTCTATAGTAGATATGTACTAATATTTTCGTGGAAGGTAAGCACTTTTGTAAGTATTTAGATGAGAAGTAAAATTATCTTTATACATAATTTTTTTGTCTTTTTGCTATACATATTTATATGTCACATAGATATAATTTTTTTTCTTAGAACCTCGTCATCAGAGAAAGCGCAACATATTTTATAGTGGCCCAGCTTCTCCTGCAAGACCAAGATATCGATTATCTTCTGCGGGACCGAGGAGTCCTTATTGTAAACGAATGAACAGGTTTGGTTCTGAAAGAGTGAATGATTTATGACAACATAATTGTGGCTATGTAGGTAGGATTCTAGAGTCTTAGGGTTGGGTATATGAGGACGGAATTCTAGAATTATGTATTTGAGAGCGTTAACTCTATGCCTCTAGTGCTCTAATCCCCACTCCCACTGAGTGGTTTTTGTTTTTGCGTTCACTAATTGAATTGTTAATAACTACCATGGGAAGGTAGTTGATTCCATTATTCCACACTTTAATAATAGAGAGCTACCTTTGCTTCAGTGTTTACTGTATTCCTGGTTTGGTGTTAAAACATTTTACATAGACTGTTTCATTTATTTTTCACATTAAGTTAGAGTATAGACTTAGTATCCCTGTCTATTCCAGACATATTTTCTTACCGTGAAAAACATTCAAGTTACATAGCTTCTAGACTCCTGATAACTGACCATCTGTTTTTGGATCTATTTTGTTGAGTTTACTTCTCCTTTATAGTAGAAAACACTAGTTTTCTTTGACTACCCAAATTATTTGTAGGTTAATTTTCCTTCTGCATCCTAACACCCATTGCTCCTCTGTTATATTTAAGTCCAGAGAGGTAATTTTTGTTATTTCTTTATTCTCCTGAGTAATAAAGGATTTTCTGATGCATTAGAATTATTTGGGTGATAAAGAGCTTATAGGGTGAAGCCTAACAAGGCAGAAAGAAATGACATTGGTATGAGAAATGGTGCTTTTTTTCCTAATATTTTTAGTCTGCTCAGAAGTAAGACTGAAGCCTTAGGAGACTTCAGCTATTCCAACAGTTCCTAGAAGCCTTCTCATAGAAGGAGACTATTTGGTCATATTTTGCCCATGGAAGGCAACACCTCTTTAGGTGCTGACAAATTCCTCTCTTGTAGGGAAACCATGAAATACCACTTTGTCCCGGGGTCTTTGAATTTCCTTTTCAGAGTGTCAACATCCCATTTACATTCTCGATTTCTTATTTCATCATCCCTTTTCATACAACCAGAGCCCAGGATAGAGGACCAAAAAGTCAGCCCGTCAGGGCTATCCAAGATAAATTGCACTTGAAAGGAGGCCACGCTGCTGGTACTTTTCATAGGCACCTTAGGATATTGTTGAAGACTAATATTTTGCTAGTGAAATTTAATTATCTTCAGAAAAGGAGAGTAAGGTGTAGCGTTCTCTGTAGTCCTTATCAGGCATAGGGCCCAGGGCAACTGACTTGGTTGCCTGACTCAAAAGATAGGTCTGTTTGATCCAACAGAAGTGAGAGGGTTTCTATTTCTGAAAGTAACATGTTGATTGACTACACCTCTCTAGTCACCACCTACAGTGGGTAGGAATTTTTTTTGCCACTTTAGTGCTTGAGTTCCCTTATGTATGTATTTACTGTCTTTCTTTCTTTCTTTTTTTTTTTTTTTTTTTGTCTTTGTATGGCCACACCTGCAGCATATGGAGGTTGCCAGGCTAGGGGTCCCATTAGGGCTGTAGCCGCCAGCCTCCACCACAGCCACAGCAACATGGGATCTGAGCCGTGTCTGGACCTACACCACAACTCACGGCAACGCCAGATCCTTAACCCACTGAGTGAGGCCAGGGATCAAACCCAAGTCCTCATGGATGCTAGTCAGATTTGTTTCCCCTGAGCCACTACGGGAACCCCGAGTTCCCATATTTAAATCTCAGGGCCTGCTCTTTCTCTGCAGAGAGTGTCTTATGTCATCTTATAGCTTCTTGGGTACAGGATTTTTTTTCCCCTCCAGTTACTTAACAAATGTTTGACTACTACTATTTGCTGAGCACTGTGGATATAAAAATGACTAAGCTAGAATTTGTGCCCTTGGATTTCAGACTAGTGGAGGATTCTGACACATTTAAGTATGAACTGAGAGATTTAAGCTGTACCCTGAATCACATTATTTGACTTAATTATCTTCTTGGTGTTGGTTTTGATAACTCCCTTTAAAACGTTTTCTTTCTTTTTTTCCCTCTTTTTTGGCTGCACTGTGGTATATGGAGTTCCTGGGCCAAGGATCAGAACTGAGCCGCAATTGCAACCTGCACCACAGCTGTGGCACACCAGATCCTTTAACCCACTGGGCTGGCCCTGGGATCAAACCTGCATCCTGGCACTTCAGAGATACCACTGATCCTGTTGCACCACAGCGAGAACTCCAGAACGTTTCTTTTCCTTTTTTTTTTTTTTTTTTTTCCATGGCCACACCTGTGGCATAGGGAAGTTCCTGGGCTAGAGGTCGAATCGGCTGCAGTTGCAGCCTATGGCACAGCCACAGCAACACCAGATCTAAGCTTCATCTGCAACCTGTGCTGCAGCTTGCAGCAATGCTGGATCCTTAACCCACTAAGCAAGGCCAGGGATTGAACCCACATCCTCTCGGAGAGTATAATGGTTCCTTAACCCACTCAGCCACAATGGGAACTCTTAACTTTTTCTTTTCGATAAGAGCTTTATTGTGATATAATTCACATACCATATATTTGCCTGTTGAAAGTACACAGTTCAGTGGCTTTTATTATATTCACCGAGTTGTGCAACTATCATCTGATCAATTTTAGAACATTTTTCTTGCCTCAAAAAGAAACTTTGTACTCTATAATTATCACTCCCCAGTCCCTCTAGCCTACATTATGTCTATAAATTCTGGGTATTTTTTGTAAGTGGAATTTTTTGTGACTGGCTTCTTCAACTTGATATAACCTTTTCATGATCCATCCAAGTTGTATTGGCACTTCATTCCTTTTGATTGCCAAGTAAGATTCCATTATTTCAATATGCTGTGTTTTGTTTATCCCTTTGTTAGTTGATGGACGTTTGGGTTGCTTCTACTTTCTGACTATTATGAGTAATGCTACTGTGAATATTCATGTACAGCTTTTTGTATGGACATATGTTTGCATTTCTCTTGGGTATATACCTAGAAATGGAATTGCTGGGTCAAAGACTAACATATTCAATGTTTTGAGGAACTTCCAAATTGTTTTCCCAAATGGCTGCTACACTATATTCCTGTAAGCAGTGTACAGTGTTCCAATTTCCCTTCATCTTTACTAATACTTGTTACTACCTGATCTTTTGAATGTAGCCCTTTAAACCTTTTTCCTTTTTTCAATTTTCTTGCAAAGGTGGAGTTAACATCTCATTCCTTGTGATAGCTTTAATGGTAGATATTTTGCTTATTAGCCTTTTTACTTTCTCTTGATGATACCAACTTCTTTCTTTCTTTTTTTTTTTTTTTTTGCCACATTTATGGCAAGTGGAAGTTCCTGGGCCAGGGATCGAAACCATGCCACAGCAGCAACCCAAGCCACTCAGTGACAATGCCAGATCCCTGACCTGTTGTGCCACAAGAGAACTCTCTAGCTTCTTTTTATAGTTCATATCCTGTTTAGGCATGGGATAAAAAGCCCACATCCAGAGGAGTGTTTGAACATTGCTCTTAGTGAGACTTGCAGCCTGTTAATGCAGGATCTTCCGAAAGTCTTTTGACACACTTATGTATCAGAGCTTGAGGAATGCTGCCTTTAAGTAGGATTTTCTTTCTTTCTTATGATTGCTAACCTCTAGTCATCTAAGGGTTATTCTTTAGCCTAGTTTGTAGTTCTGGAACAAGCCTAACCCTTTTGAACAAGAAGGTAACATAAATAGCATAATTGTTTCACCAGTATTCCAAAGTACATCTTACTGGTTGTCAGGAAATTAGAACTGGCAAGTCTAGACACTCTGGTTAAATTCAAAGTGCTGGTCCAGTGCTCTCCATGCCAGAGTTTTAAAAGTTTTTAGTAAAATGAAGAAAAAGTGAGTGAATGTGGGTATATGTATTTAGAATCCTCTAAAAAAACTGAAATAATGGCCTTTTGATCTGTAGAATGGAGACGATAGCACCTATCTCATAGTATCGTGCAAATTAGATGAGTTAACACATGTAATACATGCAATATGAACTTGTCCAAAGTTAGTTAAGATTAATTGACACAATATTATAAATCAACTATACTTAAAAAATTTTTTTTTAATTTTTTAAAAGATTAAATGAGGTAATATGTCAGCCACTTACCATAAGAAACACTTAGTAAATGCTGGTCATTTTTATTAACTGTTAAATTAGTCTAAATTATGTTGATACCTACTAAATTCATATACAATTATGTGTATTATGTAAGTGTAACTTGGTCTCTTTGTAATATTAATGGCGATATTAAATAAATTTATTAATTGGTTTTTCATATAAATTCAGACTTCTACTAGATAATTTTAGTTTTGGGCAAATCACAGAAATGGTCTTAGATGTGTTTCGGTGAATGGTGGTGGATTATTTTCTCACTTATAGCTATGTTTCCACAACCCCTTGTCAAAACCCTTGGAGCCATTTATATTCTAGAATTCAGATTTTATGAGGGGGGGTGGAATTTACAAAGGTAACATACAACATATATAATGTACAACATTAATATTTGTGGGTATGTATGAGCCAGCACTGTATAGTCAAATATGTTAATTTAATAGTAAAACATGAATAATCTTTGTAAGCGGGGCAAAAGGAGATTATGCCTTTATAACATTCAGGTCATGTTTTGCCACCAAGTGTTAAGTGAATAATGGAAAAAACTTGTTTTCAGAGTCTTTTAGGCATAAGATTCTACACCTTAATTATGCAGATAATAGATTGTGAACCTGGTATATTTTTGGAAATACCTACTTAACCATGATTGCACTCTGACTCAGGAAAATGCTCTTGACCCTGAGCCAATAGAATGATTAAAGGTTTTCCTAGCCAGATTCTTTGTTTTTATTCTGTGGGTCTTTTGCAACTATCCAAAAGTGAAAGTGATTTAAATTTTTTTTGGAATATTTGTAGCACTTAGCATCTTGTTTGATACTACCAACCAGATTTTGACTGTATATTTTTTAAATCTATTTATTTATTAATTTTTTTTTTGGTAAGTGAGAAGATTGAGGCTTATATGGGCTGGGTAATTCATCCGCATTTATGTGACTGTTAAATGTCAGTTGTGAATTCATTAAAAATATATATATATATATATATTTTTTTTTTTTTTTTTTGTCTTTTGTCTTTTGTCTTTTTGTCTTTTGTTGTTGTTGTTGCTATTTCTTGGGCCGCTCCCGCGGCATATGGAGGTTCCCAGGCTAGGGGTTGAATCGGAGCTGTAGCCACCGGCCTACGCCAGAGGCACAGCAACGCAGGATCCGAGCCGAGTCTGCAACCTACACCACAGCTCACGGCAACGCCAGATCATTAACCCACTGAGCAAGGGCAGGGACCGAACCTGCAACCTCATGGTTCCTAGTCGGATTCGTTAACCACTGCGCCACAACGGGAACTCCTATATTTTTTTTAATAGCTGCACCTGTGGCATATGAAGTTCCTAGGCTAGAGGTCAAATCAGAGCTGCATCTGAGACCTATGCCTCAGCTCGCGGCAACACTGCATACTTAACCCACTGAGTGAGGCCAGGGATCGAACCACATCCTCACAGACACTATGCAGGTTAACCCGCTGGAACTCTAGCAGTTGTAAATTTAGAGTTGAAAATATAATAGAGATAAAAAGCCATCTTATTTCTCACTGTTTCTTTTCACTTTTTTTAACCTTTCTTGATCCCCTTTGGTATACATAAAAATTCTCTTGTTCTGGATCCAGAAGGTAGCTCACATCTGGCACTGCCGTGTCTGTGGTGTAGGCTGGCAGCTGCAGCTCCAATTCAACCCCTAGCCCAGGAACTCCCATTTGTCGCATGTGTGGCTATAAAAAGAAAAAAATATTCTCTTGTTCTTCTTTTAGGGTTGTTTGACATTTCAAAATAGGTGATTCTCTTCCAAATGTGAAATTATATGTGTTGTAACATTGAAAATGCATTCCAAAATCACAGTCCCAAAGATGCTAATACTCTCTTTGTGCCACCTTTCTCTTTGAGGATAACCAATTTGTATTAAGACTAAGAAGTCACTCTGCCTGTACCATATTTTCTCTTAGTGAACATTTGAGCTTCCTATCTTTTTTCCCTTCTCAGTTAGCCAAGTGTTTTATTCCCTTCAAAAGATTCAGCCCACAAAGCTTACTTCATTGATTCAGCAAATGTATTAATTTTATGGTAAACATTTTTGGATCATTAGGTATTTCTGATGTTTGCATCAGAAACATGCCCTTTTTTCTCCTGCCTTTCTGCATCATGATTTCAGCTTTCCTCTACTTTAGGCGAAGACATGCAATCCACAGTAGTGATTCTACTTCATCTTCCTCTTCTGAAGATGAACAGCACTTTGAGAGGCGAAGAAAAAGGAGCCGTAATAGAGCTATTAACAGGTAAGTGCATGCTGACTCCTTTTAACAAAACTACCAACTTTTCTCTTTTTTTTGCTTTTTAGGGCCGCACCCACAGTACATGGAGGTTCCCAGGCTAGGGGTCAAATCAGAGCTACAGCTGCTGGCTTACCAATGCAGGATCTGAGCTGTGTCTGCAACCTATCCCACAGCTCACAACAACATTGGGTCCTTAACCCACTGAGCGAGGCCAAGGATCAAACCTGCATCCTTGTGGATACTGGTCGGGTTCGTTTCCACTCTGCCACAATGGGAACTCCATACCAGTTTTTTTCTTTTAAGTGGAAAGAAAGATGAATAATTTGGCAATAGGTAAAGCTTGGCTGAATTAAAAAATATACACTGGAAGTTCCCTTCGTGGCACAGTGGTTAACGAATTGGACTAGGAACCATGAGGTTGCCGTTTCGATCCCTGGCCTTGCTCAGCGGGTTTAGGATCCCGCGTTGCCATGAGCTTTGGTGTGGGTCACAGATGCTGCTCAGATCCACCGTTGCTGTGGCTGTGGCATAGGCCGGCAGCTACAGCTCCGATTCAACCCCTAGCCTGGGAACCTCCATATGCCGTGGGAGCAGCCCAAGAAAAGGCAAAAAATAAGACTAAAAAATAAAAAAATAAAATAAAAAATATACACCAAATTAATGTATAAGCCAGAATGCTGTCTTTAAAGTATTTGCAGTTGAAAATAATAACAGGTTAGAACATATATTGTCTTGTAAAACCAAAATGATTCTTGATAAACACTGACTTGAAATAACTTTTTTCATTTCAAATATGTATATTTTTGTTCATAATAATAATACATTCTTGTTATAGAACTCTTTAGAAAATTTGAAAGGTTAACTCATTTCATAACTCCTTGTACTGTAAGTTCACATATACTAAATCACCTCATTGGATTTTCACAATAATTATATGAAGTAGATAGGGCAAGGAATATTCCCATTTTATGGGTGTGGGTGGGTAAGTGAAAAATGCAGTGCTTGGGACTTACCACTGTGGTGCAGCCAGTTAAGGATCTGGGTGGGCTCTTTGGTGACACGGGTTTGATCCCCAGCCTGTTTCAGTGGGTTAAGGATCTGGCATTGCCGAAGTGGCATAGGTCACAGCTATGGCTCAGATTTGATCCTGGACCCAAGAACTTCCATATGCCACAGTGTGGTCAAAAAAAAAAAAAAAAAAAAAAATTCAGTGCTTGGATTCTAGTAATATAGTGGTAATATAGTATTAGGGTAGAAAATAATGCTTAATAAAGCGGTTGGAACATAACATAATAATTGAAGGGGCATGCAAACCAGTTGTTCTTTGTATCCTGAGCTCTATGCTTTTTTCACGTTAACTCTGCCCTATTCAGTAAGGTGGTTACTAGCCACATGTCATTGTTGAGTACTTCAAATGCAGCCAGTCTGAATTAGGATGTACTATCAGTTTTTATTTAAAAAAAAAAGTACACTCTTGGATTTCAAAGACTTAGTGCAAAAAAAAAAAAAGAAAATGTAAAATATCTTCGTTTTCTAAATTAATTTTTTATGATGAAATAATTTGGATATATTGGAATATATAATACAGTATTAAATTAATTTTACTCTTTTTCTTTTAGTGTGGCTGATAGAAAATCTTAAATTATATTTTGGCTTGCATTTTATTTCTGTTTAACAGCAATGAGTTAGACTGTTCAAAAGCCATATACTTTGCCTTCATTTCATAGAAATGTGCATCTAATCCTATATGGCTTTTATATTATGCAGTTACAGTTTTATTAAGAATTATTGGAGTTCCCATCGTGGCGCAGTGGTTAACGAATCCGACTAGGAACCATGAGGTTGCGGGTTCGGTCCCTGCCCTTGCTCAGTGGGTTAACGATCCGGCGTTGCCGTGAGCTGTGGTGTAGGTTGCAGACGCAGCTCAGATCCCGCGTTGCTGTGGCTCTGGCGTAGGCCGGTGGCTACAGCTCCGATTCAACCCCTAGCCTGGGAACCTCCATATGCCTCTGGAGCGGCCCAAGAAATGGCAAAAAGAAAAAAAAAAAAAAAAAAAAGAATTATTTAAGAAACACCTTTTTAAAAGCTGCAGTTGAAAGCTTTTCCATCTTAAATTTCACAGTATAAATTCCTTGTAGAGTTTGAGACTGGCAGGAATTTTCACCTGGGGTGACCATAGGGTACTTTTACCTAGGTTCAGTTGCAACAGGCATTCTTTGCTTAGACATTCGGGTACAAGCATCTTAATTTTTAACATAAGTGTTTTCATTCTTCCCTCAGGTTTCCATGCAGACTTTTCTAGGTATATCTTCATAAGCTGCCATAACTGTTTTTGAGAGTAATTAGGGAAGTAGTGATTCATTCTTGCATAGGAGGATTGACTTGGATCCAAGTGCTGGTGGACTATGAATATTTTGCCGAGAGGTGTAGTAGCAGAATTGTTGCAGATTTGGAGACCCGAACAGTATTCAGGAAATAGGAAGATCTGTATAAGTTTATTATATTTATAGGTCTCTATAGGTTGGACATAATCATTATAATATATGTTGATACCTTTGGAATTTTCAACCATGAATTACTTTACTTTGGTATCTTGAAAACTAATATTATCATTTGATTATATATATTTAATAATATTTCTAACACTTGAGTTCTCAGTCTTAAAAAATTAGGAACTTAAAACACATAATCTCATGATTGCTGCATTCGTATTTTTTTTTTCCCCTTTTTTGGCAGGGGTTGGGGGGAGGGCGGTGATTTTTAGGGTCGCACCTGTGGCAAATGGAAGTCCCAGGCTAGGGGTTGAATTGGAGCTTCGGCAGCCAGCCTACATCGCAGCCATAGTATGGCATCGTGGGATCTGAACCATGTCTTCGACCTACACCACAGCTCAAGGCAACATGGGATCCTTAACCCACTGAGCGAGGCCAGAGATTGGCCAGGGATCGACCCCACATCCTCATAGATACTAGTCAGGTTCATAACCTGCTGAGCCACAACAGAAACTCCCTGGACTTTTTTTTAATTCTTAAGAAAAATATCAGTATTCTTTGTTTTGCTTTGTTTTTGTCTTTTCTAGGGCCATACCCGAGGCATATGGAGGTTCTGAGGCTAGGGGTCTAATCAGAGCTGTAGCCGCCTGCCTACGCCAGAGCCACAGCAGTGTGAGATCCGAGCCAAGTCTACAACCTTCACCACAGCTCATGGCAACACCAGATCCTTTAACCCACTGAGCCAGGCCAGGGATTGAACCCGCAACCTCATGGTTCCCAGTCAGATTCGTTAACCACTGAGCCACGATGGGAACTCCTCAATATTCTTTTTTTTTTTTTCTTTTTTTTCTTTTTAGGGCCGAACTCATGGCATATGGAGGTTCCCAGGCTAGGGGTCGAATCGGAGCTGTAGAACCTCATGGTTCCTAGTCGGGTTCGTTAACCACTGCGCCACAACGGGAACTCCCACTCTTTTTTTTAAAATCTTTTTAAAATAGGTGCCTTCCACTAAATTTTCGGAAAGATGAATTAAAAGGAATTTATAAAGATCGAATGAAAATTGGAGCAAGCCTTGCTGATGTTGATCCAATGCAACTAGATTCTTCAGTGAGTACAGTCTATGCTTGAACTAGAATATTGTTTTTTTTAGTTTAAAGGTAAAAAAGAAGCCAATTTTATTTTATCAGAAACTTTAACCTTTATAGCTTCTTTTCTTTCTTGTCTTTTACTCTTCAGGCCACAACTGTTAAGATTACTCAGTTGACTGTGTGGCTTGAGTATGGTTTGGAAATGAAGTGAGATTTTAATTTTGACTCCAGACCTAAGAATGTCAATGTTCCTCTTCCATTACCAGGTACGATTTGATAGTGTTGGTGGCCTGTCTAATCACATTGCAGCTTTGAAAGAGATGGTAGTGTTTCCATTGCTTTATCCAGAAGTCTTTGAAAAATTCAAAATTCAACCTCCAAGGTAATATAGTTATTTTTCTTTAAGTCAAGTTCTGGGCTATGCTCTGTCCAGAAAGATAATGCTTCTTGGTTGAAATTTTCCAGGTGTACTGTATTTTGTTATATTTATCTTGCAAGGTCCTTGGTATTTTGAATATTTTTAATGTTTAACATGAAAAATGGTTTCAAATTGATTCTCTATTTTTAAAAAATCATTTTCTATGGGCTTTCTATACATTTAGTAAAATTCTTCCCATGAATACTCTTTACTTTTTTCTTACATTTTTGTAATTTAGTTTTAAATTTGTAACAAAAAAATAAATTTGTAACAAAGTAAAATATGTGCATTTAAAAGTAAAATAGTGCTGTAAGTTTTACAAAGAAAATAATGATAGTAGGCCCTCCTCTACCCTTCTCCATTTCAGTTTCTACTTCCAGAGCCAATTACTTTTTAACTCCTTGATTGATTGATTGATTGATTTTTAGGGCTGCACCTGAAGTTTATGGACATTCTCAGGCCAGGTCTGAATCTGGAGCTGCCAGTCTACACCACAGCCACGCCATATCTGAGCTCATATCCCAGAGCCCAAGCCTCGTCTGCTGTGTCTGCCATTTACACCACAGCTCATGACAACTCGGGATCCTTAACCCACTGAACAAGGCCGGGGATCGCACCCGCATCCTCATGGATACTAGTTGAGTTCGTTCCTACTGAGCCACAAGAGGAACTCCCACTTTTAACTCTTTTTGCTGTTAGATTTTTACCAGTACATATCTAAATAATATGTTTATACCATAGTTTCTTATTTTTCTATTTTAGACACAATTAATAGACTTCTAACTATGAACAGTGGCTATTTGGCTCTTTTACTTTCCCCACCCTCCACATTCATTCATTTTCCCCATTCCTCAATAGTAGTTTATTTATACATATATAAAGTTGTTGAGCTGGTTTTCAGGGTTTGCTTTATGGCTACATAAATATTTCTTACAGTTGAGCCACATTATGTTGTAACTGCATTTTCTCTTTTACATCTCTCCTCTCCCCGCCAACTTTAATGTTTGTCAGATGGGAGGCTTTTGTAGCATAACACAGTTGCGGGACTTCATTACCATCATCATGAATTTCCTCTGTGTTTTTCTTGGTGCTGAGTTCCCAGCTTCCTGGATTCAGCTAAGACCTTGGTTTATAGCTATATTTAGTAGAGCACATTCTAGGACTAGCCTGAGGGAAAAAGTGAATGGGAGATTATTTTTTATTTCATTTTCGAGAGTGGTCATGTAACTAATACTCATGATATCTCTTTTTCCCCTCAGTCCTTTGTTTGGCTATGCCTTTGTGATCTGGAAACATGGCTTTGATTTCTCAAAAAGTTTTTTAAATTCTTTCATAGTTTTTTCACTGTTTTTTCAGTTCGTGTCAGTTCAATGTTGGACCTTCTAGATAATCTGCTTTTCTTAGCTTTTTTCTCTGGTTTGTCTTGATGTTAGAGGCTTATCCTTAAGTCTAGTAATCCTTAGCTCTCTGCTGGTATTTAAGAATGAAACATATTTTTAAAAGCTCGTTAGTGGGGCTTAAGTTCTAGGCCTCACCTTAGGGTGATTGATGAGGATGATTCTTTTACCAGAATTTCTCAGAGTCGATATCTAGGAGGGTTCCCGCCCGGGGACGGCTCCTCCATTTTTGTCTGATGCTTATGCGCCTGAGCCTGACTGCCAGCATTGTAGCAGCAGATCTAGGCAAGGGTTAGGAGTCTCCACCATTAAGTATGGAGTTTTAAACTTAATTCTTGCAACAACTCATCTTGTGCTCTACTAGAAAGTAAACCACCCAAGCAAGTTGCCTGCACAGGATAAGGAAAGGGGATCAGGGTTGTCTCGCTGCTCTTTAATAGTGTTTCACACTGTGCCTTTTTCATCCCTGCCTTTCACTCCTGCCTTGAGATAAATTGCCTCTAAATTATGAGAGGGATTTTGCAAATTATCTTCCTTATTGGGTACTTTTTAAGTTCAGGTTTTTAGCTTTTTCAGGTGTCCAGTGTCATCTGCATTCTAACTTGCAAAATGTTGTTGGAGTGTCTCAAATACTACCATCTCCTTTTTTTTTCTTTTTAAAGATTTTCTTGTTTCACTGCGATTTCTCTTCTAACTAAAGGGAGCGCTTCTTTTTTTGGCCACACCCACAGCATATGGAAGTTCCCCTGGCTAGGGATCAAACCTGCACCACAGCAGTGACAATGCCAGAACCTTAAACTGCTGTTCACCAAGAGAACTTCTCACTAGATATATTTTTAAAAATCTGTTCCTGTGGTTTATTCCATTTGTCTGATTTTTTTCTTAACAGTTACTTTGTTTTTTCCATCTGCATTTGATTATGTCTGTATCTTATTTTTCTTTTATATTTTATTCTTGACTTTGGATAGATGTCATCCTATTCAAAAGTCTATTTGAAATCTATTCAAAGTCAAGAATAAAATGTAAAAGAAAATAAGATTTGTGATTTCTTTTTTTCCGTTCTTAATTTGTCATTTCCGTTTTTCTGGGGTCTTCCATGTTTCCTTTCAAAAGCAGTTACTTTAATGATCATTTCTATCAAGATTATGAATATAACCCATTTTCTCAGAATTCTTTCCTGAGAGCAATGAATAGCTTTGAAAGTACGCAGAAAAGCTGTATCTTACTCCATAGCAGTGCAGTGATAACCACCAAAAATTATTTTAAACTATGTACATTGGAGTTCCCACTGTGGCAAGGGAATCAACAGTGTCTCTGGAGGGCTGGGACGAAGGTTTGATCCCTGGCCTGTCACAGTGGGTTAGGGATCCCATGTTGCTGCAACTGTGGCATAGGTTGAAACTGTGGCTTGGATCTGATCCCTGGCCTGGAAACTCCATATGCCAAAGGGCAGCCCCCCCCCCCCCAAAAAAAGTGCATCGTTCTAGTTCCTATCATCCAGCCACCATTGTTCTCTCTTATCTTACTTTCTCTCCTGTTCATTGCCAGCGTGTTTTCTTGTAAAACTTTCGGTCTTAGGTACCAAAGGGCCAAAGATTAAAGATGAAATCTGCTGTTCTTTCCCTTGATATGTTATAAAAGTAAACTGTCAGGTCTTTTTATCTTTTTTTTTTTTTTTTTTTTTTTTTTTTTGTTGTTGTCTTTTCTAGGGCTGCGCCCATGGTACATGGAGGTTCCCAGGCTAGGGGTCCAATCCGAGCTGTAGTTGCCCGCCTATACTGGGGCCAAAGCAACGCTGGACCCGAGCCATGTCTGCGACCTACAGCTCAGCTCACAGCAACACTGGATCCCCAACCCACTGAACGAGGCCAGGGATCAAACCGGAAACCTCATGGTTTCTAGTCGGATTCATTGACCACTGAGCCATGATGGGAACTTCTGTCATGTCTTTTTAATCATTACTTTTATACAAGGTAAAGTAATGTGATAAGCATGTTGAATGAATAAAAGAAAATATTTCAAATAAAGGGTTTTAATTAGTTTCAATAGTAGTTTTGTAGTATCACTATTGATTTCCAGGTTTTAAGTTGTGCTTTGTAGATTGAAATGATATTTCAGGTGTCTTATTTACATTCTTATTTACTAATTAGGTGCATTCATGAAATTGGTTTCTAACTTTGTTTAAATAATCCATTTTTTAATGTAGTACTAAAATAATACTTACTCTTTTACAGAGGTTGTTTGTTTTATGGTCCACCTGGAACTGGAAAAACTCTAGTTGCTAGAGCGCTTGCCAATGAGTGCAGTCAAGGGGATAAAAGAGTAGCATTTTTCATGAGGAAAGGTGCTGATTGTCTGAGTAAGTGGGTAGGAGAATCTGAAAGACAGCTGCGATTGCTATTTGACCAGGTATGATACTAAAATTTACCTATCTAGATCTATAATCAGTGTAGATGTCAGTATGTAAGAATTGAATAAACCTTGGCTTTAATCACTTTCATAGAAATAAACTCAGGAGAATTATACCATGTATATAATCTTTTTAGATTATTTTTCTTTTGTGTGTTATGATAGCACCATCTTCTGAAGTTTTCTGTTTTGTTTTTTGTTTGTAATGGCCACACCCGTGGCATGTGGAAGCTCTTAAGCCAGGGATCAAATCCAACCTGCAGCTGTGACTTATGCCACAGCTGCAGCAACTTCGAATCCTTTAACCTACTGTGCCTGGCCAGGTATCAAACCAACAGTTTTACAGTAAAAAGAGAAAGGAGTAATTGGATCTAAGTTCTTTGGAGTCTTAGGTCCCATATCTAGAGAGAGATTGGTAGTTTTGTACTTAGAGACACAGCAGTAGTGAGTGATGATTCAGGATGCAGGCTGAAGATTAGCTCTGCCCCAGAGTGGCATTCAGTTTCAATACATATTCATTGTATTGACAGCACATTGTGAGACAATACATTCTCATCTACTGAGACGTATTCCTGAAAATGCTTTTATATCCCTTTGTAGAATTCACTGAGGTATTTAATTTTTATTTTTAAAAGTCTGAAATAGATTTTTTTTTAAACCACAGCATCTTGTTAAATGTTTTCTCGTCCTCACGTGGAGGAAGGTTTTGTATGTCACTGTCTTCTGTTCTTTCTCTTGTTTTGACAGCTGGTCTTTAATAGATACTTTTTGTGTCCCAATAATTATAGCTATATGAAATCTAAGGGATATAACCAGTGGAGTATTTTGCATATTTCCAACTAAAAATGCAAATAAATTTAAATAGTATGCTGTTATAATTTAGTCTGAATCTTTAAAACATAGTTCTTTAATTTACATTTATATTTTAAAAGTGTAACTTCTTTAAAAAAGTATAACTTCTTAGAAGCAAGTTAGAATGAAAATGAATTAAAATGACTTATATTAAGTCTACATATTTGAAGGTTTTCATGATAACATGCAATCACTGGACCTGCTTTCTAGGCCTATCAGATGCGCCCATCAATTATTTTCTTTGATGAAATCGACGGTCTGGCTCCAGTACGATCAAGTAGGCAAGATCAAATTCACAGGTAAAACTTGATGGCACCTCTGCCTTTCTTCCTACGTTCTAAACTATATTGATGTTGCATGAGGGATAGAATGTTAAATGGTGAAAGAAATATGCAGAAGTCATCAGTTTTTTATTTCTTTTTAAAAAAAAACTTAATTGGTCACTCCAGAGTTGCTTGAACAGTGACTCATTACTCTGAAAATTGATGAAGTGAATGAATCAAGCTTTTCTTTTTCCTGTCCTATAACCATGATTCAGGCCATGATTCAAAGCAAATTAATAGTATTGTTGAAGTAACTTTTGTTTTCCATAGGAAAAATAACAGTTAATAAATGCAGAGGAGACTATTAAGCTAGAAAAATAACCATTTTTCAACCTCTTATGAAAGAGTGGATCAAGACCTATGATTTTCAACTGGGAGTGATTTTGCTTTCCCCAGGAGACACATGTTTGAATATATTTTTAATTGTCTCACCTGGGAGGGGGTGCTCTGCTGACATCAAGTGGATGAATACCATGGATGCTGTTAAATATTCTACAGTAATCACAGGACAGCTCTCCACAACAAAAAGTTATGGGGGCCAAAATGTCAGTGGAGCCAAGATTGAGAAATCCTGATCTGAGCAATAGTTATCAGAGGCTGCTAAAACAGTAAATAGGTGAAAAGGTTAATAGTAAAGTTTATGCTGAGTGGAGTGAGCTGATGACACCTCAACTAAACCCAATTCTCTGATCTTAAATGAAAATCTGGTATTATGTGCCTCCTGAGATACACCGTAATAAGTACATGGAATCTTGCTGTGAGATATGTAATCCCAGAGAGTTTAGTCTGCATCTGTTACACTCCTAGATCTAACTGCCAGTTTACAGGAAATGCAAAAGCTAGAGGAAAGTTAAATGACCCTATCTAGAAGCAGTCAGCCAAGTCCAGAATGTAGAAAGACAAATGAACCAGTTTCTTCAACAAATAAAGGGCGTGAAGGAAGAGGGGAAAAAACGGAAGTGTGATGAGAACTGTTATAGATTTGAGGGATGCTTGACCAAGTGCAGCATGTGTGTATCTTGGCCTGAGCAGATCGAAATGTAAAAAGATAATTTGGGGTTAAGAGATGCAAATTATTGCCTTTGGAATGGATAAGCAATGAGATCCTGCTGCATAGCACTGGGAACTATATCTAGTTACTTATGATGGAGCATGATAATGGGAGAAAAAAGAATGTATGCATGTATGTGTGACTGGGTCACCTTGCTGTACAGTAGAAAATTGTCAGAACACTAAACCAGCTATAAAGGAAAAAATAAAAATAATTATTAAAAAAAAAAAAGGGATTTCCCGCTGTGGTACAGTGGATTAAGAATCTGGCTGCAGCAGCTTGGGTTGCTGCAGAGGCTTGGGTTCAGTCCCTGGCTCAGGAACTTCTATGTGCCACAGGTGTGGCCACTAAAAAAAAAAAAAGTTTAAAAAATAATTTGAGTTAATCATGGAAATTGGATATTAGGTGATATTAAAGAATTAATGTCATTTATGTTGGTGTCATAGTATCATGGGAGTTTTTTATTTTTTTATTATTTTTTTATTTTTTTGTCTTTTTGCCTTTTCTAGGGCCGCTCCCACGGCATATGGAGGTTCCCAGGCCAGGGGTCAAGTCGGAGCTGTAGCCACCAGCCTACGCCACAGCCACAGCAACACGGGATCTGAGCCGCATCTGCAACCTACACCACAGCTTACGGCAACACCGGATCCTTAACCCATTGAGCAAGGCCAGGGATCGAACCCGAAACCTCATGGTTCCTAGTCGGATTCGTTATAACCACTGAGCCACAATGGGAACTCCTCATGGGAGTTTTTTAAAGCTCTCATCTCAGAAATACATATGTGCAGTACTTAGCGTGAAATATTTGTGGACTAACTGATCTGAGATTTTTCTGTTTGGTTGGATCTTTTTAAAGCTGTTGGGTAAAAATATAAAGGAATACTGACAATTATTGAAACCGAGTGATGAAGATGTAGAGGTTGTTTTACTGTTCTCTCCATAATAAAAAGATTAAAATATAGTTAAAATTCTGTTTTTATGCTGTATGTATATTCCATTTTATTTTGGGGTCCTTTGATAATGCATACACAAGAAAGCGTTTTGTGATTTTTAGTTCCTGTTTGTCTGCCTAGTATTTCCTAATAATTTTTTATATTGTTTCCTTGTTTGAGAACTCTTTAAGTTCCTCGGTGAAATTATGCTTTATGAAATGGCTTCCAGGATCATTCGTGGCATTCTAAAGACTATATTTTCCACTGATTTTTATGTTTATGTGCTATTTACTATGTTATTTTACAGATTTTTTTAGTCCATTGAAAATAATGGGATGCTCCGAGAAAATTCATTCATATGTTTAATGTGTTAAATCTTAGCAAAGAAAGAAATGATGTATTCAGCTTTCATACAATTAATCTCTTCTCTCTTATTTTTGAACTTAGTTCGATTGTTTCCACCCTACTAGCTCTTATGGATGGACTGGACAGCAGAGGAGAAATTGTGGTCATTGGAGCTACCAACAGACTGGATTCCATTGATCCTGCTTTACGAAGGCCGGGTCGCTTTGACAGAGAATTCCTTTTTAGCCTACCTGATAAAGATGTAAGAATTTAACATCACTCTGGAGTTTCCATTTTGGCTCAGTGGTAACAAACTTGACTAGTATCCACAAGGTTACAGGTTCAATCCCTGGCCCTGCTTAGCGGGTTAAGGATCCCAGGTTGTTGCTGTGGCTGTGGTCTTGGTTGCAGATGTGGCTCAGATCTGGTGTTGCTCCCAATTGGACCCCAGCCTGGGAACTTCCATATGCCGCAAATGCAGCCCTAAAAAAAAAAAAAAAAAAAAAAAAAAAGAACTTAACATCCTGAAATTTTGACAAAATTGATTGCCTTTATCATGAACAAGTCTTGGTATAGTGAAAATTTGAGGATTGAGTTTTGTATATTCTGAAGCAAAGTTGCATGATTAATGTTCCAATACATAATGTATGTATTTTTAAAGAGGTATTATTTTATTTAAAGAAAATAGCGGATAATTTTTTATTCTTTTTTTTTTAAAATAGTACCTCCCTGAAAATGCTCTTAAAATTCTTTGAGTTTGAGCACAACGTTTGCTTGTTAATCATGCAAGTTGATTTTGATTCAGAACATGTGGCCATAATGAACAGTCATTCCTTAGCCAGTTCATTAGCCTTGGCTTTTCATGGATATAACTATATAATCATACTTAGTTATTTTAAAGCTGCATAATCTTTTGAGAACTAAGTAAGAAAAGATGAGTAAAGTTGTCAGTATTCTTAAATAAAACAGTTCTTAATATGTTCCAGAATAAACAGTAGTCCATTAATGACTTAATTTCTCTCATTCACATTTATAATGAATAGAACTTGAGCACTGTAAATGCAGATATGTTTAACACAAATTCTTTAAGTGCTTGAAAATACATCTTTTTCATTTTTACTGTTTCATATTTCTGTTTATATTAGTTACTGATGTCTTTAAATTTTTGATCAAATTATTTTGTTATTCTAATCTGAATAGCATTTTATTATTATAGACAAATTAAATTATTTTTATTTGTAGGCTCGAAAAGAAATTCTAAAGATTCACACAAGGGATTGGAATCCTAAACCACTGGACATGTTTCTAGAAGAACTAGCAGAAAACTGTGTTGGTAAACATTGCTTTAAGCTTTAAAAGAAATATTACATGCGTTTCAAAGATGGAACAAGTTGCAGTTTTGCTGAGGTTATGTTTAAAGACATAAAGGTTATATTTATTTCTTAAATTTATTGTTTGTGGCATGTTTTCTTCTTATGGAGTCCTAGATATTAAATAGAGATAATGGACATTTTGGCTGTCAGGTAGTCTGAGAACAAAGTTAGGCAATAATAATAATAGTTACCTTTTGCTGACTTAATATTTTTCTAGTCATCCTGTTAAGCATTCTGCATTTATTGTTTCAGGTAATTCTCACATCAGTCCTATGAAGTAGTTAGCCTTATCCCCATCTTACAGATGTGGAAATGGCTGAGAGAACATGGGTGATTCTCTAATAATCACACATCTAGTAAATGACAAATTAGAATTTGAACATAGCCTGTCTGGTTTTAAAACTTAAGCTCTTGACCCCTCATGCACATCTCACTCAAATAGTTGATGGCTTTGTTAAGGATTATTACCACCATGTAAGTTGCCTGGAGGAATGAGAGATATGTTAGCCTTATTACTCTTAAAAGATTTTGCTGCTATATTGCTAGGCTGATTTTTTTTTTTTAACCTTGGTCACTCTAATGGGGTCGTGGTTTACTTAAAAATTTTTTTTGGTTGCTTTGAATAGGATACTGTGGTGCAGATATCAAGTCAATATGCTCTGAAGCTGCTTTATGTGCTCTGCGGCGACGCTACCCACAGATCTATACCACTAGTGAGAAACTACAATTGGATCTGTCTTCAATTACTATCTCAGCTAAGGATTTTGAGGTAGCTATGCAAAAGATGATACCAGCCTCCCAAAGAGCTGTGACATCGCCTGGGCAAGCATTGTCCACCATTGTGAAACCACTTCTGCAAAGCACCGTTCACAAGATCTTAGAAGCCCTGCAAAGAGTATTTCCACATGCCGAAATCAGGAAAAATAAGGCATTAGACTCAGGTACAAAATTTGATTGACCATGTCTTTTTTTTTTTGCCTTTTTGTCTTTTTAGGGCCGTACTTGTGGCATATGGAGGTTTCCAGGCTAGGGGTTGAATTGGAGCTATAGCTGCCAGCCTACACTACAGCCACAGCCACACAGGATCCAAGCTGCATCTGCGACCTACACCACAGCCCATGGCAACACCAGATCCTTAACCCACTGAGTGAGGCCAGGGATTGAACCTGTGTCCTCATGGATGCTAGTCAGGTTTGTTAACCACTGAGCCATGACGGGAACTCTGACCATTTCATTTTTATAATCAATAAAGCTAGGTGTTTTATACATCCCAGTGATACTTCTTTTATAAACAGCCTCTTGAAAGTAATTTGGTCATCCTTGCCTAGATATTTGAAGGAAATTTACTTCACAGATTGCCCTAGACTTAATCTGTTTTTAAGTTTAGAATGCATTTCTATATTTACTTGTTATTTGTATCTACACAAACTTGTTTTTGTCCACGCTGCTGCATGTGGAAGTTCCTGGGCCGGTAATTGAACCTGCCACACAGCAGCGACCCAAGCCACAGCAATGGCAATGCCAGATCCTTAACTCACTGAGCTACAAGGAAACCCTCTGTACAAACTTTTTTCTCCTTACGGCTGCACCTATGGCATATGGAAGTTCCCAGGCTAGGGGATGAATTGGAGCCGCAGCTGCCAGGCTATGCCACAGCCACAGCCACACCAGATCCAGGCTGCATCTGCAACCCTCACCGCAGCTTACAGCAGTGCTGGATCCTCAAACTACTGAATGAGGCCAGGGATTGAACCTGCATCCTCACAGAGACTAGTTGGGTTCTTAACCTGCTGAGCCACAATGGGAACTCAAGAAACTTTTTTTTTTTTTTTTGGTGTTTCCCTTTTTTTTTTTTTTTTTTTTTTTTAGTTTTATTCAAGAATAGTTGATTTATAATGTTGGAAGATTTCTACTGTACAGCATAGCGGTTCAGTTATACATATGTACACATCCATTTGCTAAAAAATGTAATGGAAGTTTCTCAGTTTGCTAACTGAATCGTAACAAAGATTTGCTTTGTAATCCCAAAACGTTACTAATGTACACTTTTTTCATTTGTTTTATAGATATTTCTTGTCCTCTGTTAGAAAGTGACTTGGCGTACAGTGATGATGATGTTCCATCAGTATATGAAAATGGACTTTCTCAAAAATCCTTTAATAAGGCAAAAGAAAATTTTAATTTTCTTCATTTGAATAGGTACATTTCCCTTGAAAATTAATATATGTATTCTTTGATGTGTAAATTCTCTAAGACTAAATGAAATGATGTTTGAAAAGATAATGGATGCTAATTAATCTTTTTTAAACTAAAATTATTTGAAAAATTTTTTATTGTTATGTTGTCGTGATGGTAGAAACTATACTATTTAAAGTATTCCTAAAAATCTGTAGAGGTTGGTTGTTTCCAAAAGCCATATAAACCATGCTGTTATTTTATTTTTATTTATTTTTAAAACTTTATTTTATGGCCGCCTCTGCAGCATATGGATATTCCCGGGCCAGGGATTGAATTCAAGATACAGCTGAAACCTACACCACAGCTGTTGCAACGCTGGATCCTTTAACCCACTGCACTGAGCCAGAATCGACCTGAGCCACTGTAGTCAGATTCTTAACCCATTGTGTCCCATCAAGGATTCCTAAACCATGTTGTTATGATTGACTAGCCATGTAGTCAAAACTTTTTGACTTATAAAAGTTCATAATTAGGAGTTACCGTCGTGGCTCAGCGGAAACGAATCTGACTAGTATCCATGAGAATGCAGGTTTGATCCCTGGCCTCACTCAGCAGGTTAAGGATCTGGTGTTGCCATGAGCTGTGGGGTAGGTCGCAGACGTGGTTCGGATCTGTCGTTGCTGTAGCTATGGTGTAGGCCAGCAGCTACAGCTTTGATTCAGCCCCTGGAAACCTCCATATGCCAATGGTAGGGCCCTAAAAAGACAGGGGAAAAAAGTTCTTGATTAGTAATTTGGGAGAGAAATTTAAACTTTTTTTCCTTAAACATAGATTATTACTCATTTCTTTCAGAAATGCATGTTATCAACCTATGTCTTTTCGACCAAGAATGTTGATAGTGGGAGAGCCAGGATTTGGGCAGGGTTCTCATTTAGCCCCAGCTGTCATCCATGCTTTGGAAAAATTTGCAGTATACACATTAGACATTCCTGTTCTTTTTGGAGTCAGTGCTACATCTCCTGAAGAAACATGTGCCCAGGTAACTCATTTTTGCTCAGACAGATAAGCTGTAAGAAAAAGTAGTCTTCCAAAGACAGAATTTAGAATTGCCTCTTTTTTTTTATTAAAGAGTATGGGTTTAAATCCCATTTTCACCACTCAATATCTGTGTGACTTAGGAGAGTTATTAGATCTCTCTGTCTCCTTTTCCCTATTTGTAAAATGGAGATAATAAGAGTACTTAACCTTGTATGGCAGTTGTAAGAATTAAATGAGTAAAGTACTTAAAACAGTGACTGCTTTATGCAGATATTTGCCGATTCTATTTTTACTATGTTTATATTAATTTTTGTAAATGTAAAAGTGTTTTATTTTTATATTTAACCTTGGTTGTCATAAAAAAAAGTCTTCTTGGAGATCCCATCATGGCACAGCGGAAACAAATCCAACTAAGAACCGTGAGGTTGCAGGTTCGTCCCTGGCCTCGTTCATCAGGTTAAGGATCCCAGGTTGTTGCCGTGAGTGTAGGTCACAGATGCAGCTCTGATCTGACATTGCTGTGGCTGTGGTGTAGGCTGGCAGCTGTAGCTCCGATTCGACCCCTAGCCTGGGAATCTCCATATGTCGCAGGTGCAGCCCTAAACAAAAAAAAAAAGAAAAAAGAAAAATCTTCTAGATTTCTTGAGCTGTGTTCTAATTGCTTGAATCAGTGTTTTTCAAAAAATGAGACTTCTACAAAACATTTAAAAATAAGATTAAAGATTGGGGGAGCATTTTAAAAACTCAAGGTTTTATGTGAAAATTCTGGTAAGCTTAACATTGTTTCAAATTAATAAAGCACATTACTAATATACTGACTCTAATTGAATGTAATTTTTTTCTCTCTCTACTAGATGATTCGTGAAGCTAAGAGAACAGCACCAAGTATAGTATATGTTCCTCATATTCACTTGTGGTGGGAAATAGTTGGACCAACACTCAAAGCCACATTTACCACATTATTACAGAATATTCCTTCATTTGCTCCAGTTTTACTACTTGCAACTTCTGACAAACCCCATTCTTCTCTGCCAGAAGAGGTAATTTGTGGGAGAAATCATTATACTTCAAAAAGAGATATTCATACCAAAGTAATAAGAATTTATTGTAAAAATTCAAAGTGCTACAGAGGTGAATAAAATAAGGAAAAGTTTTCCTATTAAAGATAATCATTGTTAGCTGTTTGTTATATGTTCTTATTGGGCAGGATGTTATGTGTACATGTGTATGTGTATAGTAAGACCACATAATTTTTTTTTCTCTTACGCAAACGGAATTTGATGCATAATCTGTAACTTGCTTTATATCTTATGTATTTTTTAATATGTAAGTCTTAAGAGTGACATGACTTTTTCCATTGTCTTGATATGCCATAACTCATTTATCCAAATCCTTATTAATAGATATTTCATTTTTCCTCTTTTTTTTTTTTTCCTGTTGAACTGTTACAGTGAGTACTCTTGGGTTTTAAAGTGTGTGATCATTACTATGTGGATTTTTTAGCATCCCTTCCTAGAAATGGAATAACTATAGCTTTGTCAGAATATGCACATTTGACACTTTTGATAGTGTCAAATTGTTGTCCTTCAAATTTGTATCAGTTTACACAACTACCAGTAACAAAAGTTGATGCTGCCCTGCTTGTAATGCTCTTCTCCTAGATATTTTCCTGGCATGATCCTTTATTTTTCTCAGGTCTCTGCCTATATATCAATTCAGATAGGTCTTCCCTGATTAGCCTCTCAATTATAGCAGTGGCACCTCTGCCCATTATTCTGCTTTGTTTCTGTCACTACTTGATATTAAATATTCCTTTTTTGACTCTGTCTCTCCTAGCAGAATGTAAAGTATGTAAAGTTAAGTACTTTTTTTCTATCTCTCTATCCCCAGAGTACATACTGATGAGTATATCGAAGGTCTCTCTGTGTGTATGCTTTTTTAAAAATAAATGACTTTAGAAGTTCCCATCGTGGCTCAGTGGTTAACGAACCTGACTAGTATCCATGGGGACTCACGATCCATCCCTGGCTTCCCTCAATGGGTTAAGGAGCCAGTGTAACTGGTGTAGGTCACAGATGAGGCTTGGATCTGGCGTTGGTGTGGCTGTGGTGTAGGCCAGCAGCTATAGCTCCGTTTTGACCCCTAGCCTGGGAACCTCCATATGCCATGAGTGTGACCCTAAAAAGACAAAAGACAAAAAAAACAGACTTTAATACGTTTTTCCTGCCTTTAACAGAATTTGTTTATAGTCTTTAGAACATTAGTAGGAAGATAAATTCAAATCTTTTATTAAAGAAATATTGAGCGCTTATTCTATGACAAGCATCATTCTAGGTGTTGGAATATAGCATTCAACAATTCAGATCAAAATTCATATCCTTCTAGGGCTTACATTTTAGTTGAGTGGGAAACAGACATAAATAAAATATAATACTAATCTACAGCTTTGGAGAAAATTTAGCTAAGCATTGCCAAGTGTGGTAGGTTCACATTATTAAATCCCCTGGGTTGGCGTCACTAAGAACACGGCATTTAAATACCTGGAAGAGGTAAGGTAGTGACCCACCTGAGCATCTAAGCAACAAGGGTTCCTGGCAGAGGACAAGCAAGTGCAAAAGTCTTGAGGCAAAAGTGCATTTGATGTGTTAGAAAAGTTGCAAAAAGTCCAGAGTGGCTGGAGCAGACTGAGTGAAGGGTAGAATAGAAGGAAATGAAGTCAAGAAGTTACCAAAGGACCAGATAATGTCCCTGATGGCAGTTTTAGTCCTTGTGAATCATTCAACTAAAGAATTGAGTAATTGTGAAAGGAACATTACGTATAGATTAATTACAGATTCTTGGGGTGGGAAGAGTCCTTAAAGGTTTCTAATTTAGTTAATCTAGTTCTGAACTTCAAAGTCTTTCCATTGTGTAGAGCGCCTTCTCTCTTCATTTTGTTAGCTCTGACTCCTAAAAAATGCATTTATTTTGAGAGATTTCTTAATCTCCATTTGTTTCCCCAATACAGTTGAGAACCTGTCTAATTTGTCTTCATTATGATAACTCTTTGTATGTTCAAATATACTTTTGAGTTCATTTCTATTCTTCACTCTGACCCAGGGTTTTTCACACTAAACATTTTTCCTACGATGAGGTATAGTCCCTGGAATTATTAAATACAATAGAAGATTATTTCTTGCTCATTTAACAATACCAGGCAGATAATTAGACTGATAGGTCTACCCTCCCCCAAGTAGTCATTTCAGACACTTGGGCTGAGGGAGCTTTCTAATTTTCATCATGTGGCTTTCCAGGTTATTTTTATTCCACCCAGCTAAAAGGATTGGCCCATTCTTGTGCCTGGTTTGAAAGTAATACATATTATTTCCTTTCACATTCTGTTAGCTAAAATTCACATAGCCAAACCTGACTGCAAGGGAGACTAGGAAAAGTGTTACAGCAGTGTGCATCAAAAAGAGGAGAACATGGGCTGTGATAATAGAGGCTGTGTTGCACATCACACATATTTTTAGTTTCCTCAAAATTCTAGTCACTCTCCTGAATGAATGTCTTTCTTTTTATATTCCTTCTAAAAGGCTGTACCCAGAATGAATTAAGTATTCTAGCAGTGTTCTGATTAACAGAATAAAGAAGAATTGCTATTTAGTAGCCCCATTATACTATTGATTTATTGTACTCACTATAAGTTAAAACTTGTTAATTATTTCAAAGTTTAAAGTGAAGATAAGTTTGTATTCTTGGTAATGAGTAAGGCAAACTAGCTGAATTTTCTTTATATGGACAAAGTTGAAAAACAAAAAAATTTAGCCTGGGATAACTTTATTGAGAATGTGGAAATTCTGTGCTTAAAAAAATTTTTTTAAGACAAATTCTTCATGTTCTTACAGTAATATTTCCTGAGCATGTAATTTTAAACTGGATGAAGTATCCTAGTATCATACTGTACAGCAGGTTGGAATGGATACTGGACCTGGAATTGCTCATTTTACAAAATGAATAATCTAGACTAGACTATATAGATACAAATAAGTAAATCCACTTTGAGCCTTATGTAGTCTATATAGTCCTTTGTGATTCAGTGATGCTGTCTATATAGTGTTGGACTATAATACATGAGAACTACTGTGTAAACCATTATTAGCTACATTAAAGTTTGTCCATCTCAAAACTGCAGTCAGAGTGTCTGTATGCATGAGCACTAGTGGACATAAAAACTTAGCAGTATGGAGAAATGAGAAAGAATGTCATCAGTGAATTAGATACTTTGATGGATCCGTGAAAGACAAGCAGGGGTTATTAGCCTGATGCAGGTAACCACATTTCAAAGTATGTGTGCGAAAGGACTGCTTTGAAAGATGGGAGTAGTTTCTAGCTCTGGGTCAGTGCTAGTAAGGAATTGAAAGAGTCCTTGGACAACTTTGGGGTAGTTGGCTTTCTTCACTTCTGACCATGCCAGACAGCAGTCAGCAGAGTTGTTTGTCCCCAGCTAGAGCAGTGACTATGCACCCAAGAATTAGTGTGGCAGAGCATTGAGTTTATCCATAGGTGCTAATGTCAGAAGGAGTGGGGCGACCCTGTGCCCAGAAGACAAATTACAGGTACCAGTATAGGCTAGCTTCTTCCATAATCACTGAAAGTAGAAGTTAGAATAAACAGAAAAGGCGCCAGTGAACATTCAGAGATTTCAAGGCAGAGATGGGTTTTTATTATAAATAAGCATTTGCAGTAAGACAGTCATGTCCATGTATCAGCGACAGACTTGTGGAAAAGAACCAATTGAAGACATTATAAATGAAATAACTCCATGAAAATAAAAAGGCCCACAAGGTGAAAAAAGAGCAGACACAGTTGAAGAGTGGATTAGCAGGATGGAAGATCATAAAATCAGGAATTCCTAATATAACAAAAACAAATAATAAAGATTTAAAAAGTAAGGAAAAGTTAAAGAAAATGGAGGAAATAGATTCAGGTCTAACATCTGTTGGGATTTATGAGAGAAAAGAATTGTAAAAGATTTCATAGAATTAAATAATACCATAGTCTTCAGATTTAAAAGGTCCCTTGTTCTAACTGATGGATATAAAAAGATCCACATCTAGATAAAATTTCACAACATCAAAAGTAAAGAGAAAAAATCTTCTAAGAGAATAAAACATTACTAGAAAGGATTGAAAAATTGCTTCTACAATCTTTTTTTTTTTTTTTTTTTTTTTTGCTTTTCAGGGCCACACCAATAGCATATGTATGGAGGTTCCCAGGCTAGGGGTCTAATCAGAGCTACAGCTGCTGGTCTATACCACAGCCACAGCAATGCCAGATCCAAGCTTCTACATTCTTATTGGTAACACTGGTTACTAAGGAGGCAAATAAGCAATATTTTCAAAGTTTGAAGGAAAATGATTTTGAACCTGCAATTTTCTTCCCAACAAAGTTAGCATTTGCATGAGAGAGCAAAATATATTTTTGAACATTCAATGCCTAAGAAACTATTACCCATATACCCCTGACTGAAAGAATTATTAAAGGGTTATTATTTCTCCTCTTGGGTTTTTTGTTTTTGTTTGTTTTGCAGAAGAGACATATAAGAAGCAGGGAGTGAAAAAAGCAGTAAAACTTGTTACAAAATTGTGCTAAAAACATTTTTTTTTAAGGAATGTGAAACTAAAGCTAAGTCGATCTTGGTCTGAACTCAAAACGGCAGGAAGGGTATATTGAGAATGAGGCAGTAAAAGCAAAATCAGATATTTAGCCAATATGTAGACAATGATTAGCCTTACAGTTTGGTAGGAAAATAAGCTTATAACAGTAAAAGAATAGAAATGTAACTTCCAGGCCAGCAAAAAGCGGGGAAAGGTACAAATTGCAATAAAAATATCAACAGAACAAGTGGATTCTAAAATTTAACATAGAAGAAAAAAGTGTTTGAATTTCCAAGAAAATTTTGAAAAAGCAGTGAGTAGGTTCTTAGCCCACCAAATTTGGTAAAGCATACCACAAAGTTGGCAATTAAAACTCTGAATTTGGGAGTTCCCATCGTGGCTCAGTGGTTAATGAATCCGACTAAGAACCATGAGGTTGCGGGTTTGATCCCACTGAGGCCTTGCTCAGTGGGTTAAGGACCCGGTGTTGCTGTGAGCTGTGGTATAGGTTGCAGACGTGGCTCAGATCCCACGTTGCTGTGGCTGTGGCGTAGGCTGGTGGCTACAGCTCCAGTTCGATCCCTAGCCTGGGAACCTCCATATGCCATAGGAGCGGCCGAAGAAAATGGCAAAAAGACAAAAAAAACAACTCTGAATTTGGGCCAGAGTGAACATATTAATGGACTACAGCTCATTAGTAGACTCTTGTATATAAGTAGTTTAGTAAACTAAATGAATTAGCAAAGTAGGGGCTTATTTCATAAATTGTGTTGGGACGATATGAGGAAAATTATCATAATTTTCATAAGCTTGAAGCAGGAAAAACCCGACAAAGCAGAAAGTGCAAAAGCCATAAATGTAAATTTCTCTGTATAAAGATATGCTAATCAAAGCACACAAGCATCATATAAGGAATAAACATTACTATCCTTTAAAAGTAATACTTGGAGGAGTTCCCATCGTGGCTCAGTGGAAACGAATCTGACTGGTTTCCATGAGGATGAGGGTTCGATCCCAGGCCTCACTCAGCAGGTCAAGGTTCCAGCGTTGCCACGAGCTGTGGTATATAGGTCACAGATGGTGGCATGGATCTGGTGTTGCTGTGGCTGTGGTATAGGCCAGCAGCTACTGCTCCAATTTGACTCCCAACCTGGGAACCTCCATATGCCATGTGTGCGGCCCTAAAAAGACCAAAAAAAGTAAGATAAAAGTAGTAATACTTGGAGGAGTTCCCGCTGTGGTACAATGGGATCTGCAGTGTCTTGGGAGTGCTGGGAGGCAGGTTCCATCCCTGGCCCAGGAACTTCATATGCCATGGAAGAGCCAAAAAAGAAGAAAATAATGAAAATAATACTTGGAAAGATCTAGAGGTTTATGTAGAAACATCCTTTGGAGATCTGTTTTGCCATATTACTTTTTTGGCAGTAAAATATCCATGACATGTAATTTACCGGAATTCTCACTGTGGCTCATCAGGTTAAGAACCCAGCTAGTATCCATGAGGATGCGAGTTCGATCCCTAGCCTCCCTAGCCTCACTTAGTGGGTTAAGGATCAGGCATTGCCAAGAGCTGTGGTGTAGATAGCAGATGTGGCTCAGATCTCGCATTTCTCTGTCTGTGGTGTAGGCCAGTGGCTACAGCTCTGATTCTGCCGCTATCCTGGGAGCTTCCATATGCTGTGGGTGCAGCCCTAACCATCGCCCCCCCCAAAAAAAAACCCATGCAGTTTACTGTTTTAACATTGTTAAGCATATAATTCAGTGGCATTAAGTCTGTTCATTTCATGCAGCATCACCATGATCCATTTCTGGAATTTTTTATCATCCCAAACAGAATCTCTGTACCCATTAAACAGTTATTCCCCATTCCCTCCTCTCCCAACCCTTGGAAACCTCTAGTAACTTTCTGTCTCTTGGAATGTGTCCTCATTTAAGTGGAACATAGAGTATCTGCCCTTTTGTGACTGGCTTATTTCACTTAGCATGATATTTTCAGTGTTCATCCACTTGGTAGCATATGTTAGGATTTCATCCCTTTTTTAGGCTGAATGATATCCCACTGTACCTAGGCAGCACATTTTATCTGTTCAGCTGGTGATGAACATTTGAATGTCTCTACCTCCTGTCTACTGTGAATAATCTTGCTATGATTATTGATATACAAGTATCTATTGAGTCTTTTTTTAATACATATACTGGGTTACATGATAATTCTGTGTTTAACTTTTCAGGAACTGCCATACCATTTTCCACAGTGGGTGCACCATTTTATATTCCTACCGTTACAAGGGGTCTAATTTCTTCACATCCTTACCAGTACTTGTTGTTTTCCAGCCTTTATTCTTATTGAACAACCACTCATTTTCATATGTCACTTTGGATTGTGAAAGTGAATTAATTTATTTAAAAAAAAAACTTTTAGGTAAAATATTATCCTATCAGTTACCATAGGAATTATAGTTTTGAAGTCTTGAGTTCTAAAGACGATCTCATGTTTTTTAGTTCCTAATCTATTGCATACATGCTTTATATATGTCTAGTATAAAGATTTAAGAAGTCCTTTATTATCCTTATTATATGATTTAGATTGCTATTTAGAAATATGTGTACAGTAATCTACTGTTGCCTTGAATGATTGACACATATGTAGTGTGTGTGTACATATATACATCTGTTTTCTTTAAGGTACAAGAATTATTTATCCGTGATTATGGAGAAATTTTTAATGTCCAGTTACCTAATAAAGAAGAACGGACACAATTTTTTGAAGATTTAATTCTAAAGCAAGCTGCTAAGCCTCCTATATCAAAAAAGAAAGCAGGTTAGTTCCTATATTAAAGTTAATATATAATAATTTTGAGAAAGTGGAAATAAAATATCAGTTAATGACATTGCTAGCTTTTAATAACATAAGCTTAAAACCTGTTATGAGGTTGATAGCTCTTACTGATTAAAAATCCCTATAATTCCCATTAAAATAGACTAAAGTTCTTAAAGCATACAAAAGCCTTTCATAGGATAGCCCAAATCTGTGTGGGATTGGGGCCACAATCCATAGAATAGCCCTACTAATCTGTTTTTCCAAGGCCATTTTTGGCACTTTTCTCTCCCCTACCTTTTTCTTTACAAAGCACTCAGTCTTTAAATCATATACAACATAATCCTGTCTTCATAATTTTATGCATCCTCGCTCTCTGTCAGTAATTCTTCTATCCCTAGCCCTGTCACTGCCTAAGGAACTACTTTCCCTTCTAGTATAAGTCATTTCCCCCCAACATATAGACAAAATTAACACTACCTTTAAGATGCACTGTACTTTTTTCATACTACTAATATGACGTTACAGTGATGTTATAATTATGTCTCTTACTCCCTTAATTGACTGTCAACTTATTGGAACAGCACTCTCATACTCCCCTTTTTATCCTGAGTGCTTGTTATTGCATATCTAAACAAAATAAAACTTTTATTATATTTGAAACATACCATAATTTTTCATTAGTTCAAGAATTAACTTAATAAAGACAACTTTTAAAATAGAATATTCTTGTCTGAAAATATGTATTTTCAAAATTTTAATTTTAGCCTCTTAAAGGATTTTAAAGTGGTAATGACTTAGGAATTAGCACTCCAAATTACAAGTAGCTAATTACTGCTGGAGAGGGTGTAGTGGTTGGGATTATTGTAGCACTTTAGTATTCCAGATCCTCTGATTCCTGGCAGTCGAATATAAGGAGATAACCCCTGAAAGCTCAGCTACTGTGTGCACTGAAACATTTGTCACTCTCGGTATGATGGGAGAGTGGTAACTAAAATCTTCCATTCGTGTAAAGTTTTGCAGGCCTTGGAGGTACTCCCCGTAGCACCACCACCTGAGCCAAGACCATTGACAGCAGAAGAAGTGAAAAGACTAGAAGAACAAGAAGAAGATACATTTAGAGAACTGAGGATTTTTTTAAGAAATGTTACACATAGACTTGCTAGTGACAAGCGATTCAGAATATTTACCAAACCTGTTGACCCTGATGAGGTATTAATCTTTGGATAAAATGTGTGCTAAGCTATATAAATAATGCTTCAGAATTAGAGGATATTTGAATAGTTTATGTGGTTCCCTCTATACACTCTGAATTTGTTTTCTGTGTTTGGAAACCTATCAAGTAGTTTCCTAAGCACATGGAGGCTTTGAGAGGAAGGCATTTTCCTTTCCTACAAGCATAGATAATTAACTTTGACCCACTCAAACATTCTAGAAGTAATTCAAGAATGTCTTAATGCTGCATGATGATATTGTGACCTCCAGAGTTAAGAGTGAGGTCCTAAGTTGACATTGAAGGATTGGTGGCATTTCGATGAGGAAAGAGGTATAGGATGTTATTGGAGATATAGATGCCTAAGAATAAGAATTAATATAAAGCAAAGCCCATCTTAGAGTCAAAGTTTCATAATAATACATTTTCGTTGTCTCTTATGTATTTGTTCTCTCTCCCCTACTTTGCCTGGCAGAAAAATGTGACTCATATTTTTTATGTTCAGAATTAATTTAGTGATTTGGTCATTTGCTTGAATTTTAGGTTCCTGATTATGTCTCTGTAATAAAACAGCCAATGGACCTTTCGTCTGTAATCAGTAAAATTGATCTCCACAAGTATCTGACTGTGAAAGACTATTTGAGTGATATTGATCTAATCTGTAGTAATGCTTTAGAATATAATCCAGATAGAGATCCTGGAGGTGAGCATTAGCGTTCTTTTGTTTTCCCCCAGAGGGTGCAGTGGGGACTCTATATTACAAATATTTTACGGTGCCATTCAACAATATCCTCATCTTACAGTTGAGGAGAATGGAAGTTTAGAGAGAGAAAAAACTTACTCAAGGAGTTCCCATCGTGGCTCAGTGGTTAATGGATCCGACTAGGAACCATGAGGTTGCAGGTTCGATCCCTGGCCTCTCTCAGTGGGTTAAGGATCCGGCGTTGCTGTGAGCTGTGGTGTAGGTCGCAGACGCGGCTTGGATCTAGCGTTGCTGTGCCTCTAGTGTAGGCCTGTGGCGACAGCTCCAATTTGACCCCTAGCCTGGGAACCTCTGTATGCCGTGGGTGCAGCCCTAAAAAGGCAAAAAGACAAAAAAAAAGAAAAAAAAAAACTTATTCAAGGATACTATCAGGAAGTGGCAGAGACAGAATTTGCAGGTTTCTTTCACTCCAAGACAATTATGTGATATAGCTTCTAATGAAACACAAATTATGTAATAACTTAGCTTGTCTCCTTTGTTTATCAGTGTTCTTTCTCAAAATAGAAAAATTAAAACTAGTAAGTTTGAAAGGATTTTCTTAGTTAAGCACATTATAATTTGTATTACAAAAGTAATATAGCATAATACTTGCTAATAATAATAGTTTTAAAACTAAGTCCCCATTTCCATTCTCTGGAGGTAGACACTGTTAAGTTTGGGGATATCGCTCCAGACCTTTTCAATGAATTGAATGCTTTCACATTCTACCTCACCTGTCTGGTCTATTAATGAATAAAATATATAAAGGGATTTTTAAGTGATAATATTTGTTCACATATGTAATGATATATTCAAATATCTTCATATTTGCTATAAACGTGTTCATTTCCCAAAAATATTCTCTCAGGTGATTTTTTTCCCTAGTTTCCTAGTCTTGCTTTATGGATGCCATGTTGTCCTTATCTGTCTCAGTGGATGATTTTTTTTTTTTTTAATAGTTCTGTTTTCTGCATTGACACTCTTCTCCAGTACATTGGCTTTCTGCTTTTAAATTTGTACTGTTTATAAATTAGATTGATTAACACTGGGAGTTTCTTCAGCAGCTGAAAAGCTTACTCTTCTTCCCTTGCCAGTCTTCTACCCCCGCTTTCCATAGGCTTTACCCCACAGTTCAAAGTGCTGGAGCGCAAGCAGTGGCAAACAGGCTACCAAGAGGAGGAGTATCTCATCACTGTAGAAAGAGGGAAACATTTATCCTGGAGGGAGATAGCCTGTTTCATTGTAATTGTACCGCTGCTACTTCCCTTTCTGTCCATTGTGACAATCTAAAATTACTTTAGACCAGTGATATTCACACTTTAGCATGCATCAGCATCTCCTAAAGGACGTGTTAAGAGGAGCTTGCTGGGCCCATCTCTGTGATTTTTGATTCTGTAATGTAGGTTAGGGCCTAAGAATGGGATTCTGACAGTTTCTCAGGTGGTGCCGATGCTACCACACTCCAGAAACTGATGTCCTTCCTTTTTTTCAGGCCACATTAGAAACAATATCCTTTCTGTCCTTGTAGCTGTTGCTGTCAACTGTAAACTGGGTGTGAGATAGTGCAGCCTCCTACCCTATGAGGGGGACTGATCCAGCTATTCAAGCAAATTTACATTCACTTTTTTTTTTTTTTGCTTTTTAGGGCCGCACCTGAGGCATATGGAAGTTTCTAGGCTAGGGGTCCAATCAGAGCTGCAGCTGTCAGCCTATGCCACAGCCACAGCAATGCAGGATCCAAGCCACATCTTCAACCTACACCACAGCTCACAGCAGTGCTGCTGGATCCTTAGCCCACTGAGCAGGGCTAGGGATCGAACCCACATTCTCATGGATACTAGTCAGGTTCTTAACCCACTGAGCCATGACAGGACTCTTACATTCTCTTATTACCTGCCTCCTGCTTAAAGGCATATTCCAGTTTTACAGTGCTTGTACTCAATTTAGGATTTTTTCCATTGTTTCCCATGTGGGATTACTGTTTCATTGTCTTTGTTTAGTTTCTCAGTCAGTGTAGTGATGTCCTCTTTATTTCTTCCGAAATTCTTTTTCATCCCTGGTTCAGTAATAACCCTGATAGCCTTCCTTGCTATTTTTGTGTCATTGTGTTGTTGTTTAGTCTTGCTATTGATTGATTCTTATATTGTTTCTGACATTTCAGGGGGATCTGGATAGAACAGGACAGTGAAACTGGGTTTAGTCTGCCATGTTGAGTCAGATGTTTAGATTAATGCTAAAAACAGAAATAACATAACGCCAGTGACTTTTACTATTCACGGTGGAAGTTAAAAAGGAATAGCTGTAATCTTAGTCTGACATGTTGAGTTAATTTTTGTTGAATTATTAAAGGAGGAAGTTTTAAAATTCTTTATTCATCCCTTAGATCGTCTTATTAGGCACAGAGCCTGTGCTTTAAGAGATACTGCCTATGCAATAATTAAAGAAGAACTTGATGAAGACTTTGAGCAGCTTTGTGAAGAAATTCAAGAATCTAGAAAGAAGAGAGGTAGGAAAATGATGTGATATCAGAAAAAGATGCTTTCGATGTAATGCATTGAGTCCTTTTGGTTAATTCTTTATGTAATTTTGAAATCTGGAAATTTGATTTGATATTCCCCATGTCTCTCTATAAGGTTGTAGCTCTTCCAAATATGCCCCGTCTTACTACCATGTAATGCCAAAGCAAAATTCCACCCCTGCTGGTGATAAAAAATCAGATCCAGAGCAAAATGAAAAGTTGAAGACACCCAATACTCCTATGGCTTGCAGCACTCCTGGTAAGAGCACTTTGGTATTTTGTGGGGTTTTTTTGGCCGAGACTTGCAGAAGTTCCCGGGCCAGGTATTGAACTGGAGCCACAGTAGAGACAATGCTGGATCCTTAACCCTCTGAGCCACAGATGAACTCTCCCTGCCCCCCTTTTTGCTGATTTTTACTTATGAAAAATCTGAATCCTTTGCTCTCTTCTAATGCCATTTATTTTTCCCCTCAGTTTCCTTTGTCTGTATTGATTCAGAAAATTACATTGATTTTGTTAATATTAGGGCAACTTTGCATTCTTGAAATAAATCCAGGCTTACAATAAGGTACCACTTGCAATCCCAGTTCACTTTTCAGTTCATAATCTAACTGTGAATTGACTTGATTTGAAACTGATTTTTTTTTTTTTTTTTGGTCTTTTTGCCTTTTCTAGGGCTGCTCCCGCAGCATATGGAGGTTCCGAGACCAGGGATCTAATCAGAGCTATAGCCGCCTGCCTATGCCAGAGCCACAGGAATGCGGGTTCCAAGCCACATCTGCGACCTACACCACAGCTCACGGCAACGCCAGATCCTTAACCCACTGAGCAAGGCCAGGGATCGAACCCGAAACCTCATGGTTCCTGGTCAGATTCATTAACCACTGAGTCACGACAGGAACTTGAAACTGCGTTTTATTTCCTATAAATGCTAGTTTGCTTCCTGTTCTTCTTTTTTCTTAGTGTATAACTTCACGGGGTAGCAACCCAAATCCTGTGGGTTTCCCAAAGCTTCTCTTGTCAGACTCCTAATTCCAATTTTTGCTCTTTAAGTTCCATGAATGTCAGACTGTCCTCGGCTTCTTAACCTCTTAGCTGTTCGTTTTCCCAGATACTGGTGCCATAATTCCTTAGTGCTTTCTTAGGTCTCCAGTGCTTTTGTAAGTATGTGTGTTGGAACCTTCCTTAGTTATACTACAAGTTTGTCTGTCCTGTGATGATTGATTTGAGATAGACTAAGCCCTTCTTTTGTCAAAATGGGAGGAAGCAGCTGGGAAAGGGAAAATAAGAAAAGTGAACTAGCAAGAAACTTCCACTAACAGAACATTCTCCAACAAATCAACTTTAAGCAAATACACACACACACACACACACACACGAGGATTGAGGACATGGAAAAGGACTCCCTGAAAACAATTCACTCCTAGCCATATATACCCAGCAGGATTGTGTACGTTATTATCATCAAAAGACATGTACAAGAATGTTCATAGAGGAGTTCTCTTATGCAATGGGTTATGGATCCAGCATTGTCATTGCACCGGCCCAGGTTGCTGCTGTGGCGTGGGTTTGATCCCTGGCCCAGGAACTTCCACATGCTGCAGGTATGGCCAAAAAAAATTAAAAGAATTTTTTGTAGAACCAAAATTCATTATAGCCCAACAATGGGAGGGACGCAAATGCCCATCAACAGTAGGATGGAAAAATACAGATTATTATATAAAAGCGAGAACTAATTATACTTCATGTGCATACAGAAGTACAGATGAGTCTCCCAAACATAAGGTTGCAGTGTGGTTAGACTGTCGAGACTACTGATCTAGCCAACCAGAATGTTTAATCTCTGTATACCATAGTTTCTTCATCTGTAAAATGATGTTGGTAATGTAGTAACCTGATCAGGTTAAATTGAAATTTCAGTGAGTTAGTACATATGAAGGGCTTAGAAGAGTTCCTACTATATATGTGGTAAACACTCAATAAGTAGACTAATTTCATTTTATTTTTTGGCCACACCCATGGCATGCAGAAGTTCTTGGACCAGGGATCAAACCTGAGTCACAGCAATGACAGCGCCAGATCCTTAACCTACTAGGCCACCAAGAAACTCCAGGCATAGGCTAATTTAGTCTTACCCTTGCTCCAGTTCATTTCTCATACTACTGCCAAAGTAACCTTGTAATATATGCATCGAACAATTCATGTCATTATATGCCTAATTTTAATAATTGAATAATTTTAATTCAAGATTTTTTAAAAATTCAAGATAAGGGGTTCCCTTTGTGACCCAGTGGTTAAAGAAACCAACTAGGATCCATGAGGATGTGGGTTCGATCCCTGGCCTCACTCAGTGGGTTAAGGATCCAGCATTGCTGTGAGCTGTGGTATAGGTCACAGACGTAGCTTGGATCCTGCTCTGCTGTGGCTGCGGCATAGGCCGGCAGCTGTATCTCCAATTCGACCCCTAGCCTGGGAGCTTCCATAAACTGTGGGTGCAGCCCTAAAAAAAAAAAAAAAAAAAAAAAAAAAAAGGCAAAAAATTCAAGATAAATTCCAGCCTCCTTAGAATGATAGGTCATTGCCAACTTTACCTTCTCTGCTTTTGTTTGTATATTCCGACCAAACAAAACTAGGGTGATATCTCAAATTCTCCTCTTAATGTCTCAAGAAGCATTTTTACCCCACTTATTAGACTTTAGAAAATTGTTGAATCCTTTTTCTTTTAAGCTCAGTTAAAGAGGAAAATCCGCAAAAAGTCAAAGTGGTACTTGGGCACCATAACAAAACGAAGGAGGATTTCACAGGCGAAAGATGATGGCCAAAATGTCACAGATGACAAAATTGAGACTGATACAGAGGAAAATCAAGATACAAGCGCAGACCACAATGAGACCGGAAACACAGGGGAGTCTTCAATGGAAGAAAATGAAAAGCAGCAAAATGTCTCTGAAGGCAAAATAAAACTGAGAAATAATAGTTCAGGTACTTGTATTGAGAATGAACTTGAAGAATCTGGGAGGACTACAGCATGTACAGATTTAAGGAAAGATAAAATTGCTTGCAATGGAGATGCTTCTAGCTCTCAGATAATAGATATTTCTGATGAAAATGAAGCAAGAGGTAAGTCTCAGTTAAGCAGTGTACTCATTTTATGAAGTGATTCATTCAAAGTTTCTATTTATTTTTTTAATTAAAAAAAAATTTTTTTTTTAGAACCACACCTGCAGAATATGGAAGTTCCCAGGCTAGGGGTCAAATTGGAACTGTAGCTGCCAACCACAGCCACAGCAATGCAGGATCTGTCTGAGCTGCATCTTCTGACCTACACCACAGCTCAGGGCAATGGCAGATCCTTAACCCATTGAGCAAGGCCAGGGATCGAACCTGCATCATAATGGATGTTAGCTTTGTTAACCACTGATCCACGGGAACTCCCCATTCAAAGTTTTTAAATGATTAATTACTGTCTCAGGGTATTCTTTTTTCCTTGTCTTTCAGAGTATAAATGTTAATTAGGGAAAATAGCATAATATTTAATAACTATTGAGCTAATAAATCACTGTTATTAAAAGCACACTCTGGCATCAAACAGAGCCTCTAGTCCACTGCTTAGTAGCTTGTGACCTTGGTCAAGGTTCTTGACCCATCAGCCTCAGTTTTATGATTTGCAATAGTGGGGTGGTTTGCTGGGTAGTAAGATATTCTGAGGATTGAATAAAGTAATACATCTAAAGCTTGTAGCAAAGTGCTTTTAAAAGCTGGCAGGATACTTTCTCATTTTGAGCAAGATAAGCGGTTTCCTGTAATTTCTTGCTGAGTAATGTAGAACGGCTCTTACTCACCCCCATCGTTCCTCTGTTGTAGCTTGAATCCAAGATTATTTATATTTATTCTAATGATACTGCTCCCAAAGTTTTTCATTTAGAATTGCCTTCTATATGGATCTTCTTGGATCTTTGATTTAGATTTGTTTGGTTTTTGGAAAAGCCAAACATCATTTAGTCTTACAAAGCAAAAAGAAGGGTAGCAGGGTCAAAAATTTATTTTGATCAAAAACAAGTATTGACTACGTTAATGAGACTGGTTTTCTTCGGTGGCTTATAGGCTGTAGGTAAATCTTTTTCAAGGATTTCCGTGAAGTTCTAGTGTGTTTTAGTAATCAGCAGAATGGGCTAAGATGTAGCATTTCCAATGTGAATTTTTTTTTTAAGGGCCTCACCCACGGCATATGAAATTTCCCAGGCTAGAGGGCAAATCAGAACTGTATTTGCCAGCCTACGCCACAGCCACAACAATGCCAAATTTAAGCCACCGGTGCAACCAACTCCACAGCACACAGCAGCGCCGAACCTTAACCCACTGAGTGAGACCAGGGATCAAACCCACATCCTCATGGTTACTAGTTGGGTTTGTTACCACTGAGCCACAATAGGAACTCTCCAATGTGAATATTTTAAATGTTAATCTTCTGGCTTTATACTTTAGTGTGTTTTGCTTAAGTTTGGATTGTTTTGATTTTTCTTTTATCATTGTCATTTTTGAAAGGACACAGTTTAGTGTTCCCATGTCAGGAGATTTGGGTTCTTGTCCTGGCTCGAAGAACAGTTAGGTATATTGACCTTAGAAGTCTCTTCACCTTTCTTCAGTGTCATTTTTCTCATCTATCACTGAGTAGATGGTTCTAGATCAGTGATAAGCATTTTCTGTAAAGAGCTGGATTGTCACAGCTGCTCAGCCCTGCTGGAAGGGCCTCACTGACATTTATATGTAAAATGGGTGTGGTTATGTTCTTTTTTCTTTTTTTTTTTTAATGATTTTTATTTTTTTCCATTATGGCTGTGGGTTGTATTCTAATAAAACTTTAATTATAACAGAAGACCAAATTTAGCCTATGGTAGCAGTTGCAACTCCTTTTCTAAATTACTGAGGCCCTTCCAGCTCTTAAATTCTGGGTTTTATGCATAAGTTGGAGACAGTCTAATCTGTTGTGGATCTCCCAAAATACTCTATTTGAGAAAACGTTTCTCAAATGTCCTTAATTTCTGAGTGTTTGAGAATGGCAGCATCTTAATATTACAGCAGTCAGTAAACCAGAACTGGGGTTTGTGTCTTAGTATTTCCTGCTATTTAATCTGTCTGAAATTTATTTTAGACATTATAAAATGTCTGTGAACCATATAATAGTTATGTTTTCATTCTAGAAATGTGTGTTCTGCGGATGACTCGAGCTAGACGTTCCCAAGTAGAGCAACAGCAGCTCATCAGTGTTGAAAAGGCTTTGGCCATTCTTTCTCAGCCTACCCCCTCACTTATTGTGGACCATGAGCGATTAAAAGTATGTAAATTTAAATCGGTGCTTGGGTTGTGCAGATTAGTAACATAAGCCAGGTGAAGAGGGATTGTGATGTATCACCTTGGCATGCAGTAAATAGTGATGGTTTATGAAAGGATCAATTTGGTATAGAATAACTTTCATAAAGGCAGTGGTTGGAGATGGCTAATGTATTGACATTATTGGTTTTAATATACTTGTCTGTATCATTGATCCCATACACTGTTTTTATGACCATTACCTAGAACCATTTTAGTTGGTTTTTAACTTAACCATGATTGCATGTTTTTGTTAATTATGAGGTAGTGGAGGAGTTCCTGCTGTGGCACAATGGGGTTGGTGGTGTCTCTGGAGCACTGGGATGCAGGTTCAATCCCCAGCCTGGCACAGTGGGTTAAGGATTCAGTGTTGCTGATCCCTGACAGATTCTGATCCCTGGCCCAGGATCTCCATGTGCCATGGGGCAACCAAAAAAAAAAAGAGGAAAATTATGAGATAATGGAATATTGTGGTAGGACCAGACTTGGAGATGTGTCCATTTCAGTCAAGAGAAAAAATACTGAGCAGATGGAAATTCCTTTTTGTAGGAAAATAACCTTGATGTGGTGAGGTGGTTCATCTTTTTTTCTTTTCTTTTTCTTTTTCTTTTTCTTTTTCTTTTTCTTTTTCTTTTTCTTTTTCTTTTTTTGGCCCATGCCTGCAGCACAAGGAAGTCTGGTCCAGGGGTTGAACCCAAGCCACAGCAGTGACAGTGCTGGATCCTTACCACCATTGGGCCACGAGGGAACTCCCTGTGCTGTCTCTTTTTGTTTCACATAACACAATTAATTATAATGTACTCATAGTGCCATAAAATATCCTGCAAAAATGTTGCCTTTTTTCCTGTGAATTATTTTTTGTCTGTAGAGATTTAGAGATTTACGACTAGAATTGAAATTGGCAACCTCCTCAACTGTAGTTTTTAGGATGAGTTACTGAGGGCAGCAGAGGCCAGAATTCTAGAATATTTTTTTTTTTTCATGTCTTTTTAGAGCCGCGCCCTCAGCACATGGAAGTTCCCAGGCTAGGGGTTGAATCAGAGCTACAGCCGCTGGCCTACTCCACAGCCACTGCAACACGGGATCGAAGCCGTGTCTATGACCTACACCGCAGGTCACAGCAATGCTGGATCCTTAACCTACTGAGCAAAGCCAGGGATCAAACCTGCAACCTTGTGAAAACTAGTTGGGTTCGTTAACCACTGAGCCACGATGGGCACCCCTAAAATGATGATAAAGTTAACAGCTGAATGTCAGAGCCACCATCAGATGACTTGTATGCCTTTTCTCTGCCTTATATGCTAAAGATGCCCCCAAATCTTCAAAATTAAAATCTCTTATCTCAGGGGATTTCTCTCACATATGTGAACACTCATGTTTTCTTTTAGAATCTTTTGAAGACTGTCGTTAAGAAAAGTCAAGGATATAATATTTTTCAGTTGGAAAATTTGTATGCTGTAATCAGCCAGTGTATTTATCAGCATCGCAGGGACTATGACAAAACAACACTCATTCAGGTAAACTAATCTATATAAGAAATCAACTGATTAAAAGATTTCTAAATATAATTTTTAATATGAATTATGGATTATTTCTAGATACAACTGTTCTCTACTTTTAAAATCTAGCACTTAAAATTAGTTTGTGTTTTGGAGTTCCTGCTGTGGTGCAGTGGGTTAAGAATCCAACTTCAGAGGCTCAGGTCACTGCAGAATTGTGGATTTGGTCCCCAGCCTGGCTCGGTGGGTTGAAGGATGCCACAGCTGTGGCATAGGATTCAGTCCCTGGCCCAGGAACTTCTGTATGCTGTGGATACAGCCATAAATATATGTAGTTTGTGTGTCTTAAACAGTGGAGCTCTGTAATATCTGTAAACTATGGAAAATCTATTTTGTATCTATTTTAATGAAGGTTTATAGTTCCTTTTTAAGACAGACTTGATAGACCTATTTGTCTTGATCTTTCTTTATAGTGAGCATTAGAGTGCTAATGTTTAAAAAGTGATACTGGCTAAAACCTATATAGTATTTTATATGTATGCACATATATTACTGGTATCTACTATATGCCTGCTAGTATGTAATATATATGTAGTCTTTAGTATATCTAATAAAGTATACTATGGTACCTACACAGTATAATATATTTGTAACACTGGTACGTACGAAATATAATGTATTAATATCTTTAAGTACATCGTGCCTTGATTATATAACTATTTGAATTTAATGTAAGATGAAAGCATCTCAGAATTAATTCAAATGGATTTAAATAGTAAGTCCCATCAGTGGTATCAGTCTGTGTGGTAGTTACAAATACTGAAAAGATTTCTGTTTTCACTATCATATATATAGTGAAAACACGTATCGTATATGTCGTGTATATGTATATATACACATATACGTGGGTAATAATATCCTTAAAGTTGTTTATGCAAAAAAAAGGCAGCAGTGAAGTAATGTTTTCGTTTTTTCTGTGTTGAAACTTACTTGTTTTCCTCCCTGTCCTTTAGAAAATGGAGCAAGAGGTAGCAAACTTCAGTTGTTCCAGATTATGATGTCCGGGCACCAGATGTTCTTTATATTCAGTTCCTATTTAATTCACCTCTGTCATGTTCATATAACTGATGCAAGATGAAATCCTGCATATTTAAGGAAAAGATTAAAATGGTAAATAAAGATATTTAAACTTTTCTCATATTTATGTACATGTGTAAGATAAATTGCCAAGATAACATAAATATTAGAAGTTTGATTGAACAAGTCACTGTAGTAATAGTATTGCTGTGCCTATCAGTAGTTGAAGTGTGGCCAACTCTTAGCTGTTTGTGACACTTAAGAGTAATTAGTAACATTGACCTTTATTGTTTTAAGCACTTTTAATTTTATCCTTCCCCAAAATAGTTGATTGGTCATACTACAAACTTGTTGAACCATTGTACATTTGCCATCCTTTTGTTACCTTTGTGTTCTTCAGTGCTCCTCTCTCAGACCTGCCTTTACCTTCCCCTACCCGTCACTTAAAAGCCGATGTTCTAGTCATGATTTGCAGGAGGCCCCTTGAACAGCCTCTTGGCTGCACCACAGTTCTGTACTTGAATGTACTTAAAAATTAATGCTTTTTAGATAAACATTTTTATAATTCTAATTTGGGTTAATAAAAAATTTTAATATTTTTTGGTTTACTTTTATGTTTATACATAACAAATGTATTAATAACCACTTTGTTAAACATTGCTTTAATGGCACAAAATTTCTATATTTGAAAACTTTATATCCTTCTAAACGTGTGTTTAGGTTGTATTCTATAGCTACCTTTTATATACAATTATATAAATATAAATATTATAAATTTTGTATTAATGATACCAAAAATACATTTCTTAAAGCAATAAAAAAATTCACCACCATACATATTCTTCCCTTTTCCCCCTCCTTTTTTTTAATCTTCTTTTTTTTAAAGGACATATACTAGTAGTAGTTTGTGAAAAGGCTTATGTTGGAAACTTCTTTTGAGGGGAATAGGGGGAAATAATCTCAAATGAGAGGCTCTGGACTCTAAGACAATTTCTGAGTTGAACTGCCTTTTGTTGTCAATTTATCTGAATACTGTATTTAAAGCCTTCTAAAACCCAGTAGCTCAGATACTTTAATTAGTCGATACTGTCTTATGTCTTATGTAATACATAATGCAGTGCGAGTCACTGAAAATGTTTAAATACATGTACATTCCTGGATTCACATACATACACACATACTCATTTTTAGTGAAGTTAATTGTAACTTATTCTAGATGGATCTTTTATAACTAGGATTTTGTATGTATAGCTTCTGTAATAAATTTTAAAGGTTAAAAATTGCTTCTCAGTTTTGTTTCTGGTTTTTGTTTTTTTTTTTTTTTCTTTTTTTGTCTTTTTGCCATTTCTTGGGCCGCTTCTGTGGCACATGGAGGTTCCCAGGCTAGGGATTGAATCGTAGCCATAGCTGCCAGCCTACGCCAGAGCCACAGCAACGCGGGATCTGAGCCGTGTCTGCAGCCTACACCACAGCCCACGGCAACACCGGATCCTTAACCCACTGAGCAAGGCCAGGGATCAAACCCACAACCTCATGGTTCTTAGTCAGATTTGTTAACCACATGCCACGGCGGGAACTCCTGTTTTTTTCATTATTTTAAAATGCCCTAAAAATAATTCCATGCAAGACAGGTGAACAAACCTATTTTATTATTGTGCATAATTTTAAATGCTGTTGACAGTGGAATGTATATATATTCTTTAGCTACAGAGGCTAATGTGCTTCCTGTCTTTTTCACGATATACTATCTACAGACATGGGAATTAATACATCTACATGCCTTATGTAGACTTTCAAAAATCCTGCTGAAATTGCAAGCTTAGAATTTTTTTCTCTTTTTTTTTTTTTTTTTTTTTTGGCTTAAAAGTACAATCAGGCTATAGTAATTAGGAAAGAAAAATAAAAGACATCCAAATTGAAAGGAAGAAGTAAAACTCTATTCACAGATGATGTTATATATAGAAAATCCTAAAAGAATCCACAATGTATTGATTAAAGCTATTAATTCCACAAAGTTGCTTGATCGAAGATCAACGTAAAAACCAGTTGTATTTCTGTTACTAGCAATGAATGAAATCCAAAAAAGGAGACTAAGAAAGCAATTCCATTTACAATAGCATCTAAGACAATAAAACACCTAGGAGTAAATTTAACCAAGAAGGTGCAAACTTATACACTGATAATTACAAAATATTGCTGAAAGAAATTTTAAATAAGACCTAAATAAATGGAAAGAGCCTGTGTTCATGCATTGGAAGACTCAATGTTGTTAAAATGGCAATATTCCCCAAAGCAATCTGTGGGTTCAGTGCAATACCTTTCACAAACCCAATGGCCTTTTTTGCAGAAATGGGAAAGTCAATCCTAAATTCATAATGGAACTGCAAGGGACCCCGAGTAGCCAAAACAGTGAAAAAGAGAAAGTTGGAAGACTCATATTTTTTTATTCCAAAATTTACATGAAGTTACATTATGACAGCACCCCACTGTTTTATTAAAGAATGGATCTATAGATCAATGGAATAAAATTGAGAGTTCAGAAATAAATCCGAGTGTCTGTGATCAATTGATTCTAACACTGGTGCCCAAGACCATTCAATGGGAAGAGAATAGTCTCTTCAGCGAATGTTGCTGGGAAAATAATATCCACATGCCAAAGGATGAGGATGGACTTCAACCCGACACCATATACACAACAACACAAAATGGATCAGAACTAAAGAGCTAAAACTATAAAATTCTTAGAAGGAAACGTGATCTTGAATTTGGAAATGATTTTCTTAAATATAGCCCCAAAAATATGCTAGCAACTAAAGGAAAATTAGATAAATGGTATTTCATCAAAATTAAAAAACCTTCATGCTTTTGATAGTTTCTATACTATTATGTAATTTAATATGATACTATCTCAAAACGCAAGAAGAAAAGGTCCAACAGTGGCTCTTTCTGGTGAGTTAACCATTTTGGGGAGTAGTGGTCAGGCATTTTGGAAGGTTTCCCTCTGTTAGAATTAGTCTTTTTTTTTTTTTTTTCCCCGTAATTAGACTGGGATTGTAGGTTTTGAAAAGATCACGGAGTAAAGTGATCATATCAAGGTTATATACTCTGGGTATGTTATGACTGTTGATTGACCTTGACACCTGGTAGAAGTGGTGTTTCGAAGGTTTCTCCATTGTTAAATTATTCTTTGGGTTCTGTGCTCTGGAAGATCACTGTATAGCTCATTCTTTTTTTTTTCTTCTTCTTTATAGCCCACTCTTAAGGAATAAGAAGTTATGCCCCCCTTAACCCCCCCTTCTTTTTTGTAGTGTTTCTATCAGGGATCTCTGTAAGTGTGCACCATGGGATCAGTTGAAATTACTTCGGTCTCACTTAATTTCTCTCAAGTGCCTCCCCCGCCACAGAACACACATCAAATACATTTTTTGCTCAAAATGATGCAGTTGAGAGATTGCCCTGTAATAAGAGAGACTTGAGTATAAGGTAACTACTTGCTGAGGAATGTTATATGGAGGGTAAAAACTCACTCAATTTTTTATTGAAGTATAGTTGATTTACAATATTATGTTTCTGATGTACCACAAAGTGATTCAATTATGTATACATATATGTCACTTTTCATATTCCTTTCCATTATGTTTTATTACAGAATACTGCATATAGTTCCCGGTGCTATTCAGTAGGACCTTGTAGATATATTTTATATATAGTAGTTTGTATTTGCTAATCCCAAACTCCTAATTTATCCCTCCCCCCTCCTTCCCCTTTGGTAACCATAAATTTCTATTTCTGTGAGTCTGTTTCTGTTTTGTAAATAAATTCATTTGTATCATTTTAGATTTCACATGTAAGTGATATATATTTGTCTGCCTTTGTTTGACTTAATTCACTTAATGTGATAATCTCTAGGTCCATCCCTGTTGCTGCAAATGGCATTATTTTGTTCTCTTTTATGGCTGGGTAGTGTTCCACTGTATAAATATACCACACCTTTATCTACTCATCTGTCAGTGGACATTTAGGTTGCTTCCATATCTTGGCTAGTGTAAGTAGTGCTGCTGTGAACAATGGGGTGCATGTATCTTTTTGAATTAAGAGTTTTTGTCTTCCAGGAGTGGAATTGCTGAATCATATGGCAATTTTGGTTTTAGTTTTTAAAGGACCCTCCATATGTGCTATTTTCCACAGTGGCTGTACCAGTTTGCATTCCTACCAACAATGTAGGAGGAAAACTCGCTTTCTATTAGGACATAAAGGAAAAGAGTGCAAGTTTACCCCCTAATACCCTCTCTCATTCCTTGTAACAAAGCCCTGAGCAGGAAAATTGTGTTTTCTTGATTCCGATTTGAACAGCAATTATGTGGCCATGTGACTAAGTTCTAGCCAAAGAGAAAAGGACATGTGCAGAATTTCTAGGAAAAGTCTTTGGAAGGGAAGGAGTAAGAACACTTTCTGTGCATCTGTGCTTCCTTTTACCTGCTGCCTAGAATATATATATATATATATATATATATATATATATATATATATATATGGGGGAGGGGTTGAATCAGAGCTGCAGCTGCTGTTCTACACCACAGCCACAGCAATGCCAGATCCGAGCCACATCTGACCTACACCACAGCTCGTGGCAATGCTGGATCCCTAACTCACTGAGCAAGGCCAGGAATCGAACCTGTGTCCTCATGGATACTAGTCAGATTTGTCTCCACTGAGTCATGGTGGGAACCCCCCTATATTTATGTATTATTATATGTAGCATACATATACACACACACCATATATATGTGTGTATATATATATATATATGGGGTGTGTATGTGAATATATATATATATATAAAGCAGACGGCAGAAAGTGCTCTTACGCCTTCCTTTCAAAGACCTTCCCTAGAAATTGTGCGCCCTTCCCTTTTCATCTCATTGGCTAGAACTTAGTCACATGACCACATTTTGCTATAATAGAATAGAGAAAGGTAGAAAACAGCTGGAACTTCAGAAGCTATCTTGGACTGTAAGGTGACCTTGAAGATGGAAGGATGGAGGGATAATAATATTTTTAATGCTTAGGGTTCTTATTCAGGACTTGTTGCTTATAGGAACCAAAAGTGGAAAAAGTAAGGAGCCCGTGAGTCCTTGAGCACACAAGTGGCAGAGTCAAATGGACCTGAAACCTTTTCTTGGATGGTCCAGAAAAGTGAAGGTAGGAGAGTCAAAAGAAAGACTTCAGGGGCATTTTATTGCAAAGGAAAACTTAATAAGAACTTGCTTAGTAATACAGTGCATAGTAAAATAATTCCATGTTTATAAGCCCCCTGGGGACTGGAGGGGGGGGGGTATTAACAATAATAGAGAAAAGTTGCTGGGTTCAGGAATGAGTTGAATGTAATTGGAAACATTTTGATATTCAGGTAATATTAAGAGTACGGTTTGTATTTTGAACATAACTTTTGTGATAGACTGAAAAATGGCCACCAGAAGGATATCTTCATCCTAATCCCTAAAGCCTCCGAATGTTTCCTTCTATAGCAAAAGAAAAAAAGCAGGAGTTCCCGTCGTGGCGCAGTGGTTAACGAATCCGACTAGGAACCATGAGGTTGCGGGTTCGGTCCCTGCCCTTGCTCAGTGGGTTAACTATCCGGCGTTGCCGTGAGCTGTGGTGTAGGTTGCAGAAGCGGCTTGGATCCCGTGTTGCTGTGGCTCTGGCGTAGGCCGGAGGCTACAGCTCCGATTCGACCCCTAGCATGGGAACCTCCATATGCCATGGGAGCAGCCCAAGAAATAGCAAAAAATTCAAAAAAAAAGAAAAAAAGCAAAGGGTTCTTTAGGTATAATTAAACGGAGCATCTTGAGATAGGGAGATTAGTCTGGATTGTGTGGACCCTAAATACAGTTATATATCCTGATGCAGGGAGACCAGGGGGAGGTTTTAGAAGAGAAGGCTGTGTGACCGTCAAGTCGATTGCCACAAGCAAGGAAATGCTGGCAGCTAGCCACCAGGAGCTAGATGAAGCAAGGAGCAGCTCTCTCCCCCTGCCTCCCCCATCCTCTGGAGCAGTGCGGCCCTGCCAACATTTTGATTTTGGCCTACTGATAACTGATTTTGGACTTTTGACCTTCAGAACTGGAGGAGTTACGATTGTCTATAAACGGTGGTGAGAAGAACAATCATCTAAGTTCCTTCCCTTGAGATGAGTCTGCCTCAGACGCTGGGATGGATATATATGAGAGTAAGATGAGGAAGGAAATGAAAGAGGTTCTGAATTGATTTTATATGAAGGGGGATTTCTCACTTGGAGTAGGAATACTACAACTTTCAAATAAAAAGGGACGTTTTTGCTTTTTTAAAATGTTTTGTTCAGGGGGAAGGGCATGATTAGAATAGGACACAGGTTGCTAAAATACTTGTTCAAACTGCACTTACTAAGTAGATGCCATTTTCCTGCATCATGTGTGCGCTTCCAGAGTTCTCCTGTGGGGCAGTGGGTTAAGGATTCAGCATTGTCATGGCTGTGACTTGATGGTTACATTGCCTTCTCTTCTAAAACCTCCCCCGGAGGAGGAAGTTTTTAAAGTCAGGCACTAAGTTTGTTTCATTTTTATGATTATAGATCCAGCAGTTATATAACAGGTCTATAGTTGACACTAAATAAATGTCAGTTGACTTAGTGATTGGGCAATAGATAAGGAGAGCGGGAGAACAGGAAGATATGACATTAAAAAATAAAGGACCGTGGGGACTATGGTGAAGAGAAGCCTATACTTTAGAAAAGGAGGGTGAGGAGTTCCCGTCGTGGTGCAGCAAAAATAAATCTGACTAGTATCCATGAGGATGCAGGTTCAATCCCTGGCTTTGCTCAGTGGGTTAAGGATCCAGCACTGCTGTGAGCTGTGGTATAGGTTGCAGAGGCAGCATGGATCTGGTGTTGCTGTGGCTGTGGTGTAGGCCTGCAGCCTCCGATGTGCCCTTAAAAAAAAAGAAAAAAGGGAGTTCCTGTCGTGGCGCAGTGGTTAACGAATCCGACTAGGAACCATGAGGTTGCAGGTTCGGTCCCTGCCTTTGCTCAGTGGGTTAATGATCCGGCGTTGCCGTGAGCTGCGGTGTAGGTTGCAGACGCGGCTCAGATCCCGCGTTGCTGTGGCTCTGGCATAGGCCGGAGGCTACAGCTCTGATTCGACCCCTAGCCTGGGAACCTCCATATGCCGCAGGAGCGGCCCAAGAAATAGCAACAACAACAACAAAAAGACCAAAAAAAAAAAAAAAAAAATCATGTCGTGTGTGTGTGTGTGTGTGTGTGTGTGTGTGTGTATTTTTTTTTAGGACCACACCCACAGCATATGGAGGTTCCCAGGCTGGGGGTCAAATTGGACCTGCAGCCACAGGCCTACATCACAGCCACAGCCACAGCAACGCCAGATCCTTAACCTACTGAGCGTGGCCAGGGATTGAACCTACTTCCTAATGGATGCTAGTCAGATTTGTTTCTGCTGAGCCACGACGGGAACTCCTGTTTATATTTTTAGAAGCTGCTGCTGTTGGATTTATCCAGTTCCAAAGCTATAAAAAGAACACATTTTCACTTCAAATTGCTAATAGTTAATTGTCCACATATTGGGCATCCTCATGAGATTGAAACCCATCTAATTAATGATTGCATATTTTTAGTTTGGCATAGAATGTACAGAATAAAAAAAAATTAAAAAAAACTAAAGCTTAGATTAGGTACTTTACTCAATTTCACACATAAGTGGCAGAAGCAGGACTCCACTAGGTCTGTGTGATCAAAATCCATGTTCTTCTTAATCACCTCCCCTGAAAACATGCTGTAGATGCCCTCCTCTTCCTCTTATGCTCTTGGCATTCAGCATTCTAGTATGTGCCATTGTTGGCCATCTGCGAGCACCTCCAACACCTGAAGGCGTTCTCATGCTCCGAGCTGAGTGTAGACTGAAAGTGACAGGAGTTCACATCCCTGGGAATAACTGCCAACCAGACAATGGTGGGAGTTGTGAATAAAACCCCAGCTCCCTTGCCGCTTGGATAAGACAACTCTGAGGTGTGTTGTATGCTTTGTCTCTAGCTTCTCCATGGAGGTTGAGCCCTAGGTCTCAGAGCAGTAACCTTGAAACTATTAGCTTCCTTCCTTTCCCTGTCTCGCTTCTGTCCTCCCCTGCCTGTACTTCTTGGCATCACCTACCAATAACCCCTCTCTCTCTCTCACGTCCTTTACTCCAGGTGTACTTTAGGGGAAACCCCACCTAAGACACTTGCTCCCTTTATAAAATAAAAGTAGAAAAATGTGAAATACCCACAAAATTACTAAATTTGTTTTCGCTATCTCTGCTGTTACTGAACCTCACAAACCACCATTAACTTCCTCAATATTCCTTGAGATAGCCTAACAATTTTCAAATTTCTTCCCATTTTAAAAATTGTCTTGGAGTTCCTGTCGTGGCGCAGTGGTTAACGAATCCGACTAGGAACCATGAGGTTGCGGGTTCAGTCCCTGTGCTTGCTCAGTGGGTTAAACAATCCGGTGTTGCCGTGAGCCACGGTGTAGGTTGCAGACGCGGCTCAGATCCAGCGTTGCTGTGGCTCTGGCGTAGGCCAGTGGCTACAGCTCCTATTCAACCCCTAGCCTGGGAACCTCCATATGCCGCGGGAGCGGCCCAAAGAAATAGCAAAAAGACAAAAAAAAATTTTAAAAAAAAGTAAAAGTTGTCTTGTTTTGTAGCAATGTTATGTTTTGATTCTGTTTTTAAGAGGAAATGTCTGGAAGCTTCATGTTTAGGCTATGTGATTTTAGTATGCAAAGGTTGGAATCAAAATCACTACATTCGAGCAATCAGCCCTGCCAACATCCAAGCTCTGGCTTGGAGTCAGAGAATAGCACTTAACATGCAGTGAGAGGGTTCTTGGAATACTACTACCTTCAGAGCACACGCCAAATCGAAATGATTTAAATGTCCAAAAGATACGGGACTAAAACATTTAAGGGATCAAGGAGTGCTAAACATGGGTGTCCTGGACATGCAGACGTTGTGAGCTACAAGGATTGGTGGAAAGGACCATTGTGAAACTTCAGCTGGCTTAAAGATTGACTTGGGGAGAGTGGGGGAGGGTGCTCATTGCAATAGATAATGTATTCATGAAATAATTTGGAAACTGATTACGTGTGATGAATCCTAATTATAGCTATTTACTGTGGTGAATATTTAGGAAAATCAGGGTCTTAAAAAGAGACACTACCGTCTGCTTTAATTATTTAGGAAGAAAAATAAAGTTACCCCGGTCTTATGTTCTGTAATTATATTTTACATTCAGTTTATATGTTTTATATTTAGGATCACAGCATATGTCTCCTTTCTGTTTCTTCCTTAAATTTTTCTTAAGACTTCTTCCCCACCCCACCCGGGAGGAAATGTAAATTACCACCAGCACTCAAATGAATTCCCTGTTTTTTTTCTGAACCTTCACCTCACAGCTGTTGCACGAAATATAATCACTAAAGTATTAGCTAAATGAAAATGTCTATCCAAAATGACAGTTTTCTAATATTCTTACACCAAGTAACTTTGCAGGAGAAGAAACAGAGATAAACACATTTTTTTTTTTCCTACTCAAAAATAGCTAATCTGGAAATACACCAAAATGGTAATAGTGATTAGGAAAGGAGAACCATGAACGAATTCTTATCCTGTGTTTTTTTTTTTTTTATTCCTATAAAGTGATTATATTCCTTTAGCAACAAAAGTATTTTATAAAATGTAAAAGTTTCTTTTAAGCTATAATTATTTTAATTGTGAAATCTGAAATATCTTATGGAAGGCAAAAAAGACTTTAAAAAAACTTTGTGTATCTAAATGAAAAAATTTTGTATTTCTCATATTTTTATACCATCCTGCCACTGTCTTTGGGCACATATTTTTCAAAAAAGTTTTGAAAAGTCTCCAAATCTTATCGTATGATCAGAAAAGCGGTGGCTTAGCGTTAACGACCAGACTAGTATCCACGAGGACTTGGGTTCGATCTCTAGCCTTACATAGTGAGGGAAGGATCCAGCGTTGCTGTGAGCTGTGGCGTAGGTTACAGATCAGGCTCAGCTCCCAAGTTGCTGTGGCTGTGTTGTAGGCCGGCAGCTGTAGCTCTGATTCGACCCCTAGCCTGGGAACTTACATTTGGCATGGGTGTGGCCCTTTAAAAAAAAAGAAAAAAAAAAAAAGAAAGGAGGTGTTTAACCTTTGGGTACATGCATAATATATGCATAGGATTTCTCATTGTGACTCAGTGGGTTAAGAACCCAACTAGTATCCATGAGGATACAGGTTCCATCCCTGGCCTCAGTCAGTGGTTTAAGGATCCAGTGTTGCCAAGAGCTGCAACCTGGATCACAGAAACGGCTTGGATCTGGCATTGCTGTGGCTGTGGTGTAGCATTGTATAACCTTGCTGAGTGGAAACTGCATACCTCTCACACAGCTATGAAACAGGAGGGGAAGAAATGTGTAAAGAGGAATTAAATTACAAATTACCAGAGCTACAAAAAAGCTGACAAATTAACAATGAGAAGTCCAAGCTAATTGGCCTACATTTTTAATTTATAACTTTCATAATTAGAATGAGGTGATAATTTAAGTACATCACAAGTGGTAAGACAGCATGAAGATATTATTAGGATATTTTCATTGTAGTCACGGGGACAGAGATTATGTCCGTCTTGTTCAATTAGTATTTACTGAATTTATGGATTTATGTATATCTCCTAAAACCTATAAGGCATTAGGAGAGGGAAAAAAAGCAATGAGATATTGTCCCTTCCCCCTAAGGAATGTGTAATGTGGTAAGATTACATGTCAACACACCTAACTTGCTGCATACCTCTGCAAAGAATATGGTTTGGCGTTCCTGTCGTGGCTCAGCAATTTAAGAACCTGACTAGTATCCATGAGAATGCGGGTTCAATCCCTGGCCCTGCTCAGTGGTTTAAGGATCTGGCATTACCATGAGCTCTGGCATGGGTTGCTTATGAGGCTCAGCCAAAAAAAGAAAAGAAAAAAAAAAAAAAGAATATGGGTTTGCATTTATTTTCCTTATCATCCATGGCACAGAAGGACAGACTGCAGACTTCACTGTGCACTGGAGAGGCAGGGCCTGTGAAGTGAAAAATGGGCCTCAATCTCTTTGAGCAAGTTCTCCAAAAAAGACGCCGTTTGTTATTGTACCAGGGCAGAGAAGTTTACTGCTCACCAAAATGTCTTTATGCTCCCCCATATTTCCTGTGACTAGCACTGATCAAAAATCTCTAAGCTGGAGTTCCTGCAGTGGCACAGCGGAAAGGAATCTGACTAGTAACCATGACTAGTTGTGGGTTCGATCCCTAACCTCACTCAGTGGGTTAAGGATCTGGCATTGCTGTGAACTGTGGTGTAGGTCACAGACATGGCTCAGACCTGCATTGCTGTGGCTGTGGTATAGACTAGCAGCTATAGCTCTGATTTGAGCCCTAGCCTGGGAATCTGCATATGCCGGGGGTGTGGCCCTAAAAAGCAAAAAAAAGCTGTAAGCAGAAGTGTCATGTATCACTTCTAAACTAAAGCATTTAATAGCTAGTCAGAATCCCTCTGCCTCAGCAACCTAGAAGACATATATTCCAAATGATAACAGCCCAAAAGAGGAAGAAGCCTGGATCTCTGAGTGGCCATGTGGTAGGAGTTGCCCCAGAGTGAGAGCTACAAGAAACCTTGAATAATGAATAAATTGGGAGTTCCCTTGTGGTCTAGTGGTTAGGATTCAGCATTCTCACTGCTGGGACCTGGGTTCAATCCCTGGTCTGGGAGCCTATATCAAGCTGCCGCATGCCACAGGCCAAAGATAAATCATTAGGTGTTGGGGTATTTGGTTTTGCTATAGCAGTGTAATCTAGTCTAGTCTGACAAATGGAGATGATATATTCACTTGAAGGTTGTTGAGCTCATGAGAGAAGAATCAGTATAAAGGCAAGACTATGAGATCTACTTTTTTTGTTTTGTTTTTTGGGGGGTTGGTCTTTTTTTAGGGCCACACCCAAAGCATATGGAGGTTCCCAGGATAGAGGCCAAATCAGAGCTGTAGCCGCTGGCTTACACCACAGCTCACAGCAACACCAGATCCTTAACCCATTGATCAAGGCCAGGAGTCGAACCTGCGTCCTCATGTGTGCTAGTCAGATTCGTTTCTGCTGAGGCACGACAGGAACTCCAGATCTGCTTTTTTAAAGTAGCTGAAAATTGATGTGCCTTTCTTGTACTGATTCACTTCACAAACAGTGGACCAACCTCCAGACCTACTCAGGCTCCTGATAACCCAATATTTAAACCTGAATGAAAAAATAAACTTTGTCTACAAACAGTAAGTGCTGGAGGTGGAGTGGAGAAAAAGGAACCTATTACACTCTTGGTGGGAATGTAAGTTGATGCAACCACTGTGGAAAACATTATAGCCATTCCTCAGAAAACTAAAAATGGAATTCCCATTTGATCCAGCAATCCCACTCCTGGGCATCTATCCAGAGAAAACCATGACTTGAAAAGACACATGTACTCCAAGGTTCATCGCAGCACTATTTTCAATAACCAAGACATGGAAACAACCTAAATGTCCATCGACAGAGGAGTAGATAACAAAGATGTGGTACATATACACAATGGAATATTACTCAGCCATTAAAAGGAGAGCAATAATTTGGCATTTGGAGCAACATGCATGGACCTGGAAATTATCACGCCAAGTGAAGTCAGTCAGACAATGAGACACCAACATCATATGGTGTCACTTACATGTGGAATCTAAAAAAACGACATAAAAAATGACACAGTGAACTTCTTTGCAGAACAGATACTGACTCACAGACTTTGAAAAACTTATGGCTTCCAAATGAGACTGGTTGGGGTGTAGGGGCATGCACTGGGGTCTGGGATGGAAATGCTACAAAACTTGGTTGTGATGATTGTTATACACCGATAGTTGAAATAAAATCCACTGAGAAATAAATAAATAGATAAATAGATAAATAAACTTTGCCCCCACAACTTGTAGAACTTGCACAAAACAGTCTTGAGACTCAGTTAACTTGTCTATAAAATGGGTCATGTAGAACTAGTACCCATAGGATTATTCTGAAAAAGACATTGAGCACTTAGCTCAAGGCCTGGCAGGTAGAGGTGCTTCACACGAGTTATTTGCCTCCCCTAGCCTTTATCTGGGGCCAGTGGTTTTCACCACTGTCTGCACTTTAGAATCACTTGGGAAGCTTTGAAAAAAGAGCAATACCTGTATCCCACCCTAAACCAAATAATCAGAATCTGTGGAGGTGAAGCTGAGGCATAGATTTTTTTTTTCTTTTTTTGTTTTTTAGGGCTGTACGCGCTGCATATTCAATTTCCCAGGCTAGGGGTCAAATTGAAGCTGTAGCCACTAGCCTCCACCACAGCCACACCAACATGGGATCCAACCTACACCACAGCTCACGGCAACGCCGGATCCTTAACCCACTGAGTCGAGTCCAGGTCTCGAACTCATGTCCTCATGGATGCAAGTCAGATTCGTTACCACTGAGCCACGACGGGAACTCCCTAGATTTTTTTTTCATAGATGTTTTTTAAAAGCACCAGGTGATTCCGTTGTCCACCCGGGGTTGAGAACCATTGCCTTAGGCAATGTGTAAACAAACTATTTGATTACACATAATTTAAAACAAAGCCTTCCTAATGGAAAAAAAAGAAAGAAAATCCTCAAACAATACACAGGGTGACCACTTTTTCAGAGACTTGGAGCTTTCAAAAAAGCCTTATACATAAATGATAGACACAAAGAGTCAATAAGTAGTTACTGTGGATGCTCTCGGGGACTGACGGGCATTCCGATAAGCCCAGCAACGCTGCAATGAAATGGAAAGGCTCAGATACCATGTATGTTGTTTGTAGTGATGACTGGTCTTTGGTGTTGTGGGCTGAACTGGGTTTCTCTGAATTCATGGTAAAGTCGTAATCCCAGTACTCAGAATTTGTATCTAGAGATCGAGTCCTTACAGAGGGAATTTAAAATAAGGTCATCAGGGCAGCCTAGTCCTGTGTACTTGGTGCCCTTATTAGAGAGAAATTTGAACACAGACATGTACAGGATCCATGTATCCATACAGATATCCATACGTGCCTTCACCTTCCACTAGTACCTTCATGGATACCAGTGGAAGGTAAAGTGAAGACACTGGGACAAGACAACCACCTGTAAATCAAAGAGAGAGACCTGAGATAAATGCTTCCCTCACAGCTCTCAGAAGGTACTGACCCTGCTCACACCTTGATCTAGGACTTAGAGCCTCTGGGACTGTGATAAAAATTAATTTCTGTGGTTTAAACCACTCAGTCTGTAGTACTGTATTTTTAAAATTATTATTATTATTCATTTGTCTTTTTGGGGTGCACCTGTAGCATATGGAGGTTCCCAGGCTAGAGAATTGGACCTGTAGCTGCTGGCCAACGTCACAGCCACAGCAATGCCAGATCCAAGGCGAGTCTGCAAACTACACCACAGATTGTGGCAACACTAGATCCTTAACCCACTGAGCAAGGTCAAAGATCAAACCCCCATCTTCATGGATGCTAGTCAGGTTCTTAACCTGCTGAGCCACAGCAGGAACTCCTATAGTACCATATTACAGCAGCCCTGGCAAACTAATAGACCTGTGTTTCAGCTAAAGCATGTAATAGGTTTTGGGTGAGTGGGTGGGAGAAATAGCCACCTTGCATCTGTTTCATTATGAGATGTTCAGAGAGATGGGTTTTTGTAAGGCCCTTGAAGTTGAATACCAACACTATGTGATAGGAAGGTGATTTAAAAGGCTGCCTGGGTCCAGGAAATATGAATCATTGTGTCTTCTGGCTCACAGCCATCTCCTGAAGGGACTGCTCTTGCTCACAGCCTCTGCTGCCCACAGAAAGCTGCCCTTTCCCCCTCCCACTACTGCCCACCCCTCCTGCCAGGGCAGATTGAACTAAGCTGACCTTTCAAGAAAAGAGGTGCTAGACCAGTCACATTCTCTGTTTAGATTTTGGAACTGGAACACTGAGAACCAGGCCATTCAGCTGTAATGAACAGAGCTGAACAGTCACTTTGGACTCCTTGGCTAAGACCGCTTGGCTGGGCCATGTTCTAGAGGAGTCTTAAAAGGCAAGCTGAAGGAGGAGAGAGGACAGAGTTGACATGCAGGGACAAGCCGTAGAGGTGACTTCGTACTGGCGCTAGCTTGAGTGGGTTTCTGCATGGAGAGTGTTAACTGGAACATCATGAAGTCAAGAATGAGAACCTTGAGGCCAAAGTCCTGCCCTGAGGGGCCACCAAAACAATCAGCCTAATCTCTCTTCATGCAGAAACAGAAGATGTTCAGGCTGGAAAGACCCTAGAAGACAATACCAGCAGCATCTCAGCTAATACCTTCTGAGAAATTAAGATAAGGCAGGCCCTTGATAGTATGAACTATCAAGCCTTGGAGATAGGGTACAATTGATGGGTAAAAACAGAGAGGTTAAAAAACCTGTCTTTAGGGGAGTTCCTGTCGTGGAGCAGTGGTTAACGAATCCGTCTAGGAACCATGAGGTTTCGGGTTCGATCCCTGGCCTTGCTTAGTGGGTTAAAGATCCAGCGTTGCCGTGAGCTGTGGTGTAGGTTGCAGACGCGGCTCGGATCCCAAGTTGCTGTGGCCCTGGCATAGGCTGGTGGTTACAGCTCCGATTTGACCCCTAGCCTGGGAACCTCCCATATGCCGCGGGAGCGGCCCAAGAAATGGCAAAAAGACAAAAAAACAAACAAAATAAATAAATTAATTAATTAATTTTTAAAAAACCCTGCCTTTAGGAGTTTCCATTGTGGCTCAGAAGTAATGAACCTGACTAGTATCCTTGAGGACACAGGTTCAATCCCTAGCCCTGCCCAGTGGGTTTAAGGATCCAGCATTGCCATGAGTTGTGGTATAGGCTAAAAATGTGGCTCAGATCTGGCATTGCTGTGGCTGTGGGACCCCCTTAGCCTGGGAACTTCCATATGCCATGGGCATGGCCCTAAAAAGAACAAACAAACCTGCCTTTAGTCATATAATTATTGTGGCACTCAATTACAAATATAGCCATGATTATTCACCCTTCCTGTATCCTTACCCTTTGCAGTGTGACTTTATAGCTGCTCCCATCAAGAGATGGAATCTGGGAGTTTCCATTGTGGTTCGGCGTTTTAAGAATACAACATAGTGGCTGCCCATGAGAATTTGAGTTCCATCCCTGGTGGGTTAAGGATCCGGAATTGTTGTAAGCTACAGCCTAGGACAAAGATGTGTGTCGGATCTGGTGTTGCCGTGGCTGTGATGTAGACTGAAGCAGCAGCTCTGATTCAACCCTAGCCTGGAGAATTTCCATTCGCCACAGGTTCAGCCTTAAAAAAAAAAAAAAAAAAAAAAAATCGTGGTGGGGTGGGTGTGGAATCTGGGCTAGCCCTGTGACTTGCTTTGGCCAGTAAAATGTGGGCATAAATGACATTATCAGTGCTTAAGCTAGATTTCAAGAGGTCTTAAATACTGCTTCTTGATTTCTTAGACCCTTATGTGTGTGTGTGAAGGAGTCCAGGCTATTCCACTAATAAAGATGAGACACATGTGGCCCAGTAAACCCTGTGATCAATGGCCAACCACTGAAGGTGGACCGAAGCCATCCTAGATGAGTCAGCCCCTAGATGACCCACTGACACTCAGCCAACTGCCATTTTGGACCAGGCAGTTCCCAGACAACCCACCTGCTGACCACAGATGTATGAGTGAGTGCAGCCAAGATCAGCAGAACCACCCAGCCAACTCACAGAGTTATGAGCTAAATTTTAAGAGCTACTTTGGCTTTTTTTTTTTTTTTTCCGCTTTTTTTGCTTTTTAGGGCTGCACTCACCGCACATGGAGGTTCCCAGGTTAGGGGTAGAATCCGAGCTACAGCTATAGCAATGCAGGATCCGAGCTGTGTCTGCTACCTACACCACAGCTCACAGCAACGCCAGGTCCTTAATCCACTGAGCGAGGCCAGGGATGGAACCTGCAACCTCATGACAACTAGTCGGATTCACTTCTGCTGTGCCATGATGGGAACTCTGAGAGCTACTTAGGCTTTTAAGCCACTAAAGTTTGCTGGGTTTGTTATGCAGCAACAATTGCTGAAGCTGAGAGTCTGGGCTGGGAACAGAAGACCATCTGACTTCCACACCAGTGAATGCTCTCGAATCCTGTGCATCCTGTAGCTTGGCCAATCCATATCTTCTTTCTGAGACACTGCAAGTGTAGCATCTTCATTAGATTGTAGAATTGGTCTGGGTGAATTCAAAACCCAGTTTTTGCCACAGGTTTCTGGGCAACTGATTGGGCAGGTTAACTTCAAACCTCAGCTTCCTCATTATGTTAACTGCAAACAATACCAACTACTTCACAGAGACACCAGGAAAGTAAAATGAGATCATACATCTGAAGTGTCCAGGAGTTCCTGTTGTGGCTCAGCATGTTAAGAACCCAACACAGTGTCCATGAGGGTGCCGGTTTGATCCCTGGCCTCGCTCAGTGGGTTAAGGATCCAGAATTGCCAGAAACTGTGGCACACGTCGGTCACAGATGTGGCTTGGATCCAGCATTGCTGTGGCTGTGGTGTAGGCTAGCAGCTGCAGCTCTGATTGGACCCCAGCCCAAGAATTTCCATATGATGCTCGTGTGGCTGTAAAAAGAAAAATAAATAAATAAATAAATAAGATAGAAAATTTCCAGAGTTTAGTGAGCGATGAGGTTTCCCAGAGGATGGAAGTTTGCAATGGGTCCAAAAGTTCTTGATAACTGAAATAGAACTTCGCTTTCAGGGTTGGTGTTCAACTGTCTGATAATACTAGGAATGGATATCTCTTCTTAGAGATATTGACTTTTTACCTAGCTTGTAACCCTTAGTTTTACAAGAATGCAGTAAGTTCCCAATGAAGGCATTTTTCTAGATCAATATTTCTCAAAGTGAAGCCTACAGGTCACTCTCATAGGGTCATCAGCTGCCTGTCAAATGCAGATTCATGACCTCATCCCAGACCCACTGAGTGAGACCCTTCTGGGGAGCAAGGTGAGAGAATTTACATTTTATTTATTTATTTATTTTTGGCTGCACTCGTGGCATGCAGAAGTTCTGGGGCCAGGGGATCGGAACCCATGCCACAGCAGCGACCCAAGTCTCTGCAGTGAGAACATCAGATCTTTAACCTGCTGTCCTACAAGGGAACTCATGAGAATTAAAAAAAAAATTTTTTTTGTCTTCTGTCTTTTTGGGGCCACGCCTGTGGCATATGGAGAATCCCAGGCTAGGGGCTGAATCAGAACTGTAGCCACCGGCCAATGCCACAGCCACAGCAATGCCGAATCTGAGATACGTCTGTGACCAATAGCGAAGCTCATGGCAACACCGGATCCTTAACCCACTGAGCAAGGCCAGGGATCGAACCTGAGTCCCTCAGGGATACTAGTCGGGTTCATTAACCACTGAGCTATGACGGAAACTCTGAGAATTTACATTTTTTAAAAAAGTTTCCCAATACTTTTCATTCATATTAAAGTTCCTCTGATAAGACTTTAAAACATAGGGAAGCATTGTGTTTTCTCACTCTAGTATTGCTTTCTAGCTGGGTGATCCCATGGGGTTGCATCCTAAGATTTTAGGTCCAAAAAGGTGCATTTTTTGTTCAGAAGTACTGCTGACATAGCCCCTAACTTTATGGTGGAAATAGAGTACTCACCAATGAATGAACCAACCCAGATGACACCATGATTTTTTTTAAGTGTATCAACATATTATTACTTGAATAAATACTGGGAAATCAATTTTTCCTGTTTTTCTTGTTTTGTGTCTATAATCCTTAGTCCTTTATATACAGACTTATGCTAGATACAGAAATAGGGGAGGGTGGAGTGGGAGGGGCATTTATGAAAATATTAATTTTTTTTACTGTTGTTATCCATGGCATTATTATTTTCACAAAGCAGCCACTAAGAGGAATAGGAAATGACCTAAACTGACTTTGAAAGTTTGTTCAGTCTGGACTAGCTTTAAGCAGGAACATTTTTGTTCACCTTCTGAAATAGCCATTAGAATTGTGGGAGTATTTTACTAGGGCTAAATTCTCAAGTTCACTGATCTCTAGTTAAAAGTGTAAAGTATCTTAGTTTGATGTCTTTTTGGCCAATGTGTTTCATGGTCTCATGTTTTTAGAAGACTTTTTCACCAAAAGTAGAAAAAGGAAAAATAATAACAGAAGGAAACTACTTCAAAAAGTGGTATTGGAAGTCTATTCCTCTTCAGATGACACCAGGGCTTAGAACCTTTGATTCAAAGCTCTTTATTTCCTACAAATATATTTTTTTCACTGTTCCAAGGGTGGAAGAGGCTCTGAATAGCAAAAATTCTTTGCTTTTGAAAACCTGCTGGACAACTTCTCATCTCTAACAGTACTCAAGTTTTTCCATACCAGACTGTGTATGACAAATCACAAAACATATGCATAAAAAAAAAATCTAGACTCTTCTAATTGTGCCAATCCGTGGGTAAAAACTTACTTCTAGAGCCACACAGCTGTTGAAATCAGTCATATTTACAATTTTTACAAATGAGTTTATTTTAATAAAAACAAGTTACTCTGTGAACATGATCTCTAAACAGATTTATGTGGGCTGGCACAATCTGCTATGCTAAACATATATTCATATTGCTTAGGTCTGCAACCACTTTTTTTTTTTTTTGAGTAGTGATAACACTCTTGCTTTGTACAAGGATACCAAATAATTGGCAGCTATTCAGCTAAGGACACTGTTCTCAGCACTGAGCTATTGAAATTGTTTTCCTGGACAGAATTGCCCTCTGGACATGGCCCTAAAGTGGGAGGACTCTGAGCTGCTGGCATTGGGCAGTGAACCAGGCAGACAGCTTAAAGAGAAGAGGAGGTGACTATAAACTGATGCTAAAGAAGAGGAGGAGGATGGGTGGGAGAAAAGGAAAAAAAGGGAGGGAGGGAGGAAGAAAGGAAGGAAGGGAGAGATGAGAGAGGAAGAGAAAAGGAGAGAGAGAGGAAAGTGAGACTCATATTCATTAGTCCATACCCTTAAAAGGGTCTCTAGCTATCCTTGATCTTTCTGACTGCTCACCTTGCTTGATTTTTATTTTTTAAGGGCCGCACCTGCTGCATATGAAATTCCCAGGCTAGGGGTCCCATTAGAGCTACAGCTGCTGGTCTACCCACAGCCACAACAACTTGGGATAGGAATGCATCTGCGACCTACACCACAGCTCATAGCAACGTTGAATCCTTAACTCACTGAGACGAGGCCAGGATCGACCCCACATCCTCATGGATACTAGCCGGGTTGGTAATCCTTTGAGCCACAGTGGAAACTCCCCGGCTTGATGTTTTCATGCTCATGTTTTTTTGCTTGGTTACTAGACTGTAATCTCCTTGAAGACAGAAATATTGCCTGACTCAGCTTTGAATCTTCCACAGTACCTGGAATTCACTTATGCTCAAAAACCTAGTCGTTAAAGGCATGAACAAAAAAAGTGAATTTCTGTATCAGAAGCTTTTCCTTTCCTCAGAGATAAATCTTAGGCAGTTTTCAGTGGGCACAGTACTGCCCCCTAGGGGGCGTGCTGAAATTTTGTTGGGGCTGTTTTGGACTGTAATTATATTGGTGCCAGAGTTTTTCCATAGTGGAAAATGTATTTTATTAGTATTTTTGATATTAGTTTAATATTTTAGAATAAGTTACTTTCACTTATTTCACCTTTATGTTATCAGAACATTACAGTAGTTTCTTGTAGATAGTTTACATTATCAATGAATTTAATTCCAGGAGAGTTAAAGTGGTGTTAAAGTTTTGTTGTATACACAGAGTGTTGAGCATGGCAGGACTGAGCACCTATGTTTGCAAGATTAAGCTTTGCTTGCTTCTGCTTCCACAAGTTCTAGTATTCTAAGATAAAACAAACAAATAAAAGAAGCCGATGTGCACTGATTTCAACCATCAGGCTTTCACTTTAAGCAACTGCATGTTTTAGGATTAATGTGGCTCAGTGGAGCGCTGCTGTTAAAGCGCAGAGGGTCCATGCCCGGGGTGGGGGCGGGGAACGAACATCAAGGCGCCGGAAAGTTCCCACAGGTCCTGGCCGGAGATTCTGTGAAGAGTAGCCTGGAAGGTGATTTGTTTCCCTTTGCTTTGGTCTGTACTTTTTTCCTTGTAAAAAATGATGTGGGGAGGGGAGAAGGGACGAAGAGAAATGGGGAGAGGTAGTTTTTCCCAAAGCCTGGGTCCTTAGCCGGCCTCCTTTGCAGGGCTGGTTCGCATTGAAGCTGTTCAGTATTTGACGACCACGGCTTGAAAAGAAAGCCCCCCACAAGAGTGACTCGTGAGGGGGAGAGGGAGGGCTTTCGGGGAGCAAAGGGTGGCTCCGTCTTGCCCCGCGGTTCAAAGTGAGGTTGGATCGAACTTTTGGTATCAGCGGGTGGAGGGCCGGCTTTTGATGTTGGAGTTGGAGGCAAGAGGTGGCAGGGCGGCAGCTGACAGGGGGTGGAGCTTCGGGCTAGAATCCCGAAGGGTTTCAGAGAGACCCGACTTCTATTGACAGTAGGAGGGGCTCCCGACGAAAGGGGCGGAGCTTGGACAGTACTGCCACCAAATGGGACTTATGACAAGGGGCGTTTCTCGGGATCCAGCGGTGACTTTAGGAAGAAGGAGCGCCCGGGGGCGGGGCCACAACTGACAGAAGGCGGGGCTGCCTTCTGGATTGACCTGAGTGAAGAAAAGGCTTCTACCGATAGCGGGCGGAGCTAACACCAGCAAGGGGCGTGGCCGCTTCGAGACTTGGAAAAGGCGGGGCTTCTGTTGACAGAGGGGCGGGGCGGCCCCCTACCTCTCGCCCTGCGCCAATCCGGGGGTGGAGGCCAGGGTCGAACCCCAGGGGAGAAGCAGGGTCTGCGAGTGGAAAGCGTGGCGCAGAGCGGGGTGGGGGCGCGCGGAGGGCGCGCGCGCGCGGGAGGGCCCCGCCTCGGCCGGCTCTTCCCCTCCCCCGCTCTCGCCCCGGGTCGGCCGCTGGGGCGCGCGCCTGGCCTAGCACCCCCACCCCAGACTTTACGTTCCACCGAGTCTGCGGATCTGCTGAAGCCGTGAGCCGGACCGCCGAGCGGTTCCGGGTGTAGGGTTCACAGGTCAGAGTTGACTCCTTGAAAAGTGCAGCCGGTTTGAAATGCAAGATGGCGGCGGCGGGGCGCTGAGAGGCGCGGCGGCCCCTGCAGGTAGCGGTGCGAGCGGGCTTCGCGACGAGCGGCCCCGGGCATCCGGGGCTGCGGGTAGGAACCCGCGGCGCAGAGCCCGCGGCCAGTGCGGCGGGCCGGGAAGGCGCGCGGCGCGCGGGCTGGTTGGACGAGGGCGGCCCGAGGGCAGAGACCCCGGGGGGCTGAGCGCGCTCCGCGCCGCGAGTGGCCAGGCTGACCGGCTCGGGGCTTCCGAGGGGGAGGGACCTGGCCTGCCTGGGCCGGGATCGCCGACGGGGGACAGACCCTGAGCCTCTTTTGCGTTCTCGGGTCTCTGCGGCCGCGGAAGGGGCTGAGGGTGGGCTTGTACGGGGAAATCTCAGCACCCCTCTCCTCCCCCGCGGCTACGAGAGGACCGAGCAACTTGAGATTATTGAAGGGAGTGAGGACCGGGTCTCCCTTAGAAGGGGGGGGGCGGGGGCCGCAGGGACGGAGCGCACCAGCAATGTCGAGGGTCCCTGGGGAGGAGATCGGGAGCCGGGCCCTGCCCTGCGGGGGCGTGTGGCCTCGTGGGGACTCGGTCTCCCTGAGAGTCTGGGGAGTCATCTCTTGCTGGAGCTGAGCGCACTGGCATTGCGGTTGGAGCTCGGAGAAACCCGTCTGGGAAAGGCTGTACCTCCACTTCAGGAGAGGCTGGGCACCCATTTCGGGGCGAGTCTCAGAGTTGAGACCTTAAGAACTATATAAGGTTTTGAAGAAGCCCTGGAACTTTGGGAGAAGTTGATTCAAGAAAATGTAAATATTATCTGTCCCTTTAAGGAGGAAGATGAGGAGGCTGACTGGGGACCGCTCCAAGCCTTAGGGCCTAAAGGGAACGGTTTCCAGATCTTTCCGAGGAGTGAAGGGCTAGGAGGGAGCTGTGAGAGGAAGGGGGTCTCATGGTAGGAAAGAAGAGCCCTGGCTGATGCCCTTTCCGTGTGTGTGTTTACTCCAAAGTTCTAGGGAAAGGGACTTGAAATTCTTTGTTTCAATTCGACATCCCAGCTCTCCCCTCCGTGGGTAACAGCAAAGAAAATGCAAAACCCGGGAGAAAAAAAAGGTTCCCTTTGATATCCTTAGTTTAGGATCAAGCTCCCTGGCCCTGGGGTAGAAGAATTAGGAAGCGGGAAAGGGGATGGATAGAGGAGGGATGGGGGAAGAGACTGGGAAGAGCGGGAATTCCACAGCGCTTTTCTATCATTTCACCCCAGCTCTAAAGAAAAACGTGCGAAGAGGCTAATCTTTGCGGGGGGTGGGGGGAAATGTCAGGAAAGGTAACTGAGAATTTATAATGTGATTAGGTTGGGATTCCATGTAACTTGAAAGGAAGATGCAATTGTCTTGGAGAGTAAGAGGAGGGCAGAAAAGGGAAAATCACAAGATTGGGAAATAGAGTGGTTCACAGTTAGGGAGGAAGAAGCAGCTTTCTCCCAGGAATTGTGACTATTCACTGGGTTGGAGTGTATGTGTGTACATGACCTACATGAATTAACCTTAAGATTTGCTGATCTTGGTCCTTGTTTCTCAGCCTTTGTCTGGAAGCTTTAACTTGTGTTATATGGTGCTACGTGAATTATCCCTGCTTCTAAAAAATTATCCTGAAAAAGTCGTTTGTTTTTTATGCCAGCAGTGAGGATGAGCAAGATTTGGTTTTAACAGGGATATTGGCCCTAGAATATCGATAGCTTTTTAAACAATTTCTTAAGTAGCAATTCTGACTCTTGATTTTTAAGCAAAAGAAATGTGAGAGCTGCCAAGAACAATAATGCTGTAACAGGATATAAAAGAAAAAAGGCTTTCGTGAATATTTTTCCCTCTTAGTTTTTCCCTCCGTACTCTAAGTGTTTTAGGGCTAAGCAGACTAATTTTGGGAAAAATAAGATGTAAAACTTTGGATCCTTTCAGTATAGAAATGGTAGCATTTTTATCAATGACTTTTGTGGAAGGATCTTTTCAAATGGTTTATTTAGTGATCAGATTAAAATAAGAAAAAAAGAAAGTGAGATTTGGGTAACCCATGACAGCTATGACTCATACAGATTTCTTGAACCATTCTAGTATTTTTAAAAAGAGCTTTAATGTCTTCAATAGAAATATTTTAAAAAACACATTTCAAGTATAAACTAGTTTAGAGCTGCTGTTTGGAACATTATTATTCATGTATGCTGTTCTTTGGTTTCCCCAAAGTGCACGTAGGTCTAGTTTTATATTCAATTCTGAACAGATTAGGCTGGGTGAACCAGAAAGGCATTGATGCCAGATGGTTTGAAAATATGCTAAGGCTGAAAACATAAAGTGCCTGTGCTGGTGAAAACTCATTAGTAGATGTCGCTCCCTTATAGTGAGCTGAGCTGATTATTTCACTGGATTGGAGAACAATTCATGAACGTTGTGGCAGTTGTTTCACCTTTAATGATACTTGTATTATAAGTTCTTTTTTCCATTAAGTATGAAAAAAAGTTTTACAGTTTATGAATGAACTTGATAGCATGGTGGGGTGGCTCATTTTGTTTCTATATTTCACATTGAGACTGAAAGGTGATGTTATGATGCACTATACATTTTCTTTCTTGCTACATGGGCACAAAAATGTGATATTTGGAACTTGGTTTGCTTTAAATTATCTCTTTATACTTAAATGGAATGCTCTTAAAATTGCTAAAATGATTACAAGTATAGCTGAGGAAATAACCTTTTTATGTGCATTGCAGCATTGTAGATTTGGGCTCAAAAGACTGTACTTATTTGAATACTAACAATGATGAACAGTTCAGTGCCTAAGCTAGTTTTTAACCTAATATCATATTCAATCTGTTCAGGGAGGAGTCCGGAAATATCTGTTGCACTACTTGTGGTAATAGCCACATTCACTTTTACATGGCAATTTTTTCTAACTCAAAATCCTTTTAAATCGTCCTATGTTATTTCAAAAGTAATTTCAATTATGTTCATTTGAAGGGAAAAACCATGGTACTAGCCTTTGAATAATAGCTGATACTTCTACAATATTATTGTATCCTTGTTGCTCTGATATGATTGTAGTCATGAGTAACCAGATTTGTGTGACTGAAGCTGCTGATTTAGATTACGAGACAGCATGTACATTTGTGTTTACATTTTGGAAATCTGTATTTTATAAAGTTGTTTTAAACTAATACTTAGGTAAATTTTTATGTAGTTGTCAGGTTTTGGTGTTAAAGGAACTTAATCTTTGCAGTTTCTATAATCAGTATCCCATAATATATTTAAAAGGTGTAAAGATGGCCTTACATACCTTCGTTTTAAAGAAATATGATGATGTACTTTGGGGGAAAAAAGCATATATGAGCAGTTTAAGAGTAACATTTATTCAGGCAGTGAAATTTGAGTAAGTCATTTTTATGCAGGATTTTTGTTTTCAGTTTTTATATTTAAATTTTTAGAAATCATCAAAGCTTATCTAAAAATTAAAACATTAAAATGGTAGAAATATATACATATTTATCATTTAAAATCAAATAACTTTGTCATTAAATTTTAGTGATTTCATATTTCTCTTAGGATTTCTGACTCCTTTTTCCCCTTTCTTAAAAGTCTTTCTCTTTTTTTGGTTACTGTAGGAAATGCAGGAAGATAAGATTTTGATATTTTTAAGCACTTCACTCATAGTTATGTTTTTGTTTTTACTAAATAAATAAAAGTTCATTCCCTTTTACCTTCCAATATTGTAAAAGAGAAGTTTGTTAAAACTTGGCTGGGCTTGGCTGTACTTAGGAGTGGAGGGTTGGTGAAAAGTGAACAATTTCTCTTTATTACTAGGATAAGATTATTTATATCAGAAGTTAGTTCTATGAAACACCCCTTAAATATATGATATATTAATGATTCATCTTGAGGCCGAAGTCAGAGAAAGCATGTGTCTGCTGGGGTGGGGGATATAAATTATAATTGATTAATGACTACCTGTTAAAGCATTGCTTATCATGCTCAAAGGTATGAAATGAAAAATAAAATTGAGTTCCCATCGTGGGGCAGTGGTTAACGAATCCGACTAGGAACCATGAGGTTGCGGGTTCGGTCCCTGCCCTTGCTCAGTGGGTTAACGATCCGGCGTTGCCCTGAGCTGTGGTGTAGGTTGCAGAAGCGGCTCGGATCCCGTGTTGCTGTGGCTCTGGTGTAGGCCGGTGGCTACAGCTCCGATTAGACCCCTAGCCTGGGAACCTCCATATGCCGCGGGATCGGCCCAAGAAATGGCAAAAAGACAAAAAAATAAATAAATAAAAAGACAAAAAATTAAAAAAATTTTTAAATGAAATAAAATTGATTGTTATGTGGACTTTTAAAATATTTTATGTTTCAACATTTAATAAATTTTGTGCGTGTGATGAAAACTAGGATTTAGTCTCTTGATAACTTTCATATATAACATACAGCAGCGTGTATTACATTTATCATGTTGTACAGTAGTACATTCTTAGTACTTACTTGTCTATCTTATAACTGTAAGTTTGTGCTTTTTGATTACCTTCATCCAATTCTCCTCCCCTGTGTTCCCTACTCTGTCTCAGTAACCACAAATCTGATCTTTTTTTGAGTTTGGTTTTTGAAGTATAACTGACCCACAGCACTATGCTAGTTCTCAACATTTAGTAACTTTTAAACAAAGACTTTCTTTGTTATATAACTTAAAGCCTTAAACAAGAGTCAGAAAAATTTAATTGTGGGAAGTTCCCATCGTGGCTAAGTGGTAACCAATACAACTAGTATCCATGAGGATGCTGGTTCGATCCCTGCCCTCGCTCAGTGGATTAAGGATCTGGCATTGCTGTGAGCTGTGGTGTAAGTTGCAGACATGGCTAGGATCTGGCATTGCTGTGGCTGTGGCATAGGCCGGCAGCTGTGGCTCAGATTTGACCCCTAGCCTGGGAACTTCCATATGCAGCAGGTGCAGCTCTAAAAGGCAAAAAAAAAAGAAAAGAAAAATCTAATTGTGGACTTACCATGTACCAAGAAATATTTCAAGCACTTTACATGTTTTATTTCTTTCAAAACTTAGAGCAAGCCTATTAAGTAGGTACTGTCCTTAGCCCCATTTTACAGATGAGGGGGCTATGGCACAGACAGGTTAAGTGCCTTATCTAAGACCACACAGCTAGTAAGTGACCCAGCAGGGATTTGAACCCATGTACTTTGGTTCCAAAGCCCAAATTCTTTGTCTTTATTTACAGCCCGTCTTACTGCCAAAATAAGTTATCTGTTGTATTACATAATATATGTACTTGAGATGACTTCTTTGATTTTTTGAAATTCACTCTAATCCTAATTTTTTTTTTTTTTTTTTTTTTTTTGTGGCCACACCTGTAGTGTGTAAAAGTTCCTGGGCCAGGGATCCAACCCTTGCCACAGCAGTGACCTGGGCCGCTGTAGTGACAACGCTGGATACTTAACCCCTTGTGGCACAAGGAAACTTCTAGTTTTTTTTTTTTGTTTTTTTTTTGTTTTTTTTTGTTTTTTTGTCTTTTTGCCTTTTCTAGGGCTGCTCGCTTCCCATGGCATATGGAGGGTCCCAGGCTAGGGGTCTAATTGGAGCTGTAGCCGCTGGTCTATGTCAGAGCCACAGGAACATGGGATCTGAGCTGCGTCTGCGACCTACACCACAGCTTATGGCAACGCCGGATCCTTAACCCACTGAGCAAGGCCAGGGATCAAACCTGCAACCTCATGGTTCCTAGTGGGATTCGTTAACCACTGCGCCACGACGGGAACTCCGGGAACTCCGGAAACTTCTAAATTTTAAAAAAATACTTTGAATACTGAGGAACTCATTTGTTGTTCTTCTACATGTCTTGGCAGCTGTTTTCTCTTGGTGAAACATCTTATAGTTACTGTGTGGTTTAAGAATGGATTTAGATAGGTTACCAATTTCTTATAATATTAATAATTCATTTTGGAAAATAACCTCCCCGCTTTGGCATCTGTTTCCTATATTCTCTTCTAGTCCACATCCTGTAGATGGATGGCTAAGGAGTATTTGAATAAGGAGATACAGGAAATGAAATTGTAGAATCCCCGACTTCAGGCAGAACAGGACGCTCCACTGGCCTACCAGGAAAATGCTCTTTTGCTTTTCATGAAAATAGTGTAACTATGCAGTCTAAGCTTTAACTTACCCTAGAAGTATTTTACTAAAGCACGGGTATATTTACATGATTGCTTGATTTGAGGGCTCTTCATAAACGTGAATGTTGTCAAAGCAGGATCAAAGGATAAGGTATTGAGGGAAATCTTCCTAATATTCATTCACTGTGGTTTACAGAGTTTCCGTGCTGAAAAAATAATAGCAAAAATGCTTCAGCTTTTCAAAGGCATTATTTACTGTTATTTAATAAGACAAATTATGGTTTTTATTACATTTTCCTGGTTGGTTTAACTAGTCTGAGTAATATACCCACAACATTTTTGGACACAAATTGAGTTTTCAGAGAATGATTTTGTTTGCTTGATTGTACCACCTCAAGCTTCATGATGCACTGACTGAAAACCATTTGGTGGTGGCTTTCTTGCAAAATGAGATGATGCTCTGTAAGATATACCATATGTTTAGAGGTAGGATACCACAAGTTAAAGTAGTATTGGTTTGTCCCTAGCATTAATGACCACCACATTCCAATTAATATTTAGTAAATTAGGATACAAATATTACTAGGTTTATATGTAAACATATAAACACACACCTCCTAACTGAGTTGTCTTTCTAACTTCTGGGTAGTAATTTTTTATAATTCCTAATTTCTTCATCTCAGTTATCATATTATAGCCTGCATATATTCACATTTTGAAAATTTTTATTGAAAACAGTAAAATAGTGACTTGGTTATTTTATAAAATATAAATATATTTTTAAGTGTAGCTTTCAGTTTTGCATTTCTTACCAATATTGAATTTAGATAATTCTTTCAAAATGTCTATGAGGAAATTAATTTTTTAAATTACTTTTATTTTTAAGAAGCTGACGTATAAGCTTAAAGTTTCCTAATAAGACTGACTCATATATAGAATAACAAAGCGATATTACTTTTTTTGTAGGAGATGGCAGATAGGTACTTTGGACCTGGCGATAATGATGGCCTGAGCTAAACACCTCCTAATTTGAAGGGACACCCTTCCGTGTCAAAGGACAGAATGCTGAGGAAGCTATGGCAAGTATGTGTTTCATCATCTTGGTGTGGTAAAACTCACATACTGAATGTGCGCACTTAATATAGTGATACGATATTTGGCTAAAATATTAAAAGCTTTTCTTTAAAAAGCAGCCAATATATTCTTAACATTTTTAAGAAATGTACTTTCAAATTTTAAAAATATAGGAGTATGGGCTGCTTTAATTTCAGAAGAAACAGCATATCACACTTCATAATAAATCTAAGTGGTATTGTAGAATTTATTATTCAGTTAACATTTGCTGAAATCCACTGTATCAGGTGCAGTGGTAACAGTGATAAAACAAACAATAAAGCCATGAGGGTAGAGGCCTTTTATGTGGGGAAACTGATCTAGACATTTTGCTATTCTTTTGCTTAAATCCAGAAAAATGCTTCAAGACCTAGAAGAACAGGAGTTCCCGTTGTGGTGCAGTGGTTAATGAACCTGACTAGGAACCATGAGGTTGCAGGTTCGATCCCTGGCCTCAATCAGTGGGTTCAGGATCTGGCGTTGCCATAAGCTGTGGTGTAGGTTGCAGATGCTGCTCAGATCCCGCATTGCAGTGGCTGTGGCATAGGCCGGCAGCTGCAGCTCTGATTCAACCCCCTAGCCTGGGAACCTCCACATGCCTTGGGTGTGGCCCTAAAAAAACAAAAAAAAAAAGGGGGGGGGGAGAAGACTTAGAGGAACAATTCCTGGAAATACATTTTCAATATACAGTCCTCTAATAATAGTTAATTACAATTATAAAATTTAGATATTAATAATTGAATACTTTGATCTAGGTTAAACATGCCAATATTTAAATATTTGAATATATTTTTACCTTACTACTTTTATATTTTATTTATTTCCTTTGTATAAATTGGCTTTTATAAGAAACATTAGATTACATACTATCTTGTTGGAAATATTTATACTTTAGTCCAGTGTTATCGTAAATGATTCCAGAAAGTACTAGGAAAGAGTCCATAACCATTAATGTGGTGGTTCACTTTCATTTTTTGTGTTCTTACAGGTGACATTACCAATATTAATTGGTATTATCCTTCAAAATTTTTTTTGTTTTTTTTGTTTTTTTTGTCTTTTTGTCCTTCTAGGGCCGCACCCACAGCATATGGAGGTTCCCAGGCTAGGGGTCTAATTGGAGCTGTAGCTGCCAGCCTACACCACAGCCACAGCAACAAAGGATCCCAACCACATCTTTGACCTACACCTCAGCTCACAGCTCACCTCAGACTTACACCTCAGCCCACTGAGTGAGGCCAGGGATCAAACCCATAACCTCATGGTTCCTAGTCGGATTCATTTCTGCTGCGCCACGAAGGGAACTCCATCCTTCAAAGTATTTTTAATAATTGAATAATTATATCCTGAGTGAAATAAGTAACTGTTGCTTTATTTTGTAAATGGGGAAGATAATGGACAGATAAATGGCTTTTCGGCCTTTTGATGATAATCTCACTTGAAATCAAGGGAACCTCCATATGCCGTGGCTGTGGCCCTAAAAAGAGAAAAGAAAACATTCTTGTGTTAGACTGTCTGTGAAAGACTTATTAACACACCTCCTTGAGAAAAGTAAGGGAAAACTATTCTCTGGAAAAAACTTCCTTTGGATTGTATTCACCAGCTTTAATAATAAAGATAGGAGATTTCATGCTAGTGCTTGTTTATGTATCACTCTCATTATGTTATGGGCCTACGTACCTGCCAGCAGAAGGTGGAACACCAGGACGTTGTAGAGATCTTTTAAGAAGACACTTCACTCCTCAAATCTGGGGTCAGAGCTTGCCAGGAGAAATCTGTCCTGCTTAGATAGATTCTTCTTTTAATCTTTAGCAGTGTTAAGGTCAGCTTTCTCAGGTAGGAAAAAAAAATAAGGTAGAGAGGTTAGAGTTTCTAAACCTTTCAGCCTTAATTAGCATTAGCAAAGGCTTCTTCTGAAGTTAGATTATCTTTGGCCAGGGTTTCTTAGATGCTGTTCCTTTGATCACATTCACTCTGTCTGTATTCACCTTGATACTTGAATTTTGATTATCTTGAGCCATTTTGGCCATTTTCTTGAGATTTATCTCTTAGGTAATGGTTCTAGGTTACAGTAATTTCTGAAAACATTTGTTGTGGGTATAACTTTGGGTTGTCCAATTTCTCATTTAATATTTTTAAGAATTTCACTACTGTTTCTAAATAGTTTTTCATTTTAGCTTTGAAAAATGCCTAAGGGAGTTCCCATCGTGGCTCAGTGGTTAACGAACCTGACTAGTCACCATGAGATGGCAGTTTTGATCCCTGGCCTTGCTCAGTGGGTTAAGGATCTGGCGTTGCCTTGAGCTGTGGTGTAGGTTGCAGACGTGGCTTGGATCCCACGTTGCTGTGGCTCTGGCGTAGGCCAGTGGCTACAGCTCCTATTCAACCCCTAGCCTGGGAACCTCCATATGCCGTGGGTGTGGCCCTAAAAAAGATAAAAGACAAAAAAAAAAAAAGAAAAGGAAAGAAAAAGAAAAATGCCTCAAATGTGAAAAGATAAAAAAATTTTTGTAGTTAAGAAAATTATCGTCTTGGACAGCTTTTTATAGAAAACATGGTATATAGATCCTTTGTTTTAATTTGACTTTATCGTTCTTGGTTCCTACTGTTATTTCAGGGATTCTGTAATGTTGGTGGATTTGTAACTTAGTTTGAATACAAATATGTAAAAATAAGTATTTTCAGCTGGCTAAACAGAACTTTGACTCAGAGAGGGAGAAGTGAAACTAAATAGAATACAAAGTCCTAAGAGTTATCAGTATATGTATGAATACAGATTTCAAAGAATTCTCAGTTTGTGTATTTTAGCTGCCCTAAGAACAATTTTATTTAGTCAGTACTAAAGCAAAACTAACAGGATACTTAAAAATTATAGTTATCTTCTGAGTGTTCTTATTTGACCCAGACGTGGCATAGAAGACAAAGTTTGTTTTTATTCGTATAAAATCTTACCAAAATAACATGCTTTTGTGGCTAACTAGGCCAATAAACTGTTAATCATTTAATTTGAAGTACAAGAAAGCCAAAAAAAAAAAAAAAAAAAAGAAGAAGAAGTCTTGGTAATTCAGTGACGCTATGGCCCTGCTTAATTATAAAAGTTTTTAGACTTTTTTTAGCACCAAGTATAGAATTTGAGACAATCCACTAACATTGTATAGTGTTATTACATTGAGAACCTGTTTTTAAATCTCTTTAAAAATATAAAATACCATTAAAATATAGTTTTATTTTACAGAGAAAAAGTGATTCTAAGTACAAATTTGCACTTGCTATTTTTATTTTTTGTCTTTTTAGGGTCGCAACCTCGGCATATGGAGGTTCCCAGGCCAGGGGTCGAACTGGAGCTGTAGCCTCCGGCCTACACCAGAGCCACAGCAACACAGGATCCAAGCCACATCTGCAACCTACACCACAGCTCACAGCAATGCTGGATCCTTAACCCACTGAGCAAGGCCAGTGATTGAACTGGCAACCTTATGGTTACTAGTCGGATTTGTTTTCACTGTGCCAAGATGGGAACTCGTGCACTTGCTATTTTTAGAAGAACTCTTATCTCTGGAATTATACTGCACGACTAATTTTTTGAATGAAATTTTCACCCTTGTTTCACTTTTATGTGGTCTATAGCTTTAGACATATGCTATTCATACATGAAACTGATTTATTATAATAGAATTATAGATATTGATAAGTACTTGTTGAATATTCATTGCTATATTTTAGAGTGTTTTATATTTGAGCATGTTCTAATATTCCAATGACTTAAGGTAATTTTATTAGTAAGGATTTTACATGAAAGTGCTGTAAAGAAAGCACAGTTGTTCATAGCTTCTTTATAAATGAGAGCTTAATGAGGTAAATTATATGTTATAATACACAGCACAGATATATTTTAAAGCTTTTCTTTACCCAGCAGATATTGTTGGGGTCTTAGTAGGCTCTGTGTTTGACCCTAGGGATATTGTAGAGAGCTAAACAGACATTCTTTCTGACCATGTAAGAAGAACTACTTTTAAAACTGCCCCCCCAACTATTATCCTGGGATGAAATAAACTTTGCTTTCATTAAATGCTTTTCTGCAGAGAAAATCTGATATAATTATTTCGATGAGTTAAGAATCATGAATTGATTAAGGAGCGTCTTACCCTCAGGAGAAGAGCCAGTATGCACATAGAACCATGGAAACTGGCTTGGCCTAGATCTACACTCTGGGTGCTCTTTGAGGGCTCTTAGACCTTGGGGCAGCAGCTCCAAAAATGTCCGGAATACTCCCAAATGCTATGCATACTCAGAGATTCCTCCTCTTCCTGGAGGAAAAAAAAAAAAAAAAAAACCCTCTGTGTAGCACATGTTTTTGCTTTAAAAATAGAAAGTAAAATTTGTTTCCAGCTTGAGACAAACAGCTATAGAAATATCTTAGTCAATTTGCAATTTTAAGGCCTTGAAACTGTTGTTTGTTGTATTTTATAATAAAGCAATGTTACAGCAGTATTAAAGAAACTTGTAAATACCACACATAAAAATTTCACCCATAAGCTCATGTGAAAATTTAATTTTTTTATGTTCTCATCTAGTCTTTGTCACATGTATACATGTTTTCCCATAATTATTTTGTAATCAATATGCAAATTTTGTTCTGATTTTAAAAAATTTTACCGTAAATGAATACTTTTCCATAGTTGTGAATTACTTTTTTGAATATCATTTTTAGTGACAGTATAAATGATTTGATCAGGTGTTTTTTTTTAAAATATATTTCTCTGCTGAAAGATTAACTGAAAATAGTTTTCAAACAATTAATATTTACAGTGCTGGATGCATTTAGAACATAATTTTTTCTTTAATTGGCAGACTTCATTATACTTGTGTTTTAATTGCAAAGCCACCTAGCTTCTCAGTTGTGCAACTGAACTCTAACCCTCTTTTACAGGTAAATAGTGAAAGGTTCCCCGAATTGATTTTCAGCTATTTTGAGATGACTTTCAAACAGAGGATGGGTTGCCTGTCAGCTAGTAGGGATTTCTCTGTGATAGTTTACCTGTCCCAACCTCATTGCATTGTAATGACAAAAGGAGATGAATTGAAACCACACCATGGAAATTCTTATGCTGTATTTTTACCCATTCTGCTTTTTCATTCAACTTGTGAGCCTTGTCAGATGATTAAGTTGCTTGAGAGAAAGAGAGAAAGAGAATTAGAGTAAATAAGTGGTATTTATTCATTCCCAAAGAATTTTTCAGGGACAGGAAAATAGCATTAATTAGGCAGAGACTATATCCGAGTGTGTGAAACATTTATTTGATCAGCCTCTGAGGTACATACCACTACTCTCATTTTCTCCAAGGCAGCCTCCTCTGCTTCTTTACAGAAGCCTCCTGTAATGTGCCCATTAGTTCCTGATACTCCCTCTCCCATTGCATGGATCATAGTTATTCTGAGTAATTGTTTGCTGCCTGTTTTCCATGCTGAACTACTAGAACCTGGCAGACCAGAGACAATTTGTCATGGTCATTGCTGTAACCCTAGTAGCTGACACAGTGTCTAGCACATGGTTGACATTCAACAAATAGTTGTTTAGTAAATTTGTTTAACTGAAGAATCTTCATTTTATAGATGAGAAAACTGAAGCTGATGTTGAGTAACTATTCCAGTTACCAAACTACTAAGTGACAGAGAAGACTCTAAAATCCGTGGTTTTACCTATATCACAATGCCTCCGAATTTATTCCTCTGGGCTTAGGTTTCTTCTTCCATAAAAGAAATGGGGAAATTGTGCTGAGGTGACTGCTTCCCCCCCAGATTAGGACTTTATAATAAGGACCACGAGGACACCTTTGTTTGTGCTTTGATTTATTTTTATGTTATATGTATTAATAGTGAAATTGAGCCACTGCACGAAATCTTGAGGCTCTTTTCGGGAATTCTCCTTTGGAAATATGTTAAATAATATACTGATTCTGGTTTCGTTAGCAAAATGTGAGCAAACAGTTTTAGGAATAAAAGGCAAGAATAAATAAGAATCATAAAATAAAAAAATTTAAAAGAGGCAAGAGTATTTCTCAGGTCTATGTAGTTGGATATAGAAATAGCCTAGGTTGAGGCAATTTGTGATCCCAAAGATAACCAGATTTTTAATCTTTTGCATTACTCAAGACTTTTTTTAAAAAGCCTTTTAAGTTGCTTGCTCAAACTTGGGCTGTGGGATGGAAATCCTGTGACATCAGATTGTTATGATCTTTATACAACTACATCTGTGATAAATTCATTTGAGTAATTTAAAAAAAAGACTTTTTTAAAAAAGCCTTTTAAGTTGCTTGCTTAAAGTAATTATAATTTTTAAATTATAAATTTAATTTTTAAAATTTTAATTTAAATAAGTTTAATTTATAACTTTAAAATTTCAAATTCCTTTCAAAGATCAGTGCTTTCAAAGGAAAAAGCACAGTTGCGTGTATACATCATTAGATTATAGTATGTGGATATTTTATGTTTCATGACTTCAGCAAAAAATATTTAAGCTTTTTTTTTTTTTAATTAATTTTTCTTGGCCACTTTGCAGAATATGGAGTTTCCAGGCCAGGGGTCAGATCCAAGCCACAGTTGCAACCTCTGCCACAGCTGTGGCAATGCCAGATCCTTTAACCCACTGTGCCGGGTCGGGGATAGGACCTGCCTCCTGGTGCTGCAGAGGTACCACTGATCCCATTGTGCCACAGAGGGAACTCCATTTAAGCTTTTAAAATTTGTATCTGTTTCAGTTCTTACACACTGATTATTCTGAGCTAATGAGCTATAGAGAAAAGAAATCAAAGTGATTTAATGGTATATTCCTATTTCTATAGTACATAAGATTAAAAAGTAAGAAGTTTAACCCAAGAGCCAGCGACCAAAATAATAAAGGGATCTTAGCTCCTCCAGTTTCTCTGTATCTCTGACAATACTGGTTATTCTCTTCTCCCCTGGGTGCCCCAGCCCTGCCTTTTAGAGTGAAACAACCTGAAAGGATACACTAAATTCACTTTAACTTTCAAATTTAATGGCTCAGCAGTAGCAAGCTGAGATTTTTGATGAAAATGATATATTGTCTTGAAAGCACTTAGGTTTTTTGATTTTGTTTTTTTCTTTTTCAGCCACCTTGAGGCATATGGAGTCCATGGAGTTCCCAGACCAGGGAACAGATCCCAGCCACCGTTTCAGCCTACGCCACTGCAGATCCTTTGACCCACTGTCCTGGGCAGGGGATCAAATCTGCATCCTGGGGCTGCAGAGACACTGGGGATCCTGATCCCATTGTGCCACAGCGGGAACTCTGAAAGTACTTAATGTTTTTAAGACAAAAGCTTCAGGCACATCTCAGAACCCATCAGAGGTGGAAACAGGGACTGTGGGATCTTTGGGATGGGGTCAGGAGTTGGTTTAGCTTCTGTACCTCTCTGACCAGATAGCTATATATTCTTTAGTCAGTTTTGCACTTGGGCTTCTCATAGAATTTTATTGGAAGAAAGGGCTGTCTTGCTTACAACAAAAAGTTTGAAACCACCACTTTAAAGAAATGCAGTTTCAAAAAAAACCCCTCTGTCTTTGACTTTTAGCTATTAATGTACTCCAACTAAATATAACCTAAGATTCTATGAGAGTAACAGTCACAAAATAGCTTACTCACCTACCTTTGAACAGTTCTCCTTCACTGTCAAAAATATGGGTGCCCCTTATTTGTTGCTCTTCCACTTACTTAAAGCTTTTTGAGGAATTCCGTTTTGTTTGTTTGCTTTTTATGGCTGCACCCATATGGAAGTGCCCAGGCCAGGGATTAAATCTGAGATGCAGCTGTGACCTGTGCTGCAGCTGTGGCAATGCTGGATCCTCTAACCCTCTACACCGGGCCAGGGATTGAACCCACGCCTCTGCAGTGACTTGAGCCACTGCAGTTGGATTCTTAACCTACTGCACCACAGGGGGAACTCTGGAATTCTCTGTTTTTAATGAAAAAAAAAAAGAAGATAAAAAATAGTGGTGTCTCCCATTGACTAGGAGAGATGGCATTATCTTAGTTTATAACATCTAAGAAATGATTGCAGTGATTTCCTTATATTCCCTTAGACATTAAAGAAAGACTTTTCGTAGGAAAAAAAAGAGAATGATACTTGAGAGTATGGATTTGAATTGTTGATACTACCATTATTATTAAGCTGATGCTCTTTATTTTATAATATGGGAAATCAGAAAACAAGGAACCTTTGGGTCGGTTTTCCATCTGTTACTTGAATCCTTCAAATGGATGTGTAGTAGATACTTGAATGGTCCCAGTGCGGAGGATCTTAACCACCTTCAAAGCAGGACATCCTCTCTTTGGACAGCTCTGTTTCCTGAAAGTGTCTCTACCTTTACTGAGTCATGGAGTTTTGCTTTATAATTTTTGACATAAGCTTTTACTCCTCAGTTCAGCTAGGACTAGGATTATGCTAGTAAATGAAAATAGTTTGAATTTGTAGAGAATATGTGAAACCATTTATTTTATTCCTTTTCATTTGGTTTAGACTTGAGAAGCACACCAACTTTTTTTACTTATTTTTTTGCTTCTTTTAGGGCTGCACCCACGGCATATGGAGATTCCCAGGCTAGGGAATCTACAGCTGCTGGACCACACCACAGCCATAGGAACTCAAGAGCCGAGCTTTGTCTTCCACCTACACCACAGCTCATGGCAACATCAGATCCTCAACCCATTGAGCAGAGCCAGGGATCAAACCTGCATCCCGCATTCCAGAAATGAATCCAGAAAGTAGTCGGATTCGTTTCACCTGCGCCACAATGGGAACTCTGAATCACAACCAACTTTATTTTTTATTTTTTTATTTTTTTAGAGGCGCACTCACGGCATATGGAGGTTCCCAGGCTAGGGGTCCAATTGGAACTGGAGCCACTGGCCTACGCCAGAGCCACAGCAACATGGGATCCGAGCTACGTCTGTGACCTACACCGCAGCTCACAGCAATGTCAAATCCTTAACCCACTGAGTGAGGCTAGGGATCAAACCTGCTTCCTCATGGATGCTAGTCGTGTTTGTTAACCACTGAGCCACAACGGGAACTCCAAGCACAACCAACTTTAAATGACTTAGCATCAAAATTGTATTTTAACTATTTGGGGTGCAAAATTATTAAATTGTATTTGTATGAACATAATCCACTTTTTCTTGATGATTCAAGGCTTCTCTTGTGAATTTCAGTTTCTGTTCTCTATGATGATGCCCTTACAGCATTTTGAGTTTTATAAGACTGTTTTTCTTTCTTTTTTTTGGTCTTTTTGCCATTTCTTGGGTGCTCCCGCGGCATATGGAGGTTCCCAGGCTAGGGGTCCAATCGCAGCTGTAGCCGCCGACCTGCACCAGAGCCACAGCAACACGGGATCTGAGCCGCGTCTGTAACCTACATCACAGTTCATGGCAACACCGGATCGTCAACCCACTGTGCAAGGCCAGGGACCAAACCTGCAACCTCATGGTTCCTAGTCGGATTCGTTAACCACTGAGCCATGACAGGAACTCCTGGACTGTTTTTCTATTCATTCTAGTTCAGGTTAAGATAGCAAACATTTAGTGAGTCCCTGATTTCAGGCTTCTTGTATGCAAAAGAGGATACAGAAATGAATGACACGTCACCAAGAGAGCTCATCTGAGAAAGCTTAGATTGAATATACAAAGAAACTTGGCTCCATCCAGAGTTTAAGGAGCTTTGTTATATCTCAATGAAACTATTAGTAAAAAAAAAAAAAAAAAAAGTAGAAGAAACAGAAAAAGGAGACCAGGAGTTCCGGGGCAGAAATGGGAACATCTTCCTGGTACAGTATGATAAGTGCTAGACTAGAAAGTAAACCAGGGAGGAGGTCAGGCCAAACTAAAAGGAGATCTATAGAGATCATCCAACCCAGTGTACAAACACGTGTCCTAGCGCAGGGAATGGCCTGCAATTGAATGTCCCTGGAATAGCAGTCATTTCTGCTGTATGCCTAAAGCCTAAGGAGAGTCAGCAGAGAGATGGTAGGAAATTGAGGTCCCAGCCAGGTTCTGAAGGGAACTACATGTGGCTTATTGCACTTCATTCTTTTAGCACTGGGGACCCATCATAAGCTTTAAGTCAGGCGTGATACGATTAGATATGTTTTACAAATTCTGGTAGCATTGTGGAGAATGATTAAGAATAATGTTTCTAAAACTTTGATCATACCTATTCTACCTTTGCTGCTTTTGCCCTACTTGGGCATGCTTTTGGGATGGTAAAAGACCAGGGGGAAGAAGAAAGTGTAACTGATGGATTGAATTTCTTATACCCTGAATGGTGGTAGTCTTGAGTGCTTGTGACTGCTTTCTATAGTTTTAACGTTCCTTCCCTGTTAACAGACTGTCCTTTCACATTGGTCATAGTGTGCCTACCAGAGCAGACTTTCCCCCCCTTCCCTTCCAGTGTATAGCTGGCTGGCTGAAAAATCCAAATAAACAAGCCTGCAGGCTGACCCGTGAGGTACAGTACATGACCTTCAGTGAGTTGGCTTGGAGACCTCTGTTTTGATCCTTAGAGGACTTTTTCCTGGTTCTGATCTTATTCTAGATCTTTATAACTGAGCTAGCCAACAGTTTCACATAAGTGAAATATAACTGTAATTTGTTTGAGAGATAATCACTCATTTGAAAACATTTTTAATTTGTCTTAATGTAGGTGATTGGAGTTGTGCTTCAGAAATATCCGCAGTTCGACAGTATTTTATTTGCCAACCATAAGCTCTTTACTTGATTGCACCATGAAGAAGCTGCTAATGAGACTTGTTGAGCACAAAAACGGACTTGAAGAACCAAAAGCCATTGTTTTCATATGAAGAATACTGAACAGTTTTAAGCCCCGATGCTTTTTAATCATCACTGAGATTTTCCCCATAACATCAGAATGGCAAGCAGGCGAAAATCAACAACACCCTGCATGGTCCTTGCCAGTGAGCAGGATCCAGACCTCGAGTTGATCTCAGATTTGGATGAAGGTCCTCCTGTGCTTACACCTGTAGAAAACACCAGAGCAGAGAGTATCTCAAGTGAAGAAGAAGTGCATGAATCCGTGGATTCTGACAATCAGCAAAATAAAAAAGTTGAAGGTGGCTATGAATGTAAATATTGTACTTTTCAAACTCCAGATCTGAATATGTTTACTTTTCATGTGGATTCAGAACACCCCAATGTAGTGCTAAATTCATCTTATGTTTGTGTTGAATGCAATTTTCTTACCAAAAGGTATGATGCACTTTCCGAGCATAATCTGAAATATCACCCAGGAGAAGAGAATTTTAAGTTGACTATGGTGAAACGAAATAACCAGACAATCTTTGAACAAACAATAAATGATCTGACTTTTGATGGTAGTTTTGTTAAAGAGGAGAATTCAGAGCAAGCTGACTCCATGGAAGTTTCTTCTTCTGGTATATCTATCAGTAAAACTCCTATCATGAAAATGATGAAAAATAAAGTGGAGAACAAACGGATTACAGTTCATCATAACTCAGTTGAGGACGTTCCAGAAGAGAAAGAGAATGAAATCAAAGCAGACCATGAAGAAACTGTGGAAAATCCAAGTTCTTCAGCTTCTGAATCGAGTACAAGTACTTCCCTCGTTAACAGAATACATCCAACTACTGCCAGCACAGTTGTGACCCCAGCAGCAGCTGTTCTTCCTGGGTTAGCGCAGGTGATAACCGCTGTCTCAGCTCAGCAGAATTCCAGTTTGATTCCCAAAGTCTTAATCCCTGTGAATAGCATTCCTACCTACAATGCTGCATTGGATAACAACCCCCTTTTGCTTAACACCTACAACAAATTCCCTTATCCAACAATGTCAGAAATTACTGTTCTTTCTGCCCAAGCAAAATATACAGAGGAACAGATCAAGATATGGTTTTCAGCCCAACGTCTAAAACATGGTGTTAGTTGGACTCCCGAGGAGGTAGAGGAGGCAAGAAGAAAACAGTTCAACGGCACAGTACACACAGTACCTCAGACCATCACTGTCATTCCTACCCACATTTCCACAGGGAGTAATGGTTTACCATCCATTTTACAGACATGCCAAATAGTTGGTCAGCCAGGTCTGGTCCTTACACAGGTAGCTGGCACAAATACCTTGCCAGTCACAGCACCTATAGCCCTGACCGTGGCAGGAGTTCCAAATCAAACAACTGTACAGAAAAGCCAGGTGCCTGCTGCCCAGGCTGGTGCAGAAACCAAACCAGCAACAGCAGCAGTCCCGTCTTCTCAGCTTGTCAAACACGAAACCACATTGGCAAACCCTGACTCATTTGGCATTCGGGCAAAAAAGACTAAAGAGCAACTGGCAGAATTAAAAGTCAGCTACCTGAAGAATCAGTTTCCCCACGATTCCGAAATTATCAGACTTATGAAAATCACAGGCCTGACTAAAGGAGAGATTAAAAAATGGTTCAGCGACACAAGGTACAACCAGAGAAATTCAAAGAGTAATCAGTGCTTACATCTCAACAATGATTCCTCGGCCACTATTATTATAGACTCCAGTGATGAAACCACGGAATCCCCAACTGTTGCGTCACAGCAGAAACAATCCTGGAATCCTTTTCCCGACTTCACTCCCCAAAAGTTTAAAGAGAAGACGGCAGAGCAGCTCCGTGCCCTTCAGGCGAGTTTTCTCAACAGCTCTGTGCTTACCGATGAGGAATTAAATAGGTTAAGAGCGCAAACCAAACTCACCAGAAGGGAAATTGATGCTTGGTTTACAGAGAAGAAGAAATCAAAAGCTTTAAAGGAAGAGAAAGTGGAAATAGAGGAAAGCAATGCAGGTAGTTCCAAAGAAGAAGGTGGAGAAACTTCTCCCGGAGATGAGGCTAGTGCACCGAAGTCAGGGACTACGGGCAAGATATGTAAAAAAACCCCCGAGCAGTTGCACATGCTTAAAAGCGCATTCGTCCGAACCCAGTGGCCGTCGCCAGAAGAGTATGACAAGTTGGCCGAAGAAAGCGGCCTTGCTAGAACAGACATAGTCAGCTGGTTTGGGGACACCCGTTATGCTTGGAAAAACGGAAACCTGAAATGGTACTACTACTATCAAAGCGCCAACTCCAGCATGAACGGTCTGTCCTCTCTGAGGAAAAGAGGGAGAGGGAGACCCAAAGGAAGGGGAAGAGGAAGACCTCGCGGGCGGCCCAGAGGAAGCAAGAGGATGAACAGCTGGGACAGGGGGCCGTCGCTTATCAAATTTAAAACTGGAACTGCAATACTTAAGGACTATTACCTGAAGCACAAATTCCTAAACGAGCAAGACCTCGATGAACTCGTGAACAAATCACACATGGGCTACGAGCAGGTCCGAGAATGGTTTGCCGAAAGACAGAGAAGATCAGAGTTAGGAATAGAATTATTTGAGGAAAACGAGGAGGAAGAGGAAGTTATCGACGATCAGGAAGAGGATGAAGAAGAAACGGACGATAGTGACACTTGGGAACCCCCACGACATGTGAAACGAAAGCTTTCTAAGTCGGATGACTGAAATGTAAGTTTTTAATCTGAGTGTATATTCACCAGCCACATCTGTTTAGACCAGTCACCTTGTACCTGTCATCTTCGCTTTTGACAGTTTTTGTTCTCAGGTAGTTTTCTCTCATACTAATAAGAGGACTGGGTGCCGGGAGTATAGCCGAGAGATAGGTGATTATCGTGTGTAGTCTGATTTTTATGATGATTATGTTTATTGTAAAGAGTTTCATGTTGCCTTAATGGTTTTTTGTTTGTTTTACTTTTTAGGGCTGCACCTGCGGCATATGGAGGTTCCCAGGCTAGGGGTCGAATCAGAGCTGCAGCTGCTGGTCTACACCACAGCCACAGCAAGGCCAGATCCAAGCCACGCCTGTAACCTGCACCACCGCTCACGGCTACACTTGATCCTTAAACCCACTGAGCGAGGCCAAGGATCGAAACCGCCTCCTCATGGATCCTAGTTGGGTTCGTTAACTGCTGAGCCACAAAGGGAACTCCAATTATTTATTTCCTATGTGAAATATTACTTTGTTTTAAAGGAAAGTTACCCATTTTCTAAGAAGGAAGACTGGTGGGCGGGTTGGGGATTCACAAATACTAAAGATAACTAAAATGTATTTCTTGCAACCCTCCTTCATTAAAGCTGTTTAAGGAAAGAATTCAAAAGAGAGAACTAAAGAGAAGGGGAAAAGTATACTCAAGGAAAGACTTAGCACAGGGATGAGGACTGCTCAGTTTTAGGCAACTAGGTGCCAATGGGTATCTTTTTTTATTCATTGTATTCCCCCCTACACTATTAGATTTTTAACTAGAGTTTAAAATGCTTTATATATTAAAATTATTCAATAGTTTTTCTATTAAAAGCCAAAGGTCTGTTTTAAGCTATATATAAGTTCATGTTTGCTTAGGTGGCATCTGTTTTTGAAAACTGTGATATAAATTTTTTCTGTTTTAGAGATCAATGGTAAATAACAGATTTGACATTAAATTAACTCAATTGCCTAAAATGTCTTTTCATTATTTGATATAAAACAAACCTGCTACCAGCAGAAACATAACAGCATTCAGTTAAAAATATCTCTCTGTAGGCAAAAAAGTGTAAGTAAATATGCTTTAGATTTGAAAGGTTTGGCATGTTCTTTTATAGATTGGGTTAATTAAAATTTCCCTCTAGTTGCACATCAGATACCTGATTTGGAATTAGAACTTCAGTTCCTAATGCTTTGGGAACTCAGTAGCATAGTTCTCTTCTACTCTCTGTTTTGGAGTGTTCTAGGATAAGACAATACTTTTTTAAAAACAGTGCAGTTGTCATGAAGTGTTTGTATCTGTCCATCGTCAGTAGCATCTTGTCAGAAATCCCTGCTGTGTTCTCGAAGAGCAGGGGAGGAAATGAGGCCTAGCCCCTCCTCACGTGAGCATATTTACATGTCACCATAGCTTTTTGCTTCCTTATGCCATCCTCTACTTTTATGCTCTTTTATTCTGCACAGAATTTCCTTAATCCCCCCACACACACGCCTTTCTCCAGGATTTTATTTATTTTAACAATTATTTCTAGAGAGCTTAATATGCACCAGGCACTATTCTTATTGCTTAGCAGGTTTTTTTCCAGGTTTTCTTTTCATTAACAGTTTTGGTTTTTTTCAGGCAGAAAAACAAATGAAACTAAAAATGCATCTATTTTAGAATGGCTCTCATTCCAGGTTGTAGAGCATAATGTATCGTTGTGAGTGAGTCACAAGAGGTTAAACAGTACTGTACGCTTTGTTCTGAAATGCAACCCTGCATTTTGTTACGTCAGAAATTTTCAGGACAAGCTTTCTTCTAACCTAGATGCAGAAAATATTTTTAACAGGCATTTCTATTTTACTGCTAAATGTGAGAATGTGCACTCAGCCAAGATTAAATCAACAAATTTGTTGCTGCAGTGAATTGTTGTTGTAGTAACCTCTGCAGTAATTTTGGAGGGAGTTGCAATCTTATTCTAAAAATAACATGAACTTTTTTGTAGAGCTTAGTTTGACCTTATTTGTAGTTTGTGTGGATAGTTCTTAAGTTATATATTAATATGCTGATGGAGACTATGGTCAGAAAATTCATACAAAGCCATGGTTTCCAAAAAATTGTATCATATAAGTTATACATGCACGTTGTGATACATAAATTGCTGTGCTCTGCTTTTAAAATATGCTAAAGTCTAAAATTATAAAACCCATTAATTAGAAAGTTATTGTTGGCCTAACAAAATAATTTTTAATCTTATAAAAGGATTCACCATTAAATGGTTTAATTTACCAAAAAAAACCAAAAACCTTTTCAGTGTATTTACTCCAAAAAGTGATATACATAGGGAGTTCCCTGGTGGTTTAGTGGTTAAGACTCAGCGCTTGCACTGCTGCAGCCTGAGTCTGGGAACTAAGATCTCACATCAAGCTGCCACACAGATAGCAAAAAAAAAAAAAAAAAAAGTGATATATCTATATAGCACAAGCTAGTCCTGTATATAATAGAAGATACAAGAGTTTTTAGATTTCATAGTCTGTTTATTACAGATACAATGAAATGTATATTTCCTACTATGAATTTTTTATAAATTATTACATGAAAAATGTCCATAAGCAAATCTAGTGTATGCAGAACCTACACATTGGAGTAGCACACAGAGTCTAATGCAGTGTATAAGACACACGTGGCAAGTGGTCTCAGGATTCATGTGTGAATGTAGAGGATGCCTAATATAAATTTCATGGCTAATTTATATCATTTTTTCCCTAACAGTGGTAAATGTTTAAATATGGTTATCTTTTAAATTTTAGTTTTTTGTTATGTTTTTCTTTTATAGCTTCCTAAAACGTTGGAGGAGAACAAATTCTTCAATTCCAGATGTCTGATTTACTGTGAATGGGCCCAATCTTTGATGACACTGAAAACGTTTTGGGGCATACACAATCTCAAAAATAGCATCCAATACCCAAAAGAAATGGAACTCAATGTTGTGCCAAAGTTAAACTACTGCAGATGGCAGAAGTCCTGCATTGTACATAGAACACTAATTAAAAAACAACTTGTAAAAATTCAAATTTTAATACAGTACATTTTTATTCTGATATGATGGAGACATTCTGATTCTTAGACTTTCTGAGGGGGTTTAATGACCACTAGAGCTTGTCCTCATATTTTGTTCAGCTTAATACTGTATGTCTCATAAGATGGGCCTTATTGCCTGTATTCTTTGATATGTGATTAATCTTATAGCTTTGAGTGACCAAACATTTTACAGACTAAAAATTCTTAGAAACAGGAAAAAGTGAAATCTGATTTATCTCTACGTCTCATTTATCAGGCCCTGCACTAAGATTAAGAGCTGTGCATGGGTTTATACAGAAAAAACAGCCTGTTGACCTATTGAAGCAAGAAGATTTTGTGGTATCATTGGCGTTTAAAGATTGATCTTTCATGGAACACATTCGTAGATACCACTCTTACTACTTGTAATACTCTGTTACTTTTTTTCATTAGAAACTGAATTAGCTTTTATTAAACTGAACATAATCAGTACTGAAGAAGGGAAAGAAACTGGCATAAGCATTTGGATAGGGTGAAACTCTGAAATAAATATCGTACCAAAAATGTGAAAAGGAATCATATCGTAAATATTTACTTAGTGTTTTCTTACAATCGTGTGGAAATCAGAAATGTTTGTGCAGGTGTCAGATCAGAATTTTCAAGAATTCTCTTTTGGTGACGTTCTACTTTGTATAACAATTTCAGCGAATAAAGAAAAAAAAATTCTGAGCTGATCACAATGAGTTAAAACGTAGCTTTTCTCTTATGAATGATGGGAGTATTAACTGTTAACTCTTGCCATATATCAGGAGACTGAAAGTTCCTACTCACAAACTTTGTAAAGACCGGTGCTGTTCATTCATGTTGAGAAGGACCCTTTCTTTTGTGACTCTAGGACCATTTTTCAAAATGTGCTTTCTTCATAGAAGAAATGTTCAGTTTCATTAGCTTTGAATTTCAAAATGTTTTTCTGAATGACAAGATGTAGTGGGCTTGGCCAGTTTATTTTATCTAATTTAATGAATACTAAATATTAAGCTCTTGTTTTTACCTAAACGTTTGTCGGCTAATGAAAATGTTATGAAAAAGCCTTGACTATGCATGCTGCTTTCATTTTTATAAACTTTTTATTTTTTAACTATAGCTTTATTAGTAATTCCGAAATGCTGCAATTTAGCTGGTTTCTTCACTCAGACAGCTGGCTTTGTGGGTGGCTTTTTCATACTACTGTTAACTTTTTTTAAGAGAAGCAATGTAAAGACTGTAACAATTTAATGCACTAAACTGTTCTTTCTTTTACACGTTTAAAAACTTCTTAAAGCACTCTGTATTATAATGATTAAATTGCTCCCTTTTTTAAACCATTGCTAATGTGGTCTGAGTTTTGTTTGACAGTAATTTTAATGTTTTCAAAATTTGAAATGTCAAGTATTGGAAATGAAACCTTTGAATATATTTATATTATGTTTCCCTTGCAATATGTTAACTTTGTACAGCTGTAAATAACTATTAGTAATTTTTCCCCTGTCTCTTTTATAGACTTGGCACTTAATTCTGCTCTGATGTTTGCCAGCTTTTAAATATTTTTATTTGACAGAGCAAAGAACCCTCCTCTCCTGGTTGATTGTGTCCTTGAATACAAAATAAAAGTTAGCAGTGATTAGTAGTTTTCAGTGATTTTCTTCATTTTATTAACTGAGTTTTTAAAAAATTGTAAAATATAATAAAATTTGCAGTTATATGCCTTTTTAAATGTACAGTTCAGTGACATTAATTACATTCACAGTGTTGGGCAACCATCACCGCTATTTCCAAAACTTTTCATCATCCCAAACAGAACTCTGTAACTGTTAAGCAATAACTCTCCATTGTCCTCCTCCTCCCAACTGCTGGTGACCTTTAATTTATCTTCTGTTTCTATGAACTTACCTATTCTTGATATTTCAAATAAGTGGAATCATACAGTCGTGGTCCTTTTGTATCTGAATTATTCATTTAGCATAATATTTTCAAAGTTCATTCATGTTGTAGCATGTATCAGAATTTTTTCCTTTTTAGGGCTGAGTAATATTCCAGTGAGTGTACATGCAGGTGCGTGTGTATGTATACCACATTTTGTTTATGTATTCTTTGGTTTATGGGTGGACACAGGTTCTTTCCACCTTTTGGCTAGACAAATGCTACAGTGAACACTGGCATACAACTCACAATGTGAGTCCCTATTTTCAGTTCTTTTACATATGTCTGAGAGTGGAATTGCTGAGTTTTATGGTTTAATGTTTTGGAGGAACCATCAACTTTTCCACAGTTTTCTGTAACCATTTTACACTCCACCAGCAATGTACAAGGGTTCTCATTTCTCAGTGTCCTCACCAACACCTTTTATTTTCAGTTTTTTTTTTTTTTTTTTTTTTTTTTTTAGTTATTTCTTGGGCCGCTCCCACGGCATATGGAGGTTCCCAGGCTAGGGGTCAAATCGGAGCTGTAGCCACCAGCCTACACCAGAGCCACAGCAACACGGGATCCGAGCCGCGTCTGCAACCTACACCACAGCTCACGGCAACGCCGGATTGTTAACCCACTGAGCAAGCGCAGGGACCAAACCCGCGACCTCATGGTTCCTAGTCGGATTCGTTAACCACTGCGCCACGACGGGAACTCCCTATTTTCAGTTTTTAAAATTACCGTTATCACCATCCTTGTAGGTGTGAAATGATGTCTCACTGTGATTTTGCATTTCTCTAACGACTAATGCTTTTGAGGATCTTTCGTGTGGTTACTGACCATTTATATATTTTCTTTGGAGAAATGGCTATTCGAGGCCTTTGCTAAGTTTTTCTTGTTTGGTTGATTTTGTTTGTTTGTTTGTTTGTTTGGGTTTTTTTGCTTTTTAGGGCCATACTCATGGCCTATGGAGGTTCCCAGGGGTCGAATTGGCCAGATCCGAGCTGCATCTGTGACCTCCACCACAGCTCACAGCAATGCCGGGTCTTTAACCCACTGAGTGAGGCCAGGGATCGAACCTGCAACCTCATGTTTCCTAGTCAGATTCAATTCTGCTGAGCTATGATGGGAACTCTGCTAAGTTTTTATTTGGGTTGCCTTTTTGTTGAGTTTTAGGAGTTTGTATATTCTAGATGTTGCACTCTTATCAGATATATGATTTGTAAATACAGTCAGTTCTCATTCACAGATTCTGTATATGCAAAATTGACTACTCATTAAAATTTATTTGTAACCTGCTATTCAATATTCATGGCACTTCTGTGCTCATTCATGTGCTTGTGCATAGTGGCAAAAAAATTTGAGTTGCTGGAGTTCCCGTCGTGGCGCAGTGGTTGGCGAATCTGACTAGGAACCATGAGATTGTGGGTTCGACCTCTGGCCTTGCACAGTGGGTTGGGGATCTGGCGTTGCCGTGAGCTGCGGTGTAGGTTGCAGACGCGGCTCGGATCCCGCGTTGCTGTGGCTCTGGCATAGGCTGGCGGCTGCAGCTCCGATTGGACCCCTAGCCTGGGAACCTCCATGTGTCACGGGAGCAGCCCTACAAAAGGCATAAAAGACAAAAAAAAAAAAAAAAAAAATTGAGTTGCCCAGTGTGTACATTCCCAGCTGAGGTCAAAAAAGGTGATGCTTTGTCTCTTCAGCTCTCAGACTATAAAGAAGCATCTTTCTTTTTGTAATCTCTTTAGTGCCAGTTTAAAATATTTTTGTGGGTTTTTTTTTTCTTGGTGGTGGTGATTTTCCTATTTAAAATGACCCCCAAGTGTGGTGCTGAAGTGTTGTCTAGCATTCTTAAATGCAAGAAGTTTGTGGGATGGTGTCTTGTGGAAAAAATATGTGTTAGATCAGCTTCATTCAGGCATGGGATATTGTCCTGTTGGCTACGAGTTCAATGCTCATGAATAAACAATATATATTAAATAAGGTATCTTTAAGCAAAAACACATAAAACAAGGCTATGTATCTTGATTGATAAAACTTATGATGGAAGATCCCAGGATCTAAACCCTGGGAGCATTTATTCAGGTAAACTTATAGAACATAAGTACTGTGAGTAATGAGAACTGATTGTATTTTGTCCACTTCTGTTTGTCTTTTCACTTTCTTGATAATGCACCCCCAAAATTTGATGCACACAAAATTTCAGTTTTTGAGATGTCCAGTTTATCTAATTTTTTCTTTCTTTTCTCATGCTTTTAATGTTCTATCTGGGAATCCTTTGTTAAATCCAAGGTCATGAAGCTAGACCCCTACATTTTCTTCTAATAGTTTGTGGTTATAGCTCTTTTATTTAGGTCATTAATCCATTCTGAGTAAGTTTTTGTATGTTTTGAAGTAGGGGTCCAATTTCATTCTTTTGCATGTGGCAATCCAGTTATCCCAGCACCATCTGTTGAAAGCAACTATCTTTTCCCCTTTGAATGGAGCTGGCACCCTGTCAAAAACATGTTGACCATATATGTGAAGGTTTATTTCTGGGCTCTCAGTTTTATTCCATTGGTCTATATGTCTGTCCTTATGCCAGTCCCACAGTTGTGACTAATACACTAATGACTATTCATAGTGCATTTTCAAATCATAAGTACGAGTCCTTCAACTTTCTTGTTTTTCAAGATTGTTTTGCCTGTTTGGGGTCCCTAGACATTCCATATGAATTTGAGGATTGGCTTTTCCATTTATCAAAAAAAATTAATTGTTAGGAATTATGGAAGGAATTATGTTGAATCTTTAGATTTCTTTGGGTGATATTGACATCTTAACAATATTAAGTATTCCTATATATCATAAGATATATCTTATATAATAAGATGTCTTTCCATTTATTTAGGTCTTATTTAATTTCTTTCAGCAGTGTTTTGTAGTTTTTGGTGTACAAGTCTTTTACTTCCTTGGCCACATTTATTCATAGGTATTTTATTTTTCGTTACTTTTTTGGCCACACCTGCAGCATGCAGAAGTTTCCTAGGCCAGGGAACAAACCTGTACCACAGCAGTGACAATGGTGGCTCCTTAACCCATTGAACCACCAGAGGATTCCTAGTCATAGGTATTTTATTATTTTAAGATATTATTATTGGATTTTCTTTCTTAATTTCCTTTTCAGATTGTACAGTACTGGTGTAGGGAAAAAAAAAACCAAATTTTTGTTTGTTGATCTTGTAACCTGCAACCTTACTGAATTTGTGTATTAGCCCTAGTAGCTTTCTTGTGGAATCTTCAGAATTTTCTTTATATAGGATCCTGTCATCCATGAATAGATTGTTTTATTCCTTTCCAATTTGGATGCCTGTTAATCTTTTTCCTGTCTAATTGCTCTGGCTAGAACTTCTACTACAGTGTTGAACAGTAGTGGTGAAAGAAGGCCTCCTTGCCTTGTTCTTGATCATAAGAGAAAGCTGTCAGTCTCACCATCAAATATGATGTTATCTGTGGGTTTTTATTAAATGCCCTTTATCATGTTGAGGAAATTCTACTCCTAGTTTTCGAAGTCATGAAAGCGTCTTGGCTTTTGTCAGATGCCTTTTCTGCATCAACTGAGATGATCTTAGGGATTTCTTTTCCCTTTCATTCTATTAATATGATGTATTACGTTGATTCATTTTCTTATGTTGAAGCACTCTTACATTCCTAGGATAAATACCACTTGGTTATGGTATGTCACACTTTTACCATGCTGTTTTCTAGTATTTTGGTGAAGATTTTTGCACTTACATTCATAATGAATATTGGTCTATGTGAATCACTTCTTGTGATATCTTTATGTCATGTGGTAAAGGTATGTTTAGTTTTGTAAGAGACTGCCAAACTCTCCTCCAGAGTGGTTATACCACTTTGCATTCCCACCAGCCATGAATGAGAGTTCCTGTTGCTCCGCATTCTCACCGGCATTTGGTATTGTCAGTGTTCTGGATTTGAGGCATTCTGATAGGTGTGGGGTGATATCTTGTCGTTGTTGTTGTGGTCCTTTTAAAGGCCACATCTGTGACATATGGAAGTTCCCGGGCTAGGGGTCGAATCAGAGCTGCAACTGAGGCAACACCAGATCTGAGCGAAATCTCTGAGCTATGCTGCAGCCTGCAGCAACACTGAATCCTTAACCCACTGAGCAAGGCCAGGGATCAAACCCACATCCTCACAGAGACTACATCAGGTCTTTAACCCACTGAGCCACTAGGGGAACTCCTCATTGTTGTTTTAATTTGCATCTCTCTGATGATATATGGTGTTGAGCATCTTTTCATGTGCTTATATGCAATCCGTATATCTTCTTTGGTGAGATGTTTAAGATCTTTGGCTTATTTTTTAAATCAGTTGACCATTTTCTTACTGAGTTTTAAGAGGTTTTTTGGGTTTTTTTGCATTTTACAACACTTTATTTGATAATTGCTTTGTCCCTCTCAGCAGGGGTGAGTTCTTTAGATATGTTGGATAACAGTCTTTTATCATATTTGCCTTTCGCAAATATTTTTACCCAGGCTGTATGGCTTGTCTTCTCATCCTTTTGAAATTGTCTTTCACAGAACAGAAGTTTTCGATTTTAAGGAGATCCCGTTGTGGCTCAGTGGTAATGAACCTGATTAGTATCCATGAGGATACGGGTTCCATCCCTGGCCTCGCTCAGTGGGTTAAGGATCTGGCATTGCCATGAACTGTGGTGTAGGTTGCAGACGTGGCTCAGATCTGGCATTACTGTGGCTACAGCTCTGATTCAACCCCTAGCCTGGGAACTTCCCTGTGCTGCAGGTGTGGCCCTAAAAAGCAAAAAAAAAAAAAAAAAATTAAGCAGTATTTACTGATTCTATGTGACAAGTACTGGGTCGAGAGAGTAACATGCTTCATTCAGTCTCCATGGACGATCCATGAGGTAGATGTTATTATAACCCCCTTGGTATAGATAAGGAAAGTGAGCCTCACAAAATTTCAAATTCTCCTACCTCGTAAGTGTTGGAGGTGTCAAACCTGAACTGTCTTGAGAGCTCTCACCCTTAAGCACTGCCTCTTGTGCCTAGCCGGTGTCTTCACAAAATTGTTGCTCAATAAATGTTGATCGTATTGAACTGACGATTACAAATCTGGGAACCAGGAGAGAAAAAAGTAATGCCAGCTGGTTGTGCACATAGCTGGTGTTGGCAGGCAGCGTTCGTCTTTGGGACAACAGCCTGTGATACAGGAATGAAATGATCTCAGCAACAGACAGTGCACTCCACAGCCCTGAGAAAATTTCATTTGGCTCAAGACTTGTTGACCTGAATAAAAGGGCATGAAATTGAGTTTTAAAGAGGGAAGAGGCCAAAACTCAGCTACATAGTCAGATCACATGACAACCAAGGGAGTGATGGGAAAATCATGCAATGTCATGGGCACTAGGCAAAATAAATACAAGAAAATACAGCCAAGAAGCTAATAAGACACAATTCTAGATGCCTGGAATCACTAGATCAATCGCTTATTCAATAGGCATGTGTTGCGTACGCCCTTTGCTCCAGGCCTGGCTACTCACTCTCCTGCTCAGGCCACAGAGCCACCTCTCCCTCCTGCTCGCTTGGCCTTAGCACCAGGGCTTGCTTCCCGCTCCTCATTCTTGCCTTGCAGTCTTCCTCGCAGTTTTTCAGATGCTCTTGTTCCAGATGCACTCTGGCCAGCTCCTTCTCTTCTCTCCAGGCTCAGCTCTACGGTCACCTCTTCAGAGGCACCTTCCCTGACCACCCAACCTGAAGGAGTTTCTTATACATCATCCCTCAAATTTTCTTTGTAGCACTTAGCCTCGGTCTGAAATACCTTGTTCATTTACCACATGTTTATTGTCTGCCTGCCCACTAGAACTTAGGTTCCATGAGGACAAGGATCTTGTCTGTCATTTATCATTGGATCCTCCACTCTTTCTTTGGCCATGCCCACAGCATGGGGAAGTTCCCAGGCAAGGGATCGAACCAGAGCCCCAGCTGTAACCAGAGCCATAGCAGTGACAATGCCAGATCCTTAATCCATTGAGTACTCTAAATTTCAGTTGAATCAGTGAATGTACCTACTATAAAATTTTATGGAATATGGAGAATATTATTAATGTAATTAATAAATACTCAAGAATTAGTGGGATGGAATTGTGACAGTAATAGAAGGGTATGCTTTGCTCAAAAGAAACAAAAGATGGAAAAGGAGAAAAAGCAATATTTACAAATAGCCATGGAAACTGAGAAGGGAGCTCAGAGGTAAACTACTTGGGTAAGAAGAAAGGAAGAGCTGTGATTTCATCATGGAAGATGTTTTACACCTGCTAAGCCCTGTTATTCTCAATCCTAGCACTTTGCTGCAACCTGTAATTAAATAATTTTCTTGCTTACATGTTTGTCACCTGTCTTCCCCACTTCAATTTAGGCACCTTGAGAGCAGGGCCATGAGTGGTCTCCTCAGCACCTGGCACAGAGCAGGCTCTCATGAATACATTTGGATTCTGCACAGGATGCAGAAATGAATGCTGTGGACCAAGTGTTGGCTTAGAGGAAGAGGGACCGTGTAGAAGGAAGAGGATTCTGTGCAAATACTCTCATGAATGATCCATTCAGCAAACATGGAGTGAAGGCCCACTGGGTGCCAGGCACTGCTCGGTGCTACACAGAGACAGAATGACCCAGTCCCTGCATAGTGAACCCACAGTTCCTGGGAGTGATGGTCAAGTGAGCACGGGCCAGAAAGCGAGCATGGACCAAAAAGCGAGCATGGACAAGAGCTATTCGAGATGAGAAGTGCCCTGTTAACGAGAAGCACATGGCACTATGTGACTCCACACAGGGGCCATATAGTCCAGACTAGGGTATCAGGAAAGGCTTTCAGGGAGTCAGCCAGATGGAGGGCTCCGGGAAGGGCTTTCCTAACAAAGGAAATGGTGAGCTGTGACCTGGTAGGCAGGGAAGTTGCAGGATGAGGGAAAGCCTTGGGGAGAAGAATATGGGAAGCTGATTCTGAAGAGAACCAGCCTGGCTGAAGAGCAAGGATTCAGTGAAGGGGATGGCGAAGAGGGAGGTGGGAATAAAACTTTCAGGGGTGATGCACAGGTTCATCATCTTGACTGTGGGGAAACTTGCGTAGGTGAATTCTTAGGTCAAAACTTGTCACTGTCAATCTGCGAAGTTTGTGTTCATCAATTATACCTCAATAAAGTTGTAGAAACTAAAACACTAAAAGTAATAATAATTTCAAAAAAAAAAAAAAAAAGGAGTTCCCGTCGTGGTGCAGTGGTTAACGAATCCGACTGGGAACCATGAGGTTGAGGGTTCGATCCCTGCCCTTGCTCAGTGGGTTAACGATCCGGCGTTGCCGTGAGCTGTGGTGTAGGTTGCAGACGCGGCTCGGATCCCGTGTTGCTGTGGCTCTGGCGTAGGCCAGTGGCTACAGCTCCAATTGGACCCCTAGCCTGGGAATCTCCATATGCCACGGGAGCGGCCCAAGAAATAGCAAAAAGACAAAAAAAAAAAAACAAACAAACAAACAAACAAAAAAAACCAGTATTGGTTAGGTTGGCAACAGGTTGTAGAGGGCTTTGATTGCCTAGCTAAGGGGTGCATAGTTAGAAAGGTATCAGGCTTTGGCACAGCACCTTTACCATCTCCCTTGGAAGATGGGTGGCAGGGCGGGAATAGTAACCTCAGACACCCATCTTTTTTTTTCTCTCTTTAGGGCTGCATCTGTGGCATATGGGTTTGAATCAGAGCTGCAGCTGCTGGCCTACACCACTGTCACAGCAAGGCAGGATCTGAGCCACATCTGCAACCTATGCCACAGCCAGGCCATGGCGGATCCTTAACCTGCTGAGCAAGGCCAGGGACCAAACCCATATCGTCATGGACACTGTGTGGGGTTCTTAACCCACTGAACCACAGTGGGAGCGCCCCAGACACCCATCCTTGAGGGATGGATAAGAAATTCCTCTGGCTTCCTCTTGCCTCACAGAAGGTCTGTATTTTGGGGCAATTCCAGAAACACGTTGAAGATAGCCAGTCTTCCCACCTTCGTTTAAAGTCTATGGTCAAATATGGTATTTTGGTCTTCTGGAGGGGACTGCCTTTGAGAGGTGGAGGTGGAAATTGAGAGGGGTCCAGTACTGGGAGGGGCATGGAGGACTGTAATTTCTAAGTATAGTGAGAGCAGTACTATATCCTGGAAGCACCCCCAAGAGCGATGTACTCAGGGGCTCCCAGCCAAGGCCGGGCAAAGATCCCAGTGGTTGTAAATCCTGTGGAATACACATATATGTCCATTTGGCTTCCCTGTCACCTCCCAGCCCCACAGCCTCTCCTGAGAAATCAGCAAAGTACCAGAGCCTTTAGCTTTTGAATGGGAATAATAATGTCTAATTCAGAGAGAGAGAGATGGTGAGAATTAATCAAAATAAAGTTAATTCAGTGCCCATAGTATAACCTAGTATGTAATACTCAATAAATGTTGGGTTCTCCCCTCCTCCACTCATAGATAGGACATGAGCATGTGACTTACAACTGAGAAGTACTCCTATCTGCTCCTTTTGCCATGTCTGTCCATTCAACGGGCATTGATTGAGCTGCTCTGGGCCAAGCCCTGTCTGGGAGCTGAGTTTGCAAGCGCAAAAAAGATAGCACTTCCAATCTCCAACAGTCCACAGTGTGGTAAATGTCACAATGGATAGAAGCATGGGGGGATTACAGGAAAGAGGAAGGCAGGCTGCGTGGAGAGAGTGACATCTACTATGCCTTGGGGAACTCAAGCATACCCCTCTATACAAATCTTTTTTTTTTTTTTTCTGTAGAAACAGATTTTTATCTTCTTTTTTAATTTTTATTTTTTTATATTTATAATGATTTTTATTTTTTCCATTATAGCTGGTTTACAGTGTTCTGTCGATTTTCTACCATACAGCAAGGTGGACCAGTCACACATACATGTATACATTCTCTAGATTTTCATCTTCATCCACATCTTATTTTATTTTATTTCAGTCTTTTAGGGCCGCACTGGCAGCGTATGTAGGTTCCCAGACGAGGGGTTGAATCGGAGCTGTAGCCAGCGGCCTATGCCACAGCCACAGCAACTCAGGATCTGAGCTTTGTCTGCGACCTACACCACAACTCACAGCAACACCAGGTCCTTAACCCACTGAGCAAGGCCAGGGATCGAACCTGCGTCCTCATGGATGCTAGTTGGTTTCATTAACCACTGAGCCAGAACAGGAACTCCAGGAACATCTTGAAAGTATAAGAATTCTAGTAAATGTTGGTGTTAGAATTCTGGAATTTAGTGGGTTTTTTTGTTTTCAAGAAGAATTAATGCTCCCTGATTGAGCCTCCAGAGTAAAGCTTCATGTTTTCTATTAACAAATGTGTGAGGTACTGTACCCTGGTCTTTATTATTAGTGTGCCTCTTCTGTGGTGACGGGGGGACACTGACTCAATTCTTTCCTTTCAGCCCTTAGCCACATAATAATTGATCCTGAGCAAGTAACTTAACCTCTCCAAGCCTCAATTTTTCATTTGCAAAGTGGGAATCATTGTGCCTTTCATAAATTGTTAGAAAAGGATATAGTAGAACACAAAAAAAAAGAGAAGAAAAAAGTTCTTAACACAGTTCCAGGAATGTCATCAATAGTGAAAAACTGGTACCTACCAGTTTTTTAATTTATTTTTAATTTATTATTATTATCATTATTATTATTTTGCTTTTTAGGGCCTTACCAGAGGCATATGGAGGTTCCCAGGCTAGGGGTCAAATCAGAGCTACCACTGCTGGCCTATGCCACAGCCACAGCAAAGCTGGATCCGAGCTGTGTCTGCAAACTACGCCACACCTCACAGCTTGACCCAGTGAGCAAGGCCAGGGATTGAACCTGTATCCTCATGGATACTAGTTGGGTATCCTTACTGCTGAGCCACGATGGGAATTCCCAGCAGGTATCAATTTTAAACAGCTGCCCTGAGGCCAGTGTTTTTTGATGCGTGAACCTAAGGATCACCCTGTCCAGCTCCTGAAGCAGAGAAGTCAAGTTCTGTTCCAGCCATGAATCAGATAAAAATCTCAGCTCAACCTGGTGGGCCAAGTCCCCTTCTGGCTCCCGCCTAAAGACTACAAGACCCAGCATGCCACGCTCTGGGCTCCGAGGCCCCGCCTCTTTTGCGTCCGCTCGCTTGTGGGCGCAGCTCTAGGCCCCGCCTCCTCTCGTTGCGTGAGTCCTGGCGGCGCAATGGAGACCGGGTGCTGGTTGCTCGGCGGCGAGTTTGAGGACTCTGTGTTCGAGGAGAGGCGGGAGCGGCAGCTTGGACCGCCATCGTCCTACATCGCCAAGCGCTGCGAGCCGCAGGTGAGAGAGCGCCGCCTCTCGGCCTCACCCCAGCCCCTGAGCCCGGCACTCCGCGGGTCTCGGCCTGACAGGCTTTGGAAGCCTCACGCCCGCGTTGTCAAACTCCAGCCCAAACCCTCCCCACAGCTGGGCTATCTTATGCCCACCTGGTCTTCCCTGCCATCCCTTCCCCCACGGCGAATGTTCCAGGCACTGGGCTGGGTTCCTTTACATGTGTTCTCTTATTTTCCTTAAAATCCTTTACTTAGAGATGTCAGGCGCTCAGGAATTACTGAATTGTATTTTTGTTTTATTTCACTTACTTTTCCTCCTTGCCACATGCAGTTTTTCCACGTGACCTTAAGTACTTGTCCTGTAGACTAAAAGCATGGAGGGAAAGTGCTTTCAAAGTCCTGTGGTACCACGTTAAAAAGCCATGACTGTGAGCTTGGACCCTTGAATTCCAGCACTGGCCTTACCATTTGCCCTTCAAGGTGTCATTTCCTTATTTGTCATTTTAGAAAAATAGTGTTTGATGGGAGTTCTCTTGTGGTACAGCGGGCTCAGGATCCGGTGTTGACATTGCAGCAGCTTGGGTCACTTTTGTGGCACAAGTTCACTCCCTGGTCCGGGAACTTCCACACACCAAGGGCCGGGCCAAAAAAAAAAAAAAAAAAAAAGGTATTTGCGGCTCACAGAGTTATTATGCGAGTGGAATGAGGTAATACTTTGCTAGGTATGGTGTGCTGTATACTTCATAAAGTAAAATCCAAAAAATAATTGTCTTTAGAATTGGTTAGATTTGTTTTCCCTGCCTTCTCTGTGTGGGACCAGGTGTTTACCTTATCCAGAATGTCCCCTCTTAGGCTCATCCTTGTTCACAGCTTTTCTCTCTTAGAAAAGCTGATGAATGGAATATTTAAAGCCACCCCCTTCTGAACTCTTGCCTCTGAAAGCCAGTTTTGCTTGATTATTTCCCAGTAGGATAGTGAAAACTGGATGGAGGTTTGCAGTTGTGCAGTTCCAGAGGTTGGGATTGGCACATAATCTGATACAGTGTGTGATTGGAGGGCAGTAAAATACAAAGGAAAAGCATGGCTTCAGTGTATAGGTTGTTGAGTTACACAGTGCTTCAGGGAGAACTGGGGATGGCTAGCTTTCTCCCGCTGTGATGGATCAGGCTGAGACGGAAACTCTATTACTAAGGAGGTAGTCATACCCATACAACTCTTTTGGGAATAGAACCAAGAAATTTTGACCTAACGGTGGAACCGTCACAAATGCAGTTATGTTTGAATATAATAGCGTCTAATTGGGCATAGCCTTCAGTCAGCCTCAGTGTGTTTTACTGTGAGTAAAAGGGAGGATAAGACACTTCTTTGGGGCTGGAAAACTGGCGCACAGAGTGCTTTCCATTATCCCTGTTCTCATCCTAACGTTCTCTGTGCAATCATCAGGACTCAGCTTCACTTCTGTAGGGCTTAAATCAGAAAAGTGAATAAAATATTCCAGTGAGCATTTTCTGAGACATTTCTCATATAGTATTTTGGCGTTTGATTGCACAGAAGCCCCCTTTCAGCCTGAATTTCTGTCTCCACTTTGCTTAGATTTTACTCTTTTTTTTTTTTTTTTTTTTTTGGCCATGTCCCAGGATGTAGAAGTTCCAGGGCCAGGAAATGAACCTGAGCCACAGCAGCAACCCAAGCCACTGCAGGGACAGTGCCAGGTCCTTAACCTGCTGTGCCACAAGGGAACTCCTTAGATTCTACTTTTGGCTTTTACACTTTCATAGTGGCACTAAATTAACAATTCTCCTTTCTTGTGTCCTTTCCGTAAAGAGTTGTCAATCCCCATTCCATCCATCCTAAAAATTTCTCTGCAGGAAAACATCTCAAAGAACCATTGTGAACTGTGCTAGTTTCACGTAGGTTCCCAGGCACCATGACTCCAAGTTAAAAATGCTATGGATAAAACCATAAACTTTTGCGCTTTTTTTAGTTGAGGTATTGTGCTTTGGTGTATTTATTACTTGTGATAATTTTAATAAACTGGGCCACTGTTAAAATTGTCATTCTTTGTCAGATGTTTTCCAGAGTCTTATCCTGAAGAAGGACCTGTTTTTGAGGTTTAATTAGTTATGTATGGGAACTTGCCTCTGAGTGTGGGCTGTAAAAGCAGAGCTTCATTCTCTATAATAGGCTATTTTCACAATTTCCAGTGGTTTTATGAAGACTCAGGGAGCAGTGATGATGTGGAAGCTCTAACCATCCAGAAATTCAAAGGGGACCTGGCCTACAGACGGCAAGAGTATCAGGTAGAGTTTAACACAGAGAAGATTGTGCCACTTGAAACGGGCCCTTGTTCTGTCCCTTACAGCATATTTAAATAACAGCGTACTAAGTTATGAGGGTATTGTTTGTGAAGATAAGTTTAACCTTTTGTGCCATGTGTTTGTAATCTTAGAATCCCAAGTTTCTGGCCTTTTCTACAAGGCTGTATATAATTTGTTTTGTTTCCTATAACTCCAGTATAGAGAGCTTGTGAGGATCCTTGTAGGTCTATTTCTCCAGCTTCTGTATCTCATTACGTGGGAGTCTCTAGTACAGATACCTTGTGGGGCCACAGGAGGAAAGCACCCCAAAATGTGTAAGAAAAGGGATGAACTAACAAGCAGTTACTTTATGTAGACCTCACATCATCCTCTCTAGAGTCCTGTTGTTATTTTGCCGATGAAAAGGTTTTACAGCAGGTTAGTGGTAAATCACTAACTAAATTCAAATCCTGGTCTTTTGGGCTCCAGAATGCTTTAGTTATATTCTTTAGCCATTTCTTGACTACCTTCTAGAAAAATAGTATGGACTGAAATACTCAAGTCTTACTTTAGTTCCTCGAAGGGTCAGTTATAACACTACTTTTTGTCTAAAAAAGACAAAACACCTCACCCCACTAACTGAATTCTTTTTTTCTAGCCTTTCTTTTCTTCCTTTCTTTTCACCTCTTCTCTCCTTTTCCTTTATTTAACAAATATTTGCCAGAAAGCTCTGCAGGAATATTCCAGTATCTCAGAAAAACTGCCATCTACGAATTTTGCCATGAAAAGGGATGTCCAGGAAGGCCAGGCTCGGTGTCTTGTTCACCTGGGAAGGCATGAGGAGGCCCTGGAGATTGCTACAAACTTGGTGAGTTTTCCAGGGCTTTTTTACATTTGCTTCCCTGGGATGGCTTAATAGTTTATTTTCTAAAATACAAAACAAAAACAAAAAAAAACAACTTCTTGCTGGCAACAAAATCTGTGGGTTTGGATAAGCTGAGGAAAATTGTCAGTGGTGAAAGAACTTTATTGTGATGAACAGTTTGGAGCTCCAGATAAAATCATTTCCTTGTAATCTTTTTTTCCTGTGTTATGCTCAAAATACTTCATTGCCTGAAAACCTCACTCACAAAGCTTTTACTCTTTGTTAGGAGGAAAAACTCAAAGTGGAAAGATTATCAGTGATTTGTTTTCTTCTCTACGTGTTTTGTTGTTGTTTCTTAGATTTTTATTTTCCAAAATTTCTACAAGGAACATGTATTACTTTTATAAACAGGGAAAAAATTGACTAAATATCATATTAAGTCAAACTTAATCCTTTCTAAAATGGAATCTGCAGATTTTTTTTAAAAATAAAAAAAAAAAAGCAGTTCTCTGCAATTCTCAAGTCTGCTTGTTTTTGTTTTCAGATTAAAACACCTAGGGTTTTCATGTAAATTTTATATGGGGCTTGGTCTAAATCGACCAATCCTAGTTTATAGATGACCTGTTTTCTTCCTCAAAGGGTCACTTTTTTTTTTTTTTTTTTTTTTTTTGGCTTTTTGCCTTTTCTAGGGCTGCTCCTGCAGTATATGGAGGTTCCCAGGCTAGGGGTCCAATCAGAGCTGTAGCCTCCGTTCTACACCAGAGCCACAGCAACGTGGGATCCAAGCCACGTCTGCAACCTACCCCACAGCTCACAGCAACAATGGATCCTTAACCCACTGAGCAAGGCCACGGATCAAACCCGCAACCTCATGGTTCCTAGTTGGATTCATTAACCACTGAGCCACGATGGGAACTCCCTCAAAGGGTCTTAAAGAGGCAACAAGGCACTGATCTTGAACCAGAGGTCAGCCTGAAATATGCATGAAGTTATTGAGCTGCCCACCTCCATCTCATTGACTAAGAGAAATACCAAAATTTGCTTGTGAGTGGTTCATTGCATCGGACCTCAGCCTCTTGTAGTGAGAGAAAATCTTGGCAGTAATTGTCTTCAAAACATGGAAAACAGCTGTGTTTTGTTCTTTCTTTTTCTTCCCTCTACTAATTGTGGGTTAATTCTTTTTCTTCTTTTTATTGCCACACCTGTGGCCTATATAAATTCTTAAGCTCAGAATAGAATCTGAGCTGCATCTGTGGCCTATGCCATAGCTTGCTGCAACCCTGGATCCTTAATCCACAGGTGAAGCCAGGGATTGAACCTGCAACCTCACAGAGACAACCTTGGGTCCTTAACCTGCTGAGCCACAATGGGAACTCCCTAATTGTGGGTTAATTCTTAAGCTGGAAGATAAAATTATGGAAGTACATGGAATGAACTCAGTGAACTTGATGGGGTTTAACAGTGTTCAGACTCTCTGGTCTGCACATTAACAGTAGCCTTGTTTCTTTAAGTTGCTTTTTCTAGACATCAGCCACCCTTCCTTCATTCCTGTTCTGCATGTTCTCTCTTCCTTCCTTGAATCTCCGGCACATCTCTGTTGTCCTTTGTCTTTCTCACCAGATCATTGAAGGCAGCACAATGGCAGCTAGATTAGTGTCATGTCAAGGCTGGATTATCTCTCTGGTTCCTTCTAGTTAAATGAGGCTCAGAGAAAGTCTTTGCTAGTCAGCAGATGCCAGATCTCCAGAGCATGGGATGGTTACCAGGCAGGAGGAAGGACCAGTCGGAAGACCTTTCAGCTCCTCTGTCAGGACTTTGAGAACTGTTCATCGGGCCGCTGGGCGCCCCGTTGGGGAGGAGAGTTGGGAAGGAAGTAACAGCATCGGCTGTGGGTATCAGCCCATTCTCTGGGTCTCTTCACGTGATCTCAGTGGACTCTGCCTATTTACATGGTTTTCTCATTTCCTGGTACCCTGTGTTTTGTTTTCATTTTAAAATTTCTTCCCTACTTGTAGACACTCTTCTTTTGTTATTAGCTCTGGCCCATTTTTAAGTTTTGTCCCAGTGGTTATTGTCCCTCACATTCTGTAGGGAGGCAGGTCAGTATACAGCATTGAACAAAATAGACTGCTAGTCCTAGAGTGCACATCAGGATATGAACATTTTATGCTCACAACTTTTTTTTTTCCTTCTTTTTTATTTTCTCTTTTGGCCGCTCTGTGGCATATGGAGTTCCTGGGCCAGGGATCCATCCAAGCCACAGTCGCAGCCTGTGTCACAGCTGTGGCAGTGCCAGATCCTTTAACCCACTGCACTGGGCTGGGGATTGAATCTGCCTCCTGGTGCTGCAGAGACACCACTGGCTGATCCTGTTGCACCACAGCAGGAGCTCCTACGCCCACAACTTCCATTGAAGTTTATTTACCTCCCTTCTTCATGGTTTTTAAATCAAATTTGTAGTAGAAATTTTTCTATAATTAAACATCTTATAGTGGCTGATATGTTCATGTGAGAAATTGTGGTAAGAACAATTTCCAGGAGAGTTCCGGGAAACCTTTTTTGACAGTTAATGACTCTCTTCCCTCTTTTTCATTTATGTACGTCACAGACATTTATTTTGGTCCTACCATGTGCCCAATTCTGGATCCAGTCCTAAGGAGACAGAAAACCTTATCCATACCCTGCACACACACTGCTCATCTGGTGTCTAGTGGGAGACTCCTTAGCCAGTTAACATGTGTCAGCTCTTCTGAAGTACCTTAATTCTGCGATTTCTAGTGGGATTGACTGTAGCTCTGTTCCTTATTAGCTCTGTGACATCAGGCAACTTATCTAATCTTAGTGACTCAGTTGACTCTTTTATAAAATGGGGATAGTAATAGAATCTATTTTAAAGGATTATCATGAGGATTAAATGAGTAAAGCCCTGGAGTTCCCATTGTGGCTCAGCAGGTTAAGAACCTGACTAGTATCCATAAGGATGTGGCTTCCATCTCTGGTCTCACTTAGTGGGTTAAGGATCCAGTGTTGCTGTGAGCTGTGTTGTAGGCTGCAGATGCAGCTTGGATCTGGCATTGCTGTGGCTGTGGCGTAGGCTGGCAGCTACAGCTGCGATTCAACCCCTAGCCTGGGAAGCTCCATATGCCACAGATGCTGCCCTAAAAAGAAAAAGAAATGAGTGCCCAGCATATGGCGAGCACTCTGCAAATGTTGTCATCATCACCATTGCATTACAGAAGTTGTGATATTCTGAAAAAAATCACACAAATTCCTTTAAGTGTAATTTAATTTCCAGAGAGTTCTATACTGTGTGGGCCATCAAACCCATCACGAAAATCATAGTTTGTTACGTTACAGCCTCTACCCCAACACACGCTTGCTTTCTCAATATGAAAATGTTTTTAAACAGTATAAAGCACTGCAGACCAGTTGCAGAAGAAAGGTGACATTTGCTATAAACAGTCTATATGTGCTGCTTTCCTTATTATAAATAAAAGACCTGAAGATGTCTTACTCAACAGTTATTAGACATCTGCTATGTCTGAGGTGCTGTGCTCCGTACTAGGAATTCAGCATTGAACACAAACTCTTTTGGAACTTAATCATCTGTGGTCTGTGGGGAAGGACAGAATACTGAACAATAGTAATAATAAAACCAGATTAGTTCTGTTATTGGGAAGGCACAGTATGACCAAATAGGTTACCTGGGGCTTTATTTCCTATCTTTTCATTCAGTATGTAAATATTTAGAATCTTCCCCAAGCTTTCACTCACTGATCTGCCAGTTTCTTCAGGCTACATAATGGGTAGTTTTTACTCATATTTCTTGCTCAGTTCTATGTAAGGGCTTAATCTGGATACTAGAAGGCTAGGCTCTCCTTAGACTTAAAATCAAGTGAATCTCCAAAGACTTCAACTTAGAAAAAGAAGATTTGTTTTCCCTAACCCACAGGGCTTCTGCCATATAGCAAGTTAGGCAAGAGGTGATGGCTCTGGTAAGGAGACTTGAAAAGGATTTTCTGATCAGAAGGAAACCAAGCAGCCCCCTCTGGCCAGAAATAACTGGCCTTGGTAATAGCTCCCAGAGAAGGCATTTGGATTCAATTAAGATGCAGCATGAAACGCTGAGAGCTTCAGGGCCATCCTGTTTAAGAAGTCCAAGCCAAGTTTGGAAATAGAGTCCATTTGAATCCTCAAGGAAATGACCATTTGGATTTTTAGAAAAGCCTGGAAGATTAAAATGGAACCATTAGCCCAGGGTATAAAAAAGCTGGCTTGGTCTTTCAGATATCTGGCTGAGGACAATAAAGATTATAATACAAAGCAAAACTTAACTGAGATAGAGGTTTTGAGTTCTGAACTTTGCTAGGCCACTATCACTTGAATTATGCTACTGTTGTGACATTGGGCTGTTTGGGAATGACTGGTGATTATTTTGTTAGGTAGTATGTATTTCTCCAGGCTTGTGGTTTCAAACTGAGATTTGTTGAAAAATACTGAGTCCACTCTGTTAGTGCAGCTACTGAAAGACATAAGATGCATGACTTGGATTTTTAGACATCTTCATTTTTATGTGGGAAACGTCCTGTAGTTTAAACTTTCTAATGTTCGTTTTTTCTCCTTAGGAAAATAAGGCAACTAATACAGACCATTTAACCACTGTGCTCTACCTCCAGTTTGCTATTTGTTCAAGTTTGCAGAACTTGGAGAAAACAATTTTCTGCCTACAGAAACTGATTTCTTTGCATCCCTTTAATCCTTGGAACTGGGGGAAGTTGGCAGAGGCTTACTTGAATCGGGGGCTGGCGCTTTCAGCATCCTTTGCATCATCTCAGGAACAGAACACCTTGAGTGACAAAACTCTCAAATCCTGCTTTCCCCACTTGAGAAAAGACTGTCTTCTGTGTTTCCCTGAAATGAGCTCTGTGTTTTCTGTGGAAGCGAGCAGCGGTGACAACCAGAAGAATGAGAAAGCTCTTAAAAATATTCAAAACCGTGTGGCAGAAGAGAGAGCGGCGGTGTTACTACCAGAAACTCAGATGAAAGCCTGTGCCTCTTTTATACGAACCAGGTAAACTAAGAGTGGGTTAAACACACATGGTGCTAAGCGCAGCGTAAAAGTTTTATTTTTCTAATTTTAAGCTTCTAAAAATTTTGGGCTAGACACTTGGTATATGTTTTTGAGGCTTTTTTTCCTGTGGTCTAGATGGAATCCTTTGAGTGAGTCCTTTTAGCATGTGAGATTTAAAAACAAAACTGGGAGTTCCCGTCGTGGCGCAGTGGTTAGCGAATCCGACTAGAAACCATGAGGTTGCGGGTTCGGTCCCTGCCCTTGCTCTCAGTGGGTTAACGATCCGGCGTTGCCGTGAGCTGTGGTGTAGGTTGCAGAGGCGGCTCGGATCCCGCGTTGCTGTGGCTCTGGCGTAGGCCAGTGGCTACAGCTCCGATTCAACCCCTAGCCTGGGAACCTCCATATGCCGCGGGAGCGGCCCAAGAAATAGCAACAACAACAACAACAAAAGACAAAAAAAATTAATAAATAAAAAATAAAAATAAAAAAAATAAAAACAAAACTGTGGGGTTCCCATTGTGACTCAGCAGGTTGAGAACCCTACTAGTGTCCATGGGGATGCAGGTTCGATCCCTGGCCTCACTCAGTGATACTGCACTGCTAAGGTGAAGGTCATAGGTGCAGCTTGGATCCCGCCTTTCGGGATGGCCTATGCTGCGGTGTAGACCAGCAGCTGCAGCTCCGATTTGCCCCTTAGCCTGGGAACTTCTATATGTCACAAGTGTGGCCCTAAAAAGACAAAAGAAAAAAGTCAAATAAACAATGTTTAATTCGTCCTTCAGGGAATTCCCTTGTTTTAGGGACTCCCATGGATTTGGCTCTATAGTGTAAAAGAGAGAGGAGAGAATACACTTGACCAATTTCGTAATTTGCGAGCGAAACAGACTCTCTTAGGTCTCAAATGATACCAAAACACATCGTGTTGGGTTTTTCTTTTTGTTTTTTTAACTCGGGAGAATTCAATAAATATTGATTAACAGTGGGGCTTAACTGAAAATCGGTATCCATATGGTGGATTTTAAACTTCGATCAGCAGGAGTTCCTGTCATGGCACAGCAGAAATGAATCCGACAAGGAACCACAAGGTGGCGGTCAGTGGGTTAAGGATCTGGTGTTGCCGTGAGCAGACACGGCTCTGATCTCATGTTGCTGTGGCTTTGGCGTAGGCCGGCAGCCGTAGCTCCGATTGGACCCCCTAGCCTGGAAACCTCTATATGCCATGGGTACGGCCCTAAAAAGCAAAAAAAACTTGGCTCAGCAGGTGTTCACTTAGCACTGCCTCTGGCACTTTAATTCAGAGGTACATTGAATGACAGAGGTGAGCAGGGCACCTGATGGGTGCTGGGATCCTAAAGGACCTCAGAAAAGAATCCCTTGCCTAAAACTACTCACTGCATTGAGGAAACCACGCATGGTTGATGCCCGCCAGCACTGGTGCTAAACAGGGTGTCAGTGGCAGCAGAACTTAGCGGGGACCAGCACAGGCACTGTGCAGAGAGGCAGGAGGAAGGAAGCATCCTGCATCCTGGGAACGTCGGTCCGTTGTGTAGATAAGTGTGCACCAGGTGCTGTGTGGCTGTGATATTGTTTTAACCCTCACCACTCTGGGTAGGTGTTGGGCTTCCTCTGTACAGACTGGAGCTGATTGGAATCCTGCCCACTGTGGCGCAGCTGTGTAGTGTTGCCAGGACTTGGACCCAGGTCTTTGACTCCAGAGCCTGTGTTCTTGCCAGGATGTCTTGTGAAGTAAAGAAAGCCTGGCCCAGGGGTGGAAGTGCAGGTGTAGCGTGGAAGTGTCATCACACACTGTCTGGTGTGGTGAGAACTGTGTTGGTGGCAAGAGCCCGAGAGGTAGGCTGAGGACCACGAAGCCCAGATGGCATAGCAAGTAGGAGGCAGGACCTCAGAGGCAGATCGCATTTTAGGGAACCTGATAAATTGTTATTGAGAGGATGGGTCTGGACTTCTGCGCTTCTTTGCTGTCTGCATTTGTACCAATTACTTCAGCTCTCTGGTCTCCAGTTTCCTCATCTTGACAGATGGAGAAACGAGGAAGATGCCTACCTTGTAGGGTTGCAAGGATTAAAGTATCTGAAGCACTTATCGTAGGGCAAGGTATATTGTAAGCATTTAGTAAACATTGTACTTCTGTTATTTCATTTTTATCAGCGCAAGGCGTTAAATGCTGTTTTAAAGTGTTTGATCCCTAGGCTGAAAGCTCGAAGAGTATTCGCAGGTTTTAAATGTTGAAGGGGTGTGACGACAGCTCTGATTTCCAGGGTGATCTGGTGGCTGGGAGGATGTATTAGAAGGAGGAGTTTGGAGCTCAGAGCACCAGCGAAGGGCCGTGGAATACTGGGCGGATGGTGCTGAGGCCCTGGCCTTGCTAGTGCCCAACAGAAGAGCTGTAACTGGACGGCACTGAGGATGGAACAGGCAGCTTGCAACCAGCTAGTGTGGGGAGGACAGGATGGGGGGTGGGGTCAGACAGGAGTTAGACGACCCTGAAGAGTCTGCCCTGGGCATGAGGATGGGCGGTGTGGATGGTGGTGCCTCCACTGACACAGGTCACGCGAGGGTGGGGTGGGGAGCAGGGCAGATGTAGGGTGAAAATGTAGCTGGCGCTTTCTGTTAGGAAACGGGAGCTGAGTTCAGAAGGAGGGAGGTGGAGAGTAAGGAGCTCCAGGAAATCAGATGGGAGGCTTTGAAAGCTACGAGGTCATGTGCGACCTTTGAGAAGGTAGCGATGGGGTAACAGGGCAGATTGCAGAGGATTGAGGAATGAATGAGCATGACGTGGAGCAAGGATAAGCTGTATTTTCAAGTGATTTGGGGAGCACGCGAGAGGAAGCATGGACCTAAGAGGTCATGTGTAAATGCATCCTGAGGCCGGGGAGCTGATGTGAACAGGCAGGGTGAAGGCTGAGCAGGTCGTGTTTTTTTTGTTTTTTGTCTTTTTGCCATTTCTTGGGCTGCTCTCGTGGCATATGGAGGTTCCCAGGCTAGGGGTCGAATCGGAGCCATAGCCACAAGCCTATGCCAGAGCCACCGCAACGCGGGATCCGAGCAGCGTCTGCAACCTATACCACAGCTCACGCCAACGCAGGATCTTTAACCCACTGAGCAAGGCCAGGGATCGAACCTGCAACCTCATGGTTTCTAGTCGGATTCGCTAACCACTGCGCCACGACAGGAACTCCCAGGTCGTGTTTTTTAATAGAACGCCAGTGGCTTCCCACTGCACTTACGAAGAAGCTCCATGTTTCTTTCCCTGGCCTACAAGATCTCGTGGAGTTGGCTTTGCCTATCTTTTTCTCCTCTTTCACTGCAGTTTGTTTTCTCCTTAGCTGACCTGTCAAGCTGGTTCTTGGGTCAGGGCCCCCTTCCCCTTGCCAAGCCCTCTTCCTGAGTGTGTTCACCATGAATTTGAATCTTAGCTCGAGGGGCAGCTCAGGAAAGCCCTCCATCACTGCCCCACCTGAGGTAGACATTTGATCTGCGCTGTCTTGCGCGTTCGTTTCATAGCTTTCATCCCTGCCTGAGGTCATCTTATTTGCTGCGCTCACTCTCCTTCCACCTGGAAGCAGAAGCGGCCTGTTTTGCTCCCCAGGGTCCGCCTGTGCCCTGAGTAGCGTGTGGTGCCTTCCTCAAGGCAGGAAAGGAGCAAGCAGGAGAGCTGAGTGCCTCTGGGTGTAGTAGTGAGACCTGAGGGAAATTGGAAAAATCTGCACATTCAATAATTTAGAAGAAGAGAAGGAGCCATGGGAGGAGAGCAGCAGGAGGAGAAAAGAGACGGGGTCATGACCCTGCAGGGAGGTTAGTGGTGAGCCAGGGGCAGGGTGGGCATCAGAGGGTCATTGAAGGTGGGGCCTCCTTCGGGTAATTGAAGCGGGCTAGGGAATCTCATTAGTCTTTGGGGTCAAGTTGCTGTGGGTTCAGGGAGACCAAGGGGTCAAAGAGCACTGACTTCAAAGGGACATATCCTGACACTTCTGGGGGGAGCCTTTGACTGGGAGGCTTTTTCTTTTCACTCCAAATTGTTTGTGCTTTCAATCTCTCGACTTCCATAGGAAGCCTTTTTGAGGTTTCGCCCTCTAAAGAATTCCTTTGAGAAGCTTTGGTCTATGAATTTTAGAAGATAACAACTCTCCAATGTAAAGTTGGGCCATTTGTTGAGAGTAAGGAGCTTTAGGGATTCAGATGGAGGCGAGTACCTTCTTTTTAACCTAGTTGGACTCACACCCAGCCCAGTTCCCAGGCCACGTGTGAACGTGTCCTTGCTGCTGTCCTTTGTGCAAGCCCACACATCGGGACCTTTCTGTTTTGCAGGCTTTTGCTTCAGCTTGCCCAATCTCAGCAAACATCGTTTGCTTTGGAGAGGAACTTAAGGACTCAGCAGGAAATTGAGGATAAAATGAAAGGGTTCAGCTTCAAAGAAGACACTTTGCTGTTGATAGCAGAGGTGAGTGTGTCCCCTGGGGTGTATGTGAAATGAAGCATATAGATATTTTTCCTGGCTCCAAGACCATTTTTTAAAAAGCAGGAACAAATTTCCTCTACTAAAAGGCTTCTGTAACTCCTTCCTTTACCTTCCTTTTGGTCACTCAACCCCCAAGAGTGGCCTCTTCATCCTCTGTCCTGTAGGGCTAGGAGGCAGGCGCTGTGTTTCATTTACTTGCCGGCGCTTGTCAGCACCTGCCTGCTTGAACATCAGAAATGCCCCACAATTGTTTTGTGAGTGCTGAATAAATGAATGAAGGAGTGAATGTTGACATTTGGGCAGCTCTTCTGTGTTTTTTTTTTTCCTCTCTTCACCCTTGTAACAGCCCGTGGGATAGGGAGAGCTGGGGTGAGGCTCAGAGAGGCCCTGACTTGCCTGAGGTCAGATTTTAAGTGGCAGGACTAGGTTGAACCCATCCAGTTCCAAGCCTGTTTGTTTGTTTGTTTGTTTTCTGCTGCACCCTGTTACTACTTTGATGATTGCGGAGAAATTCAGATGTCAGGGTTTTTTTGTTGTTGTTATTGTTTTAACTTTTTTAGCTTTAAAAAAATACGCAGAGTTCCCGTCGTGGCGCAGTGGTGATCGAATCCGACTAGAAACCATGAGGTTGCAGGTTCGATCCCTGCCCTTGCTCAGTGGGTTAAGGAACTTGGCGTTGCCGTGAGCTGTGGTGTAGGTTGCAGATGCGGCTTGGATCCCGCGTTGCTGTGGCTCTGGTGTAGACCGGAGGCTACAGCTCCGACTGGACCCCTAGCCTGGGAACCTCCATATGCCGAAGGAGCGGCCCTAGAAAAGGCAAAAAAATGAAAAAAAAAAGTACACTTGAGTTCCCTGGTGGCTCATTTGGTGTTGCCACTGCTATGGCACAGGTTTGATCCCTGGTCCGAGAACTTCTGCATGCTGCTGGCCCAGCCAAAAAAAAAAAGCTTTTGAAATTTCTTAAGATGACATTTGGAGATTATATGATATTCATGCTACTTCCTTTTAGTATATAGTTGAAACTTGACAGCTCAGGTACTTTTCTAAGGAGAATAACTCTCTGTTCAATAATATCTTCACATCGTTCTTTCAAGAAATGCCGATTGCATATCTAGCCTGTCTTCCTTCCCCAGGCTACGCGCTCATGTGGACTCCTTTTTGCTCTTCCGGGATGATGCTCTCTTGTCTGTTCTCTTTGCACCGTTTCCAACCTTTTCCCTTCTATGGGCTCTTTCCCTTGAGCCCGCAGACACACACAGATACACACTCTCCTGAATTTACTGTAGCCTTCCCTTCTTCTTTGTTTTCCTTCATCTTTCTATGGCATTTGGAGCTATTGACCACTCACTCTGTTCCCTCTTCTCTTTGCTTCTGGGCAGCTACACTAGTCTAGTTTTTTTCTATATTTCTTTCTTTTTTTTTTTTTTTTTTTTTTTTTTTTTTTTTTTTGCTTTTTAGGGCTACACCCACGACATATGGAAGTTCCCAGGCTAGGGGTCCAGTTGGAGCTGCAGCTGCCAGCCTACACCACAGCCACAACAATGCAGGATCCCAGCTGTGTCTGTGTCTTACACCACAGCTCACGGCAACACCGGATCCTTAACTCACTGAGCATGGCCAGGGATTGAACCTGCAACCTCACGGTTCCTAGTCAGATTCGTTTCTGCTGTGCCATGACGGGAACGCCTTCTCCTATATGTCTTAACATTCCTCCGCCTCTTGGGACTCCGCTAGTTTCCTGAGTGTCTTAAATAAATGGCATTCCCTGAGCTTTTACTCGGGTTCTCTATTTTCTCTCTCTCTCCCACAGAAATCAGAACCACGCTCGTAGTTTCTCTTGTCACCTCTGGGTTGATAACCCTCCAGTCTGTGTCTCTAGTCCCATCTCAGATTAGCTACCTGCAGAGTGATTAATCTGAGGTGATTATCGATGTGCTGTCACTTCAAGTACAAGTGTAAAATGGGGTTACGTGTCAAAACCCTGTTTTAAAACAACCAACCAACAAACCCCATTTAGTCAGTCTCTGGTCAGTGCCCAGCATGGAGCTGGCCTTCATTAAGTCTTGTGAGAAGAAGCAGAAGGGAGGTGGAGAGAACCACGGCTTTGTTCTAGACCTCATTTTTCCATCAATTCCACCTGTCATTCTCCCTTCACTCAGACCTGGACGCGTACTTGCTGTGGGCCTCCTCTTCTCCAGTCTCGCCTCCACCAGGCGCCACACCCACCCCTCCTCCAGGGCCCACCACCAGCACTCTTGTCACCTCATGTTCAACTCTCACAGTGATTTCTTGCCCTATCTCCTTGCTTCTTTGCTTTCTCCCACAAAACTGTCTTGATCTGTGCTGCTGGGTTCATCTTAAAATATTGCTTTGACCGTGTTACCTGCTTGCTTAAAAACTAAAATAAGGGATTTCCTGTTGTGGCTCAGTGGGTTATGAACTTGACTAGGACCCCTGAGGATATAGGTTCCATTCCTGGCCTTGTTCAGTGGGTCAAGGATCTCGCGTTGCCATGAACTGTGGTGTAGTTCACAGATGCAACTGGGATCTGGTGTTACTGTGGCTGTGGCTGATTCAACCCCTAGCCTGGAAACTTCCATTTGCTGCAGGTGCGGCCCTAAAAATCAAAAAAAAAAAAAAAAAAAACTAAAATAAAATGTGTCACCATTACCTCAGAGGTCAGGTCTAGGTCTAGTTCAGGTGCTTTGATATAATGTCCAAGGCCTTCCAGAGAGTAATCGCAGTTAGGACCTGGCCATTCCTCAGGCAAGTCTTTTGCTTCCACTAGACTAATCTGCGTGTCTAACAGACTTATCATGGGTTTTCTCATCTCCACCTACGTTGAGGTTGGGTCCATCCTCAAAGACCCAACCCCTTCTTCCAGGAAGCTTTCCCTAAACGTCCTGGTCTGTGGCAGTTGCTTCTTCCTCTGGGCTCAAAGAGAGTGATTGCTGGAATGGATAGCTCTTTGGGCCCTAAAAAAAAAAAAAAAAAGTCTTTTCAAGTAAATTTTAGGTTCCTTATAAGTATGACAGCCTTGCAGGATGTCTTAAACATTTTCATATCCTTCACCATGCTCAGTTCATCTGTGGACTGGTTGGAATAGTAGTTCTCCACCTGGATAGTACATAGGAAATACCTCTGGAGCTTTTTAAAAACGACAGATTCCTGGGCCCTCGTTGGGATGATAATGTGCAGCCTGTGCCATACAGAATTCCTGGGCTAGGGGTGGAATTGGAGCTGCAGCTGTTAGCCTACATCACAGCAACACTGCATCCGAGCCACATCTGCAACCTGTGCTACAGCTTGCTTGTGCTCAGATCTTGTGCTCTGATTACACTGTGACAGGAGTTCCCATTGCGGCTCAGTGGGTTGAGAACCTGACATAGTCTCCTTGAGGTTGTGGGTTCAATCCCTGGCCTTGCTCAGTGGGTTAAGGATCGGAATTGCTGAAAGCTGTGCCATAGGTTACAGATGTGGTTTGGATCCGGCATGGCTGTGGCAGTGACATAGGCCTTGCAACTTCAGCTCCAATTCAGCCCCTAGCCTGGGAACTTCCATATACTCATGGGTGCAGCCCTAAAACAGAGAGACAAACCAAAAAACCCATTGTGACATGAGCATGACCCTATATCCTTTTTTTTTTTTTTTTGTCTTTTTAGGGTCACATCTGTGGCATATGGAGGTTCCCAGGCTAGGGGTCAAATCAGAGCTGTAGCTGCTGGCCTACACCACAGCCACAGCAATGCCAGATCCTTACCCACTGAGCAAGGCTGGGATCGAAACCACATCCTCATGGATACTAGTCAGATTTGTTTCCGTGCATTTCCGCTGAGCCATGACAGGAACTCCATTATCCTTAAATATTTCTTGATTACATACCTTTTTTCTTTTTAGGTTGTTTTATTTGAATTAGGATCCACATAAGGTCCACATACTGTCTTTGATTCTTTTGTCTCTCATGTCTCTTTAATTCAATAACAGTTCCCCTTCCCCCTCTTCTCTTGGTGATTTTATATATATATGATAAAATTTAGGAGTTCCTGTTGTGGCGCAGTGGAAACAAATCTGACTAGTATCCATGAGGATGCAGGTTTGATCCCTGGCCTTGCTCACTGGGTCGGGGGTCTGGCTTTGCCATGAGCTGTGTGTGATGTAGGTGGAAGACACAGCTCAGATCCTACGTTGCTGTGGCTGTGGCGTAGGCCAGCAGTTGCAGCTCCAATTCAACCCCTAGCCTGGGAGCTTCCACATACCACAAGTGTGGCCCTGAAAAGCAAAAAAAAAAAAAAAGATAAAATTTGGAGTTCCCGTTGTGGCTCATCAGGTTATGAACCCTACTAGTATTCACGAGGATGCGGGTTTGATCCCCAGTCTTGCTCAGTGGTTTGATCTGTCATTGCTGAGAGCTATGGTGTAGGTTGCAGACACAGTTCAGATCTGGCTTTGCTGTGATTGTGGCGTAGGCCAGCGGCTGCAGCTCCGATTCAATCCCTAGCCTGGGAACCTCCAAATGCTGTGGGTGTGGCCCTAAGAAGACGATAAATAAACACACACACACATATATACATACATACATATACGATAAAATTTGGAGTTCCGGTTGTAACTCATTGGGTTAAGAACCTAACACTCTCTGTGTATTCAGCTTTGATCCCTGACTTTGCTCAGTGGGTGAAGGATCCGGCATTGCTGCAAGCTGTAGATCAAAGGTGTGGTTCCGGAGTTCCCGTCGTGGCGCAGTGGTTAACGAATCCGAATAGGAACCATGAGGTTGTGGGTTCGATCCCTGCCCTTGCTCAGTGGGTTAACGGTCCGGCGTTGCCGTGAGCTGTGGTGTAGGTCGCAGACTCGGCTCGGATCCCAAGTTGCTGTGACTCTGGCGGCTGGTGGCTACAGCTCCGATTAGACCCCTAGCCTAGGAACCTCCATATGCCACAGGAGTGGCCCAAGAAATGGCAAAAAGACAAAAAAAAAAAAAAAAAAAAAAAAAAAAAGGTGTGGTTCCAGGTTAACTCCTAGCCTGGAAACTTCTACATGCTCCAGGTTCTGCTGTTAAAAAGAAAAAAAAAAAAAAGATAAAATTTGCCGTCTCAGTCATTGTTAGTGCACAGTTCAGTGGCGTTAATTACATTCCCAATGTTGTGCAACCATCACCACTATCTATAAAACTTTTTCATCACTAACAGGAATACTGTAACCATTAGGCAATAATTCCCATTTCCTCCTCCTCCCAACCCCTGGTAACCTCTAATCTGCTCTTTGTGTCTGTGAGTTTGCCTATTCCAACATATTCCAAAATATTTCAAATAGTGACATCACATAATATTTGTCCTTTTAAGTCCGGGTTATTTTACTTAGCATAGTGTTTTCAGGGTTCATCCATGTGAATCAGAACTTCATTCGTTTTATGGCTGAATAACATTCCAAGGTATATACACATATACACACACCATGTCCTGTTTGTCCACTCAGCTGTTGATGGCACTTGCATTGTTTCCACCTTTTGGCTATTATGAGCAATGCTGCTGCGGACGTTGGCATACAAGTATCTGTGTTCCTGATTTCAGTTCTTTGGGGTTTCTACCTAGAAATGAAATCGTTGAGTCATCTGGTACTTCTGCGTTTAACTTTTTGAGGAACTACCAAACTGCATTTTATTTTATAGTTTGATGTTTTAAACTAACATTGTGACATGATCATGACCCTGTATCTTTAAATATTGAGTACATAATTTTTAGCGGCTGCTTAGTAGTCCAGTTATAGCTCTTGATGTAGTATCATTTATTTCGTTAAGTCCTATGCTGAACATTTAACAAATTTTAATAAGTTTGCAAAAAAAAATACATGTATTTGTTTTAGAATAGATTATCAGAAATAGAATCACTGGGTTAAAGTGTATGAACATTTTAAAGACTTGAAGCATATTTCCAAATTGTCATTAAAAAAATCTTCTGGGAGTTCCCGTCGTGGCGCAGTGGTTAACAAATCCGACTAGGAACCATGAGGTTGCGGGTTTGGTCCCCGCCCTTGCTCAGTGGGTTAACGATCTGGCGTTGCCGTGAGCTGGGGTGTAGGTCGCAGAGGCGGCTCGGATCCCGCGATGCTGTGGCTCTGGCGTAGGCCGGTGGCTACGGCTCCGATTAAACCCCTAGCCTGGGAACCTCCATATGCCGCGGGAGCGGCCCAAGAAATAGCAATAGCAACAACAACAAAAAGACAAAAGACAAAAAAAAAAAAAAAAAAAAAAAATCTTCTGTGTATATATCCTCCAGCAGCATATGAAAGTACTGATTTTCCTTCCCTAGTCCTAGAAATTAGGTTGAGCCGTGTGAAATCCAATCATTTTTACCATAAAACAATGATTTTATGTTGAGCAACTTAACTGTTACCTTTTCTTTTTAAGGGCTGCATTGGCAGCATAAAGAAGTTCCCAGGCTAGGGGGTCCAGTTGGAGCTACAACTGCTGACCTGCACCACAGCTGCAAACTACACTGCAGTTCACAGCAACGCCAGATCTCTAATGCACTGAGCGGAGCCAGGGATCAAACCCAAGTCCTCATGGATACTAGTCGGGTACGTTTCCGATGAGCCACTTATTATTATTACTCTTTGAAATCTATAATTTCATTAGTAAAGATAGCAGTTTTTAATATTACTATTTGATTACTAATAAGATGAACAATTTTTTTCATGCATTCGTCAGCTATTTATAGCCTGTGAAATACCTAGTCATGCTTTTTCTTCATTATTTGTATGTTTCTGTTTTTCTTATTAATTTTGAGAGGGCTGTCTAAATTAGGCTTACTAACCCTTTATGTGTTGCAGTATTTTCTGAAGTTTGTGATATTTTTTGTATATAGAAGTTTAAAATTTTTATTTGGCCAAAGACTTTGGCAGATGCTTTGGCACGTGTGAGTGATGTACCTGCTGAGCCCGCTTTTTGGAATACTGCATTATTTGAATGTTACTGTTATACAGTTCTCCTCTCTCCTTTTTGTTTGTTTTTTGGGGGGTGTGGCCACACTCACAGCATGTGGCATTTTCCAGGCCAGGGATAGAACCCATGCTGCAGTTGTGGTCTGTGAAACAGCTGTGGTGTCAATGCCAGGTCCTTAACCTACTGTGCCACAAGGAAACGTCCTCTCTTTTTTTAGTTAAAAAAAAAAAAAAAAAAAAAAAAAAACCTTTGATGTTATATCCCAGATTTTCAAATGCCACATTTCATTGAGTCCAAGTAGTCATTAGCTGTTGAGACACATCATTATTTGATGTTCCACTAAAAGAAAAATAAGATGTTCTTTACACTATGACGTACCAGAGGTTATAAGATACATCTTGAATTCAGAAATGTTAAAATATGAAACAGGAATTGTCTTTGAATTGATGAAAATACTGTGCTTTAATAAATCCTGACAGTTGCCTGGTTAAGCTGTTCATCCCGTCAGCTCTGTCTCAAACAATAAGTAGTCTTTGAAGATTTAAAGCCACTGAAACCTGTTCTTTGAGTGGATTTCTGATCCATTATAATTTGAATATTTATGAACACATTGGACCTCAGGGTTTGTAGGAAATTTACAGATCATCTGGTTCAAATCCAAGTGACTTAAATTCCTCTATGTCGTCAAGCCACATGGCTCCCTAGCTTTTCATGCTAAACAGTGGGAAATGCTTGGGGACATAATTTTAGTTCGCTGTCCTTCTCAAAGACGGACTGATCACTTAGTGGGTTCAGGAGCAAGCTTCCTACAGACTTGACTTTGTGGGTGCCGTGCCAGAGACGAACTTTTGCAGAATCTGGGCCTGGTTCCAACCAGTAGGGAGCAGTATTGTGCCTTCAGAGAGCAGGCCTGCTCCTTAAGTCCCTGAGGTTGCTGTGGTAACGTTTCTGGAGAGATGGAGTCTCTCCTGATGGGAAAGGTATTTGCTTCTCTGCTGCCTTGACTTCTTTACCTTCTAAGAGAAGGAGTCTGTGCTGTCTATACAGCAGCAGTCATATTCTGCCCAAGCTCTGCTGTTCCGTCGTTTTACAAGATGGGGGAATCACGGGGGGTTGCATTCTTGCCAGCTGAAGATGCTCTTTGTACAAGAAGGCTGACTTGGCGCTCCCTGTAGCTGGAATGATACTGCGGCCACGCATGTGCCTCAGTGATTTGTCCACTCGGGAAGATGAGAGCGGAAACAGGGGATCAATTACAAATGTGGTCTGGGATCACTACTCCTGAACAAATTTCTTTTCACTAAGTAGAATTGTCAGAGTTGTCCCCTGGCTGCTAAAGAATTTCTCCTTCTGTACAGAATCCTTTATACTTGATGAATAGCGTCATCTCCTATTCCTTGTCTGCTGCCCCTGTTATTGGGACAGGGTTTTTTTTCTTCCTACTGCAGGTTATGGGAGAAGATATCGTCCCAGAAAAAATAAGAGATGAGGTTCACACTGAGGTGAAGTGTGTTGGCCCTGCAGCCCTGTCTGCCTTGGTGATTGCATCTTCGAAAGAATTTGAAGACAGGTGGTTCAGAAAGATCAAAGACCACTTCTGTCCCTCTGAAAATCACTTCCATACAGAGATAAAAATCTTGGTTTAGTGGGCCCTTTGAAAACAAAACAAACATCTTGTGCTGTATTAATTGTCCTGGTTTACTTCAGACAGAATCCACTGCTAATCGTGGAATCTACTGAATTAAAAACGATTATTTATATTTTATAAAAATGGCTTCTCTTCCAGATTATTTCTACTGTGTTCAGTTTCTTGGGTTTTGTTTTGTTTTGTTTTGTTTTTTTGATTTTGCTTTTTAGGGCCACACCTGTGGCATGTGCACGTTCCCAGGCCAGGGGTCAAATCAGAGCTACAGTTGCCGGTCTACACCACAGCCATGGCAATGCCAGATCCCCGACCCACTGAGTGAGGCCAGGGATCTAACCCACATCCTCAAGGATACTAGTCGGGTTCGCTTCTGCTGTGCTGTATGGGAACTTCTTTTCTTTTTAGGTTTTTACCATTCACTTATCTGAGGCATACTGCCCCTCCAAAAGATATCTCTTGGGAAAGTATATAAAAGTGGCTATTAGATTTCATAGTCGTCTATAAACAGTTGCTGTATTATAATCAACAGCCTAAGCATCCACGTTGGTTAGGTGAATTCATCAGGAGCAACCACGCATGTCGAAGTGTGACAGTAAACCGTTTCTGGGAAGGGTGCGCCAAGCTCTGAGATTTACCACACTTGTCAGCCCACGTGTTTGTTAATCTTCCAGTTTCATAGATGCCGAAGGACATTCCACTACTTGTGGTCCAGAAAGCAGGACAGGCTTTAGCATATTTGTATCATTTTCTCTGCCTCCCAAGTCCTAAGGCGGGTGACACATACCGGCCCCCAAAGGAATGAGCTCCCTTGGATTGGGGTTCGTTACAGAAGAAGAACTCTGAGCTCAGGAAGCACAGATCCTTTATAACAGAGCCCTAAGCGGGGCTGCCCTGTGCTCCAAGGAAGGACAGGCTCTCCTTTTTAAGGCTCTTTGCTATGAAACCATCATTGACATGATAGTCTGGGGTGAAGGCCTGTTAGGCCCTTGCTCAGCAGATGTACAGAAACACGAGACCCTGGAGCTCTGACTCAGGCGATCACCCTCTCCTTCCAGCCACACACATTTTAATCTGCGACATCATCCTTACCTACACAAGGCCATTGCCTGACTCGCGTTGTCTGGGAGGGGAGAGCTCCCTTATGAGAAGTGGAATTTAATAACAGACCCAGTACTTCATCCAGTGTTATTGTTTGAGACTCTGAATGTGGGTGAGAACACGACTAGCCATGGCAGGGGTAGTCTTTTGTCTCTAATGTGAAACAAAAGACTTTGCATATTTAACAGACGTTTCAGTTTCTAGGAACCATTAAAAAGTATGGAAATTCCTCCACGGTTCCCATTGCCCCCACTCCGTCATTGTGTCATTGACAATCACTGAGGTCCAGTTGTCATGGGGTTTATGTCTAGTTGTGGGTGGCCCACAGGGTAGAGCCCAGAGGCCACATGGTTTTCTAAGCCCTTCCCAACACTGCCTTTGGCTCCCAAGGGCTTCCGTCTTTCCCGCTTTCCACCGTCAGTGTGCCCTGTCACTGCTTGGCTTTCACTCCAGCAGCCCTACCCGGAACCTCTCCCCACCCACCCTTTGTGTGGCTAACTCATACTTGGCTCACAGGTCTCCACCTGGTTTTAGCTTCCAGAAGTCTGTTCCCATCAAGCAGTGGGAGGTTTTGCCCTGTGTTCCTTCACTGCCCTTTGACCCCATATTGGCCCCTATTACTCTGTCTTCTCATTGCCTGTTTATCTTCCATGAGACACTTCAAACTGTAAAAACTGAGTTCCCGTCATGGTGCAGCAGAAACGAATCTGACTAGGAACGCTGAGGTTGCAGGTTTGATTCCTGGCCTCGCTCAGTGGGTTAAGGATCCGGCGTTACTGTGAGCTGTGGTATAGGTCGCAGATGTGGCTCGGATCCCGCGTTGCTGTGGCTGTGGTGTAGGCTGGCAGCTGTAGCTCCGATTAGACCCCTAGCCTGGGAACCTCCATATGCCGTGGGTGTGACCCTAAAAAGCAAAAAAACTGGAAAATCAAGGATAGGACTGTCTTGTTCTTATTTGTATCACCAGGACAGAACACCTGACATCTTACCAAACATTTATTGAATCACTAAATTAATTGGCCAGCATCTTCCTTTGTTTGCACAAAAATTTAATACCCCACAGATCTGACAGTCTGCTCAGAGATGCTGCCCTTTTCTCTTTCTGCAGCTAAAAACCCTCCCTCCCTTTCATCTACGCCTCCTAGACATGCCGGTTTCTCCCCAAGCTTGTCCAGGCTTCCCATCTCATCCTAGTCCCCTTCTAACTTTGCCCAGGCTTTTTGCCTCAGCCTCCTGCTTTCCTCCCAGACCTGCCGTCGACGCTGTCCCGAACTGCTGAGTGGTCTTCGTGGACCTGCCCACACCCTCGCCTCTGCCCCACGTCTCTCCTGGCAGCAGCATGACCACCATGTAAGGACCCAGCCTCCTGTGCCCTGATGCTTCAGCTGTAACGCTGGGCAGGAAGGGGCCCCCAGGAAGACTGGCACTTCCAGGTGTCATCACACACACACACACACACACACACACACACACACACACACACGTCACAACCATTCCCAGCACAGATGGTGAAGGTAATTAACTGAGCAATGATGATGCTAAAGAAAAATCCGCAGGCCTGCCTGCGAGCCCCACCCTCTGGTTAATGAATGAATCACTCAGGTGAGCAAATGTGGAGCACAGAGGTGTCTGTCTGCGTCCAGTGGGTGGGGGACCTAAGGGCTGATCTTGTCTCATGACTCTCAGAAGGCCTCTCTTCGGTGTTTCCTTCCATGGGGGCATCCTGCCCAGAAGCTGAGCTGGTGAGAACCCTTTGTCTTTTATACTCTTACACCCTTTCAAGCTTACACTACAGCCAAAGGGATCTTGCAGAGATTACTCTGAGTCCTTCAGTGATTCCCCAAATGGTACTTGAGGCCTGAGAGGCCCCCATGTGGTCTGGCCCCCACCCACTTCACCCCACCTCATGTTGGCTTCTTCTCATGTCTTTGACCCCTACCAGTATCCTCCCACCAAGCCCTGGGCCCATCCAGTTACCTCGACTTGGGACACCTCCCCATGATCCCCCAGCCCTGCCATCAACCTGTCCTGCCTACACATCCCAGCTCAAAAGTCACCCTCAGACAAGCTGTTTCTGATGCCAGACTTGCTCAGGTCACCCTTTAAATGTCAGAGCACCTGCGTCTCCCCCTGCCCCCACCCCCATGTGTAAGGGAACTGTAATGGAATATTCATTGTCTGAATCCTTGCTAGATCCTAAGCTCCAGGACTGTGTCTCTGGTTTGCCCCTTCATGGCAGAGCTCAGCTTCCTGAACACGCTGTGACTTCTGCCCAGTCCTGCCTTTCTGGAGCCCCGGGCCCTTGCAGAGACATCCTGAAGCCTGGTGAGCCAGCGGAGCCCCACTGCCAGCGCCACGGGTGACCCTGCCTGCCTGTGAGGTACCACATTTCAACAAAGATGTGCTTCCTTTTCGAAAAACCTTGGGTAGAAATCTCCATGAAACAAATCCAAGACCGTTGTTTACCAAAGCGATTATTTTAAATAGCAGCTTTCTAGTGCTTTTGAAATCTCCTCTATAAAAGTAGTTTATGCACGGCTTTCCAAGGTCTTAATCATAAAAATAAACAAGCAAACAAAACCCAGAGAGGATTATACAAAGGCTCCAAAGCTTGTGAAACCATGGTCCTAATGAGGGGAGGCCCAGGGCTGCTCCAATCCTGTCTTTCTTTTTTTTTTTAATTTTTTAATTTTTTTTTTTTTTTTGCTATTTCTTGGGCCGCTCCCGCGGCATATGGAGGTTCCCAGGCTAGGGGTTCAATCGGAGCTGTAGCCACCGGCCTACGCCAGAGCCACAGCAACGCGGGATCCGAGCCGTGTCAGCAACCTACCACAGCTCACGGCAACGCCGGATCGTTAACCCACTGAGCAAGGGCAGGGACCGAACCCGCAACCTCATGGTTCCTAGTCGGATTCGTTAACCACTGCGCCACGACGGGAGCTCCCAATCCTGTCTTCCTGATCAAAGTTGTCCACCAGGCGACTGCTGACGAGGTCAGGAGAAACAGAACAGGCATTTGTCTGCTTGGGGCTCACTGCTCCTTATCTTTTTCTCCCTCCTCAGCTCAGAGTGGCTTGGTCACCTAAAGCTTCAATGTTGTGCATGCTCAGCCCTTGAGCTGAGAACCACCCTCCATCTCTGAGAACTGCCCTTTTATCACCAGGCCGGATACCTGGCAGTCATATTTGTCCTCAGTGACCCTAATGATGGGATAGTGGAAGGAGGGTTCAACTGACCTAGGCTGCACCAATCAGAATCTCCCCTGAGATTTATATATTTATTTAGGAAAGAAATAGATTTTTTTTTTTTTTTTTTTTTGTCTTTTTTAGGGCTGCACCTGCAGCATATGGAAGTTCCCAGGCTAGGGGTCGAATCGGAGCTGTAGCCACAGACCTATGCCACAGCCACAGCAATGCAGGATCCAAGCCATATCTGCGACCTACACCACAGCTCATGGCAATGCTGGATCCTTAACCCACTGAGTGAGGCCAGGGATCAAACCTGCCTCCTCATGGATACTAATCAGGTTCATTAACCACTGAGCCATGACGGAAACTCCAGAAATAGATTTATTAAGATAGGATGCTTGTGAGAGATGTGAGCAGGCAGGCAAGGAGCCTCTCCCCTGAGATTTAGAATGAGACAGTCTTCTCATGGATGTGAAACTAACAAGGTCAAAATCTGAGGGTGTTTGTGTTCTACCAGGTGGACTGGGGAACAGATAGAGCAGGTCTGTAGAGAGAGAGAGAGAATCGATGCTTAGAAAGAGGCAGGGGGACAGTCTCTGCTCTGCTACATCCAGATTCCAGGCCCCTCCTGTTCTCTAGGCCCAGTCACAGTCTAGGCTGAGGCCTCTGCTAAGCACCTGGTGTGTGGTTAGCAAATAATGGCCCCCAAAGATGTCCTAACCTGTGAATGTGTCAGGTTACAGTGCAAAGGGGAATTTGCTCATCAGCTGACCTTAAAACAGGGAGAGTCTTATACAAGTGAACCCAGTGCAGTCACTGAGATCTTTCCAAATGGAAGATGGAGTGTAGTAGGACTCCCCAAAGAAACAGGCCCGCGGAGTTCCCGTCGTGGCGCAGTGGTTAACGAATCCGACTAGGAACCATGAGGTTGCGGGTTCGGTCCCTGCCCTTGCTCAGTGGGTTAACGATCTGGCGTTGCCCTGAGCTGTGATGTAGGTTGCAGACGTGGCTCGGATCCCGTGTTCCTGTGGCTCTGGCGTAGGCCGGTGGCTACAGCTCCGATTCAACCCCTAGCCTGGGAACCTCCATATGCCGCGGGAGCGGCCCAAGAAATAGCAGCAACAACAACAACAACAACAAAAAGACAAAAGACAAAAAAAAAAAAAAAAAAAAAAAAAAAAAAAAGAAACAGGCCCGATAGGATATCTGCAGATATATGTGTAAGAGGAGATTGTCATAGGGATTAGCTCAAGCGGTTATGGAGGCCAAGAAGTCCCATCAGCTGTCTTCCAGGAAAGCCAGTAACATCATTCAGTCCAAGTCTGCAGGCCTGAAAATCAGGAGTTTGATGGTGCAAGTCCTGATCTGAGTCCAAAAGCCCGAGAACCATGAGGGCCATTGTCCAAAGGCGGAAGACAGATGTCCTAACTCAAACAGAGCGAATTTGTCCTTCCTCTGCCTTTTTGTTCCATTCACGCCCTCAACAAATGGGTGATGCCCACCCAGGCTGGAGAGGGTGATTTTCTTTACTTCACCAGTTTGGATGCTATTCTCTTCCAGAAACACTCTTTTTTTTTTTTAATTTTTTTTTTTTGTCTTTTTGCCTTTTCTAGGGCCGCTCCTGCGGCATATGGAGGTTCCCAGGCTAGGGGTCTAATCAGAGCTGTAGCCACTGGCCTACACCACAGCCACAGCAATGCGGTATCCCTACACCACAGCTCACGGCAGCGCCGGATCCTTAACCCACTGAGCAAGGGCAGGGATCGAACCCGCACCCTCATGGTTCCTAGTCGGATTCGTTAACCACTGCGCCATGACGGGAACTCCCCAGAAACACTCTTGAGACACATTCCAAATATTTTACCATCTATCTGGACATCCCTTAGCCAGTCAAGTCACCATATAAAATTTACCATCACATAGAGGCAGAAGGAGTGGGTCCGGGTCAGAGAGACGCTGTGCTGCTGGCTTTGAAGATGAAGAGGCCATGAGTCATGGAATGCAGGCAGCTTGCTGAAGTTAGAAATGGCAAAGAAACAGATTCTGTCTTACAGTGTCTAGGAAGGAACACAGTCCTGCTGACACCCCTGATTTTAGTGAAACCTATGGGGGAGGTCTGGACTAGATACCCATAAGCTAATCAATTTGTGTCATTTTTATGCCGTGTTTGTGGTCATTTGTTATAGCAGCAATAGGAAACTAATATACAAAGTAACCTACCCTGGGTGTTCCCTCTGTGGCATAGTGGTTAAGGACCTGGCCTTGCCGCAGCTGTGGTATAGGTTGCAGCTGTGGCTTGGATTCAATCCCTGGACCTGGGAATTTCCATATGCTATAGGTGCATCCAAGAAAAAAAAAAAAAAAAAGTAACCTACCAGAGTTCCCATCGTGGCTCAGTGGTAACAAGCCCAACCAGTATCCACGAGGATGTGGGGTCGATCCCTGGCCTTGCTCAGTGGGTTAAGGATCTAGTGTTGCCGTGAGCTGTGGTGTAGCTCGCAGATGCAGCTCAGATCTGGCATGGCTGTGGTGTAGGCCAGCAGCTGTAGCTCTGACTTGACCCCTAGCCTGGGAACTTCCCTGTGCCACGGGTGTGGCCCTTAAAAAAAAAAAAAAAAGTAACCTACCCGTAAATTAAGATAGCTTGAACTAGTTTCATTTTTTGTTCATTGCAACTGGAGAATACTGGTATGGACCACTTGGGTCCTGACAATCTTGGTTTTAGAATGAGACTTTGTGTCTCTGGGGGCTGTTTCTTTTATAAATGACATTCCTCTGTAAAACTTTGATAGAGCATTGTCGTAGGAGATCTCTGAGATCTCAGATAAGATGCGACACCTGCTTTCAAGGCACTTCCATGTCTAGTACGAGTAATAGGACATCCACATAAGCAGCAAACTAGGGGCAGCAAGGAGGTCTGAAGAGTGCAGGGTGCAGAGGAGGGGGTGGCGGTGAAGAAGTTGGCCCTGGTTGGGGATGGGGCAGGGGGGGTTGTAGCGGCCTCCGCAGAATGAGAGCCAGGCCTGCGAGGTTTCTCACTGGAGGGATGAGAGAGACCAAGGCCTGGAGGACATGAAGCCTGGTCATTGTCCAGGTGAGGGGGCCTGAAGGAATGTGGTGGGTGATGAGGCTGCACAGGTTAACTGGTGTCAAATTATAGGTGATTGTCAGTGCCTGGTAGGGAGCCTGACTTGACTGGGTGGGGGCAGATAGCGAGCTGTGGAAAGTCTCTGAGCAGGGGAATGGCTGTTCAGGGTTGTACTTCAGACTGACAAATCTGCTTTTACTTTCCACGTGTTAATAGCCTTTGAGCTGTGCAGTATGTGTTTTCTGGGTCTAGGGCGTAAGCACTAACCTGGAGGGGGGAGGTGGGCTCTAGACACTGAGATGTCCCAGTGCCTCGTGGAATTCATTACCCTTAACGACCTTCCCATTCCACCTAGAAAAAGCTAAACCCGGAGTTCCCCTTGTGGCTCAGCAGGTTAAGAACCTGACTCGTATCCATGAGGATGTGGGTTCCATCCCTGGCCTCACTCAGGGTGTTGCTGCAAGCTCTGGCTTAGGTTGTAGATGTGGCTCAGATCTGGTGTTGCTGACTGTGGTGTAGGCCAGCAACTGCACCTACAGTTTGATGTCTAGCCTGGGAACTGCCATATGCTGTGGGTGCAGCCCTAGAAAGAAAAAGAAAGAAAGAAAAACACTAGCAGCTTTGCCCACTGTCCTCCCTCCTCCTGCCTCACTGGCTCACTCACAGACCTGGAGAAACCACTGACTGGTGAAATGCAGACAGTGGAGGCAGGGAGGCTCTTGGGGCTGACATGTAAGCTCTCCGGGAACTGGGGCACATCTGTTTCCACCCACACGGGCTGCTCACACTTAGGAGAGCTGGATTCCAGCCCCCCTGCTCGTCCTTGGCCTTGCGCACATGCTGCGCCCTCTCTCTGTGGCTACCTCCTTTGGGCCTCTGTCCCCTCAGCATCACCGCCTGGATACCCTCACTCACCACACCCTGCAGCGCCCCGAGAGGAGTGAAGGATGGCGCTCTTGGGAGGCAGCAGAGCTGTCCCAATGGAAATACAGTGACAACCAGGAAAAGGAGGTCGTGTTTATACTTGTACATGTGTCTGCAGTGTTTACATTCTCTGATAACAGTTTTTCTGACACACATACACTCTTTGGGAGGAAGCTGAGAAAGTGAGTGATAGTTTCTCTGCATCCAACAGCTTCTTGGACTGAGTCCAGAAAATGAAGCATCTGAAAATGTGGCTCTGGCACTACTTGGCCAGGCAGGCAGGGCCAGCATCGTGGAGGGCCAGCATAGCCTGGGTCAGAGTGAGGGGGAGTAAAGCCGTCTGGGGGTGTCTGAATGTTCGGTCCCTGCAGGAACAAAGCTCCTTGACCAATCAGTTAACATTCTTTGTGTCCAGGACCATCCAAGGCATGGTGGTTATGGTCCTGGGGGCAGGGGGTGGGGGTGGGGAGCCTGCAAAGATACCTTTGGCCTCTTACAATGAAGATAGGGAAATAAAAGATGAGTATCTAGTGAGGACCAAATGAATGCCACAGGTCATTTCTAGGACAGGGAGGTCTGGGGGACAGGGCCGGCCATGCCAGGCAGTCCTGGCTGATAACACTGCAGTGGGCAATGTGATTCCTTTTTTTATTTATTTTGTATTTTTAGGGCCACACCTGCGGTATATGGAAGTTCCCAGGCTAGGGGTCTAATTCAAGCTGTTGCTGCCGGCCTACATCACAGCCACAGCAACGCAAGATCTGAGCCATGCCTACGATCTACACCACAGCTCACAGCAACGGTGGATCCTTAACCCACCGAGCGAGGCCAGGGATCGAACCTGTGTCCTCATGGTTGCTCGTCAGATTCAATTCCGCTGAGCCGTGATGAGAACTCCAGTAATGTGATTCCTGCCCCTTGATTTGGGGAATGCTTGCCACTGTGCCCCACCTCCCTGGCCCCTGAACATGACCAACATAACAATGAAAGATTTCTTTCATCCTCTCATGTTCTCCACTGTGTTGGTGAACGTGGGTGCCACCCCAGCTGACTCTGACATTCTCCAGGACAGATGTGAGTCTGGGTCTCTGCCTGTCGCTGCAGGTGTCTGGCACCTGGTGGGCATTCTACTGCTGCCCTTGAATTTCACACTGTAGGAGAGACTCCGAATGGCTCAGCAGGCAAGCCTGCCATGGCAGGTGCAGGTGCAGTCCTGCCCGGAGCTGGATTAAAGCTGGGGCAAGATCAGATTTGGGAGGATTGGAAATTTGGATAAGGACTTTGCTTTGGCTTTCAGCCAGTCCCTTGCCAGGCGTGTAAAACCCGCCTTGTCCCCTGGTGGAAATGGTGTCTTGGGATGAGAGGACAGGCTGGTGGCCCTGGGGAGTCCAGTCCCACAGAGGAATGGCCCAGCCTCACATCAGTGAGTCCTGAGATTGTATCAATCAGGCTAGGCTGGATCAAGGTGCAGTAAGAAACAGCCCTAAATCTCAGTGGCTTAAACAACAAAGGTTTCTTTCTAGCTCATCCTAGGTATCCATTGCTGGTCAGTGGGATCGGCGTGTCCTGCTCTTTGCAGTCGCTTAGGAACTGACCGAGGGGCTCCATCCATCCATCTCGAGGTAAGATGATCTCTATTCAGGCACCTAGAATCCTGGAAACGATCCGCAACACTTCCCTCACGTTCCACCGGCCAAAGCAAACCACCCAGCTTCCTAGCAGGTGGGGGTCACGATGGAGTGACAAGATGCCCAGGGGAGGAGCAACTATACTCACGAGCCACACAGAGGGCAAACTGGCTGGTGGAGAGGACTTGGGAGGGGGAGGGCTGGTTCTCTCCACCAAGACTGAGCAGGACGCAGGGGCAGAGCCTGCCTTTGGAGCGCCGGGCGCCCCAGCAAGCTTTTTACCTTCCCATAGCTTTCCTGTCTGGTGGTGAAATCCACCTTAAAACCCTCCACAGCCCTGGTCAGCCTAACCTCACCACGGCGGGCAGCATCAGGACTGGGAGTGAAAAACCTGTAGGAACCAAGGGGCTTTTGTTGTCGGACTTTCAGGAATTATGGAGGAAAAAGGTGAAGTGAGGATGGAAACACAGTTTTGTTTTTGTTTTTAGCCCTGCCTATAGCATGTGGAATTCCTGGGCCAGGGATGGAACTCAAGCCAATGCCAGATCCTTAACTGCTGGGCTACCAGGGAACTCCCAGAAATGCAGTTTAAAAGAAAACAGGAGTTCTCCTGTGGCCCAGAGGGTTAAGGATCTGCTGTTAACCACTGCAGGGCTGGGCTGCAGGGGGCTACCCTCCACAGAGTGAGACGTGAGATGCCACGGGCATCAGGATTCAGAGGCCACCGGGAGGAGGGACTCCCTCCCAGCCTCCGCAGTAAAGGCAAAGCTTCTGAGCCGGAAAAGGGCAATAGGAAGCCATTTGCTGCAGTAAGTTGGTGGCAGGGGAGAAGACGCCTTTAGGGCTTTTGTGCTTGCTTCTCTTGGACTGAAACAGCCCGGATCACTTCCCTCCCCTGAGCCATAACACCTTTGTTCCTTTGGTCTTGGGTTAACTGTTACGTCTCTGGAAGGTGTCCCCTGACTTCCCCAGGTTGGTCTGGCGGGCCCTCCTCTGTGCTCAGCATGGGCCTCAACATGCCACGTAGAGGGGTCTGCATCTGGAGACAGGTGACTGCGCCTGGGGGCTGCAAGGTCAATGCGGGACCTTTCTTGCTTGCTCAAGGCACTACTGCAGAGCCATTCCCAGATCTGATCATTCAAGCCCCAGGGATTCAGCCCAGACTGCAGGTACCTCCACGCCAGCCCAAGGCTCTTTGAAGCAAAAACCTGAGCTGCCAATCCGTCTTGTCCAAATCCAACTCTTGGTGCCCTGGCTCGCTCTACCCCTGTGGCCACGCTTTGAACCAGCCCTGCACAACTTACAGTGGCAGGTTCATTGGTTCCAGGGATACTCTAGTATTGTGCTCTTCCAGGCAGGAGGCATTTTCTTGCCTCTCCCAGAAACATCCGGAATGCCCCCTACCTTCTCCTGAATCTGTCTTTCCTGACTTTCTGGGGAGAGGACCATTCCTGGACACTGGGAAACAGGAGCCCTTGGTCACACCCACTGCCCCGGTGCCGCAGTTTTTACCCATATGTAAATCTTGGCTTATATCAGCCTTTTCTCACATTGCAGAGATTCGAGAAATGGTAATATCAAAGCACTGACTGATCTTTGGAAGAAAGGGGCTCTATTTTCATGATTTTGTCCTCTAGCCCCCTGCCCCCTACCTTCCCAGAATCTTCTAGAATGCGCTGCATAGGCCATACTAGAGCCGGGAAGGCAGGAAAAGGAAAAGGTCTGCAGGGTGAACGGTCTCAGGCCTGGGACCAAACACCGGCAAGTCTTGTCCAAGCGCCTTTAGTTCAAAGGGAAGCAGGCTCAAAGCTTCTAGCTGTTCAAGTGGGGTCCTGGAGGCAGAAACTCCACGAATGCCCCAGCCTTGGCCCCGAGGAGGTCCTTTGGAGGAAGAGACCCCTCAGAAATGAGGCAAGGCCTGGAGAAAGGGCCTCAAGGGGTGGGCCATCCTAGGCACCAGGCCAAGCTGCTCGAGCTGCAGCCGCGTGGACCTGTAGGCGTTGAGGTTGCTGTAAGGAGCAGGCAGGCTGTCGTGGGGCCTTGCGAAGTGGGCCTGCGGGGCCCCCCAAGGGGCGTGATGGGACTGGAACCTGGGAGCTGGAGGTGGGTTTGGGGCCAGGGGGCTGCCGGGCCCCGAGGATGCGGACAGACTCTGGTTCTGGGGGTTGCTGCCCGTCGACTGGCTGCTGAAGGGGTTGGAGGATGTGCGGTCACTGGCAGAGCTGCTGCTGCTGCCGCTGAGGCGGCCGGGCGGGGGGCTGGGGCCTGCTCTGGGCTGGAGCGGTGCAGCCAGCCTGGGCGACTTGAGGCCCATCACGGGCTTGGAGGAGGCGTACAGGTGCCGGAACTCCTCGTCAAATGGCTCCACCGCCTGGCCCGTGAACTTGGAGAGGATGTTCCGGTGCACATGTCCGCAGAGCCAGGAGAAACTGGAGGGGAGAGAGAGAGAGAGTGTGAGGGGTCGGGATCGGGGGGCCTCGGCCCCCCTGCTCTGCAGGGGTCACTCCCATCCCCCCACCTTGCTCCTCAGCTCTGGCTCCTTCCATCCTGGCCAACCCCCTGGGCGGGCAACATGGCTGTCCCCTCCCACAGGTGGCAAAAGCTCCTCGGAGACCGGTAAATGTCTGTGGGTGAACAGTTAAGATGCAGAGCGAATCCTGGGCTCAGGTCAGGGCTCCCTTCTGATGCTCAGATCACGGGCCCTTAGAAGATCCCTGCGGAGGCACACAGGGGCTGAGTGCCAGTGTCTCCAACGCCAGGCTGATTTAAGTCACCCAGCCACTGGGGCCTCAGTGCAGTGTCTCCTCCTGTGACATTCAGGACACCTGCCTCTTCTAACAAATATGGGAAGGCAGAGGCTCTATTCCCACGAAGATCTAAAGGGAGTAGCCTGGTTTTCAGGCAAATGGACCAGGGCGGGGGCGGGTAGAGAACCCTATACTCTTTAGGGAAGGAAAGGAGAATGCAGGGTGAGCCCACAAAACAGGAAAGATGCCACATCAGGGGGTCTGCCCGGACGCCCACGGGAGGGGAGGACGCCCTCAAGCAGAGAACTTGCCCTCCTTCCATTTACGCATTTTAAATGAAAACAAAATGCTCAAGGCCTCCTGATTTAAACAGATTCCTTTCCATCTCTGATGGAAAACTCCCCTCATCTCCCCACTCCCTGCACCCCCCAAAAAAAACCCTTGACAAAGCCTGATAACAGAATAGAACACCCATCAAGAGCCTCAGCTTAGAGATTCCTGGGCCTCTAATAATGGGGACTCAGGTGTGGGGAGCAAGGGGGACAGGATGATCAGAGGGGGACAGGGTCACGGGGGCGGGAGGGACAGAAACAATGCCACCAAGAGTCTCAGCCTCCAGCCCCAGCTGGCCTGTCTTGCCACCAAAAGGCGGCCCCCTTCTGGAGTCCCCTGCTCTTGTGAGGCAGGGCGGTCCCCTGCAAGGTTGGACCCATCCTGGGAAAAACAATGAGGCTTTGTTTGAACAATGAGGCTCCCTCCCAGGAGCCACCCACATACCCGAGAGGCGAGGAGCTGATGCTAAGCCAGCCAGGTGACTGGGAAGGGGGCAAACACTGGGAGAGTGGGAGTCTTGGCTGCAACTGAGAAGTTAGTCACCCTCTACTCCTTGGAATCAGCCTAGATTAGACCAAGCAACTGCGTGCCTTCTCAACAAAGCAGGTCCAAAGGTAGCTTTTCAGGCCCCCACTCCGTCTGCCCCTGCACCCCTGCCTGCCCCACATCCCTTGTGCGTCCCTGCAACACTTGAGTGCCACCCCTCACCCCACTCGATGCGCAGGGGAGCCCCTCCTTGACACCCTCCCTGGCCCTTCATCCTGTGCTCTAGCTTTTACACTTTATCACCACCTATGGTAAGAATTACATTTTGATTTTATTGTTTTTTGCCCCTTAAGTATATAGAATTGACTTAGTCATCATCTTTGGCTCAAGACCCACCCACATCATTGATCTATTAATGGCCCATTTATATTTATTTAGCTTTACTTAGTTATTTGAAATCATCTAATAAGCACCTATGAACCCACCACCTAAAATAAAAAAGCTAGCATCCTGACAATAACCAGCAGCTAACCACAGGGTCCCGCCCAGGAATGCATTTTTCCAGTTTCCCAAAAATAGAGAAAATCATCATCCAGAGTCCTGTGTCCATACTTCCCATACTTTCCTTTTTCTACGATAAAAAAAAAAGTTTTATAGCTTCTCCAAAGTACTGTTGGCCTTCCATGTACTCGAGTACCACATCTGAGGATTCAACCAACCACAGATGGAAAATGTTCAGAAAAAAAAATTTCCAGAAAGTTTCAGAAAGCAAGACTTGAATCTGCCTCGTTGACAACATTTACGAAGCCTTTACATTGTATTAGGTATTATAAGTAATCTAGAGATGATTTAAAGTATGTGGCAGTGGAAACGAATCTGACTAGCATCCATGAGGATGTAGGTTCGATCCCTGGCCTCGCTCAGTGGGTTAAGGATCCGGCATTGCCGTGAGCTGCAGTGTAGGCTGGCAGCTGTAGCCCTGATTTGACCCCTAGCCTGGGAACCTCCATAGGCCACAGGTTGGGCCCTAAAAAGAAAAAAAAGAAAAAATGCCAGGGTAAAGTCACTGTACTGACTGGAAATGAAGATGCAAAGAAATGGTTAAACATGAGGTTGGATGAAGGGTGGAAAGTCATGGAAATCACGATGGGACGAAAGGGAAGATCAAGGTAGTTATGGGGGAAGCACAGCAAGGCCTGTCTGTCCGGACCCCTCCGGCAGTCCCCCAGTCCCTGGAGAAAAGGGTGCTCCCAGCCTTCGGGTACAAGGAAGACAGCTTGAGGGCCCTGTGACCTGCTTCGGGGAGATGGGGGAGGTCAGAGTCCTTCCTGCACCTGCTTCCCAGATTCCTTCAGCTCAAAATGTGTCTTCTGCCAGAGCAGCATGTCCTTGTGTGGGGATGGCACAGCCACACTGCCTTCAGCAGGAAGCCTTCACTTCCCCCGCCCCCACCTTCCCAACCCCCAGCAACCAGTCATGGGACTAGTGGCTTGTGGAGCCATTAAAAAGATTTCCATACATTCGAAAAGGACAGAGAAAGAAATTCTGAAAGAGAAGATGAAGAGGGGTTAACTCTCTCTTCTTTTTTTTTTTTTTTTTTTTTGGCTGTGCCTGTGGCCTGAAAAAGTTCCTGGGCCAGGGATAGAACCCATGTCACAGCGGAGTGCAGCAGTGAAAACACCAAATCCTTCACCCACTGTGCCCCCAGGAAACTCCTCTTATTTTCAATAAGGAAAATAACGTTTCTTCGTTTTCATTTGTATTTGCCCTTGGAGTTCATCTTGAAGGGTGACCTTGCCCTTGGGAGGAGCAGAAGGAAGCAGAACCACCTTGTTGAGCTGTGTCAGGCCTTGACCCATCCTTTTGTAAGGATGAAATCCCGGTGACACCACTTTGAGGGAGGCATTAGTCTTCTCCTTGACAGATGGGGGGCTGAGGCACAGAGAGGGTAGGTGATTGGCCCAGGGTCACCAGCTTCCTTGACGAGGCTCTCCAGCTCTCTAGGGCCTCTCAAGAGATGAGGGATAGAGATGAGTGATGAGATTAGTGTGGAGCATCACAAGGAGCTCCCACAAATCACAAAAGCAAAACAGCATGAGGCCAAAGCAGGCGTTTCACCAGGGAAGAAACAGGAAAAGATGCTGAGCAGCATCAGTGATTAGGAAAATGCAAATCAAAGGTTAGGATGCGTTACCATTTTATACCTTTTCAGAAAAAAAGAAGACTGACAATACAAATGGAGGATTTACAAATTTCTACATTGCTGATGGTGTGCAAATCAGTACAGTGACTTTGGAAATATCCTGGCATTTTTCTTTCCTTTTTTTTTAATTTTTTATTCTTTTTTATTTTTTGGGCTTTTTAGGACGGAACCTGCAGCATATGGAAGTACTCAGGCTAGGGGTCAAATCAGGCCTTTTGAAGGCTCCTATGTCACATAAACTAGTATTAAATAGATTTGTTTGCTGTTAACCTGTGTTTCGTCGTCCACTGCACAGGGACCCAGCCAGAGGACCCAGAGGGGCATTAGAAAAAAGTTTTCCTCCCTGTACCATGGGTATGGGGTTTCTTTTGAGGGCAATGAAAATGTTTTCAACTAGATAGTGGTGATGGTTACACATACTGTGAATGTGCTAAATGCCACTGAATTGTGCATTTCATGGTTAATTTTTGTTAACGAGAGTTTCACCTTAATAATGAAACCCAGTGAGAGGATTTCTTGGCTATGGTGGACCTCCCGCTCTGGGCTTGGCTCCTGGGGTCCGGGGCAGCTGCCCAGGCACAGCCCAGACCCTTCTCATCCAGGTGGTGACCTTGGTCTAGTGCCACTTGGTTGAGGTCAGAAGTCGAGGTCAGAGGCCAGATGTGGGTTTTGAGGCTGAGCTCCCACCCTGAGCTTCATTTGCTTGCTGCCCAGAGGCTTTTGTTGCTCTCTGGGGAAAGAACAGCAGGTGAAGAGGTGGCTTTGGCCACGTGGGGAGGGGCGCTCATCCCACCTCAGCCTTTTCTGAACAACCACGGGCTGCATGCAGGTCCCAAGGGTCAGAAACAGGCGGGTTCCATTTTCCATAGATGCCCCGATTGAGAAAGAGGCTGTGGCTGGACACACGTGGGCTCGGGGACCTCAGGCTGCCTTGTCTCAGAGCCCCCGGCATGCTACTGCTCCCCACAGAAGGACGGTGCCCCCCACTTCCTTCACTGCAGCCTGGGAGGTGGAGAGGGAGGCCAGAGAGGGGCAGCCTGGCCACCAACCCAGGCCATCTCCCTCCCCTGGGTTGGTTATTGGTTATCCACCTAGTTTGACTGCAGCTGCGGGGGGGGGGGGGGAGGCCCTCCTCCTCCATGCCCGCAGTAGGCCCAGTCTGTATCACCTGGGTCTCTACGTAGCTGATGCATGAAGGAAGGAACAGAGAGGTGTGGTAACTTGGCAGAGGTCACCCAGCCAGGGATAGATCTGGGAAGTAAACTTTGATCATCTGCTCTCTAGGCTGGGTTACTGCCACTTCTGGTCCTTGGTGCCAGCCACAGGTCCCATGTAGAGACGTTCCTGACAGGGATACGGAGCGGGGGGCAGGAAGGGGTGGGGGCGGCCACAGAAAGTGACAAGTCATCTTATCTAGGACATGGTGACAGTTTAGCAAGCCCTGGCAACTCTGAAGTGAGAGGAAGGCTGTTTCGGTGTCCTCCAGTCCTTGTGGGGCCCACACATCCCTCTTCCCAGCCAGGGAGGCGTTGCCTGGGCCTGTTCAATGTCATCCCAGCTGTCACCTTTTCAAGTTCTGCCTCTCCTGGGTCCCTTCCTTGAGCTTTGCCAAGGTGCTGGCTGCCTAATAGCAACCTCTTATTGAGCACCTATTGTGTGCTTGGAGCTATGCCACATTTCACAAATTTTATCTCATTGAGCCTCACAATAACCTATGAGGGGAGGTACTGTTACCCCCATTTTGCAGATGAGAAAAGCGATGCTAAAAAGAATTGACTTGCACACTTTAAATGGGTAAATGATCTGGCTATGAATTATATCTCAATGCATTTTTTCTATTAAAATAACTAGGGAGGAGTTCCCATTGTGGCTCAGTGGGTTAAAAATCCAACATAGCATCTGTGAAGATGCAGGTTCGATCCCTGGCCTCGATCAGTGGGTTAAGGATCCGGTGTTGCCATGAGCTGTGGTGTAGGTCACAGATGTGGCTCATATCCGGCATTGCTGTGGCTGTGTCGTAGGCTGGCAGCTGCAGCTCCAATTCCACCCCTAGCCAATGAATTTCCATATGCCGCAGGTGAAGCCATTAAAAGGGGGGGAGTTCCCTGGTGGTCTAATGGTTAGGATTCAGGACTTTCACCACTGCAGTCTGGGGTTCCATCCCTGGTCTGAGAACCGAGAGTCCACATCAAGCTGCTACATGCTGCAGCCAAAAATAAAATAACTAAACATTTTGAAATGAAATGGGGCACACACACAACAAAACAAGTTGCATGGCTTTAGAATCACACCTGAGAGATCAGAGGAAGGAAACTGGATTTTATGTCCTACTGCAATACAAAGGGAAACTGAGGCACTTGGAAGGCCTCTCTCTACCCCAAAGTCCTTGCAGGAAGGGTCCAGATTTCCCTCCTTTGCCCAGGCTGGTCCTGCCTCCAGCCTCATGTTTGTGATGAAGCCCCAGCTGTGGCGCAGGAGCCCCTGGGGAGCTGCTGGTGGGTGTATGGGCCTGAGTGGCTGGGGCTGGTCTGCACCACACTCAGCCTTGGCCTTACGAAGCCTCAGCAGAAGGCGAAACCCAGCGCTCACCTGTACGATCCACACAGGACGTATCTCCAGTCGGAGATGATGAACTTCTCCTGGATTTGGCCGGCGAACTTCCTGCCCGATTTGGCACAGTACACCTCTCCTTCCACGCTCCGGATGGAGATGTTCTGTTGGAAGGGAGGTTAAGCTGTCCTTACGAATCATCTATTTATAGACATACATTTGTCTAAGAAAATCCCTGGAAGGATGCTCCCCAGAGTAAGCAGGGTTAGCGCTAGTTGGTGGGACTACGGACCATTTTTATTTTTTCCTTGTCTGAATTTACTCAATTTTCTTTGTTGTCCTGACATTTGAGCAATGAAAAAAAAAGAAAGGGGCGATGTTAGAATTTAAAGAAAGCAGAAAATAGAAGAAAGATGAGGGCCTGGTACCCATGGAGCCTCAGTTTAGGCTCCCATGGACCACAGAGGGCTGGCAAGGCCAGCCTTGCCCTGTAAGTGACTTCAGTGACATGACTCCCTGACTCCAAGCTAGGCAGAGGGAAGGCCCACTGCAACCAGAGGGCGCAGCTTCGTGGAGATCCCGATGGACTCTAGATTGTTCTAAGAAAATGTGTGCCTACAACCCAAATTGTGGCCCTGTGTGTCCCCTTCCTCCCCAGCAGCACTGCTGCCCCCGCCCTCAAGCGGGCATCCTTCCTGGAAGTCGAAGGAATGAAAGGGCAGGTGGAATGCAGCAGGTGGCTGGGCGGGCTGTGGGGAGGGCATGCCCAGAGCCTCCAACAGCTCCTCCCCCGCCTCTCCATTAGCTCTGCGAGATGACAGGAGGAGGGCCATGCTGCACTGTCCCCGGGGGTGGTGGGTGTGGCCCACAAGGACAAGGCCTGCGCCCACTCTGGGCTGTTTCAGTAGCCCCGTGCGGAAGCTGTACGATCTAGGTAAAATCAAGCAGACCCCGTAGTGAGAGGACTTCAGGCCTGTGGCGGCAGAGGGGCCTGGACTCAGCTGCGCTCCGGTCAGTGTGGAAGGGAGAGGGGGATGTGGGGTCTCCCAAGGCTGACCTGCCTGAGCTGGGGAGTCACCAAGGGAGCCCTCTGCCTGCTGTTCAGCTGGGTCAACCGGTGACAGCCATGGGCGGTTTTGCATCTGAACTTGAATTAGCTGCCCCCAGTTTGCCAGGACGAAAGGAACCCTCATCTCTGGGTTTTTCTTTTTCTTGCCAGAAGGAAGTGAGGACTTTGGTTGCGTCCTAGAGGATCAGTCCCCTCTTGGGACCGTGGAGACCGTATCACACGGTCCTGGATGTTGCCCTGCTCTGGAAGGGTATCCACTGGGTCTCCTCCATGAGAGGAGAAGAGGCAGAGCTTGGGCCCCTTTATCCTTCGCAGCCCCAGTGGGTCCATGTGAGGTCACGGGGCTATGAGCGGAAGTGAGCAAAATCTCTTCCGGGTCAGGTCCTAAAAGCATCCCCCGGGATCCTCTGCCGTCTTTCTCCCTGTCGCTGTATCTCAGAGGCCAGAGGCTGGGCACTCCTAACAGTGCAAGCTGAGGGAGGGCTCTCTGACTCGGACTTTAGCAAGAAATCAACGTTTATTATGTTAAGCCAAGGAGATGGGAGCCTCCGTTACCACAGTTTAGCATGTTCTATCCTAACGCAAAGTACCTTTCGGATTGTCACGGGCCCTACCTTGAGGTGACTGTCAGAGACCTGGGCTTTGTCACACATCTCCTGGAAGAGCTGCACGCCTCCCTGGTCCAGGAGCACACAGACAAACACCCCGCGCTTGTTGGCCGCCTCCAGAATGTCACAGAAGATCTCCACATCCGTGAACACATCCATCAGGATGGCCAGGACCTGGGGCCAGGGCAGAGGGGCACCAGAAGGGTCAGGGCCAGGTGCTCAGTGGTTTCAGCCAAACTCCTGGAGGCCCAGCAAGGGTGGAAGGGCTGGAGGGGGAGGGTCGGGCCAGGCAGGACTCAGGAAGGGCGGGAGAGCCTTGCCTCCGTCCTGACCCCACCTCTCCACCCCAGCAGAGAGCCTCTGGCCTGTCCTCCCACTGCTGGAGTGAAGTTTAAGAGATGTGCCCACACCCCAACCCCAACCTGCCATGTGACCTCATTTGGGAAAAGGGGCTTGGCAGGTGTAAGTAAGACTCTCAAGATGAAAATCTTGGATTTTCCGGTGGGCCCTAAGTCCAATGACCAGGGTCCTTATAAAAGACACCCAGAGTTGTTCTCTGGTGACGAAGCAGGTTAAGGATCCAGTGTTGTCACTGCTGTGGTTCAGGTCACAGCTGTGGTACAGATTTGATTCCTGGCCCTGGAACTTCTGCATGGCGTGGGCATGTCCCGAAGAAAAAAAAAAGGAGAGAAAAAGACACCCAGAGGAGAGACAGAGTGAAGAATTTAAGGCGATGTGAGGATGGAGGCACACATGATTCTTGCAGCCACAAGCCAAGAATCACCTGAGCACAGGCAGCTCGGAGGGGAAGGGTCGAGACTCCCTAGAGCTTCTGGAGGGGAGTGGTCCAGCTGACACCTTGATTTTGGACGTGTGGGCTTCAGAACTGTGAGAGAATAAATTACTGTGTTATGTGTGAGCATTTGTTACCATAGCTCTAGGAAGCTAATCCTGTGGGGAAGCTAATTCAAAGGAAAAGCGGTCTCCTGGGAGGTGGGGAATTTTGGCTCCAACCCTGGTGCTACTGGAGACTCGCCGAGAGCCTGCAGACAAGTCACTTCCCCTCTCTGGGCCTCAGTTTCTTTAGCACTAAGACAATGCACGATAAAAGAGCATTAGCTACCATGCAAAATGGATATAACCATAGCCCGGGTTATGCACAAAAGTAAGGATTGTCATTCTTGTCCATAGTTAAAATATGACTATGATTTTATATGCTTTATTTATGAGCAATTGTGGATAATGCCAGAATGTTGTTTTATTTTGTTTGGTTTTTATGGCCGCACGTCTGGCTTATGGAAGTTCCCAGGCTAGGGGCTGAATCGGAGCTGCAGCTGCTGGCCTACACCACAGCCATGGCAACGGCCGATCCAAGCCATGGCCAGGCTGCAGCTCATGGCAAGGCCAGATGCTTAATGCATTGAGCAAGGCCAGGAATCAAAACCGCATCCTCATGAGTGCTGGTTGGGTTCTTAACCTGCTGAGCTACAATGCGAACGCTAAGAATGTTGTTTTAAACCAGGTTCTGGAGGAGGATTAAAATTAGTGCCCGTACCACCATGGACATAAAAAAGAGAGCACGTTTCTTGTTAGGGCCAATCAGCCGGACCAGCACAGCAGCGTGGGATTGGCTGAGGAGGAGGAGGCCCTTCCCAGGATACCTCGCTGAGGAAGGAAGCTGGGAGCACAGCCTTCCAGGCGGGCTCCAGGCATCTGGAGCTTCAGTGAGGTGGAGGGGCCCAGCCAGGGGGCTGCTGTCTGCCAGGGCAGTTCCCACTGGCCAGGGCCATCCTGCGGGGGACCTCTGAACCTGGCTGAGAATCCCTCACTACCTGCCAGGACGTGAGTTCCTCCTGGGCTGGAAATCCTGCAGCTTTGGGACCGGGAGGGGGTGGGTGGGGAAAGGGGACTTGGCTCCTGGGGATGGGGGGCACCAACCCTGTTGAAGCCGGTTTTGGAAGGGGGCACTTAGCACCCCATTCCTCCCCCACCCCCGCTCAGCAGCTCTTATCAGAGGGACAACCAGAGATCTTGCTCTGGGGACCCTGGTACTGTTCACGCCCCAGAATCCAGTTCTCAGGGGTGGGGAGGGGACCATCTCATCAGCTCCCTGGGGGTGGGGAGGGCAGGGTTGTGTAGTTTCTGCTCAGGTTTCTTGCTGTGTCCCATCCCTTGAATGCACCCCCCCAATTTTGCACCCCTGCGTGCTCCCATCCCCACTCCTCCACCTCCCCTCCCCCACCTCCCTCACCAACCTCCCTGAGAGCTGAGAAATTTTCTTTTCTGCAAGTTACAGAGAGAGGAAGAGGGGTGGCGGGGAACAGGAGGTTTGCCTGCTCAAGTTCTCTGCCTTGCTGGTCTCGGGACCCCTTTACACTCTTGAAAACTATTGAGGATTCCAAAGAGCTTTGCTGTAGGTGGATTATAACGATGGAGATTTATCCTATTAGAAACTTAAACTGAGAAAAGCATTTAATGTTTGTAAGGTATTTAAAAATACTAACACTCATTACCCAAAATGATCTTAAACCCATTACATGTTAACATAAATAACAATTTGCAAGCAAAGATAAGCTATACTTTCCAAACAACAACAACAACAAAATGCAGTGAGCAGAGTGGTGTTAGTTTACAGTTTTGCAAATCTCCGTGGTGTCTGGCTTAACAGGAGACAGCTGGTTCTCATAGCTGCTGCTTCTACAGCAATCTGTCGTGATGAGCAGTTGGGGAGGAAGTATATACAGATAAGCCGGCCTCACACAGATGAGCGGTTAGAAAGGGCAGGACCTCACGGAGCTGCTGGAAGGCTCTTGGAAACCCTCAGGGATCCTGGCCCACACTTGGAGGAATGGGTTATTCATGTTTTCTGTATTTTATGAAGCTTCGACATCCCGGGGCGGGCTGATTAGTAGAAATAACAAATACATTGCCTAGGAGCAGTCTCTGAGACGCACACCAGGCCATGCATCCAGAGCCCAGGCCCAGCCTTCCTTTGTGTAACTTGCCCAAATCCAGACAGCACTCCCCCTGCCGGCCCTAAATCACCCCAGTGTTGGGTACAAGACAACCAGGGACCACCTGCGGCCTAGAGCCTCCTGCAATTATTCAAACTAGCTAATCCTAAACTGTTCAGCAAGCCCTGACTTGCCTTTCCTGCAAAACCACAAGAAAGGCTTGGGCCCCTGTGTTCCCCCTGCTCCTTCTGCCCCTGAGCAGCCCGGGGCTCCCGTGTGGACCTGCAGAGTGTGGGTGCCTCCTGCTCCCAGGGAACTGTGAGTGAAAACCTCTTCCTGGCAGTCAATTCCACACCAGCAGGTCTCCCCGCCTCCAGGGGATCCAGCCCCATCATCCTTTTGACCTTGGCATCGGACACTCCCTAGGCCTGGAATTCCTTTCCCTCCCCTCTCTGCCCGGCAAACGCTTACTCAGCCTTTGAGACTCAACTCCTCCGAGGCCACCTCTTCTGTGAAGCTTGTCTTAGTCACCCTTCCCGCCGCTTCCAGGCACAGAGGGTTGCTCGGGCTCAGCGCTGCCACCTACCAGAGTCCTCTTCCCCGAAGGCAGGTGGCCTCTGGTTCTGCTCTACCCTCTGGGTACAGGGCCAGGCCAGTGAATGAGAGTCGGTGGAGTAAAGACATGAGAGCGTGAAGGGAAAGAGAGAAGGCCTGTCCCTTGGGGAGTGGAAGCGGCTCTGGGAACCCCCAGCAGGCCGATCTCTGGCCTCACTCAGTGGGTTAAGGCTCCAGTGTTGCCATGACCTGTGGTATAGTTCTCAGACGTGGCTTGGATCTGGCCTTGCTGTGGCTCTGGCATGGGCTGACAGCTATAGCTCTGATGAGACCCGTAGCCTGGGAACCTCCACATGCTGCAGGTGTGGCCCTAAAAAAAGAAAAAAAAAAAAAAAAAAAAAAAAAAAAAAAGACAACTTAGCACTAACAAAGCCAGAGCTTCCCATAGGCTAAGAGGAGCTGAAAATTCTTCCTCTGGGGTAAAATCTTCTGATTTTTAAGTGTTGTCCTAAATTTATAACATCCTGTGTTGATAAAGCAAAGGACATGAGCAGGCCTTAGAGCCACAGAGACAAAGAGAGGACACCTCCCTGGGTGGAGTGGGGGCCAGGGGATGAGGTTGCACAAGCCCTCACCCGGCTTCTTCCTCTGTGGTTGAGAATTCCCCCAACACAGGCCGGCAGCCCTCGGGAGAGTGCGGCACTTTAGCACAGAGAGACCAGAGGCAGCCCACTTAGGCACAGGCCCTGGGAGCTGGAAGGGACCTTAGTCCAGTGTGGATCTGGGGCCTGGGGCGGTCAAGGGACTTGCCCTGGGTTGGGGGCAGCTTGCCCCTGGCAGTGCAGGCGCTCCTGGCTGCCTGCCTGTGCCCATCTCTCAATTCCTGATGCCGCCTTGTCGGAGGAACAGAAAACACTGCTCTGAAGTAGCCCAGAAAAAGCTGATGCTCCGCCCCTTGTTATCTTCTATTTTATTCTTCAGAACTCTGCTCCCTCCCTCTCTGTCTGAGCACAGTCTCCCCACCCCTGCTGGCTTCTTTTGGAGCCATAGATTTCACACAGTATTGGACTTGGAAGGGGATTTTGTCATGAGTGGGATCTTAGCAGAAAATGGGCTTAAATATCAGGGTTTTTTTGTTTTTTTTTTTTTTTGTCTTTAAGACCACACCCACAGCATATGGAGGTTCCCAGGTTAGGGGTCCAATCGGAGCTAGAGCTGCTGGCCTACACCACAGCCACAGCAATGCCAGATCCAAGCTGTGTCTGAGACCTACACCACAGCTCACGGCCCCTCCAGGTTCTTAACCCACTGAGTGAAGCCAGGGATCGAGCCTGCATCCTCATGGATACTAGTCGAGTTTGTTACTACTGAGGCACGACAGGAACTTCTTGGGCTTCTTTTATTTTATTATTATTTTTTTGGCCATGCCCACAGCATACAGAAGTTCTCGGGCCAGGGATAGAACCTTCACCACAGAAGCAACCCAAGCCGCTACAGTGACAATGCCAGATACTTAACCCACTGGGCCACAAGGGAACTCCCTTGAGATCTTTTAAACGTAACAAAATAAATAATTTCAGTGATGAGAGAGAGACTCTTTACAGATGACAAATTCCTTTCCCTGGAGTCCATTCTCACCCCAGGGGTGTCCATAGCCCTGTGCTGAATCGTCATTTTGTGTACCGCAGGTAGAATGATCTGGAGCCCCTCCCCCATTCCCCAGCTGACAGTGGGCAGCCCCTCTGGCCCCACAATTCCAGGAACATTGGGAAAACTCCTGACCAAATGCCAGTCCCGGTGCCTGAAATTCTACCAGCCAAACTCTGGCCTTGAAAGATTTTTCTTCTTCTAAACTCACTTATGGAAATAAACATTCTGGAGAAGGAGAAACCTCCGCTGCCTGCTCTGTCTCCTGCCTGACTGCCAGCTAGATTCAGGTACTGCAGGGTCATGGGTGGGCAGACAGGTCTAAGCCAAGCCTGAGAGGGAAAGGGACAAGCTTGAGCCCAGCAGGGTGGCCCCTTCATTTGGAAGCACGGAGGCGAGGTGCCTCATCTAGCTTGGTGAGATCAGGAAAGGCTTCCTAGGAAAAGGGTTTCAGTGTTGGGTCCTGAGACGGAGCAGGTGTAGTGGGAGGAAACGAGGAAGGCAGAGAAGTGAGGGAAAAGGCAGAGGGAAAAGCATGTGCAAAGGCCTCAGGACAGAGCCTGGGGGGTCTGAGAACCTGCAGGTCCCTCAGGATTGTGTGGCCTGGCAGAAAATGGGATAGGAGCTGGCGAGGTTATGAGCCTTGCTGTGGAGTCTGCTCTTCCCACTGGGGGCACGTGGGAGCCATTGAAGCCTCTAAGCAGGGAAAGGACCCAGTTAGATTTGAAATAGAGAAAACGCATCTCCAGCAGCCTAGAGACGAGGTGGTTAGGGATCCAGAGGGAAAAGGAGGGTCAGCTGGGATTGCAGGAGTTCCAGGGGTGGCGGCCTGGACCTAGATTGTGACAAATGGGATCAGGAAGTCAGCGACCTAGGGCCAGGCACAGAGTAACATCCCTGGCTCCATCCTAAGCCCCAGTCCTCTGGGGTCCATCCCTTAGAGCAGGACGCACCCCTGTCTCCTCTTCTCCACCAGCGCCCCTTCCTCCCCACCTGCGCGGCCCAGGAGAGACAGGCTCTGCCATCGCTACCTGGCTGGTCCGGGTGATGCAGCGGCGGACCAGGTCCCTGAGGTTGTTGTGCTTGTCCGTCTGGAAGTACACGGTGGCGCTGGACTTTTCCTTCAGGTAGGGCTTCTCGGCCGCGGCCCAGGTGTGCAGCAGGGCCGGCTCGCTGCCCTCCGAGGCCACGGGGAAGTAGGTACCTGATTGCAGGGAGCAGGAGTCCAGTCCCTTGGAGCCTGCCTCGGCCCCTCCCGGGAGCTCGGGGGTACAGGGGGGGTCCTTCGCCTGGGCCTGGATGTACTGGGCCTCCACCGAGGACAAGAAGTCCACCTCACCTTCCTGGCTGAGCACCTGCCAGTAGGCCTCAGGACCCCCATCCAAAAGGGCATCTGTGGCCAGCCGGGCACTCTCATTGTCGCTAAAGTCAGCTCTGGCCGGCCGGACCCACTGGCTCTTGACATCCTCCAGGCGTTTCTGGATCTTGCCCACGTGCCTTGCCCGGCTCATGCTGCCTCTCCCTGAGTTGCGGGGAAGTGGCCGTCACCTGAGCTCTTCCTGATGTCAAGGGCAAGCAGGCCACGCCACCCAGGAGGAACAGGACTCCCGGCACTTCTAGAAAGCACCCGCTCCCAGCACTGGTGTGCGGCCAGCATTCAAGAGGACCAGCTCCAAGGAAGTGATTTACCGCTGTCCTGAGCAGTGCTTCATAGGATCACCATCCACAGCCAGGGGTTGGCTTATCTTGGGGGACACCCACCCTGCCCGCGGGCCAGGAGGGCTGGCTCAGTCACGCCTGAGCACACTCAGCCTGGGAGACTTCCTCTCCTCCCAGCTCACCTGGGCGGCTTTCCAGCTTGTTGTGCAATTCTCCCAGGACCCTGGGGCCTATTTACAAAGCAGCCTGGCTCTCCCAGCACCATCACCCCCATGCCTTGGGTCCCCTCCAGGGCTCCTCGGTTGGGATGCTGATTGGTTCAAAGACAAGTATGTCCCTTTTGGGGCCCCTAAGATCTGCCTCCATCCTGTCTCCTTTGACAAGGGAAGCTGGATGGCCGCCAGGCAGAACTGTTCACCAGGCGCTCCTCCTTTCTCTTGGTAACTCCCCAAGCTCCCGGCCTTCCCCATTCTCTGGAAAGGTCCTCTCTCCCATCTCTCTCTCCTGTTGTGTTTGCCACAATTGCACTGGAACAGAGCCCCCAGAGAGGTTCCATTTCTGGGGCTGTGCTCACCCGCTGGAAGCAGCTGCTTGAATATGGTCTTGAGAAGAATCTGCGGTTGTGCCAGGGGCCCTGGACCGATGAGATGGGTCTGTCTTGGTGTTGGAGGGGCAGGTGGCCACAGGCGTGTTTGAGGCAGATGAACCTCAAATGGAGAAGCCGTGTTTTCTTTCCAGACCAGGGCATGGTCAATGCTGTGTCCATGGAATGCATTGTCTAGAGTCCCAGCTGCCTTTGGGTTCTTCCAGAAGCAGACTCTGAGACGGGGATTTGCGTACGAGTAGCTAACTGGGAAGTGATCCCAAGAAGCACTTACAGGGGAGCAGACACGTGAAGGAGGAAGGGCAGGGTGCCGCTGCAGGGCCTGGTAAGGAGCAGGTCACTGTCGTTGCACGTTCACATCTGGCTTTGTGAATATCTGAGGTTCGGTCCTGCCCAGGACCTCCAGGAGGTGGTATAGAACACACATCTCAAATTTTCCAATCCAAAGGGTGAGAAAGCTTTGGAATTTATCTACTAGCCTCTATTTTCTTTTTCTTCCTTTTTTTTTTTTTTTTTTTTTTTTGGCTGCGCCTGAGGTGTGTGGGATTTCCTGGGGCAGGGATCAAAACTTCGCCACGGTAGTGGCCCAAGCCACTGCAGTGACAACACTGGATCCTTAACCCGTCTACCAGAATCTATTGATGGTTGGTTGAGGGCTGCTCTGGGGGCCACACTAGCTCCCCAGCCCTGACGGCCTGCCCTGTGGGCTCACCAAGCACAGCCCTGGAGCCCAAGAAAGGCTTCAGGCAGAGCATCGCAGCTACATGTACTGTGTGTGAGACTGTTGGAGGGGTGAGGGCTACTGAGATACGAGCGGGGGCCTGAAAATAAGCCAGGAAAGTAGGATGGCAGGTCTTCAAACATCTGGTACATGGTAGAGGCAGATGTCTCTCTGTGCCGTATCTTCTTTTGGAAGGAAAATGCTAGAAGCATCTGTAGCGCTATGGAAGCTGTGGCCCCAGAGGCTCAGTCTGGGAGTAGAACAGTGTTTTTAAAATCATGGTCTGGGGAGTTCCTCATGTGGCTCAGTGGAAACGAATCTGACTAGCATCCATGAGGACGCAGGTTTGATCCCTGGCCTCTCTCAGTGGGTTAAGGATCCGGTGTTGCCGTGAGCTGTGGTGTAGGTCACAGACGCAGCTCGGATCTGGTGTTGCTGTGGCTGTGGTATAGGCTAATAGCTACAGCTCCGATTCGACCCCTAGCCTGGGAACCTCCATATGCTGTGGGTGCAGTCCTAAAAAGACAAAAAATAAAATAAAATAAATAAAGGCACAGTCCTGGGAGTTTCTGTTGTGGCTCAGCGGGTTATGAACACAACTGGTATCTGTGAGGATGCAGGTTCAATTCCTGGCCTCGCTCAGTGGGTTAAGGATCTGGCATTGACTGTGGCTGTGGTGTAGGTCTCAGCTGCAGTTCCGATTCAGTCCCTAGCCTGGGAACCTCCATATGCCACGGGTGTGGCCCTAAAAAAAAAAAAACAAACCACTATCTGGCCCTAAATGTCAATAGTGCTGATGCTGGGGAAGCCTGGTCCATGGCCCAGGCCTAGTGGGTGGCTGGCCCTCACCCATATGGGAGGTCCAGTCCCCTGCCTTTATTCAGCCCATCCACCCGGCTACGTCCTTGCTTCCACCATCACAATTTAGTCACATCCTCCTCAGCATTCCAGGTCTCTCCTCCTGCCCATCTGCGGGAGGGATGCTTTCCTAACAATTCCCAACAGCTGGAATTGCTCCTCCTCTGAGCCTGCACGGTGCTTCTAGAACGTGCCTCCGTCAGCCTTGTACTAGCGAGGGCGGCACTGTCTCATCGCCCCACTGCCTTTAATTCCTTGAGTGATGCAATGGCCAAAAGCTCCCTTTGGCATCAGGCACAACTGGGTTCAGACTGTGCCTATGATAACAGGTGACCTTGGGTAGGCACCTTAGAGGACCTCCCCGAACTTCACGTTTCTGTCCATATAATCACAGCTCCCACTTTGGGAACATGGCTTAACTGCCAACTGCTGCTTTACATGCTCTGCATGTGTTAACTCCTTCACTCCTCCGAGCAGCCCTCTGAGGAAGGGTGATGACCATTTGTCTCGTGGATAAAGGAAATTAAAGCATAGAGGTGACCTGACTACCAAGGTCACCTGGCCGGGAAGCAGCAGTGCCAGGAGCCACAGATGGGTGGTCTAGTCCCAGAGCCGCCCTGGTAACCACAGCGCCTTCTCCCTCTTTTATGGGGTGAACCTCAAAGGCTGTGAGATCTCAGGGAGGAGGCCTGTGTCATAAGTGACCCCATCTTGCCCAGTTTCTGCTCCGCCCTTCAGCCTGAGACAGCACCAACACATTTTCTAGAATTTTTTTTTTTTTTTTTTTTTTTTTGCTTTTTAGGGCCACGTTCTTGGCATGAGGAGGTTCCCAGGCTAGGGGTTGAATTGGAGCTGCAGCTGCCAGCCACACCAAGGATCCGGGCCTCATCTGCGACCAACACCACAGCTCAGAGCAACGCCGGATCCTTAACTCACTGAGTGAGGCCAGGGATCGAACCTGCGTCCTCATGGAGGCTAATCGGATTCGTTAACCACTGAGCCATGAAGGGAACTCCTAGAATATTGTTGGTTTTGTATGATACACTGCATCCGGTCATAGTGCTGGAATGTTTTATAAAACTGAGACACGGGGAGGTTAAGTCAATCCCTTAAGGGCCCAAAGCAGAGCCCGGATTGGGTTCGTCTCCACAGTTCTTCTCTGCACCCAGGCTCTGCAATTGCTAGTTTAAGGGAAAAACCTCCTGCTTTAGATTGTCAGCAATTTATGGTGGGGGGTGGGGGGACAGGCAAGGCATGATTTAGCTTCTTGGCACCCCCAGCGCCTATCCCACTTTGGGGCTGGCACGTAGTAGGCAATCAGTATTTGTTAGGTGAATAAATAGCTCAGAGTTCCTGGGGCAGAGGCCAGCTGACACAGGCAGAAGGTACCCAGCTAGGATTCCAGAGTGTGTCTGCGGGGTGGCTGGCCTGAGAGCAGGGATGTGGGCCCAGGAACCTGCGTGCCTCTTTGACCTCAAGGAGCAGCTGCCACCCTCTCCCTGCCGCATCCCCATCAAGGCCTGCAGCAACATGAAGATTGTATAGTCTCATTACCCAGTGACCCAAGACGTGCAATTAAGTTGAAAATTAGTTGGCATAATTAATTAGACGGGTAAATAGCTCCCTGTCAACACCAATCAATCCATTCTGCATATAATCAGCTCCGTGCAGGCAGGCAAGGAGCTCACGCTGCTGCTGCTCTTGCTGGCAGGCGAAGATATATATATAGAGTGAGAGGGGAAACTGGACAGGGGGTCCAGCCAGGTACCCTATGCCCCATCCGCCACCCAGTCCTACAACTGCTTTTCATGGGAGCAACCACCCAGCAGGTCCATTCCTTGGCCCCATTAAAGCTTCATTCCCAGGGGCCAATGACTGCAAAATCCCTTTGCTCCCTCAAGTTTCCTGCTTTTGAGTTCCTGGTCCATAGTTCAAGATTTCTGTCGTACATGAAAACCTCAGGAGCTCACATTTTTTTTGGCTAGTAAATCTGCAGAAGCTTTTTACAAAATTAAGGTAGAACTTAGATACAGTTAAAATTTGCCCTGGTTACTGTGTAGATTTGAGTCTAGAGGAATGTATACAGTTGTATAACTGTAACTGCATAGGACCCTATGGGGTCTTCCTGGGACAGACCCCTGTGTCCTCCACCTGCCTCTTGTTTGTAGAAAAACTTTAGCCTCGTAGGTCTTCCCCAAGTTCCAAAGAATGAATTTTATCAAAGAAGTGAGAAAATGCAAAAGCAAAGCAAAACAGTCAAGACAAAAATAATAGTTTAGCCATTTAACAAAGTCAAGGACCTCTACCTCGTCCTCAAGGGCTATAGGTCATATTCTGAGCCATATCCTTTGATCTACTTTGCAGTGACTGAAACCCCCATTAGGTAGAAGAAGTTAACTGTTTGCTGCCCACAAGCATGTAGCCCCCAGACCAGTTGGAACCAGAAGGTTGATGTTGACTCCTGATGACCTCACCACCAACCAATCAGAAGAAGGTCTGAGCGGATCACCCACCCTGCCACCCACCTCCCTCCCCCTGTCTTTAAAACCTTTACCTGGAAGCCACTGGGGAGCTTGGGTCTTAAAGGCACTAGCTGCCTGGACTCCTGGCTGGGCGTTCTGTACTTTCCTTCCCCACACCCTGGTGTCAGTAGATTGGCTTCACGGCACATGGATGAGGGGACCCAAATTTGGTTCCATAACATAACCACCAGCACAATCAAGATGTAGGATGTAAGATATCTCCATCACTGCCAAAAAGTCCCCATTTCCTTCTGTAGTTAACTACTTCCCCCACCCCCAACCCCTGGGAACTGCTGATCAGTTATCGTTCCCAAAAGTTTTGCCTATTCCAGAATGTCCTATAAATGGGATCATATAGTGTGAGCCTTTTGAGTCTGGCTTCTTTCTCTTAGCAAAATATACTTGGGATACCTTCATATTGCGCCCCTGCTTAAGTCCTTTTTTTTGGCTGAGTAGTGTTTTCTTGCATGGATATAACATACTTTGTTTATCCCTTTCTTTGTTGAAAAACATTTAGTTACTTCCAGTTTGGGGCTTTTATGAATAAAGCTGCTGTAAATACTCTATAGAGTTTTTCGTATGAACATAAGTCTTTATTTCACTTAGATGAATACCTGGGAGTATAGCTGGGGGATTGCTGGGTCTATGGTAGGTGTATAGGTAACTTATAAGAAACTGTCAAACTGTTTTCTAAGATCCTGTACCATTTTACGTGCCCACGACTCATGCAGGAGACTTCTGCTAGCTCCACATCTTCGTTGGTGCATAGACTTTACAAAATGATAATATCCACTGCTGGTGACAGCTACATAGTTCATGAGACCCAATGCAAAATGAAAACAAGGAGGCCCCTTGTTTAAAGCAAAAGGAAAAAGTATCATTAATGGTATTAAAATAGATTTTCCTTTCTTCTGTAGTCTTTCATTTTCTCGTGGTATTTATTATTGGCTATTTAATGTTTTAAGAAAAATTAAAATTTAAAATTATTACCATGGGAGTTCTCTTGTGGCACAGTGGGCTAAGGATCTGGTCACTGATGTGCCTCGGATCCATGCTGTGGCATGGGTTCGATTTCTGGCCTGCAAACTTTTGCATGCCACGGGAGTGGTCAAAAATGAAAAATAAAATAATTAGCATGAACTTTACTATTCATTTTTATATTGTGCAATGCCATTTTAAATGCAAATACGAGAACTTCCCCCCCCACCCCACCCCTTTCAGCCACTCCTACAGCATATGGAAGCTCCCAGGCCAGGAGTTGAATCCAAGCAGCAGCTGGGCCACAGCTATAACAAGGCCAGATCCTTAAAGTACGGCATCACAGTGGGAACTCCCAAGAGCTCTTAACTTGTATATAGAATCACTGAAATTATATGATCTGTATTTTGTTTGCACATGCATGTGTATTTTGTTCGTGGGCGTGTATTTTGTTCTTTTCAGAAAGTGGCAATGCTGCAGGTTGCCACATGGTCAGAACCTGCCCGAGGGAGCCATCAGGCTGGTGGGTGGAATCAGGACCTTTCCTCCAAGCTGGGCTGGGAAACTCTTCCTCTGTCTCCTTTCTTCTGAAAATAACTCTATTGGCTTTTGCCCTTTGTTTTATGCGTACGACGTGTTCATCCTAATCTACTGGAAAAAACAAGCAAAAATAAATAAAATGCATTAAAAGAAAAAATCAATCTTCCATACCCACTCCGCTAGTCATGGGAATTGTTAGCATTTTATTGTGTCTTGTGTCAAGAGCGTAGATTAGATCCTGCAGAACCCACTACAACCTCTCTCTTTTGTGCTTTCCCCTATTTAAGAAGTTCAAAACGCCCTTTCCCATGCCTCCCAAAAGCCAGAGTTATGCGTGGGACCCAGGCTTTGACAGCAGGAGCACCCTCACAGGACCTGGAAGCTTCTTCGGCAACAGCAGGTTTTGTTTTTGTTTTTGTTTGGTTTTTGCCTTTTTAGGGCGATATTCACGGCGTATGGAAGTTCCCAGGCTGGGGGTCGAACTGGAGCTGCAGCTGCCAGCCTATACCACAGCCACAGCAATGCCAGATCCGAGCCGCAGCTGCAACCTGCACCACAGCTCACAACAATGCTGGATCCTTAACCCACTGAGCAAGGCCGGGGATCGAACCTGCATCCTCATGGATCCTAGTCGGGTTCATTCACTGCCGAGCCACAACAGGAACTCCTGGCAGCAGCATCGTAAGCAGACAGGAATGCTGCTGCTAGTCCAAGGTGTTGGGCATGGAGAGTGGTGGCAGCAGGAAGGCTTCCACTGGCACAGTCCATGGGGGGCTGGGCATCTTCCTGGCTGGGCTGTTTTCTGTGGCTCCAAGTGTGTTCCCTAAGCCTCCTGGAAGTTCTGTAGTAAACTAAGACTCTGCAACAAATGCCCTTTTGCTTAAACAGCTAGAGAGGATTCTGTTGTCTTCAATGAAGGACTCAACCTTTGTCTGTCTTTTCTAGGGCCCCACCTGAGGCATATGGAGGTTCCCAGGCTAGGGGTCCAGTCGGAGCTGTAGCTGCCGGCCTACACCACAGCCACAACAACACAGGATCTGAGCTGAGTCTGAGACCTATACCACAGTTCATGGCAATGCCAGATTCCCAACCCACTGAGCAAGGCCAGGGACCGAATCCACAACCCCATGATTCCTAGTTGGATTCATTAACCACTGAGCCATGATGGGAACTCAAAGAACTCAACCTTTGGGTCTCAGCTTAACTCGTATTGCCTCCTTCCTGGCACTGACCATAACATGGAATTGACTTCTTTCTATATTTGTTTACCTACTTAGTGTCTCTTAAAGAGGAGGACCCAATTCTGCCCGTTCACTTTGTTGTTGTTGTTGTTGTTTTTGTCTTTTTGCCTTTTCTTGAGCCACTCCCATGGCATATGGAGGTTCCCAGGCTAGGGGTCTAATCAGAGCTCTAGCCGCCAGCCTAGGCCAGAGCCACAGCAACGCAGGATCCAAGCCCCGTCTGCAACCTACACCACAGCTCACGGCAATGCTGGATCCTTAACCCATTGAGCAAGGCCAGAGATTGAACCCGCAACCTCATGGTTCCTAGTTGGATTTGTTAACCACTGAGCCACGACGGGAACTCCCTGCCCGTTCACTTTGATCCCAGTGGCTATCCCATGGCAGCACTTGGTAAATACCCATTGGGTGAAATATTTGGTCACCTTCCAGGAACCCCTACCCCAAGGGAGAGCAGAAACACCAGCCTCAGCCCTCAGCCACTCCAGTGGACCAAGTGGGTTGTATTCCCTCTACAGGTACACCTGCCCCCTCCAATACTTGCCTATTGCCTCTTTTTTACAGAGAAAAACAATGTTCTAGAAGATTCCTACTTGCACCCCTCTTGGGCTCTAGTGACTTATAAAGACTGAAGGATGCATCAGCTTGCTGTGGTCAACTCCCTGCTTCCCCTCAGCGAACAAAGACTTCCTCCGTGGTGAGTGTGTGTCTGTGTGGGACAGTTGCGGACAGATTTCTGGAAAGAGTAAGACCCACAGACTCAGGGTCTCTATGTCAAACATTACATCATTCATTCATTCCTCAAACTCTAAACCAAGTGCCCCCTATGCATATATGTGCCAGGTGCTGGAAGAAGCCCCAACCTCCCAGGAAATGCCTCTTTTAAATCAGACTTTCTCCCTTTGGCCATTAGACTGTCACCTAAATTGTCTCTAAGCTTTAAACTATGAACCAAATGATACAACTTTGCTGTAATATAGTTGTGCAATTTCAGGCACAAACACTCTGTTTGAAATCCAGGTGCAGGAATAGATCTTAGTGATATGATTTGAAAGGATTAAGACGTAAGCTGCCCAGCCCCTGGCTGCCTGCTACTTCAGGGGGGACCCGTGACACCTATTAGCTCTGAGATGAAGGTGGCCCTATAGCTCTGCTCCCAGCACGGCTTGGGGTGCCAGGACATACACCATGGGCTCTGCCAATGGCATTACACCTGTTGGAACTGTGGGCAAAACCACTGCCCTCTTCCAGGTCTGAACCTGGAAGGGACAGGTCCAGCTCCTTGGGGCCTCAGGGCTGCTGGGACCACACCTACCACCATCTGTGTCACCTGTCAGAGGCGGCGGAGGGGGAGGGCCCTGAGAGGTGAGTGCTGTCAACCTCACTGGCCTCCCCACCCCGTGTGTGGGGCATGGGAGACGGACCTGAATGTGTTTCTGACCAGTACATGGAAAGGCCTGCTTGGTTACTGAGATCAGAGCCTGCACATCTTTGGAACTAAGAACTAGGTCTTGTTCAGACTAAAATTTGGAGAGGTAGAAATGAACCCCCTGCAGCATCTGACCCCAGGAAAGACAAGCAAATGCAGCAGAACGTGAGAAGCCTCTTTTTTTTTTTTTTTGGTCTTTTTGCCATTTTCTTGGGCCACTCCCACGGCATATGGAGGTTCCCAGGCTAGGGGTCAAATCGGAGCTGTAGCCACCAGTCTACACCAGAGCCACAGCAATGCAGGATCCGAGCCGCGTCTGCAACCTACACCACAGGTCACAGCAACACCAGATCCTTAACCCACTGAGCGAGGCCAGGGATTGAACCCGCAACCTCATGGTTCCTAGTCGGATTCGTTAACCACTGCGCCATGACGGGAACTCCAAGAGGCCTCTTCTATCAGCATCAAATGCTCAAGGGCCCACCCTGGGCTAAGCATGACCCTGCTGCCACTCTACCTACAGTCTAGTGGGAAAGATGGCAAATGAGAAGTCGTGACATTGGATCGGGCTACGTGTTAAGGTCAGGGGAGCAAGAGCCACAAGAATACAGAGCGGGGAGGCTGACCCTGCCCGGGGTCAGGAGGCCTCTCTGAGGTCACGGAGGAATTCGCTGGAGGAGGTGAGAGGGAGGGGTGCCTCAGAGCATGGGTGTGTGCTGGGGGTGATGGTGAGACGTCCTGAGCTGGGGGTCAGGCCTGGGGTCAGGGATGGCGCACAGGAGGACTTCGGCCTTTATTTCATGGATGTGGGAGCTACAGAAGCTGTTAAGCAGGATGGAGACAGGCCAACTTAGCATTTTGCGCGGCTGCCTCTGACCACAGTGTGGAGGAGAGCCAAGCCCCTCAGGAGCATCCGGGTGGCAAGGGCGAGGCCTTCCTCCTTCTAGTGCTCTGTCAGCTCAGCTCAGAGCAATGACTCTCAGAAGCTTCCAGCAGCAGGCTGACTCACAGGGCGCCGGCCACTCGTCCAGTCAGAGACGGAGCTGGGGGGACCATGGCCTTGTGCTGCCCTGACAGATGACTGAGAGGTGCTGAGGAAAACCCCCTCCTCCCCCTACACGCAGCCTCCCTGGACTTGCCCAGCCGGCTGCGCCCTGGCTTCTGGCTTGTCACAGCCAGAAGAACCAGCTAAGACACATGGGCCCGCAGCCAGGCCCTGCCACATGACCGAGTCCGGGCCTGGGGACCTCTGCCTCCTCCCAAAGCACCTCTGGAGAACCTACACCCCAACCTGGTCCCTCTGAAACCGTGTACAAGCCCCTAAGGCTCTGTGTTTTGACGTAAAAGCCTGGCCTTTCCTTTCGCCTCCCCTCAGTCTCAAAAACTGACTCAAGGGTTAATGATTATGAAATTTTGTTACAGCTAAAAAATAAAACTGGCTAAAACAGTCTCCATTATGTTATACCCTGCCTTGGCCCACTAACTTATTATTAAGTGTTACTTTCTAGTTAGAGGTCTAGTGTTTTCTTTTGTAATCGGAACACCCCCTAACACCCTTCCCTGTAAGCAATCTTCTTTCCAATGAAAAGGTCAAGGAATGATAACCCCGCAGACAAGCAGAAACCACACTGGAGGGACTGACACCATCTGAAATGGATGAAGCATAATATAGACACCTAATCAAATAACCCCATCTTCTGAGCGAAACCTACAAAACCCCTTGCAGTCCCCTCTCAGGATAGGAGAGAGTTTTGAGGCACTAGCCTGCGGTGGCCTCCTTTGCCTGGCAGAGCAATAAAGCTGTCCTTTCTTCACCCAAAACCCTGTGTCTGAGCCTTAACTGGTGCGAGTGTTGTACCGAGGCCAAGTTTCAGCTGTACCTTCTCCCTGGCCTTTTTCCTTCCACGATAACTGAGGTAAGACCAAGCCCTCCTCCAGCCTCTCTATATTTTTAATCTTTTATTTATTTGCATGTGTAAGCAGAGAGAACTGGAAAGGAGATGAGAGCGTGAGCATGGATTCTGGAACCTGCTGTCCCCAACTTCCCTCCCACTGGACCAGTCACGCAGAGGACCATGCAAAGTCTGTGGCTGTGGTCAGGTTGGACACCGCCCATGGTCATGATCCCTGCCCAGCAGAAGGAGACGTGACCCGTGGGTGGGGTGGAAGTGCAGGGAGAGGTCAGGCTGGGAAGAAAAGCTCTTAAGCCACTGTGACTGCCCCGGCACAGGCCAACCCCAGAGCCTCGGGTCAATGGAAGGTTCCTCATGTGCCCCCTGGGGGGTGAAACAGCAAACCCCCCTGAATCCGCTGCCTACAGGTTCTTCAGACCTCCCTTGCACAGGAATGTTCACTACAGTATGTGTTACTTATTGGGAAGAATTAGATATTCTAGAATTGGAAGACCTAGAGCAGTTTGGGCTATTCGAACAAAGTACCACAGACTGGAGGGGCTTATACCATGGATATTGGTTCTCTCACAGTTCTGGAGGCGGGAAGGCAGAGAGCAAGGCGTTGGCAGGGCTGGTTTCTTCCAAGGCCTCTCTCCTTGGCTTGCAGATGGCTGCCTTCTTGCTGTGTTTTCCTCTGGTCTTCCCCCTCTGGGCATGTCTGCATCCTTGTCTCCAATTCTGAGACAGCCCACTGCAATTACAGAAAAAACCTATACGTATTGGCAGGGCAAGAGCACCTAACTTATTGTTAAGTGGAAACAGTAAGCCACAGGACAACAGAACCCTGGTACCCGTGCTTCCCTCTGGACAGAGGTAGCAGGACTGGGCTGAGGGTGGGATGCGGAGGATTTATTTACACGCAGAAGTCTGTATGTATACAGATTGGGTTATTGTTCTCAATTCTTCACCACGCCCCACGTGCCCTGGCTTTGCAGCTTCTCCCCTGTGGGCCAAGTATATTTTCCTGGCCCATGGAGGTAGAGCTTGGGCAGGTGATTTGGTTTGGCCAGTGGAATTTGGACGGAAGTATCATGAGCAGAGGCCTTAAATGTGCTGCCTTGGTTAGCATAGCTTGATCTCTCAAGCTTCTATGACCCTCGGCGAGAAGAAGGCACATTTTAAGAAATGGCTGGTCCCAGGAGCCCATAAAGACGTGATGAGCAGAGCTGAACCCAACCACAGCCTGGAGCCAGGCCAGCTGACCACATACCTGTGAGCGAGAGCAACACATGCTTACCTGGACAACACTATGCTGAGTCAGGTAAGCCAGACTCAAAAGGATGATCTCACATAGATAGAAAAGGCAAACTCATAGATGGAAAGCAGATCAGAAGCTACCAGGGGAGGAGGCGTTATTACTTCCTGGGTACAGAATTTCTGCTTGGGGTGGGGGATGAAAATGTTTTGAAAACACATAGTTATGATAATGGTACAACATGGTGAATGTACTTTATGCCACTGATTTGGACACTTAAAGTGGTTTAAATGGTCAGTTTTGCATCTATGCATATCCCTTACCACAATTTTTAAAAATAATAACATAATATACCAAAAAACTACTGAACTGTGCTTTAAACATGTAAATTGTATGGTAGGTGAATTATAGTTCAATAAAGTTATTTTTTAAAAACTCACATTGTTTAAGCCGTTAAGTTTTGGGTGATTTGTTAAGCAGCACTAGTACAGTAATAGCCGACTGATACAGTATATAAGCATATAATTTATAATGAGCACATGGTAATAAAAATTTGCAAAAGCAGAATTTATTGGATTTCCCCAAAACAGGCCCCTCTTTTCCTGCCCAGTGGTGGCACCTGAACATGGCTTTTCTGAATTTGTTTTTTTGGTTTTTTTTGCTATTTATTAAAAAATTTTTTTTCTTTCTTTTTTTAATTGTTATTTCCTCAATACAACTTTTTCCTACTGTACAGCATGGTGTACTAAGACATAGTTCCCAGTGTTACACAGCAGGATCTCTTTGCTAATCCATTCCAAAGGCAAGAGTTTGCATCTATTAACCCCAAGCTCCCCAACCTTCCCACTCCCTCCCTCTCCCCCTGGCAACCGCAAGTCTATTCTCCAAGTCCATGATTTTCTTTTCTGTGGAAAGTTTCATTTGTTCTGTATATTAGATTCCAGTTATAAGTGATATCATATGGTATTTGTCTTTCTCTTTCTGACCTACCTCACTCAGTATGAGAGTCTCTAGTTCCATTCATGTTGCTGCAAATGGCATTATTGTGTTCTTTTTTATGGCTGAGTAGTATTCCACTGTGTATATATACCACCTCTTCCTAATCCAATCATCTGTTGATGGACATTTGGGTTGTTTCCATGTTTGGCTATTGTGCATAGTTCTGCATTGAACATGCGGTGTATGTGTATTTTTTTTTTTTGTCTTTTTTCCTTTTCTTGAGCTGCTCCCATGGCATATGGAGGTTCCCAGGCTAGAGGTCTAATCGGTGCTGTAGCCACCAGCCTACACCAGAGCCACAGCACAGTGGGATCCGAGCTGCGTCTGCGACCCACACCACAGTTCATGGCAACGCCAGATCCTTAACCCATTGAGCAAGGCCAGGGATCAAACCCTCAACCTCATGTTTCCTAGTTGGATTCATTAACCACTGCGCCACGACGGGAACTCCTGCATGAGTATTTTTTAAGGAAAGTTTTTTCCGGAGGCTTTTCTGAATTTGGAGTGACACTTTGCTTCTCCCTCTCTCCTTGGCAGTAAACCAGACCCAGGTCCTGGCTGTGCCTGTAGACTGTGCGGCTCCCTCCCCAAGGTCTCTACAACTTCTCCTGGTACATGTTTTTCATCTGCCTGGGCCTGGATTGTTTTCTGGCTTCCCAGGTGGTCTCCCTGCCTGGGTCTATCCAGGCTATGGGAGAAGAATAATATGCAACACGTTTCCAGTAAGACATTCTGCTCTGCCAGCCCAGAGCCTGCCTCCCACCACTCGGGTGCACGTGTACACACACACACACACACACACACACACACACACACACACTTTTCATCTGTAAAATAGGCTAACAACAGTCTTTGCTGCCTGTCAGATCAAATATAAGCCCCATCATAATATCCATGAGGATGCCAGTTTGATCCCTGGCCCAGGAACTCGGTGGGTTAAGGATCAGGTGTTGCCGTGAGCAGTGGTGTAGGTGTCAGATGTGGCTTGGATCTGGTGTTACTGTGGCTGTGGTGTGGGCCTGCAACTGCAGCTCTGATTTGACCCCTAGCCTGGAAACTTCCATGTACTGCAAGTCTGGCCCTAAAAAGAAATATATATATATATATATATATCCCATCAAATGACTAATTATTGTGGCTTCTAATTCAAAACCGAAGGAAGATGTATATAACCAAGACGATAGATGGATGAGAGGTAGTTTGGAATATAATCTGAAATTGTTTAAGGAGTTGCATTTTTAGTGCTGACACAAAACTCTTTCCATCCTTTTTTATTTCTCCATGTGAACAGAATGTTGCAATATTTACATCTGTAAATATGAAAAATAGGAACAGAATTAATGCCGAACCCCATTTTATTCTAGCAAAAAGGAAATAACCAGCTGCACAGACATGAATTAAGTGGGATTAAAAAGGTGCCTCCATTTCATGGATATCTGTTTCAGATTTTCCATTTAATAAACATTTTTCAGATTCATAAGTACATTTATGATTTTTGCTTTTGTTTTTGTTTTTTGCTTTTTAGTGCCCCACCTGTGGCATATGCAGGTTCCCAGGCTAGGAGTTGAATGGGAGTTGTAGCTGCCAGCCTACGCCACAGCCACAGCAACGCCAGATCCCAGCCGCCTCTGAGACCTACACCACAGCTCAGGGCAATGCTGGATCTGTTGTGGAATTCCAGACCCACTGAGCAAAGCCAGGGATAGAAACTGAATCCTCATGGATACTAGTTGGAATTGTTTCCTCTGTGCCACAACGGAAACTCCTATGTATGATTTTTGATTAGTCATGTACTGACGAAAATAATGACATATCAATGTAGAAGAAAAATATGACACAAAGCCTTACGGTCACAGGAAGCAAAAGATTTTCAATTTATGTATATATTCTAGTTGCTGAGAGGCATGTTAGGGTGGTCAGTAACAGACATTCGAACCCAAACTGTGGGTTGTTTTTTTTTTTGTTTGTTTGTTTTTGTTTTTGTTTTGTTTTTGGTCTTTTTAGGACTGCACCCTGGACCCATGAAGGTCCCCAGGCTAGGGGTTGATTTGGAGCTATGGCCACCTGCCTATGACAGAGCCACAGCAACATGGGGTCTGAGTCATGCCACAGCTCATGGCAATGCTGGATCCTTAACCTGCTGAGCGAGACCAGGGATCAAACCCATGTCTTCATGGTTGCTGATCAGGTGCGTTAACCACTGAGTCACGATGAGAACTCCAACTATGTATTATATAAAGATAAAATTCTGTTGATGGAGTAGCATGGAAATAAGGGTTATGAGGGTGAAGACAAATGTAAACTTGAAGAGGAGCTCGAACTAAAACACTATGGTTTGTATGGAGTCTATAAGGTATTGCGATTTCATTGGATGCCGGTTTAAAAAATCGTAATGCAGTTTTATTTTTAGAAAATCAGCGTATACAATTTACTGGAAATTACATCCTTCCTAACTGATTACAGTGAGAACTTTTAGATATCAATTCACCATTCATTGAGGAGGTGTGTGGATGCTCTTCAAAATAGTTTCCGCGGTGCACGCGAAGAAACACTCCTGGAAACTGCTGCTGGGGGCGCGGTGGTGGTGGTGGTGGGGGGGGGCTTCTGGTGAGAGGCCTGGTGCTGTGGTCCCACTTGCGGTGGAACCGAATCCTGCCTCCCTAGACTGCGAGCGGTTCGAACTGGGGCAGGTCGCCTAACCTCTGAATTTGAGTTGGCGCATCTGCACGCGTGGGGCAATAGTGATACCGACCCCTCCAGGCTTTTGGGAGTAGATGAGCCACCACTAGGAAAGCGTTCGTTTAGCGGGTGGGAACGAGGCGCCTTTCGCGCACGGGAAGTGGGATAGGGAGATGAAATCTTGAAGGAAAGGGGGGGATCAGGTTTCTCAGAGCAGGTGATCTTTGACCTGGCTGAAGAAGAGCCAGGAGGAGATCCGGGTAGGGGCCTGATGAGAAAAGCCGGGTCTGGAGGAGAGAAGTGCCCCAGCAAAGCCTTGGCGATGGGAAGGGCTCGTTCCTGGAGCCCTCGCCCCTCCCCCGGCCCCACCCGTGGCATTGTCACCCGTCACTAGAAAAGCAGGAGGGTCCTCGTCTGCAGGGGCCTCTATCCCTGCCACTCTGATGGGCATGTCACACTGACCACTCTTTATTCTGGACTCAATCAGGGTCCCTCCGCCGCAGCCATGAGATGCCCTGTGGGGCCTTGGGATCTGCTCAGATTCTGCGGAAGCTGGGCTTCCTTGACGCAGTAAGAGGTCAGTCTGAGCGCCTCCGGCCTGGAGAGCTGTGTGACTCTCCTCTGACACCCCCAGTCTGCATTTCCCGGGGGTCCCTGGATTCTAGTGCGTGTGTGTGGTTGGAGGGGTCCCTCTTTGGCAGCTCGGCCCGGGCTTCTGTCCTCCTGCACTCGCAGGGCCATCCTGGGGCCCCAGCGACCTTAGCACTGCACACACGCCCTCTGTCGGGTTTCCGCCGGCGATCGTGGGAGGGACAGTTCCAACCAGGGTTGGGAGGTGGTGGGGTTCCCCCTGCAGGGGACCGTGAGGGTGGGAGAGCTCCCCCAGGATTGGCTAAATTGCACCAAGCCTGCGGGGTCTGGGTCCAGGCAACCTATCCTGTCCGCGGCTCCGCCTAAGGAGAGCAGAGGACAGTCTAAGGAACCCACCCGTCCCCTCGGGGGTTGGAGCGGGGGCTTGCATCCTGCCCCAAATGGGCTGCGCTGACCTCCCACTCCAGGGCTCTCCCTTCCCCAAAGTTCCCTCTTCCACTCCCAGGAATTCTGGTACCTGCTCTTAAGATGTTTTCTCCACCTCCCTACACTCATGTTGCCAGTCGCCCCCTTATATCCCCAAATGCTGGGGGATTAAAAAGTTCCTGGAGTTCCCGCTGTGGCGCAACGAGTTCGGTGGCCACTTGGGATCGCTGGGACTCAGGTTCGATCCACAGCCTCACGCAGTGGGTTAAGGATCCAATGTTGCCTCAGCTGCGGTGTAGGTCGCAATTCCGGCTCGATCTGATCCCTGGCCCTGGAACCCCATATACCAGGAGGCGGCCAAAAACCAAACAAAATTCCTTCCCCAACACTTTATAATGGAAAAAATTCAGATAAACAGAAACGTTGAATAGTACACTGAATATTGAATATCTGTATCCCCACCACCTAGATCTGCAGGAACGCATTAGCACTCTCGCAAGTCTCCCGAATCTCTCCACCTCTCTGCGCTCGGATCCGTCGGTCCTACAAACTGTCTTATGTTTTGAAACACTTCAAGCTTGCGATCGTCAGTCCACTCCGCCAAAGCCCTTCCGTTTGCCTGTCGCTGGCTGGAGTTGAGTCTTAGTTTACGCTTTTTAACGTAAAATTTACACACAACGAAATATGCAGATCTTAGGTGTGTCCTCCTCTCGTTGATTTCAGACGGTATGTGGAAGAATATTTAGCCTTTTAAAGTGTATTTAGAGGAAAAAAACACCTGTTTTCCATTCATAATAGCGACATAAAGTTTCCTTTAACAATGAATACATTTAAATGAGCTGATAAGAAAGGGCTGGGGATAAGGGAGGGGAGACGGTTTCCAAGATACTGAGGCTGCGGCTCCAGGTGTTTTTCGGAGCTTCGGGCTCGGCTAAGAAGCGCGGTCTCAGCGGTGGAGCTCCCGGCCGCCGAGGAGACTTGGGGCGTCAGAAGGCGCTGGGCTCCGGTCTAGATCGGGAGTCTGCGGTGGGTCCGGAATAGTGTGCATGTGTGCGTGTGTGTGTGTTTTCAGATCATTATGCTGTGCGCCTCCACACTAACTATAAGCAGCTGGGAGTGTCTCCGTGAACGCAGCACTCAGCACAGGGCCGGGTCCACAGTAGGTACCCAAGAAATGTTTCAAGAGATCGCCAAGGTGCAAACGCTTTGCAAGCACTCTGCAAACATAAGAATGTAGAGAAGCTGGAAAAATCCCATGGCCTCGCGTCTCTGCTACTCAAGAGCAGTGGGGTTGAGCAAGCCGCTGTGTTTGATGGTTGATAAGCAGGCAGGCAGGCGGAAGAAGACCCGAGCGGCGTGGGCGGTTTGACTCAGGCAGGCGCTGGATCTCGGAATTCCGAGCGTCCGAGGCCAGCTACACAGTGGAGGGGAAAAAAAAAAAAAAAAAAAATCCGCCTTTTTCTGGGCATGCGCACCGGGCCGCCTCGGAAGCCTCATTATCCTACTCCCGGAAGTTGCTCGTAGGTGCCTCGTTAGCGCAGTAGGTAGCGCGTCAGTCTCATAATCTGAAGGTCGTGAGTTCGATCCTCACACGGGGCACAGTACTTTTGTTCCCTCCAGGCCTTTCCTCCTGCTAGGAAAGAAGGGATTTATTTGCTTGTGGGTGGACCAGAGATTTCTGGCGTCCGCCCTTTCATTCCCTGGGGTCACTAGCGTGTTGCCCTCGCTTCCGGGGCCATCTGCGTTCTCTGCTTCGCCACCCTGCCGCCCCTGGCGTCCTGGGCTCAGAACACCCAACTGGGAGCATTGAAGGGCCGGAGCGTGATGATAAGCCCACTCTCGCGTGGTGGGGTGATCCCTGGGTGAGCCTCTCGCGAAGAGCCCTCATAACACCAGCGCTGAAGCCCAGGTGCCCAGGAGGAGCACGCACTCTTGCCATCCCACCCTCCACCAGGAGCCCTGCCCTCACTCTTGGGTCCTGTCGCTGCGGATGTGCTCAGCCCTAAGCGAGGAGGCCCCGGGGGGGCGCTTGCGGCCCAGGAGGGCGCCTCTGGGTGCAAAGCCCTCTAAGGGAGGTCCCAGGGCAGTGACTAGAATCCACGGCCCCCCGGGGAGGGTCTTGTTTATTGACACCTGGCCCCAGGGAAGGATGGGTCTAGGTGATTGTGGGGAAGTGGGGGGCACAGTGATGAGATGCCACCATAGTGCAGTGTGCTGAAAACCGTGGTGAGGAATTTGGGCTGCAGAGCTGGGAAGTGGCAAGAAGTGATCACGTCTGGGGTGATCAGGTCTTAGGAAGGCCTAGCAGGCAGCATAATGTGACAGGGGCAGTGCTGACGCTGCATCTGAAACAGTTGCTGCATTGCAGTGACCACCAATCACATATCTGACAATTCAGTCATTCTGCACAGGTCAAGTAGCAAATTAATTGAGTTGTGAAGTAATAGGGAAGCGCCTTTGTATTCTAAGTTAATCACTAAAGGGATGTTGCCTATAAATTTAAATTGCACCTAATGGCCCATCTCTGGGACCCGGGCTCCCCAGGTGGTAAGTGTTAAGCTGAAATACGTTGTTTAGCTCACAGGAAACATCCTGACCAGGCCCACCTGTGAATGCCTGCAGGGAGGAAGAAACTAACACATCCCTTGCCAGGCTGAGCAGAACCCAGAAACATTTGGCTTTACTCCCTCCTCTTTTAGTAAAAAGGAGCCTGAATTCTCACTCAGGCAAGAAAGTTCTTTCCAAGAGGAGTCCATCATTTTCTGGGTCTAGCTTGCTTTTCAAATAAAGTCGCTCTTCCTTCCCCCCAATAACCCCTCTCTCCATTTATTGGCCTACCCTTCCACTAGCCTCCCCAGTTGAGATACCTTAGCAGCTGCCGGGACCACTTGTCCTAAGGAGCTTCCCTTCAAAAGGCCCTGCAAGTACCTGCCGCTTCCCCACCCCAGTGTTTGGCAATTGCAGGAAGGATTCAACACTTGGAAGCTTACGGTAGGGTAAGTCCCTCCCGGTGTACCTAGCTGGGAACTTTATTTCCTCTGTTTGGGGATTTTTCTTTGGAATAAGCCAATGTATTCGGTATTTGAGTGGGGTACCCTGTTGGAGATAGGAAAGAGTTGTTGGAATTTTACCTGATTTGTGAACCGGTTTCTTTGTTTCTTTGGATCCTAGCATTTGGTGCAGTTTGTGTTTTGCTTGTCTTGAATTTCTGTCTTTAAAAATGGGGACTGTTTCAACTATTCCCTATAGAAAGCCTTCCAAGGTGTATTTTGGGTAAAGTGATCTGGTATGAACTCATGGGTGAGAGGAAGGTTCTATTTTATTGTAACAATGTGTGGCCACAGTACTTCTAGCATCTCTGCAGGGCGTGTAGGCAGGGTTCTCCTGGGACCCTGTGCACCTGGTCCTGCTACCTTTGCTGTGTTAATCACATCATTTGTGGTCTCCTGTCACTGCTCTATAAAAACCCCAAGATGAAGCTTGAGGGTTTATTTAGGATTTTTCTCTTCGTTCTTTGGGTTTTTCATTTCATTTGGTACTTCTCCTTTTACAGCCAAATCAGCTTTGTGATATTTAAAACTCTTATTGATGTCAAGTGGAGGAAAGGAACAGTAAAAATAAAAACCTGTCTGTTCTTGCCCAAGAGTGAGACATTCCCAGGAAGAGGAGAGACGTCCCATTTAATTCCTAAATGACCCAAAGATACAGACAGAAACAGAAGTGTCTTTTCCATGAATATTAGTCCTATTTCCATTAGTATTAGTTTCTAGATAGGTGACCTTGACTTTTCCCATCTGTCAGAAACCCGATTTGAAATCAAGCTCTTTTGTAACAGATTCGTGGCTGAAATTTTGGAACTATGGGAACTATGAGATCCTTGTGTTTGTGTGCTTGCATGTGTGTTATAGACGTGTGACATGGCCAAAATTAATGTGTAAAAGAGCTCTATTTAACTGGCTTAAAGGAAATCAAGTGCTTATGTAAATGCTCAAATATGGAAGAAACCAGCCAGAATGAATTTCAGTTTCACATGATGTAGGACATATTCAGTATTGACTTAATATCTGGTACTAAAGTTTGTTTAAGCTTATTGGTTTGACTAATACAAACATATCTTTAGAGTCATCAACATTAAGTATAATACTTTTATTGTATCTGGGTTTACTAGCAATCAAATTATTTTCTATAATAATAAAACTTTATTAGTCCTGTTACAAAGTTTGTCAGTAAGAAAAATAAAAAGCTTTTAAGTAAATAGAGGTAAATGAGGTGAGAATTTTAAGTAGACTCTATAGGAATAATTGTGTTTGGGGAATATCTATCTAATATACTCTCCAGATTTTTGTAACTGAAACTTAAAGTCGAATGAAGAGAATTCATTGGCTATCTGCGTCCTTTCGAATAGGATAAAATACTGGAACATTAATTGCTGGTCAGGTCTAAGTTTACCTGCCTTTGCCTTCTTGGGAGAGGGAGACTGAAGCATAAGTTTGTCAGCCAGGAAATGCTGGTATGACAGTTCGCAGTTCTTGTTTCTTGATTTTCATTGAAGATTAAGGCGGGTTTTTTTTGGGGGGGCGGCTGCACCCATGGCATATGGAGGTTCCCAGGCTAGGAGTCAAATTGGAGCAGTAGCCGCTGACCGACGCCACAGCCACAGCAATGTGGGATCCGAGCCACATCTGCGACCTACACCACAGCTCACGGCAGTGCCAGGTCATTAACCCACTGAGCGAGGCCAGGGATCAAACCTACGTCCTAATGGATGCTGGTCAGATTCATTTCCGATGAACCAGGATGGGAACTCCCAGATTTAAGGTTTTAAAAGTTAAAAGATTATAAGGGAAACATTGCAGTATGCAAAGATGTAGGGTGTGTGTTTTCAGCAAAGAAGGAATGAGGAGTGAAAATGCATTTTGTTAAAGGGGAAAAGGCAGTTTTGTCCTTGAGCTGGTTCTTTCTGAATGGAAAAGAAAGTAAGGGATGCTTTTATATGATACAGAAAGTTGGGGAAGTTTCGTGGAGCAGGAACACTGGAAGAGTTTATGCATGGTCAGGATTGGCTAAGATGAGATTGAACTTAATTAAGAAAATGAATTTTAGGAGTTCCTGTCGGGGCGCAGTGGTTAACGAATCTGGCTAGGAACCATGAGGTTGCAGGATCGCTCCCTGGCCTTGCTCAGTGGGTTAAGGATCCGGTGTTGCCGTGAGCTGTGGTGTAGGTTGCAGAGGCGGCTCGGATCCCGCGTTGCTGTGGCTCTGGCATAGGCCAGTGGCTACAGCTCCAATTAGACCCCTAGCCTGGGAACCTCCATATGCCGCAGGAGCAGCCCAAGAAATGGCAGAAAGACAAAAAAAAAAAAAATAATAATAATAATTTTAGAGATAAGGTGGTACAAAATCTCATTTTGGTTCTCTCTCTAAGAGAACAAAGTTTTCTGAAAATACTGCACTGCTTTTGGTAATTGTGAGTTTCTAAGTGATCTGTGTTCGCTATTGAGATCTTGTATCATTCCCGGTTAAGTGAAGGCGTGTTGCTTCACAGGGCCCTGCCATTCTCTTTGACCAAGTGTTTTAGGTTTTTTTAATATTTTTGAAAAACTTTCCAAAGATCAAATTCTACGTGAAGCTCATTTGACCTCTAGCTAACTTTCAGGTTTTCCAAAGGGTCCCTGGAACACCTCAAATTGTTTTCTGTCCATCTCCGAGGGAGGAATATTAAACTAATGAGGCTTGTTTGGTTTGCTAAATTACATGGTTCGATCTCCAGCCTGGTGCAGTGGGTTAAGGATCCGCTGTTGCCAATAGCTGTGGCATAGGTTGCAGCTGCAGCTGGGCTTCAAACCCTGGCAATCACTTCTTCTACAGATTGACTTGTCAAAATACCAGCCAGTGTATTCAGCAAACCCTGGCTTGGTTTGAATATATACCGTGGTTTGAATCCATATACCATGAGTGTGGCCAAAAAATAAATAAATAAAAATTAAAAAAAAATAAGTGTGCTGGGACATGTGTGCTGGGACATCTAATCTAAACCAATCTCTGAGGCAATCATTTCTTCTACAGATTGACTTGTCAAAATACCAGCCAGTGTATTCAGCAAAGGACAAAGAGAGGCTTTCACTTGGATCACACGTTGCGGGGCTGGAAATGGGGTGCAGGGTGATTTTGATGCCGGATGCTCTTGGATGCTGGTTGGCAGCACGTTCACAATTGCAGCCATTATGGGAGAGATGCCACCTCACGGTGGACCCCAATGTACATAGAATGGGCCTTAACTTACAAAAGACTATCCAGCGAGTCACCCAGAATTGCATGGTTTGTGCTAAAAACAACCCCAAGGCAGCCGTCAGACCTCCCCAAATGGGGGTCTCAACACAGAAGAACGTCCTCCACCGAGGATGGGCAAATAGACTTGACTCCAATGCGTCCAGCTGCAAGAAATGTCAGATAACCTGCTGGTGTCAGGATGGGTGGAAGCACATCCCACATGAGCGAAAATCTCTGAAGCGGATAAAGGCCCTCCTTGGGGAAGTTATCCCCAGATGTGGACTGAGACATCGCACTACTTTCATCCTGGAGACCACAATTAACAGGGAAAACCAAGAAAATGAACCTTGCATTTAAAGGAGCATTGTTGGCATTCCAGTCGTGGCTCAGCAGAAACAAATCTGACCAGCATCCATGAAGACGCAGGTTCGATTCCTGGCCTCGCTCGGTGGGTTAACGATCCAGCATTACTGTGAGCTATAGTGTAGGTTGCAATGCGGCTTGGATCTGGCGTTGCTCTGGCTGCGGTGTAGGCTGGCAACTACAGCTCTGATTCGACCCTGAGCCTGGGAGCCTCCATATGCTGCAGAGAAAAAAAAAAAGGAACATTGTTAAAATGTGTTGAGACTAATTTAATTTAGGATAAGGCCTTGCCAGTTGCTTTGCTATGGCTCAGTGGTTCCCAGAAACAAGCTTAAATTAAGCCCTTTTGAATTATTGTAGGGTAGGCCGTTCCAGGTGTCTTCCTGGGTGGGGAAACTATAAATGTTCTGAAAGACCTAGCAGTTGCCACTTATGTTAAAACTTAGCACTGCACTAATCTCAGTTCACGGGTCTGCCTAGCCAACGGCAGAAGATGGTAGTTTGATTATAGCAGGAGAAGGGTCAACCACCTTGTTGAGTTTTGTCCAAATAAAGAGCACAGGAATTTAGCATATATATTGGGAACTGGAACCCAACACCCAAGTTCAGTTACAAATTTGACAAAGTGTTAAGGGGGTTTCATCGAGTTCAAATAATTGGAAATAAAAAAGGACTGACTGCAGATTCTAAGGAATATCACTTGTTCAGCAGGACGGAGCCAGCTTGGTCTTTATCTCTTCCACGAGATGATGGGATGGACATTGGAGTTCCTGTTGTGGCTCAGGAACCCAACTAGCATCCATGAGAATGTGGGTTCAATCCCTGCCCTCGCTCAGTGGGTTAAGGATCTGGCATTGCCGTGAGCTCTGGTGTAGGTCACAGATGTGGCTCGGATCCAGCGTTGCTGTGTCTCTGGCATAGGCTGGTCGCTGCAGCTTCAATTGGATCTCTAGCCTGGGAAGGTCCATATGCCATGGATGTGGTCCTAAAAAGACACTCCCCCCCAAAAAAAGATTATGGGATGGATGTTAAAAGTGGGAAAGTGTAATAGGGAAGAAACTTTGTGTTCCATTACAAATTAATCACTAAAGAGATGTTGCCTATAACTTTAAATGACACATAATGGCCCATCTCTGGGAACCCTGCCTCCTAGGTAATGAGCATTGAGCTGGAATACCTTTGTTTAGCCCACAGGAAACATTCTGAGCAGGCCCACCTGTGAATACCTGCGGGAAGGGAGAAATTAGCACCTCCCCTATGGAGCCTGAGCAGAACCCAAAAATGTTTGATTTTACCCCCCTCCCCCTTTTAGTGTAAAGAAGCCTGAATTCTAACTCAGGCAAGATGGTTCTTTGGGACGAAAGTCCACCATCTTCTTGGTCTGCTGACTTTCCAGATAACATTGCTATTCCTTCCCCAGCAACTCCTCTCTCCGTTTATTGGCCTATTGTGTGGGGAGGAATACCAGCTTGGACTCAATCAGTGACAGTGATAGATCTAACCAGCCCTTCATCCTTCAAGTCTTTGATGGCACGCTGATCTCTGCAGTTCTCCATCAGGGATGGGATAATCCTTTGGGGTTGCTATCCTGGTAGCGAGGGCTTTCAAAGGCTTTCACTTGGCTCTTTGTACCATGAGGACCTTGACTCAGTGCGTCATGGTGCCTGCAAAGAGATTCTGCCCTTTGTCAAATTATGTTTGTTCCAATTACACAATCAAGTACTTGGAAAGTCACCACAGTTGATTTCATGGTCTTAGTGCATTCACTGTAATTCAGAGTGGCCCAAGGCTCCTTTATCACCTGACCACTGTTAGCTCTGGCTTTGGTGGGTTCAGTAATCAGCGTCCTTTTACAGCCAATGTCTAATTATCCCTGAAAGGGCTGGATGTTTGCTTTTTCCCACCAGCCAGTCTTTCCAGTTAGTGCCAATGGGTCCCTTTGGAAAGGCCTGAGGGATTATTTAGAACATAGATACTTAGCATTCACAGCTGCAGGGTCCTTCACCAAGGGGACTCGGTCTTCCCTTCAATCAACAGGCTTTGAATCTGGGGATGAGCTTAGGTTTGGAAAATCAGTGACAGGCGTGGCTCTCCATTGTGGTGATATAAGTGAGTAGGACCCTTTGGGGTCTTCCTGGGACAGACCCCTGTGTCCTCCACCTGCCTCATGTTTGCCAAAAACCTTTAGCCTCCTAGGTCTTCCAAAGAATAAATTTAATCAAAGAAGTGAGAACACAGAAGCAAAGCAAAACAGTCACATAAGACAAAATAATAGTTTAGCCATTTAACAAAGTCAAGGACCTCTGCCTCATCCTCAAGGGCTATAGGTCATATCCTTTGATCTACTTTGCAGTGACTGAAACCCCCATTAGGTCAAAGAAGTTAACTCTATGCTGCCCACAAGCATGTGGCCCCCAGACTAGTTGGAATCAGAAGGTCGATGTTGACTCCTGATGACCTCACCACCAACCAATCAGAAGAAGGTCTGAGCGGATCACCCACCCTGCCACCCACCTCCCTCCCCCTGTCTTTAAAACCTTTACCTGGAAGCCACTGGGGAGCTTGGGTCTTAAAGGCACTAGCTGCCTGGACTCCTGGCTGGGCGTTCTGTACTTTCCTTCCCCACACCGTGGTGTCAGTAGATTGGCTTCACTGCACAAGGGTGATCGGACCCAAATTTGGTTTGCTAACAGTGACTCAAGTCAGGTTTGGGGCCACCATATCTTAACCTATCCCGTTACATATATCAAACAGCATTTTAGTAGGCGGCCTGTTTCATTCTTAGGGACAACATCACCACCAATGGCCCCAAATCCCTTAATACTTCTCGGCTGCCTGCAGCTGTAAATAGTTTTCTTTGGTAGTTAAACCACGACCGCTTGGCTTCTGCTAGTGAAATCCCATCATCCCCACTAGAATCAGGAAGAACATCAATGAGCATCTCGGCCCACAGAGTTGTTCAAATTTGCCAATTCTCCCTTTACTCACAGCGCCTTAAGAAGGGAGTGTCTGCGGCTGAGCACGTAGCTTGGAAGAGAGTGAGACGTTCCTATGTGAAAGTCCACTCTTGCTTTCCTTTGTCCCTAAGCTTTCAGATAACTTCATCTGCATCATGCCGTCTCAGTGTGATTAAAAAGAGGCCAACACTGAGTCTGCATTTCTGTCGACCAGCCAAGTAAACTCTTCGGTCCACTTTCAATTGCATGAGAGTGCTGTGATCAATTTATGGCCTCTGAGCTCGGAATTCACTCATCAGTGTCTGCTCTGCAACCTCGAATTTCAAGCATTTCTCTTTACATTGTGCCCAGGTGCTAGGCTGGCAGTAGAGGGCGCTGGAGGTCACTGCTGGAGGAATGGGGCGTCTCTTCCTGGCTCACATGTGCTTGCTGTTTCCTTCCCTCCAAGGTTTTTTTTTCTTTTGACTTTTTGGGGCTGCACCTGTGGCACCTCCAGGCTAAACAGGGGTTGGATCAGCGCTGAAGCTGCAGAGCTGAAGCCGCAGGATCTAAGCCGTTTCTGTGACCTACATGGCAGCTCATGGCTATGCAGGATCCTTAACCCATTGAGCGAGGCCAGGGATAGAACCTTCATCCTCATGGATACGGGTTCGTTTCCACTAAGCCACAACGGGAACTCCTCCTTCCTTCCAAGTTTTATTGAAGTATAGTCGACTTATAATGCTGTCATAATTTCTGTTCTACAACAAAGTCATTAAGTTATACATATATACACATATCCATTCTTTTTCAGATTATTTTCCCATCTATCAGGTTATGATAGAATATTGGGGAGAGTTCCCTGTGTCCTACAGCAGGTCCCTATTGACCTGTACATTCCGTGTACAATAGTGTGCATACATCAGTCCCAAACCCCCAATCCCTCCCTCCCTTCAACCTGTCCCCTTTGATAACCATAATTTTGTTTTCAAGGTCTGTTTCTGTTTTGTAAATGAGTTCATATATATCATTTTGGGGGGATTCTACATATCATGATATTTGTTTTACTTCACTTAGTATGATAATCTCTAGGTCCATCTATGTTGCTGTAAGTGGTATTATTTCATTCTTTTTTATGACTGAGTAATATTCCATTGTACAAATGTACCATATCTTCTTCATCCATTCCTCTGTCAACATTTAGGTTGCTGCCATGTCTTAACTATTGTAAATAGTGCTGCAATGAACACTGGGTGCATGGATCTTTGCAAATTACAGTCTTCTCTGAACATATGCCCAGGAGTAGGCTTGATGGGTCATATGGTAATTCTGATTTTAGCTTTCTGAGGAACTGTCATACTGTTCTCCATAGTGGTTGTCAGACGCCTGTGGTGCTCTGTCCTGGCATGGGCTGAGCGCACAGCCTGACGACCCCTTTGCTGTGGACCTTCCAATGGACATGACATGTTCAGGTCTGGTACCAGCCGCAGTACCCTCATGTGCTCTGAGCACCTGCCTTCCAACCTCAGTTTGCCTGGGGCCCAGGGTGTGTCTCCCCTCAAACCTCCCCCTGCGGACAAGGCCAGCGCACACACCGGATCACACAGAACCTTGACAACCCTCGGGGTCCTGACTTCCTACGAGCTTCCACCCAGCAGCCTTGGATAGCATGCACTCTGGAGATGTACTTTCTGCTACCTGGGCCTATGGGTCAGCTCTGGCCTGGGAAGCCCACTACCCCCTCCACTGCCCAGTGGTCTGACCTTGTCCAGCACAGTCTGAACCTGAGCCTTGGAGAGGGAAGGGCTCCCTGGGTTCTCTCCCTCTGCCCTGGGCAACCTATAGTCTTCTCAAACATCTTTAGCTACTCTCCTGTTATGATTTAACAATTTTTTTTTTTTTTTTGGTCTTTTTGCCATTTCTCGGGCCACTCCTGCGGCATATGGAGGTTCCCAGGCTAGGGGTCCAATTGGAGCTGTAGCCACCGGCCTATGCCAGAGCCACAGCAATACTGCATCTGAGCCGCATCTGTGACCTACACCACAGCTCACGGCAACGTCGGATCCTTAACCCGCTGAGCAAGGCCAGGGATCGAGCCTGCAACCTCATGGTTCCAGTTGGATTCGTTAACCATTGCGCCACGATGGGAACTCCTGATTTAACATTTAATATGATTTAATAACTTTATATTAAAATGTTTTCTGTCTAAATGATGTGGTTTATCTGATTGGACCCAGACTGATCTGAGATGAAACATTAAGAACCTGTGTCAAGGAGTTTCCGCTGTGGCTCAGCAGGTTTTGAACCCGACTAGTACCCATGAGGACAAAGGTTTGCTCCCTGGCTTTGCTCAGTAGGTTAAGGATCTGGCCTTGCAGATGAGACTTGGATCCCGGGTTGCTGTGGCTGTGATGTTGCTGGCAGCTGCAGCTCTGATTCTCCCTGAGCCCAGGAACTTCCATATGCCACAGCTGCGGCCCTAAAAGGAATGAAAAAGAATCTGTGTCTAGTGCTTCCGTGGTGATAAAGGAAGCCTTTGGCAGTCCTTGCAGTCAGCATTATTGCTCTAATGGTCAGTGTGGGGTCGCTGTGGAAAGGCCTTTAGCAAATGCTCACATCTTGCTCAACATCCGAATTCATACCAGAGAAAGACCGTGTGAATGTAATAAACGTGAGAAGGGCTCTCACCAAGTTAACTTTTCCACACCACTGAATTCACACTGAAGATTCAGGGGAGCTGACGTGAAGAGGGATTTGGCTGAAGCCCCACATTTATCCACTGTATAAGTCACACCAGAAAGAAACCTCATGAATATGACACAGAAGAAAAAGGCTTTAGGAACTGCTATTCTTTACCTAACCGAAGGGAGTACTGGAGAAAACCTTTGTGAATGGAGCGTGGGAAGAATTTAATCCAACCTCAATCTTCATTCAATTCCCAGAGAATTTATATTATTGAGAAATTACGGCCATATTCCATTAACTATGATGATAACCTTTAAAACAGCAACCAAACCCACATGACTGAACAGACTAAGTACCTGAACTCTGCTAAGGCTGTGACTTTATCAGGATGGTTACTGGGAGAGCGTAGGCTCAGGGAGAACTGGATGGAAGACAGTAGTAAAAAGAACTACATGTGGTTTAAAGCACGAATAACTCACTTTGATTGGATGAACAGAAACTTCTTTACCAAGGGCCTATTGTGATACTACAAGAGTGTGTATGTTGGGGGGGGGGGGTCTAAATTCTAGTAAAAGAGGACCTGAGGCACAGCTCACAAACTGGGAACATTCAGCTGTTTCTGGCTGCCAGAGAATCGCAGTATTTTAAATTCAAATGCTTTTAAGGTGAGCAGTTTCTAGCTCACCAAAGTTCCTCTCACACCCAAAATATTTTATATCCAGCGGCTTTCTGTTGCCAAATACACATGAGCCTGGCCCACAAAGCTATGTTTGTGACAACCTGAAAACAGAAAGAAAATGAGGCTGCAGGAAGCACCCTTGGGAAACCAGGGCCTTGCGAAGTGATGGGATTTTATCTTGGGACAAAACGGAACATTAGGTTCTCCATTAAGGTCATGCTTTGCGACTGCCCCCCAACTAAAAAAAAAAAAAACCCCACCAACTTTTCTGTTCTGTGCACCACATGTTAAGTACCTCCTAGGGACTTGATGTCCATTATCTTATTTAATCGTCACATCAAGACCATGTGCTGTTGCTACTCTTTTATTTTTCATTTCTTGGTCATGCCTGTGGCAGGTGGAAGTTCGTGGGCCAGGGATTGAACCTGCGTTACAGCAACAACCTCAGCCGCAGCAGTGACAGTGCTGGGTCCTTAACCTGCTGCACCACCAGGGAACTCCTCTACTCCCCTCTTAGCAATGGGTTCAGGCAAGTAACTTGCTGAGATGATGAAGCCAGGGGCAGCTCTGCTGCAGGGCCAAGAGCCCGTGCTGTCAGGAGAGGCAGAGACAGGAGCAGGGGTGCTGTGAGAGCAGCAGGATCACTGGCAAAGGGCGGGTCCAGCTGCTGAGGGCACGGAGGGCTGTCAGGTGGGCTCCTCCTCGCTGCCGGGGTTTTGGAGCTGCTGCCGAGTTGAAGCTCAGTTCTGGCTGCACAGTTGTGGAGATGGTGTCTTCTTTATTTCTCCATTTATCTTTAAAATGAAACCTCAGCAACTAAAGTTCCTGAGGTTTATGCTGGTCTTTGCAACCCAAAAGGGCCTAGGACAAATCTTTAAAAGTTTCAAAGGTTTTTTTTTTTTTTTATTGTGAAACGTATAAGAAGCCATTTACATGTCCCAAAGCATCAGCATTAAATATAACACATCATTTTTATATACACATTTTTCATACAAAAAGTTGATCTTATAGGAATTTAAAATAAATAATCTGAAAAATCAGCATCACTGATTGCAAAATAAGCATCTCGCTCTTTGACCGTCTCAAGGTCCTCAGCCTCCTATGTAGCCAAAAGGTGAGGCGTCTGACATCTGTTCCGAGCCTGGGTGGCGAGTCTCTGGCGGAGATTTCTCACTCTCGCCATAAGATCCGGTTCCATGCTGTCCCAGTATGCTTTTCTTTGGTTTAACGAACCTTAAGAACAAAAATTTTAAATGAACCATAGTTAATTTTAGCAATGGTACAGCATTGGTTTTAAAGGTATATATGCTGCAAAAATTAACAATGCAATCAAGATTGTAAACGCCAAGTTTCCTAAACAAAAAGCCTAACATGTCACCTGGCCCCATGTGGTCCCATTTACAAGTCAAATATTTATTTGCTGATTGAATACATGCCATTAGAGAGTTTATCTGCTTTTGGTTACAAAGCCTTTTTTTAAAATTTGATTTGGGGATACAGATGATCTTTTAAATTAGGAAGAAAGCTTGTCCAAGGAGAGAATCTGAGTTCTTTGCAATAGTAAGTTTCTTCACGATGATGCTTACTGTAGTGAGAAAAATTCCAAGTCGCCAAAATTACCATTGGGAAATGGGCACCATAACCACTTCCTAATTAAATACAAATAAATAATCACAGGCTTTTTACAGTGGTCAACACAGGCAGGGTTCAAAATCAAGATTAGAACGTTACAATGGGAGTTCCTGTCATGGCTCAGCAGCAACGAACTGGACTGGTATCCACGAGGAGGCGGGTGTGATCCCTGGCCTTGCTCAGTGGGTTAAGGATCTGGGGTTGCTGTGAACTGTGGTGTAGGTTGAAGAAGTGGCTTGGGTCCCAAGTTGCTGTGGCGGTGGTGTAGGCTGGTGGCTACAGCTCCCATTTGACTGCTAGCCTGGGAACCTCCATATGTTGTGGGTGTGGCCCTAAACATACAAAACCCCCCACAAAACCAAAAAACATTGTGTCCAAGTGTAACAGTCATTTCAGATTGACTTAGAGGTGCTAGTAAGGAATTTGAAAAAGCATCTTAAAAATATACTTCTCTGAAACTTTGTTACATATTCAAATAACTTAGACTTCTGAAAATTTTCCCTCGAAGGAACAAAACTCTCATCATCTTTCTGTTTTGTTTTGCTGCCAAATAACACACTTGCCAAATGTCCTCACCTCGATTTTGATACTTAGAATTATCTAGTTAAATTCTGACATGTCGGGAGAGAGGGGAATGGTGAACCTCCCGTCCTTTCATCTGACTCAGGCATGACTTTGGGTTTAATTCATCGCCTGACACAGTTTAGAGCTACACATGAGAGTGTGAGTTAGCGAAGATACTTTCCACAACACTGGACTCCCACGACTTGTTGGTAGATATATTTCTTATAAAGCTCAACTTTAGAGGACGTTATGTAAAAATCTGTTCTTCTAAAAGAACGCCAAAGACCTTGTTAAGTTCTAGCTCATTTATATGAGTTTTACTGAAAAAGGTGGTTGAAAAAAGTCTTAACAGAGTCTCCCATCCCCTCCCCTCCTTTAAAAAACAAACCAAGTACTTTACTAGGGGAATGGTGAGCTCCTTTATGGGCTGATGCTGGGACCACAGTTCTATAAGATGTTTCCATCCCACCCCTTCCAAAACTACACTGAGGGAGTTCCCGTCGTGGCACAGTGGTTAACGAATCCGACTAGGAACCATGAGGTTGTGGGTTCGGTCCCTGCCTTTGCTCAGTGGGTTAAGGATCCGGCGTTGCCGTGAGCTGTGGTGTAGGTTGCAGATGCAGCTTGGATCCCGCGTTGCTGTGGCTCTGGTGTAGGCCGGTGGCTACAGCTCCGATTCAACCCCTAGCCTGGGAACCTCCATATACTGCGGGAGTGGCCCAAGAAATAGCAAAAAGACAAAAAGACCAAAAAAAAAACTACACTGAAACCTCCACTGAATCAAGTCAAGAGATCAAAAGCCAGCGAATCAGCACGGCGCCCTCTGCCCTGAGCAGTTCTGAGCGGCCGCCCAGCGGCCGCCCCAGGGACCAGAGCAGACCCATGTTTCCAGTGGTGGCTGGAGGGAGCCCTGCCCAGAAGAGTAAAGAAAATTCAGATCTGTAATAGCTTTGAAACGCATCTCGAGATTTTCTTTCCACAGGGAGGTAAAAAGTAGTTACGTGTATCATAAATTTAGTTAGGGACGGACTTCTGCTGAAGCCTCCAACAATGTTTGGGGCAGCGATGCTGGCGCTAAAGTCCAAGAGACGCTTGAATGACGTCTGGCAAACGTTCCTAACTTGGGCTTCGGTCTGACCCAGTTTTTCCCCAACCGGAAACCTGAGACTCCTGCTGCCTCCACTCCAGGATTTCCATGATCAGTGCTCTGGGAAAATGGTCTCAACGTGCTATAAATGTCATTGAAGGCACGGTCTTGCTTAAATACTGCTCAATCTAATGGGATAGAAGACATCTTTCTTGTTCATCAACTTACTCTGTGTCGAGGACTCCACTGCAGAAATGCCATTTAATTCTGAGTTTCTAGGTAAACAGCTTGAGGCAACACGTTCAGTGTAGCACCTGGGCACCACTGTTATAAAGTGAAAAAATAAAGATGTTTGGGAGTGGGTAGAAGGCCTTTATTAATTCCAGATGGTCCCTGGTAAATTAAAATTGCCAAGGATAAGAAGCTCCTTACTTTTCTGTTCTGGGAAGGCACGGAAAAGCGCGGTTAGTGAGAATTAGTAGCAGAGATGAAGTTTTGGTGCCGCCCTTAAAAAACACCTTTAGGAGTTCCCGTCGTGGCGCAGTGGTTAACGAATCCAACTAGGAACCATGAGGTTGCGGGTTCGGTCCCTGCCCTTGCTCAGTGGGTTAACGATCTGGCGTTGCCCTGAGTTGTGGTGTAGGTTGCAGATGCAGCTTGGATCCCGCGTTGCTGTGGCTCTGGTGTAGGCCGGTGGCTACAGCTCCGATTCGACCCCTAGCCTGGGAACCTCCATATGCCGCGGGAGCGGCCCAAAGAAACAGCAAAAAGACAAAAAAAAAAAAAAACCAAAACACCTTTAGCTACAACAAAAAGCCAACAACTCACAAATAGAGATATTAGGATAGGGAGCCCAAAACATTTGTTGGGAGAGATTATGAGATGGGATTAGCACGCCTTCCCGGAGAAATCCTGAGAGTTGATGGCTATAGGCTTTACGCTGGCGGGGCCTCGTCTCAATGATGCCCCGCAGAGCAGAGCAACAGCAGGCAAGGTGCACCTGAAGCTTCTTAGCACAGGAAGCAGAGCAGGGTTCCACACCTAGCCGGTGTCTCCTATTTTTTTTTCCTAATTGTCACTTCCTTTATTTCAAAATTTATACTTACCTTTCAGCTGAATTTTTACTGTTTCCTAACTCCTACAGCTTACCTCCGAGATACCAGAGTCGTTTTGGGTTTTCAAACCACTTAGGATGTCCCTTCCTTTCCACACTCATCACTGGGGTCCAAGCCTCTGTGAGTCAGGCCCAGACCCCTTGGGTCACGGTGATTCATGAAGATGCCTGCCTCTCACCTGGGCTCAAGAGTGTCAGCTAATGGTTTTAACTCATAAGTTTTAGCCCAATAAGTCATTAAGACAATTTGACTAATTACCAAAATAGCTAATTTGAACTTTGAACTGGTGTGGGGGAATGGAATATAAGAATCATCTCCAGGAGTTCCCGTCGTGGCGCAGTGGTTAACGAATCGGACTACGAACCATGAGGTTGCGAGTTCGGTCCCTGCCCTTGCTCAGTGAGTTATGGATCTGGCATTGCCGTGAGCTGTGGTGCAGGTTGCAGACGCAGCTCGGATCCCGCGTTGCTGTGGCTCTGGCATAGGACGGTGGCTACGGCTCCAACTGGACCCCTAGCCTGGGAACCTCCATATGCTGCGGGAGTGGCCCAAGAAATAGCAAAAAGACAAAAAAAAAAAAAAAAGAGTCATCTCCAAATACCTGAAGGGCTGGCATGTGGCAAAGGCAGTAATGGCTTCAGAGACTCTCTCTCTATATATATGTATAATTTTGGCTGCCCTGAGGCACACGGAGTTCCTGGGCCAGGGATCAGATCTGAGCCACAGCTGTGACCAAAGCTGCAGCTACAGCAATGCTGGATCCCCATCCCACTGTGCTGTGCCAGGGTTCTAACCCCAGTCCCAGTGCTCCGATCCCGTTGTGCCACTGCAGGAACTCCAGCTTTTTTTTTAAATTGAAATATAGTGGATTTACAATGTTGTGCTAGTTTCAGGTGTACAGCAAAGAGATTCAGTTACACACACACGTATAATTTTCCAGATTCTTTTCTATTATAGATTACTATAAGATACTGAATTTAGTTCCCTGTGCTATATAGGAGGTTCTTGTTAACTATTTTATATAAATATATATGCGTAGTGTATCTATTTTAATCTCAAACTCCTAATTTTCTCTCTCCTTTCCCCTTTGGTAACCCTAAGTTTGTTTTCTGTTTCTATGTCTGCGAGTCTGTTTTGTAAATAAATTCATTTGTATCTTTTTAAAATAGTCCACATATAAGTGGTTATCATATGATATTTGTCTTTCTCTTATTGACTTTACTTAGTATGATAATGCTATTTGCAGCAACATGGATGGTCCTAGAGATTATTTCATTCCTTGTTACGGCTGAGTAATATTCCATTATATATATGTACCACATCTTCTTTATCCAATCCTCTGCTGATGGACGTTTTAGGTTGCTTCCATGTCCTGCTATGGATGTGAACAGTGCTGCTATGAACACTGGGGTATGTGTATCTTTCTGAATTAGAGTTTTCTCTGGATATATGCCCAAGACTGGGATTGCTGGATCATATGGAAACTCTATTCTTAGTTTAAGGAATTTCTATACTGTTTTCCACAGTGGCTACACCAATTTACATTCCAACCAACCGTGGGGGAAGGTTCCCTTTTCTCTATATCCTCTCTAGCATTTATTATTTGTAGATTTTTGGATGATAGCCATTCTGACCAGAGAACAGTTTTTAACGAGAGAATTTGCAAAAGGAAAAGAAAAGCAGAAACTTTAAATAAGGGAGGAACAACTTTTAAATAAAATACTGGCAGAAAACCGCATACGGTAATGAGCTTGCCAGCTCTATCAGTGTGCTGGCATCAGCTGAATAACCAGTGCTGCAGAGATGATTCACATATCAGATCCTTCCAAATCTGAGATCGTACAGTTGTCTCCCCTCTGTCCTCCTAAACCCACCCAGCCCACAGCTGTGGAATTCATCCTCCCAAATGGCTGTATCGTAAATATCATCTCTGTTCAAGTAGCTTATGGTTTCCTCCTTTGCTTATAGCAGTGGTTCAAACACTGCTAAGGAGATCCCCCTATAAAACTTTAAAATAAAACTCTAGTTTCCTAGCTCTGTCCTAGATCTACTGAATTAAATCATTCTGCTGTGCAGCCAGGTTGGCAAACAGGATGAAGCCCAACTGCTCAGCCTGGCGCTCGAGGTCCACATCACCCGTCTTCTTCAGTGGTATCTCTAACCCTTCTCGACCATAAGCTCTCTGCTCCAGCTGGCCTAACCTGTGTCACCAGGGCAGGCAGTTCTCTGCCACTGATTAATTCCCTGTAATAAGTTCTACGTCATACAAGTGGAACTCATGGAGGCTTTTGGTTGGTGAATCCACAAAAAGGGAAAATCGTGTGTGTGTGTGTGTGTGTACATGTGTATACGTGTGTGAATGTTTGTGGGAGAGACTCTCAGGTCTCTTAGCAGAAGGTATAATGTTAGAACTGTGAGAAAATGAAGGATCACCTAGTCTATAATCTTCTCACTTTACAAATGAAAAAACTCAAGACCAGTAACATTTCTGAATAAATGCACACGAATGAATGCAAGTGGGTAAACTGACTTCCCGGAGGTACACAGCTTAGTCACTCTGGCTGAGTGTATTTAAACCTTGTCTTTGTTCACCACGAGGCTGGAACTAGCACCCGGTATTCCCATCATCCGGCCTGGGTGCCTGCTCCACCACGAAATCCTTCCCCTCTGAAATGGCTTCTCACTACTCTAAGCCCAGGAATTTAAAAACCTGGTCCAGTGGCCCTCCCTGGCAACCAGCATTTACCTATGTCATTTAAAAAATGTTTCACTGAGATAATTCATATGCCATAAAATTCACCCTTTTAAAGGTTTTTAATATACTTAGAGTTGTGTAGCCATCACCACTGATTCTGAAACAGTGTGGGTGTACACCTAGGAGTGGAACTACTGGGCCAGTCACCCTACAGGTAACCTTCTGGAGGAACTGCCAGACTCTTTCCCCAAGTGGCTGCACCGTGTTACACTCCTACCAGCACTGTCCCAACTCCTGTGATCCTCGCCTACACTTGTTGTGTTTTAATGTTATTGGCGTACAGACGACTTACGAGGCTGGAACAGTTTCAGATGTACAGCAAAGTGAGTCAGTTACACGTATCGCCATTCTGTGTCCCGTATAGGTTATCACAGAATATTGAGTAAATGTCCCTGTGCTATACGGTGGGTCCTTATTAGTTATCTGCTTTATACACAGTAACGTGTACGTTAATCCCCTTCCCCTAATTTATCCCTCCCGCCAGTTTCCCCTTTGGTAACCATAAGCTTGATTTTATTTATATATTTTTTTCTTTTGTCATTTTTGAGGGCTGCACCTGCAGCATATGGAGGTTCCCAGGCTAGGGGTCTAATCGGGGCTGTTGCTGCTGGCCTACACCACAGCCACAGCATCGCCAGATCCGAGCCGCGTCTGTGACCTATACTACAGCTCATGGCAACACCGGATCCTTAACTCACTGAACGAGGCCAGGGATTGAACCCATAACCTCATGGTTCCTAGTTGGATTTGTTTCTGCTGAGCCATGACGGGAATTCCACCATAAGCTTGATTTTAAAATCTGTGTTTTGTTTCATAAACACATTCTATTATTATATTCCATATGTTATATGATATGTCTTCCTCTTACTCCACTTAGTATAATATCTAGGTCTATCCATGTTGCTGCAAATGACATTTCATTTTTTTTTTCTTTTTAGGGCTGCACCTGTGGCATATGGACATTCTTGGGCAAGTGGCTGCATCTGAGTTGCAGCTGCAGGCTTATGTCACAGCCACAGCCATGCCAGATCTGTCACATCTGTGACCTCCACTGTAGTTTGCAGGAAGGCCAGATCCTTAACCCCAACACCAGGGATCAAACCTGTATCCTCACGGATACTAGTCGGGTTCTAAACCCACTGAGCTATAATGGGAACTCCCATTTCATTCTTTATTTTATGGCTGATTGTATTCCATTACATATACGTAACACATCTTTATCCGTTTATCTTTGATGGACACTTGGGCTGTTTCTATGTCTTGGCTATTGTAAACAGTACTGCAGTGAACACTGGGGTGCAAGTACCTTTTTGAATTATGGTTTTCTCTGGAGAGATGAGTCCAGGAATGGGACTGCTAGATCATATGGTAGTTCTAGATTTAGGGGTTTTGTTTTTGTCTTTTCTAGGGCTGTACCCACTGCATATGGAGGCTCCCAGGCTAGGGGTCTAATCAGAGCCTAGTCCAGAGCCACAGTGGATCAGCTTATATTCCTCAATGGTGTAGCATCAGCTTATATTCCTCAATGGTGTAGCAGGGTTCCCTTTTCTCCACACCCTCTCCAGCATTCATTATTTGTAGACTTTTTTATGATGTCCAAAAGATGATGATGGGGTGATACCTCAATGTAGTTTTGATTTGCATTTTTCTAATTAATAATGTTGAGCACCTTTTAATGTGCTTTTTGGTTATCTGTCCATCTTCGGAGAAATGTCTGTTTAGGCTTTCTGCCCGTTTTTTGATTTTTTTATATAAAGCTGCATGAGATGTTTGTGTATTTTGGATATGAATCCCTTGTTGGTTGCTTCATGTGCAAGGGTTTTCTTCCATTCTGTGGGTTGTATTTCATGTTATGGTTTCTTTCCTTTGCTGTGCAAAAGCTTTTAAGTTTAACTAGGTCCCCATTTGTTTAGTTTTGTTTTTATTTTCATTACTCTAGGCGGTAGATCAATAAAGACATTGCTGCTATTTATGTCAAGAGTGTTCTGCCTGTTTTCCTCTGGGAGTTTTATAGCATCTTGCCTTACATTTGGGTCTGTAATCCATTTAGTTTATTTTTGTGCATAGCCCACACTTATTATATTCATGCTGCTGATTGCGAAGTTTGTATCTCATTGTATATTTCTTCTAGTTTTTTCTCATGTGGTTTTGACTTGTATTTCCCTAATGACTAATTAAGGTGAATATCTTTCATATGTGTATTGGCCATTTGTATATCTTTAGAGAACTGTGTTCAAGTCTTTTGCTCATTCAAAATCTAGACCAGGAGTTCCCACTGTGGCACAGTGGGTTAAAGGGTCCAGCATTGCCATAGCTGAGGTGAAGGGTGCAGTTGCAGCTCAGATTTGATCCCTGGCCCAGGAACTTCCAGAGGCCCTGGGTGTGGCCATTAAATACATATCTAGACTAATATTTTATAACACATGGCTATTCAGCCTCAATTTAAGTCAATGGGCCTGAGATTTTAGGGGCAGTGAGGGCCATTCATCTTGTCCAAAAGGTTGTCTTCTGGGAAACAGTAAGAATTTCCTCCCCACTGCTAACACAGATTTGACACAAGGCAAAAATTTAAATAAACCATCTGCCATTGGCACACTCATCTGTTTCCTACTTCCTGGTGCCTCCCTTCTAGGCTCTGAGTGACAAACCAAGCTGACCATGGCCACTCAAAATGCCATTTTCCTAATTATAGCTGATTATCCCCCAGCTTTAGGATTAAATAACATTGATTTAATTTATATGCCCTGATTAGGGCAATAATCAAATCCTTACACATTTGCCTTTTGAAAAATAAATGAGGGAGTTTCCGTCTTGGCGCAGTGGAAGCAAATCTGACTAGGAACCATGAGGTTGTGGGTTTGATCCCTGGCCTTGCTCAGTGGGTTAAGGATCTGGCGTTGCCATGAGCTGTGGTGTAGGTCACAGATGTGGCTCGGATCCCGCGTTGCTGTGGTATAGGCTGGCAGCTATAGCTCCAATTCTACCTCTAGCCTGGAAATATCCATATGTTGCAGGTGCGGCCCTAAAAAGACAAGAGACCAAAGACCCAAAACAAACAAACAAACAAACACATGATTATTAACCACATTATCTCTTCGTTGGTGAGATTTAGGAGTGCTGAAGAAAGGTAGGCAGTAGGGTAGGAAGACAGCGTGGAGGTGGAAGGGCTGGCAGACAGCAAGACTGCTGAGGTGGGGAGGTTTTTTTTGCAGTTTCTCCCTTTTTCCTATTTCTAAATCCATCGGTTCTTCAAGAGCCTCAAGATTTTGTTGTTTGTTTTTCCTTTTTGGCTTCGCCCACAGCATTCAGAAGTTCCCGGGATAGGTATCTAAGCCTGAGACATAAAAGTGATGATGCCAGATCCTTAAACTGCTGAGCCATCATGGAACTCCAGATATTTTTCTCTAATGCAGGGGTAAGTGTGACAGGGTTAGGGAGAAGTGGCAGCTCTAGTCCAGTGTTCAGTGTCTTATGGAAACAGGTTTTAAACATTTAGTTTATATAAAGAGTGACATTCCATTCCCTACTTCCCCCAAGGGCTCTGGTGGCTATTTGGGACCTAAATCTAAAGCATGAGAGGTAGCAAGGGGTTTCAAAAGCAGCCTAATTAAATGATAACATCTAACCTTTATTTTTGCTTTTCAAATCTGTGAAGTAAACAGAGCAGCATTAGTCATAAAAGCCAAAAAGTGGACACAAGCCAAATGTCCATCAACTGATGAATGGATAAACAAAATGTGGACTATCCACACAATGGAATATTACTCAGCCTTCAAAAGGAATGAAGTACTGATATATGCTACAACATAGCTGAACCTCCAAACATTACGCTAGGTGAAAGAAATGAGACACAAAGACCCTATCTTCTCTGATTCTATTTAGATGAAATTCCTGCATAGGCAAATCTACAGACACAGAAATAGATCAGGGGTTGCTAGGGCTGGACGGAGTGACAGGAAATGAACAATGACTTGCAAATGGGCACGGGGTTCATGTTAGGGTGCTGGCAATGTTCTACAATTGATCGTAGTGATGGTTGCACAACTCAATATATTTTTTAATATGTGATAATACCATTGAATTGTGTACTTTTAATAGGTGAATGGTAGGCGCGTGAATTACACATCCATTAGGCTATTATTTTAAAAAGTCCATTCGGCTATTATTTTAAAAGTAAGATATATACATTTTATAAAAGACTGAAACAATACAAGATACAGTAAAAGTTCCTTGCATCTGTTTTAGAACTTTAATTTTGATTTTTCATTGGATGCCACTATAAGCCTTGCACCAAAACCTAATGTTTGATTAGATTCTGTAATGTTTCCTTATGCTACCTTAATAGACTGTTCAGTTATTGGCAAAACACACATATTCACTAAAATTAACTAGAAGTAGCACTTGGGAAACAAATCATATAGTACATTGAGGGGATGCCAAGGACCACAGAACCATGGCATAAAACAGAATTTTACAGAATGGCTGAGAAATTTCTGTTGGAGTTTTTTGCTTTTTAGGGCTGCGCCTGCAGCATATGGAAGTTCCCAGGCTAGGGGCTGAATAGGAGCTGCAGCTGCTGGCCTACACCACAGCCACAGCCACATGGGATCTGAGCTGTGTCTGCGACCCACACTGCAGCTCACAGTAACGCTCTATCTTTAAGCCACCGAGCGGGGCCAGCGATCAAACCTGCGTCCATCATGGATACTAGATGGGTTTGTTACTGCTGAGCCACAATGGGAACTCCTGTTTTTTGTTTTTGAAAACAGCCCACCTCCTCAGCACACTTCTCCTGACCAAAAAATGGTAACTAGTGATTACCTTTCAGCTGAGTAATTTGACTGAAAGTGCCAAAATCCCTCTCAAGGATGCGTGTGTGATGAGAGACCAGACTGGAGGCGTGAATGTGGGGCAGGACGGAGGGAGACAGAAGCGTTCAGATGCTTACCTTTATTACATGCGTGCTGAGCATGTAAAGCATCATTTATCTCCTTCTCTAGAAACCACTTTCTAGATGCCTCTGAAAGAGTAGAAGCTTTCTTTTCTGATTTCAAATGGAGGTCTTTTTCTTCAGCTTCCTCCCGCTAAATACAAATAAATGAAAAAAATCATATAAAATAACTGAGTTATTTTGCTGTACAGAGAAACTAGCACAATACTGTAAATCAACTACACTTTAATAAAAAGAAAAAAAGCTCCCCGCCCAAATCACATTAATGAATCAACTGGGAACCATGAGGTTGTGGGTTCGGTCCCTGGCCTTGCTCAGTGGGTTAAGGATCCGACGTTGCCGTGAGCTGTGGTGTAGGTTGCAGATGCAGCTCAGATCCCGTGTTGCTGTGGCTCTGGCGTAGGCTGGTGGGTATGGCTCTGATTGGACCCCTAGCTTGGGAATCTCCATATGCCACGGGAGCGGCCCTAGAAAAGGCAAAAAAAAAAAAAAAATTAATTAATTTAAATAAATAAATAAATTGTGGTAATTCAAGTTCCCCCAGTGGAACAAGCCCCGTTTGTTTCCTCTACTCCATTTCCTCTTCTATTTCCGAGGCTCAACTGGTATTAGGTAATTGGGTGCCTGTCTTGGCTCAAGGCTGCTGGCAAACCTTGAAAGCAGAGGCACTTCTGCTGTCCCTCCCACTCAGGGCTGCAGACTGCACACACAGGGGTCCCAACTGTCACTGAAATAATACATTTCAATACAGTTCAGATCTCAAATCCTATGGGATTAAGTTTTTAAAACTACTGGCATTAGTTGATATGAATGCTATGCCTTAATAATGTCAACAAAATTCAGAGAATAAATTCTCTGCCCAGCTCTGGTACAAATGATGACAGGAGGAAAGTCAAGTAATTTTTATTAGCCTCTACTTTCTTCTTCCAAAAGTGAGAAAACAGTAATTTAAAAGCTGGATTAAGGAGTAACTAAAATAATAGGCTTAAATTACTATATAGCTCTCAAAGTTTGCTAATGTTCTAGAGATGCGACAGCTTTTATATGCAACACAGTTTTCATGTTATACAAATGCTAATACAATAAATACATATTAAGTAACAAAAACTAAGGAATCATTAGGGCCAGGAAGGGCCATAGTGATCCATCCCTTTCATGTTACTGGATGAGGAGACTGACGTGCCAAAGCCATGCAGTCGTCCGACTAGATTTAGAACCCAGGACACTGGACACGAAAGAGCTTATGACATGAGGAGCCCTCACGGTGATTCTCAGTTCTACTCTCGAATACACGCGTTACCCAAAGGAGAGCAGCACCCAATTACACAGTCTCGCCCTGGTGTCAGTGATGGAGACCTTGAGATGGGGGCTCCCACCATCAGTTCCCTGAGGAGCGCGCCCTCCGTGTTCTGGGCACCACCCCTGCCTCTCCCTGGCCTTGAACAAAAGGGTTATGGGTTAGGGGCGGGGTAGGAGGGAAATGAATCTGGAAAAGCGTCTTGAAGGAGATATATTACGACAAGCTTTCAGAAAATTCATTACAACAGAGCAGCAGAAAGATGGTCCAGAGCTGCTGGGAGGATCAGCCAAAAGATACATCGGCATGACACACACTCTTGAGCTGCCTGCTCAAAATCCATCTCTGCTGCTGCTTTAGCAACAGAGGTGGACTTTATTCGGGATGACAATGCTTCCCTGCTAAAAATACTACTTTCCTTGATATCCTCTGCAGCCAGTGTGGCTACAAATGTGACGGGGGACTTCTGGAAAGCAGTGCAAAAGAAGATGTCTCAGCTGGGTGGTGGGACCTCCTGCCCTCTGTCCTCCCTTCTTCCTGCTGAATGGAAGGTGTACGTGATGGCTGGAACCGCCGTCACCTTGGATGGAGAAGTAGCCTTGAGAATGAAAGCCGTATACCAGAAGTGGTGCCGAAAGGCTGAGGGAGGCAGTTTTCCTGATGACCTTGGAGCCAGGACACCACCCCTGCACTGCCTACCTCCAGACTTTCTTCATGTGAAAAAAAAAAAAAAAACTTTTGGGAGTCCCTGTCATGGCTCAGCGAAAACAAACCTAATATCCATCAGGACTCAGGTTCGATCCCTGGCCATGCTCAGTGAGTTAAGGATCCAGTGTTCCCATGAGCTGTGGTATAGATTTGCAGCTGCTCTGGCTGTGGTGTAGGCTGGCAGCTGCAGCTCTGAATGGAACTCCTAGCCTGGGAACTTCCGTATGCCACAGCTGAGGCTCTAAAAAGAAAAAAAAAAAAAAAAAGAAAAATACTTCTATCTTGCTTACAGGCACTGTTATTTTGGTTTTTCTTACCAGGAGCTACATATAATTCTTAACTGTTCAAAATCTTTTACATTGTTTGTATATTTTTACTAAATTCCCAGGCTGGGGACTGAATCAAGTCCAAGCCACAGCTGTGATCTATGCCATAGCTGGGGCAGTGCTGGATCCTCAACTCACTGTGCCTGGCTGGGATCAAACCTGCACCTCAGCAGAGAAAACAATGGATCCTTTACCGGTACACTGCATCACAGCAGGAACTCCTAAATTTACCTATTTTTCTACTACTAGAACATATCCAGGAAGTTGGGAGGTTGAGATGCTAATGTAAGAGAAAGACAGGAGTTTCTGTTGTGGCTCAGTGGTTCACAAATCAGACTAGGAACCATGTGGTTTCGGGTTCGATCCCTGACCTCGCTCAGTGGGTTAAGGATCTGGCATTGCCGTGAGCTGTGGTGTAGGTCACAGACACAGCTCGGATCCCGCGTTGCTGTGGCTGTGATGTAGGCCAGCAACTATAGCTCCGATTCGACCCCCAGCCTGGGAACCTCCATGTGACACAGGTGTGGCCCTAAAAAAGACCAAAAAAAAAAAAAAAAAAGACACTTAGTCATTCTTGGTGACATCAACACTGGCCCTCCTGAGCAAAACCTATTAAAATTAAATCATCTTTAAGGTTTCTTAAAGAAAGATTACTTGGTTTGATGCTTTTGCCATTTGATTATGTACTATTTCAAGATTTAAATGATTACTAACAAGTTTGTAACACCATTCCTACCTTTTCGGCTTCCCTCTCCCTCATTGCGTTTAATATTTCTATTTCTTTCCTTCTGTTTTTCCGAAGGAGTTTAGCCATTTCCTGGTAACATTCGTTTCGGTGTAGATCATGGCATCTTTGTTTATGTAAAGCTTGAATGTGCCAGTCAGTATTTAGACACGCTTGTTCAGCTTTTGCCAAATTTTCTTCAATTAACTAAGAAAAAGTCATAAATTTCAGAAGCAAGGTCAGACTACGTAAAATATGGTGTCCACTCGATGTGTCCACGTGTCTAGGACACACGTTTACAATCCCAGTTGCATATCAGAATCACCTCTGCATTTACAACAAGCTGACCTCCAGGCTCCAACACAAACCAACCAAAGCAATCTCTGGAGTGGCTGGACAGTGGTGCTTTTATTTTTTTATTTACTTTATACTATTTTTTAGGGCTGCACCCACAGCATGTGTTAAGTTCCCAGGCTAGGCGTCAAATCAGAGCTGTAGCTGCTGGCCTACACCACAGCCATGTGGAATCCGAGCCACGTCTTCAACCTACACCACAGCTCACTGTAATGCCAGATCCTTAACCCACCTTAACCCAGGTCAAACCCACATCCTCATGGATACTAGGGTTGTTAACTGCTGAGCCACAATGGGAACTCCAGATATTGGTGCTTTTAGAAAGCTCTTCAGGTGGTTCTAATGGAGAGCCAAAGCTGAAAACTTCTAGGGTAAGGGATGGGTAAAATTATCCAATTTCCATGTTTCGATCCTTTGCAAAGCAGTCAGAAGAACCTATTCTTATAGACTGGACAAAAGTCTGTGAGGAAAACAAAGGGACATTCTGGGGGGAACAGCCGAGGGACAGAGCTGAAGATAGGGAACTCTTACGCTATTCCTGCTGCTTTTGGCAACAGGGCCAGGCACTGCCACAAACACATCAAACATTTCATTAAAGGGATAACAGACAAAGTTCCTCCCTGAAGGTCTCAAATTTGATGTGAAATCACTTAAGCCAGCACTTCTGAAAGGATACTCCAGGAGAAATTCTATACAAGATGTCTGAGAAATTTTCTTAAAGATTCACAGTGTACCAGATTGTCAAATTTGGCATGAAGTTACCTGACTTTTAGACAGCATTTCTAATATTTGTCTTTCCCATTTTATTGGACATTAGTTCTTGATATTCTCCAGAATACACTTTGGAAATGCTGGCTTATATACCAGGCAGAGACTTAACGTTTTGCAACTAATCACTCAGGGATAACTTCTGAGACTTTATAACATAGGGCACTAAAATTTGTGACGTTGTTAAGTTCCTTAATACTTTCTTCTAAGTCTTGAAATTCTCAAAGGGTATAAAAGACACATGTATATGGAGTTCCCGTCGTGGCTCAGTGGTAATGAACCTGACTAGCATCCATGAGGATGGGGGTTTGATCCCTAGCCTCGCCCAGTGAGTTAAAGATCTGGTATTGCCGTGAGCTGTGGTGTAGGTTGCAGATGTGGTTCGGATCTGGTGTTGCTGTGGTGTAGGCCAGCAGCTACAGCTCTGATTTGCCCCTAATCTGGGAACTTCCACATGCTCCAAGTGTGGCCCTAAAAAGACAAAAAGCAAAGAAAAAAGACATGTGCATATGGCTGTCAATGAAGTAAGTAACTTGTAAGTAAAATAATGTGAGTTTCTAAGAACTGTGATAACTGAAGCAAAGAAATTAGCTTTACAGAGTTCAACACTGAATTCCTTCTTTTACAAGAATAGCAGATGGAAACTGCCCTTTATAGGTGCACTAATTTATGGCATTTTTTTACCTTCTGGGTTTTTTGGTTCTGGGTTTGATCCATTCCTATCAGTCTATGAAACATGTGTTCTTCAAGATCCGCTTTTCGTCTACAGGCATCTGCATCTTCTCTCATTTCTTTTGCAACAGCTTCTTGATTTCTAGTGAGATTCTGTCAAAAAATTAAAAAAATCAGAGTTCCTCTTGTGGTGCAGCAGAAACAAATCCAACTACGAACCATGAGGTGGTGGGTTCAATCCCTGGGCTCGCTCAGTGGGTAAAGGATCCAGCATTACTGTGGCTGTAGCGTAGGCTGGCAGCTGCAGCTTGGATTCGACCCCTAGCCTGGAAACCTCCACATGCCGAGGGTGCAGCCCTGAAAAGACAAAAAGACAAAAAGACAAAAAAACAAAAACAAAAAACCACCACTCTCTATAATAATAATGCTAGAACACAAAAAAACGACTTTTAGAGTTCCCACTGTGGCATGGTAGGATTGGTGGCGTCTCTGCAGTGCCAGGACAGGTCTGTTTCCCAGCCAGCACAGTGGGTTAAAGGATTTGGCACTGCCACAGCTATGGCTTGGATCTGATTCCTGGCCCTGGAATTCCATATGCCACAGGGTGACCAAAAAAGGAAAAAATATTTTTCTTTTTTAGAATATCAGTATTTATACAAATAAAAACTGTAATCTAATTCTCAAAGTAAAAAGCAAACAGTGAAAATAAGAGGAAGGACCTCTGAAAATTCTCTCATCTATAAAAGCACTGAAGTCACTGGTAAAACAAACTTTTTCAGAATTCTACATCTTACAGCAATCTGGGCAGTATTTATTCATATAAAAAGCTGAATCTTAGTAAGAAAGATGAACTTCATGGCATTTTAAACTTGTATTATTCCTATTCTATGTCACCCCTAAGCTCTGCCATTAGCCCTGAAAAACCATAGCCTGGCAGCCAATAGAGGGACAAATGAAGCTAGAGGTTCTTCAAACTCTCATTCCCAGAGAACTATCATCATATGACCAGGAAAACCCCACTTTCAAGGTGACTAAGAACTCACCTGTAGCATTTTCCCTGGGGGTGTTTGCTGAAAACAAACAGGGGAAACTGTTGAACACTGACTCTCAGAGGCAGTGGATCACAAAGCAAACAAAAGGCTAATCAAAAAGCTTTGTAGAAGTTCCCACTGTGGCTCAGCAGGTTAAGAATCTGATATAGTCTCTGTGAGGATGTGGGTTTGATCCTTGGCCTTGCTCAGTGGGTTAAGGACCCAGTGTTGCTCCAAGCTGCAGCACAGATCACAGATATGGCTCAGGTTTGGCAATGCTGTGGCTGTGGTATAGGCCTCAGCTGCAGCTCTGATTCAACTGCTAGCCCAGGAACTCCCATTTGCTGCAGGTGTAGAAAAGAAAAAAAAAAAAGCTTTGTAGGAAAAGTTGGGCAATTAGATGTCGACAGGTGGCTGTGAAATACTCTAATAGATTCCTGGGACTTTACTGCATTTTTTTAGGGCCGCCCCTGCAGCATATGGAAGTTCCCAGGCTAGGGGATTGAATCAGAGCTACAGCTGCCGGCCTACGCCACAGCCACAGCAGTGCCAGATCCATGCCATGTCTGCAACCTATACCACAGCTCATGACAACGCTAGATCCTTAACCCACCGAGTGAGGCCAGGGATCAAACCCACATCCTCATAGATACTAGTCAGGTTCTTAACCCACTGAGCCAATGATGGGTACTCTGATTCTTGGGACTTTAAAAGGCCATGTGTAAAAATGTACACATGCCAAAGGCTGTGTGGATGCTCAGATCTGAGAAGGTCCTAAGTGCTCAACTTTGGTGAGCTGAGGTTCTGTAAAATCAGGAAGTGAAATCTAAGAGAGCTGTAACAACCTCGCTGAGGGTTGAAGGTATGCTCCAAAATGATGCAGGCAGAGTGCTGTGGCAAAAAGATAGAGGCTTACTGGCTTCAAGGGAGCTAAGGAACTTTGCCAGTCACCAAGCTACTTGAGTAGAGACTTCAGTGGCTGCGCATGACAAAGAATAGAGACTTTACAACAGTAATTCAGAAAAATCACTAAACAACCAAACAAGAAGCAACCCGAAGGAGAGAAGAGAATCTGACTTCCAAAACTGCCATATTATTTAAAATATCTAGTTTCCAACAAAAAATTACATGACATACTAAAAACCAAAAAAGTATGACCTTACATCAACCACATGATCTCCGAAGAAGATATAAAAATGGACAATGTACCTATGAAAAGGTGCTTGACATCCCTAGTCAGAGAAACAACAAATGCTAACTGAAGAACATGCTACAATATCCGGCCTATATTCTTCAAAAATATAAATGCCATAAAGAAAAGACTTAGGAATGGTTCCAACCTAAAGGAGAATAAAGAGACATGACAACTAAAAAAATTGATTATCTTAAATTTTCTTTTACTTTAAATACATTTTCAGGACAACTTCTAAAATGTGAATAATAATAATGTTAATCTCCTTATATTGATAATTGTACCATGATTATGTGTAATAAGATTCCTTAGTTTTAGAAAATATACAATGAAGTATTTAGGGGTAAAAGAGCATCATGTCTGCAACTTATCCGTAAACAGTTGAGGAAAAAAAAATCTGTTTGTGTTAGATAGAGAAGGCTAATGCAAATTTAGCCAAATGTTAATGTTTGAGAATCTGAGAGAAAAACACTTGGAAATTCATAGTACTTGTCTTGCAAATTTTCTGTTAATTCTGAAATTGTGCCTCCTGCTGCTACCACCCCACCTCCCCAAAAGACAGTAAAAAATAATCTGAAGCTTAGCCCAAATGAATTAATTCTAATTAAAACGTCATGGAAGACTTAGTGAAAGTATAAATTCCTGGGGCTCAGGTTTAGAAAAAAGTTCAGTGCAGAAATGTAAAAAGTATTGTAGTTATGAATAGATGCCATGTTTTAAATCTTATTTAATGTGAGCAATAAACAATCAGATACATGTATCACTAATTTCAAAATCAGTGTGACTTTAAGAGGGTGAAGGAAGCGAAGCCTAAGGTTTCAACATTAAATAATATAGCGCTTCTCCCCAGTAATAATAAATACTTAGAGTAGCAACAAAGTTCCCTTTTCCAGAGTCTTAGAAACTAAATTATATGTGCTATGGTAAGTACTTATTTGATTCCAGAAGCTTCCAATTTAAAGTGCTTTATAGGGAGTTCCCTTCATGGCTCAGTGGTTAACAAACCTGACTAGTATCCATGAGGATGTGGGTTTGATTCCTGGCTCGCTCACTGGGTTAAGGATCCAGCCTTGCTGTGGTGTAGGTCACGTGGCTCAGATCCCTCATTGTGACTGTGGTGTAGGCCGGCAGCGGTAGCTCCAATTCGCTCCCTAGCCAGGGAACCTCCATATGCTGCGGGTTCGGCCCTAAAAAAGACAAATAAATAAATAAATAAATAAATGAGGTCCTTTAGAGCTCTTGTTTGATTTACCTTATAGATCCTTGAGAAGTATTGGGTTAATTTTGCAGTCATTACACACATATAAGAAAACTTGGTAAGTTAGTAAAGATCCTGAGGCAAGATCTGGGCCTTACATCTGGCATTTCAGATACTAGACTAAGAGAAACATGAATTAAAGAATTACAACAAACTCTGCACATTCAGACACTCTGGCTACTTTATAATCCTGGATGACACTTCTTGCAAAAACAAATGAAATGAGCATTAAACAACCTTGAGTAAATAAGGTCGAAAAAGAGTTTGTACAATCTCGGCTTTTCTTATATTAGAAATGGTTGATTTATATACCTTCTCATAAAGTCTTTTTTGTGATTCGAGTTCCAGATGTCTCATTTCTAGGTCTTTCGCTGTGGCAGCAATTTCTCGATCTCTCATATGTATCTAAGGCCAAACAACAAACTGTGAATACCAAAAAGAAATTACAAAAATAATTTTTGTTTAATAGATTAAGTAATCTTCAAATACGAACAACCCACTAAATGCATTTAAAATAAAAGCTATTGGTTTTTTTGAAGCCAGAGTAACTGACAATATATTAACATTCACTGTGGAACCCAGGAATAATGTATGAGTTAAAGTTAAGCTTAATTTTCTAAAAAGGAAAGCACGATTACCATATGCTCATCTACCCAGATTGGGAGAACAGATGGCAGTTCTTTCCATATGACATTAGTCATATTATAAGTTAGAAAACTTGAGCAATTTGAATTTCCAGTGGATATAAAAATATAAAATGTTTAATCTTATTCAATATAACATTTATTTAATGTTCTTTTTGATTAAACTTCTATACTTTTCTAAATTCGGTTTGGCAACTAGTGACTCCAAGTTAAAATTTGTGGTCTTTTCCACCTGTATGTACCCTGCTTGGACCCAGCCAACTTCAAGCTCACTTTTCTGCAAAATTTGATTACTTGGGAGCTTTTCACTCCTGTAAGCTAGAGGGTTTGGATAAGGGTCTCTTTAGATAGAGGATCTTAGGAACTGTCTTAAATATTTGGCTGCCTAAAATCTCATTATTTTTAGGAGTGAGAATAACACACTATGTGTTTCAGAACAAAACAAATATATGTATAACTGAATCACTTTGCTATACAGTAGAAATTATCACAGCATTGTAAATCAACTATACTTCAATAAAACTTTAAAAAATGAAAATAAAATAGCAATATTTATTAAAAACAAAGGAACAAAAAACAAGCATATCAAAAAAAGTAAATTAAATCCATGTCAGAATTTTTTTTTTTTTTTTTTTTTTTTTTGCTTTTTAGGGCTGCACATGCAGCATATGGAAGTTCCCAGGCTAGGGGCTGAATAGCTGCAACCGCTGGCCTATGCCACAGCAACACTGGATCCAAGCCGAATTTGTGCCCTCGCCATAGCTCATGGCAATGCAGGATCCTTAACCCTAAGTGGGGCCAGGGATCGAACCTGCATCCTTATGGATACTGGTCAGGTTCATTTCTGCTGAACCACAATGGGAACTCCCAGAAAAAAAATTGTTTTGACCATACCCACAGAATATGAAGCACTCAGGCAGGGATCGGACCTGCACCACAGCAGTGACCTGAGCCACTGTAGTGACAACGCCAGATCTATGACCCACTGTGCCACTGGAGAACTCCAGAAATTTTTTTTTAAAATAAATAAACATGTGAGGAGTTCCCATCGTGGCTCAGTGGTTAACGAATCCGACTAGGAACCATGAGGTTGCGGGTTCGATCCCTGGCCTTGCTCAGTGGGTTAAGGATCTGGCATTGCTGCAGCTGTGGCATATGCCGGCAGCTATAGCTCCGATTAGACCCCTAGCCTGGGAACCTCCATATGCCTCGAGTGGGGCCCCAGAAAACACACACACACACACACACAAAAAAAAAAAAGACAAAAAAAAAAAAAAAAGAAACATGAAAAGCAAAAAAGGGAAAACAAAACAAACTATAATCCATTAGGCATCTACCCTAAACATTTCATCAAGCTGAAGAGCCAATAACTGCATCATAACTTGCGTGCATAAGGCAGATGTTAGACATCATGGGCACAGTATCGGAGACACAGAATGAGAGAAACCAACAGTGAAGACAAGAACACAGTGGCATGTGCAAGGACATACGTACATTCAAGAAGTAAAAAACCACGGACTGAAAACCAGTTCAACCTAAAGAGGTCGCAGAGAAAGCAGCCAGCACAAAGGTGGGGATCCTTGCGTTCAAGCGGGAAGAGTTATAACACTAAGAGGTGGAGGAGACGTTTGGCACAGCAAATAATGCTTTTTAAGAATTTCAATTACAGACACTCTTTCGCTTATGAATTTTCAAAGATATAAACAGCTATGTACCAGAGCAAAAGAGATCAACTTTGCCTGCTGCTGAGACATGTCCACGTCACTTTGGACTCAAGCAGTCTTTCCCGCTGGTGCCCGAGTTGTGAACAGAGATGCTTCTGCAGTTTAGCAGGGTCAGAGCTCATTATGAGAACAGGGAAACGGAAGGGAAGGAGGCTGGGAGGGGAGGCAGCGGCCAGAACACGCCACTGAAAGGACTTTACAGGATTCTTTCACGAAAATACTGCCTTCCACTACCTTAAAGGAGTTTGGAATAAAGAGAGCAGAGTTCTAAGCCTCTATTACTTCTGGGGAAGAACACAGACTTTTCCAGAATAATGAATTAGCAACCCTATTTACTAGGTAATTAAAGGGAATCATAGGAGTTCCCGTTGTGGCTCAGTGATAACAAATCCCACCGGCAACCAGAAGGATGCCGGTTCTTTCAATCCCTGGCCTCGATCAGTGGGTTAAGGATCTGGCGTTGCCCTGAGCTGTGGTGTAGGTCACAGAAGCCACTCGGATCCTATGTGGCTGTGGCTGTGGCTGGCAGCTGTAGCTCTGATTCAACCCCTAGCCTGGGAGCATCCATATGCCGTGGGTACAGCCCTAAAAAGCAAACAAACAAAAACCTAAGTTTGAAACTTCCTAAACTAGTTTGTAAATTCAATGCAATCCTAATAAAAATTTCCATAGGAAGGGGAGAGGTGGAGATTCAGAGAGAGAGAGAGAAAAAGAAAATCTTCAAAGTCTATTTAAAATGATAAACACTTGAGAATACTGAAGAAAACTGGAAAGGCAGGCTAATTGTGGTAATTAGACCTACTAATTAGCAATCATTACAAAGGTGTTATTCAAAAATGTGGAAACAGCTTAGGAATAGACAGCAATGGAAGAGATCAGTATATAAAGGCACTGAACATGTACTAGCTGTCGGCTGGCAAATGACTTTGCTAATATCACCAAATGGTGCTGTGAAAATCGCCTCGTCTTTGGAAAGAAGTAAGCGTGGTCCCTAACTCATTCCTTACGTTTAATTTTCAGACATATCGGGGGTTGGCAAACTTTTCCTGTAACAGCCATAGAGTAAATGCTCTAGGCTTTGTGGGACATAGTTTGTGTCACAGCTATAAATCTCTATCGTCATAGTACAAAAGCAGCCAAAGACATGTAAACAAATGAGTGTGACTACATGTTCCAATAAAACTGTATTTATGGTCACTGATATCTGAATTTCATATATTTAAAAAATTAACATAATTTTCATGTCCTGAAATATTATTCTTGATTTTTTTTTTTTTTTTTTTTTTTAGCTATTGAAAATGTTAGAAGCATTCTAACTCATGAACTTAACGAACAGGTGGTGGGTCAGATTTGCTGATGCACAATAATCTGTTGACCCTCGAGATAATCAAAGATTAAAAAAAACAGTAGAGGTGTTCCTGTCATGGCTCAGCAACAACGAATTGGACTAGTATCCATGAGGATGTGGGTTCAATCCCCAGCCTTGCTCAGTGGGTGAAGGATCCGGCGTTGCTGTGAGCTGTGGTATAGGTTGCAGATGTGGCTCGGACTTGACCCCAGCCTGGGAACTTCCATATGCTGCATATGTGGCCCTTAAAAAAAAAAAAAAAGAATTAGAAGAGAACATACATACATGGTAATATAACCTTACATTGGAAGGTCTTTCTAATAAACATGACACAAAGCCTAAAAATCATAAAAAATTACACTGAGTATCCAAAAATTAAAATATTTTGCATGATTAAAAAAAAAAGATACCACAAACATTCTTAGAGAGGAAAAAGGATTAATGCCTTGGCGCTATGCTGAGGCAGCTACTAGCCTCACGTTAGCTGTTCAATGCATGACTAGTCCTAAGTGAGGTGTGCTGCAAGTATAAACTGACCCTGCAATTCAAAGATTTAGTAAAAAAAAAGGTTAAACGTCTCACTGATAATGTCTTTATACTATTACATATTGAAATGAATATACTGAATTAAATATTAAAATTAACTTCATCCTTTTTATTTTTTTAATGTGGCCATTAGAAAACTTGAAATTACCAATGTCACTCACATCATTATTTCTACTGGAGAGTGATAAAAGAGCCCGTGTAAATGGGTAAGAAAAAGAGTAGTTTGGTAGAAAAATGGACAAACAATTTAGACATGCCATTTACAGTTCTATAAATGGAGGATAAATAGTTAACATCACTAGCAAAAAAACAAAAAGCAAAACGATTTTCACCTATCACCTATCAGATATTAAGACTGAACCACTCTTAGGATTTCCCTTGTGGTGCAGTGGGTTTAGGGATCTGGTGTTGTTGCTACTCTGCGGGGGTTTAATCCCGGCTTAGGATCTTCCAAATGTTGCAGGTGTGACCAAAAAGAAAAAAAAAAAAAAGACTGACACAATCCAAACTGACTAGGGTATGGGTACTTACATACTCATTTTTAAAATAGCTTAAGTGGGTTCATTTTGAAGGACAATTTGGCATACCTTGGAATTTACTTAACAAAAATATGTATGCAAGTATTCAAGGATTTGTACTGCGAATGTACAATCTAGCCCTGTCTTGTGCAGAAATATACTGAAAACAACCTAAATGTCCAACAGCACAGGATTAGATAAACTATGACCTGACCATGCAACGGAATACTATGCAACCCTTAAAAAGAGAAAGATATATAACCATTTTAAAATAATTTATCTTTGGGGATGAAATGAGAGGAGTGAAGGTCCATTTGTAATTCCATATATTTTATAATGGAAATTTTTATACTGGCTATGTGTAAATTTTTATATTAAAAGAGAATATTTCCCTTTTTCCACAATTAACTTCATGGTTAATTGATATTTCTATTTTTAGAGAGTCATCAAGGACATTCGTCATTTTGCCTAATTTTCGTGCCATTTCTAAAATATTTAACCATTAATGAAATACAAAAGAGAATAAGAATAGCTGGAGAGGGAAATTACATAAAACTAAAGGGGCTATTTAGTATCCACTGTGAATTCGAGGAGTAATATTTATTTGAAAATGTTCATTACATTCAAATGAGAGTAAATAGAGATAATGTATGAGAACAAAGAAATGAATAATAAACCTTTCTCTCAATTTCATCATCCAGTCTTCTTAGCTCCATTTCGCGTTGCTCTTGCTGAAGCTGTAAGAGACGTCTTCTTGCAGCTTCCTGTAAGTGCATTTCCTTTACTTTCAGCTCTCTTTTCACAGCAGCTAGTCTTAAACACAAAATACATCAAAAGGAATAACTAAAAACATTTTCCAATATAGACTTAAATGGAAAAATATTATATTTCACAGCAATGAAAGGCCTGCTGCCTATCTTGGTCCGCTTTCCCCATGTATCTGGTGCCATTCGTAACACTGCTGTTTTTATAACATATGTGTGAAAAATGCCCAATTTCGAAACAAGTCTGCATTCATGAAAATGACAAGTCCACATGCAACTGGCTATTCACACTCTCAAGTTCTCTTTAACAGGTCTACTGCTCAGTTCACCTCAATACAATCAATATTCTTTATCTGAGAAAGAGAACGTCCCCCAAGTGCTCCAGTGTCACCAAAGACTATGTATGCTTAGTCCTTTAGAATTTTAGTAGAAGGCTAATGGCTCGGATCAGTAATTCCTTTTAACCCACACCAGAAATCTGTTTATAACGTCCTACCCAAGAATAAGCATCAACAAACATGTATAGAAGTGATTTTTCCATCAATTAGGCTTAGTTTCAGTGCTTATCTCATAATCTTGAGTAACTTAAACATTCTGCCTTTTTAAAATACTTTTGAATAAGCACTGAATACTTCTTTCCCTGTCCTCCAAAGTTATGAAATGCACAATAGGACAATCATTTTTGTTTCAATTTTATGGTCACATGGACAAGTCTAAAACAATTTAAAAAAATTACGTTCTACTAACAGTGATTTACCCAGCACTGTGCTGCAAGGCATTTCAGCCCACTGCAGAATGTTTCTAACAGTATTCTCTAAGGTACCTTAGATCTTGCATGACTTCTGAATAACCAGAGTATGTTATATATCATCCTCAGTATAACTCTAGAATTAATTTTTATTCTTTTTTTTTTTTTTTTTGTCTTTTTTTTTTTGTCTCTCTGTTGTTGTTGTTGTTGCTATTTCTTGGGCCGCTCCCACGGCATATGGAGGTTCCTAGGCTAGGGGTTGAATTGGAGCTGTAGCCACCGGCCTACGCCAGAGCCACAGCAACTCGGGATCCGAGCCGCGTCTGCAATCTATACCACAGCTCACGGCAACGCCGGATCGTTAACTCACTGAGCAAGGGCAGGGACCGAACCCGCAACCTCATGGTTCCTAGTCGGATTCGTTAACCACTGCGCCACGACGGGAACTCCCTAATTTTTATTCTATGTCTGTTTTTTGAAACGTGTATTACAATTTATTAACTTCAATATTTGCTTAATGGAAACAGTACAGCTGGGAAATGCTACATACAGTGGAAGTATATATAATATATATAATTTCACAATAATAAAAAAAAGAAAGGAAGAAAAATTATTTAAGGAACTCAGATGTCTGGATTTTTTTCTGTTAAACACACCTCTCTCTTTGTTGTATCATCTTCTCCTCTTCTTGTAAGAGCATTTCTCTCCTTGTTTCTTCAGCCTTACGTAGTTGTTCCTGTTTTTCGTACCAAGCTTCATCTTCAACTCTTTGCTGGTCAACTTCAGCTTGCATGTCTTCCACTGTCTGCCTTGAGTAGATAATATTTATTATTAGGACAAAACACAACCAATAAGACTGGGTAATTTAAGTCTAAGAACAACCAAAACACAAAACATTTACCGGGTTAACAGGTAGCTGTTTTACGTCTACACGCAAGAATATTTTTAAAGATATTTCCATCCTTCAAACTCTGATTTTATATAACTACCTCGTAATTTACATACATTTTTTCATGAGAATTTTCTTATCTACAACATACCTAGTTTTTATCAAAGAACAACTATGACTATGATTACCTCTCTCTTAAGTAATCCAATTCATCCTTCCTTATTCTTTCTCGTTCCTGCGTCTGATAGTCCACAATAAACTTTGGATACTGATTAAACACTGGATATTGCCCTTTTGTCAGGGCTACAAAAGCATCAAGCATGCTGTCTGGATGAATGTCAGTGGGTGTCGTGTCCATGAGACGATAAACTTCTTTAATTACAGCACTGATATCCAAGTTATTCCGATGGTGAAAAAAATACTGTAAGAAAACTGTTTAAATTGAGATTTACCTAGTAAAGAAATCATAGGTAGAACTAAAATGAGTTTAAAAATGTAAATGTGAATTTACCTTTAGGAGGATTTTTTTGGGTAAACTCACAGAGGCTTTTCTTAAACCAAGTTTTAAAATGAAGATCCAGTTTCATATTTTCAAAATGTAATAAGGCTTTACAGCCCTATTATGAAATCTTGAAATAACACTTTAAAAATTTTAACTCAAAATGAAGTCTTCCGTTACAATAGAAGACTGCTTCAACAATGAAACAATGGGATTTGTTTTTCTTCAAAATCCAAAATCCATTCATCTAACGGGATTTCTTTTTCTTCAAAATCAAAAATAAATTCACCTTTGAAAATAAGCTTGATTACCCCCAACCTCCACTGGCTGCATTCATTGTATGTGGAAGTTTCTAGGCCAGGAATCGAACCTGAGCCACAACAGCATCGGATCCAAAATCATCCACCTCCATAACACACACACACACACACACACACACACACACACACATCTTGTGATCATGAAGCAAAAATAAAGTTTAATTTGATGGAACCACAAAATAACAAACAAAACCAACCTAATTCAACCTGTACCAAAAGAACCTCTCACTTTATTTTTTGTCCTTTTGCCTTTTCTTGAGCCATTCCCGCGGCATACGGAGGTTCCCAGGCTAGGGGTCAAATGGGACCTGTAGCCACCGTCCTATGCCAGAGCCGCAGCAATTCGGGATCCAAGCCACGGCCCACACCATAGCTCATGGCAACACCATATCCTTAACCCACTGAGCAAGGGCAGGGATCGAACCTGCAACCTCATGGTTCCTGGTTGGATTCATTAACCACTGTGCCATGACAGGAACTCCGAACCACTCTCTTTAAAAACCACCTCATGCTTTCAGTCACTGTCCCTCCAAGCCTCAAAATTCTCAGTTGCCATTGTGCACATGTAATAAGCTTCCAGATTATCACAGACCAGCCAGATCATGCACAAATATACAAATAAGATTATGCACAAAATAAACAACTATCCAACTGTTAAACATCCTTTAAATAGGCAAAAAGCATAAAACTCCAATATTATCAAATTTTTCTCTGAAGCTATGATTTTTAGAACTAGCAGTCAGCTGTAACTGCCTGCTGAACTGCCCACGACAACGCAAGGTCCAGGATGTGGTTGTGTAACTCATTCTCTGCTGTAGTCTTACTACCTGTGGAACCAGTACCTGACTTATCATAGGTACTCTACAAATAAACTGATTTTTCAATTGAAATAAATGAAATTTGAAAAAAACTGGAGATCACATCGTGGTGCAGCGGAAATGAATCCGACTAGGAACCATTAGGTTGCGGGTTCAATCCCTGGCCTTGCTCAGTGGGTTAAGGATCCAGCATTGCCATAAGCTGTGGTGTAGGCTGCAGACTCGGCTCAGATCCTGCACTGCTGTGGCGTAGGCTGGTGGCTACAGCTCCGATTGGACCCCTAGCCTGGGAACCTCCATATGCCTCGGGTGTGGCCCTAGAAAAGACCAAAAAAAAGAAAAAAAATTTGAAAAAAAAAATTGAAAAAACTGCTACTTAAGAACAAGGATCTGGGGAGTTCTTGTCGTGGAGCAGTGGTTAGTGCATCCGACTAGGAAACATGAGGTTGCTGGTTCAATCCCTGGCCTTGCTCAGTGGGTTAAGGATCCCACATTGCTGTCAGCTGTGGTGTAGGTAGAAGATGCGGCTTGGATCCCGAGTTGCTGTGGCTCTGGCGTAGGCCAGCAGGCTACAGCTCTGATTCGACCCCTAGCCTGGGAATCTCGATATGCCACGGGAAGCAGCCCTAGAAAAGGCAAAAAAAAAAAAAAAGAACAAGGATCTGTACCTCAAAATCATCTTTAAGATCACAGTTGAGCAAAGGAGCTCTAGAACATATGTTGTAGGCCACCACGGTCATCAGGAGGAATGAAGGATGGTTGGAAAAGATGTTATCGAATAATTTTAGCCACTCCTCTCTTGTCAATACTTCTGAGAACACAGTTTCAAGAAGAGGCCATGCATATAGCTAAAATAAGTAAGAAAAAAAATGTATTAGTTTTTGCAGCGTATGGAAGTTCCCAGGCTAGGGGCTGAATTGGAGCTATAGCTGCCGGCCTATACCACAGCTCACCGCAACTCCAGATCCTTGACAGTTACACTGAGTGAGGCCAGGGATCGAACCTGCATCCTCATAGATACCAGTTGGGTTCATTTCCACTGTGCCACAATGGGAACTCCATAAATGTATTAGTTCTTGAGGGAAAAGCCAAAACGGTCAAGGCTAATATTCTTGTGTTTAGTTTAGCTACTAAAATCATCATTCAGAACAGAATTATGAATAAGAACCACCCTAATTTGGGCCCTTCTTTAAAGACTCTCAGGAAAGCAGTTTAATGAAGAACAAGAATGGAGTACTTTTCAAAATATAACAGTAGTATCTTTTTTATTGTATTCTTTTAAGAAAATACTGTTTTACTTATACCAGAACCAATGCTAGCTTTTGAAATAAGTTGTATTATTCTAAAAACCTTAGACTTCTTACCTGGGAAGTTATATCATGCTCTATGAAGTGTTGCAGGAGTTCCTTGTCATGAAATGCCAAAACATTTTCTATCATACTAAGAACATTGATGGGAGGATTAGGAAAATATTCAAACCAGTGTTGACACCAATTGACTATGAAGAAAAAAATTGAAAACTTTTTACCTTTCTGTATCATCAAAGGGAGCTGTAGTTATTAAATTTACCCACCTTTTTTTGTCCTCAACACGTCCATTAATAAAACATAAGTCTTTAGATTCTAGAATAGATTTTAAACCTTCATCATGTTAACATAGTATTTTAGGTTAACAGAAATTTGTCAGTTTCTTCCAAGCAGTCAATGAAAAAGTGTCAATTAAACAAATTAAAAAAACTTTCCCAAAGTGTTCCTGATGGTAACTATAGGGCCCTGGTTCCTGCTGAATTGTGTTATATATATATATATCTAGATTTCTGGCTAACAAAATGACCTTCCTAAAAAAAGTCCTTCGTCAAAGAAATAGCAAAAAGACAAAAAAAAAAAAAAAAAAAAAAAAAGGGAGTTCCCGTCGTGGCGCAGTGGTTAACGAATCCGACTAGGAACCATGAGGTTGCAGGTTTGATCCCTGCCCTTGCTCAGTGGGTTAACGATCTGGCGTTGCTGTGAGCTGTGGTGTAGGTTGCAGACGCGGCTCGGATCCCGCGTTGCTATGGCTCTGGCGTAGGCCGGAGGCTACAGCTCCGATTCGACCCCTAGCCTGGGAACCTCCATATGCCGCGGGAGCGGCCCAAAGAAACAGCAAAGACCAAAAAAAAAAAAAAAAAAAAAGTCCTTCGTAATCAATCTTAAATTGCAAGCTCCTCAAACCTACTACAATTCATACCTAATTAAAAGAGTCCCCATTCCTAGGAAATGACTATTCAATAGCCGTGGTAACAGGTAACCACCATGACTGGTTCTAAATCTAATTGATCAATAACAACTTGTTTCAATACAGTTGACTTTGAAAACCAACCAGTGACAGCAGCTGTGGTATCCTCCAAAAAGTCAGTCAACAGAAAGCAGAATCCAGTCCACTGAAGGGGCTTCTAGAGCGAACTTTAACCCACTCCCATTTAGTAACCAGTGAAATCCCCAAAACATTCTTCTCCAAAACCCTAGTAAGATCAGCAATTTGCTCAATTAACTTATGTCTAACTACAGATCTCCTTAATTATTAATTTCAGCTATTTTTTCTTTTTAGGGCAGAACATGGAAGTTCCCAGGTTAGGGGTTGAATTGGAGCAGCAGCTGTCGGTCTGTGTCACAGCCACAAGGGATCCGAGCCGTACCTTCAACCCACACCACAGATCACGGCAACGCCAGATCCTTAACCCACCGAGCAAGGCCAGAGATCAAACCTGTGTCCTCATGGGTACTAGTCAGATTTGTTTCCACTGAGCCACAACGGGAACTCTCTTTTATTTTAAATACTGAGTTATGGTTTCATACTTCGATAGAGTGCCTTTCTCAAATTAGCAAAAGAATATTGCTAATTTGAGAATTTTAGAATATTTTGAAATTAATTTCAGAATGCTGGATTATACATATACATATATTTTTTTGTCTTTTAGGGCCTCACCCGTGGCATATGGAGGTTCCCAGGCTAGGGGCTGAATCACAGCTGTTGCTATCAGCCTACACCATAGCCACAGCAACGCCAGATCTGAGCCGCATCTGCAACCTACACCACAGCTCACGGCAACACTGGATCCTTAACCCACTGAGCGAGGCCAGGGCTCGAGCCCACAACCTCATGGCTCCTAGCCGGATTCGCTTCCGCTGCGCCAAGATGGGAACCCCAAGGATTACATATGTTTTACAAGGTCTTCAAATTCTAGAATTTACTTCATTTATTAGTTAACTATTTACACTTGAGTTAATAATTAAGTCACAGGAGAGTTCCCTCTGTGGTGCAATGGGATCAGTGGTGTTTTGGGAGCACTGGGACACAGGTTTGATCCCCAGCCCAGCACAGTGGGTTAAGGATCTAGTGTTGCCACAGCTGAGGCTTAGGCTGCAACTGTGGCTCAGATCTGATTCCTGAACTGGGAGTTCCATGTGCTTCAGGGTAGGGGTGGGGTAAGGCCAAAAAAAAAAAAAAAAAAAAAGTCATAAATAAAATCTTGGGAAGACTAAGCTTTAACAGAAATATTTCAACTTTCTTAACTGCTGCTCTTAAATAAGTTAATTTTAAAAATCCAGTTCAGGGAGTTCCCGTCGTGGCTCAGTGGTTAATGAATCCGACTAGGAACCATGAGGTTGCAGGTTCGATCCCTGGCCCTGCGGCGCAGTGGTTTGACGATCCGGCGTTGCCGTGAGCTGTGGTGTAGGTTGCAGACATGGCTAGGATCCCACGTTGCTGTGGCCCTGGTGTAGGCCAGTGGCTACAGCTCCGATTTGACCCCTAGCCTGGGAACCTCCATATGCCGCGGTAAGCGGCCCTAGAAAAGGCAAAAAGACAAAACAAAACAAAACAAAAATCCAGTTCAGTAAAACATTTACCAAGTAAGTACTTAAGATATTTCAGACACTGCTAACTCTGGGAATTTGAAAACAGCACACGTATACATAGAGCTCACTCTCTCTTTTTTTTTAACAATTTTTCCACATCTTTGCCAATTCTTATTATTTTCTTTTTTAAAATTATAGCCATCCTAGCAGGTATACAGCAATGTTTCACTCTGTGTGTGTGTGTGTGTGTGTGTGTGTGTGTGTGTGTGTGTGTTTTATGGCCGTACCCTTGGCATACGGAAGTTCCCGAGCCACGGATTAAATCCAAGCTGCAGCTACAGATGGCTGAATGGCTGGATCCTTAACCCATTATGCAGGGCCAGGGATCAAACCTGCATCTCTGCAGTGACTTGAGCTGCTAAATTTGAATTCTTAACCCACTGAGCCACAGCTGGGATGCCTCACTGTGGTTTGGATTTGCATTTCCCTAATGACTAACCATCCTGAGCATCTTTTTTATGGGCACATTAGCCATTTGTACATCCTCTATGGAGAAACACCCATTCAAGTCTTTGCCCATTTTTAAATTGGATTGTTGGTCTTTTGTTGTTATTTCTTTTCCTTTTAAATCTTGTTATTATTGGCAGGGTAAACTAGTATACAACCCTTTTGTGGATTCAATTAGAATGTTTATATTTCATGACTTACTAATATCAATTCTGGGACTCTACCCAAAATAAATTATAAATTTATGAATGTGAAGCGAGTTATAAGATTGTTACTTTTAATACATAAAAATTAGAAACCACCTAAATGTTCAATGATAAAAGATTAAACTAGAACATACACACTATGGAATATAACAATAAAATGTTTATGGTTTGTAAGAGCAATGTATATGTTAAATAAAAGTAGTATAATTATAAAAATAAAAAACCCTAGAAGTCTAACAGTTGGGAGATAAACTATGGTATACCGATATGAGATAAAATACAATATAGAGGCAATAAATTATGTTTTTGGAGATATTTAATGACTTGGGGAAAATACTCTTACAAGAAATTCACCATTGGAGTTCCCATTGTGGCACAGTGGAAATACAATATAGAGGCAATAAATTATGTTTTTGGAGATATTTAATGACTTGGGGAAAATACTCTTACAAGAAATTCACCATTGGAGTTCCCATTGTGGCACAGTGGAAACAAATATGACTAGTATCCATGAGGATGCTGGTTCGATCCCTGGCTTTGCTCAGTGGGTTAAGGATCTGGTGTTGCCGTGAACTATGGAATAGGTCCCAGACTCGGCTTGGATCCTGAGTTTCTGTGGCTGTGGCGTAGGATGGCAGCTGTAGCTCCGATTTGATCCCTAGACTGAGAACTTCCATATGCTCTGATTGCAACCTTAAAAAAAAAAAGAAATTCACTATTATCAAGATTGTCTCTGAGGAAGAGAAATATTGGTGAATTTTCTTTTGTATATTTTCCCCAAAGATTGGTAAAAATTTATTAAAGTGAATGCAATAAGATGAATGAAAATATGTGGAGAGAAATATACTAAAATACCGACAACATGCATGCTTCAATCTCTTCATTTCTACTTTTCAGAACTTTACTGTTACAGCTAAATGCTTAGCTCCTTTATACGAGAAAAATACATTTAAAATTGGCTACTTTTGTTAAACCACTCTTGGGTTTAATTTGGATGCAATTTATTAACCATTTAGCTAACCTGATTTTACTAATGTGAAAAAAGTGATTCAGTTTAGTGCAGATGATAATGATGAAGTAATAAACACAACAGAAGAACAAACTATAGATTATTCTGACTGCCTGCGTTCAAATCCTTATTCTGCCACTAACCTAACCCCGGGAAATTTCCTCATCTATAAAATGGGGATAATGATAAATAACACCTACCTCACAGGACTGTTTTAAGGATTAAATGAATTAAAAAGGCAAAACACTGAGAATGGTACTTAATACACGGAAAGATCTCAACAAATGTTAGCTGTGATGAGAATGAGGCTAACAGCCAACACCTGCCACATTAGGTATTTTGTGCTAAATGCTTCATATATTTACTGCGATCTCATGAATAATAACTGACTTTCAATAAATGAAGCATCTGCTTCCTTCTTACTTATGAAATCAGGCCAGTAACAGTATCTTCTAAAATGCAGCCATCCAAATTTTACTGTAAAGCAAAAGGGTTTATTTATGTATAAATGTCCAATTTATCCTCTATGTCTGATTATCTCACACTCTTAAGTGTTAAAAGTTGCAAAGATGCAAAGACCACATGAAAATGTACGTATCTACTTTTGGTTTCATTATTCACTTACTTATAAGAGTAGCAACAACTTCAAAACAGATGAGTTGGTTGTTCTGGAATAATTTTACAAATGGAAATGCCAAGAGTGGAAGATATGGTGTATCACTAAAGATGGTGGACCAGTGCGCTAATGCAGACAGGGTTCTGTGAAGAAAATAAGGAAATACAGACCAAAAACCTTATTAAAATTTATCTGAAGAAATAATACATTCACATGACAAAAAAACTTGATACAGAGGGTACTTTTGGTGAAATTTGGGTTTGTCTATTTTCCCATGAATAGGCTTAGGTTATAAATTCTTGGCAAGAGTATCACAAAAGTGATGTGCAACACACTGATAGGTTTTACTGCTGGTGAGTTTAAATTTGATTACTTGGTTAAGGTGGTGTCCGCTGAGTGTCTCTACTATAAAATCACTATTTTTCCATTTGTAATTAATAAATATCTTGGGGGAGATAGAATTTGCTGCAAAACACTAAACATACCTCTGTAATACTCTGAGTAGCTTCCTACTTTTGATGGGGTATGTCTTCTCAAGGTTGAGAAACGCCACGTGAATACCTTTATCTAGAAGATTACTAAATGCAGTATGATTTTCAGGTAGTTGTAGCAGAGAGCGCCAAATGAACATTCTGAAATTAAAGCATAATTTTAACTAGGAAACTTTTGGGGGATAAGACTGATTTAACATGCAAGAATTTAAATTTTACCTGTATTTTGTTGGGTATTCACCATAGCCTTTTAATAAGATTTGTAAACGCTTTTTGTTTAATCCATCTGACAACTCATTCTGTAAAGAAAAGAAAAGTATCAATGAGTGACATAATCTTAAAACAGAAAAGGTAATCTAGTCCATAATGGCTTTTCAACTCTAGAACACAATAACAAATATTTTAGGAGTTCCCTGGTGGCCTAGTGAGTTAAGGTTCCAGTGTTGTCATTGCTGTGGCTCAGGTTCTATCCCTGGCTGGGAACTTCCATGGCCAAAATAAGTAAATAAATAAATAAGTTTTATATCACTGGATTCTCTCTACACACAAACTCACACACTCTTTCTTTCTCCTGGGTGTGCATGTACACAGCAAATAAAGTTTATGACATATTATTTACCCTATAATAGAGCTGAACAAACTTTCTCTATAAAGGTTCAGAGAGTAAATATTTTAGGCTGTTTAGGCCAAGATGCAAAATCAAGGATATCATGCAGCTATCTGTAGAGTTATTTAAAGTGTAACGATTTAAAAATGTAAAAATCATACTGAGCTTGAGGCCCATGGGCTGTTGTCTGTCAATCCCTGCAGCAAGAGTAATGCATTCTGATACTTTCTTTCTTCCTTTGCTTTTTTTTTTTTTCCTTTTTAAGTAAATTTTTATTTTAATGGAAGATATTTTCTAGATTTCAGGATCATAAAGCCATATACATCTTATATAAGCCTAACTAACAAGAATATGAAACAGATGAGATGTTTCGTCTTGGTCAGATTAGAAGTTCAGTGACTTGCTCCAGGGCATAAGCCTGTTAAGTCTTGGCTCATGACTCAAAGCCAGATTTTCTGACTTATTTCAGTGTTGTTTATGGTAAGAAACAGGTAACCTGGAGCTCCAATTGTGACTCAGCAGTAATGAACCCAACTAGTATCCATGAGGGTTCAATTCCTGGCCTCACTTTTTTGTCTTTTTAGGACTGAACCCGTGGCAGATGGAAGCTCCCAAGTTAGGAGCTGCTGGCCTACAACATAGCCACAGCAACACTGGATCCAAGCCACATCTGCAACCTATACCACACCTTGCTACAATGCTGGATCCTTAACCTACTGAGTGAGGCGAGGGATCAAACCTGCATCCTCACACATACTATGTTGGGCTCTTAACCTGCTGAGCCACAACAGGAACCCCATGGTTTTAATCAACCACCTGGGTGATGATTTGACAATATTTACTAAAACTGAACATATGCACAGCCCATAAGCCAGTAATTCCATTCCTAGGTTTATATAGACACATATCTTTATGTTCACCAAATATGCACTAGAATGTTCACAGCAGTACTACTTTCTCTTTCTTCCTTCTTTTTTTTTCCCTTGTCTTTTTAGGGCCCCACCTGCAGCAAATGGAAGTTGTTAGGATAGGGGACGATTGGAGCTGTAGCCGCCACTACACCACCGTCACAAGCTGCGTCTGTAACCTACACCATAGCTCACAGGAATGCTGGATCCTTTACTTTTTATTTTTACTTTTTGTCTTTTCGCCATTTCTTGGGCCGCTCCTGTGGCATATGGAGGTTCCCAGGCTAGGGGTCCAATCGGAGCTCTAGCCGGCGGACTACGCCAGAGCCACTGCAACTCAGGATCTGAGCCAGGTCTGCAACCTACATCACAGCTCATGGCAACACCAGATCCTTAACCCACTGAGCAAGGCCAGGGATCGAACCCGCAACCTCATGGTTCCTAGTCGGATTCGTTAACCACTGAGCCATGATGGGAACTCCTGTTCACAATAAAATGTCAATATTTGATGTGGATTTCACTCATACCCCACATCTTAATTCGAAATAGCCACAAGTGACTAGCATATTGGATGGTGCAATTGTATACTGTCTGACTTTAAAAAAAATCAACATGTATTAATTTTACATTAAAAAGTTTAATCCAGCAATCCCACTCTTGGGCACATATCCAGACAAAACTTTCCTTAAAAAAGATACATGCACCCACATGTTCATTGCAGCTCTATTCACAATAGCCAAGACATGGAAACAACCCAAATGTCCACTGACAATCAGATTAGGAAGATGTGGTGTTGTACCCAATGGAATACTACTTGGCCATAAAAAGAACGAAATAATGCCATTTGCAGCAACATGGATGGAACTAGAGACTCATACTGAGTGAAGTAAGTCAGAAAGAGAAACACAAATACCACATGATATCACTTTTAACTGGTATCTAATATATGGCACAAATAAACCTTTCCACAGAAAAGAAAATCATGGACTTGGAGAATAGACTTGTGGTTCCCCCCGGGGGGGGGTGGGGTGTGGGATGGATATGGGATGGATTGGGAGTTTGGGATTAACGGATGCAAACTATTGCTTTTGGAATGGATTAGCAATGAGATCCTGCTGTGTAGCACTGAGAACTATGTCTAGTCACTTATGATGGAGCATGATAATGGGAGAAAAAAGTATGTATACATGTATGTGTAACTGGGTCCCCATGCTGTACAGAAAAAAAAAAAAACTGGGAAATAACAATTAAAAAAAAAATATATATATATAAAATAATAATTAAAAAAATTAAAAAATAAACAAAGCAGAACCAAAACCAAAAAAAAAAAAAAAATTTAAGAAGAAGCATATTATTATAATTTCAGTTACGACTTTCTTCTTTTCATATAACTCTCCTTTAATTCCCAAGAGAAAGAAAAGTGATGACGGCCTGGACATCATGAGACTTGCCCACAGCAGAGACATGACAAACGAAGTTTAATATATTCTTACCTCTTTATTTTCAAAATTACCCGTCAGGTCTTGTTTTAATATTCTAGTTTGCATTTTGTTTTCCCTTGATTTTGCCGGCCGCTGTACTCTTCCTGATGTTACTTTCATCTTAAGATCACCAGAACTCACTTTCCTCTTAGGCAAATCTTCAATCACTTTCACTAAAGGAGGAGGTGGCTAAAAGGTCAAAAAAAAAAAAAAAAAATGCAGTGGCTGTCCTTGGAAATAGTCCTGTTACTATATTATTTACAACATTTGCTTTGGTCAATTTAACAATGCAACTTTACATAATTATTCTTTAGGCAGAAAACGTAAGTAAAATGTCCAAGAATGTTTCCTTGTTGACTAATGAATCAAAGCAAATTTCTGCCAAATTCCTTTGAAGGATGTAATAAAGATTATGATTAACAATGAAAAATAGACATCATTCCTTGAAAGCTTAAATTATACAGTATCATTCCATTTTTTTTCTTAACACTTGCGTGATAAAATGAGTAGCAAAGTGATAACCTACAGCAGAGTGGCCCTCTAGAACGCTGAGAGAAGCACCTGAACATTCTTTGGGCTCAAGTGATATTTTCTTTTGAGGGAAACTGTCAAATGACTTTCCTCTGAAAGCATGGGACCCAGGATCCCTGCCTCTCTGTCCTTAGTTACATTTTTTTTAATCTACATGGAGACGGCAGTTAGTCCTGACCACATCAACAGCTTCAGAGGCATATTTATTTTTTGCTTTTTAGGGCTGCACCCATGGCATATGGAGGTTCCCAGGCTAGAGGTCAAATCAGAGTTGTAGCTGCTGGCCTACACCACAGCCACAGCAATGAAGGATCCGAGCTGGGTCTGCAACCTACACTGCAGGTGATGGCAACACCAGATCCTTAACCCAACTGAGGGAGGCCAGGGATTGAACCTGCGTCCTTATGGATGCTAGTCAGATTCGTTAACCACTGAGCCACAATGGAAACTCCTCCTCAGAGGCAGTTTAGACAGCACGATTTAGATGCCAAGCCTTCTTTTATATGGCGCCCATAAAACAGGAAGGAAAATAAGCCCTGACAACTTCAATTTACTTAAGGTAAAAAATGATTCACTAAGACATCTTTCTCTATGAATAACCCTCTTTAAAATGAAAAGATCTTCCCTGTTCAAAGGAAATGAACAGAGAAAGCAGCTCTGGCTTTCTGAGTTCTAAATATGACTAAAAGTACAATGACTTTCACAAGGTATTTAAATGTTTGAGGAGTTCCCGTCCTGGTGCAGTGGTTAACAAATCCGACTAGGAACCATGAGGTTGCGGGTTCGGTCCCTGGCCTTGCTCAGTGGGTTAAGGATCCAGCGTTGCCAAGAGTTGTGATGTAAGTTGCAGACGTGGCTCGGATCCCGCGTTACTGTGGCTCTGGCGTAGGCCGGTGGCTACAGCTCCGATTCGACCCCTAGCCTGGGAACCTCTATATGCCGTGGGAGTGGCCCTAGAAAAGGCAAAAAGACTAAATAAATAAATAAATAAATGTTTGAGACCATTACTGTCAAGTGTTCCCTTAGTAATTAGCCTGGACCCAGATCGAAGAAAAGGTGGATTTGTGATGTTTAAATATTTTTTTCTTGAAGCCAAAATGCCAATTCCTTTCATATGAGAAGAACACAAGGGATATACCCCCCACCGTCCAAGTGAACATATTTGATTTCAGAAAAATACGTATTATACACATCACCTTGAATTCAAGCTGTCATGAAAGCCAGAACCGAACCGTGTGCTTTCATGATGATGTAACAAAGAAAATGAATCACTACTCTTCAGGGAAGCTCTTCAAAGCAGAAACCAAACTTTTTTGACCCCCGCCCCCTGCCCCCGAAAGAAATAAACAGAACAAAGCAAACATCTTGACTCGTTTTAAATAACAGACTATTAAAAGACTACTTTGAGGTTTCAAACAAAGATTTTTCTCATGTTGCCTTAATAAGCTCAGCACTTCCGCTTTTGAAACCTGAAGCCTACTACAGGAGGCCAAAAAAGTGTATCCTGTTGTGGACTGCAATGTGTAAGACAATAACACTGTAAAACGTATAGCAGAGGTAAGGTTATAATACACATGGCATTGATAATAATTTAAAAACAAAAATGAAGTATGAAAAGTATTTAAAGTATTAACTGCTTCTTTATAAGTCTTTTTATAGTGTTTTTCTAGGATACATTGTTATTTATTCACATCTAGAAAGATTACAAGGATAATGCAAAATATAATAACAATAGCTCTTACCAAAAATAGTACTGTGAGAGTTCCCACTGTGGTTCAGTGGTAACAAAGCTGACTAGTATCTATGAGGACTCAGGTTTGATTGCTGGTCTCGCTCAGTGGGTTGAGGATCTGGTGTTGCTGTGAGCTGCAGCACAGGTCGCAAATGTGGCTCAGATCTGGTGTTGCTCTGGCTGTGGTGTAGGCCAGGAGCTGCAGCTCTGATCCCATCCCTAGCCTGGGAACTTCCATATGCTGCAGGTGCGGTCCTAAAAAGGAAAAATAACTTATTCTAGTGCCACATTTTTCATGGTTCTTCCACGAAGGAATCTCTCCAAAGTTGAAGCCTGAGATACAACCTGGATTGTCACACCTTAGGAGTATTAAAATGTCAACACAGACATAGGAATTAACTTATTATTAGCACAGTACCAAAATTCTCAAATGGCATGAAGATAGGATTTGAAGGAATGGGACATGGGTAAAAAGATTTGTATAAACCTGGACATTTTGTGGGCTTAGAATAGCCATAAAGACACTGCTGGTGGTGGTAATGTGCCAAAAAAAAATTATCTGAGTTTCCTGGTGGCTCAGTGGGTTAAAGAACCAGTGTTGTCACTGCTGTGGCTTGGGTTCAATCCCTGGCCCTGAAACTTCTGCGTGTTGTGGGCACAGCCAAAAAAAAATTATCCTCCTTCTGTTATAAGCTAGCCTTTGTGGTCAGTATGATCTCAATTTGCTTAACAAATAACAGAGAGGAAACCAATGACTCTTCCTCACCTTGGTTCTTCTCAGATCTCTGTTTCCATTAATAACATTTATTGAGCTCTTGTAAAATTAAGCGAAGCTAAACACGCTCATTAAGAGCGAATAATGTCTGGAGTTCCCACTGTGGCTCGGCGGTAACACACCCAACTAGTATCAATGAGGACGGAGGTTCAATCCTTGGCCCTGCTCAGTGCATTAAGGATCCAGCGTTGATGTGAGCTGCAGTGTAGGTCACAGATGTGGCTCAGATCCCACATTGCTGTGCCTCTGGCGTAGGCCGGCAGCTACAGCTCCGATTACACCCCTAGCCTGGGAACTTCCATATATGCTGCAGGTGCAGCCCTGAAAAGCAAAAAGTAAAAAAAAAAAAAAAAAAGGTGAATAATGATATTAAAATTTTCAAAGCGTACAAGAACAATAGAGAATAATTCCATGTTTAAAGAAATTGTATGCACGTGCACACACACAAAGTAGACTCTCACCATTTGCAGTAGTTATGTTCTATAGAGTGGCATAAGCACTGAGTAAGTACCAAGTTAGTACTCAAGCAGTGCTCCTAGGAGAAACACAGGATCAGGTCCCTGTGAGCCTCTGGTCACACTTCTGTCAACCAATCAATAGACAACCTTGTTTCGTGTGTGCTTCTGTTTAAAGCCACTTATTTACTACACAGCGTTGACTCACTAGCACTCAACTCAGGCTGGTAACACTGCACTTCCTCGTGCTTGTCTAACACATGCACAGTCTCCCTGGGATGCCTCACAGCCGCTGGGTGCTCAGGACACTAGACAGCACGTCAGGACTGGGCTTGGGGGCCGTTTTAAAGAGCAAAATGGTGGGAAAAACGTGGCACTAAGTAGACCATGAGCGGGACGCTGGTTCCCAGTATGAGAGCTGAAATGAGAAGGCAGAGCACTGCCTTGCAGGACCTCAGGTGGAGCCTACATGATGGCAATTCCAATTTTCTGCTGCTCTCTGCAGGCCAATGTCTGTGAGTATGTGGTTAGCGCTGATCTCAGAGTTACAAATAAATATTCACCCGCAGGCAAATTCACAAATTGAGAGCCCATGAAGGACGAGGACTGATTGTAAAACATCACACACACAGAAAAAAGACTGGGCAGGTACACACTTCAGTATTATCTGAGAATACTGAGACTTAGCTATTTGCTTATCCTTTAATTCTTCTCTGTAATATGAACTTATTACCTATCTAACTAGAAAAAAAAGATAAAAAGGACCAAGCATATAGCAAAAAGATTATCATACTAAGAACAGAACACCCAGGCCCACCAATGACCAACTGTGTGGTTAGGCTGTGGCAGGAGTTTCTTTGCCTGTGAAGTGACATCATTAGACCCGGTGATCACTGAAGTCCCTCTTAGGGCTATTTTGATGCAATTCCAGAGTTGGCAAGGCTCACAGAGAACAAGTGCACTTAGCAAGAGGCTGGGAAAATTTTAGATGACTGTGAGGTAAGTAGGAAGTACATCTGAGATGAAATGAACAGGGTAATAACAGGTGCAGAAATGAACCTGGTATCTGGGGGGGACAATGAGGGAAGCTGAAAATATGAGTCACTACATAGGAATAAAGGACTTTGGGAGCCAGGCAAAAGGAAGGAAGTCACTAAAGTAGCATTACTTTAGAAATGAGTGAAGTATTATTTTAGAAAAATGTTATATACAAGATGGATTAAAGAGCAGGGGCAGGCACTGAGGGCTCTGAGTTTTGGTGTGTTTGTTTAAATAGCTGGTATTTGAGACTAGTTAATGAGCACCAGCACAGGGAGATGGAGAACGGGTGGGTGGCACATAGCAGACATTTCAAATTTAAGGATTACTGACTTAGTTCTGACTAGATTTGGGAAATAAAGGAATAGAAATAGTCACAGTACTCCAAGATGTCTGGCCAACTAGACAGGAAGAAAGAAACAGAAATGAAGAGATTGGGATTGAAGACTTCTTTTAGGAAGCAGATCAAAGGGGCACTTTGAATGGCACAGGCACACCCAACAGATGCCTTTTATGAAGGCAGCAATTTAAGAATGGAGCACAGGTGAGAAAAGCCTAGAACGTGGCTTTGGGATTAAGAGCAAAAAACCCAAAAAAACCAACCCCCCCCAAAAATAAACCCCAAACAAACAAAAACACATCCAGAAAAACTAATGCAAGGAAATTAGGATTTTTTTTTTTTTTCTTTTTACGGCCACACCCACAGCATATGGATGTTCCCAGGCTAGGGGTCAAATCAGAGCTACAGCTGCTGGCCGACACCACAGACACAACAATGCAGAATCTGAGCTGTGTCTGCAACCTACACCACAGCTCACAGCAATACCAGATCCTTAACCCACTGAGCGAGGCCAGGGATCGAATCTGCAGCCTCATGGTTACTAACCAGATTCATTTCCACTGCACCACAGTGGGAACTCCAAGGAAGTTAGAAAACTTTAACAAAGTTCTGTGGTTTTTTTGGCCGTACCTGTGGCACATGAAGTTCCCAGGGTAAGGACCAAAGCCGTGCCACAGCAGTGACCCCAGCTACTGCAGTGAGAACGCCAAATCCTTAACCCACTGTACCACAAGTGAGCTCCTAAAGTTTTTATTTTTGATGATATATTTAAATCTTTGAAGATATTGTTTACTTGTTAACATACCTTATTTATTTCTTTTGTTAAAGTGTGAACTGAATATATGTTCAGACTTCCATTTTCCATGATAGCTGCAATGTACCGTCCATGTGGGCTAATTATTGATGAAGTAATTCCATCATCAAGGCTCCCAATTTCAAAAAGAAGTTTACAAGTCTGTATATTAACAAATCTCATAATACCATCCTGACTCAGCACTCCAAGAACCTAAGAGTAGAGAGAACCAACACATGAGTTATATAAACACATTTAAAAGTAAAATGTCTCAGGAGTTCCTGTCGTGGTACAGCGGAAACGAATCTGACTACAAACCACGAGGTTGTGGGTTCGATCCCTGGCCTTGCTCATCGGGTTAAGGATCTGGTGTTGCCGTGAGCTGTGGTGTAGGTAGCAGATGTGGCTCGGATCTGGCGTTGCTATGGTGGTGGTGTAGCCCAGCGGCTACAGCTCTGATTCAACTCCTAGCCTGGGAACATCCATATGCCGCAGGTGCGGCCCTTAAAAAAAAAGGAACAAGTCTTGGATTTTAACTAGATTTATTATGGTGATCATTTTGCAATGTATACAAATATTGAACCATCATGTTGTACACCTGAAATAAAATGTTATGTCAATTACACCTCAATTTAAAAAAAAAAGTCAAATGTCTGAAAGTTAAACTACATACCCACACCCACGTGTGTGTGTGGGTGTGGGTGTGTATTTACTTTTTGTGAGGGGAGGGCAATCAGAAGATACTCCTAAAGAGCCATGATGTATTTTATTATTATTATTTTTTTTTTTTTTTTGTCTTTTTGCCTTTTCTAGGGCCGGAGTGGCATATGGAGGTTCCCAGTCTAGGGGTCTCATCGAAGCTGTAGCTGCCGGCCTACACCAGAGCCACAGCAACGTGGGATCCGAGCCGCTTCTGCAACCCACACCACAGCTCACGGCAAGGCGGGATCCTTAACCCACTGAGCAAGGGCAGGGATCGAACCCACAACCTCATGGTTCCTAGTCAGATTTGTTAACCACTGCGACAGGAACTCCAGCCATGATGTATTTTAAAATCCCTAATTCCAGCTCACGTAGATTCGCCTTGTTCAGGTCCAGATAGGCCTGGTTCTAACAGAACCAGTGAGGAGCCCATCCTGGGAGGCCACAGAAAGGTCACACACGAATCTTCCCTTCCCACAGGCAGGCTTAACTCCACCAATCCCTCCAGAGGGAATACAGATGATTAGAGTCTTGCACTGTGACTCCACACTGGCCACCAAAAGCAAGAAGGGGGGAGGATTCATTTCCCTTCTCCACCCCCAGCTTGACCGGTGCCAACATCTATCCTGCTGCCCCACACAAACCTGTGACCCATCCCCACCACTGCTGTGACCAGCATTCGGGCAGCATAGAGGGAAAGTCTGCGAGCTGCAAGGACAGTGGGGGGGGGGGTGGGGTCAGAGGGAAAGTAGTCATTTAAGGGGAAAAACTAGTTTTTAACCCACATAATTTGAAAAATTAAAAACATGTACTAAAAAACCTTAAAATGCATGAAACCATAACCCCTCTACTGCCTTGTCCACACACAGGTTCTTTTCCCAGGGCCAGTGGCTGCTCAGCAGCGCCATCATGTGACTGTGTGAGGCGCTGATGTCTCTTGCTACATGGAAGACTACAGTCTGGAGGTAGCTGGAGGCAATTTGAAGATGACAACCTAACAAGCATATCCTTCTGTTGGTCAGATGGTAGGAAACCCCCTCATTCAGTTGACACAACCTCTCTAGAAGGCAATTTAGCAAGATCTATCAGAATTCAGTGCAACAGTTATTCAGTGCAACATCATTTGTGACAGAAAAGAACTAAACACAGGTTAAAAAAAAAACAAACCTATGCAGCTGTAAAATAGACGTGAATTCTGTACTAATATACTTCATTCTTCAAGGTAAACTAAGAAAAACAAGGTGTAAAGCTGTGTAAAAAACAGGAAAAACGTAAGATGATATAACAATAGTGGCTATGGAGAGTGAGTAACTGGGCAAATGAGAGGGAGGAGTAAGATTTCACTTTATGCCTCTATCTATCCATCCATTCATCCATCCATCTTTTTGGCTGCGCCCCTGGCACATGGAAGTTCCCAAGCCAGAGATCGAACTTACATCACAGCAGCTGACAAGACCAGATCCTTAACCTACTGTGCCACAACAGAACTCCCCATTTTGTTTATTTTTTTTTTCTTTTGTCGTTTTTAGGGCCACACCAATGGCATGTGGAGGTTCCCAGGCTAGGGGTCCAATCAGAGGTGGAAATGCTACCCTAAGCCACAGCAATGGCAGGATCTGAGCCATGTCTACAACCTACACCACAACTCACGGCAACGCCAGAACCTTAAGCTATAAGCAAGGTCAAGGATCGAACCCACAACCTCCTGGTTCCTAGTTGGATTCGTTCCCACTGCACCAAGACGGGAACTCCTGAGAACTCCCCCATTTTATATTTTATGTTTTCAACTGTGTGCAAGCATTATCTACTCAAAAAACTTAAGTTAAAATAGATATTATAAATACACACTATACATATATACATAACACACACACATATAAATTGTTAATGTGCAAGACATAAGATAGTTAATTTAAAATAAGAAAGTTAAGGCTCAACTATTAAAAAGAAAAATGGTATGTGGTGGGGGAGCTGTTTGTAAGCTCAGGAAAGACAGAAAAGAACATGTTTTGTAGGACAGAGGCAATCAGTTATGGTAGATAAAACACAGCAAAATGAAGGGAGGAAATGTCAGTTCTAGGCCAAACTTTAATCCTTATAATTAACAGGTGTTAAGTAACTTAGTGTCTTTAAGCTTCAGTGTCACAATCTGCGTAATGGTGAGAATACCTTTCCTGCCTATGCTCAAAGAATTCTTTAAGAAGCAAATAAACAATAACATGCTGAATCGCCCTGTAAACCATCAAGCATGACATAAAGTATACTAGTTTTAGAAAAAGGCTAAGTTGGAGTTCCCGTCGTGGCGCAGTGGTTAACGAATCCGACTGGGAACCATGAGCTTGCGGGTTCGGTCCCTGCACTTGCTCAGCGGGTTAAGGATCCCTCGCCGTGAGCTGTGGTGTAGGTTGCAGATGCGGCTCGGATCCCGCGTTGCTGTGGCTCTGGCGTAGGCCGGTGGCTACAGCTCCGATTAGAACCTCCATATGCCATGGGAGTGGCCCAAAGAAATAGCAAAAATAAATAAATAAATAAAATAAACAGAACCTAAGATTTTTTTCAACTTCTTTCAGTTTTCAACTCTGTATAAAGATATTAGCAATTTCAAATCCTTGTAACAATCAGGGTTACAAGTTAAATAAGAGAATTGATATAGTTCAGAAATTATCTGTGATCTTTTCTAAAAAGGTATAATGTTATTAACACTTGTTACGCACCTGATTAGAACCAGCATCAAAACTATCAGGAAGAAATTCCAGGTGGCGAACGGCTCGCACTTTAGTAGGCATCTGGATAATTCGGAATAGCTGCTTGGCTTCCAAGCACCACAAATGCACATGATTTGATTTGCCCCCAGCAGCCAGGATTCGCCCATCTCTATGCAACGAGAAGGTGAGAAAGTAAGACCAGGTGACTTATTTGTAGCAGTGTGGTCCAATAGGACCCAACATCGTGATGGAATGTTCTACATCTCTGCCCTCCAGTAGAGTCACTACTAGTCACAGGTGGTGGTGGTGAACAAAAATGTAGCTTGCGCTTCAGAGAAAGTCAATTCTTATCTTTCTTCCCTTTTGGCTGCACCTGCAGCATATGGAAATTCCTGGGCCAGGGATCAAATCCTAGCCACAGCTGTGACTTACGTCATAGCTGCAGCAAAGCCAGTTCCAACTTGTGCTGCCGCAGAAACAATGCCAGACCATTAGCCTGCTGTGCTACAGCAGGAACTCCAGAAATTAATAAAAATTAAATACAATTAAGAATTAATTTAAATAGTCCCAGGCACCCAGGGGCTATCCAGGAAAACTCGGGTTTAGACTGTATATTTTTTTTAACCTACTATACTAAGACCACCTTAACAAAATACTTGTTGATGACTGGGGGTTTCTGAGTAACATGCATATTTTATAGCATGCTCTCAAAGTCACTTATTATCCACCTTTCTGTAATTCACATATGACTATACTGAATTGTTACAGCACTGCTCTATGAAAAACCAAAAAGCCCACACTTTTTGTCTGCTCGAGGAAAGCTATTTTATGTTTAGAAGGTACAAAAAGAATAAGTTTAGTCATTTGCAAGGTTGCTGCTCATTCATTCACCGAAGACTGTAAAATCACCACTATAAGCCAGGTTTCATTCCAGGTGCCAGTGACACAAGGGTGAACAAGAAGACAGGTAAGATCCCTGCTCTTACGAGATTTTCAGTCTAAAGGAAGGGGAAGAAACAAATAAATGAATTTACTATCAGGGGACAAGTTGAATAAAGAACTAAAATGAGGTAATGTTACAGAACTGGGTAAGGAGCAAGAGCTGCTACGTGAATGATGTGAATGGGCCCGTCACAGGATGACGTGGGGAAGAATTCCAAACTCCCAGTACAAAACGTTGAGAAAGGAGTAAGGTTAACACACAAGGCAGAGTGAGAAGCCACAGTCAACTGTGAGTAAAACATTATAAAGGGAAGGAAACAAGGAGAAAAGAGAAGGAGGCCTGGACCAGAGAACAAAGGACTTCAGGGAATATGGTGGGGAGCTGGATTTTCTAAAAGCAGTGGAACGCCTTTCAAGGGAGTGCCATTTGCCACAGGTGCAGACCTTAAAAAAAAAGAAAAAAAAAAAGCCATTGGCTACCATGGAAGATGCCAATAAATCAATCCATTATTTGCGGGAAATTTTTTTTTAACAATTTGTGTATTTTTTAAGGGCTGCACCTAAGGCATATGGAAGTTCCCAGGAACTTCCGGGTCCAACTGGAGCTATAGCTGCCAGCTAACACCACAGCCACACAGATCTGAGCCATGTCTGACCTACACCACAGCTCATGGCAACGTTGGATCCTTAACCCATTGAGAGAGGCCAGGGATCAAACCCAAGTCCTCATGGAGTCTAGTCGGGTTTGTTACTGCTGAGCCACGACGGCAACTGCTGAAAAAATTTTTTTAAAAGAGGAAGAAATCAAGCATTTATTTATCCTGCCTTTCCTTTACAAACCACACAGCAAAGTAACCAAATAGTTGAAAAGAAGAAGTTTCTTTCTTTGGAAGGTTCTGCTTAATAAGGGAGAAGGAAAGACAAAATTGGAATACTGCCACTTTGGCAACCTCCAATGCACCACAGGCTATCTAGGTCGTAATCAATGGCTGCTAATAGCGGAAGAGAGAGTTGGGTGCTCCTCCTGATTAACGAACTCACACCATTACAGTGTCTTCCTGCTCCCCAAGCAACGCAGGTCAGATCAAGTCTCCAACTTATAGGAAATACAGGTGTTACCAGTTTATAGTAAATACAGAGGAAAGATCATCGTGTTAAGCAGCACCACAGGGATGCAAAGAGCAAAACCCAGAACAACAGAAAACTACGGGACAAATGGCTGGTTCTTTAACAAATGAACTGCAAAGGAAATATAAAAAGAGAGACACACATCAACCAAGGCAGTGTGTAAGCTTTGTTCCTGATTTGAACCAACCAACCACAGAAAGAATTAGACAAATCAGGGTAATTTAAATAACTAGATACATAATATTAAATCACACATTTTTAAAACTGTGATGATAGTACCACAGTTATGTTTCAAAAAGGGTCCTATCTTTTAGAGAGATACAGTGAAATATTTATGAATGAAATGATACACTTGGGCTTTGCTTTACGATAAAGCAGTAGAGAAGTGGTAGGTAGAGTTACAGACAAAATAGCAGTGCTAATCAGTGCTAATAAGCTCTAGTGCTTATTACAGCTAATGAGACTATTAGCTTTAGAATTTTATGTACTTTTATATTTTTGTGTACATTTTTCACAATAAGTAAAAAACTTATTACCATATCTTAGATTATACCTAAGTTTCAAGGAAACTTTTTCCTTATGACAATAAAATACTGAATGAAAATTTATAAAATATTCACTGGAAGTGAAATTTCTTAAAAATCCTCCATGTCTTAAAACGGACATTACCTGGTCACAGCAAACACTTTGTATAATAGACTAGAGCTTTCAGGTGGAGCTGGCAATTGATATTTGCAAAAAAGAGTATCACATTCCCAGGCGAAGACAGAATTATCTTTAAAACAACTGAGGATGGTATTACTTAATGGTAGAAAGAAAACCTAAAGAGAGAAAAAAATTTACTGTTCATCTAAGAATAATACAGCCCTCTATAAATTTAAAATTTACAAGTAGTTAATTTTTATTTTTAAAATTATTTTTTCTTAAACTGGAAAAAAAATTACAATACATAATAGAGAATAAAACTGTTATTTTATATACTATTATAAACTAAAAAGGTAAACTTTAAACAAAAAATAGGTAACTATAATGACTAGGTAATTCATAAAACACTAGTAATTTTAAAATATTTAACATTATAAAAGATTCAACTGATTTTAAGATACCACTTACATATATTAAATTTATTTTAAAATAACACACACATTTATAAGCTATGTATTAATATAAATATTACATTAAATACTAAGTATTACAAATATTAAATTCTGGACAAAGTATAGGAAAAGGCACTGTCATACACTGCTGCTGGTGGTAAAAACTGGTTAAAGATATTGTGTAACATTTCAACAGCCTTAAAAATATATTTCGTCTGGAGTTCCCTGGTGGTCTAGTGGTTAAGAATCTGGCATTGTCAGCTGTGACTCTGGTCACTGCTGTGGTGTGGGTTCAGTCTCTGGCCCCAGGAATTTGCATGTGCCACAGACATGGAACAAAAAACCTCTTCTGAACGAGTCAATCTGCTTCTAAGAGTTAATACTTTGGGAGAAAAAAGTCAGCAAAATGCTTTAAGATAAATGTGCATAAATGTTAAGTATTATTTATAAAAGCAAAAAGCTGAAAATACATAATCATATTTTATCAGATTCAATTTATCAAATGGGCAATTAGGTCTGAAGTTAGTAGCAAAGTTGAAAATGTCCTTTTATTCCCCAATTTCTATTGCATAAGCAGTAAACAATGCTCACTTTTGAGAACATAAAATTTTAATTAAAATTGACCAATTTTTTTTTTTTTTTTTTTTTTGGTCTTTTTGCCATTTCTAGGGCCGTTCCCATGGCATATGGAAGTTCCCAGGCTAGGGGTCTAATCGGAGCTGTAGCCGCCAGCCTACACCAGAGCCACAGTAACACAGGATGCGAGCCCCATCTGCAACCTACACCACAGCTCACGACAATACTGGAACCTTAACCTGCCAGGGATCGAACCTGCAACCTCGTGGTTCCTAGTCGGTTTTGTTAACCACTGCATCACGACGGGAACTCCAAAATTGACCAATATTTTATCATAAGAGTTTCAACGGCCTCAAATATAATTGTGTGTGTTGTGTGTCATCTATGTAAAATACACAAAGATAGGGAAGGAAGCAAAGAAAGAAAGAAAATGGAAAATATTCCTAACCTATCCTCTCAAAAGAGATCCCTGAAAATAGCCTGAGACATTTCACATGGTTTGATCATTACAGCTCTATTTACTCTTTTTTCCCCTTTTTTCCTCAATTCAGCTTTGGTTTTAATATTTTACTCCTCTTTTGAACCACAGGATCGTTATAATTCCTTTATACATATGTCTGCCCACAGGAAATTTACCCAGAGATATCGTGCGTGGGACTGACTCCAAACACTGCACAAAACTGAGCCAGAGATGGGCCAGACTCCACGCTGCCTTGGGATAAAGATCCTGTTGGTTTCTGAGAGGGCACGACTCAGTGCTGAGCACGACTGGAACTTGGTAGAGGTGCTCAGTAGGTATTTGCTGAACAAATGAATGAATGAACCCTCCTCTTACTGCGTTGGGATGGTATGTGTATGTTCATCCTTTTTCTTTCTTTCTTTTTAGGGCAGCACCTGCAGCATATGGAGGTTTCCAGGCTAGGGTCAAATCAGAGCCACAGCTGCCAGCCTATGCCCCAAAGCAACACAGGATCTGAGCCACGTCTGCGACTTACACCACAGCTCATGGCAACGACGGATCCTTAACCCACTGAGCGAGGCCAAGGATTGAACCCGCATTCTCATGGATACTAGACAGGTTTGTTCCCGATAAGCCACAAGGGGAACTACTCGATGTTCATCTCTAACATGTAACACTGAAATCTAGGTATTTCTTTTTTGAATCCTTTCTAGAACAGTCCCCCTAACGGCATTATAGCTTATTCTAACACTTTACATTTGAATCCGTCTTGTTGTTTTTACTGGTGTATCTTTACAAACTTTATTTTTAAAATATGTGACTGTTTCTGTGTTGGAAAGAGAGGGGCAGGGACTCACAGAGGAGGCAGAGCACCTTTGGGATCTGTTACCTTTATTCCAACCCCTATTTGTGACACACCTCCTTAACTGTACTGGCGTCAGAGGGAAGAGAGATGAGCTGCCCAGGCGAAAGCAGGATCAACCCTGCATCTACTGTGGCTCTCCCCAGTGTCACCAAAAATAATCGATCAGAAAGGCATCTATATGAAATACTGCAGCCTTGCAACTAATTTGTATTATTGTCACCCAGTCTATTACACACAGTTAGGAAATGATTCTATTAGTTACAATCAGGGATTGTAAGCCGTAATTTTCATAACAACAGTTGCAGGCCGTTATCATATACTGTTTTTCTCATATACGTATCTACTAGTAATCTTTTTTTTTTTTTTTTTTTTTTTTTTTACAATAATGCCTTAAAAAACCAGGCATACACACATATAGAATGCACCATGAAACATCCTGGTTAATTAGAACCATCTCCTAAGGATTAAAGCTAATAAGACTAAAAAAAAAATGCTAACTTGGCTACATCAGATGCTGATGCCCTTGCCTGATTCGGCATCCCCTGACTTTTGTCCTTGGCTCACATGTCAAAGACAATCTGGTAGACCTTTTGCCAACAGTTTCATCCTATTAGGATGATCTGTAATATGAAGGTCTCAAAGAATTTGCAATGAATACATTATAATCCACAATGAATGCATTACAACACTGTTTCAAATCCGATGTCAAGAAAGCGACCTGAAATTTTCATTATAATTAGCAATATTTTTCTAGAAAAGTAATAAAGTTTACTCCTACTGGGAGAAGCAAAAGCTTAAAAGTTAATGAGCATCAGCTGCTATTTTGAGGAATGGCTGTGATAGATTATTGCCTACATGATTATTCATTACTAGATTTGTGATTTTAATTGCAAGATTTTAATGATTATAAAATTGTTCCTAATGAATCATGTCATTATTTAGATAGTGTCATCTCCTGACAAACATAAAATGCTTAGGGGAAAAAAATCAAAAGCACTAACAAAATACACTTTTTGAGGGCTGTCTACAGTTTTTCCTTACAAAATATGAAAATCCTAGGCTTTCCAATTCACTTTTTTTTTTTGGTCTTTTTGCCTTTTCTTGAGCCGCTCCTGCGGCATATTGGAGGTTCCCAGGCTAGGGGTCCAACTGGAGCTGTAGCTGCCAGCCTACACCAGGGCCACAGCAACGCAGGAGCTGAGCTGTGTCTGCAACCTACACCACAGCTCACGGCAATGCCAGATCGTTAACCCACTGAGCAAGGCCAGGGATCAAACCCACAACCTCATGGTTCCTAGTCGGATTCGTTAACCACTGCACCACAATGGGAACTCCCTAATTCACTTTTGAGAGGTATGCGAGTTCAAAGTTTCAAGAGTTCATGATAGTAACAGGAGCAAATTAAAGACAAATGTACAACTCAGCAAAAATTGAGTGAGTGCCCACTGTTTACAGAGACAATAAGTTCCGTAGCACTATGAAATGTTTTCTGATACCCGTCACGAAACCTTTTCTAATAGACACCGAACCACCATCAGAAACCCCAGGATTTGTTCCAAAATCTCTAAATAAAGAGCTGAATATCCTACCTCCAAGTATTAACAAAAGAATCAAAATCTACCAATTTGAAGAAATGTAATTGGTTTCCCTGAGAGGCGGCATGGTGTAATGGAGGGACCTCAGGGTAAAACAAGCTAGGGTTCAAAACTGCGACTCTGGAGTTCCCTTCATGGCTCAGTGGTTAATGAATCTGACTAGGACCCACGAGGATGAGGTTTTGATCCCTGGCCTTGCTCAGTGGGTTAATAAGGATCTGGTGTGGCTGTGAGCTGTGGTGTAGGTGTAGGTCGCAGATGAGGCTCGGATCCGGTGCTGCTGTGGCTGTGGCTGGCAGCTATAGCTCTGATTTGACCCCGAGCCTGGGAACCTCCATATGCTGCGGGTGGAATCCTAAAAAGGGAAAAAAAAAAAAAAAAAAAAGATAAAACTGCAACTCTTTCATAAGCTATGTGACACTGAGTAAGTTGCTTAAATGTTTCTGAAGTTGTTTCCCCAGCCGTAAAATGAGGTAAACAGTACCTACCTTTTAGAATGATTTAAAAAATAACAATGTGGTACATACACAAAGTACTTACTCAACAACTGGTATCCATTACTATTAATGCTAATTACTGAGTCTATTAGATACAAAAAACAGTGGAAAAAGGATGGAGTGGTAAACTCTTTAAAAATGTTTTAAAGGGAGTTCCCGTCATGGCGCAGTGGTTAACGAATCCGACTAGGAACCATGAGGTTGCGGGTTCAGTCCCTGCCCTTGCTCAGTGGGTTAAGGATCCAGCGTTGCCGTGAGCTGTGGTGTAGGTCGCAGACGCGGCTCGGATCCTGCGTTGCTGTGCCTCTGGCGTAGGCTGGCAGCTACAGTTCCGATTAGACCCCTAGCCTGGGAACCTCCATATGCCGAGGGAGCGGCCCAAGAAATGGCAAAAAAAAAAAAAAAAAAAAAAAAAAAGATTAGTTTACAATTATTTCCTATTTTCTAAAGAATAAACCAGGAGTGACAACCATCTGACCCACTTCCAGTGGTTCAGGAGAGAAGAATGGTTTTTACATTTTAAAATGATTTCATTTTAGATGGTTATGTAAGTACACACATAATATCCTCAATTTTGCTCTTGGCCAACAAAACCAAACTGAAAAATTTGCCAGTAATTTATGACTAGGATGTTCTATCATTTTAAAACAATATACTTCCATGTACACTGTACATACATTTACAACATTTTTATTCTACGGCTAACATTTGGAATCCTATATATATATGTATTTTTCGGCATGTACCAATAGTTTATTCCATTTTATTACTGAGTAGTAGTCCACTGTATGGATACACTATAGTTTGTTTCTCCACTTACCTGTTGATGAAACTTTGGGAATCCTGTTTTTATACTAAAATGTCTGAATGACCATGAAAGGCTAAAATTACCAACTATTCATGGTAAAAACGACAGATGGCTTGTATGTCATTGTTTCATAACTGTTTCCACTGTGGGTTCAACCTTCAATGCTCTTGTTTTACATTTTTTTATGGCCGCACCTGTGGCATATGAAAGTGCCCAGGCCACACCTCTTCAGTGACACAAGGGAGCCACTGCAGTCAGGTTCTTAACACTCTGCCACAGCAGGAACTCCTCAATGCTCTCTTCTTTAGAATTTAAAATTTAAGCATTAAAGCAATTGACGAAAAAGACTAAGACATTTGGCCTAAATACCTGGTGAAGAAACTGTTGATAACCTTTATCTTTTTAAAATTATTAATAAGTCTGGGATTTCCATGGAAACTACAAAATACAATTTTTTTTTTTTTTTTTTTTTGTCTTTGTGCTTTTTTTCTTGAGCTGCTCCTGCAGCATATGGAGGTTCCCAGGCTAGGGGTCCAATCGGAGCTGTAGCCATGGGCCTATGCCAGAGCCATAGCAATGCAGGATCCAAGCCGCGTCAGCAACCCACACCACAGCTCACAACAAAGCCAGATCCTTAACCCACTGAGCAAGGCCACATAATGAACCCAAAACCTCATGGTTCCTAGTCAGATTCGTTAACCACTGTGTCAAGATGGGAACTCCCAAAGTACATTTTTGATTGACATACATTGCTAGCTATTCATTCACGTTAACAACCAAGAAATTAAAAGCAATACACTAAGTATTATATAACCTGAAGCAAAATAATTACACAGGAGACAGACAATCCTGAAAACAGAATTTAGCTAATCAAGTAGGGAAAAAACCTTAAAATGTTTTTTTTTTTTTTTAAAGTGATATGTATACAATGGAATACTGATCAGCCATAAAAAGGAACTAATAGAGTTGCCGTCATGGCTCAGTGGGAAATCTGACTAGGAACCATGTGGTTGTGGGTTCAATCTCTGGCCTTATTCAGTGGGTTAAGGATCTGGTGTTGCTGTGAGCAGTGGTATGGGTCGCAGACGCGGCTCAGATCCCACGTTGCTGTGGCTCTGGTGTAGGCCTGCAGCTACAGCTCTGATTAGCCCCCTAGCCTGGGAACCTCCATGTACCAAAGGTATGGCCATAGAAAAAAGACAAAAAAGACAAAAAAAAAAAAAAGGCAACTAGTGATACATAATAGCAAGAATGAATCTCAAAAACAATATGCTGAATGATAAAAGCTTTACACATACTATTTATTACTGACTAGCTCTGTTTAGGTGAAATTTTAGAACAGGTAAAACTAACCTACAGGAAAAACATCCTAGTAGTGCTTACCTAGAAAGGATATAATGGAACTTTCTGGAATATAATGATAGGTCTGCACATGTTCCAAAAGTGTGTTTGTCAAACTGAACAAATGAACACTTAAGATTTATCCATTATATGCAAATTTTATATCAACAATTAAATGCAATTAAATGTAGGTGTAAGCATTTATGCGCAAGTATAGTGATGTCTGCAATATACGTAAAATGCAAAAAAAAAAAGAGGAATTAATCAATAGAGGGACAGAAAAATGGATAGATCGATGATACAGCTTAGTAATATATAAGTACAGTACAGTTTAGAAGGATCTAAATCATGGGTATACATCTGTTTAACTCTTACAAATCTGCTGTATGTTTAAAATTTTTCAAACGAGAATGCTGGGTTGAAAAAATGAATCAAGAGTTCCCTGGTGGCTCAGTGGGTTAAGGTTCCAGTGTTGTCACTGCTGTGGAGTGGGTTTAATCCCTGGCATGGGTACTTTTGTATGCCATGGGTATAGTCAAAGAAAAGAGAAAAGATATAAACCAAACAGCTAAATAAAAACTATCACTTAAGTTGAAGTCACAAACTTTTAATTAAAAAAATAAGCTTTTTTTCATTAAAAAAAAAAATAATCCTTGCTGAGTTATGAGAACACAGCAAAGTGGGACAAAGCAAATCATGACTCATAACATCTGCATCCTGCTGATGGAGAAAACCAGCCTGAGAAACACAGCGGACCAAGATGTCCCCCTCTTCACTGACCTTTTGAATACCCACAGACTGCAGGATATTCAGCTTTCTTTTTCTCTGGAAGGTATCCAAGTCCCACAGCTGTGCTGTATCAGAGGACGAAGTGATGGCGTATCTCCCCGAGGCGTGCACGGAGATGGAAAACACGGAAGATTCGTGTCCTCTCATCCAGCTAACCAGCTCCTTGGTGACTGCGGGGAAAAGGAAAGTTACACGAGTAAAGCCCCATATTTCATCCAAGAACGGATCCAACGACAGCTAGGTCTTACGTGAGGCCCCTCCGTCTCCATTAGCATCCAGAAAACTGGAGCCTGTGGCTCGGTGGTAAAGAGCACTGCAGGATGTGTTAGTAACACACAGCAAGGAAGGAGGAGATGAGGCCAAAAAAGGGCTTAACAACAGCCTTGAATGTGTGTGCTATGGAGTCTGGGCTTTCTCTTGTACCAGCTTTATGTAGGAGAATACTGTATCTCATCTGTTTCAGGAAGAGCGCTTTGAAGATACGGCAGATATACTAGAAAGGAGGACGAGATTACAAAACGAGGAGATGAGCTGCTGCTGCAACAATCCAGGCAGGAGATAGGAGGGTCTATGCTAAGAATGCAGCCTTGAAGGAAGGAACAAATTCAAGAGCTACAAGGGGGAAAAAAAAAAAAAAAAATCAAAGGATTCAGGGATTCAATAGAGAAGCTGAGACTCAGTGGCTGCTGTTAAGTTGTATAAACAGGTGGTGAGTCTACAACCTGATGTAAACACATAAGGAGGAACAGACTTAGCACTGTGAGGAGATAAAAAATCAGGCTTTTAAAACTGATTTTTTTTTTTTTTTTTTGGTCTTTTTAGGGCTATACCTACGGCATACGGAGGTTCCCAGGCTGGGGGCTGAATCAATTATAGCTGCTGGCCTATGCCACAGCCACAGCCAAGTGGGATCCAAGCTGCGTCTGTGACCTACACCACAGCTAATGGCAACACTGGATCCTTAAGCCACTGAGCGAAGCCAAGGATTGAACCTGCAACCTCATGGTTACTAGTTGGGTTCGTTAACCACAGAGCCACGACGGGAACTCCTTAAAATTGACTCTGAGGTGTGTGTGTGACATACAAATAGAGAAAACAGTCTGGTAGAAAAAACATCCAAACCTCTTCATGGTAATCACTGATAGGTAGTGAAATTGTATGTGATTTTCATTTTCTTGTTACATTTTTCTGTGTTCCAAGTTTTCTATCTATGGTAGGCATGATTTACTTTGATGATCAATTTTTTCCCCCTCTGGAAAGATGGAACTCAGAAGAGTCAGAAAGCAAGATGTCAATCTGGGAAACATTAAGATACAAGGAAGGTCAAAACTGAAGAGGAACAGATAAACCCTTAGGAAGGGAGGAGTGGCTTTCAAACACCAGTCTGAAGTCTGGCATGACTTAATGATCAATTTTTCCTTAGCCTTCAGTGAAATGAGAAAACTAAAGAAAATGCAATGAGCTTTTCATAAAGCTTAATTTAAAAGCACTACCTTTCAGGGAGTTCCCGCTGTGGTGCATGGGAACAAATCCAACTAATACCCATGAGAATGCAGGTTCGATTCCTGGCCTCGATCAGTGGGTTGGGGATCTGGCGTTGCTTCGAGCTGTGGTATAGGTCACAGACGCAGCTCAGATCCCACGTTGCTGTGGTGTAGGACGGCAGCTGTGCTCCAATTTAAGCCCTAGCCTAGGAACTTTCATATGCCACGGGTGTGGCTCTAAAAAGCTAATAAACAATAAAAGTATACCTTTTAATTCATCCTATCCTTCTATGTTTAAAAAAAACCCTTGCTGGAGTTCCTGCTGTGGCGCAATGGGATTGGCAGTGTCTCTGCAGCACGCAGGTTCCATCCCCGGTCAGCACAGTGGGTTAAAGGATCCAGCGTTGCTGCCACCGTTGCATGTAGGTCACAACTGCGGCCTTGGATCTGATCCCTGGTCCAGGAACTCCATATACCACAGGGAAGCAAAAAAAAAAAAAAAAAAAAAAGCACACAACCCAAAGAAGCCCTTGTTTTATGAAATGAGGTTACATTTTTTTTTCCCAATGTAAAACTAATTAGCAAGTCAATTAGCAAAATTAAAAGCTGACAGCCTATGTCATTTTCTCAACTTTTTCTTTTTAATTGAGTCAAATATCCAAAAGTCTAGGGACCACGAAAAGCACCCAGAAGAGAGACTACGAAGAAGCAGTCCAGAAAAGTAGAACCAAGAGAGGTAACAGTAGAAAGTAAAGTCTTGAAGTTACCTAAAGTGTTAAAAGCTACAGAGAAATAAAATGCAAAGGATGAAGAGCATTTACACAACCAGCGGTTACTCAAGACCTCGGAGATCCACGTCTTGGGAGACGGAGTAGGGGAAGCAAGAGCCAGAACCCAGGGAGGGAGGCTGCGGAGGCGGAGACAACATCTAAGGACGGGGCTTCCTTTGGGGGGTTTTGCTAAGACAGAAGAGACTAAAGAAGGATAAAACTAAGAGGAGAGAAGAGAATGGACGGAATCCAAGGAAAGCAATCACAGACGAATTTAAGACTTTGTTTTTCAGAATTTCTGTGGTAGCAGTGTTTGTAATGCCAAAAACTGGAAACATCGATAGGTAATAAATTAATTACGGTATTGCAAACATCCAGAGTAGAATAGTACTGATTTTAAATATACAAATTTTTTTCCCGTTGTGGCACAGCAGAAACGAATCTGCCTAGTAACCATGAGGTTGCAAGCTCAACCCCTAGTCTTGCTCAGTGGGTTAAGGATTTGGCATTGTCATGAGCTGTGGTGTAGTTCGAAGACGTGGCTCAGATCCCGTGTTGCTGCGGCTGTGGTGTAGGCCAGCGGCTACAGCTCAGATTTGACCCATATGCCGAGGGTGTGGCCCTAAAAAGCAATATACATATGAATTTTTAATGGAGTAAGAAAATGATTCAATATAAATGGGATGATCAGGTATTTGTTAGAATATAAAAAAGGTATGGGCATAGGAAACAGATTGGAAAGATCAGTCCCTGTTATAAAAACACTGACTGTCTCTGGGCACTATTGAGGGTTGATGCTTTTTCCTTCTGGACGTACAGTGAGAGGGTAGGAGTGATTAAGAGCAGGGACCCTGCAGCTTGACTCCTGGATCAGGAATCCTGGCTCCACTGCTTACCAAGTTGTGGGATCTTGGTCAAGTTACTTCTGTGCCTCAGTTTCCTCATCTGCAAAATGGGCCTAATAATGGTATCCATCTCTGTGGTTATTATGACAATTAAAATTAACATGCATAAAATAAGTTATAAACTTTCTATATACTTTAACACACTGGTTAGTAATGGTTACATTACTAAGAAAAAACAATGAAGTCGAGTTTTTTCTTTAGTTTGCAGAACTCAAGGTGCTCTATTAAAAAATATGACGTGGTATGAAACACATAGGTTATAGTAAAACAAAAAACAAAAAAACAAAACCTATTTATTCTTATATCTGTGTAGCAAGGAATTTGGCCTTGAAAGAGTGGTCTGGCCTTTGCTCAGGCTCCAAGGAGGCAACCTCTAAACTGTTGGCATTTCCCCAGTAGTAGGCGTGTCTTTGTAATTCATGGCAGGTCCCTGGGCAAGAGCAGATGGTTTATACGAAGGAGAGAACCTCAAAGTGGGGCCTGGCCACAACTGAAAGACCAACTACGGGAGTGATTAGAAGCCTGGGATTTGGGCCACGTGATATCCAGAGAAAAGGAGGGCTGGAAACTGAGTTCAACCAAACGGGCAATAATCCAATCAAGCCCATGTAGTGGAGCCTCAATAAACACTCTGGACGTCAGAGCCTGGGTCAATTTTCCAGTTGGGCAATACTCAGCATGCCTGGCCACACACTGATGTGGGAAGGTAATGTGCTTCCTGAGCACAATAGAAGCTTCTCTTTAGGCAGACTCCCAGATTCCACCCTATAAGTCTCTTCTTTCGGCTGGTTTTATATTTTGCATCTTTTCCCTACATTACAACTATAACCACAGAAACACAGATGAACATAGATCATAAACCAGGCCCTGTTATAAAAACACAGTGAAGTACGTCAGAAAGAGAAAGAAAATACCGCGTGATGTCATTTATATGTGGCTAAAAAGGGGCACAAATGAACTTATCTATGAAATAGAAACATTCACAGACATAGAGAACAGACCTGTGGCTGCCAAGGGGGAGTGGGGTGAGGGAGAGATGGACTGGGAGTCTAGCAGGGACAGATGCCAACTATTTTATAGGGAATGGGTAAACGACAAGGTCCTACTCCATAGCACAGGGAACTATACTCAATATCCTGTGATAAACCATAATGGAAAATATGACAATATGTGTGCGTGTGTGTGTGTGTGTGTGTGCATCTCTCTGAATCACTTCACTGTACAGCAGAAATGAATACAATATTATAAATCAACGATACTTCAATAAAATAAATTAAAAACAATTATAACCATAGCCCAGTGCTTCCTGGAATTCTGTGAGTCATTCTAGTGATTCTCAAACCTGCAGGTAGTTGTGGGGACCCTGAATTTGTAGCCAGCTGATCTGATGTGAGGATGGTCCCGAGCCCCCAAATCTGTGGCCAGTGTCTCCAGTGAGGGCTGTCTTGTAGGGTCTGCTCCCTCAGACTGCACAGATTAGCCAACTCCTTGGGGTACGTCTGTCTATATTTCACTCTGCTTCAAAAGATAAATAGGGCTTCTTACCTGTATCGAAACATTTAATAGAATAATCAGCTAATGCCACAAGGAATTCAGACTTCCTATGAAGATTAAAGGCCAGAGCTGTGCAGGCTTGTGCTGTTCGCTGAACAAGATTAAACCTATTAAGAGATCACTGCATTAGTATCAGAAAGTCTTCCAATAATCATAAAATTGCATGTTGGAGGAGTCCTTAGAGAGGAAGAAAGTGAAACCCAGAAAAATGAGCTCTCATTTTGGCAGGACAAAAAAACAGATTACTCAGAAAGCCACTACAGAGACTCTCAACCAGAGTTATGGATATAAAAAGAAAAGGACAGTTTCCCTCGTGGCTCAGTGGTTAACAAACCCAACCAGGATCCATGAGGATGAGGGTTCACTCCCTGGCCTTGCTCAGTGGGTTAGGGATCTGCTGTTGCCATAAGCCATGGTGTAGGCTGCAGATTCGGCCTAGATCCCACGTAGCTGTGGCTGTGGTGTAGGCTGGCAGCTGTAGCTTTGATTCGGCTCTTAGCCCAGGAACTTCCATATGTTGCAGGTACGGTCCTAAAGAGCAAAATAATAATAATTTAAAAATAAAATAAAAAGGACAAAGGGAGGAGTCAGGGAAAGGCTTGGTGACACATTGAACAAGGGGTGAAGAAGGAGGAGTCAGCAATTCCTCACATGTGAAGATGTCCCATAAAGCTGCTGTAATGGTTAATGCAATGATACATGATGATTAAATAAAATAATGTTATGTTTAGTGATCAGCAGAGTGCTTGGCACAGAGGTAGAGTTTAATTTACCACAAAGATTTCAAGCTTAGGCAAAAAAGGAACAAGTATGGGGGCAGGAAATAATAATTCTGGTTTTAAATACATAGAGTTTAAGGCCTCTGAAAAATATTAGAGCTGTGCTGTCCACAAGAAATATAATGCGGGCCACATGCACAATTTAAAATTTTCTAGAAGCCCCATTTAAAAAAGTAAAAAGAAACCAATAAAATTAATCTTGACATATTTACTTAATTCACTGTGTACCTAAAGTATTATTTCGACATTTAATCAGTAAAAAAATTATTAGAGAGATTTTACATTCTTCTTTTGTCACAGTAAGTCTTTAAAACCCAGTGTGTATCTTACACGAACAACACATCCCAATTTCAACCAGCCACTCTCAAGGGCTGAAGAATGACATGCAGTTGGTGGCCACTGCATGACACTGCCCACTCTAGAGGCTCCCTGGTTGGTGGCAGAAGCAGATCTGAGTTGACAGTGTCACGTGGCAGTTGAAGCCTGAGGCTCTGGTGGTGGTGAGACTATTAAAGAAACACCTGCAATAAGGAAGGGAGGAGCCCAGGGGCAGGTGCCTGACCAGCCCAACAGTAAGGGGGCAGATACTGGAAAAAGAGTCAGCAAAGCGAGGGGGGAAATGATCAGAGAGGTAGAAAAGTCAGGAAAGAGTTGGACCTTGAAGTAAAAGGGAAAAAAAAAAGGAAGACAAGAGGGTTTAGTAAGAGGAGAACTGAAAAGAGACCATTCGATCAGCCAATTAGGAAGATTCTGAGGGAGTCCACTGTAGTGGGCTTTCGAAACACATGGGCCTGATTGCAGGGCACAGATCCGCCACTTACTCCCCTGCTCAGATGTGAGTAGTCACAGGAAGAGAAGGGACAGTGGACGGAATAAAAAAGAGGAACACTCACGGTGCAAAGTCCCAAGGGCCGCTGTGGAAGATTAGAGATTAGCAGGGAAAGAAATGAGGCCACCTATTTTTATCGATCAAGTGGCAAAGAGTTAGGGATGGTTGAACTTACAGATCTGTTTGAGGTTGTGGTCAGGGAGAAGGAAGGGAAGCTTGAGGGTGCCTGTATTCTCAAGAAGCAGGAAGCTAGGCAGTCAGAGTCTGAACACAAGGAGTCAAGGAAATTGGCGAAGGTTTGGAATACTCAGAGAAGAACCGGAAAAGTAAGTAACAAAGCACTAGCCTCGCTGATGCTGAAGGTCCTGCTCTGTAACGCAGCCAGTCAACAACTGATTATTTTCGTTTAGCAGTGGGAGCAAAGAAGAGATAGGTGTATTGATTTAAGATTGAGAATTGGTTGGGTAGGTTAGGCAAGAGTAAAGGTTGGGAGAATTATGGCATTATTATTATAATTTTTTTTTTTTTTGGTGAAGAGTAGAAACAATGCTTAACAGAGTTCTACCTAGTAAATCACAGATAAGTAAATCAAATATGACCTCTTCTTTCCCTAAACTATTTGAGAATAAGTTACTGAGATTTTTACGTTTCCTACAAAAAAGGAAATTCTCCTATATAATCACAAGGCAACACACATTTATATATTCCTACCAACTGATCCTCAGACCCCAGTTTTGCCCATGGTCCCAATAGTGTCCTCTGCAGCAAAGGATCAGTCCCGATCCGAGCCTTGACTTGTCCTGTGTCTAGCCTCCCTCCATCCTCAACAGCTCTTCAGTTGTTCTACAACTTTCATGACCTTAACCCTTGTGAAGATCACAGGCCAGTCTTGCTATATGATGCCCTTAATTTAGCCTTGTCTGCTGATTCTACTAACTACACTCAGGTCACACGTCTTGGGCAGGAGTATCACAGAAGCGACGCTGTGTCTTATCACTGCGCCCTATCAGGTGGCAGGCAAACTTTGATTTGTCCCATTACTGACTAATTTTAATCATTTGATAAGGTGGTGTTTGCCAGGCTTCTTCACTATAAAATTCCTCTTTTTCCCTTTTTAATAAGTGTTTTGTGGGGAGGTACTTTGCAACTACGTGAATACCCATTTTCATTACACTGTATGTTGATCACAGCATACGAACTCACAGGCTTCTATTGTATTCAGTGGGTTATATAGGGCACATCTCTATCACTAACTCTGAACCTCTAAATTGTCCCCCGTCTGTCCAGAGAGCTCCTTCAAGCTGACCTTTACGTCCTTTGACACATCATCCCCATCGTTATTTCAACAAGTCCTCCTTTCTGCCTACAAAGTGTTCCAGGTGCATCTTCAACTTTTCCAGCCTCCATCCTGAAACCTGGCTCTTTCTGCAAGGATCTCGGATTCTTTTTAGCAGAGAGGGATATTTGGAAAAGAACTGGGCACTGGGTATATTCATTGCTATTGAGTATTATTGCTCCCAGGTCCTCTGAGTGGACAAAGCTTCATTCACTCTCTCACACACACACCTCCACTTAGTTCTATGTTTGCATATGTTCAAGACCATTTCACACAGCTATACCCAATGCCCATCCAGTTCCACAGGGTTCAGTATAGTTTTCTTCCTTTCCAGATTTTTTTTTTTTTTTTTTTTTTTTTTTTTGCCTTTTTGTCTTTTTGTTGTTGTTGCTATTTCTTGGGCCGCTCCCGCGGCATATGGAGGTTCCCAGGCTAGGGGTCGAATCGGAGCTGTAGCCACCGGCCTACGCCAGAGCCACAGCAACGCAGGATCCGAGCCGCGTCTGCAACCTACACCACAGCTCACGGCAACGCCGGATCGTTAACCCACTGAGCAAGGGCAGGGACCGAACCCGCAACCTCATGGTTCCTAGTCGGATTCGTTAACCACTGCGCCACGACGGGAACTCCCCTTTCCAGATTTTTAACTCCTCTTTCCAATAGTTAGGAACGTGGCCCCCATTATTTTCCATATATTTACTTATTTGACCCAAACCAGCTGTTTTTCCCTTGACTGCACCATCCCCATGCAGGTACTTCCTGACTCAATGGCTGGGACCACAGTTTTCCTTCCTACCCATTCCCACCGCCCAGAGCCTACTTTAATCAATCCCACCTAACTGGTTTTGTAGCGCATTGTTCAGCAAAGGAAGCAAAGAGGAGGAAGACTGAGGATCAGTGCTATAAAACTCCCAGACCTAGTAAACGCTGCCAACAGTGCACAAAGGAAACTGTGCTCTTTCTAAACAAGGACCAGACATCAACGGCAAAGTCAGCAACAATGAATTTTCAAGTGTAAGAAAAAACAAGCTACTAGAGATGATGTTAAAACCAGAACTTTGGAGTTCCCATCGTGGCTCAGTGGTTAACGAATCCGACTAGGAACCATGAGGTTGTGGGTTTGATCCCTGCCCTTGCTCAGTGGGTTGACGATCTGGCGTTGCCGTGAGCTGTGGTGTAGGCTGCAGATGCGGCTCGGATCCCGAGTTGCTGTGGCTGTGGCATAGGCCCGTGGCTACAGCTCCGATTTGACCCCTAGCCTGGAAACCTCCATGTGCCGCAGGAGCGGCCAAAGAAATAGCAAAAAGACAAAAAAAAAAAAAAAAAAAAAAAAAAAGACAGAACTTTAATTCTCTTTAAAATAAAAAAAACAAAAATCCAACCATATTAACTTTCTATTCTTTCCCCCACTTTCCTCCATCAATTCCATTATAAGATAGAATTTTACAAAGTGCTTGAAATATAGTTAAAAACTTAATAAATCTTTCTGAATGAATAATTAACAGCAGGTATTAAAAGAGTCAGGGAATTAATCACTTGGTAAATCTCAGAAGTATCTGCTCACCTGTTTCCATGCAAGTCAAAAACATAAATATTTCCTTGATGGTCCCCAGCAAGTAAACAATCACCTGAGCTGTCAAAAGCCACATTCAGAAATCGCAAAACTTTGGGAAGGTAATCAGAAGTGTTGTGAATGATGTTCACTATAATTCTGTCAAAACAAAACCAAAACCAAAAACCATTAAAGTCTATGATAAGCATTGCTTGCTATTATGAAAACTATGGCTTTTCTAATACACCTCACAAATTTCCAAGGTTTTTGCCTACATATTCTTCCCTCCCCTTCTGCTGCTCCTCCTCTTCTCCTAGAAGCAAACCTACAATGATTTTTTTTGAAAGCAGTCCAGGAAGTTATTATCAATTAGCTACCATTCACTTATTCATCAAACACCTGGAAACCCATTACATGTCAGACAATGAACAAGTCAAGAGCTAAGAGTAAGTTGACAGACAGGCACCCTGACCTCACGAAGCTTTCAGTAGTTGAAAGACAGGTGCTCTGACCTCATGAAACTTTCAGTAAAGACAGACACTAAAAAAATAGACAACAGATGAATGGATTAAGAAAATGCGGTACATATACACAATGGAATACGTCTCAGCCATAAAAAAAAGAGGGAAATAATGCCATTTGCAGCAACATGGATGCAACTAGAAATCTTCATACTAAGTGAAGTCAGAAAGAGACGAATACCCTATGATATCACTTATATGTGGAATTTAAAAGATGGCACAAATGAACCAATCTACAAAAAAAGAGAGACTCACAGACCTAGAGAAGAGATTGTGGTTGGCAAGGGAAAAGAGAGGGGGGAGTGGGCTGGACTAGGAGTTTGGGGTTAGTAGATGCAAACTATTACATTTAGAATGGATAAGCAATGAGGTCCCACTCCTACAGCACAGGGAGCTATACCCAATCTCTTGGATAGAACATGATGGAAGAAAACATGAGAAAAAGAACGTGTGTGTGTGTGTATATATATATGTATCTGTCTGACTGGGTCATCTTGCTGTACAGCAGAAATTGGCACAACACTGTAAATCAACTATACTTGAGTTAAAAATGTTTTAAAAATTAGGAGTTCTTGTTGTGACTCAGTGGTTAACGAACCTGACTAGTACCCATGAGGATGTGGGTTTGATCCCTGGCTTCACTCAGTGGGTTAAGGATCTGGTATTGCTATGGTGTAGACTGGCGGCTGCAGCTACAATTTGACCCCTAGCCTGGGAACTTTCGCATGCCTCGTGTTCAGACGTAAAAAGACAAAAATATATACGTGTGTGTGTGTATAAACACCAGAATAATCCTACCCTTTCCTGCAACAATTTTTTTTTCTTTGGTCTTTTTGCCATTTCTTGGGCCGCTCCTGCGGCATATAGAAGTTCCCAGGCTAGGGGAGTTCCCGTCGTGGCGCAGTGGTTAACGAATCCGACTAGGAACCATGAGGTTGCGGGTTCGGTCCCTGGCCTTGCTCAGTGGGTTAACGATCCGGCGTTGCCGTGAGCTGTGGTGTAGGTTGCAGACGCGGCTCGGATCCCGCGTTGCTGTGGCTCTGGCGTAGGCTGGTGGCTACAGCTCCGATTTGACCCCTAGCCTGGGAACCTCCATATGCCGCGGGAGCGGCCCAAGAAATAGCAACAACAACAACAAAAGACAAAAAAAAAAAAGAAGTTCCCAGGCTAGGGGTCCATTTAGAGCTGCAGCAACACAGGATCCGAGCCTCGTCTGCAATCTATACCACAGCTCATGGAAAGCCGGATCATTAACCCACTGAGCAAGGCCAGGGATCGAACCCGCAACCTCATGGTTCCTAGTCGGATTCGTTAACCACTGCGCCACGACAGGAACTCCCCTGCAACAAATTTTCAAGTAATGACATTTTTTATCTTAACTGATTTCTTATGAATTTAAACTTTAATTTTAAAACCACATCGCCTCATTATCACTTCATTTTAAAAATACCAAATTGATTTAAGTATATCAAACATTTTCTTCCGTTTGTCTAAATCTAAGGCTTTTCAGACTCATTGGGTGAAACAGCAAAATTATTTTTATCTAGCCTCTGACAAAGATTCTTGGCTTGACCAAACTAGTCAGGCTCCCAAGGCTTCTGCTAGGCCCATCTGCGCACTTCCTTGTAAAATCTTATTTTAGCAAGAAAGCTGGTCAGTCAGTTTAATCGGAAGCTCCTAAGCTCCGTATCCTCATCCTAGACATCTGATCAGGTTTCTCATCCCCGCCACCTTATCTTTCAAGCCAGGTCTGATCACCTCGGCCTGTCTTCATGAGAAGTCTGCGAGGGAGCTCCCCTTGTGGCCCAATGGTAACAAACCCAACTAGCATCCCTGAGGACTCAGGTTCGGTCCCTGGCCTCAATCAGTAGGTTAAGAATCTGGCGAGGCTGTGGCGTCGGCATCTCCAATTCAAAGCCTAGCCTGGGAACTTCCATTTGCTGTAGGTGTGGCCCTAAAAAGCCAAAAACAAACAAGGAAAAGAATCCTGTGAGGTACATTTAGCCAGAACTCCCGCATCTCAGGTGTCTTCTCTTAGTAATTTCCCATCTACTGATCCCCATCCTGCTTGTTGGCCTTAACTTCCCACTTGCTCAGGCCGTATTCAGAATTGAGCCCAGTTTTAGAGTAGGCTCTCTTTTCCTCTGTTGCAATAGTCCTGAGTACAGTCTGTTTTTACCACTTTAACTACTGTCAAACTCTGGTTTTTCTCTGACATCCCTGAAGGGGAGAGGGATGAATAAATGTACTGAAGTGACAGGTATTAACATCAACATGTTCCCTGGCAATTAAACTCAAACCAAGCAAACAACTGTTTCCTCCAGTCTTTCTTCTGTAACATTTAACTATGTGTATTACATGCTCACTGTTCCAAATATGGAAAACACGGAAAAACGCTAACAAATAAATCAATTGTATTATAGCCCTACCATCTTGGTATAATCACCACAGCAACATTCTGTCTTTCTGATCTTTCATAGAAATCACACGTATTATTTATTTTTAGAACTGTCTGTCAATGCTCAGTTCGCCTGAGAGAGTCCCTCAGTCCCGAAATACTGTAAAAACATCAGATACTCACTGAACACCAAGAGGCATGAAACACTAATTCCCTAAGACAATTAGGTATGATTATCTTCACTTAGAGCCTGAGAGATTAACTTGCTCAAGGTCAGAGAGCTAGTTAATGGACATTTACTTCAACTCCAGTCAATGCTCTCTGCTTTCTCAACATAATAGGATTTTTTTTGGTTTTTTTTTGGGGGGGCGGCACCTGCAGCAAATGAAGTTCCTCGGCTAGGGATCAAATCCGAGCTGCAGCTATGGCAAAGCGAGGTGCTTAATCCATTATGCAGGGCTAGGAATCAAACCTGAGCCTCAGCAGCCACCCCAGCTGCTGCAGAGCCAGAGCCGGATCCTTAACCACCTCTGCCACAGCAGGAATCCCTCTACACCATAATGATGGGTTTTAATGAGCAAAAAGAAAGCTATGTGTTTGTTTTTGTCTTTTGAGGGCCAAACCTGCAGCATGTGGAGGTTCCCAGGCTAGGGGTTGAATCAGAGCTGTAGCTGCCAGCCTACATCACAGCCAAAGAAATGCAGGATCCGAGCCCTGTCTGCAACCTACACCACAGCTCATGGCAACACTGGATCCTTAACCCACTGAACGAGGCCAGGGATCGAACCCGTGTCTTCATGGATGCTAGTCAGTTTCGTTAAACAGAACCATGACAGGAACTCCAAGAAAGCTATGTTTTAGTAAAAGAAATAAAAACATTTGCACACAAACTCATTCTTTTTATGTTTCGAACCTTGCACCTGTATCTAGATTTTACAGCAAGAAAGAATTATTGTAGGTTGGCATAACTTTTATAACACTTAGAGAACATCACAAGTAGGGGTGGCATTTACATAAACTCCAAATTTGGAAATGAAAATCTCTACTGAAAAATTCCTATTCTAGGAGTTCTGGTTGTGGCTCAGCGGGGTTAAGAACCTGGGTTAGCGTCCATGAGGATTCAGGTTCAATCCCTGGCCTCACTCAGTGGGTTAAGGATGTGGCATTGTCTCAAGCTGCAGTGTAAAACTGCAGCTGCACCTCGGATCCAGCGTTGCTGTGGGTGTAGGCTACAGCTTCAGCTCTGATTGGACCCCTAGCCTAGGAACTTCCATATGGCGCAGGTGTGGCTATAAAAAAGAAAAAAAAAAAAGGAAAAAGAAAAATCCCTATTCTAGATAAAATGTTTATTCAGCACAGTGGAGGTGATGCGTCAGCAGCGTTGTTAGGGGACTGCTAGCAACCAGGAACCAAACAAGCCGACAGTACAACATGTAGCACAGTGCTTTGGGCATGGGTAGTTGGCACTCAAAAGTCTACTCATTGGTTGAGAAGCAACCAAAGGATCAACAGAATAATTACTAGAACAAGAAATACACAGAAACATAAACTCAAGTGATGCAGCGAGGGCCATGAAATCCTAAGGAATTCGAAGCGAGAAGGTTAGTCTCCGTGAAACAACTGGAACCAAGATGGTACCACTTTGGGACAAAGCCTGCCTTCAAGTCACACAGGAGCCTCAAACAGGACAGAATGAAGCGCTGGGGAGGAAGGGGTGAATACGCAGAGCACAGACAATTTTTAGGACAATGTAAATACTTTGTATGAGATCATAAAGGTGGATAATGTCATTATATGTCTGTCCGGATCTACAGAATGTAGAATACCTAGAGGGAATCCTAATGTGAAATGTGAACTCTGGGTGATAAAGATGGGTCAGTGTAGGCTCATTAATCGCAACAACTGCAGGTCTGGTGGGGGATATCCATAATGGGGAGGCTAGGCAGGTGTGGGGGCAAGGGGGTACATGGGAAATCTCCATACCTTCCTCTCAATTTTTCTGTGAACCTAAAACTATCCTAAAGAAATAAAGTCTATTAAAAAAATAAAATGGAACAGCAGCAGTGCTAGTCTTACTTGAAGGTCGCCCTACGTTGTAAATACAACTGCTCCCCCTTCCCGCCACCATCACCACCACACACGTTAATACGTAAACTCCAAGAGAACCAGCAGTTTTTTGCTCTCCAGCTGTCCCCCAGCACTTAGCTCGGCACACAGTGGGTCCTCATCAAGCCGTCGATGAATGAATGCTCGCCTGAATACAGACCATGATTCGAGGATGGATAGACGGCATTTGGAAGGGGGAGAAGTGCACTCGTCTCCTCCTCTCCCCGCATCCGTTCCTCCTGAGTTCTTTCCCAGCTGGAATACTTAACAAATATTTACTGAGTATCTACTGCGTGCCAGGAATACCACAGGGATACTGTGATAATTAAGGCAGGCAGTCCTGGCACGCATCAGAAGCACAAATTCCCTGACATAAATCAGGACCTATTACTCCACGCGGATCCCAAACAGACCCCCGCCCCTAGGACTGGGAAGGAGGTCTTTAAGGACCAAGTGGTCGGAGCAAACCAAGACTAAGGCTACCTGCATTCCCCGGGGATTCCGCGCAGGATCAGAGCCAGAACCCGAATTTCCACCTAGCCCTACGCACCCCGTCCGGAGACCCTTCCCACTAGCCCCTCAAACGCCTCTCCAAAGCCGTGGACTCGCCCGTCGCCGGCCTCCATCCCCATCCATAGCGCGCCTCCTGCCGCGGCCTTTACCCGTCCCGTGTGGCCGGGGATGGCTTCCGGTGCCATATTTTGCCGCTCTCCTTGTTGCCCAGGTCTGTGCTCTGCATGTCGCAGCCCACGCGCTGCTGCAGCCGGCCTGGCGAACAACGGTTCCGGCGCTTTCCCGGCAGGCCCTACGCTCCGGCCCGGGAAACTTGAGCGCCGGCGGCTACCGCCCCGGTCCGCCGCGGACCGTACCAACTACGGGCAGGACGCCGTCTTTCCATTTACAACTAATCGGGAGGCGGCTTCCTCCCAAACTCCGCCCAGGCGACCCTTCCCGCGCTAGACCATGGGATCGGCCAACGACCAACTCTCTCTTAGATTCCGCCCCCTTTCGCGGTCCAAAGCCTTCTGGGAATCGTAGTTTTCTGCAGGTGCAAGGCGAGAGCGAGGAACTGGCTAGGGAATTCTGTTCTCTGGGGGCCTCGCAGGGTTTTAGGCTCCCAAAGGAGGCGATAAAGTGATTTTCCCCAGTGGTCTCTGATTGCGTTTCACATTGTGTTTAGGGATTAAGGGATTGTACAGAAAACTAATAGAAGCCAGGATCCAAATGCATTTAGAATTGAAGGGTTTCTTTTAGAGAACACTTGGGTTCGAAAAGAACCTTTGTGGAGCCCACCCTTGGTCTTTTCACCATTGCTGTGAATGTTGTTTCAATTCCATAGTCTAACAAGAGATTCTTGTATTATGGCGTCCAATACCCCAGTTATACACCAGTAAAGCGATGTCTTCAACAACTTGCATTGACGCCAGAGAAATTCTTTTTTTAAAAAAATTCACTTAGAACTTTAACAGTGCTTACTAGGTATCAAACACACTTCTAAGTTCCTTAGAATTTTAATTCATTTAATCCTCAAAGCAAACCTACAACTCTAGTAGCATTACCATCGCCATTTTTACTGCTCTATGAGGTAATGTATTGGCTTCCTGACAAACTTGGTGCATAAGACGACAGAAATTTATTCATTTGCAGTTCTGGAGCTCAGAGTCTGAATCAAGGTGTTGGTTGGCCACGCCCTCCAGAGGCTCTGGTGAAGTATCTTTGCCTCCATTTTCACATCACTTTCTTTCCTTTAATCTCTATTTGAATCTCACTTTGTTTTTGCTTGTTTGTTTATTTTTGTCTTTTTGGGGCCGCACTCTTGGCATATGGAAGTTCCCAGGCTAGGGATTGAATTGGAGCTGTAGCCAATGGCCTACACCACAGCCACAGCAACTTGGGATCTGAGCCACTACTGCGACCTACACCACCAATCATGGCAGCGCTAGATCCTTAACCTACTAAGAGAGGCCAAGGATCGAACCCACATCCTCATGGATACTAGTCAGGTTCATTAACTGCTGAGCCACAACGGGAACGCCTCACTGCTTTTCTAAGAACACCTGTCACTGCAGGGTAAAAGTGAGATTTTAAATGCATATATAATGCTTTTTTAAAATATTGGAGTTCCCGTCGTGGCTCAGTGATTAACGAATCCGACTAGGAACGATGAGGTTTTGGGTTCGATCCCTGGCCTTGCTCAGTGGGTTAAGGATCCAGCGTTGCCGTGAGCTGTGGTGTAGGTTGCAGACACAGCTTGGATCCCACATTGCTGTGGCTCTGGCATAGGCTAGCAGCTACAGCTCCGATTCGACCCCTAGCCTGGGAGCTTCCATATGCCGGGAGCGGCCCTTCTTGGCAAAGATAAATAAATAAAATAAAAATAGTAAAAATATATAATATCTGAAACAGATATAAATAGATAAAAGTAATATATTTTCATTGAAGAATACTTAAGAAATAAAAAAAAATATTTTGAAAGTAAAACACAATCTTACCAGCCAGGAAAAAAAAAAGAAAGAGCACCTGTCATTGGATTTTGGCCCCACCTGGAAAATCTAGGCTAACTCCTCATTTAAAGATCTCTAGGAGTTCCCGCCGTGGCGCAGTGGTTAACGAATCCGACTAGGAACCATGAGGTTGCAGGTTCAATCCCTGGCCTTGCTCAGTGGGTTTAGGACCCAGTGTTGCCATGAGCTGTGGTGTAGGTTGCAGACGCGGCTCGGATCCCGCGTTGCTGTGGCTCTGGCGTAGGCCGGTGGCTACAGCTCCAATTCGACCCCTAGCCTGGGAACCTCCATATGCCGAGGGAAGCGGCCCTAGAAAAGGCACAAAAAAAAAAAAAAAAAAAATCCGTAAATTAGTTACACCTGTAAAGATCCTTGTTCCAAATAAGGTAGCAGTCACAGGTTCTGGAGATTAGGTTGTGGACATATATTTTGGGGGCCCACCATTCAATCCACTGCAGGTAGGCACTCCTGTTCTCCTCATTTTGCAGATAAGGAAACTGAATTCGTAGAGGAGCCAGGATTAAATATTTAATCTTTTCATTCCTGGTGCCGTGGAAACTGCTAAAACCGTGGCAATGGAAGGAGACAAACTGCACTCGGAGATATGGAAAAGCAAGGTTTATTCAGCACCGGTGCAGGCTCAGATGAGTCACCTCCAGGGTCTGGGCACCAGGTCTTTATTCTCAGCAACTTCTATACATTACAAGGTCTTGATTTTCTCATGTAAGCATCCCGGGCCCCACCCCACCCCCTTCCCCAAGCAGTGTTCCTCCCTAAGAAACAGAGCAAGCAAGGTTACAGAAGCAGAACTGATAAGCAATACTGGGTACATGATTAGCAGGGCTGCTGGCTTGGACATAGGGCACACAGTTGCTACATTATTATAAGAAGGGTGGTATGAGGCAAGCATAGCTGGAAAGGCTTGCAGCTGCCTTTTTAGCCAAGGGAGGGGGTTGTTCTTTAGTTAAAACTCTCATTTCACTGGTTCCTTTTTTTTTTTAACAACAGAAAAATGACTTTTTACAAAATTACCTGGCCAAAATATTTTAAAAGCTACAATTCTACCTGAAAGACAAAACTCTCACAAAAAATTTAGCAATGGAGATTTTTAAACTTTCATCAAGGGGTGACCCAGAGAGACCAGACAACTCTTGGTAACCCATTGCAGAGGAGATGACTGCATTCCTTATTTTTATTTATTGGATTTGAGAGGGTGTTAAACTATGTACATGAATGTTTGAATTATTGTTCAGAAAACTTAGGGTGTCGAGCTTATGAGCACCTAACACGAAACACAGTATATTTCCCACGTTTGGTTCCACGCTGGTAACTATACAATGTTTTTATCAACAGCAGAGACAAATCTGCTGAATGATTTCCTTAACTACTCTAGTTTAACCTGCCAGGCTTTTAGGGCGTTCCCATTGTGCCTCGGTGGGTTGAGAACCTGACTAGTATCCACGAGGATGTGGGTTCGATCCTTGGCCTCACTGAGTGGGTTAAGGACCTGGTGTTGCCCCAAGTTGCAGTGTAGGGCACAGATGAGCCTTGGATCTGGTGTTGCTGTGGCTGTGGCATAGACTGGCAGCTGCAGCTCTGATTTCACCTCTAGCCAGGGAACTACCATATGCTCCAGGTGCAGCCTTAAAAAAAAAAAAGTATAAAAATGTTTTTTTGTTAAAGTATATTTGATTTACAAAGTTGTGCCAATTTCTGCTGTACATCAAGTGACCCTGTCATACATATATATACATTCCCTTTCTTGTGTTATCTTCCATCATAATCTGTCCCAAGAAATTGGATAGAGTTCCCTGTGCAATGCAATAGAAACACACTGCTTCTCCATTCTAAATGTAGCCGTTCACATCTAGGGCTGTTTGTTTTCTTACTATTGACTTTTGACTGTTCTTGACCTGTTCTGAATATCATATTTATGTTGTGCAAATCTGTTTTTATCATATTTATGTTGTGCAAATATGTTTTTCCCAGTTTGCGTCTTGTTTTTTCATTCTCTTAACAATGTCTTTGAATGAGTAGAAACTATTAATATGGATGAAGCGTTGACCAATTCAGTCGCTGTGGAAGGAATCCAAACAGGCAAGAGGTAGATGACAAGGACATGGTGACATATCGTGTAGGAAAGCTGACACTGCCTAGGAAAGAGTTCTGTTTCATCAGTTAAACAGCATTGTGTGTCATGCTGTGAACTGACACAAACCCAGGCCATGTGTTTCCACTTCCTAGACCACTTTTTGGCCTTGTAAGGAAAGGGGTTAGGAGGCCCAAAGCCATTACAGGTGGACTCTGACATAGGGTGCCTCCGCTCGCCCTTTAATCATGAGTCACAACAGAAAAGAAAAATCAAAGGGAGGTGCTCCAAGTCGCTTCGATAAATATTCATGCCTAGAGGTTCTCATAAAACATACATGAAAGCCACCAAGCATAGTATTTGATTTGGAATCACAAGGGTTTGGCACCTACAGCTGAAAAGGAACAGTATCAAAACAGAGGGGAAATGGGATGTTGATCTTGACAGGCAGCAAGATCATTCCCAGGGACAGTGAGAAACTGTTCACATGACTAGAGTCTCTACAAGGCCTCCTCTGGATGAAGGGAAGGAGGAGACCAGAGGGAAGCTGCCTATTCCATGGCAGAATGGGCCGTGGCTGCAGGTTTCCCATCCTTACGGCCCTTCCACGTGGCCAGGAGAGGAAGAGGGTGTGAAATCTTGGCCTCTGTCCTGTCCAAAGCTGTCCTAAAAAGCAAGGACAGCCTAGAGCCACCTCTGCCTGAATTGCAACAGCATAATGTCCCATCATTTTATAATTCCCCCGCCCCTCCCCCCCCCCTTTTTTTTTTTTGCTTTTTAGGGCTGCACTTGTGGCATATGAAAGGTCCAGGCTAGGGGTCGAATCTGAGCTGCAGCTGCCAGCCTACACCACAGCCACAGCAACACCAGATCCAAGCTGCCTCTTTGACCTATGCTTAACCCACTGAGTGAGGCCAGGGATGAATCGGACCTGTGTCCTTGTGGGTGCTAGTCAGGTTCATGACTGCTGAGGCATGATGGGAACTCCTGTAATTCCCCATTTGGGGCAGGTGGGTTTTAAAAAATTATATGCAAAAGTTATGCCAGAGAAATTAATATCTAAGTGTGTTATTGTAGGCACTGATATAAGCCAGCTTGGGACGCTTCGACTGGGAAACTTAAACCTTCCAAATTATGCTCTTGCAGGAAGGGGCCTAAGGCCTCCCTGGGCAGAGGGCTGTGGAGTCAGAGGATGATGGGAATATCTCCCAAAGCAAAGAAGAACTCGTCTTGATTCACAGATTCCTAATAACATTTGTGGCCTCAGAGGACAGATTATCAATCTTGGATGACAGGATGCCCATAAACCATGAGTAAAATGCCCCTAATTGCTGTAAGGGAGGAAGGCAAACTCATTGAGCTAAGCGTTTTCTGTCCACTGACATGTTTTAGGGCAGCGTGGCATCCTTCCTCCAGCGCCTGCCCTGGGCAGTGCATGGAGAGGGGACACTTGGCCGAGTGATTTCAGCAAGAAATCAGCACCCAGCAGACCTGACCCATTCAGCACATCTCAACAGACTCATCAGTCTCTGCTGATTTGATTTCTACAGGGCCTCAGTCAGCAGTAAAACCCATCTTTTCCAGCTAGTTTTTTAAAGACTCTTTTTTTTTTTAGGGCGGCACCTGCAGCCTATGGAGGCTCCCAGGCTGGAGTCGAATCAGAGCTGCACCTACCGGCCTACACCACAGCCACAGCAACATGGGATCCAAGCCTCACCTGTGACCTACACCACAGCTCATGGCAACACCAGATCCTTAACCCACTAAGTGGGGCCAGAGATTGAACCCACATTCTCATGGATACTAGTCGGGTTTGTTTCTGCTGAGCCACAACAGGAACTCCTAAAAGACTTAATTTTTAAAAACTTTTATGGCCACAACTATGGCATGTGGAAATTCTCAGGCCAGGGATTGAATCAGAGACACAGCTGTGATCCATGCCTTGGCTGTGACAACGCCAGAAACTTTAACCCACTGCACATGGCTGGGGATCAAACCTGCTCCTCCGTAATTGACCCAAGTCACTGCCGTGGGATCCTTAACCCACTGAGCCACAGTGGGATCTCAGAAACATGGAGAGCAGACTTGTGGTTGCCAAGGGAGAGGAGGAAGAAATGGGATGGACTTGGAGTTTGGGGTTAGTAGATGCAATCTATTGCATTCAGAGCGGATAAGCAATGAGGTTCTACTGTATAGCACATAGGGAACTATGTCCGGTTACTTGTGATAGAACATGATAGAAGATAATATGAGAAAAAGAATGTGTGTGTGTGTGTGTGTATATATATATACGTATATAATTGGGTTGCTTTGCTATATTGCAGAAATTGAGAGAACATTGTAAATCAACTATAATTTAAAAAAACTAACCTAAATATCCATAGACAGATAAATGGATAAAGAAGATGTGGTACATACACACAATGGAATATTATTCAGTCATAAAAAGGAATGAAATAAAGCAATTTGCAGCAACATGGATGAACCTAGAGATTATCATACTAAGAGAAGTCAGAAAGACAAAAATCATATGATACCACTTAAATGTAGAAGCCAAAATTAGACACAAATGAACATATCTACCTAGTAGAAACAGAGTCACAGATATAGAGAACAGACTTGTGGTTGCCAAGGGGCAGGGGAAGTGGGTGAGGGATGGATTTGGAGTTTGGAATTAGCAGATGCAAACTATTATGTATTGGATGGATAAACAACAAAATCCTATTGTACAGCACAGGGAGATGTAGTCAATATCCTGTGATAAACCATAATGGAAAAGATTCTGAAAAAGAATATAGGTATGTATGACTGAGTCACTTTGCTGTGCAGCAAAAATCAACACAACATTGCGAATCAACTATACTGCAATAAAATTTAAAAAAAGTATTGGCTTAAAACAAAACTGCTTTCCTGTTTTTCACCGTCCTGTGAGTTGACTGGGCTCAGCTGACCAGTTCTTCTGCTTCATGTGATGTAGTCGGCATCACTCGTGATTGCATTCAGCTGAAATTCACCTAGTCCTGGAACATCCAAGGGAGCTTTTCATCTACCCATGCTGGTCTTCATGTGGCCTCCGGTCCTTCAGCCGTCTAGCCTGAACTTCTTTATGTGGTGTTGGCTCCTAAGAAAGGAGTGTTCCAATGGGCAAGCCCAAATGTGTCAACGTGTAACAAGTCTCTGTTGGTATCACCAATACAAATTTGCCTGTGGATGTCTCATTGGCTAAAGGAGGTCACATGGTCAAGTCCAGACTCTGTAGATGGAAACTACACACATGCATGAATTCTGAGAGATGTCTTCTGTTAGAGGCTACTAATGCAATGGTTGTCCAGAGATGACATCAGAAAATCCCAGGGTACATTTGGAGGGAGTACACATGGGAATAAATCTTCCTTTGAGGGGTTGAGATGATTGTCTTATGTGTGTGTGCACGACTGTGTGTGTATGTCTTGGGGATGCATGGGGAGTTGCAAATGGAGGAGGTGGAGTGGACAAGCCCCACATATAACTTAGGGGTTCTCAACCAGGGGGTGAGTTTGCCCCAGAACCCCAGAGGACATTTGGCTGTATCTGCAGCCTATTTTGGTTGTCATAACTGGCGAGGTTATCATTTGCTGTTAATCATCCTTTGCACAAGGACGCCCCTCACCAACAAATCACTGTCAAACCTCAAATGTCAACAGTGCTGAGGCTGAGAAACCCTGCCTGTAAGCTCACAGCACGAATTTCTCTGTGCCGTATGTGTTCTCTTCCCAACACATTTTCCCCTATCGCCTCTGACAGCACAAACAAGATAGAAAATTCTCTCAGAGCTCTCTGAATGTGTGTTTAGCCTACTTGGATGGGCTTCAAACAAATGTGACAGATGTAGCTTTTCTGGCTCCAGTGCCTTGCCAGGCAAGCATCTGCCTGTTTGCACATCACATCTGCAGCACTGGCAATAACATTCCGTGGCTAAAAGAGGTCACACATCCAACTTCCAGTAAAATGCCTCAAATGACTTTTCCTCCAGGTCTTCCGGCTCTCCGAAGCTCTAGATACCTGTCTTTGGGAGTTCCCATTGTGGTTCAGCAGGTTACGAACCTAACTAGTATCCATGAGGATGTGGGCTCGATTCCTGGCCTTGCTCAGTGGGTTAAGGATCTGGTGTTGCCGTGAGCTGTGGGGTAGGTTGGCAGCTGCAGTTTGGATTCCGAGTTTCTGTGGCTATGGCATAGGCCAGCAGCTACAGCTCTGACAGAAGGGAAAAAGAAAAAAAAAAAAGACACCTCTCTTTGCTTTCTTCTTCAGGTAAGCTGTTCTCTCTTATTCCTCATGATGCTAGGATCACATTTGCCCTCTCTTTGCAAAGGGATCTTCACACATTAGTTCAGTAAATGCCAATGGAATTCCTGGGGTGCAGCGGGGTGCAGCAGGGAAAAGAGAAAAGTTGCCTTTGTATGGAGCTTGCATTCTAGTTCAGGAGACAGACCACAACTAAGGAAATGATATCATGTTAGGCCATGAAAAGTGAAGAAAATTTGAAGCAAAATAAAGGGACGAGAGCTGTGGCATGGGGTGACACCTTGATTAAGCGTTTCACTGAAGGCCCTGCTGAGGGTTGCTCAGCAGAGAACTGGGGACTGGGCAGGAGGGAGACACAAAGATAGGTTTCCCACGTGTACCCATCACACTGAGTCAGAGCTTTGTATTTGGTTCCCAGGGCTGCTGTCACCAGGTATCACAAACGGTGGCTGGAAACAACCCAAATGTATTCTTTCACATTTCTGGAGGCCAGAGGTCTGAAATCAAGGTTGGTTCCTTTTGGAGGCTCTAAGGAGTTCCCTGCGGGTCTCCTCTCTCCTGGTAGTGGTGGGCGATCCTTGGCATCCTTGCCTTGTAGGTGCCTCGCTCCAGCCTCTGCCCTTGTATTCCCATGGTCTTCTCCCCCATGTGTATATGTGTCTGAGTCTCTTTTCTCTTTTTATAAGGACACCAAGTCATTGCTAATCTACTGGATTAGCTCACCCAAATCCAGTCTAACCTCATTTTAACTTGGTTACATCTGCAACGACTCTACTTTCAAATAAGGTCACAGTCACAAGCACTGGGGGTTAGGGCATTCCTCTATCTTTTGGGGGAATATAATTCAACCCATGCCATGATTGTTTTGGGTTATCACCGTGATGAGGGGCACAGCTGGCACTTAGGACAGGGGCAGGGACAGGCTAGGCAGACATCCTGCAATGTATAAAAAGCCTCCATACCCTTTGCAATGTTACCAAGACATTCCTGGAAATGAAAATACTGTTTGTAGTAGCCAAATTCTGTTTTATATATACATATAAAGGATATTTACAGGAATTTAGCATACATCAAATCTTCCTGGAACACAACTACTGTATTCATTGAGGCAAGATTGTTCCTGTTTTCATTTTTTAAAGTTGAAGTATGTGAGTTCCCATCATGGCTCAGCAGTAATGAACCTGATTAGTATCCATGAGGACATGAGTTTGATCCCTGGCTTCGCTTAGTGGGTTAAGGATCTGGTGTTGCTGAGCTGTGGTATAGGTTGCAAACACAGCTTGGATTCCATGTTGCTGTGGTACAGATCGGCAGCTGTGGCTCCAATTCTACCCCTAGCCTGGGAACTTCCATTTGTTGTGGGTGAGGCCCTAAAAAGACCAAAAAAAAAAAAAAAAGTTGAAATATATTTGACACATAACATTGTCTAAATTTAAGGTTATGTACTTGTTCTTTTTAATGTACATGTGGGTTATTCTTATTTCTTCTTCTTTCTTCCAAGAAAAAATATATATATCTACACTATTTTGCACTTTCTTTTTTTCACTTACCAAGGTATAGGTACCTTAGATGTCACTCCTTATGCATTCATGAAGATCTTCCTTATTTTTTGTTTAGAGCTGCATATTATTCTGTGTGAAGGTACTAAAATTTATGCAGGAGTTCCCATCGTGGCTCAGTGGTTAACGAATCCGACTAGGAAACATGAGATTGCGGGTTCGGTCCCTGGTCTTGCTCAGTGGGTTAACGATCCGGCGTTGCCTTGAGCTGTGGTGTAGGTTGCAGACGTGGCTCAGATCCCGAGTTGCTGTGGCTCTGGCGTAGGCCGGCAGCTCTGGCGTAGGCCGGCAGCTCTGATTTGACCCCTAGCCTGGGAACCTCCATATGCCATGGACATGGCCCTACAAAAAGCAAAAAGACAAAAAAAAAAAAGGCAAAAAAATTATTAAAACAATAAATTTGGAGTTCCCGTCGTGGCGCAGTGGTTAACGAATCCGACTAGGAACCATGAGGTTGCGGGTTCGGTCCCTGCCCTTGCTCAGTGGGTTAATGATCCGGCGTTGCCGTGAGCTGTGGTGTAGGTTGCAGACCCAGCTCGGATCCCGCGTTGCTGTGGCTCTGGCGTAGGCTGGTGGCTACAGCTCCGATTCGACCCCTAGCCTGGGAACCTCCATATGCCGCGGGAGCAGCCCAAGAAATAGCAACAATAACAACAACAAAAAAAAGACAAAAGACCAAAAAAAAAAAAAAAAAAAAAAAAAAAAGAAAGAAGTGTTAAAACAATAAATTTTAAAAAATGTATGCAATCTGTCTCCTATGTCTGGGCACTTAAGTCTTTTCATTATGCTGCAGTTATAAACAACACAATAAATAACCTTGCATCTAAATTTTTGTATAATACATTTTTTTGTACTGTTACAGGTTTATCTTCAGGTTAAATGACTAAAATTGACACTGTCAGATTAAAGAATAAATGGATATGTTGTTTCTATTATAATAAATTCCCCTCCTACTTGGGAGGGGGGTCATTTAAGAATTTGGGATTAACAGATGCACACAGCTATATTAAAATAAACAAGGATGCGCTGCATAGCATGGGGACCTATATTCAATATCTTGTAATAGGGAGTTCCCTTTGTGGTTCAGTGGTTAACGTAACCGACTAAGATTCAGGAGGATGCAGGTTCGACTCCTGGCCTCACTCAGTGGGTTAAGGATCCGGTGTTGCTGTGAGGTGTGGTATAGATCAAAGACGCAGCTCAGATCCTACGTTGCTGTAGCTGTGGTGTAGGCCAGCAGCTGTGGCTCTGATTTGATCCCTAGCCTGGGAACTAATATATGCCACAGGTGTGGCCCTAAAAAAAAAATCTTGTAATAACCTATAATGGGGATAAATTTGAAAAAGAATAGATATATTTATAGGTGTATAACTGAACCATTTTGCTGTACATCTGAAACATTGTAAATCAACTATACTTCAATAAAAAATATGTATATGTTAAAAAAAAATTCCCTCCCTAGGCTAATTTTTGCCAATCTAACAGGAGAGAATTAGTTTGCATTTCTCTTATAATGAGAAAAGTTGACTATTTTTTAATATGTTTAGGGTAATTTAACATATTTTTGGTAATTAGCTGTACATTTTGTCCATTTTTCTATTGGGTTTGGGGTCTTTTTTCCTCATTTTTTGGTAAGTTCTCTACTCATTTGGGACTATTAGTCTCTTGTTTTTAGTTTTTGTTTGTTATTTTAGCCGTGCCCACAGCCTGCAGAAGTTTCCAGGCCAGGGATCAGACCCACACCATAGCAGCAACCCAAGCCACAGCAGTGACAACGTCAGATCCTTAACCACTAAGTCACCAGGGAACTCCTATTTGGGGATATTAGACTTTTAAATGTGATATCTCTTGAGGGTATTTTCTCCCATTTTGTCATTTATCTTTTGACTTAGTGATTTTTTTTTTGTCATGCAAACATTTTTTACCCAGTTCAATTTATCTTTTTATTACCTATGAATTTTGATGTCCTTTTTGTATCTTCAGAACTGTCCCCAGAGTTGTCCACCATCTTGGATAATCCTGGAACCAATCCCAGGCTATGTGGTTGGTGGTGTTTGAGTCACAGATACAACAGTTGGGCATCTGTCTGCATTTGTAGCTCTTCACTCATCATGACTCTACATGTAACCGCAAGCACCAGGCCATTTCATTCCATTTGCTTATGTAGTTGTGCCTGAGCATTTATAGGTTAAAACACATATTATAGTAAAAATTAATTTTCTTTTATTTCTCATTTATATGACAATTAGCCATTATATTGATTTTATTGGAACTGTAATCCATAATATAGGATTTTCATTTGGAATATCAGATATTTGTTTTAAAGAGAGGGTGTTTGGTCTCACTGGGCTAAGTACTGCTCCTCTGGGAAAAGCATCTTCCAGGCTAAGGGTCCAGCAAACACTTGTGTTGCCTTGGCCTGTCCAGGGCAGGGAAGTCAGTGGGGCCGGACATGTGACAAGGGAAAAAGTGGGAGGAGTGAGTCAAGGAAGCAGCCAGGGTTCAGATCATCTAGAGTCTTGAAGGTCATGGTAAAGATTCTCCATCGTACTTAGAGTAAAATTCAGTGGAGCTTTGAGCAAAGGAGGGACGGGATCTGATTTAGGCTTCTGTGTGAGAACAGACTGCAGAAGGATACAGTGGAAGCAGGGAGACCAATGAGAAGTCTACTGCTGAAGTTCAGCCACCAGGAGTTCCTGTTGTGGCTCAATGGGTTAAGAACCCAACTAGTATCCTTGAGGATGCAGGTTTGATCCCTGGCCTCGCTCAGTGGGTTAAGGATCTGGCACTGACGTAAGTTGCGGCATAGGTGGCAGATACGGCTTGGATCCTGCATTGCTGTGGCTGTGGTATAGGCTGGCAGCTGCAGCTCCAATCCGACCCCTAGCCTGGGAACTTCCATAGGCTGCAGGTGCTGCCCTAAAAGAAAAAAAAAAAAAAAAAATAGAAGTTCAGCCTCTAAGTGCTGGGACTGGAGTGGGGTGGGGTAGCACAGTGGAGATGTTTCCGAGTGGTTGGACTGGGGATACATTTTCAAGCTGGAGAGGCCAGGATCTGCATACGAAATTTCTTTTGTCTTGTAGGAGGAGTTATACAACCCAGTCTCCACATGAAGAAGTTTATGCTCTAGAGGAGACAGCTAGATATACACATGCAAATAACTATAAGACAATACACTAAGTGCAATGAGGGGGGTTTTGTAAGATATCCTAGTTTAGAGGAAGGGGGAGGGCCATTAACTTAGCTGGGGTAGGGGATGGGTTTCTGATGGGGAGTAGGGGAGGGAGTCAGGGAAAATTTCTAGGATGAATCATTGTTTATTCAACAAGTATTTCTTGAGCACCTACTATGCAACCAGGTGATCACAGGGGATACAGAAGCAAATGGACCAAAATCCCTGACCCTATGGAGCTCACCTGCTAGAGGTCACAGTCTGAATCCCTCTTTTTTTTTTTTTTTTTTTTGTCTTTTTGCCATTTCTTGGGCCACTCCCGCGGCATATGGAGGTTCCCAGGCTAGGGGTCGAATCGGAGCTGTAGCCACCGGCCTACGCCAGAGCCACGGCAACGCGGGATCCGAGCCGCGTCTGCAACCCACACCACAGCTCACAGCAACGCCGGATCGTTAACCCACTGAGCAAGGGCAGGGATCGAACCCGCAACCTCATGGTTCCTAGTCAGATTTGTTAACCACTGCGCCACGATGGGAACTCCCCCCCTCTTCTTTTTTGATGGAAGTGATCAATGCTTGTCAGTGCATGTGTAGCATAACTTATTCATGTTAATCAACTCCAGTCATAGGATTCTGGAAGCCATTCCCTCGAGGCACCTGCACGTTTTCAGAGGGAAAGAAAAGGGAGAGGAGGGGAGGGCTTTGGCTGGTGTGGGAGGGAAGGAAGGTAAGGCTGGGTTGTGAGCTTTAGAGGCAGAGCCTAAATCCAAAGAGACGAAAAGTACCTCCTCCCATTGGTAATTCAGAATTGGGAACAAAAGATTATCTGATTGGGAAATTCTAGTTAAGTTCACCAAGGTCCGTGTTGCTGGTGTCCTAGATCCGCTCATCATTCGCCAGTGGATGGTGAAGAGGATTGGCCATCTGGGCTGTGGATGGGCCCAGAGCCAGAGTCTGCCCCTGGATGAAAAGAGGAAGTTGACCAGGAGCTTAGCTGGAGGTGCTGGGGATCTGCTCCTCCTTCAGTGCTATGCAGATTGCTCTGAACTTGAATTAGGGTCTTGAGCCTTCAACTGTGAGCTAAGGGCTCTCGGTGGGAGGGGTCTACATCAGGACGGGGGTGGTGGGGGGGAATCCCTGAGGACACCAGACCAGGCACATCTCATCAAGCCTTAACAATTCCTAATGCCTTTGTTTCAGTCCAATCTTAAGGGCTCAGGGGAAAATGACCTTGTGGGCAAAACAAGCTTTCCATGAGTAAAAAGCAGTAGGACAATATGAAGTAAGTGGGCGGACCCAGGTTTTATGGAGCTGGAGGGTTATACAATTTGGGTGTCCTCTTTAAGAAAAAGAATAGGAGTGCCTGTTGTGGCTCAGAGGGTTAAGAACCCAACAGAGTGTCAGGAGGATGTGGGTTCGATCCCTGGCCTTGCTCAGTGGGCTGTGGCATAGCTGTATGTGCAGTTGTAGCTCTGACTTGACCCCTGGCCTGGGAATGTCCATATGCTACTGCTGCGACTCTAAAAAGGGGAAAAAAAGGATATAAAATTACGAATTCCAAATTAGGCAAGGACCTCGGAAGAGCTGCCTACGTGCGGAGCGCTATGGCCTAAGCTTGATTAGTTTTACAACCAGGTGGTCTCGGGGACGAACAGTCACGACCATGTTCTTATCCTTCCAGCTCGGGATCCCACGCCTGGAAATCTGTTCCACAGAATGATGGCGAGCCATGGTACAGCGGGTAAGAGTTCCTTTCAATAATCCGCTAAGTCTTTTCTGATTCTGGTGACCCTCTCCTTCTCTTCTCTCCCTCTGAACATCTGCCCAAGGCTTCGCTCTCCTCCTATGTGGTACTGCCCTGTGCCAGGCACCATCCTCCCTGCAGGGCCTGTGCCCACCCCTCTTCCTGATAGCATTTCCCCCAGATATGCACCTTGCTTGTTCCTTCACCTCCTTAAGAAATTTTTTTGTTTGTTTCTAGGGTTACACCCATGGCATATGGAGGTTCCCAGGCTAGGGGTCTAATCGGAGCTATAGCAATGCGGGATCCAGAGCCACAGCAATGCGGGATCAAAGCTGCATTTGCGACCTACACCACAGCTCACAGCAACGCCAGATCCTTAACCCACTGAGCAAGGCCAGGGATCGAACCTGCAACCTCATGGCTCCTAGTCGGATTCATTAACCACTGAGCCACGATGGGAACCCTTTTTTTTTTTTTGTCCACCTCCTTAAGAACTTTGCTCAAGTATCCTGAGTAACAGGCCTTCCCTGACCAACCTGTCTTCTTTTTTCCAGCACTTGTCACCAGTTCTTCTACTACACAGCTTACTTTTGCTCTTTTCTTGCTTCCTTTCTCTCTTTCTTTGTCTCTTTCCCCCTCTCGCTCCCTCTTTCCCTCCCTCCCTCCCTTCCTTCCCTTCTTTTTCTTTTGAGTTTATTTCTACTTAGAGAATACTTAAGGAACTTTCAGAAGGTTAAAAGATCCCGGATATCTGGTTTTCATATATTATCATAGCCAGGTTCTGGCTGTTGCTGCCTCTGTTTCAAAATCCTCAGGATGACACTGGGCAGTTCGATGCCTCACTGGTTCTTCTGGTCCAAGAGGGATGTGTTCTGAGTTTTGGCATAATCCATTCAAGACCTTCCCTCCAGCAAGGAGGACGAAAACAGTGCCAGAAGCAATCATTGTCATGGAGAGGAAGAAAGGTAAATGATCAGACAAGAAGGCCACCACCGTAATTTCGAGGAGCAGAATTGTTAATCTGGCATAGAACAAACAGATTCGCTTGCAGAATCTGTGTGAACATCCTTCTAGCTTCTTCTTTCTTTTTAAAGTTTTACGGCTGAATTTGCAGCACATGGAAGTTCCCAGGCTAGGGACTAAATCCGAGCCACAGCTGTGAAATATACCACAGCTGTGGCAACGCTGGATCCTTTAACCCACTGCATGGGGCCAGGGATTGAACCCCCGCCTCCTCAGTGACCCAAGCCACTGCAGTTGGGTTCTTAACCCACTGTGCCACAGTGGGAACTCCTAGCTTTTTTCTTCAAAAGCCGGTTCCAGCTTGAGTAGGGATCATGATCAGCCTTATCTGATTAAATAAATCATCTAAACAACAAACAGCCAAACATCCTTCAAGATGAAACATCAAACGCAGCTACCTCACTGCGTTTCTTTGATAGGTGATAGGATCTTGATTGGATAATTGCAACTACTTGTACCCTGTTCAGTTTCTGCCTCCTGTAGGATGTAACCTCTAAGAGGGAAGTGGGATTTGTCAGTTTGGTTCACTGCTGCATCCTTAGTGCCTACAGGAGTACTCAGCACATAACAAGCTCCTATGGTCCGATTGTTGGTGTCTTCCCCAAATTCTCCCCCAAGTTTTGCAATCCTCAAACCCAATGTGATGGTATTAGGAGATGGGGCCTTTGGTAGGCTCCACCCACATGATGACGTTAACGCTCTTATGAAAGGGACTTGAGAGCTTCCCTTGCCCCTTCCACCAATACGAGGATGTGAAGAGGAGTCTGGAACGTGGAAGATGGCCTTTA